>NW_027072034.1:118785110-120194110 GCF_038088225.1 Cyrtonyx montezumae | reverse complement strand
TAGAGTAGAGCGGTCACTGAGAAGCACTGATGTACGCTGTCCCATTGATTGTGTTGTTACATTTCTGATTTTTGAATGCCAGGTATTTCCAAACTGTCATGGATACTGTGTTTTCTTCTTCTTCCTTCTGTCGAAGTCCAAATCAGCATGGCTATATTTGTACTCTAGTCATTTTTAGTAGCAGAAGTAAAGTTTTATGGTTCTGTGAAAAAAAATAATAAAGAAATCACTAGTAACTGTACTTAAATGACAAAAAAATGCTGGTCACAAAGATGCTGATCACACAATAGGAGGTTAGACATAAGTGCATTTCTGCTCTGAGACTAGTTGCTTTAGAAACCTAAAATATAGGGCCATACATGAAAATGCACTGCCAGCTCATTTGGAAAGTGACATAGCTAAGTGTGTGTCATTTAGATCATCAGCTTATGACAACAAATAATAAGAATAAAAAAGATAAAAATTCGTGGCAATTAAGCAGGTGTACAGTGACAGATAGCAGAATTGGCTACTAAATCCAACCTCACTGGTGTACAAATTACTGTTATGTGTAACTCCACGAAACGTAGATTTACAAGTAGATTTGTTTTTCAGGTTCAGCAACCAAGAAGACTCAAAATTCCTTGTTTTGGATGCAAGTTTCCTATGTGCATTATCCCATAGAATCAAAATATAACAGATGTAAAACCTGTATTTTGTCATGGTTTAAGCATAATCATTTTGTGTGCCTTACAGAGCTGGTGTTCTTAAGGATAGGGCTAAATGTTTAGTATTTTCTCAGCATATATATGTAGCTTTTTAAGCAAAAACATTCAGTGAGGCAGTTTAAAATTCATAAACCATTAAAGTGAAAGATTCCAGTGGATATCTAAATAGGCTCATATAAAAAGAAGCAAAATTGTATGTGTAACTGACATTATGATTCATTTGCTTGAGAACTTGGAATTATATTTAAATGTGAAACAATAGAGAAGTTTGTACTGAAAAGACAAATCAGTTTTTACTAATGTGGACAATTAAGTCATTAGGAAAATGATCAATCATTTTAGTTTTCTTTTGAAAATGTTTGCCCTCAGGGAAAAGTGTATTCTAATAGAAGACAACTATTTTTGTAGAGTGTAAATATACAAAAAGAAGCTGCATTTCCTATCAGTAATAAGGTAAGCATCAGAAAGACAGCAGAATGTGTGATTTTTCCTCAGATTTGAACAATAATCTGTAATCAGATTGCTGTTGTGAGTGTTTGCACTTTTTCTACTCTTACCCGTCATCTGTCTCTTTCATTCCTGAATTATCTGGATGTGCTCCCTTTTCCTCTAGGCTTTTTTGTCATTCTTCACCATATGAACCGCCTCCTAAGTAATGCCCTCTGGACTTCTTTTCTCACTCAAAATATTTCTTAGTACATCTATTCAGCAAGCTTTCCACTTCTGCACCTGTCTTCCACCCTTGGTGGTGAGGAAACTATACAGCATTTACAGGGTCCTAACCAGATGCAAGTCATTTCATTGCCCCAGAACACAACAAATAATGATGCTGTCACACAGACACTGTTCACCACTCTGCAAGAGCTGTTGCTGTCAATAGTCAAAATTCAGCTGAGGTGATCAAGGGCTGCCTGCCACTTCATCACTGGTGAAGATATTGAGAGATTAGGTAATGATGAATATGAGTAGTGCTGAAAGGGCTGAAAGGCATTAGACTAGAGAGAAGTTGCTAATGACATGCTGCAGCACTGCAGTTCAGTCTTTATCAATATTTTCTGTAACAATTTTTAAGTAAAAACAATAAGTATAATGTACTAGTAATAGAAAGTTGAACAACATCACTACAGAGGAAGACTGATGTAAGGCACAGACATTTTTGGTGACTGTAATATGAATGGGAAGTCGTACTGCTATGCAAAATGTGATTGCTTATTATCAACTTCTATTAAAAACTCCTTTTAACAGGAGTACAGCTGGTGAAAATGTCTAAGGAGAAAAAGAACTTGGTGATACTATCTGACCTCACTTTTATTAGGAGATGCTGAGATTTTTCAGATATGAAAAACAAAATCCAAAAATGTTTCAGAAAGCAACTTCCTTAATAAGTGGTAAGCATAAAGGTGGTTAAGTACCTAGACTTCAGATCTCGCCTTTGCTGTACTGTGCTGAGATCTCATCAGGCACAGAAGGTCATTCTGATGGCTTGGTGAATAGATGGCTATTGTGTGAGAACAGAATAAATAAGAGACAGTCTAATAGATCTGAGCATAGCCTTTCAGCAAATAAATGTTCTTTGGGTTTCCAGAGGATTGGCTTATGTCCAATAGACTGTAGTAGAGAAAGAGTGATTTTGCATTAATTTGCTGGTCACCATTTAAAAACACCTTGAAGATCCAAGTTGAGAAAGGTTAAAACAGCAACTAAATAAATATTAGTTAGCAGAGGTGATGAGTAGTAATTATGAACATCAGACTGATTAAGAAGGAAGAAAATTGCACCGTTTTTTGTACAGAAATGGCTGAAGATTGATTGTACCTGTCTACCAGTGGACAGTGAATTTTTTAGTCATGTCAGTAAGCTTGATCATGCTTTAAAATTTAGTGAGTCTCTATTTCAAAACAAAGTCTTGGTACCTAAAATCTCCTCATAGTCCCATTGCTATGAATCCACTTTTATTACAGTTTATATTTTGTTTGCTGAATGCAAATGTCCATGATTTACAATGAAATAATAAACATGTGTTACTGGTTTATTTCAGATTCAGAAGAGGAAATTAAAGCATTAGAAGCAGATTTATTGACCAATATGTATACATCAAAGGTAATTATTTTTCCTCTTTTAGCTGATGGTTAGAAATCAAATGAATTCTCATTACAAACCTGAAAGTCTTTACACAAAGTAATAATCTATCGTCCAGACCTAAACGTTCAATGTTACTTTGGTGCATGATTTTCTCAGTTCAAAGGAAATTTAAGGGTGTTGATGTGACACCAAAAAAGTGTTCCTCACGAGTAACAGTAATACTTTCATTAAACTGTCATAAAAGTGTTATGTGTAGAGAGATAAATTTATAAGAGGAAATGTGTTTCCAATAAGATTATGACTGCTGAAAGCAAAATTAACCTTTAGTCAAATTCCTAAGTGAGATTTCTATGCGGAACTTTTTTTCTATGTGCATATAAAATTGAGACAGTCATAAAGCAAAATCTGTTAATACATATGCTGATTTTGGTTTAAGAATTTCATGATAATGTTTGTACAAGAATATGGGGACATAACTATGAAACTATTAATGTAGTAAATGACATTTCCTTGACAAGTAGCCAGACTGTGAATGATGTACATGTTATTTAAAACAAATAGAAAAAATTTCTGTTCCAACCTCATACTGACGTAGGTGAAGTAGCAAGTGTTGCACATATGTATGAACAGCCTGACAGACACTTTCTCAACACTGTTGTTTTCCATGCGTGATCTAAGAGATATATATGTCTAGTGTTTCTTCAGCAATATTTTGAAGAACAAACTCTGAAACAAGAATCGTAGAATTAAAGTTGAATGACTTAACCCTTCTTTCTTATAAGTTCAAGTGGTGCTTGATTTCAGAAGAAAATAAAATTAGATTTGTGTGAAAATTTTCAAAATAAAACAAATAAAAATAAAACAATGGCTAGTAGTAAAAAAAAAATAGAAAAAGGAAAGAAAAACACCTACCTTCAAGACTTATGTAAATACTGTATTTTTTCTTATATGTTAGTTTTTTCACAGTATCATTTGAATTAACCAGGATAAGAAATGAAGCTAGAAAATACATTGTTCTGGTCTGCTTTGGCAGTTCTTAAGTTCCCACGTTCTTTACTGGCATGGTAGGTCCCAAACAAACCTGTTTGCCATTGGATTCTCTAAAGTAAAAAAAAGTTTTAACAGAGATTATTTTCCAGAGACACATTTTAATGTTCTTTAAATAGCTCTTTCTCTGCCCGACAAACCATAATATGCCCTGGTAGAAAACCCTGCAGCAATTCTATTTCTGCTACTGATTTGAGTGGAATTGTGACAATACATTTCACTTCCATCTTTTGTTCTCCTTTACTGTAAAGTACAATTACAGGTTAACTAAAAATGCCCAAATGCAGTGCACCTGTTGATAATACAGAGATGTTTGTTATATACTATTACATGTTGTTTTACATAATGTAACTTACTTTTCAATGCCTTTATGGTATATATACTGCAAGTGAAGTGACAGCTGAAGTTGACAGAAACAACAGATAATGTAAATATGTTAATTGTAAATGATAGAATTTTAAATCACTATTTAAAATTAATTAGTATAAAATGTACTCTTTCTTGGCAGTAAAAGGCATAGTGAAACTACTACAAAGGTGTATGAAACTACTTCCAGAAGAGATAGATCATTATTCCATTCATTACTGAAATAATAAAATATTATCTTTCTTTTTGTTGTTGTTGACCTCTGCTAGTTTTTAATCTTCATAAGAACAAAATCATGATTCTCATTTGAAAGACTAATTTTAGGATTATATGAATGATAACTGACTGGCTTCGTGCCTGAGATTAGGCTCCAGTTGAGGGCAATTACTATTAAATTGTATTAATCATCTTTGACTTGTAATTAACAGCAAGGGATATCTAGCCAATTTAAACAGACTCAGTGATTCTCATCAATAAAACAAAAGGAAAAAAGAAGGGGAAAAAAAAGTGTTTGTGAAAGACCACATCTAAAAATGCAATAAAATGCAGTATAATCATATATAGTTCTGGTATTTCACAGAAAAAAATCTAGCTAAGTAGATACTTGTGAAATATGGTATCAAATCTGTGTAATATTATGGAAATAAGCTTTTTACCATATCCTTTTGACTTTGCAGAGTGCTGTCAAGTGTCTGCCGGTCTTTCTTGTCAGGTAGATGAGGCTGCAGGTGCCTAGGAGTTTCTGACTTCCCGTCTCAGTTATTGAATACAAGCCATTACATTGATAGGCATTAGTATATATCACAGAAGAACTTAGGCTGTAACTTCCATGCTTAAAGGCAGAAAATATTTTTGGCATTATTTCTACTATTACATTCCAAACAAAATTCAATTACTCTTCTGAAAAAGAACCATTGGAGTACCTATGTAGAAACAGTGCAGACCTGCTGACATAACACAGCTTATACTCCCGATATCCCTCACAGATTCCTCAGTGTATTACTAAAGTTACCTGGATACCTTGTTTGTTATTAACACTGCTGGAAAAGAGGGAATCTCCCTGTCTTATTCTGTGTAGAGGAATTCATTAAACAAAATTCAGGAAAATGAAGTACACCAAAAAAGGCACTGTAACAAGTCTTCAGTTCTCTGTATTATATCTCAGGAAGTCTGTAAGCTAAGTCCAAGTGTTTTATCGAGCTGTTCATTACCTTGGATTTTGCATAGTCGTGAATCTCCTTCACCTGCTTCCACTAGATAAAGATAAAGGTTATGACAAACAGAGAAATGAATGCTTTTATTTATTTTTAGTTTATTTAATTAACATTTTGGAATTATACATGACAGAACAGAAATAGCAAAAACTATATCAAAATGTATTGGAGCATCATTCAAATGGAAAAAAAAAAAGAGATATCATATATATTATCATTTGAAATTCCTTGTAATTTTCATAGGAAAAACGTATTGTCAAAGAAGGAAATATTCTCAGGCTTATTTCAGTTTCTTAGACAAATTTGTGTTCACTTTCAGTATGTAAAAAAGTATGGGAAACCATATATCTGAGTCATCGTTCAGAAGCGTATTCAGTGATGGAAATACATATATCATATTCACTTCATGAATTCTTCATCATTAATAATTTTTAATTCTGATTCGTGTGGCAGTCTTTTGTTTCACCAGGTCCCTCCTAGATTTTTTCAAGTTAATCTTCAAAACAATTTATTCCTTCTTGGCAGATATATTTTCTTTGATCTCTCATGTAGGTGTTTTTCCAAAACATACCTTAAGCAACTGTAGTTGGTATTGCTTAGACCTATGTGGAAAATACTGCACACATTGAATGTCTACCTGAACATTTGTGTTGCAGTCATCTAAAACTGTATCTTTGCATTTCACTTTGTTCCTTTGTTTTGCTTTTGCTTGTCTTTTTTCTTAGCATACTCACCTCAGTGATTTTCCGTAACCTACAAAATAAAGCTGTGTGATTGTGATACTTGCTGTAATAGTGAAGTAGTTTGTAAGAAAGTAACATGCCTGCTCTGTTCAGAAACTGGACATGATCTAGAGAGGTCCATGTTCAGTTAGAAAGTTATTTCACTCTTGACTGAAGTCCTTAATGCTTTATAGTCTTATTCTGGGAGCTGGCAGCAGTATAAGTCAGAAGCATGTGTATCCAAGTGAAAATACTTTGAAGTGATGTATGCATGTTATTAATGAGAATTAGACTCTCTTGACTAACAAAGTATGCTTGCATACAACACTGTAAGATTTTTTCCCTAACCTCATAAGTAGCAGCCAAGACCAATTGAACATAATGGAGACTGCAATTTAAGTATTTTGCTAATATATAGAGAAATGTTTCTTAAAAAAAGACATACATCAAGGTAACATAAAATAACTTCAGATCAAAAAAGTTCTAAAAGTTAAGCAGGAGAGCATAATACATTTCTCTAGACCTTTTCTCTTCCAGTCCTTTCCATCAGAATAGTCTTGTTTTCAGCTCAGAATTCTCACTTGCTCACACAGTTCTACTCCTGGATTTTATTCTTCATTGCTGTTTAACTGGGGAAGCTCTAGTTCATATTTCTTTCATATACAAGGAGAAAGAATTGTATTGGAAAAGGTTCTCATTTGGCATGAAAAGCTCTGTTTGCATTTCATAAATATTTTTAAATAAAAATTTTGAAACTTCAGTGGACACTTGCTTTATGGCTAAATTAACTTTTGTTTAATCAGGCATTCTGTAAAGATGCCAGTTTTGTGTTGAGCCTGCCACAACTTGTCAAATAATTTGACTGAGGGAATGCCTGAATGTATGACCCAAATGGGACATCATGCAAGCCCAAAGTGAAAAATGTAGAACCTTCTAAATAAGATTTGATATTAGTTTTCTTCTCAGACTCAAAACAAAAATTCTGTTTGCTGTCTGAGCCCTAATAGAAATCTAAGAATATAGCAGTTTTACTAAAAAAAAACCCTAAATTACCCTCACTTTGAAATTCATGCATGTACCAGTTGTGTACTGAAGTAATAATGATTATGGTCAAAAGGGATTTTCTTGTAACTACTGTTGTTAGTGATGAGAGCTTTTCTTGTTGTTTTTTTTTTTTCTTCACTTATCTACATTATCTTTCATCTAGCTTAAAAAATAGTTGCAAATATGCACAAGTCTTGCACATAATACCTCTCTGTTAGAAAATTTCTGTAAAGAAACAACAGGTTGTGTGATTATCTAGTGTTCAGCTAGGTAAAAACTGCATCCACGCACTTTTTGCTGTTGGTGAGTAAAAGGTAATGTTTGTTCTAATGTAATACTTATATTTATCTTAGCACATGCAGGAAAAAGAAACAACATTACAGTTCATAGGTAGAGTGTAATCCTAATATGTGCCTCAAGGACACTAATTGCCATTAATAAACAGGAATTTGCTATTTGACTTTTGATTGGAAATTGCTATGTCACTGGTTCTACTTGAATGAAACTAATCACTATATTCATCACTAAGAGGAATACAATTTAGAAGAAATAATGACAAGGATAATAAATAGATAATAACCAAGGAAGTGGCAAAGACAAAAGAGAAAAAAAGCAGTGAATGAGGTAGAAATGAGTTTTTTCACTTTTTTTTCCTATTTATAATTAAAGAAAACTACTTTAATATTTGCTTTTTTAAAAAAGTGACAGTAAAAAGTAGAAATTCTTCTTATCCTATTTTAATGTTTTTAAAAATTAAATACTTCCTAAATAATGTAAAGTATTGGATCAAACTGTGGTGACATTTCTCTTTAAATTTATTTCTGTAACATATTGGAGTTGTTCCACTACGGACCACCCAAACAGTTGATCTCATGAGATATTTCAGTCTAGCCAAGAAATACATTGTTTGCACAGCTCTATTTCTTCTTTACTCCATCTTCATCCAAGCCCCTAGACCTATTCACATCTCCTAACACTCATGACTCTCCACTATCCAAAAACCCTGAGGCTTACAGATTCCATAACAATGGATCCAGCTTCACCAGACAGCTTGCCCTGAAGCAGGGACTCTGCTCCATTTCTTGGGGAATTTTGAAATGACTGCTATTTGTTCTGAACTTGGGAGGAGCGCCTAGCTAACCACAGGCATCTAGCTTGGAATCTGGCACTGGGAATTTATCCACTGGGCTTGACTCACTGTCCTGATTTACACCTATGAATTTATATTATATTAATTTCCATTTGTGTTTTTGTTTACACCTGTGCAGAATGACTATGAAATGCTACCATTCAGGTTTGGTAGCAGTTTACTTTTTCATCGTGTATATCTACTTGGGGGGTAAGGCAGTGGGGAAACAGTCTTGGTGTTTTTAATAAAGCAGTTGTCCTAATTTCAGTCCTCTAATTATTGTCTTAAAGCTGGACAGATGAAAAAGACTTCAAACAAACAAAATTGTTCCTTCCAAAATGTTTTAATGTCACACATTACTACTCAAAACAAAACAAAAGTTGCAGTACATTATGTAGTATGCATTTGTATTTTCAGATGAACAGAGCAAAACTTTCTTACTGGAAAGTGACCCTGCTAAACGTCTGCAATCTTATCAACAACATGAACAACCAAGTGGGGGAAACGGTAGAGGTAGATGAAGAGGATCTCATTTCTGGAAGACAGTTCCCTGCTACTCTGGATGGCTTCAGCTTGGAAGCAATGCTGACAGTGTATCAACTCCAAAAAGTTTGCCACAGCAGAGCCTTTCAGCATTGGGAGGTAAAACAAAGAGGCGCAAATGCATGTTTCAATGACTGTTACACTCTCAAGCTCTGTCTACACAGTGGTCTTTTAAAATCCATATCCCAAGAGTTCCTCCAGACCTTAGGTGTTCTTGGTATAAATCACCCCTGTCACATTGTCTAAACTATCCTTACCTTCTTGCTATTTTCTAACATTTAATACTGATAATATGCCTCTTAGTGGAAGAGTTGTGACTTAATATAGTTTCTTAAGAGCTGAATGTCTCTTTTGGATAAAGATACGTGAACAAATGTGAAATATTCTTAACTACATAATTTCTCCACTCTTTGTAGCTATTCATGGAATGAAATAAATATATGAAAATGAGACAGAGCACAGAATTAATGTGTGCTTAACAGACATGAAATTGCTGCAGATTTATTCAAGCATAACTAAATTTACACACAGTTTCTGAAGGGCCCTAAGATAAACAGAATTCAAAACACATACATGTCCATGTATAACTGTAATTTTACCAGGTTCTCTGAACCTTTTATAATTACTAAGAAACTAGTACCAATAGAACTCCTGATTTTATGTCCTTCCAGGCCAAAAGGTTGCTACTTCAAAATAGTAATTATTTTGTGATATACCTGTGATATGTGCCTTAATGTAATATTTGCATAAAGACACTGGACAGAATCTACTCACACTAAAAACAAACAAACAAACAAAAAAAAACAACCCCAAACTTATCTAAATATCACTACCCACTTTCCAGTAAACCCAGATTCTTCAGCTATCACAGTTCGCAGGCAATTTGACCGAGCCTTGATCCCCCTTTGCCTGCTGAATCACAGGTCTATGTTTGCTTAGGGTTCTCAGTCCATTGTATCATCTAGGAAGAACCATAAATAGACTGCAGCATCTTTGAGAACAGGAGTTTTCTGTGAACTCTTCATTGGTACATTTACTGTTGAAAAGGAGCTACCATAGAATCAGTCACATGCCATAGCTTATGACTTAATCACAGCTCCTTATTTTAAAGTTCTATCACCTTTTGTGGTGGTTGGAAAGCACCACTTCTAATAGTACTGCAAGTGAACTTTAAAAAGGATGTTCCTGTGTCAGCTTAGGAGCATGTTTACCCAGTGCAAAAATTTCTAAGGCACAATAGAAAGAGAAAGAATAGAGCTAGAGAGAAGGATTGAAGAAGACTTGAAATAAACAGTTTATGTAATGAAACGAGTTCCTCTGATCTTACTCATCCAGGCTTGTCTCCAAACTCTGTTGAAATCATGAGTTTTGTTTTTTTTCCATTTATATCATCAGAATTTAGATGAGCACTCATTTATTAAATGACTAACAGAATTTGATTACTTATGAAAATACTGAGTTGAGTCTAAAAATGTTTCTAGCTTAATGCCTTTCAGCCTGGTCACAGAAGAGCGTGGTAAAAGAATGGATGGAATCTTAATAGATAAAGCAATAATGAATCTGAAGAAAATACTTTAAAAACTTCAAACAAAACTCAAATGCAGTCATATCATATATTTCAATGGAAAAGAAAATGGTTTTCTTGTACTTCATTTCCTTTCTTACTTTTTACACATTTTGGTTTTTAACTGTGGGAATTTGGTGATAAAAAATATTCATCAACATCTGAAATTAGCAAGGAGTGGGTGTTTTAGGAGGTTTTTAGGATCAACTAACCTAACAAATAAGTGACAATGTTTAGGAAGCTTTAAGGCATATTTAGCCACAGAATGATGCACCAGCCTTTCTGTAGTCAAAACCAAAAATCTTATTATTTTCAGTGGAATTTAAATATCACTTACATAGGACTCAACTTATCTGCATCCTGATCTTAGCGTAGTGTCTGAATTTGGGGCAAATAAAACTCTCATGGAATTGATAATTTTCATTACAAAAACCACCAACAACAAAAAGCATGATACTATCCTTTTTTTTCTTACATCCTACAGTTACTTCAGCAAGACACTTTTGATCTAGAAAATTCAAGCCAAGAAAAAGAAATAATGAAAAGAAAAAATCCCTACATTCTGAAACGGCAGCTACATGTGAACAAGGCTAGAAGACCATACATACTCAAGAGAAGTGCATATTACTGATGCAGCAGAGGAAAACAATGTGTATTTAGTTTATAGGTGACTGTGTGTTATAGTTATCTCATTATCTTTAAAATCATACCTGTGTGAAGATATACTATGGAAGATCATCAAGATGATAACATAACTGTGTCTTTTTTGCATTTGCTGTTTCTTGATTGTGATTTTTTCCTACTTGAGATTAATTAGACCAATACATTTTCAAATAAATCTAGTTTCTAAGCATGATGTATTGTACACAATTGAGATTTCAACATATTTCCAACAATATAGCAGTCTTTTCTTATTTTAGAAAGTACACTGTCATACACTGAGAAAATTGATACCATCCATAAGTCTTACTGAGATTCTTAAAAATTTCTTACTGCAACACGTCAAAAATTGCAAGTTTTTGTACGATACAGTAGTCAGACCTGCCACAATATTTTATATATTGTCCAGTTTAAAATATTAGGTATCAGATCTAAATAAAGAAGGTAGTATGGTCCACTATTAAATGATAATTTCAAAATTCTTATTGAAATGGTCTGCTTGTAAGTGAATTTAAGTTCTTGATTCCTAACTTCTTTCTGAAGAGTCATAATTTAAGAAAATAAAAAGTAATGAGACTGTAACAAAGTATGCTGCTGAGAGCAAAGGCAGAATCTTGGGTATCACTGGTTAAATGAGGAAAAGAGTTTAAATAATCAGTAAACTAATTTATGGTGTTTACCTACTATATGAATGCTCAGGAAAAGAAAAATAAAGACAAAAAAATAAAACATGATTCATGCTCCTGTGGTGTTACTGGAAAAGTCAGTATACTAATCCAGTTATATGAGAAATTTTGGAAAAATATTTAAAAGAGGAATTTAAGTAAGAACAACTTACGTTTACTACTGAAATCCATTTCCCTTTCTTCCCTCTACATTTGTAAAGACATCAAGTAGTTCCAGGAGTTAAAGACAGTCTCAGAATTCCACAGACACAGGGAAGATTTCAGCATAAAATGTGGTGTTTTCAACTTGTGCTCAAGAACGACTCAAAATTCACACTCCATCCAGCCCTGTGTCTGATCCTTATATCAGATGTGGGATCTCATGATCCTGGATTCCAACCTGGAAAAGACAAGTCTGAAAGAACTGAGTGAAACAACAGTTAAAATAGTTCATGATCCATCAAGTCTTGATTCTCAAACCAGGACACAAAAAAGTGGGAATAGACATGGTTTTGAAGTCTGCCTGTTTTCTGCCTGAGATATTTCCTCAGAATGTTCCAACAAATGGTCAGAATAAAACACCCAAGAAATTACCATATCCTCTCACATGTCGGATCTTTCTGTCAGTTATTGTTAAACATATAAAAGAATACACATATAAAATACACATATCCATACCAATGATTATACAAATTTTGATACAGGAAGTGTGATTTTTTTTTTTTACTGTAAAAGTTATTTTCACTACTCTATAGCAAATTCTATTTTCTTACTGCAAATATTATTAATCAGTTTATTTATTAAATAGGCACTAAAAGCATGCATTCACAAGATACAACTGAGCACACACTAATTACTGTATTAATCATAATTTGAAATGGCTAAGTATTAAACACATTTTGTTTCAATGGTTTAAAAGCTTAATGAACTTAAGAGCTTTGCTTAAGTATGATTCTAGAAGAGTCATATCCTTTATTTATTTATTTATCTTATGAAATGGTTGTGGAATTAGACCAGATACAGTAGGCTCTCAAGTGAAGAATATCTCTTTTTCCAAAATACTGCAAGCTTTGTAGTTCCATTATGGTAGCTTAAATTCTAGATTACCTGTTGATCCAAAGTGACAAATCAGAATTGAGCTTGTTCCAAAATTTAATGCAGGTAATATATGAGGAAAAAAGCATAGATGATCCTCAGGTGATTATTTGTACAGAAAAGGAAAAAAACAAAACACCAACAAAAAAACCAAAAAACCTGACAAGGTATTTTTCTCTGTGTATTCATTTTAAGAGCATTAAGAATTCTGAAAAGTATTATAAAGTATGATTGTAATCTGAAAGAAAATGTTAACATTTTCAGAAACAAAAGCAAGAGTCTGTGTTTCATTCTGGAGGTGATTTAGATACTCGGGTAATGGCAGAGGATCACCTAGGATATTCTTTCCTCCTAGTGGAAATAACCCTCTGACTGTGTGCTTGCTCCTTGCAAGTCACAGTAAACAGATTAGACAGGTAAACTGGCTGAAAATGGCTTAAAATAACCCATTTACTTCCAGAACACTGTGAATCCATGCTGGGTCAGCTATTGTGTGTACCTGAGGGAGGCAGTTCTTAAAGTTTGACAGGGTAGCTTGTTTAACTGATCCCTAGCATTTGATAGAGGTGTTCGGGGACCTGTCAGAGGAATGTCATTCAGAATGAGAGGAAGGCCTAACTAGATGAGAAAACAATATCCATGACTGTAGGATGGTCAGTAAAGATGCAAAAGCCAGTGCTGGCATTTCACATTATTGGTAACTGGTGAAAAGCAAGCACTGAATATTAAGAAAACACAACAAATCCACATGATTAAGTCAGCTGTAAAGAGATGTTTTTGCTGTCTTGGGGACCTTTATTTTCTTGAAATTTAATTTTACTTTTAGCTATTGCTGCTTCCAGCTCCCAACTATGAAATTGCAATCTTTTTTTAAACCTTTTCAGACAATGCAAGCAAAAAAGATAGGCAGACAGGTATATTTGTTTCTGTTTTACCCATTCTATCAGTGAGACTCTCAGGGTGTGAGCGTTGGCCCTAACTGTGTATTGCCTTTAAAAACAGTGTTGGAATTGCAGTAACAGTGGGCAATGAATGGATTTCAAGACAGAGGAGGCTCTCACAATGTGTAAAGATTTGTAAATTCTGGAAGTTTTCACCACACCACCCCCCATCCCCCTGCAGTTCAAAATTGCCTCATGTTTGAAAGTGTTGTTTTGAAGTCCATTAACTCAGATTGTCACACTGGCTTAAATAAATTCCTTTGATGTGGACAGTTTTATTTTCCAAAAGGCAGTTACTGAGAGATGAGTTCTCTGTCTCCATAGAGGAGAACATTTTTCCTACATAGTCCATTGCTGATGTTTATAGATGAATAACTACTAATTTTTCAGAAATTTATTACTTATTTTTTTCAAATATTCCTCAGATATTGGATATTGTCATGCAAACTAATTGCATAAAAATCGCAACTATTTCTAATGTAAAATTAAATATAACGGATTTAATTTGGTTTGGTATATTTTTCAATAGCTATTCTCTATATATACAAAAATGTGCATACAATAAAAGTTGAGCACAGATAAATTATTTTTCTTCTCTGAAACATATATTTCTTATTCGTTAAATAACACAAAAAGCAATTGCTACTCTTTATCACTCTATGGTCATAAGAGAATGATGAGAATGCACGGGTACAGATGTTGTATCAGGAGACACCTCGTAGGCCCTCTTACAGAGAAAAAAGTTAAGACTACACATGATTATATTCAAATTACCAAGGTAATTTAGTCTTTTTACTTTTCATTTGTCTATTTACAGTCCTATCAGGTCAGAGTTGTTTTTACTCAAAATATACAGTGCAGTATTAGCCTAGCACTACTTTCAAACCTATAAGCTCAACTGAGGGATATGAATGTTCTAATAAGAATGGTTTTAGCTATTTTACTCTTGAAGTTCACTTATAAACATGTTCTGTAGGATGTTTCTGTTTTGTCTACATAATGGGCTTCTCAGACATTCTAAACATCGCATCCATAAATGTCTGCCAGTAGCATGAGAACAGTGGGCCATTTTTACATCAGCAAATCTTATCTTTGGAGGGATTCTAAAAGGCAATCATGTCATCATGATCATGTCATCATCAAATATGAACTATAATGTGCATATTTTTCTTTAAGAAAGTTTTTTGTAGAGCAATGCTACTTGGGAATCATTCTATCTGTTCTGAAATGGTATGGATCCTCCAACAAAAAAATTCAAATCCATAGTGATTTTATGCATTTAAAGGCAACTGTTCTAGAATATAATATTGTAAAGGCTTTTATTAGTAAGTAGAAGAAATTTAGCTAACACTGTATAATGCTTGTGGTTAGAAAAACAATTAACCTTCTTGAAAAAATGGAGATTAAAGATATGCTATTTTATAACAGGTATATAAAAGATACTAGAAATAGTTTACTTAATAGTTAACAGTTCTCACATGAATTAAATCACCTGATAATTTTTGTGTACAACCAAGCCTTTAGGGTATTTGTATAACACACACACCACAGTAGTTATGTTTTAGTACCTCATTTACTGATCTTTTAAATAAAGAATAGTTTGGAACAGACAACAGTCATTTTATTCTGTGCAAAATGTAGGAATCAAATGAATAAAAAGGAGAAAAGGTGCATGTGTATATACTCACAGGTAGATGACTGGATGTAAATTATTCTGAATTTTGCAGTAAATAAATCATAAGTTATGGGTATATGTAAATGCATAATACTAAGGTACCATGATGCTCTTTCAGTTTATTGTAGAAATAGTCAGTAACAACACAAGTTTCTGAATGATAGTCTTTAATATGCAGAAGGCACTGAAATACTGATTGTGGATTTTTTTTGAAGCTGAAATCCTTCATGAATATTTAACTGCCATTTTCATCAGAAGTTTCCATGTACTGAAGGTAGTTTTTACACTGTAGCTGTGTTAAGTGCTAATATTCTGTGAAGACTGGATGAATTAGGAGTTAGTTCAGCTGAAAGGGTCTGAACAAATGTGTGGGAAACAAAATGCAGATAAAAACAAAATGCAGATAAAGAGAGGTCTTAACCAAAAAAAAAAAAAAAAAGAGAGAGAGAGAAGATATTAACTGTATGTTCTTTTCATCTAGATTTCTTGTGGTTTAAGACCAGCAAGCAGCCAAGCATCACACAGTCACTCTCTCACTCCCCATTACGAACAGAGCAAGGGGAGAAAACATGAAAAATCTCATGTGATGAGTTCAGGATAGGATGATTGCTCATCAAATGCCTTCACAAGCAAAGGACTCTCAACTTGGGAAAGTTATTTTGAAAGCATTGAGAACTAAAAGCAAATTAAAGCTCTCCATAGGCTGTGCCCCTTCAGGACTCATCCACTGTTTCACAGTAGGCTCCTCCACGGCTACATGTGGAGATATGCTCCACATGGTGCTTATGGGATGCAGGTAGACAGCCTGTTGCACCCTGGGTCTCTCTCAGGCTTCAGGGAGATTCTGCTCCATGCCTGGAGCACCTTCTGCCCTTCTCCTCCACTGATCTTGGTGTCTGCAGGGCTCTGTCTCTCCCATTTTCTCCCTCTTCTCTCCTAGCAGCTGTTGTATAGCAGTTTTTCCCTTTCTGAAATCTTTCCTGAAGCACACCTAGTATCACTTATGGCTCAGCTCTGACATCAACAGGTCTTTTTTGGAGCAGCTGGAGCTGGCTCTGGTCTGACATGGAACAGCTCCTAGGCAATCCTTTGAAATCCTTTTGCAACCGAAACATTACTGTGTAAATCAAATACAGGTTCCAGTCAAAACTGTAAGTTTTTCTCTTCTGGGGTATACTCAAACTCAAAATCAAACCCTTATAACTGTCCAATGCTAGTGTAGAAGCATTATGTTTTAGTGAACACCTTAGTTTTGAACAGGCGTGTTTGTAGGCCGCACACAAGCCTGGACAGCTAATACTGCAGCCCCGTAAGATTATAAATTTGTATTATGTGACTTTCAGTCATATTTTTTGTAAGTCAATTGTGTATAGCTCAAACATAGACTGCATAGGTGAGAGTGAGATGCTGTGGAAGAGAGGGCATGACATAGTGCTAATTCCTCTTCTTGTATCCACCACATACACTCAGTTGAACTGAAATAATACTTTACATTCCTTTGCGCAACTTAGTGAGAAAAACACAAGGATTACTGATAACATTTCAACCTCTACATATGTGTATGCCTGTGAAGACACACATTTTTTGTTATTAATTTGATATGTAAGTTTTCTTATTTAATTAGTAAACTCATCATCAAATCGTTATTAAAGCTGTGAGTTTCAAAAGTCCAAGGGGTTGAATCATCACTAATTCCAGGAGCCTCTTAAAATAATCTATATGGAATACAGAGCCACTGTTTACTTCTCTCAAGTAAGATGGCTAAGTTGAGGTAGAATGCCAGAAAGATATGATGAGTTGCAGAATAAAATCAAGTACTTTATGGAATCAAAAGGAAAAATTGTGCCAGAATTCGAAGATGAAAAATGGCTCACAGATTTAGCACTTTTGGTGAATTTGACTCATTTAAATGAATTAAACTTGCATTGTCACTGTGAAAATCAACTTACTGATACTATATTTCAAACCATAACAGTATTCAAAATGAAATAGAAATGGTGTCAAGCTCAAGTTATGGCAGATAATTTTGTGCATTTTTACATATTAGCTAAACATAATCCTTCAAACAGTAAAAAATATGCAGCACTGCTTTCCATTTTGATAAAAGAATTTGAGATTTACATAAAAATTATCAACTTTTCACTCTATTTGTGACTCCAGTCACAAACATTTCAGTCAACGTAAATATATTACATTCAAATTTTCAATTAAAAAAAAAAAGTAAAGAATTGCAATCAGACTCAGAATTCAGCTCAAAATTTTGATCTTTAGCCTCTTTACTAGGCTTCTATAAGACCTATTTTACCATAGAAAAATCTGCCTCACTCACAGTCATGCCATATTCACATCATCATTTTTTGTTTCTGTGTAAATTTATGAGCAACTATTTTCAAGTATGAAGTACAGGAAGAGTAAAATTTCATTAAAATTTTATGACAAGCATCTTGAGAACTCACTAAGAATTGCAACCACTTCAGTCAGACCAGACACTGATACATTATATTCACAAAAATAAAGTCAAATATCCCTCTGTTTTTATGATTTTGTAGCCCTCTTTTTCTAATATTTGAATAATATACATATATATATAAGAAGTCTTATTAATTACATACATTGACTATATTACATATTTTGTATGTTGCCCAAGACCATTCCTCTTGGCTCAGTGCAGCCAAGGCAAGTCAAAAGGTCAGACATCCATAGTTTAGAGGGTCAAAACATGATCTATTTTCCTCTTTCTTTTCTTTTTTTTTTTTTTAATTTAAATGATTTTCAGTATGGTAGAAAAGAAATTATTATTGGAATAGGTAAAGGAATGTCTTAGTTAAATACTTGTGTAGCACTCAGGCAGTGAAGTGCAGGACCTATTCTAATACAGTCAGTGCCTAGGTATTAAAAGCTAACCTGAAGTGTTTCTGCATGCAAACTAAGGTAATTAAAAAAATCCTAAATTGCATTTTTTTATATTTTTCCTTTACTATTTTTGATTTTTTTAATTTATTTCTATTACTCCTTTCTATTCTCTTTATTTTAGCAGTGCTTCAGTTTCTTGCTCTGCATGAATAGGACACTTAAAATTTTAAGGAATAGGGAAGGTCAGATAAGGGTATGTGATTGAGGGGAAAAAAAGCCTTGCATGTTCATGCCATCAAAATATTCTTCAAGGTTCCAATCTGGATGATTTCTGCATGGTTAGCTCCCTAAATTGAGTTTTCTTTAAATCTTGTAAAAAAATACTAAAATACTGGTTGAGAATCTGCTAAATGTGACCATAAATTGACATGATCCAGGACTGAAAATATTGGAATTCATTAAAAAAAGAATACAGTGAAATTTCACTTCGATTTTCTCAGGTTATTTGGGGCAAAAAATATCCAATCTGAGATACATCTATTTCTATGAAAGTTTTCCCTTAGTATAAGAGCAAGGAGTAGCATGGGGAATTGTAGCTTCTACAAGATAGATTTATATATTATAGGTCCAGACGTATATATTATCTTTAAAAAGTTATCTGGAAATGAACTTTGAAGAAAGTAGATCTTCTTCACATATCTAGCTCAATGATGGCAAATCAGAAAGCATACTTCAATGCATAGTTCTGTGACCTGATCCCCAGATCCATGTTTCTCTGACCTGGATGATGCAGGTTATAAACATTCGACGAGGCAGAAAGCAAAAGAAGACATACTGTGATAAAATATTTTTGATGTCTTATTAGCAGTTCTTAGTAGTGTGTGAAGAAACATAATGTACTGTTTGCACCCCTTACCATGGCACATCTTAATGTGAAAGGAGCAGACATTTACTGTGAAAAGTAAAGTCTTTATTTAGATAGAGTGAGTGTTAAAATCTCTGAAACATGGTGCTTGTAAACCTGATTTCTCTTCACTGAAGCACTTCAGCGCTTTTCAATTAAAAAACCATGTGGCCTGTTGAGGATAATGAAAGACTTTCTGACTCATCTTCCTCATCTAAACTTTAACCGAGAAAATGTGGTTGGCAACTGGTATGAATGAGAACTGATAGTTCAAATTCACCATTACAGATATTCATTGAGATTAATAATATAGAAAGCTTTAGATTTCTGAAACAGTATGGCTTTATACAACCATCTGAAAGGCTTGGGAAAAAGGGAAAGGACAAATAAACAGATAATATTCCTGTTTCTAGTATATAAACACACTCTCTTATATGTAAACATTGTATATAACATTAAGATGTATCTCATCAAAAGATAATATTTGCAGGGATCTCCCTTTGTTTTTTTTCTTGGAAAAAATAATTCTATGCTTGTTCGATGTATTAAAAATAGCTGATATTTTCATAATTGTTGTGTATTAGCACTGCTAATCAGAACAAAAACCAGAACACAATTGTTGTATGCTTTGGGTGCCTCATAATCATCTTCCAGCATTTACAAAATTAGTTCTCTGTCTTGTAGACTCACACGTTAACCTCAAATGAACACAAAATTGGGAGCACAAGAAATTGAAAAGATGTGGGTTTTTTTCAATCCAACTTGACAGAGAAGTCGCTGTTTTCTAAGACAGCAGTAGATATATTTTAAAAATCAGATACTGCAAATGGCAATAGGACAGTCTTCTTGGAAGCTGAAAATGATCTATGGAAAAGTATTATTGCTGACCCAAGAAAAAAATGAACTGTTACTATTAAGGCTAGAAGATAGAGAAAGGGATTTACTACGGTGTCCTCCAAAGCATCAGATCAATATAATGTTAATTTATTTTAAAAGGCATCACAATTCCTGAAAGTTACATCTTTTCTCACATCCAAAATGATTAAGTCTGTTCTTTCCCAAGAACTTGAAACAATAGATTATTTCCTGTCCTAATGCCCTCCTGGTCAGGCAGAAATCAGGCAGATGAGAGCATGTATTTTGATTTTCCTACTGAGTTAGCACCTAGCCAGTAGCAGAAAACTGAAGTGCAGAAGCCAAAATCTACTCTTGATTTTTGAGAAGAGTTAACTGACACATGGGTATGATACTGCCATTTGTCTCTCTTAAACTGGCTTCTAGTACCTTAGGCCCGTGTAAAATACAGTAGATGAGGACTACTCAGGAATAGATAGGTTCTTCTCTAATTGCCTGAGAGCATTCTATGTGGTGTTATTACAGAACTGAAATTAGGGGAAATTTGATATGAAGTAACACAAAAGACAATGGTAATAGAAGTTACTGTCAAGGTCACCTAGTTCAATCCTTCCCAATTGCAGACAGGTAAGTGTTATAGATTTTTTGCATGAATAGATCTCACCTGACTGAAATCATCTGGAAGTCAGATATCTAGCTCTAAACTACTTATGTAGACTTCCTCCATGAAAAGACAAACACTTTTGGGGAGAAACCTAATCAAGAATTACCTATCTGTAACCAGTGCAGCTTTGAATGTTATAGAGGTGCCAGAATAATCTTTGTCTGAGCCTGAAAGTTTTTCTCAAGACAATATTTATCACCAGGTGAAAATTAAAAATGACCCAGCTAGTTCCCTAAAACAAAGGTGTAAAGGAGTAAAGCAAATTTTAAATAATAATCACCTTACTGGTCCTGGTGCGTTGTATCATAGATACAGCACCACATAGAATGCTCATTGAGTAAATATTTGAAAGAATAATCAGTGATTTAGGAAACATATCTTGAAACTGAAAGGGAAGAAAATTAACATTTCAAATACGTGGGAATAAGGTAAAATGACAGAGCTGGTGTCTGAGGAGGCAGCAGTCAACCTGGTAGAAAATAACCTGGCAGAGTATGGGTAACAGTTGAGCTGGGAGCCTCGGCTGCTTCATGTTAGGGACCAAAGATTAGAATATCTGCTTTAATTATGCTTAACTTCTGAGACTTGACTTTCACATGAGCACAGGATAATTAGAATACAGGCCAGCTCCAGGCCTGCAGCCTAGTTTTCACATCCAAACAGATTATGGTGGAATGTCAGGGCTTGTGTTGAACGTCATATTCCCAAGGGCCTGGAGCTCAGCCTCTGGAGTATGAGGATTAGCAGAACGGACCCCTTTATGCATATCAAGGCATGAGTAGGAAAAACAGTGAAAGAATAGACAATAGCTTTATTTCATCTTTTACATTTTTCTTTTGTGAAAAATAGTAATAAACATTTTTCTGTTTGGGTGATGAAATTACAGTTTCTCACTATAAGAAGATAATCAGTGTTTTCACAGATGGTAATATTTAGTTTGTAAGTGTGAGCTCTTCATCCTTTTTTTTTTTTTTTGTCAGCACTGAAATGCATGCAGATGGAGATTCTAATTCAATACCACAATATGTGAAGGAGAACATTAAGAGTATTATCTACCTAGAATAAGGCTCAACACGTCACAAATCACACAAACCCCTGCTACCAGTACCCATGGCTGTTGCAAGAAAAGTCCATACCCTGTATGGACTCCAAAATCTACTGTTTCTTCCAAGTTATTCAGTCCTAAAAGGTGCTGGAGACATGATGAACACACTCTTAACTTTTAGCCAACATAGTTCTATTAGAATTAGCTGGAGTTTTAAAAGCCTTTTTAAAGCCAAGCCCTACTTTTAAACCAAAGTTAATTCTTGGACTGATTTCAAAGCATTCATAACATTCAGAAATTGTGTTATGACATCTAAATATGCTTTAAATACTTACTTTGGACTTCCCAGGACCTTACACTTTATCCATCAGAAATGTGCATTCATATTACAGGTGAGAACCAGAGGAAAATGTAACCAGTAAACTCTGCTTAGGAGAAATAGGTGAAAGTAGAGTACAGAGTCACTGCTGAGTTGGGATAGAGATTTATCAAAATATTTTATTTCCTTTTTCTTAACATTCCTCCTATTAACTCTTTTGAAAATAAAAAATATTTGACCTCTGAAACTATAAATAATGGGCTTGAAGAAAAGTAATTTTATTGAGTATTTCTCTTGGAGAAGCAAAAAGGCCTTTTATTCTTATTTTTTGCAGTATACTACCATCTGGTGGAAAGAAACAGAAAGATTAAACTTTTCATCAGTATGTGTCTTGATAACTAGGAAGGTTTACCATTAAAAATTGTCTAGTGCTAACTTCAGTAGGTCCTTCTGGCTTTAATGTTACAAAACACTTAAAAACATGAACTTTCTGTGCTGTTCTTACAGAAAGCTTATTTGTTTGAAACAGATACTTAAGATTAAGAGACTTAAGGATACTCTTAAAGCTAAACATAAATTTCAGTATTAAGAATAACTGGTCGGTAAAACAAGACAGAATTTTTTACATGATGTGATAAGACACATTTTGCTAATAAATCTAGCAATATTTGTTATACCAACTGGAAAATATTACTATGCATTCTTAATATTTGTGGAATTTGATTATTTGTCAAAAGCTCTGTATTGAGATAACTTTTTTGCTATTATTATTTTTTCCTCTCACATTTTGATTAAAATCATAAAGAAAAAAATCTGGTCATTCTTTTTCTTCTTCTTTTCTTTCCTTTCCTACCTGCAGGGCTCCCGTGCCATGGCAACCTACTTGTCCACTAATCACAGTTCTAGGGAATTGAGGTCTGGTACCAAAAGATGTTGGAAAACTGGCTACTGAGTTATTTGAGAAGGCTTATAGCCATGTAACTTACTCAATCTTGCATATCAGAGCAAGCCAACAAAAGCATTCTAGGGTAATTAGGACTACCTGCTTGAGCTAGTTCGCACATTCACAGCCGAGCAATCAGCCTGTCTGCTGGTTTGTACTGGAGCTTTGGCAAGACCAGCATGTTTACAGTGTTCCATTGTCATTTTTCTGTTGGGAAAATGTTTTCTTATAATATTTTAATGCTTTCTTATAATACTTTGACCACACGTAATATCATGCTGTGGATAAAACTGTCATTGACTTTACGAATAAAGCCACTTTGTCTTTTAACAAAATGTCTCTACAAAGCTGGAAAGGAACTCTGCTGGCATGAATCATCTACAGTGGTGATCCATTGTTCCCCTACCACTGTGCCAAGGAGGGAAAGATCTTAACTGTGAGGTTAAGGTAAATGTTTAACATGCCATATGTTAATAATGTCTGCCTCACATAAGTGGTGGGAAAAGATTTCTTTAAGTGAATCTACATTCAGAATGACAGAAGTCATAGATGCACCCAGCATATGTGCACATCTGCTTTCACACTTGGGTTCTGCTCACTACTGGATTCAGCCCATTACAATACTTCCAAGATTGGGATTCAGCTGTTAAATTTTTTTCAATATTCAAATTCAGACTCTTCCAACCTACTAAAATTGCAGAAATCATGGAAATCATAGAATGACTTTGGTTGGAAGGGACCTCAAGGATCATGATGTTTCAACCCCCCCACCCCCCTATTTAGCAAACTGCTAGATAAGTACTAGATGAGATTGTCCAGAGTCCCACCCAGGCTGGCCTTAAATACTTCTGAAAGAGCTCAAACCTAATTAAAAAAAAAAAAAATACTATGCCTCTGTAAAATCATTAGAAGTGTTAATTTTCTTTCTTTCTTTCTTTCTTTCTTTCTTTCTTTCTTTCTTTCTTTCTTTCTTTCTTTCTTTCTTTCTTTCTTTCTTTCTTTCTTTCTTTCTTTCTTTCTTTCTTTCTTTCTTTCTTTCTTTCTTTCTTTCTTTCTTATTTTTCTTTCTTTCTTTCCTTTCTTTTTTAACAACCTCCTCTTTTCTAAAATTTAAATTCAATTAATTTTTAAAGCAAAAGCCTAGAATAATTTAATTGCATTAATTAAAGTAGTGTCATTTTCATAGTGTACATAAGCACATGGGACAGAGCTTAAAGTTTCCCTTCTAATATATAATTAGGTTTAAGCTATATGTCTGAAAATAAAATGAAAACCTACATCAAGTAGTGCATCAAGTTCAGATGAAATAACTGAGAAGATTGTATGATTTTAATTCCTTGCATATTTATGAAAGATGCGAGGAATTAAATTTAATCTGTCATTAATTTTGAAAAGCTTTGCCATATGAAATATTGCCAGTTTATTAAATAACTGCTCACTCCATATTGAACACATGCCAATGAGTTTTACAAAAGAAATCATGTCATATTAATAGGTTGCTTCTTAGTTGTCATGGTTATATGATTTTTGTCACCGGTATCCCACATCACAACATCATGTACTGCACTGGGAGTTAAAGAGTTAATGCTCTAGTTCCATGAATCATGGATAGTTCTGGTATACTTGTCTCAGAAGAGAAGTACCCCAGAGGACTTTGTATTGCTTTGTGTTTTTCTGTTTTCCACTCAGAGAAAAAGATAAAAAACTGCTTACGTGTCATGAGACACAGGCTTTCTCCACCTTTTGGATTGACCCAGCAGTGGGTGCTCCCTAGCCATCTCACCTTCAGCAACAGCCTAAAGGCCTTTGGTTTTCGGACACTCTCATTTTATTTGATTTACCAGCTTCAATTCCAATTATATTGATTAAATTGTGTTTTATGTACCAATATCTTACTTTAGAAAACTGTCTTTCCTTCTCAGATCGTTGCGGCTGCTTTATCTTTAGGACCATCTCCCTTCTCCATTTCCCCCATCCCCTTTCCCAGGCCATGGACCTGTGGGTCCACCCACCCCATTCATCATGGAACTGGGCTGAACCATCCCATAAACAGTTGGCAGTAGTGAGTCTCTGTTTCATTTTTAAAGCTAACACTATATGGGTAAATGATATTGCTTCAGTACCTAAAGTTTTGTTGCACTACTGGGCAGAAAGATATTTGTTGAGAAAATTGCTTTCTTCCTTAAAGAAATTACTGTATGGCCTACAGAACTTTTAAAATTATTGTTTCAGTTTTTTGTTTTGTTTTGTTTTTTTTAAGTTCTATGTTACTATTACATTTAGCCCTGTTCCATTTAACACTGAAAACAGTTTCATACACAGCGTTCAATATACTAAAATGTTCTATCCCACTTCATTCTTAGCCTAAAGGAAGTACTAGATTCCCTTCTCACTTTCACAGTTTCACTTCTCACTTCCAAGAAGGTGATTTTATTTGTCCTATTTTCTGCCAATTATTCAGTTACCATTGGTGATAAAATCAGCAACCATTCCCTATCACTCTGTCCTTTTTACTGAAAAAAAGCCTACAAAATTCTCTAATCCTGAACTTTCTAATTGGTTGTATGATTTGAGCCAAGGTTACAAAATTTTGCTTTATTAATCAGCATCATATCTTTTAATTTTTTTTTGCCTGGTTGGAATAGCCTCAGTCTGTCTTCTAAAGCCAATGCTTGAGTTTTGTCCCATCTATCCTCAAGAGGGGTAGCCTGAAAAACCAGGTCCTACATTAAATATTTTAGTGTTGTTGTATGAACATTGATATTATTTTCCTGTATTGTACATTATTCATCCCAATATTTTTGCTTCTTTTTAGACGTAAATAAGGCAAATGTCTGAGGTTTTTAATCTATCTGCTTAAATTGGTGTTCCATCAATCTTTAGTAGCTCATAGAGCTCAATTATAATTAATAGATGAAGGAAGAGAGGCTGGATCACCGAGTCTGCTTTCTTGTAGAAATGACAATTTAATTAAAGGTAAAGCTAATTCTCCATTTAGCAACCAGACTTCAAAAGACAAATAATACACTTCCACCTTTAATAATCTTCTCCAAAGACAAATCATACTAAGCACTAAAAACTGAAATAAACAGTACCAGTTAGTATATGTCAAATGTTATTTTGCATCTATTTTTAATACTTTTCTCTTCCTGATGAAACATAATCTAAATTTAGTTATTTTCTTATTCACTGTATGAAATGTTTCAGTCTCAAATCACAATCAAATCCAGATTTTTTGCAAAAGCAAATTCTATTTGTTAAGAATTGGTGCACTCTTGGGGGAATGGAAGGCGTGAGGCTGGAAGAATCTGTTGTGATGGCAAGACTTTGGAGTGTGTTCAGGAGAATGATGTTGTTAGGTTTGTGGTATGGAAGATATGGGGCTTTTTTAACTCTCTGTTTAGGACCAAATGTGAATAGGAATTTGCAGAAATTTGGCCTGAGAAGGAAGGCTACAAAGGATTTCACATATCTGACCATTCAAGGGTGAGTGGTGTTGAGCATGCTGAGTGACGAGTCATAAAAAAGACTGCTGAAGTTCCCTGATCCAACCCAGATTAATCTGCTCTTAGCTTTTACAGGAAATTTTGTTCTGTGGACCTTCAGTATTCTGACAAGATGCTCTGCCTCTTCCTTCCCTCTTTTGTGCTTTGTACACTGGTGGAGAATGAGGGCCAAATAAGGACGTACCCTGCTGATGCTGCAGAGGTAGAAAATGTGCAGGATGGAGGTAGATTCCTGAGATGATAATCATGAGATTATATCATTCCTTATTTATGTCTTCAAAGGAATAAGAAATAAGAATACTCTTACACAGTTCTCAGTAGGAAAGCATGCTATTCTGGAGACCATTCCTGTCTGCTTCTTGTGAAATCAAAACTTCTTGTTCATGCCTGCCTTAGTGAAACTCTGATAAACTAAAAGAAGTCGGTCTTCTGCACAGTATTTTTCTCAGAGCTACATCCCTTAGCAATACATGTATTTTCAACAATAAAGAGTATTATTCAAACCCACGTCTCTGGAGTAGTATGAAATGATGGAAAAGGTATGAAATTAGGTTGTTTCAATCTACAAAGATGGAATGACACTGAACAGAATTAAAAATATATGGCCAGTAGGTGGTACCATTTTTCCAAATTAAAAAGGAGAGTCTAAGGATGGAATACAGCACCAGATGAAAACTATGAGAACTGTTGCTCACTGACAAGCACTGCATACTCCACTGTGTACTCTGTAAGAGCTCTGGACTAGGATGATGAGGATGTGGACACAGCAGCTGTATGTGCAGGAGGTCCGATTAATTTGTTGAGGAGCCCTTAAACTGGAATTTGATATTCTGTAGTTTTCAGAGTTAGGAAGCTTTGATCACTTTGGAGTCAATTTTTATTCATTCAGCAACTTCATACTCACACTACCCTTGACTCATGGATTGCATTACTGACATATAAGGTTTACTTAATAAAACTAAAAGATGTTTAAGAATTTCATAATTTGTAAGAAATAAAAATACATATATATTAAATGAGATAACTTTTTATTTTAGATGATTCTAAGAACACAGAATGTATTTATGAAGAAAAGTGAGTTTAATAACATTGAACATTAATTAGTCAGTGTACTGTTCCTTGCACATAAACACACAGAAACATTGCAAAATATCAGTGTTAGTGAAATAAAAGCAATACCCAAGACATTATGGTAGAGTGGATAGCCTTTGATCCTCTTTTTTTTTTTAATAAACCGAGATTAGGAAAATTGCAGCCTCTGGCAGTAATTATTGCTTTTATTTTTGAAAAAGCATAGAAACAATCATGTTCAGTTTAAAACATCAGTCTGACTACTGTTTGGGGTGTAGGTAAGGAGAACTGAAGTAAGAGTCAAAACAGCTGAACACTGGAAGTCTTCTTTAATCCAAGTCTGATTTCAGTCCCCTACAAGGGAAGTACTGTAAGAGGTTGCTATCTCTTTTCACTTTTTAACTCAACCTAGAAAGTGATTAAAAGTTCTCTGGAGAACAGTTATCTCTCTACTGATTATAAGTGTTCTTACCCCATCTGCTGTAAATCAGATGCTTCAGTTTTAGATTACTTTAATATTGAGAATTATTGCTTTTTTAAAAATCCTGATAGATAACAACAGTTCTTGGCCTCCAGGTGACACACATCTGTTAGCTGTTCATTTTTCATGGATCTCATACCATTTCATAAGCCCTTTTTCTTTTTTCTTTTTTTTCCCATCTCTTTTATTTTTTCTATTTGTAATTAAAACAAAAACCAAAATGGAATTGCAAGTGTGAGAAATTGTATGTACAACACCTCCTGTGTTTTTACATTTATATAGTATAGAAATACATATAAAAGATCTTGCTTTAAAAAAAAGTAAAAAAGAGCCTGTGTATTGACATAAATTGTGTAGCCTGATAATAAATAGACTGTCTTCATTTGGAAATATCTTCTGAAATGAACTCAGCTTTGGACATTTCAAGATGAATATAACTTAGAATCTGGCCTTCAAACTGAAAACTTGCATATAACAATCACTGAGATTTGATGTCTCAAAAAATTCATAGGTCCCATTAGATCATTTATCTTCTATCACTACAAGAAATTATATTATTAGGAAAGAATGTAAATTTCACAAATATATATATATATTTCTAAATTACTGTCCATTTTAAGTGAAATAAAAGTATTAATGTGGGTGTAAATTCTACTGTCTCTCTGTCTTTAGTTTTGCTATTCTCTCCTGTCTTCTGGATCTACCTGATATTGATCTGTGCTGTAGTCCTGATTTCTCTCAGTCTCTACTTGCCTCCCACTGAGACTGGCTGCATGAGAAGCTTTTTTCTCCATCCTTGTCATTTTTTAAAATTACTCTACTAAAGGTCATAACTTTTGTGAGCAGTCTGCTATGAAATCGAAAGGATTGATGTAGTTTTATCCTTTTTAGCCTCACCATCTCTCTCCCATCCTATAATGGAGATTTTTGAAATCTCCCGCCCTTGCACAGAAAATTGGAGTTATTTTACAATGCTATGCAATTCCAAATTACTTTTTCAAAGTTAAAAAAAAATCGAAGAATTGTGAAAATTGCATTATAATACTGTACAAGATTGAGTTCAGTTCATTTTCTGTTTTCTTTCCGTTGGTTTAGAACTATGCATAAAAACATGCTCCTGTTTGTTTTTCAGACAACATTCTTTCCACATCCATGACTTTCATCCTCTCACTACGAAACTTGTTTACTGGCAGTGAAATTTGTCTCTGATTATCTTCTGTTCGTACTCGTAGTTGTCTTAGTGTAGTAAGATTCACACAGTGGTGAGAACTGTGGAATAAACTGAAAGTAGACATCCAGAAGAGAATCTGGGTTCCATAGATGTCTCTTTGTCTGCTCTCAGCAGCCTCATGCACTCAATCAACAGTTATCCACTGATATTATGCTATACTTAGTTATTTGCATTTATGCTTTTAAGTGTATTAAGAAGTACACATAATATATATTTGTTGGCAAATTTTTGGAAAATGCTTAACATACTAATAAATTTCAATCTGAACATTTTTCTTTTTTTAATACAATTCAAACATGTTTCTTTGGTTTTCTGTTTGTAGTTTCCTTAACCCATTCACAAAGATTCTGTTTAATACTCAGTCGTCTTTAGAAGTCTGCCACCAACAGCATTAACCTCTTTGGCTATGGAGATGGAAAATTCAGAGCTGGTATTCAATTAAGTTTTAAAATTTATGTATGTCATAATAACTTTCCCAAATCAATATGATTTTAAATTGTGGAAAATGTCTATCTGTGACAATGTTTAGTAAAAATGTAACAGGAGACATGAGTGTAATTAAAGAGAATTTCTTTGTAAGAATTGCTTATTATTTCTATCTAATCTGACTTTTTTTTTCTTATTGCAATTACGGTTTCAGTAAAATTATTACAGTTTATGTAGAATTAGGCTAGTGAAGAAACAAAACAAAAAATATTGCAGCTGAACAATGTGAAGACACTGAGACCTGAACACTGTTTGGCCCTCTGTTATAGTTTTATTTTGTGGTTTTGATAAATCTTAGAGTTCCAGTGCTTTACTTCTGTTTGGATTAATGCTTTCTTCTTTCCTCTGAATTTATTTTTTATATTTTTAGATCTGCAACAATGAGATTATTATATATGTTGGTACAGTTACTAAAGGGAAGGGATTATAAATTTCACAAGGACTATAAACAACTGCTTAGTCAATAAATACACAATGTCTTCTTTCTGTCTAACTGAATTTTTTGAGTTCCCTTCCTTCAGCTATGCCAGGACAAGCATACATACAGCCAAATAGTAACTGATCGGATCTATATTTTTTATTTCTATCTTTGACTCATTGCCTGACTGTACTGAGTACTTGTACAAGCAACATTCAGGGAGGTGTGTAAAGACGGGAACAAAACTGAGGGAGAAAAACAAAACCCTATTTCAACTTATAGAAAATCATGCTAACTGATTCTTATGAAATTCTGAATAACTCTAAGCTCTCAGTGCTATTGCAATTCATCCCCACTTCTTCCTGTATCTACTTATTTATATTTGTATAAGAAAGCACAGGATCATTTTGCTACAGGATGTATTTCTTACAACTAATTTCCATTCTGATTAAAAAAGCACAAAAAAAAAAACAATCTCCGAAGTGAAGTAGTTGCCATGTACTATTCTGACTTTCAGTACATTGAAAAAAAAAAAACAGCAAACAAAAAACAGTCAACTAAACAGATTAAATACACAACAGCAATGAAAAAGTGAACAAAAAAATATCTCAGGTTCATATCAGACAATAATTGCTTAGACAAAACAGAAAATAAAATAAGGAGTTAAGAACAAAACAAAAATGTGAGCCTGAGTGCCAGAACTCTGTTGAGGTGCCATATGGGAGACAAGATCAGTTTTCCAACAAAAGGGATTTAAAAAATGAGCAGTTCTCCTGGAAGCTATAAACATTTTTCCTAATTGTATGAGGAGAACAAAAGTACTTCCTGATTGTGAAACTTTTTGTCTTTAAAGACCAAAACCTGAAAACCTGATATTTTGGCAGAAGTGCAGTGAAACCACTTAAACTACCATGTGCAGCCAAAATTTATGTACATCCCATTTATGAAATTCTGATTATCATTTTGAATAAAGACTGTTTCGGTAGAAAGTGATTTTCCATAACTTATATTATGAGGAACAAGATTACAGATTCTTGAGAATAGTTTTCAAATGCTTGGGAAATCTGAACAAAAATGCTTTTGTGAGAGTGAATGGAATTAAAGTCTCTGTCTTCTTACTCTGAGTTAAACTAAAAGTCTTCTTCACCATAAAAAAAAGTTTTGGGGCTATGTTATTAATCTGATTCTGTTGAATTATAACAAAAACTTAAAGAATAAAAGGAATGTAAGAAAAAAAAGTATAGCTTTTGTTTTTTAATCTGTATTGGAAGTAGTTACTTGCAGCACTGCAACTGAGGTAAGTGCCTGGCCCAAAAAATACACTGGCACAGAGAAAGATTTTATTTCTTTTAATAAGAACTAGGAATTGTTCCAAGGCAGCCTGACTACTGGGAGTAGAGTGTCCAACCAAAATGTGCTCACCAGATGGTAGATGTTTCCTTGTGGATAAATGCTGAAAACTGTGCAAACTGTGAAGTAAGGGTGGGAAAAATTCGCTCTTGGTTTCAGTTTTAAGTTGCCTCTGCAGCTAATAAATGTGAAAAGAAGAAATAAAGCTACATTAAATGGAAAAGGTTTTGAACTTTTGTTAATGAAAATTCACAAACCCTTTTTATTTTCCCTTACCTTAATATCTTTATTACTTTACTATTCCAAAACTCATTGCAGTTAAATATGACAAGTCTGCAAACAATAACAAGAAGAATTGTTTGCTATAGGGAAAAATATTTTTAAAAAGAAAGCCTGTCCAATGGACCTGTTGGAAACATGGCACAGTGAGCTGCTCTGTCAGTCTCTGCCTCTTGAAGTGTCAGGAAGCTGATGTGTCTTGAAGCCCAGCCTGGCAGCTTACTTGAAAAACCAATGAAGTAGATCTGTACAAAGGTACTTCACTGAGTGTTGTTTTTGATGTTCCTCTCCACAGCTCCATCTCTGCTAATGCGACTTCAGGCAAAGTGAGGATAGGAGACTGTACCAAAAACTGGGGGATGTTTATGATTTAAGCCTTGCTGGATGAGATCTGGAGGTGCATAGTGCTGCAAGGCACGCTCAGTGAGTCTTCTTAGTGGAGTAGCACAGCCTGTGTTGCTCCAGTACCCAATCTCAGCAGAAGACACTGTTCTAATGTGAACATCTGTATAAATGTTTGCCAAGCTAGAGATTTATTTCAGGTAGTCAGCTAGAGAGTACCTCTACAGAGTATGGTGCATTGTGACCAGAAAGCAAGTTGGCTGACATGCCAGGCGATTTATAGCAGAAGTAGCATAGGGAACTTGATAGAAAAGTTTTCACCCACAGAGGCTCAAGAAATGGAGTAAGTATCTCAGTGAGAAGGCAGGGCAGCATTTTTTAGCTTTCTTTGCACTGAGTTTGAAATAAAGATGTTCTGGTTCTCCTTCTCATGTTCTTCTTCTTCTATTGCCTCCAATGCATTTGTTTGTTTGCTTATTTTTCTGTTGTTTGTGTTTGTTTGTTTTTTCCCACCTGTGAATTTGTGTCTGCAGTAAGTGTGAAGAGTAGCAAAGTCCAGTTATGAAAAAGGTGATGGAAATTTGTGATGGAGAAATATAATCAGTTTCCACCTTTGCTCTCAGAAAATCTATTTCTATGAAAAGAAATAAATAAAAATGACTTCTACCCAGTAATTATCAAAGCAATGACACATTAACATGATCTTTCTAACATCATCTTTAAGACTGTGGAAGATAACTGTTCAACATTTAATAAGTGTGAAAAGATATATGTTTATTGAACTGAATCCATTAATGGGGATCTGGTAGAGGTATGGGAAATATAATTATACAAAGAAACTGTGTTTCTTGAAGTAGAACTGGAGAAATATAATGCTTTGCTGCCAACAGATGAAATGAAAATTTGTGGAATTTTTCAGTAATTTTATTTTACTTATTTTTTTACTCATAAAATCCTGAAACAAAGATACTCTAATATATTTTTTTAAACAGATGATTTTAAAATGCACTTCTATGCCATAAAGACCTTTTATTGCATATTGGCACAGTATCTACATATAACTCAAGTATTAAATTATCTATGCAGTTCCTAAATTATTTGATTGAAGTTTTTATTCTCAAGCTATTGTAAAGAATAGCTGTTTTTCTACATTTTAAAAGAGAAAATAACATTCAGCTCCCAAATATAACAAAGAAACATATGATATCAATTGTTTATGGTCAAGGTAAATATAGTAATTATAATCAATAATCAGCAAAAGTAACGTCCATTTACAAAATATGTGCAACAGCTTGACAAAAAATATTGCCCAAGAGATTATATTCTATGGAATTGGCTTAGTATCAGAAGAAAGAGTGATTCAATAAAGAAAAGTTATTGTTCAAATTGTTTTTGAGACACTACTTGAATAAAAAAATGGTTTCTTATACAGGGAGTTTAAAGTCTTTAGTGCAGAAAGTATAGATATATAGATAGATAGTAGCATTGGGGAGAAGAATTTGGGGGTGTCAGTTGATGAAAGAATCATCATAAGCTGGCAATATGCTTTTGCAGCACAGTTGAATATTGTCCTGGGTTGCATTGTGAGAAATGTGACCGGGAAGTTGAGGGAGGTGATTCTGCCCCTCAACTCGACTCTTGTGAGACCCTACCTGGAATACTGTGTTCAGTTCTAGGGCCCCCAACACAAGAAGGACATTGAGCTGTTGGAGCAGGTCCAGAGGAGGACCACAAAGACGATCAGAGGGCTGGAGCACCACCTCTATGAATACAGGCTGGGAGAGCTGGGGCTCTTCTTCCTGAAGAAGAGAAGGCTCTGGGCAGATCTTATGGAGGCCTTCCATTACTTGAAGGGGGCCTAGAGGAAAGCTGGAGAGGGATTTTTTATTAGAAACAGGACAAGGGGAAATGATTTTAAACTTGAATAGGGTAGATTTAGACTAGATATTAAGAATAACTTTTTTACTGTGAGGTTGGTGAGACACTGGAGCAAGTTGCCCAGAGAGGATGTGAAGTGAATACCCATACACTGTTAAGTGCTCACTGCCAGGCCAGATGGGACTTTGAACAACCTGGTCTAGTGGGATGTGTCTCTGCCTACAGCAGGAGGGTTGGAACTAGATGATCTTAAAGGTCTTTTCCAATTCACACCATTCAGTAATTCCGTATTTTTCTTGCAATTATTTTATTTTTGTGTTTGTGTGTGAAGAGAAGTTAAATAGTCTCAAGTAAACATTTTATCTCCTTTGAGGTGATACATTGTGTATCTCATTCTGAAGCCTTCAAATATCATAGAACTTTAAAAAAAATGCTGGCTGTTTTGTGTCGTTTATCCCCCAAATATAAGGGTTTCTGGTTAAGGTAAAACTACTCATTTCCAAAAGAAAATAAGAATGTGCAGATAGGAGAGAGCTGAGGTATCAGGAAGAAGGGAGACCACATGTTGATTTTAATATGCAGTTTTTAGTGGGAGAAGGGAGGGAACATATGGAAGAAATTGCGTCTTCGAAAGGTAGCAGACAACCACTGGAGAGAAGACCTGTTTGGGGTTTCTTTTTTTCCTTCCTTGAAAGACACTATTCAGCTATGTAGGGGAGAGAAACCTGGCTCAATTTGCAAATGCAAAACCAGACTGCTGGCAGGAAACATTTTCAGGAATGATTAACAAAACCAGTTTGCTTTACTAGATTTTCAAGAAGGTAAAAAGGTATGCATCTGTTTTTGACACAATCAAACAGAGCATCCTTTGCTTTAAGGCAAAAAAGAACTAGCACTTTTTCTTTAAAAGGGCATCTCATTACAGAATGCTTATTGCCTTCTCAGGAGATGTTACATTTAAATCCGCTGAGCACTGACTAAGTGAAAGAAGTAATTTTGAGAAATAACAACAGTAACTGGCCCTGGCTCCTGAATGAAGGTGAAAGGGGTTTGACAGTATTTACCCACCACGATGTTAATTAATTCAGTACTGAAATTAAAGAGAGGGGGAGGGACTGCTTGTATGTGTTGCTATAAGTGTAGCATGAAATTAGAATTGATTCTGAGGCTGCAGATAAACTGAAATCTCACAAGTGGTGGCAGCACAAGGCAAGAGATTCAGTGTCAACACATCACGGTGTAAAGGCATAATTTATGCCCAAAGCCCTCTGTGTTAGAAGTACAATGTGTACTGAGGAAAGGCAGAATATTTTAAATATCAGCTTTAGATTTCAATTTTAACAGGAGCTCTAAATCCAGATTATCAGAACAAGCTGAAGATACATTTGGAAAAGGAGAACATACAATACACTATTGTCCAATTTCATTTTAAATGCGCTTTCCCTTCTTAGGTTATACACAGTTTTGCCCAAGTTAAACACATTTACATGAGGTACATATTGTTAAAAGAAAAGTGAATCATGACATGATTGAAAAGAAAAACATTAAGCCAAGGACTCTTTTCCTATCTTACATTTATTTCTAAAAATATTCTGGATCCCATAGAAAGAACAGTAGCTGCTCCTTGTCACATACTCACCCCCCAGTCTGTTAGACATAAGTATTCCAGTGCTGCCATACAGCAGGCTGGACAGACAGCCCACGTTATCCTTTGTGCGTACTGCAACAATATGCATGCCCAAGGCAATGCCTTTTAAAGATGAATCTATTATTTTTATTGAGACAGCAAAAAAAGAGCAGTTCTGGAGGACATCATGGGCTCCCTTTTACTGTAAAAGGGATAGTACAGTGATGATACTCTGACAAAGAACAGCCTTTAAATAATAAGTTACTTTAAGTGCAATCATACTGGAGAAATATACCTGGCTGACCCTGTTGCTCAGCAACACATACTTTCTCCCCATTGCTAAAGACACAGTATTTATTTAACCTTTTCTTGCTATCACATTACTCTCATATCTCCTGCCCAAATTGCTTAGGATAGATGAACCCTATCACAAAGGAAGCCTTGAACATGTTTTAAAATGTTAAATGCATAATGTGTTTTGTTTTTTCTTTTTTTTCTTTGGTAATGCCTTTTTTAATGCCCTTGCATCATACAGTTACCTAGGAAGAAAACCCACTGTAATTATGCCAAGGGAAAGACACCAAGAAACTGAACACTCTGCTTTTGCTGGTGTTAAAAAAAAAAAAAAAAAAAGAGTGTGTTCAGAAACTGGAACCTTTCATGCAATACACAGTATCTTTGAGACTGAGAATTTGCAGCCTGAGATCTCCATGGCTGCCAGTCAGGTTTCTCTGAACTGGAAAGAGCAAACCCGGCGTTAATGAGTAAATAGCAAGAAGGAGGGAGGCATCTATTTAACCAGCTGAATAGAGGAAATAAGTGCCAGCTTTTGATGTTCAGCTTTATTCATTAAATGTGAACCCATCACATAAGCCTAGCAAAGAGCCAGCAAAGGGTTTACTTAATAATGTAACCCTACATAAAATACTTTCAAGTTCAAGAGGGAATTTTAAGAGCCTTTTTACTGGCAGTAAGGGCAAAGTGGAATTTTATTTGTGAATTTGTAGTAGGCAATGTGAGAGTTGAAAAACGTCTAGAAGTATAGCTTTAAAAAACTAGCCTAGATGCCAATTTAATTTTATACCAACTTAATCAGTGATTATGGAAATGTTGTAATTAATCATTCTCTATAGTTAATTCAATCCTTAAACTAACTTATAATTAATAATAAGATTGAAGGGGGAGATTTATCTTTCTTATTTTAAAGCTGAACAGATTATTTTCAAAGAAATTGCAAAATAATATTTGTGGAGAAGACACTGAACATCCCTACTGTGAAGAATAACAACAGCAGTGGTGCATCTGATTAGAAAGTATACTTAAATATTTGGTTTTTATGTATATGTTTCTATCTAATTTTATATGCATTATGTTTCATAATACAAGAAGAATGTATCTCCTGTATATTTAGTTATCTGTAATTGAATATTTGGGCCAAATGTCCTGCATAGCCTCTCAACAGAATAAATAGAGGTAGATGATCCTTAGACATCTACTATACGCTGACATGACACCAGATATTTCCTCCTTCCCTCTTACAACAGGAACAGAAATCTAACCTTACTCTCTATAAGCCTGATTGTGCTACTTACAGTTAGAGATCCTGAATCCCTCAGCAATGCAGGATGCATTTGCAAAATCAGAATTAGTAAAAGAGGCAATTACTTAGAAATGCAATGCAGAGATAACAAAATACATCTGTTTCGAGGTTATTTGGATTTCATCCTTCTGGGATCGCTAAAAATATAAGGGGAAAAAAAAAGATAGGAGAAATATTAGCTTATATACAAAAAAAAAGAAAAAAAATAAACACTCAGATTTTTATAGGTCAATCCTGTTTTAGTTAAAGACAATAGAAATTTTACAGCTTTAATTTCCTAAGACTGAGAGAAGGGTAAGTCTTAAGACCCGTGTTTTACCTTATCTGTAAATCTGTTGGAGTGGTGGAGAAACAGCGGTACATTTGTCTTAGTGTACAGAATATGCAACAAAAGTTCTTAATTTGTTTTCATTATAATTCATATTTTCCACCTGTTTTTTTTTTTTTTTTTTTTTTGTAAAACATTATGCTGTACCATCTGAGGACATGACATTGCTTGAGTTCATAATTCATGTTCTGTATTACTACTGATAATTTAGCAGTTACTGAACATGTAGCCACAAAGGACTGTAAATTTAACATGAGATAAGCTAGTAAAAGATATCATTTCCAGTGGAATCTCTGAAGCGCTTCACAATGAATACCACTTGCATCTGAAGTTCTGCAGTTTAATGATACCTATGTTTTCTTTTTTCTTTTAATAGCTTTCCAGGATGAAATATGTTTTAAGTTACTATAATTTCCTCTTTATTTCACTTTCAATAAATCAATAATGATCAGAATCCTAATTTCCTCTTAAAAAAGCAAAAAAAAAAACCCAACAACAACAACAACAAAAACAAAAACAAACACTGTCCCTAACAGAGAATACTATGCCAAGTATAAAACAGCATCATGTTAAAACACTTATCTACAAACAATATTCATTATCCTTACAGTAATAAATACAGCAAATATGCTAGAACTGTGTTACCTGACAGTTTTTGTGTTTTGAGTTTGTTCTTCATAAAACTAGGAACTCAGTTCATCTTTTACTTCACGAGGAGCAGTATTTTACTTCCCTAGGATTCCCTGCATCAAAGGGATAACACTATTTGTAAAAAGGTAGAAGACAAGCTGGCTTTTAATTCAGAAAAGAAAAAAATATCCCAGGGGAATTATGCAACGAGTAGTCCCAAACAGTGCTAATAGAAACAATACATGCACGTTTAGTTAAGAATAGACTGATTAGAGTGCTGAGTACAGTGTAAGATTTTAAGTATTAGCATTTCAGTGTGAAAATACTGACATTTTGTCCACAAATGAACTCATGAAACACACTAACCAACACTGTACCTCAATGAACAGACGACATTGCCAAACTTTTGTTTCATCAGTGCTTTTATAAAAAAAGAAAATCCAAACTTTGGAAAGCAAAAGTGAACTTATACACTTCCAGTGAAATATTTCTCTTTCTGAAGGCAATTACTTTTCTTAACACATGAAGAAAAATATATCTCAATTATATCTTTCTGAAAACTGTCTGGAAACCAGATAACACTAATTATTTTTTTTTGTCAGAAAAAATGCTGGCAACAATTTTCATGATAATCAGTAGGGTAAAATATACATTCCTTGGAGGAAAAGGTTGGAACCCCCATACTCAAGAATGCATGCTCAAATATTCAACAGGATGATGTTCTTGCTTCTCCCGAGGTAAAGCAATCTTTATTTATTTATTTATTTTCCTCCAAACCAAATCAAATACAAGAGGAGAACCAATGCATGCCTCTCATTCCCAGAGCATACCGCTATCCACACCTGAGGCAATCTTCCTTTGAGGGCATATGCTTGACATTCCTGGATTCGACTCTCTCAGATAGGGAAGAGGCTGAAGCCAGATGAGCTTTCGGTGCCACATCTGTATGGTACAGGACATAAAACACACTTCTAGTGTTTTAGAAAGGAAAGCAGTTGTGTTCTTCTCTTAAAGGAATGGTGATAAGTACTGTGACTCTTTTTACACCCAGGAAGCTCTAGATCAAAAGAGTAAAGTCTTCTAACTCCTGCAAATCAGTAAATTCAACATAAGATGTTGTGTTCAGTATTTTCCAGCAGCTCCCTGTTCAACTGACATGTCCAGCTCCTTCCAGCTGCCTCAGCATGGCCAGACATCAAATGCCAGCATCTAGACCTCAATTTGAAATTGTATTTCTGAGGTATTGTTATGTACAATATAATTTAAAATTAGTTTGTTTACATAAGCACAACAAAAATGTATTATTAGGTAAATTTTTGCACAGCTGAACTGATTAATTTGATTTACAGTTCAAAAATACTCTTTAAAGCTCTTGTTGAGAGCATTTAATTTGTATTATCCATTCACATTGTGTATGGTTTTGATTGCAAGAACACTTTAAACTTACACTGAGTATATTCTCTATCTTTATTTGGAAGATTTGATTGGAAATATTGCATTTCTGAATAAAAGTAAATGTAATATTCCTAGTTAGACTAGTTATATTTGCTTTGGCATTAATAGTTGATATCAAGGAAAGGATATATAGAAAAACATTTCATTTACAACCATAGTATTGACTCATAACTAATTATCAACTAGTTAGTTGACGATCATGGGAGATCACTGTTAAAAAGTAGTTTCTTACTGAGTATTTATAACCATTTGAAATTGGCACATATTTTTCACTAAGAAAATGATATTTTCCTTTCCAGATTGGACATGTACATGGCTTTTAAGATACCTTTTCATAGATATATGAGAAGAATAGAGATTTAGGTGTGTATTAAGGAAAAAAAAGATTTATCTTTAACACAAGGGTGCTTTTTCAAGTTATGTGAAAGCACATACTACAGGATTTATTTTAAAATGTACCTTGCCTCTGTGTAGATTTACCAAACCTGGACTTGAATTTAGCAGTATTTATGAATCAGGAAAAGCAATTGCATTTATGTTTTGTGTAGAATTTCAAATAATTTACTTTTCTGAAATAGCTATGTCAGGTTTGGATGTACTGAGTACAGTAGTTAGTTCATTCTTGGTCAGTGCAGGCATTCTTGAAATTTAATCCTTTCCTCCCAGGTTTAACTAAAGCACATACATTAAATTTGATGATAACCACAGTATTCATGGGTTTGATAATACAGTGTTAATCTGTGTCACATTTGATATTGCTATGGACTTTTTAGTGTCTACTGAGAATGTCTAAAGAATTTCTTATAGGAAAAAAAAAAAAGAAACCCATGGATTCTACTCATGCAAATATATGTGTGTAAAATAAATCACATAGCCATACAACCTCCCTGTGTTATACACTGGAAACCCAGATCTGACACTGTAGTCATTAAGGCTGAGGAAATTTTCTGCTTGTTGGCTCAAGTTAGGCAAAATAAACTCATAGGGAAAACCTTGAGACCATGAGAAGAGCAACAGGACCAACATGATAAAAACTAGAAAAATATAGGAAAAAAAAATCAGAAACATACTGATTGCTCCTTAAGTTATTATTCATCATTTTGCATCTAGTTTATTGCCTAGACATCAGCCAGAAAAGATGTGTAGCATTCACTTCCAGTTGCTTAACCTGGTACACTTTACATTTGTATCATGTATGGACTTGACGTGTATGTATGGAAGGCATAACAATTTTCAGAAGGAATACTGAAGTATTCAGCTATGTGGTATATTTTTCACAGGGAGTTCTGCATCCATTGAAGGAACAAAAAATGATGAAACTTAAATATGTTAATATGACAAAGAGAAAAAGGTTGCCCTTGGGGTCACTGGATTTGATACTGACATCAGTATTCAAACAGAATGCTTGCTTACTATTAGGAATTTTGTTTGGATGAGATTAAATTTTTCCCCTAAATAATATAGAACACAAGTATTATTTCTTGCACCTAGGAAAAGGAACAAAGGATATTTGTTGAGACAGAATAATAGATGCAATTATCTATTTTCACAGAGTAGTCATGTCAGATTCATAATTTTACATACATTCCCTTTTGATAAGAGTTTGCAATGACTAGCCACAATATTTTCTTACAGTGCTCAGAATGAAACTGTCAGTTTCAGGACAGACATCTTTGTCACAACTGCCTTTAAAAGAAACACGTCACCAACTATTTTACAACGCATACAACCATAACATTTTAAATTTATATGTGCATAAGATGGAATCCAATTTCTGTTCACAACATACTGGTCATAGCTTTAAACATTTTGGTACTTTATGTTTTATTTTGTTCTGTATAGTCCAGAAGATCTCTTTATAAAGAGAAATTTTAATTAAAAAAAAGAGAATTCAAGATCTCAAGAAAAGTTTCAGAACTTTGCATTTCCTATAAAATTCAAAATTTTCAACAAGTAAATGTTTTTATATTGCCTGGCCAAACTAGTAAAAAATAAATTGCTTTGCTAATGATATTATTTCCCCAGATTTTCTGCGTCTCTGTGAAAGAGTTGGAAATAAGTCAGTTTATCTGGGAAATGGTACCAGTTAGGACCCAGCTGACTGCATTTAATCTGTACCTTGTCAGGTTGCTTTGTTTTATTGATTTGATATTTGAGAAGTCCAGATGCTAATGCTTCTAATGATTAGCCACTCTTTTTGACTTTTGGTAACAAGTATTCTCATGCAGCTAATATCAAACAGGACTTTGTGCTCTACATCTGTCATTTCAAAATTCCCATTTTTGAATTCCCCTAGTCTCAAGTACGTAGTACATTTTCTTCCTATTTTACTCCCTACAGTCTTCTCTCCTACTTCCAAGGCCCCATGACGCAAAATGTCATTTTGCCGATCTTCTGTTCCAGTGACAACTTTAATCTTATTGATTTTAATAGGCTTTTCAAATACAATCACATAAAAGTCCCCAGTAGAAGGAGGCTTGCCCCAGAAGTATTCATCAATACTGCTGTAAGCCTTGCTTGCTTCATAGTTTTCAAATACATTCATATTGGTGTGCAAGTTGGCAGGTGGATTGTCAGGGACATCAAACGACTCCTCTTCAAAATCATCATCCTTTAGTTTGTTTTCAGCTCCTTTGTAAGATGAATAGTATCCCATGTGCTGGAACAGTGATGGCTTAAAACGTATCACTTCCTTCTGAGCTAACAGCCCACGAAAGTGGATCAGCAGCCAATCACAAGGCATTTCTTGGTAAAACATCAACAAAAAATGGGCCAGGCGTGGGAGGTCATGGGAGTGGTAAAGCTTTCCAATATACCCCAGTTTGGAGAATTCCAGAGTTACCCAGTAGGATCCTTCTCTTGAGGTAATTACTTTCTTAACGGTGGTCAAAAAGTTCTTTGAACAGCGAACGTCATCTTCTAGCATCACATAATAGTCAGAAAGATTAGCACAGAAGTTAAGCAGGAAAGCATAATCAACATTTTGTTTAGATCGAAACTTCACACGGTCTTCTGGGTCATTATAATTTCTCTTGAGACCATCCAGTAATGGATAATACTCCTCAGGGACGTGAATAACTATTAGTCTACCTGCAATTATGTGATGTGCAAATTTCTGTGAAATGTCCTGGACCATCCCTTCACACCAGGCTGAATCAAAATCTGCCAGCTGTACTACCACTGTGATTTCTTTAAGTTCCTCATAACTTGACTGTTCAAATATGGACTTGATGGTCTCAAGCAAGTAGTTTCCTTTTTTCCGTTTCACAGAAGATAACCCAATTGTAAGATACCCTGCATAGAAGAGAAATCAGACAAAAAGAGTATCTGACATTGGAAACAAGCTGCAAAAGTATCATCTAGGGCTGTGTTAATGTTAAATAAAGCTTTTGAATGGTGAAGTCTGAGAATTTGTTTTGTGAAACCAATGAGATGCATGCAACAGAGAATGTTTATTCCTTTTTCATGAAAGAAGAATCATACTGCATCAAATAGACATATGGAGACCACTGCAATGAACATTCACTTTTGAACTGCAAGAAATGGTGTAAAATGGACAAAATCCAAAGCAATGTGAATGTATACACCTGGGAGAGGCAAAAATCCAATGTTAAGACTATAAAATCTGCTAAAAAAAGGTGATTATGAATTATGATTCCCACAATATTTTAAAATTAAGGTACCTTGAAGTACAGCACAAAAACATGATCTAAAGTTTTATCATTTTAAGCACTATATGAGACTAGTTCCATTTAAGCATATCCTTACCATTTTATTAATACAGTGAGGATAATTTCTCTCTGCATTTTCATTATTTTCATTTTTATTTTCATTTTCAACTGAATTTTTAACTGAATTTTTCCTATTTTCTTTTGCTAATATTTTTTTCTAACTCTTTCAGGACTCTCTGAGTAAGTATACATAAGTCCCTGTTGAAAGATGTAATTTGGATATGATTTTGAAGTAGAAGAGAATTTACCACTGCATAACAGTGCTTCTATAAGCAATTTTACGGCTGTTACATCTTGCTAGGAAGAACTGCATCTTCATTATAAGCAAATAATTTTAATCTCTACTGCATTGCAGTTACTACTATTACATTTTATTTCATATTTGGCAGTCCAAATCACTACTTTCATGTATCTTCTAACATAGCTCTATTTTGATGTAAAAAAATACCTGATAATTAAGTTGAGTCTGGCCCAACTGTTTTAAAATATAGTGGTTTGTAAAAGACTGCTCTGATATGGTGATTTATAGTTTCCCTTGAGTCTTAACTTCACTCAAGATGTAGTTGTACAGCGAAGTAGAACTCCTAGGAGCCGGGCATGCTGCCTATATAGCCAGAAATGTCTCAGATCTAATTTGAACATACTTTACCTTATAGCTTTCTATGAAGATCAGAAACTCAAAAATGATTTTATTTTGCTGTCTGTGCTTAGACTTCTGAGCATTGCTTGAGTTAGTGAAATGATTATTTTGGAAGGACACCTGCATAAAAGTGAAGTATGTCTATATTTCACTTCAAGATGGAAGTCTTGAGCCCTGCCTGAAGTCAGAACAATTGTATAGTGTTTACAGAAGACTGGGAGAAGAATCCTCCTCTACCATCTCCATACATAGTGCAACTCCTATCTCCAGTTATCACAGTTAAAGGATCATTGTAAACCAGGCACTTGACTGGCACAGCAGAGGACCTGAAGGCTGTACCCATTTGATCCCAGGCATACTGATTGTACAGGCACAGGCTATGTCAATTCTTAGGGAGTAGCTGCAGAGTACCACCATTGCATACATAGCTCCTGGTTCCTGAATCATCTCTCTCAACCTTGGAGAAGATCCACAAAAATATACACGAACCATCTGGGGCACCCTGCTGGACAGCTTAAGAGCCCAACATGTGACTAGAAGGTAAAGAAGCTTTGAGGCACTCAGTGCTGGGGCTGAATTAGCAACTACTCAGGAGTTGAATGTGCAGAGCTACCTGTCCCACCACTCTCTCTGAGATCCTCACCATTTAACTAATTTATCTTGCCTAGAAATACCCCAGGAGCTACATGGATTTCACCGATTTTAAATTTCCACATTTCATAACATCCAGCTTGCAGTTACTTACTTTTCCTTGGCAAAGGCATGCCAGCTAGGTAGTGATAGGAAATGTTTATAGATCCTGAGAAATTAGACAAATCTTTGTACGTGTGAGAATAGCGCTCTGGGTTGAGCTGGTGTGTGGCTGTCTCTCTGATTAATTGCTTGTCCCCTTCCTATTAATGAGAAAACAAGTAGAATAGGAGAGGGAGAGAGACAGAGAGAAACACATTTATAAATGCTAGCCAGAAAGGCAACATAGACAGGTTTCCAAGAATAACATTTTTTCATCATCATTTCATTTCTTGAAAGCATGTAGATGTCATCCCATTTTTTAAAACCTATTACTAAATATAATACATTTTTGCAGGAAATAACCCATCATATTATGGTAAAAGGAAAAAAAAAGTTACTGTGGACAAGAATTCTTTAAATCTTATGGGTTTTTTTGAAAGGTTTGAGAGCAGTAAATTATCACACATATACATACAAAATTGGCGTATTCAGAACATGGAAAAGAGAACATCAGATGAGATAATTTTCTTTGAGAGAAGTGGTGGAGATCTTTTTGAAAGCATTTTCAGTGAATAAAAGCAAAACAAACAACCCAAACTAACCCTCAAACAAGTGTACAAACAAAAAAGCCCCAAACAGACCAGTTGCAAAGTAAACAAAAAATTGTACTGTTGCATCAGGACGTATGTCACTTTCTGAGTGGCTCCAACTCAGATTTGTTATAAGCAGAGATGTATGTGATCATCCAGACAGCTAAAACTTTTGCTGGATTTAGTTAACATGGTTTGGTGGCATAGAAAAAGGAAGTAAATTTATCACCACAATCTCTCTCCCTGTCCATTATTTTTGTCTTTTTTCTTCCAAGAGGCCTCCTGAGTCTTAACGAAGGCACACGAGAATGAGAGACTTCATCAGCGAACTATCCAAAAAACCTTTCCCTCAGTCCTTAAAAAATGAAAATTGTATAACAAGATGCAGCACCATGAGACTGAATCCAAAGGCATGCTTATTTAATTTACACTGTTTGATCTTACTCTGATGACAGGCCAATTAGGAAATTAGTTTCTTTCTTCTGTTACAGTATGTTACTATGCTAAAACCATCCTGATCTGTCAGCAAATGAGAGCATTTTATAACAATAATTCCGCTGCTAACAAGAATGACCATAAGCAACATTAATATTTGATGGTATAAGCATTCTAGATATGTCACAATGTACTATATGGTGAAAATAAATATTCTTGGAAACCGATCCCAGGTTCATTTTAAATTCATTATTTTTCTTTCATACAAGAGTAAATAATTGGCATCTGAGTTCAGTAAAGATCTTCTGGATGATGTCCAGGAACATTATCTGCACTGTTATACTATAGATTCAATTGTAAATCAGTGGATTGGCACCAAACCTTCAGGAGATTTTCATAAGAACTGATAAAAACCAAACCAAAACAGAAAACAACAATAAAAAACAAGTACACAGAATCTAACAATTGTTGTAAAGCTAGCATCACTTTTTTTGAACTGTCATTAAGATCAAAATATCAGGTGGCATTGGTTCAATTTCATAAGGTTTGGGAATGAAAACCCAGTTACTGCATAAAGTTTAAAAGGGTTTAGAAATAGAAAATGTCAAGACAAAATGTTAAAATGACCTGACAACAACAGCAACAACAAACAACAAGAAAGAAAAAATGAATGGAAAGCGGAACTAAAAATATTGATTTTTCCATAAATACAAGATCTGTTCTTTTCTCCCTCTGATTGCTATGCAGAGATCAGGGAAGATGAAGAGCTAATTATTCTCTTTAGCTGTCTTCTCTATTTCTATGACAGTTCTGGCTCTCCTTTCTTAATTAACCATTAGTTCATGTTCTACTGTTTGCTGGATCTTAAGAGATTCCTGTGTCAGAATGGCCCAAAGTGCTCCACTTTTATATGCATAGACTGCTCCACTAAAGATTCTATGACAACTACAATGTAACTATTATTTTTACAGTGCTCAAATAATGCCTGGTATTCATAGAAGATTTAGGAAGTCATGGTTGTCTTACAACTCAGAATATGCAGAAAAATCCACAATATCTCAATGGTGATGTTGTAATATAAGTATATTAATTCAGAATGTCTTCTAAATGTTTGGCCAATGTGGCACAAACACAGTAGGACCATATACAGCACTGCATATCATCTATCAAAACAATTTAAGGAATTTCTTCAGGTGAGTCATTACTTTCCGTTTATACAGCAGAGACCAATAAAAGATCTTTTCAGACATGCAAGAGTCTCCAAATGAAAATGGAATATTCTCCCTTCCTAAGATTATCCATGATGTATCTCAGTTATGAAGGTCTGTTCATTTCATCTTGCATCTGGTGAGAGATGCCACCAGTTCAAGAGGTGCCACCTGTTTAAGAGTTCAACTGGGCAATTACATGCATGTTCTGTCACTTACCTACAGATTTTCTGGAGGAAATTAGCTGTAGTTGGAAAATCAAAGGGCCTTCAGGGCTCTAAGAACTTTCAGATTCACATTTCCTGAGGGAGACTGGTTAGCTTGCTGTCCTTGAAATCTATCCACAATTCTCTCTCCTCACCACTAACACTAAAGCTTCTTACTTTCTACCTCAGCAGAGAAAACACTCTAGTTAATTAACGGAGCTGTCAGAAATGGTCAGAGAAGTTGAAAATAAAAATAAATAAATAAGCTAAAAAGTCAACAGCCTGACACATTTGAAAAATGTTTGATGAACCATAAAGGTATCAAGAGATCTGGGAGAAATATCAGGAGATTTGGCAAGAGACTTGGCTGGGAGATACATGGATGCAAACATGCCAGAACTGAGATGAAAGAAGCAATGAAAAAGAGTGAATTTCTAAAAAAAAGGGGGGAAAAAAGAGCAAATTAAGAATAAGACTTGGAGCCATCTGGGGAGTTGGCAGATAGAATAGGAAAAGATTTCAAGAAGAAATCAAGAGGAACGCCATTAGCTGTGATAATAAAAGCACTTTCAGAGACATCTGGGGGACTTTGAAGCAATTACTGATAGAAGAAGCATCAGAGAAAATACCATTAGAAAAAAAAAAAAAGAAGTGATGAACCAGGTCAAATTCAAAAACGAGGAAATTATGAATAAATAAAACAGTGTAAAATTTTGTGATAGTACTGTTAGAAGAAGCAGTTTATCAGTAATGGAGTAACATACAGGAAGTATGAGTTATCTTTTTGACAGTTCAAAAAAGCACTAGGATGGCTTTAATTATATTCACAAAGTTAACAATATAGTAATGAGTAATGTAATTAGTAAAATGCTTTTAATTAAAATCACCAGCAAGACCATTGTTCTGATAAATTCATACAAGGATTTTACTATCTACATATTGCACATTTTTTATATTATGGCACTGCTATTCAGATCCAGTGAATACTTCATGCTCCACAGTATTGGAAAGACTGTACTGTCCCATTAGATGAGTCAGACAAAGAAGGATCCAAAAGCCATTCATTAGTTCAACTTAAGATCAAGAAAGAGACTGTCTAATTGTATCACAATATTATATGCTTAGTTTAGTCATTTTATTATTTCTAAGCTCCATCTTTTAAGCTAACATGCCCTTTCAATCCAATATCTGATGAACTGGAAATTCAAAATATAATCAGTACTTCAGAGCATACTTCTCATTCTCCAGAGAGATGTCCTTAGGGTACATGTAAATTGCAGGTTCGGTTATATTCTCAATAACCTACTTGTTGAAATTCCTAACAGACCTTTGGAGAAATTCATTTTTTTTGCTATCATAAACTTACACTAGGTGTCATTTACATCTAATTGTTCACATTGTAGCATAAAACCTAGGAGATTCAAATATGGGAAATGGAATATGACAAATCATAGAATAAAAGCAGTAAGAAGAAATTATTCATACTAGAGCCTCAAAATAATATGGAATTAGCATAGTTTCTCTTCTATAATTATATTCCCTATGCTATGCAATGTAGTATTTACAGGTGCGAATTGTAGAATGCTCTGAAAAGGGAGCTCCTAGCTTACATGAGTATTCCAGATGTAGGCAATTTCTACATTAAAACTCAAGGAAATCAAGAAATATAGGAAATATAAGACATATTTTGGCTCTGAAGGAGGTATCTGGTAGAAAAGATCTTCTATGCTTATTTTCTCCTATACTTACAACAAAAAGTAGAGGATAGTTCAGATCTAACTGACACACCCTGTGTGTGTTGTGTATTGATGACCTCAGCAGAATGCATTTTGGAGATACTTTGCTGTTAATTGTACACTAAAGGGAGGAGACTGAAGGAATTATGAATCTTAGTGATTCACTAGGGAGGCATTTTATTGTTTATTCCAGAATTTCTTTCGTCTAAGCAACTTACCAAAACATAACCATCTTCAATGTACAAGTTCATGAATAGCAAGCAAATGACAAGGACTCCCAAGAATGACACTGCTGATCGTTTCCGCAAGCATCTCATTTTATCAAAATATTTCAAGTGTCTCATGTGAAGAAAGACATATGGTAGTGTCACCTATGAAAGAAAATCATAGTGTTACAAGAACTGCTTGATAGGTATGAGAGCAAAACAATATGTATCAAAGCTCTTCAAACATACACATAATATACTCTTTAAGGTGGAATTTATTTCATGTATTCTTGGTCATCCTCGAGCTTAATCTATAATCCTACCTATAATTTAACCTTCCTTTTCTTGTCAATAAAGAACACACTTTATCCAACCCATTTTAGGCTGGCACTATAACAACATTGTGACAGGAAAGCATCAGCCATCCAGTTCTTCATGAATAAATTTCTTAGGTTCCATCTAGATGACAAGCAAGTTGATTTGTACATGTTCTTTCTTTCAAATACAGCTCAAGCCAAAAGGTCAGGAAGAAGTTATTGCTTATCTCAATATCCTTGCCAACTGGAAAGATCTGAATATTTCCAGGCATGAATAAGGTACTTTTCCAGCACCAAGGAGCTAATATCAGGAATGTGCAGCACCCCTCAGCTTCAGACAGTTGTACTAGTATGAAAAAACTTTCCAAAGAGCTTTTATTTTATCCACTGATTGTAGAAGAATGAACAATGTTTACCTTCAAACATGTGAGTGTTGGAAAGTCCTTACTGCACCAATTAAACAAATCAAAGAAAAGTGGCACAAAGAATCATGAATTCAGTTCAAGATCAAGAAAGAAGGCTGTCTAATTATATCACAATTTTCCAGATATATTTTAGTGATTTTACTATTTAAACAATATAAATGACATTCTTGGCTATCAAATAACAAACATCAATCTGTTCTAATGCATTTAACTACTCCTCTTTGAACTACATTTGTTTGAAAAAGGTCTCACCACAAATGAAAAAAAAACCCACACAGATTCCAGACTTTACTGCACGAACATTAAGGGATTCTTATTTGAAAAGTAGATTATAAAGTCATCATTTCTGTTTTCACTGTTTTTAAGTGAAAAAGTGTTATGGCTGTTGTTCATAACAATGTATGATTTGTCTACAGGTGAAAATATATTAATAGAGTGTGAAGTTCTGTTGATCTACATGAAGAAGTAAATAGCACTGCATGTTCATGTTTAAACTCTGTAATTAAACACCTTCATTTTTTTAAATTGCTGAACACCTAATCAGACAGAAAATGTATCCAACTATGAATTCCATACAAGATTTATCATGTCAAGTTGATAGTTTTCTGGACTAACAACAAAAAATCTTTAAAATGTAAAATTCAATCTATATTTACTTTGCCAAATTAATTAAATATATCTGACAGTTTAAAATATGAGTCCATTAGACTCTAGAGTACTGAGAGTTAAGTACATCAGGTGTAAGAAGTACAGAAATTTAACTGCTAGGTTTTCTGCATATCAATGAATTGCAGTGAATGGATGCTGGCTGTACACAGCCTGCCTTTAATATCACTGGCTTTAAAATCACTATGTTGAGGGCAATGATAAGAATAGCTTTTGTCTTGCACAAAGGAAAGGAACTATTAATGAATAGCAGTATGTTTTTCGTTAATTGTCCAGACTTCTCCCCATTTATTTGAGGGAGGACAGAACTGAAGAAAACTGATCATTTGAATTAGTCCAATGTAGGCATTATTTTAGGTTACAATAGCCCTTTACTTTTCCTTACTATCTCATGAAAATACACACCAGGAAGGAGCTATCAAGGCCAAGAACCTTCAAACCCTTGGAATTCACCCACTGATAGCACAGTGATTACTGGAGATCTGTGGATTCAACAGGCAGTCAGGGGACACCATAACAGTTGTGGAAATTAAAGATTGCCCCTGTTCTAGATCACGCCATTAAACACATGTACATACATACACACACACACACGTATATAAATATACATAAATATGTTATTTTTTATCACAATGCAACTATGTTTTTCAGATCTATATACTCTTAAAAACTGATGAAACTGTCACTGGAAAGATGAGATACTGGCAGTTCTTAGAGAAGGGTGTAAAATAGTCTGACTGAAAGTTCAAGTAGCAAGATATGGAGTACTTAGAATCACTATCAGCTTTAGGGGTATCGGGGAAGTGCTGCAGTTGCACATATTGAAGTTTTCCTTTGGAATGCATGAGATTAAATAAGTACCTTTTCAGCCACAGGCTAACAATGAGGCTATTAATAATTAATTAATAACTAATTGCTGACTGGTCTGTGTTAGTTCCCTTGTCTTTGCTGTGACCAACTTGGCCAATGTCAGTAAGTGTGAGGAAGGTGCTTATAACACGTTGGTTATATTTTGTTCCTTTTTCCAGAAGCAATTTTCATTAGAAAATTTCATTTCTTTGTTGAATTAGAAACAGACGTTGCTGGAATTACACAGGTGAGACTGAAGGAAGGCTATTAATATTAATGATATGCAGAGTTCCAATGCTGACTTTTTTATGCTCATAAAACTTGCAGGATCCTACCAACCCAAGGAACTGCAGAGAAGAACATCCAGTTGTGATGCTTCTGACATTGCTGACACTGCTTCATGGAGAAGGCACAGCTGCAACCACTAACACCAGATGGCAGTGCAGATGAGGGCTTGCCAGCTTTCAACGTGCTCCAAAACCTGCTTCTTCCAACCATTTTGTCTGAATGTACTATTTGGCATACTTAAAATATAAGCCTTTAGCTAAAAATATTCAAGCCTCATATGTACAGAATTCCTTGCATTTTCCTAGAACTGCTTTTTCTTGTATCGCTGTTTCCAATCTGTAACATGGCATTGTGGAACACTACAAAAGTGAAATACACAAGGGTAAAGAGCTAGTGATAGGCACTGCCAGTCATCTTTTGAAAAAATAATCTCAGAACTTCCCACAGAGAGTTTTCTGGTGTTCTTTAAGAGCTTTAGAAACAGAATATTCACCATCACTCAAAACTAAGGCTCTGATAGTGAATAAAAAGCTTCCGCTTATTAGTTATGAAGCTATAACTTTGCTCTAGGATTTTATGCTTTCATTATTCATGCACAATTTAATCGATATTAGAATGCTATAAATGCAATTTGCTACATAAAGCTAGCATTAAGCAGTTAAAATGCAGTTATTAATACACCTGCACGAATTCTCTTTTCCTTCTAAATGAGATGTATTATTTTCTTCCCACTCTTTAGACTCTAAATCTCTAATATGTGTTTGTATTCACACATACATGTGCTGTTTTGCATAGTAATTTAAAACTATAATTCTTTTGACTTTCTAAGATGATTCTGACTCAAAAAGACAGTGAACTAAAATATGCAATCACATACCTTGCAGAGAGAAGCTGTTTTTCCTAAGAACTTCGAGGTGTGAAAGCTTTGTAAAAATCAGAACTGATTTTCGTATAATAATATGCTGCTTTCTCCTGAAGAATTTGCAACACTCAGCAGAATTTAAAAAAATGTTGTTTTGCAATGTGAATTCTGAGTGCATTTCTAGTAATAGTCTGTTCCTAATAGCCAAGTATTTGAAACAAACAAACAAAAAGTTAAATTTAAATGTAAAGCTGTTAAAGGTTTTAAACAACTTTCAATTTTATGTTAGGTGACTATTCCAAGAAGAAAAAGTGACTAAAAGCAAAGTTTCTTCCTTATTTTCTCCCTTATCAGTGGTAAGAGGATATTTTTTGCCAGCTCTGCTATAACGCCTCTGTACCATACAGATGCAAGATCATTATGATGAATTATTTCATATTCAATCTTTTCTAATTCTTCATGACATTCTGACAATACTAGAGATTTGTGCTTTGTCCCACTTCCAAATATTACTGTTTACTTTGCTGATCTATTTCATTTTCTTAACAGATAAATGTTGAAAGGCCAACCTGTGGTTTTCCATTACACTTGAATATGCCAACCTGAGTTAATGACATAAACTTACCTAACCAATACAGTGGATCTACTTGTTTCTAAAAATGGAGTGAGATCACTTTTGCATTCTATTCTGGTAAGCAGCTTAAGAAAAGTTGCTTATTTGCAGAGGAACTGATGGATGTCACAAATGAGAACAACATTTTTATTTTTTTTTATACTTCCAAATCAGGCTTGCAGCATTGCCTGTCACTAGTCTTCCAGGACACAGAGTAGACAAGATCCATTACCACATTAATTATAACAACAATATTTCAATATTCTGAGATTACATACACAAAAAAATCATGACTGGATTACTAAATCCTCTGAACTTGATTGCCATCCTTGACTTTACTGAGAGGCTCTGAATCAGGTTCCTCAGTTCTGAGACATAGCATTCCACCATTATATATCTAAATTGCTTTACTCGCACTTCTTAATACTTGTGCAACTTGTTTTTCAGATTTTCTGTTTGGAAGACTGCACATGATGCCTCAAGGGTTCCATTCAATCCTCTATACAAAATAGCAAATTAAGCACAGGAAAAAATAGAAGGAATTTTTGTACATGATTACTGTTAAGTTCTGCATGTGTCACAGTCTTCTCACATAAGATGAAAATACAGCAAAGCAAAAAAAGGACACTGAACCCTAAATTACCATATACATTTGAGTTACAATTGGTAATGGACTAAAAAATTATAATGGATAAGTTTTTGCTATTACATAGGGCTCAGATAGACTCCCAGCAAAATTCACTGCCTATCTTACTGAAAATCTGAAAATGTGGATAAAATATTTAAGGCTGACAGACAGCATATTTGCTGTCATTGGCAGCAGAGAAGTAAAAATTGTTGTGAGGGAAAGGAAGTTTTAACTCAGAATGAGGCTAACAAATCCAGATTCTAGAACTTGGGTTTTAAGCTGCCAATAAGTATAGTTTTTAGATAGTTTACTGTTTTATTCTGTAGCTCCACATGCTCTAAATAAATGCCTTAGGGACTGTCATATCTTCTGAAAACTACATGCCATATACACAAAATCAAAAAGATGTAGAAGAATGAATAGACTACTCAAAATTATGTATATAAAAAGTAGAGCTTTAATTCAATCTAATACTGTAAGCTGAAGCATCTTCAGCTTCAGAATGACATAAAATGGAGCCACAGAACTTACTTTAACTGTAGTACTCTGAGCAAAATGTAAAGAATATCCCTTGGTGTAGAGGAGTTAAGTATAATTAAGGTGAAGAGATGATTAAGAAGTGAGAAGATGTATTGACTTTGATGGTAAACTACTATCTAATTCATCACTAGGTGGGTGGAAGTGTGTACCACTGGATATTTTTTATCAAATATGTTGTAATGCAGAAGATGGATTTTGGAAAAATAGTATAGATGATGATTTGGTGGGATGTGGAAAGAGCCTACAAGGCTACAGAAATGACAAGCAAATCTGAAAGAGATTTTGAAGTTCTGATCCTGAGACACAAAGCAATGAGAAAAAAGAAAATTATAGGTATGAAGAATGCTCTCTGAAACATCCAAAGAAAGTAACCTTAGGGTTTGTGTACATCAGAAATAAAGGCCAAAATTCCTCAGTACTGAAATTGCAATGCACACTGTTCAGGGGAAAGAATTTATAAAAAGGTGATGCTAGAGTTAAAGGATATTCAGTAAATTTATCAGTTGAGTCATCAGTGAATAAAAGGAAGACATGCATACGAGCACTGTTGTATTCAACTGCAAGTTGAAACTTTCATGGATGATTATCATGCATGACACTCGCATGGTGTGTGAATATAGGGAATATGATAGCCTGTGAAGCAAACTGAATTCCTTGAGTCAATTAGACATCAATCTGAATATACTAGTGGGATATACTGGTCTGAATACATCCCCACATGTTTCAGTACCTTCACTGAAAGCCCGGACTGTATTAGCTAATCATTCTGTAAGCTAAATTTTGGCTCAGGATCCTTCAGTTTCTTAGCTGAAGTTTATATTCACAACATCTCCTTGGCCATAATCAAGTACTCTTGATGTCATCTTTGTAGTGGAATTGCACAGAGAAGTAAATAAACTTTCTAACCTTCCAAACTTTGGTGGTTAAAAGCAACATTAGCATTTGACAAAAGCAATTAAAAATCATCAGAAAAGTTGCATTCTGACCTTGACTGAATCTGATCATCTAACAGAAATGTAAGTAACTTCTTTACTCATTTGTAATCCTGATGTGAAGATAGAAAGTCTCCTTGAAGGCACATAAGTATGTGATTAATTTTGTCTACTCATTGGTGAATCTCTAGAGGTGATGCTAGCAACTGAGCTGTGATAATCCTCCATGCTCTTCTTACTTTGCAGTTTCTGTGGCTAGCTGCAACACAGTATTATTAGCACAGGTGGAGAACCCTGAGAGGTTTTACATGATGTGGAACAAGGAATAGCTTTTGTGAGAGGTCTGCACTTCTGAGGAGCCATCACTTGTATAGCATTCTATGAAACTATGTCAGATATTGAAAGCTATTTTAGCATGGCATCTTTAAATATTATTTCACAGAACTTCCATAATAACCTGCATATGGAATATCCTACCACAATCAAAAAGCAGTTATTTTTTATTGGGTGAGTTCATTCCAAATGTATATGACGGCAGTGCTACATCCTTTACTCTCTAGTTGAATAAGACATATATATATATTTCAGAATAGCAAGAAATTCAGTTTGAAGTGTGGATAGGTGTTATAGGGCAACTCCCAAACTTGTGAGAATCTGACTTATAATTTATTATTTGCCCAAAACCATGTATCTGTGAAGTTCATGGTACCCCTGGGAAATAATGTAAAATAGATTAGGAGATTAAATGAGAAAATTGGTTTTTACTGGCTGTGTTACTAATCTTTTTCTCAGATAAGTGTTTCATTAAGACTTTCCACTGAACACCCAGATAGCATCTTCCTGATCAATAAACTAACTCATTCTATAAAAGAAGGTTTAGAAGACTACATATAGACATGTAAAGAGGTAATAATTTGCTTATTCCTTTTTTTTTAAAATTCCTCCCTCAAAAATCTTAATAAATTTTGATGAATATACATCCATAAAATAAAAACAATTATTTATAAAAAGCTGTATTTTATTGCTGTTTTTTAAGATATTTTGTGTACTGAACTATACACATTGTCACAAGAAAACATAGTGATGTAATAATTTCTTTTCAATAGAAGCAATCTAGCGGGGGCAAATACATCCAAAATTTGTCTGTTATCTCTGAAGCTATTCACAGATATGCAGGCATGTAGCCTTGATTGCATTTTCTTATTTTTTAATCTGAAAGAGTTAAAATAACTTGCTTTTCAATAGATTTGTCTATCTATGAGCTAGTGTAGACATGATCTATTATGTATACTAATTAATGTTAATTCTATAACTATTGGAGACAGTTTTAGGGGTACCATAAAATATGCAACATATCTTGCACTGAAGTGCAACCAGGTCATGCAGTCTAAGCAAGTGCTGTAGTGGGAAGGGTTAATAGCTGCTGTTGCAAGCATCATCAGTGCTTTTGCATTCTGAGTCAGTTCTGCCTGCTGAGTCAATTAGAGACCATGCAAATAGATCTTTCACAGAAAGGCAGCCTTTGATTCTTCTGAAAATAGACCACATACACTAGCAGCTTTCCATGTCCACGATGATGATTTTGAGCTTAAATACCAGATTTCCTGTAGGATTTAGAAAAGTATTTCTAGGCAGAAATGAGAAAAGACCTGGGATGAATATCTACACATAGGATAAGGAGGTATTTCCAATCAATAAAGGTAAGTAGTATGGGTTCTCTTTGAGGACATGCTCTTATCAAATTTCTTTCTCTCTGTCACTGTGACCTGTCAAGTAAAACCAGTTCAGTTTGCGTAGGAAACATTTCTCCAAAGCTGGCATACTTATGCATGCATTACTCTGTAGTAATCTCTGATATCCAGACTATAGCTGGTGCCTCATTTCATTGAACTGATGTTTCATTATTCAAAGGAATAGTAGTGAAACAGAAAGGATTGCTTCCTCCTTCTCATAGTGGATTCTTTCCAAATTTCTTCAGGAGATGTTTATCCCACTTTGTTCCCACTCTTAGTTTATTTATTAATATCATATCAGGTAGTATCAAATGAGTGATAAATTTTGTAATCTAAAAAAACCTTTCTTTTCTCAAGGATTCATTGATATCACATATAAAGATAAACACTGGAACAACTTCAAAATAGCTTGTCAGGTATGGAGAATAAAAGTTTTAAATTTAGTGTATGACAAACATGATAGACTCATGGAATGATGAGATGGAAAAGACCAAGATCATCAAGCCCAACAGTCAACCTGACCTATAGAGTCCAAACAATAAACCATGTCCATTAGTTCTAAGATGATGATCAACAAAGACTTAAATTGCCTTTTCCACAATTGTGTGTGTCACTTGACATCATTAAAAGACTAGTTATTATCAAATTTTCTGACTTCCCAAAATTTTAAATAAAAATTAAAATAAAAGGATTTTGAATTTATTTCCCCACTAAGTAGTTAAATAAAGCTTGGCAATAGGGAATGAATTAACCTTAGATGATGTCTTTGATGATTTTATCATGAGTGTTTTAGTGTAAAATTACAATCTACTCTTCCTCTAAAGAAACTGTAAAATATTGCTTCAGATTAAAGACAGAAGGCTTTCATTTTTCAGTGTGTCTTAAATCACAATAATATTACAAAGATATGCTTAATAATTAAAACATTTTTTTCAGTTGTATCACTGAAAGCAAGTCAGTTTAATTTTACACACAGATGGAAAGAAGTTTTCTGAAATCTGATCAAGAATAAATTCAATAAGTACCAATGTGCATTTTACTAGACTGCTTTTCTCATTTTTTAATACTGGAAAGAACAGTATAGTTAAGAGAAGAAAGGGAATTTTAGAGTTTAGGGAATAAGAATTATAGTAAAGGAATTGTTCACTAACAAATCAATCAATAAATGAATAATGTTTATTTGTAAGTAAAGTTTAAACATGACTGATCCTACATGCTATAATATAAACATTAAAGTGAAGTATTTACACTGAGAAAAAATAAAAAATATGCACAATACCTTAGGGAAAAAAAAAGGTATAAAATCTCCATGACAGATTAATATAAATTTTATTTCATATTCTTCAGTGTATGCCTATTCCAAGTTATGCCATCTTATAGTTTCAATACTTCTAAATATCTCCTAAAATTCAGAAATGCTTTTTATGGTGAGGCTTATATGATTGTATACATACTACTTTGCTAAGACTGGTTCCTTTGGAGCATCTATCTTATTCTGTTGTTCTGAATTACCATTTGTAAAGGCCTTTCTCTGTCAATATAATATAGACAGTTCAGGAAGTCTAAGAATCTATGTAACATTGACATGAAATACTATTACAAGTTGTTCCAATACCCTATAGTTTTCTAATCAGTTATGCAAGTAACTTTAGTGTCCATTAACGACAAAGGAAAGGCAATTTTTTCAGACAAGGTTCCCAGGAAACATTAAACACATGAGAACATCTCTTTGTTGACTGATTCTAGCTCCTCAGGTGACATTTTTAGCCCGCAATTTCATTAACAAATTTTTAGATTATGTGTCAGATTATATAGACATATGTCACATTGTTTGTGAACTCATTGTAGTTCTTTTCATTGTCATCTTAGAATGACATTCTCTTGACCAGACACACACATCTATGATGAGAATGCCTGAACTAGTCATCATTGTGCTCCTTTTATAGTCAATTCAGAAAATATAATGTTTACACATTATAATTCATCCCACTCCATAAGTCATTTTATAAAATAAATCAGATTAACTGTTCCCCAAAAAAATGCCCCTTTCTCTTCACTGGCTAAAAATAATTTGAGATTTCTGGATACAGACACAAAAAGAAATTCCACCACACTTTCCCTTAGTAATTTCACTGTCTTTTTTTATTGCATTTATAGGATCAGCACATAAATAATTTCCCACTCTCTCTAGAACCAGAGGAAGGATCTACAGCATGAACAAGTATCTTCCTTGAGCACATAAATACCGTAATTATGACAATAACAGAAGATAAGTCATAGATCTTCCCCCCAGCTATGGTGCTAAATCTGGCATGTCTTGGTTGCAATAGATAGCTGCAAGTTCCTTTTAAAAAATGACACTGGTTTCCTACCCCAAGACAGCTCTTTTTATGCATCTCATGAGGTAGCTCTCTGACTCCAGGTATCACTTTGTCATGCTTCCCCCAGGCTTTAGCCAGAATACAGTTTTACTGCTACTATACTTTCTGATCAATAGATTCACCACAGTACAGCACACAGAGGACAGACTATTACCTTCATGCCCCACAGTAGGATCCTAATGGCTTTCCTACCTGATATTTGAAAGCAGAGATACTCACTAAAGGGTTTAACATCCACAGTGGGCTTATGCCCTCAAGTTGTGTTAATGGGGGAAGTAATGTATTGTCTGTCTGTATCTTTGACTCACTGACATTAGCAGACAAGATCAGAAAACTCAGTCTATTCAATGCATTCAAAGGAAGCATCTGATTTTAGGTGGGATAATTTCTGTATACAGCAGGACAGTAAGACATAGAACTGCTTCATTTCAATACAGTGTGTGAACCAAGATTCTGATCTCACCAGGTAATATTGGTGAGTCAAATACATAGGACATCTATCTTGTGTAGAATTCATCCTGATTCTCTTAATTCTTCAAAGTAACATGATATCTTTGCAGCTCTTGTTATAGACCCAAGATACACTGAAGACATGGCTTTTTTGACCACACTTACATTTCAGTTTCTTTTTCCAGAAGAGTCCTCTACTCATCATGCTAAGGTGAGACATCAAATGCTCCAGCACTATATGTTCCTATATTAACTGAATGGTGATATATCTTAGCCCAAAGCCTTGGGGTTTGGAAGACAATGAGAGCAGGTGGTTGGAGTGGTGGTTCTGTTATTCCCACTAAGGAAAAAATGCCAGTATTTCCTATTCATTTTTAGAATCACATGTACTTACATGGAAGCAGTACATTTTTGAGCCCATGCTTGCTAGTACTTGGGATACATATAGGATAGTTCATGCTATTGATTTCGAATGCTAGCTAGTTCAAAAGAATCAGTACTTAAACAGGACATTAGTGTGATTCCTTGTCATCTCAGAACCTATCAAAAATAGATTACTTTTTCAAGACTACTTTTAACACTATAAAAGTTATATAGAGCAATCTTGTGTCATCTACTAACTATTTTGTTAGTATCTTTTCAAAGTAGTACATACTTTCAAAAAGTAAATGCCCAAAGTTCAAACCCAAAATATACTATTTTTATGTTTTATTGCTCTCTTTTATGTTTTAAAAATATAAAAAATAAGTTAAGTATTGCTATTTACATGCATTAAATATATTACATATTTTAAATGTGGCCCAAGACAATTCCTCTTCTCTTAGTGTGGCACAAGTAAGCCAAAAGGTTGGATACTCATGGTTTATAGTATGACTTGTAAGACAATTTACCTGCTTCTAATACCAGAATAACAGAAAATAAAACATAGTATGGTGGTCTGTAGAATTTAACCTCAATAAGTTCATAAAAATGAAAAAGAAAAAAAAGAAATGCTTTTTCACATATATGATAATTTCATTTGTGTTACTACTGTCCTTAATCAAAAGTAGTTTCTGTTCTACTTTCTGGAAAATTTCATTTTCTAAAAGAAATGATGGGCAATCAAGAATTATTGGAGTCCTATTTTTTTTATCCATTAACATTAGAAGAAAACATTGCATGTGTTTTTCCATCTTTTTAAATATTTTGAAGAGAGAAACTTATTATAAAAGGAGTAATAACAACTGTAAGTCTTTGATAGTTGTACCTCATATGTGCAGATACCACATCATAAAACAATATTATCTCTTTTTTTGATGTTTTGTAGTATTTGACAGTATTTCCAGTAAGTTTATGCAGTAGGCAGACATATTTTTCATTAGCAGAGGAAAAGATTATAGAAATATATTACAGGTTACACGTGATCTACATGTTAGTTTGTTTTATCCACAAACATTTGAAATTACATAACTCAGTGCTACACAGTGCTTTTTTATCATTTGCTGTCCTTGTTAAACATTAGAAACTCGTGGTCAGTATTTCTATGCCGATGTACAGTGCATAATTGCTTATTAAAAAAAGTATAAAAATAAAAATCATTTAAATATTGAGATCATTACATTTCATTTTGATTCAACACCTATTTCCATACTCTCATTTTTTTTTTCTTGCTGGGAGAGAGTCCAAGTGTGGAACATGTATCAACAGGCACAAGGAGATACGTTGCTAAAATATGATTGAATTCAGCATGGTAAGTTATTCTTTAAATTCTGTTGTGCATTTTTATTATGTAGTTAAGCCACAAAATGAATGTTGGTTAAGGATATAAATATAGCTCAGCATGTTTTAGCTAGTATTTCAGGAAGAAAAATACTCTTTCTCAGTATTTGTGAAATTTCTAATTGGAAAAAAAATAACCAATGTGTAATCTCAGATTGTCTTTTTGTGATTAAGGGAATTTTCAGCAGTAGTACTTTTCTATCTAAAGGAAAAAGTGATTCAAAGATGTGGTGCATGATCCAAACTCAATGTGTACTTGTACGCATAAAAAATTACATGTAATTAAATTGACATGTTTAAGGTGGTCTTAATTATGACTACTAAGTTGCATAAGATTGTAGAGGCATCAAAGACCATTTAGATCTCTATAAAACCCTTAAAACGTTAGAAATATCATATAGAACTTAAAGTTTAGGTATTTAATATACATTTCAATTTTTTTTATGAAAACGTTTATGGAAAGCCGTAACTGTTAAATATAACACACATTCAACATTCATTTAAAAAATGCAGTTTCTATCTAATAACAAATTTCCTGAAGGTAGCAGGGAACTAACTAAGATCATTAAGAGAAATCGTAAGAACTAGAGAACAGTGAAAGAAAAAAGCTATTATTAATATTATCAAAAATGTGAAAGTCTAAATACAAGGAAATCATAAAAATACATTTTCCTGAATCTGCTCTCAGTCAAACAGCCATACTGCCATGCACAAAGATATTCCTACCAGATAGAAATGAACTGTATTTAACTTCAATTAGATTGAGAGTCAGTACCTGTATTAAGACTAATAGCAATGCTGGCATAAAACGTTCCTACCATGGATGGACAAGTAGTTACCACTTGCATAATGCATTAACTAGTAACAGTAATATATCATAAATGCAGCATCTCTTTTAAAACCATTAACATCGTTGACATAAAATGATAAATTTTCAAGATCAAATTTTGAAGTTAGTTTGAAAGAAATAATGTAACAACACTTGGGTCTTTTTTTAAAACAAACAAACAAAAAAACATCTCTAACTGTGACTTTCAGCAAGTGTTTATATGGAAAGCGGTTCTCACCAGCTTCTCATCCTGTTTCACTGAACCTCCAATACCTGCTCAAATCAGAGTACCCATTTGGTTTCTAACCTTCTTCAGTGATTAGAATGCAAATAAAAATTGGTTAGATTTTTAGGCATAGAATCTCAAAACAAGAATAGAAATAAGAAGATTTAGAAAACAACAGTCCCAGAACCTCTGTATCTCTGAAAGATGGTCCCTTTCTGAATTTTTCTCAAGCTAACTACTACATGAGGTTGTCTGGCCTGAAAGAGACCTAATCCAATCACTTTGCATCTCTACTTAAAAAAAAGAAAAAGAAAAAGATATAACTTTACCTCTCCATCTTCTTCATTATCATTATCTAGATCACCTGTTCCCCATCAGTGCTGCCAGGTCTCTGTCCCCTGTTTGTCTCCCCTTGCACCAGCCCAGGTTTCTTCTTGATTTTGTTGCCATTGTAAGTTAAACTGCCCTCAGAAAAATGCTGAAGTTATCCTTCTAAAAGGTCATTTGATCCTTTGTGAAAACCTACTTCATGCTTCTTCAGATTGAGCTTTTGATCTGTTTTCATTATCACTGAAACTTTGAACAAACCGTTTATGTACATCAATAAATCTGTAATCAATAACTTAATTCCAATTAGGAAGCTATGGAACACTATATGTTAACTATTAGAGAATAAAATAAAAAATTGAGTAGCAGTTTAGTAATGAGTTACTGTTATGGGTAATCTAGGATAATTTGGTTATAATCAGACTAAGAAAGATTTTCAGGACATGCTGAAGGTGCAAACTAGAGAATACAAAAGCCTTCCACAAACAAATAAACTTTAAAAGAAATATATTCATTGCTAAATTACATGTAAATGTATTTTAAGCTTTCTGAATTTAGACTAAATAATAAAATATTATTAAATTATATAGGGTAGTACATTTCATATTTTAAAAATAATAAATCTTTAATAATAAATAATTATCATAGAGTTTACCTTCCTCTGACTTCTACTGCCTTCTCATGAAGATATTCCTTTCTGCAGATGCCCAAGACCTTTTGGAAGCTTTGATTAGTGTACCTAAGTAAATTTATTTCTGAAGTTAATTCCCATACTAGATTTTATTTGTCTGTTTGTTTGTTTGTTTGTTTGTTTGTTTTGGTGTGTTTTTTTTTAACATTCTTCTAAACTTTTCTGGTTGTTCTTTCAGCATTTATTCTAATTTAGATTTTGTATTCACATAATCCTCATTTCAGTGTATTTCATACCATGATTGCATAGAAAAAATCCCTTCATCTTTTTTTGAATTATTCTTTATTTACTCATTTTATGGCATAATTAAATCATCAGATACAATATTTGCCTCTATTGACATAAAAGCTTAATTTCTGTACATCAGTTCCTTTAATTCTCACAATTTCTTAGCCAACCTTTGGAGATCAGTGTGTCATACCTGTAAGTACATTTTCAGGAATGTAATTTGCCTGTTTCCTTTGAATAGGCAGTACTGTAATCACTTTGCCTTTCTATCAGCAGTGATATTCTTATAAAAGATAGTCAAAAGATCTTATGCTAATGCAGAAAAGTAGTCAGACAACTTTTAACTATATGACAATTTTCCAGGTACTTCACCATACTGAAATTACTAGTTTTTAAAATGTATGCAGCAGATACCACTCCTGAAATCCTTCACCAAAAGTAATATGGTTAAATTTATATTGCTGAAGCATTTGCTGAAACAATGGCTTTAATTAGGGTACCAAAATTTATTCATATTTATTTAGATGTAATCCTAGTTTTAATAATAGTTTCTGTTAGAACTGTTTTAATATAAGGAGATGTAGAACTGAATGAATTGGTTTCTAAATACTGCTGAAAGTAGTTTGCAACAATGAATAATTTATTAACTTACCTTTATTTATTTATTTATTTTTGAGAGGATGCAGCTATTTAGAATACTTATAATGGTTTTATTTCCACTATTTTGCTATATTTTTCCATAAGGGTACTCATGCTTTTCATCACATTAGTGATAATTTTTAAGAGATGTCACAGAGTATGTCTTTGTCCATCCAATTGCAACATTTCTTGATGCAATTTCAGTTCTAAAATTCATATTACACGTAGTACTGGATTTGATAAATTTAGTCAAAAGAACAGATCAACATGGAAAATATAAGCCTATCTGAAATAAATATATATAAAATGATTTTGCATAAACATTTATAGTAATAGTCACACATCTTGTATCAGTCCTGAAGACACTGTTAAAAATGTTAGGCAATGAGAAAAACAATTAGGAATTATCTATGTTTTTCAGCATTACAATTCCAGCTTTTCATTACTAAAAATAAATTAATTATTTCTGTTGTAATTCTAAAAATGCAAACGGATGGGCAACTTTGTTGATAAATGAAAAGATGGGGGTTGTCTTTTACATTTCAGCTGCTTCTTACTGATGTGAAACTTTATTTTATGCTACAGAAAAGTGAAGTCTGAGGCAGGTGTCCCACTGTGATACATAGTTTGTTAATGATGAGATTCATGTTAATGTTGACAACTATTTTTCAACCAAAATTTCCAAATAACCATAGACATTTTTGAATGAAAAAAAGTCTTGAAAGTTGCACTTGGGCAAATACATTAATACTACCACTCTTAGGTGGGTAGATGTTGCTGTCCAGTGTGACACTCTTAAGTAGTTTATACTTAAGATTATTTATATTTATATAAATAATATTTATACTGTAATGTAAAATAAATGTTAATATATGTAAATGAAGTAATAATTAATTAATCCAGCTGGTCAACTAACAGTCTGTTTAATCCGACAGTTAAGACTTTAGTGTCTGTCTTATAAATCAAGCTGAAGTACAGTATACATTTGAGTGGATAGAAAGGAAAAAAATGTCCATAGATTTTTTTCTCCTGAAAACTACATATATCATTTTTTTATTACTTTATAAAAATATGTAATGTATTCTGAGTTTTTTTTGCCTGATTTCTTAATCTAGCTTGAAAAAGATTATAAAGTATCAACGCTTTTGTATTTCCACATATTGACATGTAAGTTTCCTACCTGTACTATACTTTGTTTCTGAATGTCATTGCATTTTTATAGAATACAATGACAAAAATTACTATGTGAGAAATGCAGATTAAGGAGTGGGAACATTACGGCAAACTAAGAAAAAAACTGCAAGTGATATGTAAGTTCAGCTTTCATTCTTATCTACTTCTTTTGTATAGGTAATGAGCAATTTTGTCACTTTTTACAGAAAGTGTTCTGCTTTTCTGAAATGAATAACCCTTGAGGTTGAATGAAAAGCAGATCTCCTTCATGAGTGTACGTGATATTTGCTAAGAAAAATGAGGCTTGAGAGATATTTGTCTATCATACTATGAGAAATGTTTCAATTCAGTAATATTAGAAAGAAAATAAACTTTACATTGCTGTCTGTCATTTTGCAGTGTAGCTCAAAAGTTTGATAACTTTGAATAGTTGGAACTTATTATTTTCAAGTCAAGATCAGTAACACAAGTCGGAATATTAAAAAAAAAGAGAAAGAAAAGCATGAAATAGGTTGAAGATATAGAGAAGCAGAAATAACTTTAATTGAAAAAATTATTGCTCTAAAATACTTGTTCTGCATAGCACACTGGTAGTTAGAAAGTCTGAATGATATGAGATTTCATTTAATACTGCAAAAATCCAGATGCAATACTAAAGTGTTTACTCTTCTCGTGTTTGGGAAACATATAATTTGATATTTCATTTTACTCTATAATAAAACAAAGTGTTCTTCTTTTCTCTTCCCTTTCCCTTAACCAAAAGGAGGTTAAAAAAAAAAAAGAATAATAGTGATGTGGCCAGTTATACTCCATCGGCACATGTTGTAGTCCTCTACTGCCATCTTACCTCTGATCTGTGAAACACACTGGGCACAGAACAAAAGTCAGCTGTGAAATAGCATTTGGGGTGACTTCAAGAGAAATCTTATGGTGCCTTTTGTGAGATGTTGGTTCTCTTTGAGATTTGTGTTTCTTCTCCAACATGTTCTACCAGAATCTCCCTACTCTTTCTGGCTCTTGGAAATAATCTCAATGAATCATTATCAGCAAACTGGGTAGATACTGCAAAATAAAAATAAACGAAGCCCAGAATCTGCAGCAAATCTGGAACCTTGTGAGCATGCTTCTGGGACTGCAGTACTATCACATTTTAGATTTGCAAGGAGCTAAAAAAATGGTAAGAAAGAAGACAGTGTTGGACAGTGAATTTATAGGAGGCTGGGACTGGATGATCATATGATTCATGTTTGTTTTATTGGTGAAGATATATATTTAACACGCAGTTTTGAAGGAAGATAATTTTACAGAATAATCAAGACAAAACTTAATTACAGATGCAATACCAAAACTAGTTGAGGCATAAAGGCAAGAGTTAACTCTTGCATCAATATCTATCTCCTATACTTTGCTTTGAGCCCTGAAGACAGCATCCCACACCCATTACAGTAATTAAACTCATGCTAAGATAGTTATTTAAGAAGGGCACTGTGAATAAGTAAATTGTGTTTCTCCATTGATTCCACAATGATAAATTAGGTGAGATGATAACTGTATTTAGAAGCTCAGTGTAAATTCTGACGGGTCTAGGAAAGCAGAACTGTTTTATTCAAATAGTTTTGTGAGTAGATAGATAAAATCCCTTCACAGTAGTAAACAAAACCCCATGGAAATAAATTAAACAAAAAGTATGTCAAGAAGGAAAGTTCAAGGAGGAGGAAAAATGTGAAAACATGATGATGTACAGAAAGTTTACCAAGGATATAAAAATCCACATTATCATAATTTTTAGGTTCTCCTGAAGAATTTTGCTGCATATAGCAATAAATGCCATTCACTAATCTACACTGGAATTTGTGTGACCTAGATAGTTTAACCTAACTACAAAAACAAAAAAAGCAGAGCTTATGTATGACCTATTTTTAAATTCCTATTATGTGCTATTAATTTTCCTTGGAAAAGACAAGACAGCATTTGCATATTTGTACCTTAACGCTTATCTTGTCAACAAGTGGTTTGCAATGAATTCTGTGTTAGTGCCTCAGACTAAAAGGAATAGTAAGAGCTGTAGTGTATCATCTATACACTGGTATGGCTTTAGTTTAATATATACTGTATCATTTTGTTTCATTCTTACTTCTTAAGTAAACATAGTGATAGTGCATTAGACAATTGAACGTAAGTTTCTTTCTGAATAAATGAAAACTGAATTTTAGCTAAGTAGTCACAGACTACTGATATAGACCTCTCATTGTCCGTGGACTTTTATCCTAAGCTTTTATGCTATTCATTTTATTCTTCATTGCAGAGTTATCATATCTCTTCCTGTGCCTATTATTATCTGCAGAATTCATTGAAGTCTACTCTGTACAGGTTAACATTATTTGAAAATCATCTAAAAGTTGCTTTTATTTAACTCACACATTTTGACTACAGCCAACTAATAAAGACATAAACCAAGGAGAGTGATAGAGACAAAGAAAATAAAAAACAAATCCTTCAACCTAGGAAAGGGTTCACTGAGTCCTCTAGCATCTGGGAGAGAAGTTTTGATCAAGAAAGCCCTGGCAACGTGGATTAAATATATATATATATATAGTCATGGAATAGGACATGATTACTTCCCATCCCCTACCCTCTGTCCTCTAACAGTGGTCAAAAACAAAAATTCTCTTAGCTTCTACTATGCTACATTAATACTTACAGCAGCAAGCCTGTTAAAGATACTTTCCCGGTCATGGCACGAAATTAGAAAGTAAGCTATAATTTTATTTCTTCATTCTTCTTTCCATTCTTCCAGCTCCATGTAAGAAATAGTATTCTGCTGAGTAGTGTGATACTAGGAAAAAAAAAAAAAGGGAAGTAGCAGACTGGCAAACAGCTCTGCTTTTCAATAACAAAACTGTGCAGCAAAATTTATAAAGCCACTAAATAAACCTAAATCATTAAACGAACATGGTCCTTTTTCTGACTTGAAAAGCCATATATATTTTAACCTGAACTGGCATAATACTTCCTACAGTATATCATTTCTGATGGAGATCACACAAAAGAAGTAGGTTAGACTGAGAAAGCTCTGACAACAAGATAAATCTATAGTCACAGACACACCTAATTCTCTAAGCTTTCATCATTAATATTTTATAGCTCTCACAGATCTGCTCAGTCTTGCAGAAAAACATATCCTTCATTTAAGCAGGCAGGGCACAGTAAAAATCATTTGAATTAAAAAAAATATGAAATGCAAAATACAGTAGAGATGTAAAACAAGGGAAGTACGCTGTTTGTTCACTGTTACTTGAAATGCTTATCCCTTCATGCTGTATTTATTTGAAAAGCAGTACAAGCATTAGCATACACAAATGTCTGCATTTTCATTAAGACGCATATATGATGAATACTTTTTGTGGGTATTTTTTTAATCTCTACCTAAACACTTCATTTTTCACAGTCATTCTGTAAAATAATGTCTATGTCAATTTCCTTTGCTGCAGATCCCTGTAGGATATGGTTGTTATTTCATGTTTAACCTATCAACTATTTCTTGGCAATAGAGAATACATAAAAAGGAAATGAGTCTTTTCCTGCATTCACTAGTGAATCTTAATAACGAATAAGGAAACATTTACTTGGCTAAAGAGACTTGAGACTGTACAGTTTAGATAGCTGAGCTGGTGGGTGTGCTTGCACAAGTAATAAGTGAAAATTTAAGAACAAAAGTACTGGGCAGGGATCAATAGTAGCTATCAATTATGCTGAATTAGAGTAGAAATAACAAACTTTCTCCTATGGTAAAGAATGAATGATGAACTCATGTGGGAAAAAAAAATGAAGTATGTAATCTATAACTACATTAACACATACTAATTGTATAACCCTGACCATGAACCTTTGTTGTTTTAGTATAGTGATATACATAAGATTCAGAAATCTCCAAAGAAATTCTCAGATCATATTGCTTGTTTGTCCTTCCTAGGCTGTGCTTCATACTCAAAACCATTGTGTTTCATACTCAAACCATGGAGATACAAACATGTAATTTTCAGCCCAGAGCAATGATGGAACTCCTCATCAAGCAGAAAAAAGCAATCATAGAATCACTTTAGTCCAACTCACCTGCAGTGCACAGGGACAGCTACAACTAGATTAGGTTCCTCAGAGCCTGATCTTGAATGTCTTCAGGGATGGGTCATCCTAGAACTTTGCTATCTTTATCATAACTTTTATAAATATATATGTATATATATATATCTCCAATCTAAATCTCCCTTTTAATCACAGAACCGTAGGAGTTAGAAGGGACCTCTACCTCTAGAGATCATCTAGTCCACCTCTCCTTCCCCCTCCACCCCTGAAAAAGCAGGCTCTCTAGACCAGGATGCACAGGTAGACATCCAGGTAAGTTTGAAACCATTTTCCCTTGTCCTACCACATCAAACCCTGCTAAAGAGCCTGTCTCCTTCCTTCTTATAGCCCTCCTTTAGATACTGGAAGGTTGCTCTCAGGTCCCTTCTCCAGGCTGAATAGTCCCACCTCTCTCAGCTTGTCTGCATAGTGAAGGTGTTCCATCTCTTAGATCATTTTTGTGGTTTTCCTCTGGAAGTATTCTAACAGGTCTTCATCTCTCCTGTACTGAGGTCTGCACATCTGGACACAGTACTCCAGATGAGGTCTGACTAGCGCAGAGCAGAGGGGCAGGATCAACTCCCTTGCCCTGATGGCCACACTTCTTTCGATTCAGCTCAGGATAAGACTGGTTTTCTGGGCAGTGAGGGCACATTGTTGGCTCATGTGCAGCTTGCCATCCACCAGCTACTTCAAGTTCTTTTTGACTGGGCTGTGCTTTTTCCTTTTGTTCCCCAGCTTCTACAGATAGCAGAGGTTGCTGTGACCTAGGTGTGAGACTGTTGGACCTTTTAAAGTTCACCTGTTCACACTGCTCCACCCTTATATGTTACTCTGAATAGCATCCCACCCCTTGGGTATGTTGACTGTACGATGCACCTTGGTGTCATCTGCAAACTTGCTGAGGGTGCACTTGATCCCACTCTCGATGGCATTGATGAAGATATTAAGGAGCATTGTGAATGAGCCATAAAAATAGAGAGACTGAGGTTTCTGATACACTTCTCTCTGCTCCATCACCTATGTATGAGAGCTATTTAGTTATATAGCTTTTTGTCATCCCTTTTTAGTACAGTAAGTACACTACATTGGTGTGACATGGAAAAGTTCCTAGATATAAAAAAAATTCTAAAGACTGCAAATCTCTAGGATGCTTATCTTGGTATACTATCCCTTTAATTGTACCAACTTTCAATTGCAGACTTTTCTGTCTTACTAAGCCACAGCATTACCACATTACAGAAGTCCTTCTTATATAGAAGTCATATAGGTCATTTTCAACTCAGAATGGGACTACTACCAACTCCAGAATAGCCAGCTGTGGCTTCGGTTATCCAGGTATTGAAAATCTCCAAGCACGTGCCACGACTCTTCTGGGTACTATATTCCAGTGCCACATTGCCCTTCTACTGGATTTTTTTCCTAATGTCTAATCTGAAACTTCCAAGCTATGATCTCTGATATTGGGGAAGACCTAAAACTACCACTATGTAACTCACCTAGTATTAAATACTACCACAATTCACATAAAACCACATCCATTTATAACATCCTCAAAGAAAATGAAAATCCACACGCCACATCAGCAGACAAATAGGAGGTGAGCTAGCAAACATAGAAGGAAGACAAATAACTATCCAAATTGTGGTATTTCTTTCTGATGACTACACTAAAGTCTTAGGAAATGCAAGCTTCTAAATACAGTGCCTCATTTAAATGCATAAAGACAACAAAAATTTGGGCTGCTAACCTCCAACAAATCAGTTATATTTCCAAGTAAAATTAGTCAGATGATCCTAGTTCTAAACATGTTATTAGAAACTATATACAGAGAGGTGTGCTACAGTACTTGGCACATTATGAGTAAGATTTTGACATTATATATTTCTGATTGTCATAGAAGGTGTTTTGCCTGTTGTGGAAATTGCTTTAAGAAGGGGAAGAAGTACAAAGTGGAAATAAGTACTGAGATAAAAGGAGGGGAAACAGAAAAACATATTGGGAGTTTGTTCAGTAGCCAAGAGGGCTAGCTGAAGCTGAGGAAATGGTCCAATATTTTTGGCAACCCATTAAACTCAACCTAAATATCACAGTTACTTACTCATTAATACCACTATAGTTATGTTGACAAAATGAAACAAGAAATTTCTGTAATGTTGAAATGTGAAGTTACAGAGCTACAACTTTTCTGTTCTGTCATGAGCTCAGTAAAAGCATGCAGTGCTAATAGAAACTATTCAGTTCTCTGATTGCTATAAAACCCTCAGTGATTTTACTTGATAAATACAAATCTTGAGTAGACAGATAGATTGCTTCTGAGATTCAGCCACATATTAATGCATACTTCGGTCATCAGAAAACAAATGAAGCCTGAGTAGTTGGGATAGAAAACCTTGCAAATAAGAAAATGAATTAATTGATAAATTATTTTATTATTGTAAGATAATTATGGTCATAGCATCTTGTATTATACCATAGGGTTATTAACATGACTATACAAAGAAAGAAGTTAGATTATAGATAATGATGATAACATAAATAAGACAAAAGAGAGTATGTCAAACTGTTAGGAGAGAAAAAAATCATAGCAGAATTTTAAAATATAGTCCTTGTCTAAATTAGATGCATCCTCTGGCTTTTGGCAATCAAAGATGAGAATTTTCTAGAGCTAAGCCTTTTGGGGAAGTAAAGATTCTCACAGTATCATTTATTAAAAGCTTCATCCTAAGCAGTTTATCACGAGGCTATGTATGTGACATAATAGAAATAACAACAAGAATAAAAAATTGCCACAGTTTAATAGATACAAAATAATTACAAGATATAACCTAAATATGAGATCTAAAATTTATGTATTGCATTGCTTCCACAGAAGCACAGTAATGTCCACTAAATATGAGAACACTCTTAGTTCCTGGTATACATCTCAGAATTAAATGATTTATTAAGAAAACTTTCTGCTTGTGACAGAGGAAAAGAATAACTGAAGTCAAGCTGACCGAAAAGAGAGAGCAGTTTTGTTGTTTTTTTAACAGTTATAAATTCACACACACACAAACACTAAAAAACCTAACTGAAACACAACTAGACTGTTACTTCTTTGTTTTCATTAGCTATATACAAAATATGTTTCTGAGTGTTTCTTTGATGTGTATCAGTTAGTGGAAAAAGCAAATTCTTGGAGCCATATCTGAATATTCTTAAATAATGCTTAAAAAGACTTAGACTTCATGTTGTATACTCATTGGAAATATATCATCCCTAGATTTTTTTGTACTAAGGGCAGTATCTTATAACAGATAGCTCCTGGTGTTCTTCTGGAATGATACTGGAAGTGACTTTTTCCATCAAGAATATTTTTCTTTTTTATAGTATTCATTTTGGACAAGTTTATTTTTCTGTACTACGTTATTCCAGTGTTAATCTACTAACTCCCTGATACCTTGAAAGCACCTTTCACGTGACACCTGTCACTTTAAGCCATCTGCCAGAAATGAGCACTAGCAACTGCTCTAGAGCTCATTCACTAAACTTCTCATTTCTATAGCAAAGCTCTACTAGATGCAAGAGATGCTGTGCCTATTTTTTGTCTACTAGTCATTACAGTGCGAACCTCCAGGGTTTCTCAGGATTTACAGAGGGAATGCAGAGGAAGAAAAGGATGTTTACACAGACACTCATGTCTTTCAACAAAGAGCTTATTAACTGTAAATAGTATAAAACTCTACAGGGAGAATAATGATAATTGGTATAAAATTAGATGTTAAAGATGTTGATTTTTATTTGTCTATGAATCTGGCTACATCACCCTACAAAAATATAAGATATACAAATATAAAATATCTGTATATTCCTTTCAAGTTGGTAGATGTTATCAACTTTAATTGTTTTTCATAGCAATAGAGATGTTTTCAAGTCTGCAATATGTGCTATTGTATTAAAATTCTTATCTGAATTATTTGAAGAACTAATTTAACATGAACAGTATATTTTGGCCCTTAAAACGAATCCACGTTATTTTAATACAAAAATGTATTCTGTCTGAGAATAAATGCTTAATAACACAGGCATGTGAAAGACCTAACATTATAATTTAATGAGATAATACAAGATAAATATAAAGTTTTTAATAGCCTTTGCTAGACCATTCATTTTCAGTCAAAGGCCTTTTTTTTTTTAATATCGATCTGCATTACCTCTGTTTTCAATTTTTCATTGTTGTTCAGTAGACTTACAGAAACACAGTTTTTACATTCCAGAGAGGCAGCTTTCTTCCTAAGTAGTCAGTGTCTGCCAGATGCCCTTTGATTTTTTAATCGTATGGAAACACAAATTTGTGATAATTTCTTCTGGATGTTGTACTCAAATAGTGAAGGTTTTCAAATATATACTTGTAAAGCAAGTCTATGTTTACAGAAAGTCGCTACATTTTTTCCTTTCTCAGTTTCAGCAGAGAAGTAAATAAGATGATATTTCATTCAGAAGAACATAGAAGGGTGTATGGAATAAAATGCTCCATTGGGAATAAAATGTTCTTTGAGAAAAGTAAATGTCACTTCTATCTTTACAAAGGGCATGAAGGAGGACCTAAGGAACTACAGACTGATCAGCTTCACCTCTGTTCTTGGGATACTGACAGAGTAGCAAATTTTGGAAAACCTTTCCATGCACATATAAGTAAATAAAATCATCAGGAGTAGTCAGTGTGGATTTACCAAGGGAAAGGCATGCTTGATCAACTTCTGTGATGAAATGACTCTCCAAATAGCTGAAAAAGGAGCAGTAAATATTGTTTACCTTGACATCAGCAGGGATTTCAATGCTGTCTCCCATGAAATACTTGTAGACAAGCTGTTGATGATTGGGCAGATTGAAAATGGGGTTAATGGCCACGTCCAAAGGTAATGATCAGTGGCACAAAGCCTAACTAGAGATCATTGTGTGTATCTCAGGGATCCATACTGGATTGAGTCTTGTTCAACATTTTTCATGAATGGTCTGGGTGATAGAACAGAGGTAACCCTCAGCAAGTTTGCTGATGACACAAAATATAGTGGCTTATGCACCAGAGGGCTGGACAGGCTGGATATATGGTCTGTCAGGAACCTGTTCAATGATTACCACTGAGTAAATAGCTATTGTGCTAAGCACAGCAATGAAGCTACTCAGTTAAGTGACTCACATCACAAGTTGTGCTGGGAAAAATTCTACATGGACAATGAAGACAATCTAGACACAGGTTGGCCCAATAAAAAGAGTCGTGGTTTTTTTTTCCTTCTTACCCCTCTGAATAACATCTAAGCTTCCCTCCTCCCCCCACCCCCAAAAAAAAAAAATAATAGATTGTATAAATTAGAGATATAAGTGTACTACACAGTTGCAATTAAGATTTACTAAATACCAAATGTGATATAATGTCTTGTGAAGAGGCCAAAAACCCACAGAGACTTCAGCAAAAGTAACAGAAGCTACACATATCCAGCAAATTAATGTGATTTCAAAGAAAGTTTCTGAGCTCTAAAATGTCTGTTTACACAGAAAAGAAAGAGCATGGTAATGAAGAGAAAAAGCAGAATGAAATTCACAGTTAAGAGTAGTGAATGACAGGACCTTTTTCCTTTTTTTTCCTTTTGCAGTTTCCACTAACACCTTGAACACTAAAAATGCTACACTATGGTTCGGAGTAGAACGAAACAAAAAATTGAGTAGATAAATACTGTTCCTTTATCATACAGTAATTACCAATATCAATTTTTATTATTGTTAAACTCAGAGATGCTATAAAGTTATTAAAGCTCTTTTTGGTTAAAGAAGAAAAAAACATTAATTGCAGTCAGCAATCAGTCTGTGTACTAAGGGGACAAAAAGCCAGAAATTTAGCCTTCAAAATCACTGAGCTGTTGTTTTATTTTACCTTGTAGTAATTGTGTTCTTCCTAATTCTTCACTGTCTATGACAAACCTGACATGATTTTACAAAACAAACAAACAACAACAACAACAACAAAAAAAAACCCCTAACATTAAAAAGATGCATCAAAGAGAGCAATAATTTTAGTCAAATGAAATGTTCTTTTTCAAGTGAAGGAGGGCTTCTGACCTGAGTTTGTTAGAAAACTGAGAAGGCGTTGTCATTTTATGATAAGTAATGTGCAAAAATATTTAATCTGACTGCAAGTTTACCACTAAAGGAAATAAATGAAAATTTGATTCAACCATGGAAGAAATAAGTACTGTGCATACAATGATGACTGTTTTAAATATGTAATATCAGAATAGACTATTTTTATGTTCTATATTTTCATATATGCATACTCTCCCTGTTCTGTAATATGAGGCTAAGGGGGGACCTTATAGTGACCTTCCAGTACCTGAAGGGGGCCTACAGGAAAGCTGGGGATGCACTTTTTAGAAGGGCATGTAGTGACAGGAGAAGGGGAAAATATTTTGAACTGAAGAGGGTGGATTTAGACTAGATATTAGGAAGAAATTCTTTACTGTGAGGATGGTGAAACACTGTATCAGGTTGACTAGAGTTGTGGATACCCCCTCCCTGGAAGCATTCATGACCAGGTTGGATAGGGCTGTGAGCAACCTGGTCTAGTGGGAGGTGTTCCTGTCTACAGCAGGGGTTTGAAACTAGATGATCTTAAATGTCTCTTCCAACTCAAACCATTCTATGAGTTTATTCAGAGTTCACAGTAATTGATATTAAAATTATTTCTATGTGAAAGAAAAAAAATATTCAAAATAATTCAGATGCTTAATTTTTAGCTATTCAGACATCTGAAGACACATTAATTTAATGTTAATCAATAGATTATCTTTCATTAAGCTATGAATGTAAGGGTTTACTTACTTTCTCAGTTTCATTGTTAGAGAAAAGATCTTGGTCTGATCAACGAAGGAGATAATATCAAATATATTTACATTGGCACAATGTCACTGAAGAGCTCGTAGCACATAACAATAATAGCACATAAAACAAAGCTCAACTTCTTTTGTTTACATATATTGCCTTTAAGTTTTATCTATATATCTAAAAGCAAAAATCATAGAATCATAATTTAAGTTGGAAGGGACCTTTAAGTTGTCTGTTATGAATAGGAAGATTTACAGCTAGATTAGGTTTCTCAGAGCCCAGTCTGCCTTGACCTTGAATGTTTCTGTGGTTGGGGCATCCACCACCTCTCTGGGCAATCTGTTTCAGTGCTTCACTAAATATATTTTGTCAGAAAGAAAAGGTGAAATCTGCAATTCTTTTTAATCCATTCGTTAATCATCTAAATAGACAAATGAAAATGAGAAATGCTGTTAATTGAATAGGAAGAGTTTTATGTGTTAGAATTCCAAACATACAGATATGCTTAAATTATGAATATATATGGATGCATTAGTGTTTAATGTAATATATATTTAATAACTTAATTATGATATACTGTGAAAATAGACCGAAACTTTTTAAATAATAGTGCATAAACTCATTCGAACTGGACTCCTGGAAATTGAAAGTACTCCTTAGTAGACTGTTAGAAGTCTTTAACCAGGTGAAGACGTACTAGGAATAAAGTACAACTCATATGAAAGACTAACGATTTCCTTTTTAATATTTCATCAATATCTAGAATATGTGTTGAAAGATTACATCATAATTTTGATTAAAAGAGAGTTAAAAAAAAGAATCAGACTCACAATAGAGTTTTATGTAATTCTTAACCCTTTTTTGCCTAAAATTTCTTCAATTTGCAAACATTAAGCCCTCTAATAGGAATAATTAAACCACCAGTTCTACTTGATGACCCCAGAAATAAAATAAAGCAGCTTAATAATACATGTTTGTGTTCTTTCAAACTACTTTCTGTTCAGTTATAAAAGCAAGCAAAACAGAGTCATTTTGTGTTCACTTAATAGATAATTTGACCAAGGAATGCATTCAGGAAAACATGAGCTCATTACTGGTTACTGATGTTCTTTCTACCTTTAAAGGTTTAATAATGATTTCAGTAAAAGCATTTGTAGGGTGATTCACTTTATTTTTCTGGATTTCTATAGGCAATTCTAAATCCTAGAATTTCCTGGGTATTATTTCTCACCACTCATCAAGATCTAAACAGATGCCTAACTATCTAGCTCAAAAGCTAGACTCTGTCTCTTAAACCCTCATTGAGACATTTTTACCAGATCTTTTTCTCCCCGCATCCTGGAATGTGTCCTTTCATTATGCTTCCCACATCACAACTGTGAGTGTTCTTTTCCTCAGAAAGAGTTTGGAAAACTGATCTTAATTAGATCTGTATAATATCAGACACTTTGAGTCACAGTAGATGCTGAAGTAATTTCTCACACTTTGAGAAACACTTTCTCTGGTCCCAACATTCAGTGATATGCAGAAGTTATGCTGAAGTGAGAAGTTATGCAGAAGTGAGCTACAGTGCAAGTCTTTTTGTCCCTTATGTCCAGACAAGGAGGGCTGTTAGACTGTGGCATGCAAGGATTTATATCCTACAAGAGTGGATTTAACAACCACAAAAAGTAGATTTCTGGGGAACAGAGAGATGGTGTCCCTCTTTGTCAACATCCATTTATATACTACACACAGAACTGTGTTCTGGGATGCAAGCTATGGGGCCTTTAACTAAAATATTATTTCAGAGTACTTTCAAATATTATTTCAGACAGGCTCAGAAAATCCACTGATCCTGATTTACCTTGTATTCATATCATTTATATTATATCAATTTATGTAACATCAAATATTAAAATGTTAATTTATAGCATTTTTGAAGTGACCTGCACAATAATGTATTATTTTTATAGATATTTCACTTAATGTAGCCAAGTGGAGTCTTATAATTCCCAAATGAATCCATAAACAGTATAACCAACCACCAGTTTTTCACTAATTCCTAGAAATGTATTTATATTTATGTTTACAAACACAAAATACTAAATGTTTATTGCTTGTCTATGGAAATCCCTATGATTGTGAGATAATTTTATTTAAAATATATGATGCAGAAAACTAATGAAAATAAACTTAAGCTCCTCTCCTCTCCTCTCCTCTCCTCTCCTCTCCTCTCCTCTCCTCTCCTCTCCTCTCCTCTCCTCTCCTCTCCTCTCCTCTCCTCTCCTCTCCTCTCCTCTCCTCTCCTCTCCTCTCCTCTCCTCTCCTCTCCTCTCCTCTCCTCTCCTCTCCTCTCCTCTCCTCTCCTCTCCTCTCCTCTCCTCTCCTCTCCTCTCCTCTCCTCTCCTCTCCTCTCCTCTCCTCTCCTCTCCTCTCCTCTCCTCCCCTCTCTCTCCAGTAATTTAATTTTACTTCAAAAATTAATTTTTTTATTTATTTTATACATAATTCTGATGAAGATAGAAGTATATATATGCATATATTATTTCATTACATACATGCCTATACATTGAAAAAAATAATACAAGTAAAATAGTTTTCATTATCAGACAATTTTCTATGAGAAATATCTACATAAATGATAAGTTTTTAGTGAAAGGAGAAACAAAAGACATTTATTTTAACTAGCATATCAGAAGAACTGAGTAAATAATTCATAACATAAAGCTGCAGTATATATAATTGTACAAACTTTTCACAACAAACACTGAGATGGACTGAACTCTTTTCCATAGTTTTAGACCCTATCATTACCATCAGACTCCTCTGTACATTTTGTCTTTCCTATGAAAAGTAAAAGTAAAGTAGATCAACAGAAAACATAGAAGTAATAAGTTGTAATTTAAGAAACTAAAAAGAAAAGCAGAATAACTTTATATAATGTATCTGTCAGTATATATAGTTAACGTGATATGTCCTAAATATTCTGATTTATAAAAACAATAAATATGTCTCATATAAACATTTACTGAATGTTATACTGTGAGAATATAAAACAAAATTCCCTTAAGATATCTGCATGGACTGTGTTGTAATCCACTTTCTTGAGCTGGTGTTATTTCCTTGGGCTATTCTAGCTGGCCTGCTGAATCAAGGCATAGAATTACAGACAAAATCTTCTTATCATGAAAGATTATTTCTTTCTACCTCTAGGCACTGTATTTATTGTAACTTTGCCCTGTGTTGCACTGCTTGGCTAATTTCTACATGATAAAGGCTACATGATAAGATTCTTAGTTATGTGTTGATCCAGGCTCTACTGATGAAGCTGTCCTTATATCCTTCCTCTCCATCACTGAAGTCTTATAAACCTCACAGGCATGCTGTTGGAAGCTACTTTGAAAGAAAACTAAAATGTTAATTACTTTTTCAGCAACCTGTTTTTGGAGGAATTTAGCTCCATGGTTTTCCATCTGGGGAGAAGGGTTTTTATAACACTTTTTTTCACATAGGTACCCTACAAAAAGCAAGCATTTCTTCTCAATGGACCTGGAATTTGTCTCCGTGGTCTACCAAGATTCTACTTTCATGTGGGAACTTTCAGTGATTCTGGAAGGGAGTCTTGAAGGAATATGTGTTAGAAAGGAATATAATTTTAATAATATAGAACTCTGCTGAGTCTGAATGGAGCACACAGTACAAAATGAAGGCGCTGAGTCATGAAAGCATGTCACTCAGCAAATAAAAATCAAATCATTATATTGTGGTAAACACATTAAGATAAGTTTGTGAGAATAAACAATGATAGGAAGCATTAGGAATATTAAATATGGGGATATTTAGATATGGGGAGATTTAATCTAAGGAAACTGTATTTATACCACAAATAGATTTAGCTAAATATTCAGTGGAAATTAAATGAACACTTGAAATAAGAAATAGTATGTAATGGAAAGATCAATGACTTCAATTAAACACTCAGTAGTAGGAGAAATAAATGAAAGAAAAATACTTATTCGACAATGATATACTCTTTGAACTAAAAAAACCTACAGAAAACAAGTGATGACAGTGAAAAAAGGTTTCTTAAAATTCAAATGAAATTAGAAGCCACAAGCAAAGTTAAGAACACTGAAGAGGATAATTGACAAGCCTGTAAAAGAAATAAATGCTACAACACAGCGCTTAAGAGAAAGAAAAACAAAAAGGAGAAACAAGAAAAAAAGGACTTCTCTTTTGATCAGATTCTCTAAGAGAGAGATAATAGACATACAGGAAAATAAAATAATCTAATTTCTTACTATTACACAGACACAATTACATTAAAAGATTAGTAATAGTGTTGAAAGGCAAGCAGCCAAAAATTAGGAAATACCTCAACTGTCTCTGCCTATTCACTCTTAGCTTTGCCCCTGGGATGTAGTTAATAAAATACTAATATAGTCACAAGTTGTTTTGTCTCAGTTTATCCTAAGGGAACACTGATCTACTCTTTAATTCCGTAATTGGTGAACAAGAAGCCAACATGTTCTGCTACAAATACAAAAGCTAAGTGATTCCCATGAGGAAAAATGAGCATGTTTCACTGAGGTATAATTCACATTTGTTTCAGTCATGGAATAAGCAAACTGTACTGTTAGTAAAGTGGTACAGTTGAAGTTTTGATAGTGTCCTACCTTAAAATGCCATAACAGAAGTTAAAAACTGAACATCAATTTATTATGAGAGATTACCTATATAGATTAAATTAGAAATAGTAAAAAAATAAAATAGAATTAAAAGATTTGGCAAAACATTAGTCTAGACAATCCAGTTCCTAAAACATTAAGCATAATAGTGTTTAAAATCAGCATGCCTATTCAAAATTAAATGTATGACGATGATAAACAGCCTTCATTCAACTTATTGATGCTGAGCAAACACGTGCAAAAAACTCAACAGTCTATGCTAAGGATAGGAGTATCTTACTATTTTGAACTTGGTTTTCATAGATCTTCATATTAAATGAGCCCTGAACTAAAAACAATATTAAATAGTTTTTCAAGTACTGTAGTATGTGGTTTAGAAAAATCTTGTTTTAAAAAATTGTGTTAGGCTTATTTTTACTATTTGAACAATACATATAACTTGTTATAAGTTCAACTGAAGTAGCCATAATATTCATTCTTACAGACTCATGTAATGAACCACTAAAATCCAAACACATTTGAAGAAATGTGAAGTGCCAAGTTATCAGGAATAAGGAAAGAGAAATGTTTGGTTTTATACCTATTACAACATTAAAAAAAAGAGGTAGCCTATCAAAAATAAAATTTTGCATGAATGCACAATATTAGTAAGATGATTTTCTCCCTATATTCTACAGATTTATTTATACCTCTGTAATAATTTCAGTTAGTCTAGAGCAGGACTTCCTTGTATTTCACACTTAATAGATGGAAGATTGATAACAGTAGAAGACTGCTAGTTATGAACATAGTATAATATTTTAAAACATCCTGACAAGCTGAAACTTCATTCACAAAAAATCAGTTTAATTAGATGTTGATGCAATCACATCTCAGCATCTAGGAACCTATCATTGCTGGCATTTGTGTTACTAGCTCATATTAATGTCATATGAGATGTAATGAAACAAGCACCCCAGCTGTTCATGGAAGCAAGAGAGAGAATGCATTCATTACCAGTGTGTTGCTTAGTATTAAACTTCCTGCCATACTTTGCTCAAATCCTAGCAAAAACTGCAAATTTTCTAAAAGCTATATTATAAATTTCTCTTTTATTACTGCTCAAGGAACAAAAACCAGGGAGTATTTACACGATGTGTGAGCCCGTGGTTTTTTGTTTTGTTTTGTTTTGTTTTTCTTGTTTGTTTTTGTTTTGTTTTGTTTTGGCTTTTTTTTTTTTTTTGCTTGCTTTCTGATGCATTTTTTGAGTTAAGACTCTGACTTGTCTAGGAGGTGAGTGGTTGTTGTCTGCCATGTGGTGGAGGGCATCATTTTGTGGACATTTCTACATTTGAAAGCACTTTTTAAAATGTTTGCCTTTGAAAGGGAGCGCTCAGGAATGTTTACTGTTGGAAGATCTGGCCTGTGACTAAATAACTGGTATAGGAGATTGGGGGATGATACCGTTGACTCCTGCAAAGGTAAGATACAATTTGGCCATCTCCCTGCTCCCTCTTATCTGATGGCAAGACCAGATGATAGGAACAAAAGAATTCCTGCTGACATCCAGAAAGCAGAAGCTGCCACTCCAAAGAGAGCTGACTTGATCACTTTGGACTTATAAGTAATTTTTTAGTGTTGTTAAGGAAAAGAAGAAGTTGTTGTCAACCAAACACAATCTCCAACCACTCACCACTAGTGAAGATCACCGTTTGAACAATGAGCAACACTGGAATCCCAGTGGTGACTATATCTCCCTTGCTTTCTACAAAGATTCTTTTATTTCCTATTTCTTTTCTATTGCCCATCTTCCCTTCTCCATCTCCCCGAGCAACTAGGATTTGTAATATACTGTCAGGCTAACGTTTGACCCATTGTATCTTAATCTTGCTATCGGGTACACATACTTCAATAGAACCTCCTCTCCCTCCTATTAATTGGATCAAGACACATGACTACTAATTGAATATGGGTATATCTCTTTATTTATATGTCACAGCTACAGAATATTACAGCTACACTTACACTGCCAGATGACAATATGGCCAGACCCATGTATGCCAAGTCTCATGACCTTGCTTTTTTCAAATTCACCTTGTTGGTGCTAGACTAAATATAATTTGAGATAAAGCCTTTTTGCTGGAAAACTTCCTTGAATCAGGGAATTATGTTTTTTTATTTATTTTTAACCAAAATCTTTTAACTACTGATTCAGATATTGGGAAACAAAGAAGAAAATCTGTTTCAATTCCCCTTATTGCCACAAATTGTGTTCATCCCTTACAACCCTCCAGAGAGATGAAAGGCAGCACAAGGGGAGGGGGGGTGGGGGGGGCAGTACACGATTTATCTCTGCTGTTCTTCATTCCTTTCTTACCATGTTGTTCTGTCCCCACATAGGTTGCCAATGGGCGGCAGACAGTCAGGGATGTCTCTGCCCTGGTGTAACTCACCCATGACCACATTCTGTCAGGAGTGCTCATACCAAAGTGTCAATGAATTAATGGACTTTGATTTTACTGACCAGAAGCTAACCCTGACTTTAACAGTAGATTCTAGCACTGCCAAAATCCAAATTTCAAACTTTATTAGTAGAAGAACTCATCTATAAAGAAATTCAAGCTTGAATGTTATCTTGTTGTTGACTCATTTCTGCTACTAGAGATAAAATGGAAACAAAGAATACTAATAATGGAAGACGAACTAAAATCCCAGAAATGGATGAAATATTCCTGATATTTAAGTGGAGTTTACATCAGGAAAAAAGGATGACAACACACTGATATACATCAACAATGTAAAAAAATGTGGGGATGATAAAAAGGAAAAATAAAAACAAAACAAAACAAAAGAGAACGCTCAGTCTTTTCTCAAGGAAATCAGAAGATGTCATGAAGGCCTATAAATATATACAATAAAGAATAAAGCCTGCACAAGAATTATGTGTCAATAATAAATGTATTTACTTTGTAAATTAGAATAAAATGAGGTACTGGAATAATTTTATGATATCAGGTGAAGACTGAAAAAATCACTGGAATAGGTTGCCCGGGGAGGTCATGGATGCCCCATCCCTGGAGGCATTCAAGGCCAGGCTGCATGTGGTGCTGGGCAGCCTGTTCTAGTGGTTGGCAGCCCTGCACATGGTGGGGGGTTGAAACTAAATGTTCCTTATGGTCTCTTTCCACTCAGGCCATTCTGTGATTCTATGATTCTATGATAAGCTGTCTGACAGATCAGTTTGGAAAAGTAATTGTAAGATTTCTCAATTGCAAGAAACGAAGTTTAGTAACATGGGAAATCCTTTTCAGTTTTGCATTTGAGGAAGAAATTATACAGAGATAATATTCAACTAAACTGTGTTTATTTTCCTCTGAATTATAAGTTGAAGAATTTAAGATCCTGAATATTGAAGGTATTTTTTTTTTGTGAAAATACACCATAAAAAATAAGGTTGGAAAGGAAAAGAATATATTTAAACAAAGCTGACCTCAATAAGTCAGACGTTTAATATCTCTTAGGAAAAATGTCAGCAACAAAAGAGAATACAGGAAGCAGACACTTGCAAAGAAGTCCTACTTACATGGCAGCTAAAGAATTCAGTGCACAGACAAGAGTATAGCACAGAAAAGGTATATCTGACCACTTCAGTGGTAATTTGGTGACAGTGAAGTCAAAAAGGTCATTCACAAAGTAAAAAAATATATATAAATTAATAAGATGAGCATTAAAAAATAGGGCAAGTATGAAAGGATAAAAAATGAAAGTTTCTGTTCTTTAAGAACATTAAAAACATAGATGTAGAAGAATGGAGACAAAGGATAAAAAAATAAGCTTCAGTTCCATTGCCTATTAGGGAGGGAGAACATTCAGAAAGTAGACATTTCCCTGCTTTTCTGCTAAGAGGACTTCATTTCTTTATGCAATTAAAGTGAAATATTAGTTTTGTGGCTATTATCACAAGATTGTTCTTGCTGCCACTAGGATGGAATCATGTGTTGACGTGCTTTTTTAAAAAATACAGAAAGATATGGAGAGAAAAATTAGATAAGCAAGAAAAGATAGATCAGAATTTATGGTAGGCTGAAATTAACAATACAGTGTTGTAGGTAATGGATGGATTTGCAAGTCTTTATATGAAGAGACGTGTGTTCAAAAGGTAATGATTACAAACACACTATATGAGAATTTCTATGAGAGCAGAAATGAAAATTTTCAGCCTTAAATAAACTCTTCAGTACTCACTCATAGTTCAAAGAAATATACTTCAGAAATTTGGAAATTTGATAAAATATACATCTGTAGCCAGATGAGTTACATCAAAACAAACAAATAACCAAACAAATAAAACAAAAACAGAATACACTAAAGAAGTATGTACCAAAACACACAATAAAATAAGCTTTGCAAATTACTGATGAACTGTGTGTAGGAAAAAAAAAAAAAAAAGAAGAGGAAATTGAATAGCTAGAACTCTATTATAGATGCCATAAACCTTTAGAAATATTGCAAAAACTTCAGTTAATGACTTCCAGTTTGGGAAAACTGTTCTCATGCAAGACCCCACCTAGAGTACTGTGTTCAGCTCTGATCCCCTCAGCATGAGGAGATGGACCTATTGGAGCAGGTCCAGAAGGGGGCCATAAAGATGATCAGAGAGCTGGAGACCTCTCTTATAAAGAGAGACTGAGGGAGCTGGGTTTGTCCAGCTTGCAGAAGACAAGGCTTTGGAAAGATCTTATAACAGCTTTCCATTATCTAAAGAATCCCTAAAAGAAAAAATACTGCAGAACTCAGGGAATGAATAACAGCTTTAAACTTTGACAGGGTAGGTTTGAATTAGATACAATGAGGAAATTCTTATATCTCTTATTCTGAGGGTACTGAGGCTTTAGAACATGTTACTCAGAGAAGTTGTGGATGCTGCAATCCTGAAGGTGTTTAAGACTAGGTTGAATGGAATTGTGAACAAACTGATCTAGTGGATGGGGTCCTAATCCTTGGAATGGGTACTGGAACTAGGTGGTTTTAAAAGTCTCTTCCAATGCAAAGCATTCTGATCTATGACAGCTGAAACATTTTGATCTGCGTGCTTATGACATCTAGGTCACATTCTTCAGAAACTCATCCTTTTTTAAGCAAAACCTATGGTGATTTAGATCTTTGATTAAATAAAGTACAGTAAAACTTGGTCCTCAGTGAAGGACTTTACAAAAGAGAAGTGAAAGTACTCATCTACTTAGATGTTCAAGATTAATATTTTCTGTTTTCAAGGCATGACTTGATTAGGCATTAAGCTGATCTCAGAGCTCACTCTTCTCTAAGAGTGAGGAGCAGGACCTTGGTCTAGAGACTTTATAAGGGCTTTTCCAGATGGAATCATTTTATGATCCTGTGTTTTTAAATCAACTAAAAAATGTCTAGGTACAAATAATTAGGTGAATTCAGCTTCTTCATATTTTACACATCACATCAACACAAGAGGATGATGTACAGAGATAGACGCTGACTGTATTTCTTAAGGGAAAATTAACTCTGCATCAGAGTAAAGGGTCTATAGATCACATCTGCAACAAGAACTGACACAACATGATAAGAACAAACTTGAGTTTATAAACATTAAATCTCTTCTACTTGAGATCTTGTACTTGCAGTTGTCTTCTGAGAAAAGATGCAGAGTTAAGCCTTCACATACCTAAAAGACAAATATCTAACACAACCACTAGTTTTGGTTTGTATAGTAGCTTAACATTTAAAGGTGAGGTCTGGGTATAACTTTGTCTTCAATGAGAGATAATTATTAAGTTCAGAATACTGTTTGCATTTTTTCACCAGTCAAGTACAAAGACTGTTTTATCATTGATATTAGGAAGAACTTCTTCTCAGAAAGAGTGATTAGGCATCGGAATAGGTTGCCCAGGGGAGAGGTGGAATCACTGTCCCTGGAAAAGGGACGTGTTTAAGGAAAGCGCTAAGCAGATATGGTTTATTGGGCAATACTTGAAGTAGATGGAGGGGTGGACAGAATGATCAAGATTCTTGTAACATTAATGATTTTATGATTCTGCGTCAGAGTAACTGAAATGAAGCAGTAAAGTCATTCAAAAAGGAATCAAGTTTCAAGCACAGGAATCATTTCTCACAGCTGATGGTTATAACTGCTTCGCCAGAGATCAGGGACTTGTATTGCTTCCTACAAAGCCTCTCAGATTCAGCTGGAAAAGTGGAAAATCATATCAGCTTAAACTCTTATCTAACTAAATAACATCTCAGAAATCTTTATTTGGGAAATACATATATATATATAACTCTGTACATTTTGTGTTTTCCTGATATATACCAAGAACTTGTACTCTAGAAGAAACAGACGTGTTTTTGAATCTTGCATACTCAAGACTATTTTGTTTTCTGGTATGTTTAGTTTCTACTCCTCCAGACCTACACACAGACAAGACTTGCACTTCTTGGAAGCTTGTAGGTCAAAATCAAGCATGCCTAGTAAGTTCAGACACATGATTAAGTAGACAATAAGGAGAAATAAATTTATGTTCCATGTTTAGTAAACAGCAATGTAGCTGCAACCCATTTTAGCTGTTTAAATCTTTTACTTGGATTTTAATATTAATTCTAAACAATTATTATCTATTTATGCATTTGAAATGAATTAATGTAAGAGCTAAGTTTTTAAACTGAAAATGTTTATTATTGCAGACTATGAAATCACTGGGAATTTTTTAAATCATTTGCTAAAGAAGAATCATCATAGAAAATTCTGTACTATAGTCTCTTTGCATGGGAAAAAATGTTTTGTCATTCTGGTTAATTAATTGCATCACGGTAAAGAAGATGAGAATGTATTACAGAAATCTTAAATGCTTTCAATCTCTCTTTTGAATGATTAACAGTGGCATCTCAATATGAGAAAAACAATCCAGGGGACGACAAGCTCTTGAATGCCTAAAAAGACAGAAAATCAATAAGACCTGTAATTATTGGCACTGAGATTTAATGAAGTGTAAAACTTCAGTGTAACAACAAATTAAAACTCTGTTAATGTCCATGAGTGAAGGAGCAAAAAATGATTCAAAAAAGAATAGTGTTTCCTTTTTTTCTTTTCCTATACAATTAATTCCCATGCAATTCATTTAGATTTTTTTTTAAATGTAAGAAGTAGATGAGAAAGACTTCAAATGCTAATTTTAATTGGAATTTAAGACTTATTGTAAAGCAAATCTAAGCACTTTTTAATACATCCAAGATGAATATAGTATTTTAAACTAGTAACAAATCTCACTGAAAGGACTTGGAAATTAATACAAAACATTCTACAGAGAGGTTAATTGGGTTCATTTCTTGAAAGCACATTTTAAATTAGCTAAACTCTTTTTTTTTCTTGATAAATAAAAGATCTTTGAAACTGCTGCCATTGAGCTTGATCCTGAGACGCAGAAGAATCTTCCTGATAGCAATGGGAACTGGGAGGCTGGTAATATATACATGGATCAATGCAGACTCTCAAAAGCATACACTGTCCATAGAAGATGAATCAGGCAGTTCTGACAAATATTTGCAATAGAATTAATGCCCTTCTTGTCTTACATTATGATTACTACTGGATAAGCTGTTTGCTATAGTCCTTTCCTGTTTTCATACAATGGAAGAATCTGACAGGGACAATAGTATTTCCTGTCAGACTGCTGCACATATGTTTTCCTTATATTGCCCAAGCATGTTAATATTTAATTTATTTTGATGGATGTTAACAGACTGTACAACAAAAGCTAATGACCCCAGAGTAAAATATCAATCAAAGTTTTTCTAGCCACAGATTTCCTATAAATGTGCAGTCTGACTACATATGTAATGAAACCTAAATATTGTAGAATGTAATTACTGTAGAATTTTATTAGATGAAGTAAACCAAGTACAACTGAAGATTAGTTATAGATCTTATTTTATCTAAACAACATCTAAGAAAACAGGACAGTACCAACAGAGATAAGTATGCAGCAATCAAATAAGTTACAATACTAGTAAAATAGATCACCGGGATTTTAGAGATTTGTGTGCATATGTACGCTTGAGTGTAAGTAGAAATTATATGATGTTAGATCAGAGTAAGAAAAACAGAAGTTGAGAGTATGATTACAGTATCTAAATCAGTTTATAGAGAACCTGCCTGGAGCATTTGCACAGAAATCTCACCTCTGAATAATCAACTCAAGTCCTTAATTCTGAATCGGGATACTGGTTTGGACTGTCTTTTTCTCATGAGGAAGGCCCTCCTGGTGAAAGTTACTTTCCTATGAATTCCTCAGTAACTGACTGCTAACCCCTTGGCAAAAAAACCTATTTCCCTAGTGACTTTAAAGGCTTGACTTTCTATCAGGTTTTGAAAACTACAGAAGGAAGAACCACTTGGACAGCTATTTTACCTTCCTAATAGGAAAGAGGCAGAGAGTGCAATAAACATGATTCGTGAGACCAAGCAAGGCTGGTCATTCAAGGATCCTTCATTCGAAGATTTCCCAAACACATTGAGATGAAGACAATGTAATCATAAATATTAATATTCTAAGCATCTCTTTTTAATTGTGCTCCATATTTTTTGACATTTTGAAATAACTGTATAAGGAACAGAAGAGGAATTGTGATATACCATGGAATGTTTGATGATATATTGAGCAAAACTGTTCTCCTTGAATGATCTCTTAATCAAGTTCTCTTATGGAGTTTGAAGTTGTTTCATTACAACAGAAATCTGAGGAACAATAGAGTTGACAGAGAAGCCATACTTCTGTAATTAATCACTGCTCATCGCAACCAAATCTCTTTCCACTGAAAATTTACATTTTTTTTCTTTTGGAGCACTGTACAATTCCTGTCAAGTCAAATTTATAACTGCAAAAATTCTTCTTAGCATGTTTAGGTGAAAATTCATTGAACTACTATTTTACTCATGCCTTTTACTCTCAAACCTGCAGCGGATCATAGAATCATAGAATTATTTGAGTTAGAAGCGACCTTTAAGATTCATCTAGTCCAACTCCCCTACAACAAACATGGACAGCTTTAGCTAGATCATGTTGCTCAGAACCTGGTCCAACCTGATCCTGAATGTCTCCAAGGATGGAGCTTCCACCACCTCTCTGGACAACTCCTTCCAATGCCTCACACCCTTATTATAAAAAATTTTTTCTTATATCAGTGTAAATTTCCCCACTTTTACTTTGAAACTGTTTTCCTTCATTCTACCACAACAGACCCTGCTAGATAGTCTGACTACTTCTTTCTTACAGCACTGCTTTAGATGCTGAAAGGATGCTATCCTGGAGTCTTCTCCAGGCTGACCAGACCCAGCTCCCTTAGTCTGTTCTCAAAGGGAAGGTGTTCCATGCCTTAGACCTTTTTTGTGGCTCCTTTCTGAATGCACTCCAATAGGTTCACATCTCTCCTGTACTGAGGAAATCTTGACACAGTACTCCAGGTGAGTACTGAACAGTCCACCCATCAAATCCAAATCTGTCAAATTTGGAGAGAAATATGTTAAGAGGGACCATGTCAAAGTCCTTACTGAAGTCCAGATAGATGATATCAGTGGATTTTCCCCTGTACACTGGTATATTTGTGACATCATAAAAAGCAGCAAGATTGGTCAGGCAGAACCTGTCCTTAGCGAAGTTATCCTATATCACCTCCCTCACTTCCATATGCCCTAGCATTGCTTCCAAGATGATCTGCTCCATGATCTTCCACATCATTGAGGTGAGATTGATAGGTGTTTAGTTCCCAGTGTCATCCTTTCTACCCTTCTTAAAAATGGAAAAATAGAAGCTTTTAGAAGCCTATAGAAGCCTACAGAAGCCTTTCTTACCCTTGTTGCCCCCCTTGCCAAGTCCAGTGACAGTTGAGTATTGGCCCTTACACAGCCTAGCAGCATCTCTATACTCCTTTCTGATTACCTATCCTTGCTCCACTACCTGTGCATTTTTTTTCTTGCTCTCTAGTTTAACCAGCAGGTTTGAGTTCAGTCATGCCAATCTTTTTCCTTCCTGTACTGACTTTCTACACTTGGGGATGGAGAGCTTCGGTGCCCTAAGAAAAGCTTCCTTAAAGATCTACCAGCTCTACTTTATCCTTGAATGCAGATTCCCAGGCAACTCCGTTGATTAACTCCCTGAACAGCTGGAATTTCTTTCCTAAAACTAAACTTCCTGATTTTACTTTTTCCCTGTCTGATATCCCTCTAAAGTTTTAACTCCACCATTCCATGATTACTACAGCCAGGTAACCTCCAATCCTAATGTCAATTATCACTTATTTTTGTGAACAGGTCCAGTATTGCATCCTCTCCTAGTGGGGCTGTCTATTACCTGGCTTAGAAAGTTATCCTTGTTACATCCCAGGAGCTCCCTGCATTACAAAGTCCAGATTATTTGTATTATTTTGCTAGCATGCAAAAACATAAATAAGCCAGACCCCTGAGGTGTATTTTTTTTTTTTTTATTATGTTCCCAGATGCTGAGGTCGAGAGAAGTTCCATCTGATTATAGCAAATAGCACTAGGCTCCTAAAGTATATTTTTTTCTGGTGTATGTTATCAAATGAATAAGCCTAACAGGTGATCCATAATATATCTGTATTTTAATGTTTTCAATTCCAGATTGGTTTCTCTCATTTCCTGAGCTGAATCTGCAGTTTACTACCTGTCAAACTGAGACTTCTTGCAAAATACCATACTTGTTAACTTGCCTTTCCCTAGTTAAAGAAAATTTTAGTTTTCACATATCCCTAGGTAGTCCTAATAGCTTCTTCCAATTAATTTTTCCCCAGTTTTAACTTTTCTCCATTCTTTCTGAACAATTTTACACTCCTGCAAAACATTAAAATACATCATATAAGAAAATGCAGTACCACATATTCATGAATCAATTTTTTTCAGCATCCTTTTTGAAGTGGTAACATGCCCTTCACTTTCTTTATCTTTAGTTATACTGTAATTAGAGGGGAAAAAAAAACCTCTACTTTCTCTGTCTGGTTATTACTACCATTGATATTATAAACAGAATTGTTAGCGGTTCGTAACATTCTTGGAAGTGGATGATTACAACTACCTCTCCATAACATTTTGCACAAAATTCATGATCAGCTGGACTTGATTTATTGTTTTATTAGGAAACTTTATGTATCAACAAGGAATATTAAAAAGAAGAAGAAAAAAAGGAACAAATCATTTCAGAGACCAAGAAAAGAAACAGAATTCATTTATCCTTTATAAATATTATAGTTCCATAAAAGTTACCTTTATTTTCTTCCATAATTTTCAAGAATTGAAGAGCAAATTGCTACTACCATGGAACAGTATAATTTCCCCTTCAGAGCATCTGCTGCACTCTCAAAATTGCAAATGGGAATTATTTCTATTAATGCCAAGGAAAGGAATATTCTCTAATGCATTTTAACCTTCTTTTATGTAAATATATAACAAAAAAAAATCCTAACACTTATGGCTACTGTACTTTTTTAAAGGTTACTCTGTTTGAACCTTACTAGAGCTACAGTACTAATATTTACTTATAGATATCTTGATCATAAAATACTTTGAAATATTTCAAATTATTTCAAATAATTCATTATTAAAGAAGTTACATTTGCTGATATTCATCTTCTCTTTTTTATTTTTAATTTTTAATGTATTTAATTACTGTATAGCTGTTTACTGCAGAGAGGGTATGGAATGACACATAATCCTAGTTCTTTCTAATTCTAATATGATATTTAGCACTAGCCCTACTCTTTTTAATCCAACTTTAACTATCCATGTCATCCCTAAAAGCCCTCAACTTGATGAAGATATTATATTTAATCAGTAGTTAGAATATTTAATCATGAAAATAGCAAAATCTGTCAAAACAGTAATAAGTTTTCTTGGTTACTTTAAAATTGCTTCCTATGTTTCTTGTATTTCTTGTGTGTTTCTCTTTGACAGCACTTTTCTGAATATGAACCACTATTCATCATTCCATAAACAATGGAATTTTGGTATAGGGAAACACACGCACACACGAAAACAAAAAACAAAACAAAACAAAACAAACATCATTTTTAAATTAAATTTTAAATAGAAAAGGACATGAACTGTCTCTAGAGGCAGTTCTTTCTTTGTCAGACAGATTTCAATAGAGGAATACAGATAGCTTTCATAACATAAGCTATATTCTACCTAGAATAAAAAATATGGCCAATCATAGCAATATACATATATATATATTTAGAGATTTGAAATATTTAATATGTTATTGATCATAAGTTATTGTGTGTATTGTAGTGTACTGTGTTTACATCCTAGTCCACTTGCTTAAGTTGAGTGAGAAACTGCACTTAGGAAGTAATAAGGCTTCCTAAATAACAAAAGGCTCCCTTTAGGGCTTAAAAAATCATTTTGATAATTCTTTATGACATATTTAATCTCCTTGTTGCTGGAATGAATGTCAGAGTTGAAGAAGGACAAGATCTTCAGCTAGTATGGATAAGTTAGTAACTGTCTCAACACTGGAATGTGCTAAAATGTTTGAAAGAGTGGAAAAGTTGGAATGATTATGGCTTTACTATTACCTCTGACTCTGTATATGTGTGGCACTAAATATAGCTTTAGCATCTAGTAAAAGTTATGTCGACTTTTCATATTTATTTTGGTAAAAAGCATTTTCATCTAATGTATAGAACTTTGAGTTAGAAGTCTTTAGTGATGTATATAACTGATGTTTATTGAAATAGTTAAACTACAGCCTAATTCTTTGACCATTCCTGATCCAGAGCCTGGACCAAAATATCAATATTTTGTTATATAATCCTATCAAGCTTCCATATAAAAAAATAAATTTCTAATCTATGATGCTAATATATGAATTGTTATTATTGTAATACTTGTGTTGATGCTATACTACATAACCACCCTCCTCAATCAGAAATTCTGCTTTGTAGCTAAAGCACAATAATAAAACATCTTATGGCTCTCTGCTATAATTTGCAGAGTCATTTAGGAATGATGTTGAAAGAAATTGCAATTTGATTGAAAATACTAGAACAATACTGCTCTTTTTTACCATGTTTAATTATTCAGGTCACTAGTCTGAACCATACTCAGTGGTTTTATCAAGCACAGAAAACTTTTCTTCAAAGAGTTTACAGAAATATGAGCTTTTACTTCTGAGGAAAATGTGAATCCATCTTAGCCATTTATTTTTCATACTGAACAAGTATATATGAAAACAAAATAAACGCACAATAATCAATTCAAAACTGTTTTCTTTAGTTGTACTCATAAAAGTTCCATGAAGGAGGCTTTCTGGGCATATAAAGAAACCATCACAAAAAGAAGTACATGGATTCAGTTCAGCCTATTATGAACTTATCTTTATTGATTTAGATTTCTGAATAACTAAAAGCTGAACAAAAAAAGTCGCAATCTTAACAGTAAATGATTTATAATTATAAGCAGGGGGCTATTGAGATATAATTAATAGCTATCCAAAAGTCAATGGCTATTTTATAAATTCTCTTTCAAGCAAACAAAAATATGTTAAAAATCTTCAGTGTTCTAATAATTGAAATCCCTGTTTATTATATTTTGAGGTCTTAAGTTGTTTCATATGATTCTGAAAGAGGACTTTCTGTGAAATTTCTTTTTTGCAGTCAGAAATATTGAAGAAATATGTGTTTGTATTCACATACCAATAACATATTTCAGAGAAAGACAAAAAATATATCTGTATTGAGTTTTAATTATAAATAGTTATGCCACGTAATAGATTGCCTTTTTAGCATCAGAAAACACAGAGCTGAGACATCACTGACATATTGTGTTATAGCAGTCAGCTCCTCAGAAAGTGTAAATTAAAGACACCAACGCAACACGAAAAATCCAGATGAAGATGAAGATGAAAAATCCAGACCTTTATATTCACCCTATTCTTTTCAGATGCTTCTACAAGCACTGATGCTTTTACCTCATTTACAGGAATTTCACACAAATTCACATATAAAAAATGAAAAGTGTATTTTAAAATGTCCATGAAAGTGAGAGTGAGATTCTCTTTGCACATGAGGGTGTCTGTCTGTAGATACTCACATGTGAACAAGTCACCAGATCAGTGGCACACTAAAATCTAGAGTGAATTTAAATTCCCTCAAGCATCTGTTATTCTATAATTCTTCTGTCTAATAGGTTTTCCACTGTATCTTCCTAAATGTGACTCTAAGACAACTTATGGCATCTAAAAAGAAACGTATTGCCTTCACACACAGTACTGAGCCACTGATTCAATATAGTCAGTGGAGTCTAGAAGTATTCCACCCCTCTGTAACATAGAAATGTATGGTGAGATTCCAGACTATAAGTATTTAATGCCATTTCTTATATTTTGGGACATCAAATATATGTTTACAGAGCTAGAATGTAAGACCAGCAAAGACACTTTCTGAAACTGAATCCAAGAGCAGACATCACAGCATTTAAAATGACAGAAACCCCTTGAAAACTCAGTCTTTATTTGGATGGTAAGTTAGCTGAACTTTTAAGGCTCTGTTTGCAACACTGACAAAGTTGACTAGATAGCTAGTTACTAATTGGTGTCCTGATCTGTGAGCTGAAATCCTACCCTCAATAATGCTAGTAATTTAGCTGTTGTCTTTCCTAACATCTTTCCTATGCCTTAAATTATTCTCTATTGGACTATAGGCAGTCTCCATATCCATACACAGTTCTCAGATTATTGAACCTTGTTTATGATATATATGGTCTGTAAACATATATGGGATCTGAGCTAATCTGTGTGGCAGTATTTTACTGATCTTCATCCTCAGGCATCAATTGTAGTCTGAGGACAGGAATAACTACACAGACAGGCTTTTAATTTTATTTTAGTTTAATTTTCATTCTTGTTTTATTTTATTTTATTTTATTTTATTTTATTTTATTTTATTTTATTTTATTTTATTTTATTTTATTTATTTATTTTCAATCTGACACAAACAGACTAACAGAAAAAAAAAAAATAAAAATTTTGATGAGCCAGAAAACCAGCTATTTCCATAGCCCAAGCCACAGAAGCATAACAAATAAATGTTAAAGGATGTAAAGCCTTTTTCAGAAATTGTACCATGGAAATCAGGGAAGATAGAATTTCTCTATGACTTAGAGGAATCAGGATTTAAGAGAAGCACACATTTACTCAAAAGATTCATGCTTATTTTTCTGTAGTGGAACTGTTGCTTGATAGCGGCTAACATCAGGAAAATAGAAACTCAAATATCAATATTAAAGGTAATGTGTCTAAAACAATAAATAGCTGATAATTTAAAAATAAAAGTTCAAATATGAGGAAAACCAAACTTCATTCAAATTTTTTCACTTCCAAATGTTAATTCATCCACTGATACATAAAATAAATGAGTATGATGGACTCACTGGGTTTTCTTTCATCCTCAAAGATATAAAATTTGCAAATATTTAGGATATAGAGCATGAGTAAAGATCAAGTAAGAAGACTATGAGAACTTCTGGCAAAATTTTCTGATGAAGTCCATTCTAAATAAAAAACAATATATAACTGGGTTCCAGAACATTTTCTCTAAACCTCTAAGTGATTTTAAGATAGTATTTTGAGATTCTGCATAGGTACCTGACAAAACTGAGTAAGGAACACTGCAGGATGTCTATCAATAGTGAAGGGCTTTTTTAGCCAGTACAGAAACAAGTACATTCCACACACCACAGCTGATTTCTAAGGATAATATTCTCATAGTAAAAAGACTAATAGCAGCAAGTTAGCTTCAGAGGCCTACAAAAATTAACCATCAGTGTCTAAGAAAATTCTGATATGTTTAAAGCTTGTAAGAACAAAAGTAGCTTTGACCTACTTTGGACCAAGACATTTCCTCTCAACTCTTTTCTTTCTTATGCAAAAAAAAAAAAAAAAGGCTTTTTATCCAACTTTCTTGCGACCAGTAATCTACCTGATGACAAAGTAATAATTGTTGACACAAATTAAGGCATTTAAATATGTGACTGGATAACTGATTCTGAAAACATTTGTTTGTAATCATTTGGTTGACAATTATATGTCCATACTGCTGTTTCTGGAAATGACTGCAGGTGAAAAAATGGAGTTATGTCTTTCTTAAGAAGCATGATCTTTAATGTAATTATGTTTTAATATACATTTTCAGCATAAATGTAATTGTTTCTCCACAGCTCATATCTATGGTATGAGTACATAACATCAGTAACACAGATTGCTTGTTATAGCTCTAGGACACTTTGTGTTTTAAAATGTATATTGATTGGAAAGTAGTAATTTATATATGATGTGCAGAAGCTGCTGCAGTGTTTTAATGTTTGTTTTTTGTTTTTGTTTGTTTGTTTTTCATTGTAAGGTGTACTAGTTCATACAATTGTGTCTACTACAGTTAACTTGAAAGTCAGTAGCAGTCTTTAGAAAGCATGTCTGCTACACAATTGCTGGGTGAGAATAATTGTATAATCTTGCAAAACTCATAGAAATCTGGATAAAAACCATTCATGAATGTCTCTAGGTACTTGATACTTTAAGGTTGACTTAGAATATGCTTAAAGATGTAGATAGATATCTAAATGACCTCCTTGGATATTTTCTGGTGGAAAAAAAAAACAAGCCTTCCCACAATTAATCTAAATAGACAATTCTTCATAAATCTGGATAAAATAGAAGTTCTATTTGTCTAATCAACAAAAACTTGTCCAAAGCCTTTCTAATTACTCCTTTGGATAACTATTAGCAAAGAATAAATTATATAAACAAAGCTAAGAGAGATGTTCATTTGCTTGATATCAAAAAGCAGTAAAACTATTGAGGGACAAAAGCATTTTTAAATAAAATAGATAAGTGGCAATGTCTCTTATAAAGCTGTTAATTAACAGTAATATGCAGACTGCAAGTAGACTTACCTTGGAAATTAAAGTATTTTCTGTTAACTTTTCTCACCATAGGTGCTGTCTGAGATCATTGACTATAAATACCAAACTATTAAAAAAAACTATTTCACTGCTTCCAGCATAGCTTAAAGATGGAAGAAATTCAGAAAAAAAATCATAAATTTGTGATATGAACAGAATGAATTATTGTAAAAGCCTAATGTGGAAGATTTTAGGGAGAGAAATGTGAAATTTTTTTGGGTAGTAGAAGAACAGAAAACAAAACTAGCTACCTGGCTGACATATTAGTTTACTTACTTGCCCTTGGATATTTCAAAACTTCTTCACTGGCCTATTTTATATTACTTTATTTTTTTCTGTTCTGTTCTATGGGAACGCAATGATGAGATGCCTAGAAACAAATTTCCAAGTCAAAGATCATTCTTTGTTGGAGAAAAGCTGGGCAACTGTACACTGATTCAATTGTCTTATAAAAAAAATATCCAGGAGTTCATATGAATTTTTCTCTGATTGCATATTTTAGCATAGGATACATTGCTATGGACTGTTAATAGTTGTCAATTTATTTAATCTGTACTTTTGTTTTCAAAAATGTTAATCAAGCAATACATTATCATATAATGCATGAATAACAAATATTTAAGTAATGGGAACCAATGTCATTTTTGATGATACTGATATGATCATTACATTTTTATACAAGCACACAGAATTTATGTCTGTTAAATGTCAAAATAAAATGGGATTTATACCAAAACACAACAAAACCGAATAAAACCCTGAGTGTTTCTATATTCAGTTATTTTTTGTTGTTGTTGTTTTGTGGGGGTTTTTTTGCATCAAATTTCAGTTATGCTTCAGTAATAGCTATTTTATTAGTTTTGAAAATCAGAAATTAGTTACAAATTTATAACATTTTCTTAAAGTGGGTCAACAAGTGAGTTGCTATAGGAAACATATTGAAAAATGTCTTTAATTTTATTGCTTGTGGAAAATACTCTTTCTGTGTACCACCCATGTGGCTTCTCCTGAAGTGACATACTTTAAATTACATTATATTTCTCAAGGCAAGATGCCTGACAGGACATATAAATATGTGTCATTTACTAAAAAAAACAAGCCAAACCAAACCAAAACAGTAAAAATATTCAATTCTTACTTGGAAAGTGTTTTTTTTTGTTGTTGGTTTTTTTTTTTTTTTAATTTGTAGTAATTGTATATTTGTAGTAGTTGTAAATTAAAAGTACATTGGAAATGTGTTTGGATATTTATTTTATCTATTTAAAATATTTCTATTTCTTCTACGTAAAGCTTTGCAATGATAAGGGTTTACAAGGTCCATTACCTTATATGACAACAATCATCTTTATAAACAGTAGAATATAACAGTCTTTAGAAAGTGGTTATTATCTTCCTTACTCTTTCTTGGCACAGAGATTGGGGGAGAAAATGGGGGAGGGTAATTACAAGAATAATAGTTATCTGATAACTTGATTGACATTTTTTTTTTAATTATTGTTTTGTGGATCTTATACCATGTGTTTGTGTTCCTTAAAAAGGTGTCAGCCTTAATGTCCTAATCAACCATTTTGCTATTTTCTCTAATATTCTGAGATATGAGAAGAAATTGAATTCTGTTTTAAATTACTAACTGTGAAATGGATACATTCATGTATTTTATAAATGACTTTACAGCAAAATCTGTCGTTCTCTTAAGCAGCAGAGAAGTTATCTGGCTATGAATTTAATTTAATCTCTATTTTGATGCATTCTTTCTAGTACTTTCGATTTGGACTTCAATTTACATTTGCCTGTATATAACCTGCTCCCAGGCATGTTAATACAATCTCTTGCCTGGGAGGAATGTCTGCTAGTGTTGACTGTTACTACAAGGAAAGGCAAAGCAGGAACTTTAATAAAATTTCTGGGCAGGATGGTCTCATGACCTTCCTACAGACGTAAGCAGATTGGGAAGGATGTACGTATTATGTTCTGAACAGAAATGAATAGAAGTTTCTTAAATGATCAACAAGGGAAGAATTATAAACAATTCTAAGACAGCATGGCTTTAATTAAAAAATAAGTTTTTTCAACTTGTTGCATTGGACTTTAGCTGCTCTGTAATGTTGATGTTACATGAGCCAATTTGCCATAGTTCCCTGTTAATGAAGTACACAAATACAAGAGTTCTCTTGTTTTAGAACAATATATAGAGAACATTTTATTTTTCCTTTAAAGTTACAGAATTACTGAATAAACTAAAGGATTAAAAAAATCTCTATTGTAAGTTATGATATGACCACATAGTATATATGAAGACTGCTCTGAAAGTAATACCTTCTATTTTGGCCCATGACTTCAGAGGTGGATGTTGGAAGTATAGCAAAAGAAGTTGAATATTCCCACCCCACTTTTTATTGCCATGTGACAGATGGTAGCAGAGGGAGAGTCTGACAGAAGGGAGCCAGACATGAAACTGAGCATGGTTAAAAAGTATGTCATTGAATTCCATGTGGAAAAAATTGCACGTATTGGCATTCACTCACACTTGCTGAATGTTAATGGAGACCATAGAGTGGATGTGAGCACAATGAGGCAGCTAGTGGTGAATTTCAGCAGTGGTAACAACAACATGAAAAACAAGCCATGTTCTGGACATCCATGTGGGTTTTTCAGAGCACAACATGCAGGCTCTAGTTTATTGCTAATGAAAATGTGTAGTTAATGGATGTGTCTATGTTAAAGAAGAGCATTTTGTAGCTGAGAATTTGCTATATATAATAGCATAATTCTGCTTTTTGTACTTCTTGTAGTTTCCATGGAAATAAATAGGAGGCATTACTTTCAGAATGACCTACATATAATGATTAAGATTAAGCTTATTCTTATTACTCATTCTGATTTTAAAAATAAAAGCGCTCAAACATACTGAAAACAAACCAAATAAACTTTACAAGTTTATAAAGTGTTTATAAGCAGGGAATAACATTAACAGGATAGTATCACACCCACCACCTCATATTAGGAAATCTTAAATAGACAGGAGAATGGCAGCTTTCACCCTGAAAACTTATCTCTTTCTGAATTCTTCTGATACACAAGACTATATCTATAAATTATTAATTCTGTACCTCCCAATGATCTTGTAACAGGAAGACTTTAAAAGGTATGTATATACATACATGTTTACCATGACACTGAAACACTTACATAGCCCTATACTGTATTTGAGAATGTTGAGGTAATTTTGATATTGTTCAAACACTGAAATGTAAAATGGTAGTATGTATTATTGTAACATTGTACATATAACTAATTCTCAACATTTCTTCAGTAAAATAAAGTACTTTATAGAGCTAATGCTTTCTCTTGCATTTGTAATATGTGCATAAAAGTTTGGTTTTTTTTACCTCAAATTTTGAATAAAAAATAATCAATCAAAAGAAGAGATGGTATCCAGCATATTTTTATCATGTTTTTATGTGAATATTTCATTTTAACTGAAGGAAAACAGATGTGTCAATTACTATATAGTCTGTTCTGGGAAGTTATTTTTAATAATCAGACTAAAATTTTGTATATGTGTCTTCAGAGTCCTAACAAAGCTGATTTTTTCTGTGCAGTAGAAATGTGACATAATGCCTTGCAGGAAAGTTAACATTTCTCTCAATGCTTAACAAGAAAACACTCTATATACTGTCCATTGAGCGCAAATGAATCAGAATGCAGTCAATGACTCCAAGCATGTGTAGTATACAAAGCATATTAGGGTTTGTGTTCAGTTCATCAATGGCTTTTCTTCTTCTCCTACTCATCCTTAGAATAAATCTCTTCAAGTTTCTTTGGACATACTTAATACCCAATCTTGACTATTCTCCAGTATGGACTTCTTTTGATGCAACTTTCTGACATTATCTTCTTTCAGAACAGAGCAGATTACCTATAGTTGGAAGGATCACTGACCAACTCCTGGCTCCACACTGAACTAATCAAAATTCAACCCAATGTTTGAGAGCGTTATCCAAATGCTTGTTGAACTCTGTCAGGCCTGATAAAATGTCTGCTGCCCTGGGGAGCCTATTCCAGTGTCATGTGTATTTTAAATCATTCATTATTGTTCCATAAAATACTACTATTGCCTTCCATTTCTTTTTTTTATACTTTTTTTCTTCTGTTAACATGCAACTCAACATTTACATTTTCTGTAACCCAGAGTGTTATAACCCTATGAAGAAGGACTCTGGGAAATTAGTGACACTGTAGTTAGTCATTATATCTATTTTATTTATTTATTTTTAAATATTAGTCTGGAAAGTATAATTTGAATGATATTTTACATGAAGGAAATAATTTGATGTATAAGCTGTCTTGCTGTATTTCAGACATTTGGATCACAAAAAAATGTATAAATAAGTATATAATGATAGGCTTATGCTCTAATTAGTGTTTATACATTCAAGTGAAAGAAGATAAGATGTGTTTGAAAACCTAGAAACTTCCCCTATCAGGCACCAATGAAATCTATTGTTCTGCTTCCTTGTACTTCAGCTGTGTTAATGAAAGAAGTGATGGTTGTAGACACCATGCCATTTTGCCATATAGTCACAATTTGTCCTTTCACAAAAGAAAATCAGAAAATTGCTGAGTATTATAGATATTAATGGTTGTTAGAAAAATGTAATAAAGGGCTCATCATCTACAGAATTTGCCAGGCTTTTATGTCATTATTCTTGAATGACTAATACTCTCAAAGAAGAGTAGCTCTGATATTCAAGGAAGCAATGATGAGCCCCAGAGAAGAAAGGTGCATGGAAAGTAGTTTGTCATAGGATCCAAATATCACAGCTCTGTGTAATATGAGATTTTAAGAGAAGTGAAAAAGAATTAGTTTTCCTTAATGTTAAGAGCAGCTTGTAATTCTGGAAGAGAGGTGGGTCAAATCTGTACAGTAATGAATTATTTGAGGGAAGGACTGGCATGGGTGCAGAAACTGAAAGAAAATTAAAATAGATGACACAAGAACAGATTAGACTAGAAATTCATAGAAAAATAACGTAGAGGTATTCTTATATTTTGAGATATTTTGAATACACTTAGTATTTATGCTCTCAAATTATATTACATACGATAATTAAGTATATTTTAGCATAAAGAATTAAAGCACAAATTGACCTATTAAAATAAGGCAAGTATAATTCTTTATTTTCTGGATAATTTTTAAAGTGCATTTGTTTAACTGCTCTGTAAATAATCATATTTATATTTAAAAACATTTACCCCCCATTCCTTACTGTGAGAGAGAGAGAAAAAAAGGAGTTTAGTATTGAAATAGGTAGCTAACAGTGTATAATTATCTGATTAATTATGATAATTTTTCTTTTCCTCTTTTTCTTCACTTTCTTCACTATCTTCTTTGTATATCAGATACAGGATTTGTGCCAACACTGACAAAAGCCACTGGGAATATTTGCACTCACTTTGAAGAGGTTTGAAGTGGACTCTTTATAAACAAAGATTTTTCCAGAGCTGTAAAGTGTCCACTTTACTATGAGTTTCATCATAAAATTTTGATAATGCTAATTGCTTTCAGTACAGAAATTCCAATTATCATAACATTCAAGGATTTTAATGAAATTTAAATAGATATCTTTCTGCTAGCTGTAGGGCAAGATACATTTCACACTGATAACACAGAAAGTATTTTTCTTATTGAATTACTGAGGAAAATTATCAAATAAGAAGAACAAAACAAATTAATGTATTTTTTAACAAAGGCAAAGGAAGTAAAACAGTTTGATCGTATATACTATATATGTGTTTGCATAATGAGTAAAAGATTGTAGAAGATTTTATAGTATATAGTTGTTCTTAAGTTTTATTAGACTAATTGGAATCTTCAGAAATATACCAGAAATTAAAATTCAAGTGGTTACATGTAGGGTGCAATTTCATCTGTGGAAAAATTGGTCATGATTTAACTCTGTAAAAATGAGAATCTATTTAAGACATAATGATGTACCTGATCATAGTGCTGGCAGATTGAGACCTGTGCTATTCTGGAATTGCAGCTGGATGCTAAGTATAATAACCTACAGCAAACTCAGTTTCAAAGGGCCAGACCCATACAGTTTCTGTCTAATCTCATCTACTTCTTATGCTATCACATGTGACATAATGTTTACTATCAATAATCACAGGCTGGATACTAATTTGGTGATTTCTTTGAAATCATATTAATCATATTTTTTCTGCCCTTATTTTTTGCTGATATTTGAAGAAATAAGTAGATCTGCCTACCCACCCAAACTTTTTATGTCAACTCAAAACCTCCTTTGATCATTTATAATTCTATTAATTAAACAAACAAATATAAGATAGAAAAATGGGCATTAGACTCATAAACTGTAAGATGTGCAATCTAAAAATCAGAACAAGTCTTTTATTATGTGCACATGCATGCGCGTGTGTATCTCAAACAAATTTAAGTCAAAGTTATGTTTATATTTTGGCATATGTTGGATAATTTAAGTATAACCTACAGTGTATCAGGATACTTATTTGGAAGGAAAAAGAAACAATAAAAGAACACCATATATTTATAATGAAAGAGAATTAAACAATTGATTTTAATTTCTTAAAAATAGTCAGGATTAAAAGCCATACTTTCTCACATTAAATATCTGTTTTTAGAAGTTTTTGTTTAGTTCTCAAGATAAACTCATTTTAAATGATGTTCATGTGTGACTATTCATGTGTGTTATAAATTTCTCTTCAGTTACCTTTCATTCTTATTTGTGTGCTTTGCTAAAGTACTGAAGTTATCATATTTATCTATTTTATCAAAAAGTAAAATTTAAAGTTGAAGTTTCTAATCCTTAAACAACTAATCAGCAGGATATCACTACAGGTGAAATGAGACTGAATAGTTTTGGCCATCAGAAAACTGCATGGTCAATAAGTGGCATCACACAAGCATTGTGCAATTTGTTCCTTAACAAAATCACTATTTTATTTGGCTAGAAAATCATATCATACTCAACATGATATTCAGTACTGCATTCATACATAGAATAAAGTTTCTACATTTTTTGTCCAGTTCAAGAGGCCATACATGTAAGGAACAATATAATTAGTGTCAGATCTCTGTGTTGGGAAAGTTTCAGTGTAAAAAATTTCTTTTGTTCTAAATTTTACTCTCTAGCAGATACATTTGGTGCTTGGAGTATGACAGAAATATACTGAAAAGAGTGAAAACCTTCATATGTGGTCATTAGGTTTGACTCTTATTTTCATGCATAACCTGAATTATATAAGTAAAAAATATATTCATGAACATTTTTTGTTACAGTTGAAAGTGGTAGAAGTGGCATCAAGGTGGAAAAGGTATTTGAGAAGAGAACTACCTGGAAGATCTGTTGAATAGGTCTTTTGGAGATGTACTGATCCTGTGCTAGATTGTTTTTTATTCTACTGCCTTGCCTACTGGTTTCTGTTTCAGCCACTTCTTGTGTTAATGTAGACTAACTTTTGCTTCTTTAATCTGATAATTTATATGTTTATATCTATGAAGTATGATTAAAATCACAGGAGGAAAAAAGAATTTATACAGTGAATTAGTATAAATTTATAATGGGCTAAGAAGAGCAGTAACGCTATAATAAAAGTATTTTGGGATATATTTACAGCTAAACAGTCAAAGGCTCTTCTCTTTGGGGTATTTAGAAAACTTTTCATTTTCTTTGATCTAATTAGATGTCAGTGCTATGTGTGGTTCTATGGAAAAAAAAGAAGACATGCATTTCCCTGTTTTAATTTCTTCATCACTCCTTTGAATGTGTTAGTTTCCTAAATTAATGACTTTATATTTAAATAATGAAGGGTAACATCTATGTTGTGAGTCAATTTCCACAACCATTAAAGTTTGTTGATGCTTTTTTTTAATGCTTCAGAGCTGTCTACTTTGTCCTCACTGATCATTTTTTACTTGCAAAATAATTAATATGGTGTTACCACACAATTCAGTCAATTAAATGATTGATCACTGAAGGTTGGTTTTTTTTTTTTTACTACTTTACTACTGCCATAGTAGATTAAGTGGTGGTAATTATTATATTTAGACTCTAGGCTGAGAATGATTTCTTATTAAAAAATTCACTGCATGGTAGATGCTGCTGTGGAACTGTTTGCAGCTATTTCACTGCTGGTTAGAATCTGATTAATATCTATTTGCAGTATAAAACTAAACCCCACTGCTTTGTCAGTACCAGAAAATACCACATGTTGATGTCCAAATGGAATAAGTCTGGTTATATATTACACATTTTCTCAAAGTTGTCACATGGGTGATAGACTATATAGCACTAATGGCTGCTATTCCAGTGATGTATATCCAGTGTCATCACTCAAGCTAAATACTTCCTTACAGGAAAGGAAATCTTACCTTAACAATATGATTGTAAACAATATGCAAAGATTATTCTGCAATGAGCTATGCATTTGTTTACTCTGTGTGTATATGTCGTGTGTTCATGTGTGGATACTTCTGTATTCAGATAGTTTTTTGTTTTCAGGTTATGGACATTTTTCTTGATTATGAACAGCTTGGTGACAAGTTTTCCTATGACTAATACATTTATTTGTGTGAAAAACTTGCATTATATCTCTGTCATGAATTTATTTGGCTATGTGTCTCTTTGTCTTTGGAAAAGAAGTTTTCCATTTCTGGGGTCTTACTTAGATCATAGTCTACCCATTAATATTTTTCTCCTTGTTCACATTATTTTCCATTATTTCCCTCCTCTTCCCTCTTCTATCTCTAATTGCACTTTCTCTTAAGTTATCTTTTCTTCAAACCAAACAGAAGTCAAATCTGTTTCACTATTTAGACCTATTCCAAGTATTTCACAACATTCACAGAATCACAAAATTGTAGGGGTTATAAGGGACCTCCAGAGATCATCGAGTCCAACCCCCCTGCAAATACAGGCTCCCTAGCCCAGGTTGCACAGGCAGGCATCCAGGTGGGTCTTGAATGTCTCCAGAGAGGAGACTCCACAACCTCTCTGGGCAGCCTGTGCCAGTACTCTGTCACCCTCACTGTGAAGAACTTCCCATTCACATTTGTGCAGAACTTGCTATGCATCAGTTTGTTTCCGTTTCCTCTTCTTCTATCACCACACACTGTGGAGAAGAGTTCAGCCTTGTCCCTTTGCTTCCCATTACTTAGATATTTATAGACGTGGATCAGATCCCCTCTGAGTCTTCTTTTTTTCAAGGCTGAACAGAACCAGGTCTCTCATTCTTTCCTCATGAGGGAGATGTTCCATGCCCTTTATCATCTTGATCCCAGTCTTTTTTTGTATCAGGGAGCCCAAAACTAGGCACAATACTCCAGGTGTGGCCTGACTAGGGCAGAGTAGAGGGGGAGAACCTCAAGGGAGGTTACCTCCCTTGACCTGATGGTCATGCTCTTTTTAATGCCCTCCAGGATACCACTGGCCTTCTTGGCCATGAGGGCACACTGCTGGCTCATGGCCAGCCTGTTATCCACCAGGACACCCAGGTCCCTCTCCTCAGAGCTCCTGTCCAGCAGGTCATCCTCCAACCTGTACCAGTGCAGTGTGATTATTCCTCCCTAGGTGCAAGACCCTACATTTGCTCTTGTTAAACTTCATCTGGTTTCTTTCTGTCCAGCTCTCCAGCCTGTCCAGGTCATGAATTCTCATGAAAGGACAATAATCAAACCACACAATCTACTGGCTATGCTCCTGGATGTCATTAGCCTTCCCTGCTACCAAGGCACATTGTGCACTTACATTCAGCTTGCTGTCAGCCACAGTCCCCACATTTTTTGAAGTTGTACCCCAGGCAATCAGTTCTGGACACATCTATCCTCTGTCACTGAAGAGAACCTATTATTCATTTTCTTGCACAGAACTTGCTATTTTTCTCTTCTCTGATGCTGTCACAGAAGCTCTCTACTATCTTTCATTCAACCTACCCGCACCCAAACTGCTCTTTCATTCTGAATGTACTTCAATGTAAAATTCCTTAACGTTTTCAGGGGGCTCACAGCTCCTGCCACAATTTCATCCTCCCTTCTAATTCAATCAGAAGCTTTCCAGACCTGGAATTCTTGTCTGTCTAATTGCATCCTCTGCGAAATCATTCTGTTGGCATTTCATTACGTTAGTTTATTTAGTTTTCCATACTGCTCCCACAGCCTTTCTTACATCTTCATGTGTCATTTTTCATTATTTCAAAAACGTTCCTCAGCATTTTAAAAATTACTTTATATTTTCAGAAACATAAAATTGTCTTGCTTTCTATGTAGTAGGTGACAAGTTCTCAACTCTTACAGTGAATTCTAAACATTGTTACATTACAATGGTGTTCTTTAACGTAAAACTTATCTGTAGGCTTATAAAACTAAGTTTTCCCTATGTTGCAGGCAACAACACTAATTGATAAACTCTCTACTTTGTCAGCGTCTACAGCAGTTAAGAACTGTAGGTTGTAACTGGGCATTACAAATTGTTTTCATTCTCTTCTTATATCCAGTTTAGATCTTATTTTGGCCTCATTCTTTTTTTTTTGTTTGTTTGTTTTTAATTTTCACATTCCTCAAAATGAGACCGATTTTGAAGAACTGCAGTTTGCAATTCATTATACAGAGAGGAAATTGTGGAATTACATACTCAGATCATTCTCTGATCTTTATTTTCATGGTCTCTAATGCCTCAGTATATGTCTACACGTCATACAAGATATGAACATTATCTGAAATCTTCATAGTGCTCTTCTAAATGCTCACTTTCAGCTTAATATTCCTGTCTTTTGTTAGGCTCTAAATCATCCCTTCAACTCATCTGTTTCCCTCATTTCTTTATCATAGCAAGTACTTCTTTAATAGTGTTCTTCTAAGCCAGTGAACTGAGTACAAACATCCCTCAATGTTTCTCTTATTCTTTAAATCACTGCAAAGTCAGGAATCAGCAAATGCATGATTAAGCTGATTGGTAGCAACTAATGTCCAAACTCATCTAGGGTTGTCTTGAAGTGATAAGTTTATGAAACGTTGTTCTCTTTTCAAGGCACAATTTGTATATGTTCAATTACTTATTCTCTCTTTTTCCCTTCCATATTTTGTAAAGAATCTAATTAACTAATTGCAATTATTTTATTTTTATGCTTCCACACTGCAGTAACCCACCATTTTTTTTGTCTGATTCATTTATGCAGAGTACTTGATATTTTCAAATGATTTCTACAGAATATATTTCATCTGTTTTTTTTTAAGAAGCTGTATTTGTGTCTAATATTGTATTGCTTTTATCAGCAGGTAGCAGATTTCTTCAGTGATAGTGTCAAAACCAGTAACTGCTGATAATAGAATATCATCCATCATGAAACTAAGTCCTATGTCATGCCTCACAGTTCTTTCTCTCCTATGAAAGAGTGAATTCACTTTCTTAAAAGAAAATCACCAAAAAACATAGAAACAATTAAAACCCAAATTAAAAGAAAAGGCCAATTAAGAAAAAATAAACATAAAAGTTTTTTTCACTCAATTCTTATGATGCATACAGGGTGAAATGTTTGAATATGTTTATTCAAATACAGAAATCCTACAGTGTCTGAGAGAGAAACTTATTCTGAATTTGTAATTTCTAAAACATAATTTTTACAAAGGAGTATTAAGAAGTCTAAAGGAGTTTCAGAGTACATAATAGAAATTTCTTTTTCAATGGGAGGGCAAATAAAAATTATCCTCACTCACCTGGCACAAAAATAAATAAAGTTTACTGTAAAACATAAGCTTACCATGACTGCAAAAATTTTTTAATTATATATTCCTCACGTTTTTATCAATTCATGCTTTGTTGATATCTGTGTAAGTAAATATTAATACTTTTAGCATTTCTTTGATAATGAGTGAAACAAAGAGTTATTTTCTACACTTCAGAAATCACAATTCTTCCATGAGAGAGGTTGGTCATAAATATGGTTTGGAAAATACTGCAAACAGTTCAGTAGGAGACAAAACAGACATGTAGCAAGAGATAAACAAAAAACATATTCAGAAATTAGAGGTGTGGTTAGTAATAGTAGAAATATCACCTTCTAATCATCATATAAAATGTTTTCAAGTCAATTGATTATTTTTAATTTAATAAACATAAGGAAATAATTCTCTAAAGATCAATGTACTTTCAGAAATGCAAGAAAATTTACATTTCAAAATATGTAGAATGTATTTAAATAAGTCTTTTAATTTGGTATGGAACAAAAATCTAGAAGAGGACTCTAAAGGAACAAAGGAGAAATCATCTAAGGAAGTGATTATGTTTTTAGTAAAAATACTAATTGAAACAAGATATTTAGTGCTATTTGATGATTTAACCATTGTTAATTATAAACTTGAAGGGAAGATTTTAAAGATGTGATATTAGACAATTATAGCTTATGTCAGGTTTTTTTAGCATTTCTAATATTCATTGCATTGTAATCCATCATGGTATGTCCAATCAGAAATTAATCACTTTAATATGATCATTTTCATTTATATTTTTATTGTCTGACTTAATATGAGTTTAACTCACTGTGATGAAAAATTAGGATTAAATTTTATTCTGAAAGATATTTTGTTATTAACAAGTATGTTAGAGCAGTGTATACTGAATAAAAATCTAGCAGTAATATATTGGCTTGTAATAACAACATTTCAAAAAGTATGTTATTAAGATGTGAATTTATTAGCAAAATTGAAAATGTATTTGAAATGATTTACATTACAACTGCAAAGAAGAAAAGGATCATACTAGAAAAAGCAGTAAAGTACACTAATATTTTTTTATCAGTAGTATTAATATTCATCTTCAAGTGTGAACAGTTATCTATGGCCAAGAAAATGAGAAACTGCTCTTATTTAGTATACACTGTACAGGTACTGGACTGACTTTTTTTCCTTTTGTGGTCCTGTGATGCTTGTTTGGACTTCCATATTCTTACCCACTTGTAAGGATAACTTCTATTTATAAGAGACCTGATACACAAGAGAGCAGAATAAATTCACATAGCAAAATTGTAAGAAAGCAGACACTTGAAGGAATATAAGCCAAGTCCCAGCAAATCACTCAAAGCATGGAACTATTCTTCTTTTCTTGTTAACTCAGAACATGCAGTAGATATTTCTGCAGGGAATATATTGTTAGCAGAAAATACTTCACTGATAATAAAAAATTGACTAGCTAACCCTCTTGAGCTAAATAGATATCTCTTGTTCTATCCATAATCCACCTGAATCTGTAATTCTGGTCACAGATCTACAATGCTTGTATCTGACTCCAATAAATCTGCTTCTTTAGATGAATGATGACTGGGACCTCTTTTATTGCTCTGCTTCCCTTGCTATCATTTGTATCTTGATATATTATTTTCTTTAGAAATAAATCAGAAAAATATGTTTGACTTACTTTTGAACTCTAAAACCGTTAACAGATAATCAGTGGCAGAATCTACGGCATTAATTAAGCATAAAGTAACACTTAAGTACATCTCTTTCAACTAATGAGCTATCTCAAACACCAGTTAAGAATCTCAGAAAAATTAACAACTTCTCTTGGACAGTCCTAGCAGGCAATACTTAACCATTCTAATACATAACATATGAAACTAAGGAAATGCATTAGCATAAAAAAGAAACACAACTTTGCCATATAGAAAATAGCATGCTTTATAAGGGTGGTAAGAAACTCCAGACTCACTTCTGAGCCTCATGTATCCATTAGTCAGAAGTTTACAAAATGCACTTTTAAATCTATCTTTCAGTGATGATCTGATGCATTACTATCTCCCTTCTTTCCCTTCTGTTCTTCTTATTATTTGTGATGTAAAGACGTGAAAACTCTTTTTGTACTGTCAGATATAAGTTCGATGGAGACAAACTTTAAATTATTATATGTTCGATAATGTAAGTTGCTACATACTTCAACCACAGCATAGCACATAATGTAAGAACCAGCTTCATTTTAAGTAATTGAAGTTGTTGTCATCATCTTTAAATTAATAAGAGGAAAAATGTATTGAGAGGTGAAGACAAAAAACATAGAATTGAACAAAACTGTGTCCCCAGTGCAAGCTCGAAAGAAATAGATACTATTTAAATGATAAGTATCAAGTATTTGTACTAAAATTAACATCACACTAATGGTTTAAATAATTCCCTTTCCTGTGGACCTACTACATTCTCCATTCTTGACTCCCAAAAAATTTTAACACTAATTTTGAAAATGTAATACAAATACTATGCAATTCAATTATTTGAAAAATATTGGAAGGTAGAAGAGAAAAAACAACTATACAAGCCATCTTAAAGGAACAGGTGACGCATGTACAGAATCTGAATACTAGAGAGAGAAGGAAGATTTTTCCTTAAGACTCTTGTCCATGTGAAAAATAGCAGCAAGCTTTTGTAAGGCATTCTTTTAGAAGTAAACAAAAATGTTTTGAAAGCAGATAGACAAGCTGAGAAGATAGACAACTGACCATACTAGCCTAGCGCCCTTAGATTTCAACCTTAAACACAGAATGAACATTTTCTGCAAAATAGTTTAGAAAATATTTGAGAGAAAGCAAATGATGGAAGAAATACTAAATTATTACGAGGACTGAAAAGCATTCTCAGAGACTAAGAGAAAAGTAATCAGGAGAAAAGCAAATTATGAAGTCAGTGATTGAGAAGTAGTGAGGTAGGTTTCATCTAACCTTTCAGGACAGGAAAAAAGTGTAAAATGGTGTATTAATAACATTAAAAGTTATGTAGCAAGAAAAAACCTGGAAGAGAAGATGTCATTGGTTTGACTGGTCTGAACATATCGATACTTTCTCTAACCGTCGAAAGAAAAAAAAAACACATGAGAATAAAAGTAGCATGAGCAAGGTAGAGATATACTTAAGATGGTACTTAAGATATTTGAATCAAAAAATGCAAGACAATAGGAAATGGTAATTCAAGGCACCAACATTTCTTGGGACAAATCAAGCATAGGTAGGCATTCCATTATTCAAGACAACTGAAGTCTGTAAGATATATCTATCTCTACTTTAAAAATCCAAAGTATCAGACCAGATATCTAAACTCATCTAACAGTGATTTGAAATATAATTTCAAATTATTTTCTTAAAAATCAGAGATTCATATAACTATTTCCTTAACTTCCTGCTTGCAAAGATCTACTTCTAATATGTAAAGCAATGTTTTAGTTTTTTCTGACCTACAAGAATATTAAATGATTTTTGCTGTTCATATCCTTACATATACTTCAAATGATTTATCATTTTCTCACAAAACTACCGACAAGTTAGACATAGAGGTGGGGAATTACCTTCATGAAAATTCAAATTCTTAGACACTAGATACAATCCAATGCACAGTGTGACTCTGTGAACATTAATGTTGGCAGTGTGTTGTAATTTTTGATCCCCAAGTCTTTGATGGTCTAGAATAAACCCTAACAGAAAGAATACTAAACATAATATACTTTTCTTAGCAGTAAGATGCTATAACTCCCCTACATTATGGCCTGAAGTGAATCATGTCTTCTAGAGATAGGAAAAAAAAACCCACAAAAATTAATCTGTTGCACCATTTTTTTTTTAATAATTTACTTCATACCATTATATTTTTAGCCCGATAAAATATGAATGTTAACATTTACAGTTCTTTAACCCTGTAAAGCATTATATTGTAATAAGATTGCTGAATATTTTTTTATTATTATATGATCCAATGGTCACTTTCAAAAATGTTTCTATTACCAATATAAAAACATGTATTTGCTTACAGAACAAAAAATACTTTTTTATGTTGAGAGAGACTGTGTGACATTTTAAGAATGAGCATTATATTTTGCAAACATGCAAACATGGTAAGTTTTGAATAAATTAACGTTAACTGGGGACATTTTTCAACCGCACACTGACCCTAGGGAGAACAGATGTTGATTACTCTCAGAGTTATGCAGAGCAGGTGGGAGGAATGCATTATAAAGTCAGGTATGGTCTTCTTATTCTTATTTTATCAGTCTGCAAGTGTTTCTATTCACTTTTACAACAGTAAATAACTCTCAAGTAGAATTAAAATTAGTTAAGATTAGAATTTTGTTCTTATTTTGATATTTTTAAACCTGTTTTCATTTGCAATCAGAATTAAGATTGATTTTTCATTTTTATTTTATTTTATTTTTAAGAAAACCAAAATATTCTAGAAATGCCAACAGTTATTTCAATGGTTTAGAACGAAATTAAACTTTCTGGTATCTTTGAATCAAAAGTTTTCATTTCAGTCTGTTGATTTGATCTTATGCATAAATATTCGTTATGAATTTATTCAACATTCATCTACATTTTGACTTTTTTTATTGAAAGACTTCATTCTGTCTCTCCATACTATTTATTGATATTATTTAATTCAGGAAGATTTACTATAATGTTTTTGGTATAAAGAAATTCAAACTGATGGTTGAAGCAGTCTTTATGTTTATGCATATTCACTTGTATTTAGGATTATTTTGGAAGATACAGAATCTTCTTAAGTGGTTACTCTGTTAAATAACTAGTACCAAAGTGTATAGAGAATGACTTGAGAGCTGGATTTCTATTTTAAACTTGATAGAAATGCTTTCAAATTTATTTTGAGAAATGTATTTTGATTTGAAAAGACAAGAAAATGGTTTATGTAGGTTTTGTGGACTAAGAATCTTCTCAACTGCAAGGTGAATAATTCCTATATTACGTCTAATTCCTTATCAATTTTCATATTTAATGCTTTGTTTCACTCTAACCTATACATACTGAGATCTTTAGAACTGTCAGTTAATCTTTGAGTAGATTATTGAGAAAAATCGATCAATTATTTCTATAGTTGTGTGCTGTACTAAAATTTGAAAGCATATTTTCAACAATAGTGGTAATAGAAGAAACACAAACTAGGATGGATAGGCCATTGGCCATTGAAACCATGATTAATAACCATCATCAACTTTAATGATTGTGACATTTAGAGTATTGTAATAAAGTAGCAATATTATTCCAATAATGTGTTTTCCTTTATAAAAGCAAAGATAAGGACAGTTTTACAGAAAATCAGTAATATAATTTGTCAATTTCAGAATAAAAGTCAATAATAATATTTATTAAAAGAGAACATAAAAATGGTTGACCAGGCAAGCTACTGTTTTTCACTAGGTATGAAAAGACATTTATGAAAATGATAGTGATAGCAAGACCATACACTTTATTATGGGGGCGTAGAACAAGACGTGTCTAGAGATTAAATTATAACACAGATATGTATAATTTTTAGATTTGTTATAGCTCCTAGTTCAGGAAAATATATCTTTCTCTAAGCCTTTGTATAACATCAGTGGCCGCTATTACTTCATTTACTGCTTTGATCAAATATTTTGATTTACATTTAAAAAAGCAATATTATTTGACAAGTACAATAGAGGTAATAGATTAAGAATATAGGAGCTGCAGTGAGGCTGTTTTGTTACTGGCAAGCTTTGATTTTTTCTTTTGTGGATCACATTCATATTGCTTTTCAGTTTTTCAGGCTATTTTCCATGTCAATAAAAACAGATACAGTAAATCATCTTTCCCACTGATTGGTTAAGAGATTTCAATAGGATTTCAAATCCCGTGGATGAGGGGCTGAATTAGCTTAAATTGCATTTTGCTTTAGTTGCTCATAAAATAAAATTATCAATTTCTTCATATGTCATTATTATTCCAGGCTTTCAGATTAGCGGAGTGAAGTGGAGTGGAGTGGAGTAGAATAGATTAGACTAGACTAGACTAGACCAGACTAGAATAGATCAGATCTGTTGGAAGGCACTCATGAAGATCATTAAGTCCAGATGCTTATCACTTCAGAGCTAACCAAGAATTATGGCATACTAATTCAGAATTTATCCAAATACCTCCTGAACACTGACAGGCGTGAATCATCAACTGCTTCTCTATGAAGACTATTCAAATGTTTGATCATTCCTGTGGTAAAGATTTTTTTCTTTATGTCCAGTCTGAATCAATCCTGGCATACCTTTGTGCCATTTCTGCACATCCTACCATTGTTTACCAGGTAGAAGTACTTTCCATTTCCACGCTCAGCAAGATTTAGAGAGAAATGAAATTGCTTGTTAGCCTTCTTTTCTCCAAACTATACAACCAAGTGTCTTCAGCCTTCCTTTACAATACTTTTTTGCCATTTGCATTCAGGAACATTAATATCCTTTTTATATTGTGAAACCCACAAATGATAACAACGTCCAAGGTGAAACTAGAGCTAAATACAGAAGGTTACACTGTCTTTATCATAGTCATAGAATTATTTGAGCTGAAAAGGACATTTAAAAGTCCTCTAGCTCACTTTCTGAGAGTTCAGATGAATTCTCAATTCATGGAGATACTATATGTCGTGTCTATAGCTTCCATAATGGTATTAGTATAAAACATGTTCCAGTCCTGAATTTCAGTACTAAAATATGGTTTTATCTGGTATAGACTAACCAAATGTTCATGAAAGTGTTCCTGCATTATGAAAAATGAATTTGATTATCCAAACAGCAATGGAAGTAGAAAATAACAAGCATAGAGAAAGACTAGTGTGAAATCACTGACTCAAGCAATGGATATGATTTTTACAGGTGTCCAGTTATAGTTATAGGCTCATGGTTTAGCTAGTACTTCCACATTTTCCTGTCATCTAGGTGTTTAGTATTTGATTTGCCTTGCTTAATGTCATTATCCAATCCACTTTCAGAAATGTGTTTCCAGAAAATTCTTAGTAAACTGCTCATACCATCTAGAGTAGCTCTCCAAGGACTGGTTAAAACAAAATTTTAATTCTACCTCCACTTTGAAATCACAAGGCCAGAAATCAGATCACTGAGAAAGAATGTATTATAATGAAGTATTTTTCCCTTGAGAAAGTTTAACACATTTGTATTTTTAATATTCTATTCATGATTCAAAAGCTTGCATTTTGAATTTGTGAGTTATCATTGTCATCTTCTTCAAAAGGAAATTAGCAGTAGTTTAGGCATTTTGTGTTCAACCTTGATACTATTAAAGTATGTTTTCTTCTGCCTAGTCAAATCCTATAACATCTGACTCACAAAACAGTACATGCTGAAATATAACCTTGTTCTCTGTAATAATAGAAACAACCATGGAAGAATATTTCTCCCTCTTTATGGATTCAGTTGAAGTTAGAAACTAGAAAAAGTATTTAAAAACTGAGGAGAAGGGAAGGGGGAAAACACCCTACATATATTTTTGTCAGTATATCAACCCACAATGTCAGTAGACCTAAAGATATTCAGAATATGATTTGTTACACATCTATTCCAGTTTATATCTAATTACAATCTCTTTAGGCAATTGATTCTAAGGGATTATGTGGCACTGTATCTTATTGTGTATGTAGTATATGTAAGTTGAAAGGCAGATAATTTTATAACACTTAAGATATGATTTAGATACTCAAGATACTGAAACTTTCTATACAGTTCAGACTATGAACATAATCTTTAGGCTTCATTTTAAAATAAGATGGAAGAACAATAAATGATTAAAACTTTTGATATATAATAAAAATTACTTTCTTTGTGACATCTTCCACAATAAAAATACTAACCCTGAATAAAGAAATAAACTTGGAAATTAGTAAATTTAAGTATTTTGGGCCAAGCTGCTAGCTGCAGGAAAATATAATTAAAACAAAACCCAAATAGATTTAGCTGCAGAGGGAAGGAAGGATGAGGAGAAGTGCAGTACTAAAAGTATAGTGAGGGTTTGTCCCCCATATTTACATTTATTTTTCTGAGAAGATTCTTCTGTTTGAAAAGCAAAACAAAACAAAACAAACAAACAAACAAAGAAAACTACTCTCTATGGAGAAATGAGCTCCAGAGTAAATAAAGTTTTTTTGGTTTTTTTTAATAAGTAATTCTAGTTTGTTTATTTGTTTTTTTACCATAGAAATAAGAAATAAATTAATCTGTGACACATAATCAGACAAGAAATTGATTACACACAGATCTACAGAGGGTATAAATTAGTTTTTCCTTGCAGCTTTTCTTTAAATCTTCCACTATAAATGGAAACCTACTGAATATTATGCTACATTGCTGTGATATTTCCAAATGGCAAATTCAGTTCATTGCTACAATACAGTTAATAACAACAACAAAAAATGTTTCAGAAAGGATAGAAATTCAGGAAGAGAAAAACACATCTGTGAATTTCCTAACCATTTAATTCAGATTAGAAACTAGAATTTGACTCTAATATATAGGTGCATATATGATATAAATAACACTAAGCTAATAACTAGATGTTACCCACTTAATGGTCCTAATTCTTAGCACCATGCAAGTTAAAGTTTTTGCAGTGGATCAGTAAGACTATTTCTGGTAATTCTTTGAATACTTATAACATAAATGTGCCTGACTGTATTTTTAACCCACAGTAATTGCTGTTAATTAAAATTGAAACTGTTCACATATATCAAATAATAGAACCATAGAATGGCTTGGATTGTCAGTGACTTCACAGATCATCAAGTTGCAACCCCTCTTCTTTGGATAGGATCATCACCCCACTAGATCAGTTCACCTAGGACCCCATCCAACCAGACTTTGAACACCTCCAGGGATGGGGCATCCACAACTTATCTGAGCAGCGTGTTTCAGTTCTACACCAGCCTCTGAGTAAAAAATTTCCTCCTAACTTCTAAACATCTTCCCTCTTTCTCATTAAAACCATTTCCCTTTGTCTTATCACTATCAGATTGTGCTCTCCTGCCTGGTTTTAAGCTTCTTTTACATACTGGAAAGCCACAATGATGTCTCTCCAGAGCCTTATCTTTTCCAGACTCTATAAGTTTATCTCTCTCAGCCTGTCTTTGTAGAAGAGGTACTCCAACCTTCTCACTCTTGCAGCCCTCATCTGGACACACTCCAACAGACCCATGTCTTTGTTATGTCAGGAGACCCAGAGCTGAATGCATTACCTGAAGACAATCACCTCCCTCATCCTACTCACCATGCTGACATTCAGTTGGCTTTCTGGTCTACAAGCACACATTACCAGCTCCTGCTGAGCTTCTAACTAACCAATAGCCTCCCATCATCAGGGCTGCTCTTACTCTATTTACCACCCAGATTGTACCTGGGGTAGCCTTGATCCAGGTACATGATCTTGCACTTGGTTTTGCTGAATTCCATGAGGTTCTCACAACTCTCCCAACTCTCCAGCCTATCAAGGTTCCCCTGTATGGCATCCCTTCCCTCCAGTGTGTTGACCACATGACACAGCTTGGTTTCTTCAACAAACTTGCTGAGGGTGCACTTAATCCCACTGCCCATATATGACCAGCAAACATTGTTGGTCCCAGTCCTGAAATCCAAAGAACTTCACTCGTCTCTGATTTCCGTGTAGTCATCAAGCCACTCACTACAACTATTTGAGTGTGACCATTCAGCTTATTCCTTATTTGCTAAGTGGTCTCCCTGTCAAATTTAGGCCTCTAAAACAATATCTCTTGGATTCTCCACATGACTGTCTTGTAGGAAAAAGGAAACATGCAGGAGGAGGAAAACATATTTCTTATGAGAGAACAGCTCTTGCACAAAAGTCAGTCAAAATGTTATTAGTGATTTTTCACTTTGAGAAGCTCTGTTTTTGAAAATATTGGTGGGGACAAGGGATTTTGTTAACTGATTACATGATAAAAATTTTGCAAGTATTTCCATATGTTCCCACAATTCTCTAAGTTTTGGAGGTTAATGAGAATAAAAAATCATACATGTATGTTGCTTTGTATATTATCATATTACTCTATTGTTTAAGAATATATGTCAGTTTGCATTTGAGTCTGAGTTACTGCTTTTCCAAAAGTCATTTGACATCATATATTTTAAGAATGTAATACTACATTTTTCTCAGGGGTCATACTTACTTAAATACAGGTAAATGTTGATGGAAGTCTCAATGAGAATCATATCATGAAATCTTTTAACAACTTAAAGAAAAAAATGAATCATACTTGCAGAAATAGCCATAAAAATTCATTTCATGAGCTTCTGGAGGGTTTGGACACGTCACTGTAAGTATTGCTGGGCCACTCCTGCTTTCTAAAATTGGTGTATGAAAAAGCTTCTTGCTTATTCAGCCACAAATAGTTCCCAATCATTTCTCTCAGTGCAATCTATATTAACAGCGAAATAATTAAACAGTGCTCTAAATATATGATAACCTACATTTAACTAGCTGAGAAAGAACTGAAACAGCATGAACACTGATAAAGGAAAATGCTTATGCAAAAAGAATGAGACAAAAAAAGTCTTTCATCTACATGAACAAATTTTCAGGCAGTCAATCTCTAAGCCCATTTCAATAGCTATAGTCAAAAACAATTTTGCAAATATTTGTATTTATTAAAAATTCACCCCCAAAAATGTGTTTTATAAACTGTTTATATTCAGAAGCATAATAAAATACTCCAGCACTTTTCTGATAGTTTTCACATCCTATTATTAAAGATAATAACAGACCATACATATAATAAACAGAATTATTTTGATGAACAGGAAAATGTGTTTCAAAGTGCAATTAATATTATGTAAAAAGGATTTCTTTTAAAGCCCTATGATTAGAGCCTCTTTAGAAATACTTTCCCCAACCCCCTCCCCCCAGATACTTTTCTGCATTCTGTTAATCATATCTATCTGTATCTCACTCTGCAATTTTCTTGCTTATCAGAAAAGATGCTTAATGCATAGTGATTAGTCTACTAGATGGAGATTTATAATTTACATTTTATGAAAGAGTTTCATGCTATTCTAAATAGCTATCTCTTTTATTATATTTCCAGAATATGTTAAAAACATGAGAGTATATTTTTTCTTAATACTGAATAAAAGTAACACTTTGATTCAAGAATTGTGATAGGGTGGCTTATGTGTAAGTCTATAAAACAGTCAAAATAAATGCTTTTTGCCACTTTCACACATTATGGTGTTGTTCCCTTTTGAGTGCTGTCCTACAGCCAGTTTTCTCTACACTGAATTTGAATTGAACAAACTAAGTTTTCCTCAAAATAGACTTAGAATTATTCTACATAACTTCTCAGTATAGATATTTACATTGAAGCTTGTCATATGGCCTTGCTGGAGATGGCTCACATAGACTACTTAGGATAACTGTTCAAGATCTATCAATATAGTTCACTATGAATATATGAAATATTTATGAATGTATGAATAGTTCATTCTAGTGTAAGCACCTGTTATAGTCAGAGATAGTTTATGGCTTAATGTACTTCCTACACAGAAGCAGCCATTATACCATTTGAGATATTCTGAGGTATTTGAAACTTCTGTAAAAGTCTAGCAGACAAGATAAACTTAATTGTGTGATCCTCAAAAATGACATGTAAGGGTCAGTTGGCCAGAGTCTAGGACATCTCAGGTATCCTCAAATACACAATTTACTTGTAGGATTACTTGGTACAAGCAATGCATCCTTGCAGAGAATTTGCAGTTGAATCTCCTAAAACTACAATAGGTTCAGCTGAATAACTGCATAAAATTTATTGAAGCCTTTTATGGGGGAGGGGAGAGGAAAAGGATGAAGTGAAGAGAAACGTAACAGCTGACATAGCTGTATACAGCCTCCGATGTTGCTTGTTCAAGAGTAGCCATTATATTCCCATTCATCACTACCTCCCAACAAACCCCAAAGTGAAGACAAAAATAACTGTAAAAGTCCATTGAAAGTTATTAGCCATTAACTTATTGTTTTATTTATTACTTTTCTCTAAAATTTATTTTGCTATTACACATTTATATTTATTTATAAAATGAACTTTTTTTCCTGTTAAAATGAACTGACTACATATTCCTTCAATAGCCTGCCTGTCAATTCCTGTTCTCTTTTCTTTTACTCAGTCTCTCAAGAGTCCTTTCTGATGTCACATTTTGCCAGCATTCTCTACTACTATGAGATATTAGAGATCTAGGACTTTTTAATGAACTGCTTGCTACATTAAATAGCTGTAGCTGCTCAGTACTTCATTGTATTGGAGGTACATTGCTTACATTTAAATATGTGAAAGTAAAACATTGACCTCAAATAGTTATTTCTTTTTTATTATTATTTCTTAGGTTTCAATTTTACATCTCTCTGGTATCTTTTTGGCTTGATCCTGTTTCACCCAGTATAACAGAATCCGTATACGTGAGTTTATTTGGCTTCCTACTTTTATACTTAATTAACAAGATTAAATATTTATACTGCTATCACAATCTATGTCCCAATCAAGATTGAGGTTTATTGTGTTAAATGCTAGGTAGAATACAAATCAAAAATTCCATCATATCCATTACTCATTAAAAACAAACAAACAAAAAAAGCTCTTAGTTTTCAATAATAAAATATTTCAACATGAAATATTCTTCAATTTTCTGAACAGAATATAACCTTGCTTAGTATGTCTAGCGTTAATTTGAAGGAAAAAAAATATATAGTTTTTAAGACTGAAGGATTAGAACGTGTCCCATTATGGCAGTAGTCATATATTACCTAAATTTTAATTATGAATATTATTAAAATGTTCAATCAACATGACCATCAGTTTTAAATAGTACAAATACTACAAATAGGTTTATAACAAATAGCCTTTTCTATGCATTGGTAATGGAAAATAGAACATAAAGCAGAAGTTTGCATGCACAGGAGGAAATGAATGTTTCTAAAGAAGCTCATACATTATGTATCTTAGAAGCAAGACAGTGGAATAAAATAAGTTATATAAAAACATAGGCAAAAGGGAAAATTCTAATCCATATTCATATTCCAATACATATACTAATATCATATTATTTTCAAGTAAGTTATATGGTTAGAAGATTAAAAAGTTAATAATGGGACTGGTAGGGAAGGATAACATTCTAAACAGAGTAATATAGGTTTTAGTAAATAGACAGAACCAGTAGTAATGTTGATGTAATTTAAACTTACAGTCTTGATTCAGAATTGCAAGAAACACAGAAAGACAAGGTCTGATTGTTCCTTACTAGTAATTATACACCCTAGAATATTTCAGAAAATAAAAATATGGTTGCATTCAGATGACACAAATCCTAATTGAGGTGAGGCGCTAAGGAATTATCTGGTAATTTCATCCCAAGAAGTACTATACTCATAATGTCTCAAGTTTTAGTCATAAGTCTCTTCAGATACCTAAGAATCATCTCAGATTAAGGCCCTTATCATGATTTGCAGATGTTTGCTTTTTTCTTTAAATTCTATGTGTGCACCTGGATGCACTGAATCCATAAGGCATACTCAGCCTATATTAAGACAAAACCTGTTCACAAATATGTGAAACAAAATTGGCTATGGAATTACAATTAATATGGTTAAGGGTTAAATATGACTAATGTAATGAGCAAAATTAACAAATTGATCTACAAGATTTAGGTGAATGCGATCAGATTCATGTACAAAACCTTCAAAACAAATTTAGTATAAAGAAGCATTTATAGCAAAGATTATAAACATTTTCAAGTGAAATCACAATATGGAAAAGAAAAACATTTTCTAGCTCACTTGCTGGAGTGCTTATATGAAGGAATATACTTTAGAACTAAGTGATGGGAATGCTGGAAATATAAAGCCTCTGGTCAAGGATACCTGAGACTTAATATACAAAAGGCAGATAGGAAAATCTGACTTCCTAGCTGAGTGATGTTGGTGTAATGTCTGAAACAGGATGCACCAGCAACAGAGAGCAGTTCGCCTGAGGCTTCTATTAATATCTAGTCTGGGGAAACAAAGATTACATACCTTGCTTCAAAATGACTGGATTTAGAACCCTTAAAGCCTTCCAGCATAACTCAGCTAAAAAATTATATTGTAAAGTAGAACAATCACATTAGTCACATGATTGAGACAAAGTTGACATTTTTTAGCCCACAGAAAGCTCCAGAACCACCTAAGAGCTTCAAATTCAGAAGAAGCAGAAGGACAACCCTTTTTGTCAGAAGCAGAAGTTTCTATATGAGTTCAAAACGCCTGAGCATTTCAATGCATGTTGCTTTCATTTGTAGCAAAAGACAAACAAACAAACAAACAAACAAAAACCATTTTGTTGTCATTAAAGGAAACATAAGTAAATATTAAGTTGAAAAAAGACATCCTTTCACCGTTAAGATACTATTTCTCCATGGACAACTCATCTAAAGAAGCATAGCCCATTGACTCTCTGCTGTTGAGGCCTCATGTGGAGTACTGCATCCAGATGTTGAGTTCTCACTACAGGAGAGATACAGAATTGTTGGAGTGCATCCAGAGTAAGGGTACACAAATGATCCATGAAATGGAACACCTCTCTTCTGAGGGCAGGTTGAGAGAGCTGGGGCTGTTCAGCTTGGAAAAGAGAAGGCTGTGAGGTGACCTAATAGCGGCCTTTCAGCTCATAAAGGGGAGACACAGGAAAGAAAGGGACAGACTCTTTGAAGGGTCTGTGGTGACAGAAGAAGTGGTAATGGCTTCAAGCTCAAAGAGGGTAGACTTAGGTTAGATATAAGGAAAAAGTCATATACAGTTAGGGTGGTAGGGCTCTGGAACAGGTTACCTAGTGATGTGGTTGATGTTCCGTCACTGGAGACATTCATGGCAAGGATGCATAGGGACCTGAGCAACCTGATCTAGCCATGGTGTCCTTGTTCATTGCAGGGCAGTTGGACTGGATAGAATTCAGATGTCCCTCCCAACTCTAAGGATTGTATGATTTTAAATGCTTAAGGAATCTTTTATTTTTGGTTAGGGAATCTGTGAGTTCCCTGTGACTTGGTTAACTTACTGTAATTTGTTCAATTTGTATAAGTTTACCTGTGCCATGCTGTGAACTCTTAAACATAACATAAAAGATGTCTCATAGTGGCCAACCACTATCGTTACAGAAGGGAAAATAATTTAATATGGAATATACTCACATAATTTTATAAATCTGCATTTTTTTTTAATATGTCAGTCAACATTTCCTAACACTTAAAAATCTTTCAAAGGAGAAGTACGTACTTAGTGTTTCTCTGGAATTTTGTGGAAGAGCTATCTGCCATGATGACCATATATTGAATTATAAAATTCAAAAAAAGAATAGAAGGTGAAAATTTTAACTTATATGAAATCAGTAGGACTTATGTAACTTATTTGAATATCTCACTCATTATCTCATAATTAGAATTAATTAACTCAGAATTAATCTCTAAATATTCATATATATATGTATGAATTATGAATTTATTTTTTATCTGCAAATATCTCTTCTTGCAGTCACATTTCTATGGTGAAAATACTAAGTTTCTCTAATATTTATCTTCATTAAAACTTCTCAGGAAACATGAGTGAAGATTTGCTGAGGTTAGAGTGCAAATATATTATAATCTGTAAATCTCTTTTATTCCTTTTCTGTATGCAATATTTTCCAACTTTCTTATGTCTTCTTGACTATCTAACCTTCATTTTCATGTAGAGTGTTCCCTTACTTGTCAGCTCTTTTAATCACAACAAGGAGTTTTCCACTATATTTAACCTGGACCTGGAGATCTTTCCATGGTTAACCCTCACATTTGAGAGCTCTGCTGCATTCCAAGTGAGAAAAAAAAATGTGAACCTTTGCACTTAATCTTCTCCCCCCTTTGAAGAGAAAGTCAAGAAGGAGATAGCTCAACAGAAAGAAGATTCAGAAAGCTAAAGTGACCATGAATGGGGTTAAAACAACTAACCACCTCCCTGTGACATCGTGTGAGATCAAAGAGCAACTGTACGATGAAGTTGAAGTTGTGTTCACTAAGTATACTGCTGAACTGCCTGCTGCAGATAATATTCTACAGACCTTCCTGCAGCCTTTCCCTGGTAAAAGCTTCACAGTGATTAAAGATCACGACACTGTTAAGATATCTGACTTTTCACTGTGGTTTTTCAATGGGAGGATATTTACAACTACAGGAAGTACTAAAAACGTGTTATACATTGCATGGTTTTCTTGGTACGGTTTGAATTTTATATTAACATGAGCATTTAAATTTAGTGCTTTTTATGTTAATTGTTCTTAGTATGGACATCGAGTTCCTAATTGAAATTGCGATGTTTTAATGAAAAGGCAATTTAAACATTAATTATATTTTTAAAGAGAAAAAATCTCACCCAGTAGTGTTCTCTTCCTAAAATATTTCTGAAGAAGGATAATTAAAATAATTTAACTTTATGACTTTCTATCAGTAATACCTTTTATGTTACCCTGTTATTAATATTTATGAGATGTACTTAAAATCTGGGGAGTGGAGCTGGTGAAAAATACAGGTGAAATTCTAACTGACTCAGTTTGTATCTCATACTTTGTCAGCCTAAGAACTGATTCATGTAGAAAATAATCAATTTCAGTATACACTGCTGAAGTTTATAAATCTGCAATGAACAACATTTTAAAAAGTGACTTATCCTCAGATGCCTGTGGAAATGATATTTGAAATCCAGGACATTTCACCTGGTAATTTCTGTTCATCAGACAAATTTGATCCATGACAAAATTAGGTAAACTATTTAATGCCTCTATTTGTTCTTCTGAAAAATATACATTTAATGTATTTTTTATAAAAAGGGGTAATGAGATGAAAGAAGTCTAGGAGGCAAAATGATTTATAATTGAATTTTAGAACGATGATATATTCTGGAATTTTAGAAGGAATAACTAGTAATGTTGCACACTATGAGCATTGTGACACTATATGTAAAATTTGAAATATGAAAATGTCCTCATTCCAACATCTCTATTTTGACATAAAATCCAAGCTGTTGGGGAAGAAGCAGGATGAGTTGGAGTATAGGATAACTTCAGTGTTATTAAGAGAATCAGATTCCTTAAATAATAATATGCCAAGTTAAGTGTTGCTGGCAATAAAAACCACTAGAAATTCTCCTCTTGACATTCTTGAAGCAAGATTTTTATGTTAGACTGTTCAAATTAGGCCTCTTTCCACTCATGCTTGCTTGCTTCCTCACATTTTTCAGAGTGAAGAACCAATTTTACAAAAAAGGATAAAAGGTATAAAGCAACATGGAAAATGTAGTGAGAACTACTTCTTTTAAAATAAGATAAGCAAATGAAAGCAAAAATAGCAGTCATGTAAAAGATTTCAGTATAAACAGTATAGAAAACTGAATGGCTTAAAACAGTTTAGGGAGAGAAGAAAAAAAAAAAAACCTCCACACAAATATCATTTTATAACACGTATTACACTATGTGAACTAATTTGGATTTCTATCTGAACTAATTCAATGATAGACTGAGATCAGGTAGCCTCCCAATTATTTTAACAAAGTTCCTAAATGTAATGAAGGAAAAAAACAAAACTATGTCAATAAAACTAAAGCGGAAAGCTAAGTTTATGAAGATCTTGCTTATGCAAAGTATATGAACATAGTATCAAACTTATGTAACTAATTAGTAAAGCAATGGAACACTGTATCTTGGCATCAGTACAGAGTGAGTAATAATTAGTATTCATATAAAGGTCAAAGTTTCCAAAGAGGTATATGCATATTAACAATTTTGTCTCTACTGCACCTCTGTACGTAAATACTTATATAATTTTTGGAAAGTAGTCTACAAGCTGAAGATATTAAAATTTCCAAGCTGTGATACACTTATAAATAGTATGTATTCCCAATGTAGTAACAAGGTTAAATAAGTGTATGTTCTCAGCTATTTTGAGATCTCAATGAAATGAAATATCTCATTCAAGTTGTTTAATAAATACAAATGCTATTGAAGTTGTATGCCTCGCATGAATTTCCTGTTTAATGAAGATAAATCAAAATACAGTTAACTACTATTATTCAAGTTTGGGGTATTAAAAAGAATATTACTATTCACAGCCTTGTTAGTTACAAAATATTTTTTTATTATTAATCAATTGTTTGTTGTTTATTTATTTGTTTGTTTATTGTGTGTTTTAAAGTAAAATCTCAACTATGAAAAATAAATCTGAACAATATGTGGTTCGTAAAATATTCAGAAGAGCAAAATAACAAAATATGAGCCAAAACTCCATTAACTACTAATATTGCACAGTTTCTTAAGTGTCTAAATCACAATTTAAAAATTAACAGAGCCTTCAGATGTTAGGAAAACAAACAAACAAAGAAAAAAAAAAACATGTTCAGTAAATATTGCTGAAGCATATTAGCTAGAATAGTTAGAATTCTCCATACAACGGCCTTTTTGAAGAGATAAAATATTTTCGGAGACTTAAAAACTCTAATTTCTATGACTTTCTATAGACAATGTTATCTATCAGGATGATTTGCTTGCTGTATGTTTTCTCTCTTGAATGTTGGATCACCATACTATCTGCTGTTACTACTAGATAGGAAGATAAATTTGCAGCTGGAGGATATCTTTGTGATTTGCTTGAGGTTCATTGATAGTCTTGCTCTTCTGTTATCAAACATTCCTGATCTAAATTGACAGATCAGTTGGGTTACAGAAGAATGCACTCACATTGTTTTGGCCATCTGTGAGCTGAGGCCATGCATTGCTGCCATGAATTCTGTATACTCTCTATTTAACTAAGGTGAGGATCCCAGCTGGAGTCTGCAGATGAAACTTGGCACTTCTTGTCTTCAGGGCATAGTAGTTAACACAGACGATTACTTTAAACAAGATATGCACACTGATATGAGGATGTAATCTACATGTGCTTTCGCATCAAATCAAGAGATGTTAAAAGTGATGTGGTAAATGGAAGTGGCTTTCGTTATTATGCTGTGTACAGTGTTTTATGGATTAAATTTTACCTTGTTCTCCAAACTACAAATAAAGTCCTCACAAAATCTAAATATTTTTCTCAATTATTTTGAACTATTTTCTATATTAAATTAAATAAATAATTTATTTTAGTTCTATTCTTTTACAATATTAACATATGTTTTAGTGCAGACTATTACTAGTTTTTCTTGACAACCTATTCTAGTCTGGCTGCTGTTATACAGATTTTAAAACCTTGTTAACACTAATATTTTGGCTTGATATTAAAGAATTTTTGAGATTTCTTGCAACACCTCTTAATTCCTTAATTACTAATTTGAATTTCATTTCACAGAGATTTTGGATTAAGAAGAGAGGGTAGAGCAAATTATATCATTTCTCTGTCCAAATTTGAGAGCAAATGAGCAGTACTATTGCATATGACATATGCAAACATAAAAAAAAAAAAGTTAAAAAAATTCTAAATGTTAACAAGGCTACATCAGAAGAGTCCTAATTTTCTATTTATTTAAACTGTTACCTCCTCTGTCTGTATATCTTACTAGCCTTCAAACAGTAGCACTTGAATGTTCACACTTAATTTGCTAATTTCAATAAAATTAACAGTTCTGAGATAGTATTAAGATCATTTCTATTATCTATGTTATAATATTTCACACAGAATCATAGGAGTTGGAAGAGACCTGAGATTATCTAGTCTAAACCCTGAAGAGAGTCTGGTCCCACTGACTTCCATAACTAGTGATAGGACTATAAGTAATGGCCTCAAGTTGTTCCAAGGGAGGTTCAGGTTGTATATTAAGAAAAAAATATTCTCTGAAAAAGTGTTCTGGCACTGCAATGGGCTGCCCATGGATGTAATTGAGTTGAAACATTTAGATGTGATACCAAAGGACATGGTTTAGTGGTGTTATATTGATAGTAGGTGGATGGTTGGACTTGGTTGATCTTGGAGATCTTTTCCAATCTTGGTGATTCTATGATTCTATGATTCTTTGACTTGATTCCTGAACTTTAGATATTTATAAACAGTGATGAGATGCCCTCTAAGCCTTCTCTTCTTCAAACTGAGGAGTCTTTGCTCTCCCTGCCTTTCCTCATGTGTGAGATGCTCCAGGCACCTAATCATTTTTGTGGCCTTCCATTGGACTCTCTCTAGAAGATTCTCATCTTTTTTATACCAAGGAGCCCAGAACTGGACACAGTATTCCAGATGTGGCCTCACCAGGGCAGAAGAAAGAAGGATCACTTCATTCAACTTGCTGACCACACTCTTCTTAATGCACATATCATTGGCCACAGGAACACACTGATGTTGTCCATCAGGACCATTATGTCCTTCACAGACTTCATTTCCAGCAGGTCATCTCCTGACTTGTACTGATGCATGCAGTTATTCCTCCCCAGATGTAGAACCCTACAGTTGCTCTCAGGTTCCTCTCTGCCCAACTCTCTAGTCCAGGTCTTGTTGGCACCTACTGTGCCAGCCACTCCTCCCAGCTTTGAATAATCAACAAACTTGCTGAGGGTGGACTCTATCATTCAGATTGTTGAAGAAGATATGGAACAAGACCAGACACAGTACCAACCCCTGGGAAACACCACTCGTTACAGGCCACTAGCTAGACTCTGAGCCACTAATCACAACTCTCTGAGCTCTTCCAGTCAGCATGTTCTCAATTGCTTTGAGATGATGCCCAGAACACATTGTTCCATCACTTATCTAGCCTGATTGGCCTGTAGTTGCCTGGGTCCTCCTTGCTCTTTTTGAAGATGGGGGCGATATTGGCAATCCTCCAGTCTTCAGGCACACCACATGTTCACCAACACCTTTCAAAGACGATAAAGGTTTGACAATCACTTCTTTCAGTTCCCTCAGCCTTTGTGGGTGAAACTCTTTGGGGACCATTGATTTTTGGGCATTGATTTTACCTAAATGATCTGACCATCTCCTCCTTGATTAAGGGGGAGTCATCCTTCCTCCAGGCTCTCTTTCTTACCTGCAGAATCTGGGATTTCCTAGCAGTAAAGATGAAAGCAAAGAAGGCATTCAGCACTTCTGCCTTCTCAGCATCCCCTATTTGCTGAGTACCTACAAGATTAAGAATCATTACCTACATTTTCCCTACTCTCACTTTTGCTGTTCATTCTTTTCTGTGACAACTTGTTCTTTACCTCACTTCTGGAGTTAATATTGTAGTGATTTTAAAGAAGGTGACTTACAACTTATTATTTATTTGGAGGGAATATAAGGTATTCTGAAGGCACACAAATGGTTAGTTTGTGTTTGCAGAGATGATCACTGAGAAAGATGGGAGGCATGTATTTTTGGGACAGGCTACACATACACTTCAGTTGCTCTGCAATATGAGGTGGTTTTTTTGTTGTTTTTTTTGTTGTTTTTTTGAATATACTCATTTGTCAAATATGAAATAATATCAATAAAAAGCATTTGCTTAAACAAAACGTGTTAAAGCACACTGAAAAATAATATATATAGAGAGAAAAATTCATAGGACTCTGAATTCTTCCTACAACTAATGCTCCATAAAATGTCACCCATTCTAAAATATATGATGGAACAATAGACTACTGCAATCTTCTCCATAATGTAACATCTGGATTGTTTTCAGATCTTCTCAGAAGGACCATAAAATATTCACTGTAATCACGTAAAAGCTAGGATCCTTGCTCAAATACTTTACATACTGTGCACTCATTCTTGTGGTCTTTTTCATCTAGGTATGCCTTAAGGAGAGTCAAAGTATGGAACTTTTCACTTGGAACACAGTAATATGTTTTTCATACAAAAATAAAGACAAAACTAAATTCTTAGTGATTGTTATATCAAGAAATTCCCATTTCCTTTGTAATTTGCAAAGTTAAAAAATAAATAAATAACACAACAAATGGGCATAAAAAATAGTTGACAGCTTTGTGCCATATTTTTTTTTAGATTATGGCAGAAAAACAATCTTGCCTTGCTCCCAATAGCTGTGTTTCATCAAAGATTTTGAAAATATTCTGACAGATCATTGTTTCTTCCTTTTGTTCCGGAAATGCTGATATACTAAAATAATTTTTTCTTCTTTAGCATTGATTTCTTCTCAGTCAAATAGGACATGATTGAATTAAATATTTCAACCACTTGAAAATTTTCTACATCTATATAACAAAATCTAATTTTAACCTATAATTGAGATTAAAATCTAATCTTAATATATTATTAACATTAAATTAAATATCCTATGAATGTCAAAACATTTTGATTGTATTATATCGAGTGATGTTTATTGATTTCTATTGTGAAAAGTATGAAATAATTTGTTTTTATCAAGATGAAATTAGATTATAATATTTCTTTGTGTTATGTTATAATATTTCTACTATTTAACATAATTGAGGTTCAAAAGTTAGTCTGAATTGTGTAATTTCCCTTAGTTTTTCCTCATAGGAAACACATTTGTGACTATTTACAGGCTATTCTGGATAGATTTTTAAGAGAAAAAATCTGTGATGTGGAGATGGCAGGCCAGAAAGATTTCTTTGGAACACTTTGGAAAACAGAACTTAAAATATTTAAAGCAAAAATAGGAAATTCCTTACATTGTCAGGGAAATATATTTTGTTAAAATAATCTTACTTCCTTACTCAAAAATATATATAATTTCTGCTTGTAATAGAAGCACTAATCATAAGTCATCACTGCAATTCATCCATTCCCCTTTGACATTTTACAGCCTTAGAGCCTCAAGCCTCTAACAAAGTTTAGAACGAAACACAGATTCTCAGCAGCTGTCAAAGAGAAGAGAATTAAAAAGGAGTGTGGTAATTGCTCCTGCTACATTTGTAGTAAAAGGCATCACTGGAAATTAGGCTTCTATCAAATGATTGCCTCCTCACCACTTCACTTTGATGTTTTTCTTAATTTATGTGTGAATTGAGAAGAAGATATTAGACTATGGAAGAGGCTATTTCCTCTCTTAGATATTCTAACAATGCAAACACAATCAATGTGTTGAAGGATGTTAACAAAGGTGTGGCACTGAGCACCTCTAAGAAAAGAAGGTCTAACAACATAACTTATAGTGCTATAGATAGCCTTATTAATTAGGTGTAATATATTAGATATCTGAGCTGCTTATAAAGCAGATCTTTTCCCTCAGAAGCATTTTAATTTATTCTCTTTGTGAATAATTTGTTCTGGAACCAGGAAAGAATTATGCTTCTCACATAATGGATTAATAAGACAATTTTCAACCAACAAAGGAAATTGAAGACAAAGGTTAGTAACTGAGGATAAAACAATAAAAAAAAATTTAAAAAAGTATAAAAAAGAAAAAACCCTTCTTTGTCTGGATTGCTTATGTACTTCTGAGAAAACATAATTTTTAGAGGAAAAAAACCACCACCACCATCAACAAAAACAACAGCTGTTTATTTGACTTTTGATGAATTTACAGGAAATTAATTTTTTCTTAAAGATTAATGTCTGTCTTTTTAATCTGGTCATGCTGTATGACTAACCAATTGCAAGTATCTCTTTAGCATAAATTGTATTCTTGATTCACCTAGACAAAAAGTAGAAGCAAACATGTTATTTAAATTAGATTCTTATATCTGGGAGAAGACAGAAACATAAACCATCTGAATTTTAAGTTAGAAAATCTTAACTCCCATGTGAAGAGTTTCACAAATTCTTTTGGAATATGAGAAAAATTCTACTTGATGAAACATGGATCCAGATGTTGTGAAACAGTATCCCAGAAGGAAGAATGTTCTCAGTCCTATAACTTTCATAAGTTCATAAGTTCATAAGGTTGGAAAGGACCTATAAGATCATCTAGTCCAACCATCCTCCTATCATTATCTCTACCCAACTATATGTACAAAACCACTCATATATGTGTGCATTCACATGCAATTATTTGTCCACGTATTTATCTAGAAAGCTGCTAGATTATATCTTTGCAAAAAAAAAAAAAAAAAGTGGTTAAAAGTGAAAGGTGAGTCATCAGAGCAGCAAAGCAGCAAAGTAGGTGGTAACTTGAATTCTGAACTGTTCTACCAAACACCCAGCCAGTAGATCCAGGACTTCGAGACAGGGGAAGCTGTACTGCTTCCTGATGGAGTCAGATATTTCTCATAGTGGCACAGAAGAGGTAGGGTGCAGTGGCACAGAAGAGGTAGATACTGGGAGGCAGCAGTGGGGAGAAACTGGATCATGATGAATTCCAAATAGATAAAAGAAAAAAAAAATCACAAGTGCCATAAACTTAAATATTGCGATCGAATGTTGGAAGAAGTTCCCTGGAGACTTTTGTGGTTTCTCCATTCTTACAAATATTCAAAACTCAACTGGTCATGACTATGAGCAAGTTAGTACTGTTGATCTTTTCATTCAGCGAGCAACTTGAATTGTTCCATGCTTTCAAAATAGCGTTTTTCAGTGTTTAACGCACAGTTAGAATCTAACCTGATTTTACCAATTCACATGTATTTATCTATTCACAAATATTCACAATTAATTCGCAAATATTTATCTATTTACACCTCTCAGTTCAGTCCACGTATGTACAATATATATATAAGCCCATAAAGGAACCATAGTTTCATGGATAAGAGGTAACTAGAGATAAATCTGACAAGATTGAAAGGTACCATTACCAGCATTGACAAGATTTTCTGTAGTCAAACAAAATTGTATGTACTGCATATCAGAATAAATACATATATTTTTTCTTTATTTTTAATGGGTAGAAAGAATTCTCATTTTTTTAAATTTTTTTTTAGACATACTACAGTATATTATTTTTTATGAAGATAAAACAATTTGAGGAAAATGTGAGATAAAATTCACTCAATATTTCAACTTTCTGGATTCTGTTCAGTTTTGAATGGGTCATTTTCTTACAGAAACAAAGGATGGAACTCTGACAGATAGACAGTAATGCTAGTAGTGGATTCTAGTTCCTGTAGGTTAACTCAAAGTTTCAGAAAATAGCACATGCCTAATTGTGAAATATCTGAGACAAAATGAGTACAGTTTTCTTGATATAAAAGATCTTTTCTCATATGTGGCACCACAAAGGAAAAAAAAAAAAATAAAAGGCAAAAGAAGAAAAAAAGGAAATGCCACCAATTTGATAGGAGATTGTTACGAGGGACAGGACACACAAAATTAACCAGTGACAGGAGGAATGCAGACTAATTTCAGACTTTAAGACATGAAACTTTCCATGTAACAGGGAAGTACACCTTTTTTAAGGAAAGAAAAGCATGCTTACTGAAATTGTTAGAATCAGTTTGCTACATTCAGCATTCTTACATGCTGCATTCATGTTCATACATGAACAGTCATGTAATAATGAGAGAATTAATGTTTTTTTTTTATTTTTCAATTCTGTTTTAAATGCGTGACAAAAAAAAAAAAAGTATTTTAATGCTAGATTCAAGAATATTCATTTCTAATTAGCTTTGAAAAATGACTGCTGGTTTCCAGTTCCCATAGGGTTCTGCAATAGAGTGACAGTTAATTGTCATTAATTTTAACAAAATGTTTCATGCTTAACATACCACCACATTGTAGTAATCAGAAATAATTAAAAGCATTTTTATATTATTTTTTATAAATGTGTTGAATACTGTTAATCAATTCATAATGAAGTAAATGAGGAAAGAGTCTCTTTTTGTCCTGTGCAATAGAGAATGAAGCTCATTTGGCATCTTTCACTAGACTCCAGGGTACTATCACAACTTGAGAAGAAAATTATAACAGCAGAACAATGCAAATTCTAGCATTACAAGCCTATGATGTAATTCATAATGATGCTTGAGAGCCTACCACACTCTTCATAATAAATATTCCTATGCAGTACTATATATATGTACTTATCCTGTTTACATTTTGTCTTTTCCTCCTGTGATTTTTTGAAAGTCATCATTGGTCAGCTCCAATTCCACTCCATTTTCTGAACACTGAAAAATCAGTTTTAAAACATTCAATACAGATGAATGAATGAAGAGCACTCTGTATTTGGGAAAGGGAGGGCTAGCCTTGTTTGTCTGAGCAGCTTTCATATTTACTAACTTATGAGTTTCTCAGCCATTAATCTGAATGTGTGAGATTTTCTGGTAACAACAACGTAAGAACATGGACTTCTAATCAAAATATCAATCATACTGATGTTCTGTTGTCTTAATGGTTACAAAAATGCAACGATGCAATCATATTTCTTCACTCTATAGTCTCCAGAGGAATTTATTAAGAAGGACTGTGAGATCACAAATGACCTTCAAAATCACAAAAGACAAAGAAATGTTGATGAAAGCAAAGTCTGAAATAGTGGATTTCCATTTAGTCCTGAATTGGTGCTCCTTCCAATGTCTATGCCTGATCCATTTAGAAGAAATCCCAGACTATCACCTGCATGAAAACTGCAGTATACTTTCCCCCTGAACTCATTTACCACTAACCACAAGTAAGCAGAAGTAATTTACCGATATTATCAGAGAGAGACTTTCATCTCAACCTCATAGTTTTTTAAGTAATGTCAATACATTCTTTTCTTATACATTTTGGAAAAGAAATTTCACTAAAGTACCAAAACATTCAAGCCATTATTAGACAAACTGTGTCTAGAGTGGAAACAACATCATTGCTAAAAGATACAGATGCTTTGATTAAATGAAAACAGTACATTTCTATTATGCATTCTTGAAAAGGTGGTTCTGAAGATATGACAAAAAAAAAACACAACAGCTTGCAAAATTCTCAAGTGAAGTTATCAGACAAGTTCTGTTCTCATCTCTTCTGAACAGTTCTTATTAGGCAGGTACAGGGTCATGTGGAAGGCTGTAGAATCTGAGAATTCCTCTGATCCACTTGACTAACTGTTCCTCTTTTCCACAGATGGAGGTCAAGTCTATAAAATGGCATTTATTCTGTGGTGAGATTTACCAACACATCACTAGAAAATCTTAAGGGAAAAGATAATCATATTCTGATCTAAACTTTAACTTGTTTCATAGGGTTGCAGTAACATCACTCATGCTTTTAGGTTATTCATGCATTCATAACTTGAATGAGTTTTTATTTATTTCATGAGATGAACACAGTAAGACATCTGAATTTGTACTGTAGATTTAATGCAGAACTTATTAAATGCATTACTTCTGATTTTCAAACAATTATATACATTCATAGATTTTATATCGATATAGCTCTTTACAATATTAAGCACTATATTATTTTTGTTCTCAATCTACATGTTCATGTCTTAAAATTGAGTTTATGGAAGTTATTATTATTTAAAATGTCAATTCTGCACAACATCAAAATTCCATGCTAGAAATTCATTTTCTGTTTATCAGATATTAAATGAATTTGTACATATTTACAAAATAGCCAGCATCTATTTTTGTTACCTAACAACAGAACAGAACAACAATCTTGACAACTTATCCTAAGTTTAATAGTACCATAGAGTGAGAAAGAAAAATTGTTGTTTTTTTTTCTATATGTATACATTTTTTTCTTGCTATGATATGCTTGATAGACACATGGAAATCAAAGCAGATAACAAAATGTTTCATACTCAGCAAAAGGGAAGAAGCTGATAAAGAATACCTGCATCCAATCTAAATCCTGTATGTGATATCTTTATAGACAATAATGATGATAAGAACAGCCTAACTCCTGAAATTTATTTTAAGTCAATGGAAATATCTTAATCAATGAGGTATGAGTTACATGGAAAATATTGTCTATGTAGCTCACATTTCTTATTCAAGGAAAACCTCTAACTGATACACCAGGATATAATGTTCTTGCAGAATGACACTCTAAATTGACAGTTCATTAGAAAAATGTCCTTACTACCCACATAATCTGTAATATTTGTACTAGAATATCCTCCACCCTATAAGTTTTAATTTACTCTTCATCTCTATAATGTTTGCAACACTGACAGTCAGGAATATAACAAAAATGCACTAGATACAGTCTCACTAAGAAAGTAGAACATATACTAAATGGAAAATTCACTGATGCAAGAATTTCAACTTGCAGTCAATATTCTGTGTAACACAATTTTTTTTGCTGCAATTAATCTTGCTAAAGGTCAAAGAATTATGTTCCTGAACTTTCCTGATATACAGAAAAGTAGCTTCTACAGAAAAATCAGCAACAACAATAAAACCTAATAATAATGAATTCATTTTCAAGGAAGCAGAATCTGGCTTTAACCGTTAAATTCTGTTTTATTTTCATGTTGAATGATAAGCAAATTAAATTCTTCTGTTAAAAAAAAGAAATTATACTGTCTGTTATACTTTCACATTGATTAAATACATTTGCCATCTTCATTAGTCTGTCATAAAGAATTCGGTATTCAGAAGTCAGAAAAGAAGAATCTACTTTTACATTAAATTTAAAAAACGTAGTTGCATTCATTTTTATGTTTGCACATATTTTATCCTAATTTCAGTTCCATAATCTTTGACAGAAAAAAGTTTTTCTATTCATATCCATTGAGATACTTGGACAAATTATGTTCTTACTCACAAAATTTTCATCTTCATTAATTTTAAGTGTCTGGAGTGCAGGAGATCATATTTCCTTTTACTATTTACAAAGTGATACAATCTTAAAGTTCAGTCCAATTGGGAAATGTCAATGCAATGAATTTTGAGGCTTATGTGGTTTTCTGAAATGAGTTTTTCAGTCCCTACTGAATTAAAGATGAATTTAACACTCCTTTATCATATCAAGTTAGCTATCTACTACTAACCATGATACAAAGGTTAAAGTTAACAGAAAGCACAAACAACAAATCAGCGAAATAAATAACCCCGCTCTTCTTTGATTATGGAATGTCTGCATTTAGAATAACAGCCATGCTTAGTTTTATCTCTATCCCAGGAAAATAACATAACTATCACATGTCAATCCATTATAATATGTCACTGTCCAGTGAAATTTAAATAAATTATTCTCTCTGATCATTTGATCTAAACAGAATCTGTTGCTGACTTAAAAATAGTTTGTTTTGTAATTCTTTAGGATATAAACTGTTTTAAGTCTAGGATATGAAATTGGCCAGAATCTATCTCCAGATAACAGAAATAAATATAGGGGGTGATGCAACAAAGAGAAACATTATATGCAGATATACTAGAGCAAAATTTCAGATTTCCTATTTCAGATGTAGGAAATTTGCTCTCACTTGAAGACTGACTGATTGCAAACTTTGTTAATATATAGAACAGAGGTTTATTGCTAGTAGAAAGTATGTACAAATAAAATATGTACTGGAGGTGGAATATAGTTAAGGTGGGAAATGTTTTGCTCTGTACAGCCCTGGTACAAATATTTCTAAATATAAGTTATAGGCAGAATTCAAGTATATAAATGTGTGCAAGAATCTTTATATCATGAAACATCTATGACCATTAGCAGAAAATGCTTGGAACAGCAGCAGAAAGGAAGAACATGCATTGTAATAATATGGCTTTGCCACTCAATTTGAGTGGGTGACATTTAGACGAGCAACAAAAGTCATTTTAACATCTCTGCATTAGATTTCAGAACTTTGCCCAGACAGTGAAGAACAGAAATGTATAATTATGCACATGTATATAGGAATGTACATTAATACAAAATAGTAAAAGAATCATATAATTTTTTAGGTCATATGTGACTTCTGGGAGTCATTTGACCCAATACATGAAAGGTACAGTCAACTAGACCAAATTGCTCACAGACATGGCCAGTTAAGTGTTGAATATCTGCAAGGAGGGATGATCTACAAGGTGTCTGGGAAGCTTATTCCAATATTTAATCACGGAGTAAACTTTCCCTTAGCTGAGTACGGACACTACATTTTTGCGAAGTACTCTATTGTACCACATGAGAGTTAAGTTCACTTCCTTGCTTAGCATCTTAGAGAAATCCTGCTGGGAATTCTGGCTTCATATACTGATGTTATAGTGCTACTGCACCTCTGCTATCAGCCATTCCTCAGCAGCTTTTTAATTTACTAAGAACTTGAAATTTATTAATTATCATTTCATTTCATAAGCATGACCTTGGTCTTCTGGCCACTTAGTTGGTGAAAACCAGTAATTCACCTACCCAGTTTTCAGCTGTCTGAGAGACTTAGATTACTGTAGTACAGTTGAACAACATTCATTCTGTTTTACTGAAAATTTGTTTCTTAAGCTAAGCATAGCACTTTAGCTGAAAAGCATCAAAGGTGAAAACAAACATACAAACAAACCCCTACAGATATAAAATTGTTGAGAAGGTAATATTTAGAGGCTAGATGATTCAGGAGAAAAAGCAGTCATGAACAGATATATCTTAAGGTAAAAAAAACAACAAAAATTGGAACTTCAGAATCAGAAGGTGACAACTCAGTCATTAAGAATCAGACAATACACAGCTGCTTTATGAGTTTAAGTTGTGCAAATATTGCTTGCAGAGTCTTTTCACGTGGTAAAGTTTCAAGAACAAAAGAGTCACACACCTTTTACATTTACAGAATCTACAAACACTAGAGTATGTAAGAAAAAACAGTATTTCCCACAACTTGATGGTAACTGTACTTTCTCCATGTGTGACATAGATTTAAGAATGTTTACAAAATAGATGTAGGCAAATCAGTTCAGTAGAAAGTCTGCACCTTTCTTCTTTGGTATTGCAAAATCACTTGTGGTGCATTGCTATTGTGACATTTCAAAGATAATGTATATCTGCAAGTTCTATGGGAGACCTTGCGATATATAAGAGTTTCCAAAATCCTTGGGATAATATTAAAGTCCTGGTACCTCCTCTCATTATGGTAATTTAAAGGTAATCCAGTTACTGTGTTTACACTGAATTTACCTGGGAGTTTACTTTACATGCAATACTATATACCATGTCCTAATTGGTATATTACATTGGTAAATTTAGTTACACATATGTGGCATCCTGCAAAGCTGAATGGAAGCACATGGGGAAAAAAAAAAACAACAACAAAACCCCAATATAGTCATGTTCTTTTAATTTTAGTACTAAAAATTTTGTGAGTAAGCTGTTGCATACTTGCTCAACAATATCAAATTGTTGAATAATTCTTGTCTTCTTGCTATCAAACTTCCAAACAATTTGGCTCAAGTAGCAATCATTCCACTATTGCATCTGTAGTCATGGTTCTTGAACTGCCTGTTACAATAAAGTTTACCAACAGAGGAAGTACTTCAAACCACACCTTATCTACAGCTGAATATTTCATTTTTTTGAAGATGTTACTTGTATTCTCATATGTTTGTAGAAAAGAAAGCTACAAGTAGATTCTGAGCATTTTTTTTTGCAATCATATCTATAAGACAATCAAAAGCTTGACAGAACATACTAAGGTAAATAGTTTTCTCATATTAAAGGATCTCTTAGAACTGCCTACTATGAGATTCATTAAATTTTACATAGTGTTTAATCTAATCACTGGAAATTCCCAGATGATATTACAGTTTAGCAACTGGAAATAGCATCAGAAAATTTGCTCAGAACATTGCACATCAAATCCAGATACTGGGGGAACTATGGGAAAAAAGAGGAAGTAGACAGAAGTCTCAAGAACAGGTATGTCCAGCCTTTGGCCAGAGGCATGTGGCCTGGGGCAGCAAGTAATGTTTCTGTGCCATCATGGAGGTGCTATTCCCTAAAAAGTGTTCTGGACCAGACTCCGGTGTTCACCCATCAGTCAGCAGCAATCAAAACATTGGTGTTCTATTAACATTGGCTCAATGGAAACCAGGACAAGGGGAGGGCACAATACAGTGCTATCTCCACCAGCCACAGGTGGAGATAGCACCTCTTCAACAGCTCCACATCTTTCCTGTACTGGTGGCCCCAGACCTGGATGCAGTACTCCAGATGGGGCCTCACAAGGGCAGAGTAGAGAAGGACAATCACCTCCCTGTCCCTGCTGGACACTCCTCTTCTAACAGATAACATTGGCCTTTTGAGCTGCAAGAGCACACTGCTCTTGAAAAAAGATATTTCCTTGCTTTCTGCTTGGACAAAGGAATGTGACAATAAGTTTCAAGTTTGTTGAAAAAAAATCGTTGTTTTTTGTTTGGTATATTTGTGCTTCCATTTTCATTTGATACCAAATGAAATATGTTGAGTTGCAATCAAATATTCAACTGAAAAATTTAATCGTGTCTCTTTACTAGACTTTTGTAAGACCTATCTTACCAGGCAAAAATATCTCTCATGTCACATTCACGCCTTATTCATGTTACTGCCTTTTTAGCAGTACATACATATGTGAATTATTGTTTTCAAGAATTAATTACAGGCTACAAAAATTTTATCAAAAATGAACACGTGATAACTCATAAGAATTACAAACACTTCCATTTTGCCAGCAAGAACAACATAGAAGATATTATCTGGATGCAGGTCAATAATAACATCTCATGACATAAGATATATTAACATATCTGATTTAAAAGCGTCCACAGAAAAATAAAATTGAAGAGAAAGAAAGAGAGAAAGAGAGAAAGAAAGAGAGAAAGAGAGAAAGAGAAAGAAAAAGAAAGAAAGGAAAGAAAGAAAGAAAGAAAGAAAGAAAGAAAGAAAGAAAGAAAGAAAGAAAGAAAGAAAGAAAGAAAGAAAGAAAGAAAGAAAGAAAGAAAGAAAGAAAGAAAGAAAGAAAGAAAGAAAGAAAGAAAGAAAGAAAGAAAGAAAGAAAGAAAGAAAGAAAGAAAGAAAGAAAGAAAGAAAGAAAGAAAGAAAGAAAGAAAAAGAAAGAAAGAGAAAATAAAATTCACAAATCCAGAAATATTCAAAAAGTGATTAAGATGCGCTTAAATGAAGTGAAATGCTTAGACTAACCACCAGCTACTAGGAAGGTGTCAGCACAGGGAGGAAGCTTTATTTGTACTGCAAAGTTTGGCAGGAAAAAATTGTTCTCTGCCCAGAGGTGATAAAGAAACTTCACTATGGGTTTATATATTTTGTTTCTTATGTCATCTCCACATGCAGTGGACACTTGTAACATCCTTACTAGCAATGAGACACATTAAAACTTTATGTACACCACACTACCTGCCAGACTACACATGACATTTGGCCACTGACTTCTGCAAAAAAAAATGCACAGTGATGGAGATCCTGATCCCACCTTTCTTTCTTTCTGCGTCTTTGTCTCTTGCCATAACTTTTCATAAAACTTACTATTTTCTTATCTAAACTTTGGATTGCTCAGTTAAACTAGCTTATATATTAAAAATAAATAAATTAAAAAATCAGGAGTAGGGGTATGGGTTTTTCTCATAAAAGACAGAAAAGCAATACCTTTTTTCAGAAAATAGAGGTGCTTTTTGAAATGGGATTTGAACCACAGATAGCTCATTTGAAGTATCATAGGTATCAATTAAATATTGTTTACTGATCATAAATGAATACTGATCTTGAAAGGTGTAAATGTTGTAGTATAAAGTATACAGAGATGACTGAGGAAGATTAGGTTCATGAATGAATAACTGATTATTTTCAGAAAGGAATAAGTGTGTTTTTGCCTCTGGGCATGTTAAATTGAATTTACCTACACCTCTGCTTTACACAGTTGGAAATCCACGTTAGCACTAAAACTGACATTATATAGACTCTATTTTCAGATGAACAAATTACTTTTGTAAACCTGAAGCTATATTGTAATAATACTTGTGATGAAATTGGAAGTCAATCATAAGATTTCATCTAATACCTCATAAATCGTAACAAATTTTGCTACCGCAAGTACACTCAGTAGCACTGAAGAAATACACATCCCATATTACTAAAGGTGTTCATTACTGGTATAACCGCTGAAGAGCTGTCACCTATGCACTACACCTATGCAATCTAGCACTTAATGTGAAAACAGCATCAACAAATCTTTTCCAAGGCTGCTTGAATTACCTCAGTAATCTGTACCAACTAAAATCACAAATGAAAAAGCAACATTTAGGTTATCATCTTTATTTTTCTTTCACCCAGTTTTAAATGGCATTTAATCTATCAACTTCTTATTTTTACATCTCTGGATTATAAAATATACAAAACTTTAAACTGTTACAATGTCCAGTAATGCTGAAACTGACTTTTAGTTAAGAATATAAACAGCATTTTTCTGGAAACTGTCCTTTGCTTTTGTATTATTTTTCAAGTTATTAATAGTCTAATTCAATTAAAGTGTAGTGATAATTTTGAAAATGTGCTGAAAATGATTCAAAGTTAGAAGAACTGTAAATTTAAGCCATGCTAGTATGAGCAATTTGCAGTCAGTCATTGTGCTGCTCAGACCACAAGTACAGATGCTGGTCAAATTTCTTGGCTCCGAATAACTGTTGAAAATCAGAAGAAGAGAGCTCTGTTGTGCATCATTTAATCTAAAATTATACCTACTAAAATAGTCAATATAAGTTAAAAATGATTCTTTTAGGCTGCATATTGATGTATCCCCTGGTGAAATCTAGACACAGGGGAACCTAGGCTATGAAAGAACCACTAGATGTGTGATCTAGACATGTCATGTTCCTGGTCTGAATGATCAGGAGAAGATCCTCTCTTATATGCCCCTGCAGATATATCTAGGTGTTCTTATTAGATCTGACTCTTTATGCTCAACTATCAGTGAGTTTTGGACAGTTGCAGGAAACAGACCATTGAGCTACAAGCTGTATAGATTTTATCCATCACCCAGAAATCCTAACAGTATCAAGAATTCTTCATGCTCAATAAATATTAATACTTTTTTTTTGTGTTGATTTGGATGAAGTAAAAAGTAAAAGTAGTTCTGAGGGATCCTCAAAAAGTTAAAGATCTCTTCACTGTCCTTTCTGCTATTTTGATATTTTATGTAAACATGTAAAGATTTAAAAGCCACTCTGAAGATTCCAAGTTGTAATCAGTTTAATATCTTGCAGAAATATTTTCAGTATTTTAATCCTATGGAATGAATGGCTAATCCATTAATTGTTTTAAAATTTGCATGTGTGATTATAATGGATCTTCACTGTCTCATTAAAATACATCAATTTAAAATTGTTAATCTCTTACAGCAGTCGGTTTGCATTGTTGGATGTAGAGACACTCAGTAGGCTTTTAGTCCATACAAAATCAGTACAGAAAATCAAAGAGGTGTTAAAAAAGCCAATTTGAGCTCTCTAATACTCTGATAATCTAAACTAACAAAATTTAGTCACAAACATGCAGGGCCACAGAGATTCATGAAATGTGTGCATTTGACACTGACCAGAGCAGCAGGAGTCAGAAGGTAAAAGTACTTCCATACCACAGTCACAGTCAATTGCAGATTCATATTACCTTTCATGAACTCTTAACTTTATAAAAAAGTGAAGTCAGGTGAAGTAAAAAGGAATGTATTTTTTCCTTATAGAAGAGGCACAAAATTGTTTGCACCTGAGAATTTGGCAAATATGGCCACTTTAGAATACATCCTCAGTACATCCTCAGCTAATCTCTCTTTTGGAAGAGACAAATGTCTTTTAGGATACCTTTGCAGTTAGTTAGCACCTGCAGACTTTCCTCTGACAACAGACAATTTATGAAATGTGTGAGAAGTGATGGTCTTTTCTTTGTGCCCTGTCCTGAATTGCAGGTGAATGAAGTAGTCACAGAAATTCACCCAGGAGAGCTACCACAACAAATACCTTTAAACTGCCTTCATTTTGTCTGCCTTCATTTTGTCAGGAAAAAGATAAATAAAACAAAATAAAATACAACAAACCCCCACATATTAATTGACTTTAAGATCTAAGGAGTAATAACTTAGACCTGCATGTAAGGAATGCAGAATAATGTAGAAGACCTCTAAAACAGATATTAAAACAGGTATTTTTAAAACGCAGACTTTAAAAGTGGCACCAAAGTAGTAAGAGAACAAGAAGGATTTATATGTTCTTTAAGCAGCATTTCTCACAGAGCATAAAATAAAGATCAGACTGCTTAATTTAGACAGTAAATTTAAGAGTTACATCACATAAAATACATGTGATTAGTGAGTATTGCAGATAACTTATCTTAGATGCCCTGCCTATATCAGTTAAGCATCTTTGAGTGATGAACAGTGAATTTTATAGACTGAACACAAATCCACATCACAGTGTCTACAAATTGCACCATGTCTAGTTGTGGGGTACGTACAATATGTGGTTAGGATTTATGTAAAAAAATAAAAAATAAGATAAGGCCTGCATCACAGATATATTTTGTGTTAAAATTCACTGGAGAAAATTCAAGAAATAATCACTTGTCACTCATTAGAATAGTACAAAGCTCAACATCAATTGATTTTCTTAATAGCTAGAATTTTCCCAACTTCCTATTGCTTTACACTGCCCTAGATTCAACTGAATGGCTAGAAAGAGCCCTATCTCCCCACTGTGCCTGCTTGCCAGTGTATGTGATATGATCCTACAAAGACAACGCAGGTTTCAGACAGGATCTTGGATTCCTACAAAGACAACGCAGGTTTCAGACAGGATCTTGGATGTTTTATCTACAAAAAAATTTCCATATTCTTCTCATCTTATTAAACACAAAAATGGAGCTGCTTAAAAGCTTTTACCTCAAATGCAGTACAGTACCTGAAATTTAATGTAGAACATAGTATATGTGTTAATTTCAAATCTGTATATGTATTTGTCAAGGTCAATCATTCTGTTTGGAAATAGAAAGCTCGATAAGATGCTGGGTTAAAAGTGATCTTTCTAATACATCCAAATAACTGAAAATGAGTAAAACTGCTCAGAAATGAAGTGTCATTATAGTGCAAACATTTAGAGTTTAGTCCCTGGATTCATCTGAAGGTACATAGTAAGCAGAAAATGTAGTTCTACTATTAACTCTATTTGTTACGATCAATGACATCATGAATGCCTGTCATAATCGTTCTCTGTTCATTTAATTCTGAAACTTTACACAAAGTCAAACTAACCATTTCGCTTGGTGTAACTCTCCTGGAGCTCAGAGTTTACTGCAGCATCAATGTGAAGCATTCCCTCCCCAGGAGGGAATTCACTGCAGGAGTCCAAGTAACTGATACTCCTTCTGTCTGTCACAGGAAGGAAGTTAACAAGTCCTCTGAGGATTTGGGTCTGCTTATTCTGTTGTCTACTTCTAATTTAGAAGTAACCTAAAGGTCTCTGTCAGCTATGGGGAAGAAACAATTACCCAACTGGGAATGAAATATAACCTTTTAAAAGGTTTTGATTACACACACACACACACACACACACAAAATCATTTTAGAGAACTGTAACCTGTTATAGAAAGATTTCAATAAATTACTGATATCTCAGAGCAACCATAGAAAAGAATATGATATACTAAGTCACTATGTTGTCTTACTAAATTGTATTTATGTAAGCTAAATAAGAACAGAGGAAAAACTAACTGTAAAAATTTGGAAGATACTGAAGAGTTTGAAAGATAAAGAGCTATAATTGCATGTGAAATGATTAGAATGTTTCAGGAAATATTTAACAGTCTGTGACCTCATAACATAATGTACATGAAATGTATTACCTTCATGGTTTGGTCTACAGTGTGGTTCTAAAAACAGCACATTTCCAAGTCCTTCCTGGCATCTCCTTGGAAAAAGACACATTCTCCAGTGATTGTCCCAGATGATGAGCATCATCTGAGTTCTGGTGATACAGTTCATCTATACATCCATGCAACAAGCACAATTTCACCATTTATTTTCCTGAGAAATGAATTTCACTCTGCAACCCCAACTTTTGAAGACATTGAAGTTAGATATCTTGGGAACAACTGTGAAATGCCTGTTAAAGTAAAACACAGTCATCCAATTTTTACTATCTGTACTGCGTGTTGCTGGAAGCTGGAAGCAGAGGCAGAGAAAAAACACATCTCTCTAGGTCTTATCATTTAGCACAAGTCAGTACTCGTTACTCATACAGCGGGAAGAATGGCTTAATTTCAAAAGCTTATGTATAGATAAAAAAATCTTACTATAAGTCACTTAAAAATAATCAGTTGAAGGATATAAACACATTCCAAATCATGTATCATTATTTCTAGGGATCATTAATACACTAGATGTTCCTTCCTTCTTCTCCCATATTTCTACATAAATTCCGCAATGAAATTATGAAGCAAGATGTTACAGTTACTACTATTTTTGGCCTATAGGGTATAGCAACAATCATAAGGACAGTGGCATTAAATTTTCATTGTGATAATTTTGCAGGTTATTGGGTTTGGTAAGATTCAGACATGTTTTCAGGGGAAAGGAGAGTTAACATATGGTAATTTGAATTCCATTGCTTAAAATCTATGTGCAGATGTTTCTTCTTTAGTTCAGATATGTTAAGATATCATTAAGCTTTCTTGGTCTTCCAGAAAACAGATCAAAATAATTTGTCTCCTTTTCTCCAAAAGAACAATATTGTTAAAAAAAGTGAAATCATCTGCACACACAAATAAAAATCTAACTTGTTAAAATCTTTCATGAGCGAAAGTCATAACTTCCTTCTGCTATTTTTTTTTTTCTGTCTAGTTACAGATATGCAGGATCCAGATGTCTGCTCTCCCTTTACAACTGAAAACAAGGGTAACTGAGAGAATGACTTCAACACGCCCCTTGTCAGTGCTACAGACCATTAGCAATGCCATAAATAGCACTATCAAATCCCAGATTGCAGATTCACTCATAAAAGTGTCTACATTTCATGCTGATTCAGAGGGGCAGCAGCATTAACTGCAATCATCAAGAAATGTGACATCTCCACAGTATTTTCTACAGCTCACTGGTCTGGTGACAGGACGATTGTTAAAAATTAATGGAGACCATCAGATGTGGATAAGTACATCTTGACAACTGTGAAAGCCATACTTCCCATTTGTTAGCAATAATGCAAAATTATTCTACAATAGATTGCATCAGATTATTTAGATTATGCTTCAATCAGGAGATAGTAATTCTTCCTGTTGATTGGAAATTTGACCACAGAATTTTATTCATCTTTTAAATTTATAAATCAAGGAACAAGGGAAGATGAGTATTTTCACAGTTTTCTATTTTTGCTCTTTTGTATGTGTCCTTTCATCTTCTCTATAACTGCTTCTCTTTTTCTGTAATTATTAAATTCCCACCTAAATAACACTTAGATCCTAAAATCTCAAGTTTATGAAGTGATTGATTCTAATAGTTAATAGGTAATACATCAGAACAATTTGTCCAGTGATTTCCAGATCCATGTCTGCATCACAGGTTGATATGGCAAGGTTTTGGAAGCAAGGGAGACTGTAGGGGTGGCCTCCGTGTGCAGAACACAGCAGTTGCATCATGTCAGATCAGAGCCAGCTCCAGTGGCACTCTAAGGGACCCACCACTGTCCAGAGCTGAGCCATGAACAATGTTGAGTATGCCTCTGGGAGAGCAGATTTAAGAAAGGGAAAATCTGCTGCACAGCAGTAGCTGGGAGAGTGGAGTGAGGAAGTATGGAAAAAAAGAACTTTGACAGATACCTTACTCTGAAAAAGGACGACAGGAGGTGCTCCGAGCATTGAGCAGAAGCTCCCTGAAGCCTAGAAGAGGTCCATGATGGAGCAGGCTGTCCCCCTGCAGCCCACATGCAGCCATGGGGAAGCCCACATAGCACTAGTGGATGAAGCCTGAAAGAGCAGGAGCCCATGGAGAGCCCCTACAGGAGCAACCCGTGGGAGAAGGGGGAAGGGGGGAGTAAGGGGTGCACCATGGGGCAGGGGGAGCTAATACCCATGGGGATTCATGTGGGACAGCACTCCTTGTTGGAGCAGTACTTAAGAAGTACTTAACAGCCAGTGGGAAGTCCACATGAGCTCAGTTCAAGAAGGGCAGCATCAAGGGGGAGAGACGTCACCTCGAACAGGGACAGAGAGTAACCTTGAAGGAATGACAGAATGTTAAGTGTTATAAACTGAGAACAACCCATATTGGATGACAGGAAGATGTTTTCAGTTTGCTTTCAGTTTCTCACTGCTCTTAGTCTGTTAAAAATGGACAGTAAATTATATTAAGCTCTCTGAGTTGGGTCTGTTTTCTCTGTGACAGTAATTGCTGAATGATTTCCCCATCCTTATCTCAACCTTTGAACCCTAACCCACTCTACTGTCTCTTCTTATTTTGTGGAGGAGAAGTCAATGGTGAGATGTTTAGCTGTCCATTAGTGTTGAAAACGCCTCAAAGTACCTGAATAACTTTGATACACTCTCAGTATCTTATGTATATGCATTTTTAGAAAGGAGTAAGTATTTAACCAAAACCAAGGGCCTGATTTCTTGGATTAAAGTTTATGTTGTATGCAGAGATGCAAACCAAACTATCATGCAATTCACAAGATATTCTCAGGTTTATCTAGACATGTGGACTGCCAACTGGAAGGACAAGTTGATTACACAAAATCCCAGTTTAAAAATACACATTTACTGTTATTACTGTTAGTTAGAAGACACATAGACAATGAACTTGTCCTTGAAATTATGGATATCAGACACCTGATTCTTTAGTCAAAGAATGAAACTAGGCCAGGGATATTTTTTTTTCTAAATTCAGTACTATGAATATCTGAATATTCCCTAATGTTACTGTTGGGACTTGAAAAGAGAAAAAAGGTGTGAGTTATCTCTGCCTTTTAAAGATAAAATAAACCCCATTGAATTTTGCTGAATTATAGTACACTGAAAATATGAGGTGTGTATGAAAAATAGAATATCCAATGGAATATATCCAATCCAGGAAGCATATAAACAAATGTCCAGGGACAGGATAAGAAGTGTTCTAAGTACAGGAAGTAATGTTTGACTGAATGAAAAAGGGAGAGCATGCTTCTCCCTGTTACCATGGAACTACATTTCCCAAACAGTCACATTTTCTAACTATTATAAATATTTGTGGAATCTCAAAGCACTGGGCTAGGCCCTCTGGTCAACTCTTACTCAAAAATCCTGAAGATCTAATTTAGACTGTTTTTAAAATTTTTTAAAGTTTGGATGTTAAACACATAACCTAAAGTATTTAGGTAAGTTGTCTATCTGTAGAGGATTTGACCTTCCAGAAAGCAATTTAGCTCATCTCTCTGAAATATTTGTCATAAGGATAAGATTAATCATTTTTTTGAGGATGTCTCTTATTTTCACATATTATAAGAGGATATGCTATATGTACGTAAAGATTAAAACTGAGGCTGCAAAACCTCCTGAAAGTGTAAACTCTAAACCTTTGCCCATGATCTTTTTTAAGTGCAGCCTTGTTGTGTAACAGTTTCCACTGGACTTCATAAGAGATTCAGGACAAAATGAAACAGGAAAACAAATAACAAAAACAATTGTTGTCCTGTCTCGTGCGACAAGTGAACAATCTACATTACTGGTTCTTCAGTCACAGACAGGTGACCTGCTGGATTACATTCGAGATGTGCTCTTCACCTCTCTACAACTGGACATTTTTCCAAAAGAAAACAATGAGTTGGAGGGTTAGATGCTGATCTCTTAAAGAAGAAAAACTCTATAGTCTTCCTTTCCTTTGACTTTACTGTTGGAGAAATGAAAAGGAAAAAGAAAAAATCATCTTCATAATTCTGAATTGAATTGAAAAGCTATTTATTGAATTAATAATCTCTTGACCATCCTTATCTAGCACCCTTACAAATCTCATCATTCTCAAGGTAGACAAGGAGAATGCTGAACAAAGTTTTATGTCTGTTTTTATATTAGATTTCTTAGAAGAGCCTCCTAGCAATCTATCTTAGATAAACAAAAGACCTGACTCTTGGATCAGGGGTTGGAGTACAGAGTCCTCTTTTTACACTTGTGGTGACACAGTTGGATATAGAAGAAAACATAAATACTAAATTCCTGCTTTAATTTGTGTTTTCAAAGGGTAACTTTCATTAGCTTGTTACAGAAGAATAATTTGTTTTATTTCCTGTTTTTACTACTGCTGATATGGATAGTTTTTCATCAAACACTGTAATTCTCATACTTCTGCTTATTTGAAATATTTTTTTTTCTATAGGAAATGCTTCATGCACTGTATTTTTATAAAAGAATAATCCTTTTATCATATTGCTTGAAGTTTTCTGATGAGAGTTATATTTTGCGTAGGAGGAATGACTCAAATCTTCATTCTAACTTTTGTTATCTGATCCCATTGTGAAAATGTTTAAGTTGACTCATTCATAGAAAACCAGACAAATAAAATGAACAGTTCCCAAGATCAAGCAACATAATGAGAATTCTTCCTTTAACAGAATGGGTCACTGGCAGAATATAGACTTCACAGAGTATGCTTTACGGACACAATCTGTCATTCAAGCACAGAATGGGGAAGACTCTTTCCTAGACTGATGGTCAATCTATTGTGCAATTCATGTGCCAACATTATCATAGCTATCTTTACTATTCTGAACAGAAAGTTATCAACACTGCTTTCTTTAGCCCATAGACTGTGGCTTTCTACTGTTTCTAAAGCTAAGCTTACTTTATGACTGAAAGTAAGCAATTGTTTTTCCTTGTCTTCCAGAAAGGATTTTTTTTCTATTTGAAAGAATAAGCTAAATTAGATGCTTCATTTCCTGTATGAATTAGATTGCTAACTGTTTTAATTGTTATACCATTGAGTTTCCGTGGCTTACGTAGGGCTATGATTATTATCCCTTAACTCAATGTACAATAGTACTTAAAAGTACTAAAATATTAAAAGCAGTTTTTGAATTATTTGGATCAGAACATTGCTGGTGTATAGCAATTCAGCACTAAATCCATATAACATCAATTTTCTAGCAATGGATATTATCAGCAAAAATTACAGAATATTTGTTCATGTTTTTTGGCTAAACCAAGCAGGCCAGAAAATATTCCAAGCTCTGACACAAAACCTTGTAATGAAGCATGGATAAATGGATAAATGATACGATCCTAAGGAGATACGTTAAACTGAGAGAGTTTCAAACACATTTACTTTTTAACTTAAAAACAATTAATTGAAAACATATCTGCAAGGCTGATATACAATAATTATTAGTTAAGTTTGATAACGATCGAAGCAAGAAGGATTAAGAAGTAAAATATCAAATATTTCTCTGCTTGAAGCCCATGAAGAGACCACCTTTGAAATGAATATCTGTCATTTTATAGTGGAAAGAAAACTGTAATGAAGGCCTACATTCAAACACCATCCATAAAGTCCTATCTATATAGAACATTTAATAGAAGCTTAGGATTGTTTGGGAACATTAATTTGTAGAGCTGAATTAACAACAATAAATATTAGGAGCTGCAAAGACACAACTCAATTAATAAAAAGTGTGAAAGTATAACAAGACTTAGAAACTCTACTCTCTTAAATCGTACTTGAGCTGAAAATAGCTTGTTCTTCTGATACTGATTAGAGAAAATATAATTGATTAAATGACAATATATTCCTATTTTACAAGCACTTAATATACTCACTGCATGTGCAATTTTTTTTAAATACTTTGTATGGTACAGTCATGGATTACTGGAATAAATGCAGAGCGTTATTAAGTACCCTAGGTATTTAGTGAATTCTAAGCAGTAAAAAATAAATGCCATCAGACTTTAAAATTAACTAGAGTCTACAATTTATTATCTCCTAATAGGTACACCACTTGACTAGTTAAACTGGTTATTGGAATCTTCATACAGTAGCCCCTGAACTCCTTCAGTCAATTAAATCCTTTATTGCATTTGATTTATCAATGTCGGTGTCACTTCTAATCTCTTAAGTCCACATCAGTGCGAAAGCTTTGAATGTACTTATTCTGTTGCAAAATTAGGAAGTTACACAGACAGACTGCTTTCTTTCCCTCTCCACCCTCTGTGCAAACCACAGAGCTGCTAACAATGTGAAAGATATAAACATTTTTTTCAGTCTGGATGTATACACTCATACAACTACAAAATGAGACATTTATTTTAACATGAACTACAGACCATAAAGGGAAAATCATACACGACAGCAAATAACATTAAGCTGGGTGGCTGGTATCAACACAGTGTACAATGAACACTTTTAATCTTTGACTCAGTTCATTAGCACTTTAAGTTATGGAAAGTAACTAGATCTTATTTCAGAACCTGACATTTAAACATCTTGGCATTAGCCATCATGGCTTTGGATTTACATCTGCAAAGTATCAGAGAACATTTTTTAAAGTTGATATGACATTAAATTCCCTCTCTTCAAATCCCTCCATTTCTTTGTTCATCAACAAAAGCTGGATTTTAAAGTGAAAACAGCTGTTAAAGGAAAGGAAAATTACAGACATTCAGTGATTGTTCTGAGCAACGGTCTTGTCAGCCTAATCCTCTTTAGTTAACCTGAAGTGCAGCATAAACAGCCAGGCTATTCATTTCCATAATGTAAAGTAGAGTTTGCCAAATACAGTCTTGCTTTTCCTTTAAAGCATTCCCTTCCTCAAGCATTTCCCTTCTGTCAGTAAAAGCTACTCTTCAGACGTTATAGCTTCACAAGCCTCCCAACTACGAAAGCAATTCCCCTCGCAGGTTGGGCGTATCACCTTTATTCCAGCAGAGATGGTAAAGCAGATCAGACTCTTACCAGACACAGGGAAAACAATTGATTCAGCTCGATCTGGCCACGCCGGGTGTGAGCCGGCAGCTCGAGCGGTCCTTGGGCCTCACACGGCAGCGAGAGAAGTGGCTCCCAGCGCAGGGCTGCCGGCATCCATCACGGCGGGGCTGGAGCCGCGGCTGGGAGCTGCCCCGGCCGGGCTGGGTGCTCCGAGCAGGATGATGTCAGACACATCAACCGGGCGTCCTCTCATTGGCTTCTCTCACCTGGAATCATACCTTAACCCTAAACTGCCAGCCACAAATTGCAATGTGTCTCTCTTACCACTATACGTACGCACTCAGGGTGTTTTACTGTTTCTGTCATTTTTATTCTCACTTGGGGGAGCAGGAGATGGTAGAGAAGCTGCTGTTTTGGGGAGCTGGGGTAGCAGGTGCTTACAGCTTAACAATTGAATATAGCAAATTAAAAAAAAAAAAAGGCATAAACGAATTTGCCTAAATTATTAAACAACACCCCCAGGCAACTGCATTTTCATAATCTGCTTACTAAATGACAGTAATCACCGAAATGTTGTACATAAGACATATTAAAGGAAAGGTTAATGCATACAGCACCTGGATAACTCTTTTTTGAAATGATTTTACATTGCCTTCTCTTAAGCTATTAGATTTAAAAAGATACACACTGAAAAGTGTAAATTGAAAAACATTGCGCTATGTTCATTACTGAGTTTTATTCACTATTTAAAACTAACAGCAAAAAGTAAAGAGATGTGCAAACGTAGATGTGCACTTACTATTTGAATGTTAAGTAGTAACCTAGACATTCTGTAGTAAATGAGGCATGAAACACACTGCCAAATATACGATATCCAAAATATAGTGACACTAAGTATTTTGCTGTTACTTGCAATATCATAAATCATGTGAACTTTAAAATGACTCCAAATCAGTGCTTAAAGTACTGTTTTATTCCACAGAAATGTATTATGATCTGACTAAGTGACAGAAAACCCTGTTACAAAATTCTTGTCTAACACTTGGTGCCTTTATGTCATTTTTTCATATCATTTTTTTTCATCCAATGAAGTTAGATGCTTATTTCAGTGAATGGGGACATAATTCAGTATTTATAGTAAATTATGTGTCATATTAGTCTATTTATGTTATACTATAGATTAATGAAAAAAAAATTTCATCATTTTTAAACTCTATCAAAACCAACCAACAAAAAAGCTCCCAACAAACAAGAACAAGACAATAAGGAAAGCAAACTATAATCACACGCGATTTTAGCTTAATACAAAAGATAGGAAGCATAGCATTTTGAGAATACAATTGGTAAACAGATCTGCCATTACCTTTCATTAGGTTATAGAGACTCAGAAGATTAAATTCTGGGTACTTAATAACCAGCAGTTCTGTGTGGGGAACTGGAGGCTAACCTATTAGTCAAAACATACTTTAGGCCAAACTGAAAGCCTCTGTTCATTTATTTCTGCTCAGAAAACATGTGGAAATATATATAAAAATGGATTAATTGCCATGCAAAGTGACAAAAAACTGAATCAGAGATCAGAAAAGATGATTTTGGACAATGGGATTGCCAGGTTTGCTTTTGTATGATTAATGATAAATGTAAGACACAGTAATTGCTACGAAAATACGAGATATGAGTAAAAGAATTATAGATGAGATAAAATATGCTTAGATATGTCATATGTACAAATTACATTCCCTTGAATATTTGGCGTCCTAAATAATCCAATCCAAACAGACACATTGTCAACAGTATCTGGTTACATGAGTTGATTTGGTCTGAAAAAATACATTGATTTCTCTATCTATTTAATCTTACCATGATAAAGTTCTATACATTTTTTATTCTTTCACAGACTACATTTTATTCCTTAATAGACTGTATCACTCACAGCTGACCTGGTAGATTATCTTAAATGGTAGAGAGCCATATTCTTACAAAGTCTTCAGTGTTCATAAAATAGGTTATTTATGGTGATAAAATAGAGCTTAAATATTCTGAACTAAGCAGACACTTTAAAAAATATATACATACAAGTATATATAAGTATACTTACATAGTAGAAAAGCATAAGAGAATTGGTAATACAAATGCTAGTGTAGAATTTTAGTTCCTACTAGACAGGCAGTACATTTTGAAATATATTCTTGAAATATATTCTTTAGAAAATAGTTCTGTTGAAATTGGATGACATTAATATTAGTGATAGATTATTACTATATAACCACTCTATTTTAAGAACAAACACTGTCTATTGGGTGCTTTAAAAGCATCGATGACTATTGAGATCCAAGCTGAATAAAGAAACAGCTGCAGAGAAAAGAGTAATTCAAAGATCTTAAACAAGTCTCACTACTTTTCACATTTCAAATTATTGTAACACACTAGTTATTACCAGTTAAAAATTATTATTATTGATACTACAAACAGTAAAAATATGATAGGATTTTTATGCAGTAATAATACACAACTTTTACAAAGAAACAAATTGAAAAAAAAACAAGCAAACAAAGTTAAAAAGAAAAAAAATATAAAGTAATAGCTCTAAATGTAAAATTATTTAAATAAAATACACATATAAAAGAGGTTACAAGAGCTCAACAATGGGCTAACATGCATAAATGTTAAATCTGGGAATACACAGATCATATTTTTTTATCACTGTTCCATGAATTGTTCATCCAAGCATGCTAACTTGTTATCTCTTATACTTGGCCCAGATAATGGATGTAATATCACTGGCAATATTTTTGGCATCTTAATTTCAAATACAAATTACATGAAAAAAAGGAAGAACAAGAGAATGAAGGAGAAGTGACCAATGATTTTCAGTAACAAACTGTATCATTTCTTTCTCAAATATAACATTAATTGAGATTTAAATAATATTGAAGAATCTAATAGGAGAGAACAGTGTAATTCTCAAGGAAAGCGAATCTGAGTTTTATTAGTATATATTTCCCATGAGTTGAAATCGTTGTGGCATTTAATTGCTTGACAATTATTTCTGTCAGATCAATTTAATGCTTAAACCAATTATTTATATTACAAAAGGTATTTCTGTATCAGACACTAATTTAAAAACAGAATAAGTTCTTCAGTCTTGTTTACCATATTCATTGTTAATATTGGAAGGGCTAGGTCTAAAGATTTTGGAGGAAGAAAGATCTCAGTCAGGGGATAAGAGATTGTCAGGTTTCAGAGACTGAATGTGCAATCTCAAAACTGCTTCTCAGAATCCTGTTTTAGAGCTGAGGGACAAACCAGGTAGAGCGGATAAATATTATGAAGACTTTTCTTTTGCATTCTGGCAACATGCATCACCTGATCATAGTATGTTTTTATCCACAAGATGGCAGCTCTGTTTGGATTGTCACAGCTTCTTGCAATATTCAACTCAGAAGTCATAGCAGGTTAAATGTTATAATACATATACTTTTCTATCTCATGAAGAATCAAAAAACAATAAATTCCAACTGTACTGAAAACATTGTAATTAGCTACAATATTAAGGCCAAATTTTGCTGATGTGTTGACAGATCAAATAAAGAGTTTTGAACTTCAAAAACTCTTTTTAGAGTTTTAAATGAAACATTCACTCTTATGTATATGCTTTCAGTTACTTCAATTCTAGGCCTTTCAACTCAGCATAGCGTTTAACAAGTTTAGTTTTAAAAATATAAAATATCCTACTGCTAGTGAAGGAAATTGATAAAGTCAACATATGTTCCCTCTAGAAGAATTGTCTTTGACACCTAAATCCAGTAAATTAAAATGAAATTGTGATACAATAATTCATAATTTAACATGGAAATAATCTGTCTATGGGTTGGCCATTTAAAGGAAATTGCTTAGCCCTGGGTCGCCCTTTTTGTGCAGTCTCTGATCCCCTTTTTGATCACTTAGAGAGGGGTTAGCAACTCTGAATTACCTAAAATTTACCATGACCAAGACTCTTCACACACACAGTTATAAATCAGTGGACAGGAGCTTGCAGACTGCAGTAAATACGAGATAAATTGATGTGATTTTACTCTTCATGAAAAAGAGATAAACTGTTTCTTAAATGGTGTAGGGCAGCTGTGCATATGTGAGTGGCTGTCATGGACCAGCTAATGGGAAGTAACTTGTTAATGTGTTAGCAAGGCAGTGATTTATGGCAGAGCAGTGCATACCTGCTCTTACAGCATTTCACATTAATCCTGGGATGAGAAGTTCCAGAGGATCAGATTGACTGGTATACTAGGTCACATCAGCTGTGGCTAAACTGAGATGCTCAGTGGAAGAGAAGCAGATCCAAAACATCTAAAGAAAAAGGAGATGTGATAGAAGGATAAAGGTAATTTGAGGTAATTCAGACAGCAGTGTAGGTAGCGCTGCCCAATGTATGACATGAGCCTGAACTTAAGTCGATTATCTCAGAGCTGATGGTTCACTGCAGATTACAGTCCCACAGTGATTTGTTCATGTGATCACACTGTAGAATCACACCACCAGTCTAGAGAATTTTTATACCAGAAGTGCTGGTTTTTCATCAGAAAATTAAAAAATAAATAAATTTCATGAAAGCTTATTTACATTTCATAAACCAAGCTTTGAAAAATATAATTGGAGAAAACAGGTTCATGTTTTCTTGTAGGAGTTGGAGGTGGACACAGTTTGTATAAATGGATTATTGTCTTCTGGTCTACTAATTTAACACGTTTTTTTTTTTTAAACTGACAATTTTTAATGGACTAAAATGACACAATAAAGGCACCTGGACTGAATTTGTAACATTCTCAGTAAATAAATAAATAAACAAATAATAAAAAACCTTGACTTTTTACAACATTAATAATTTTCAGGTGAAGTTTAAACTATATATATATATATATATATATATATATATATATGCAGTTGAAGAGTTTAAATCCTTTTGTCACAAGTGATTTCTGCTCTAAATTACTCATATTTGAGACTGTATTTTTTCTTATCTAAATTCAGAGATTCCTGAGTTATGAACTGGAGATATTTTATAGTAATGGATTAAATCATGCAAATATACTCTGTTGGGCCCCTAAAATAGTAAGTGGAATGCCTTCCCTATATGCATGGTTAAAAGCAATATTGAATGTCTGTTCAAAACAGAGCTTTTGTGAAAATCGTCAGATAACTATATTTCGTTTGAACATAAGACAGTTGTTTGGAAGGAGTCAAAAGAATGAGAATGACAGAAATACAGACATATTTTCTATTTCTCTGAAGGCTACATTACTGCAGCACTTCAGCTTAAACACTTCACTCACAAGCATCTTTGCTTTGAATCCATATATAAATTTTCCATAACTGAAGACTTCAGAGAAGCATTGTATAATTTCTGACTCTGTTACTGGACAATATTCATGCCATCATGTGGTGCACAAAAGCTCTGGAGAACTTTCATTATTTTTCATTCAGGGAAAAAATTCCAAGGCAAAAGTTATAAGAGTATAATCACAAAAAGTTTCTGAATAAAATAGGGAACAATTTTTTTTGTATGTTTGTAAATCATCCTTTCAGCACCTAGCTTCCATAATAACTTCAGAAATTCTTTGTTAGGCAATGATGTTTTGAAAATAAAAAATAACTTCTCTACAGATTCCTATGTGGGTCTTTTAAAATGTAAAAATTAAAATGTAATTTGGTGGCTAGAAGCATAAAAGAGGTCTCATAATCACTCCACTCACAGGAGTCAGAATTTATTCTAAATAACAACAACAAATAGGAAATTTTTGAACTATTTTCTATTATGATAACAGTGTCTCTGTGTATAACTTTTAGTCCACGCAGAAAGATTCAAAGTACCGGTAGAAGCCATGCCCACCATGCTACTTTTTGGTCAAATTTAGTATCACAGATGAGAAGGAATAAATGAGATTGCTTGAAAATGAGTTTTGAATACAAAATATTTGTTTGTGCACCTTGATGTGTAAGATGGTTGACCATGCTGGAAAAGCATTATCAGACAATCTAGGAGTTCTGTTAAGTTTACAACACAGTAAACCAAAAGAAGTTTTTTTGCAGCCCTATGTTTGAAATACTGTTATTTGAGAACACCTTGCACGATTACTACAAGATATGATATAAACACCTTTTTTTTTTTAACTCAAGTTTTCCACCTGAGATTAAAGTTTACAAGGTCAAAGTGCAAGATTAAAGTTCACAAGGAATGTAAAAGTTATCCATTATCACTGTGATCTTTTGAGAGACGTTCAATAAACATAATACATTACATATATGTGGTCACACATCTGGACAACTGTTTCTCATTCACACAGATATCAAAGTTGCTCCCAGGTGTCATCGAAATGAGAGGTCTTTTTCAGCAGTTCAGTCAAAGTTTTATCAAAGAGGAAATTATTCTGAATAAATATGCCAGTTTGATGTTTTATCAAAGAGTTTTTGAGTCAGAATAAAATGAAGAGCTTGTTTCTTCAGCTAGCATGACAGTGTATAAAAATGTCACATTAAAAACGTAAAAGTGGCTGATGAAGATACAGCTCTGTGTTGACTGACCAAGCAACCTTTCTGATTTGTTATTGATAAGGTAAATTTGAACTGACAAATACACATATTTCATTTATATACATCAGACAACTTAATTATGTTTTACTGATTTTTCTAGATAATTCAAAAATTAAGTATAGCATTATTTAATACAATCATGACATTATTAAAACAGTGTACATTAATAGTATGGAAATATACAAAACTAGACAATATAATAGTAAAAAAAAATCCAACCTTGGTAAAATAGAAATTTTCAGAGTTTTTTTTTGAGTGCTCTCAGTGTTAAATTAAATGTAAGACCTTGAGAAAGATAAGTTATTCAGTAAATTAGTCTTGAAAATATTATCTTCATCATGACATTGTTTTAAGAACCAGAAGTGGAAAGACATCTTGCTATCAAATGTCTCTGCCAGTAGTTGCAATACTGGATTTAAAAATGACAATATATTACTGTTATATTCATATTACTAAGATTATAAGATCTTATATGTATATCATGTCATCAAATAGTTTGGTAAAGATAATATTAAAAGAAAATAATAAGAAATATTAATATATGCATTCAATATTGTTGAATCAATTTATTTCCAGAGAATAAAATTCTCTGACAGCACAGATAGCATTTGAATGTTATAACACCAAGATGAAGTTTGTTTATAATCTTAAAGGGTTAATCCCTTTAGAATTATTATTCAGTAAGATATGTATACACTGTTATAGATTGAAAACTATAAGGCTACTGCAGAAATAATACCTTCCGTTTTATTGTGTATCACACAACATCAGAGGTAGATGTTAGTTATATGGGTGTAGAAGCTTGACCTTGGACAATCCTGCACATATTCTGGTAAAGTTTGTCATCATGTGACTGGTGGCAGCAGAGGGGCAGTCTGACAAAACGGAATCTGACATGGAAGTGCATATGAAACAAGGTATATAATCGAATTCCTCCATGTGGAAAAAATGGCACCCATTGTGATTCATCAATGCTTGCTGAACATTTATGAGACCAAACTGTCCATGTGGGCACAGTGATGCAGTTGGTGGTGTGTTTCAGTAGTGGCAACAGCAATGCAAAAAACAAGCCATGCTCCATATAGCCATGCAAAGATCTACAAGTATGGCTTGCTATGTATAGTTCACCACTGACAAAAAACACACAGCAAACATTGACAACGTTGAAAAATTGATATAGTTTTTTTGTGTATGAGAATTTTCTCTATCAAATACTGTTATTATGCTCTTTGTTGTAGTTTCCATGGAAATAAATAGCAGGCATTACTTTTGGAGCAACCTATTTGTATCCAGGATATAACGCTATTACTTTAGTAAGCACAGCCTATTAAAATAATGTCTTAAGATTCTGAACAGTTGCTGTAATTAAAACTTGTCAAATCATTCCTCAGAAGATAAAGAATCTTTTGATTTGTGGTGAATTTTCAATTAGCCTACTAGATTAAATCTTTCTTAGCTTAAATCTGTCTGGATGATTTTAAATGGTATTACCGTGCACTGTATAGGATTCCATTTTATGTTAACACTCACAAGCTTAAGTTTCTAGGTGTCTTAAATGTCTAGTGAACTAGTTATCTCTGTTTACAAGCAAAACAAAGATAATAAATGAGATCACTGAAGCCTAGAAATAAGCTCAGTTTAGGTATCTATGGAAAATTATTACTGTATAAATACAGTTGTTTAAGTTAGGCACAGTACTTGCAGATCTATACCCTCCTTTTGCAAGGTCTTCAGGCCAGAAAGTTTACCCAAATCTTCACAGATAACACTAGACAATTGAACCAGTCCTCTAGTGATTCATCAGAGCAGTTGGAAAAACCCAGCTGTTTAAACATAGGTGCTTATATTTGATTGCTTGCTATTTAAGAACTATCAACCCAGCCCCAGAGGACAGAGTTCTCTACTAATCATATAATTTATCTACAGTCTTCTGCAAATATCTCTGATATCCTATGTCATCATATGAAGTGGCACTGGATGTTTTTTGAATTGATTTTATTTTTTTACTGAGGTGAAATAACACCTTTATATTATTCAGTATTAGGTTTTTTTTTTCTTGTTAAAATAAGTACTCAACCTCCTTTAGTCTATCCTTATTCTGTGTGCAAAAATCTTGTTCTGTCCACAATAATCACTTCCATATATATATATATATATATTTCAGTCATCATCTATTCCAAATGTGGCATGAAGCAATCCATTTATATGATGAATCTTGACTATGTATGTGAGCCTAAGTGTTATTTCTAGGGAGAATAGATTTTTTCTCATGTTCTAAAAATATGAAACTCAAATATAGACCATTTACTGTACACTCTTGCAATGTCAAGACCAGCTCTTAGCAAACAATGGAACTGTAAACCCTAGACTGTGTAAGAATTTTTACTAGCATAGTTTTTTAAACTGTATATTATTTATTAACTCAATAGAGTGAATAAATTCTTTTTGAAGACTAGCAGATAGAATGAAAGTGATGAACATCAGCATATTTTTTACTATTGTTTATGTCTGTTACTTTATATGCTACTATCCTAACTGACAAGTCATTTTAGAAAATGCTTTGCAAAGAGTGTATTTTACTTCTTTCCTTTTGTGATATATCCTTGAAGACTACACAACAAACTAAATAATCCCAATTGTAATTCTGGAGAATGTCAGTGTAAATTGCATATAGATCCTGAACATGAAGTGCAAGAAGGATGGTAAGCAATAAAATGTCTCTGTATTACCTTAACTGCACCTAAGGAAAAAAAAAAAGAAAAAAGTATATGATCAGTCTGGATAAGAGGATGCTCAGGGGAGAAGTTATTGCTCTCTATAACTACTTGAAGGGAGGTTGTAGTGAGCTAGGAGTCAGCCTCTTCTCTTGTGTATCTAGTAATAAGATGAGAGGGAATGGCTTTAAGTTGCACCAGGGGAAGTTTAGACTGGATGTTAGGAAATACTACTTCTCTGAAAGTGTCCAGGCACTGGAATGGGCTGCTTAGAGAGGTGGTGAAGAAACAAGCCCTAGAGGTATTTAAGGAACCTTTAGACATTGTGTTGAGGAACATGATTTAGTGAGAACGATTGGTGATAGGTGGATGGTTGGACTGGATGATCTTGTAGGTCTTTTCCAATCATGGTGATTCTATGATTCTATGACTGTCATCACCAAGACTGAGAGTATGCGAGCTTTCTGAGCTAGAACTCCAACTTAATGAGTTTACTTTTCAACCACAAGTGTTGAGGCTGAGATTATGAAAAATCTATTTTTTTTTTTTGCCAATATATATATTTTTGGTTTGCTAAAAATGTTATAGGAACAGCTGGAAAATAATATTCACTTTGCATGAAATTTAAAATCACTGTTTCCAGAACAGAAGTCTGGGGGAAACTCCAAAACAGTGAAATAGCAGTTGCACCTTATGCTAGAGCTTTGCCATAAATATTTCTCCCAAATTATTTCTTATTTCTTGGCTTATTTCTGATGGCCACATCAGGAGTTTACTTTTGTACCTTAATATCTATTTGTATAATATCAGACTACAATTACAACTTTTTAACCTTAAATCTGGCTTTATGATATTAAGTTCTATCTTTATTATGCACATGAAATAATACACTATTGTAATCTTATTTTTTTTTACATTCCTAGTACATACAATTAGTTTTGTGAAATAACTTTTTTATGCTTCTTTGCTTGAAGCATATCTTAGACTTAAAAAAAATTATATGCAGTCCCATACATTTTGCTATATTAGTGCTTTTTCTGCTCTACAGGAAATTGATATTTTACTTTGGTTATTTACACTTTGTTCCTATTTTATTAACATAATTGTGAAGAAGCTTAAAATAATCTGGGCTCAAACCATTGTGTTTTCATAGGCTGCTGTAGATGCATATTTTATAGGTTATTCCCCTCATAAGGAAAAAATAAGACTTCAAATATTGCATTTGCCTTTTTACCTTGCTTTAATCTGCATAAAAATAAAAATGGATTCTAAAGTCTACCTCATAATAACAACTTCATCTTCACTTAATAATAAATAACTACATTGTTTAATTTTCTGCCTTAAGTTGCAAAATTAAATAAATATTTTCTGTTTCCTTGAATTTAATGAACCGCATACTCCATTTCATCTCCTTTGAATGAAATTAATAACGTTTGAATTCCATCTTATCTTTCCCCTTCTGAAATTAATAATCTGTCTGACCTTTGTTAACTTTCTTTAATATAAGACAATAATCTTCACATCTCTGTGCTTTCTGAGTCCTGAACTGGTAAACCCTGAAGACTCAGCTCCTTTAATACAATTAAAAGTTTCCTTTTTTTTTTAATTAAAATATGATTATTCTTTATTATAATTTCTTTTCCATTGTTCCTTGGTTTCAGTTAAGGTTTAAAACAGTAACATCATAAGAAAGACTTTATTTTAAAATACTTTCTAGTGCATCAGATTTTTTTCCTCGATTGTCCTTTTCTCATCTTATAATTATCTATTGTTTACAATAATTTTATTTGTATTTTTACCTTTTTTTCCTCCCAATAACTTGCACTTTGAGTACCACCTTTCCTCTGACATGCACTCTGTGCAAAAATTTGAAGGCTATAACTCATCCCTGTTTCAATGGGAAAAAAGTCTATGAATCATCTAATGCTAACTGAAGTCTTTAAATAGACTTGATATTATCCATGAGCTTATGAACAAGATATCTCATTATAGATTTCCCTCATATGCAACTGTCAGATATGTGCAGTCCAGTAGACTATGCCTGGAGAAAAATAAATAAATAGATAAGTAAACAAGTAATTTTTGTGGCTTACATGCGCTTTCAAAGTTTATTTAAACAATTTCTCTAAAAGTATAATAAAATCTTGACATCATCTGCATTATTCTAGCTTGCAGGACTGATGTATTATTATTATTATTATTATTATTATTATGCATTAATTTAGCATACAATTATTAGAACAAATCAACTATATTTTGCACTTGGAATAAAATGGGCTTTGAGTAAACTGCTGATAAATTCTACATCTCCATTAAATATCATGTTAGAAACATTTGGTTAATTAATATTTCAGACTCTTTGAGAAACCATTTTGTCAAATTCTAGTGTCAAGTTCTCTCTGCCAATCATTTTGTTGGGTGAAATCCCTGTTCATAAGATATCATTCACAAATATTTAGGAAATGCCGACTTTGGCATGACAGATATATAAACAAAGACTAGCATTTTTGAAATGATTTTTTTCGTAAGATCACTATTAGACTACATTTTATAGATGATTCTAAACCAGAATTGAACTGAAAATTCTACATAATGAACAGTGGTATTGGGAAAAAGAAGTGAGAAAAAGCTCAATCAAATGAAGTGCCTGATCCTAAATCATTAAGTGAGCAGAAAGATTTCCAGTTGTTTTATTGAGCCTTGTCTTGAGGTGATAAGGAACACATAATCAATAATAGACATAGTCAGATATTATCTTCAAGTTACCTGAGGCCTGATCTCCAGTAGATTTAACCTGCTGCAGCTTTGTTTATTTAAATCCATTTCTGTCTTTTCATGTTAATTGAGTCTATGTCAAATTTTATTTTAAAACTCATTGTTTAGCAAAATGTCTCCCACAAGTGTATGTCCTTTCAGTTTACTTTGTGGTGGTCTGTAAGAAATATGTAAGATGAACAAAATGTTTCAGAGTTAATGATTGTTTAAAATAATTTAATGAATTTGCCTTGTTCATTAAAATATTTCTTATACAAAGTAATTTAATCAGGGAGATTAATAACTGCTTTTGATTACAACACCTATTTATTCTGAATAACTACTGAGTAGTTTGACTGCAGTGTGTTACAATGGGTTGTTGACGTTGCCTATGAACCCTTGTTCTCTCAAACCGCTCTTTCAAACCTTCACCCTCATTCTCTTTTTGCATGTACTATTCAATACCTTGAATCACTAGTTAGACACACATAACATAATAATAATAATAATGTAATATACTAACGGTTGTCATTCCAAAGCACACAAAGAAAGGATTCCCACATGGCATTTCCTTGCTTTGTGTTATGAAAAACTGTTTTGGACTTGGAACTGTCCACAGTATGATTTGCATGCACCAGTACAGGCTGGGGGATGACGTGCTGGAGATGAGCTCTGTAGAGAAGGACCTGGGTGTCCCAGTGGATGACAGGTTGACCATGAGCCAGCAGTGTGCTCTCCTGGCCAAGAGAACCAATGGCATTCTGGGATGCATTAAAAAGAGAGTGGCCAGCAGGTCAAGGGAGGTGATCCTCCTCCTCTACTCTGCCCTGGTAAGGCCTCATCGGGAGTGCTGTGTCCAGTTCTGGGCTCCCCAGTATAAAAAAGACAGGGATCTCTTGGAAAGAGTTCAGCGAAGGGCCAAAAAGATGGTGAAGGGCCTGGAGGATCTCCCCTATGAAGAAAGGCTAAGTGAACTGGGTCTCTTTAGCCTTGAGAAAAGAAGACTGAAAGGGGACCTGATCCAGGTTTATAAATATCTGAAGTGTGGGGGACAAAGTGTCAAGGCCAGACTCTTTTCAGCAGTGTGTGGAGACAGGACAAGGGGAAACAGACAGAAACTGCAGGACATTCTGCACAAATGTGCACAAGAACTTCTTTACGGTGAGGGTGACAGAGCGCTGGCACAGACTGCACAGGAGGGTTGTGGAATCTCCTTCTCTGGAGATATTCAAGACCCACCTGGACGCCTACCTGTGTGACCTGGTGTAGGGAACCTGCTTTGGCAGGGGGGTTGGACTCGATGATCTCTTGAGGTCCCTTCCAACCCCTATGATTCTGTGATTCTGTGATACCCAAAGGAATATTCATCAAGATTACTTGTGTTCAAGTATGTTAATATCTGGAAATACTGACTCACTGTGACTAACTGCATTGTTATTATTTTTTTTCATCTGCCTTCAGGAGCCCCAGAACCAAAACCAGGAAAGCATCAATACAATATCAGGATTGGATATCCTACTGTTTAAGCAGAATGAACATTTACTCAGAGATGAGTGTACATGAGGAAAGATATAAAGATATTGCTGCTGAGTCTCTTGGTAAAGAGATGAAAATATTTTCATTTTTTGAATAAGTCATTTGAAACTTGTAATGATTTGGGGATGCTTCTGGTGTTTGTTTTTTGTTTGTTTGTTTGTTTGTTTGCTTGTTAAATTTTTTTACTGTTTTAACTGAAGTCCAACCCCTGTTTTCTCATTCAGAATGAAAACATTTTGTGCATTTGGAAAACAGAAAAAGACAGAAACATTTTCTTCAAAAAAATTCTTATAATGTATTTGCTCTTTTCTCATAAGCACCAGTACATACTTTGTGTCAGAGGGACAGCGCTGAAAGGGACAGATGATGAGAATGGACATTCATTTTCCATTGTAAAACTTTATTTGACATTTAGATGGAGCATAATAATATTAGTTATTTAGATCCTCCTTGGCTTGCAGAGTCTATATGAGACAGGCAAATGTTGAAAATTCATAGCAAACCCGGAAAAAGAAAAAGAATCTTCTAACAAGAGAGGTAACTTTTATCTACTCAGATTAACAAAAAAAAAAAAAAAAATCCACCAGCATTTTTTGTTCTAGAAGATAAAGGGCAAAATTATAGTTCTATAAATGACATTACAAGAAACTGCCTAAAAATAATTAACAGTAAGTTAACAGTAACTGTCATGTACATTTGATGCCCTTAAATTAATCAATGTTTACGTTGCCTACATTGTTTTCCACAAAGAGTGCTGTTCTATTCTATTTGACCTTAATTAGTATAATTGATAGTAGTTTTAGAGCTGCATACCATTTTAATCATGTAGTTACAGCTTTCATGACAGAAAAAAGAATGAAATAGCAGCTGGGAATTATCTATTAATAGTGAGAGAACAGAAAGGAAAAAAAGACTTCTCTTACAGGATTTCAGGGCTTTTATAGTGTTAGTAATGAATGACTAATGTATTTAAGAGGAGAATGCTGATCTCCAAGGATGCAGTGAAGGGCAGGAGGAGGTAGGATCAATGTGAGTTGGAAATTTTATATCATTGGGAAATCATATGGCTACAAGACTGCAAAGACAGACCAGAAAAAATGTCTGTTTGGGATAGAAATCATGTGTATGCATGTTCAAATGGGATCACCTAAGAATGTGTTTTAGGGGTTCAAAATCTGACATACAAAGTCTACCTAGATTGCTACAAGGCCTTTTATATGGCCCCACACTACATCTTTATCTCTAAGTTGAAGATACATGGATTTGAAGTGAGGAATGTCCAGTAGATAAGGAATTGGTTGGATGGTTGCAGCCAGGAGATTGTGCTCAATGGCTCTATATCAAGGTGGAGGACGGTGATGAGTGGTGCAGTTGATAAAACAGAATGAAGGGAAGCCATCCAAAAGGACCTGGGCAACCTTGAAAAGTGGACTTAATAGGGTTCAACAGGTCCAAGTTCAAGGTCCTGGGTTGGGACAATCCCAGACATCAGTACAGACTGGAAGAAGAACTCGTTAAAACAGCCATGTAGAAGATGACCTGGGAGCTGTGGTAGATGAGAAGCTTAACATGAGCCAGCAGTGTGCATTTGCAGACTGGAAGAACAGCACTGAGAGTGTGGTAAGGCACTGGAACAAGTAGCTCAGAGAACTTGTGCATGCTCCATCCGTGGAGGGTCAGATTGAATGGGGCTCTGTGCAGCCCTATCTAGTGGCTGGCAATCTTGTCCATGGCAGGAGTTAAAACTAAATGATCTTTAATATCCCTTCCAACTATTCAGTGATTCTTTGATTCTGTGATTCTGTGACACAGAGCGCTTTGAAGTTTCATTGAAAAATATTCTGGGCTACCACTGGTCATGTATTTATAGCGAGAACTGCAGAACCGTCAGAATCTGTATGAAAATATTAACTCTTATTGCAATGGATTTGAAACAAGCCAAGGTACAATGGAAAAAGAATAAAGAAGTGTTTCTAAACTGTAAGAGCAACACACTAAATGCGTAAACTTGTTTATTAGCTTCAGCTAGTAATTCTTTTCCTGAAGCATTTTTGTATATTAGTTAATGACACTCTCAGATTATATGTGCTTGAGAGGTTTTACAAGTACTGAGAACATTTTCTACAACAAGCTTTTGTCCCTTTCTCACCGATTTTTTTTAACAAACAAAACAAAGCAAACAAAAACAAAACAAAGAAACAAAAAACAAGAAGCTTGTCAAACTAACTGCCAATTATGTGCAAATCTCTATTATTCTAAGTTCCTCTGAGGCACAACTGTTTGGAACATTCACCTTACTGTGTAAGATTAATTCATTCATAAATATAAATTAGTGTTCCTTTTGCACCTTACAATCATTTTTCTTTTTTAAAATCAAAATGAAAAAAATACATAGAGTTCAATTGACTTAGAAATATGACAGCATAACTGAAATAACTTCGGGATACAAATCAATTTTTAACTATACAAATTCTCTGTAATTAACTCTTTTTACATTAGGAAGTCCAGCCTGGTCAAGCAAATAAATCATGAAATGTAGTTCTTACAATTGCAGTATACAAATATAACTTATTTAAAGTACCATGTGTTATTCATACCATCTGTATGAACATGCAAACACCACTATCACAAATGTCATTGCATGCATGAGAACTGTTAGGTTGTTGGGTTGTAAAACAATGTAAAACAAATTCTTGTTTTTTTTTTTTTTTTTGCTTAATTTGAAGAATGAGGGTTGAGAGTTGATCTTTTGAATCTATGTATGTGTATATGTATTTCTACATTCCTATATCCTCTATCCCTGTATTCATACACAAAAAAGTTGCCTTCAGCAGTGGAAATTCTAAGAATTTTTCTGACAACATTCACCTGGAATTTATTTATACAATGTATAGTCACTAAATCTGCTGCTGATCCAGTTCATTGTATATTTTAGCTACATGATATAGCCAGTCCTATTTTTAAATAAATAAATGGAGAAAAGTCATGATTTTATTTTTGTCATTATGACATATTTTAATTTTCTCTATGGAAAAAATATTAACATACATTTTTTATGTTAATATTTGTATCCATACATCAGAGTTAATATTGTAATGTCAGAAAATGTCAGGAAAATGGCAAAGATCAGTTTGCACACCTCTTTAAAAACAAGATTTAGAAATCAGTACTGAAATAGAGCTTAATTTCCAAGTACATGTGGAGTGAAATCATCACAAGTAAAATTCTGTTAAGAAAATGTAAATGATATTTTCTTAGAAATGTTTTGGAACAAATAGAAAAATTATTTGCAGTATTTTACGAAGGAAAGGATGAAAAAAATGACAATTTTTTCATGGAAGCGAAGCAGTCTACTTTTTCAGAATTTAAAATTCTAGCAATATTAAATAATAAATATAGTACATTTGCTGTCTTTTGGCTTACATGATGATGTCTTTGAACATCCCATAGTGTAACGATTTACAAAACATGGCATATAAACATCCTGCAGCACAAGAATATCCATATTGAAATGATCTAACAATGTATTTATTTTTGAGTCTAGTCTTAGAATGAATTTGGGCATTTTTCTCACAAGAAAACAAATTCTGCTTAGCTTGAAGCATTGACATAAACCATTAAGCTGTACTTCCTATAGGCTGAAATGTTTAAAAACTCTATCTACTCTACAATGGTATTGCTGTAAGAGATAGAAACAAATAAATAAGGATTTTTAAATGTTAATTTTATGGGAAATTACAGCAGTTGCATTATTTTTCACATTTCTAACTGAAAATAATTAGCAATTTGAATAATGCATGAAACTGAAGTTAAGATGAAAAAGAGGCAAAATAAAAGGTAGAACTATCTTCATTTTGTCCGTGCTTCCACAATTTCAGTTTCTTGTTTAGTTTCAATAGTCAACATTAAAAATTAGGGTTACTCAGCAAGCCTACTACAGATTGTGTTTATTTTCAGTGTAATAAATAAACTGTTCATCTAAAAATACCTGATATAAATTTATACAATCTAGAATATTTCTTTCTCAAGTAAAATGCAAAACCAATCTATTGTATACCGAATCAAAATCTGTTAGCAGTTATTCATTTGAATAACATGAGTGACTGTGGATTTTTATTTCAGTTATTCTATATAGGCTGTGTCTCATGTAAGAAAACAACTGGCAAAGACAAAAGAAAGAAGGTAAAAGAAATTATGCATAAAACTCTTAAATTTCAGGTTATTCTGGTGAATAAACTCAGAGCTTATGTGATCAAATATCAATGTGATATACACTGATTAATTTTTTGTTGGTAATATATACATAGCGTGAAATAGAACTCCAGGTAAAAAATAATTCCTTATATTTGATAATTGTTTTTATTACAAATTACTACACAGCATTTTCTAAGTTTAAACATTCTCAAATGTGTTATTCAATTTTAATTATGAGAATCAATGCCCTTGTTTTTATTAATATGCTTAAAAATATTGAGGGAGATAAGTCCTTTCAGGCATCCATAGAATCATTACAAATCAGGAAAATACTGCACAATCAGTTCAATACATGTCTACGTGGTATGCAAATAAATTAACTTTTCTGATTTTTAATCAACTAAACTTTGCTTCTCACAAACCAATAAAATATTTCATATTTTTATTTTCTAATCCATATGTATTGAAAAATGAATGTCAGGCATGGGTAGGACTGATACACTGAGGAACTTTACAGTTTCTGAATTGCTGATCTTTTAGGCCTAAATTGAATTGATTTTTTTTTTAATTTTTCTGTGCTTGAGGGATGAATATAAAACTGGAAATGGAATTAAAGATGACAAAAGAAAAATTGACCTTTTCTCATAATATCTGATTGTCGCATGAGGGGCTAATTGCATTTACATAATACAACTGCTTAGAAGATGCTATGAAAGCTTGAAATCCTGATGCCTATAGTCTTCTTTACCACTGGCAGTATTGCATACAAGGGAATCATTGCTCTCTAACTCTGGCACAGCAGCTGTGCTTCACTGTAAAATCTTATGGGTGGTGAAAGTGAATGTTGATCCCTTGATCACACAATAGTACCGTGCTTCATGGCTTTGTGGCACTGCACCATTAGACATTAAATGTGAGCTGTATAAAAACAGATAGTAGTACAGCAAATTTTTATTATTGTTATTTAATATCATCTGTTCTATATAAATTCAGAAATACTCTTCTCTGAGTTCATCCAAGTCCCAGAGCATCATTACAAACAGTCGACGAAACTATGACTCATCTCTGTATGACTAGTATTTTTGTCAAGCCCTTCTAATCATTTTACCTGTCAGTGAATATAGATTTTGAAAAGAATGAGCAGACATTTACCTATGTGAATTTTCAAAACAGAAAAAAATGAAACTGTAATTTCCTATTTTTTGATGATTGAATGAATTAGATGCATACTTTAGGAATATACACAGATACTCTTTTGAAATGCAGTGTAGTGAACCAGGAAAAATGCTTCTGAGAAAACTGAGAGTCTATTTGAGGCATGCATTAGGACCAGACGAATCAAGCTACAAAAGCACCTTCTACATGTCATTTTATGGCAGTCTACACAGCTAGCTGAGATACAGACATCCAGACAGGTGAGCTAAAACCAGTGGGGATACATCTCTGCAGGGAAGATTCAGAACATGTTAAAATTACTGTTGTTTCTGACAGGAAGTTAAGCAACTCTTCATTATATAGAATGTCAAGAGCTACATTGACAAATACATTATTTTTCTTACACTATCCATAGGCAGAATCCAGCACTCATCTGTCTGTTTCAAACAAGTTACTTACTACTGTTTGAAATGAAATGTAACTGAAGGAAATTGCTAACTTCAATTAGATTAACTTTTTATTGTGATTTGTATAACTTTCTGTCAAGTTTGTCCAGCTGTATAAAATTTGTCTCTGTGCAGGACTTAAGATATAGCATGAGTTTCCTCACGGTTAGTTGTCCTGTTTTATTCTTGACTACTTCAGATTGTGAAGTAAGCCATGTAAAAGTATCTCCTTAACATGCAAATGTTTGTAAATTTAACTGTAAAATTCACCAAATGACTATGCTTAAGCCTTATGATAAAGAATGGCAGTACTTAAAGACTTAGGAAAATGATGCACAAGTGTCCAACCTTTTGACTTGTCTGAGCTGCATTAAGTGAAGTACAATTGTCATGGGCATGCAGCACATGGACCATCCAAAAATAATGCCTCCTGTTTATTTCCATGGAAATGACTACAGATTTAAAGAGCACAATAACACTGTGTGATAGAGAAAATTTGCAGCTACATAACACTATTTTGATAACATATTCACCAGTATTATTTATGCATTTTTGCCAGTGGGGAACAAGAGTTTGTGAGTCACAGTTATAACCCTCTGTACCAGAAGAAGTGATCCAGCATCGCTGTCACTGCTGGTGAAACATACCACCCACCACCTCATTGTGCTCACATCCACTGTCTGGTCTCCATAAATGTTCAGTAAGCATTGATGAATGTCAGTGGGTGCCATTTTTTTTACGTGGAGTAATTCAATTTCACAACTTTGTTCGACATGCACTTTCATGTTAGACACCATTCTGTCAGATTGCCTCTCTTCTGTCACCTGCCGTATGGCAACAAAATGTAAGGGAATATTGACAGGAAGTTTCAGCCTCTACTATCATATCACCAACATCTTCCTCTGATATTGTGGGACAACATAATAGAATATCAAGCATTACTTTCAGAGCAACTCTCATAATATACATAATATAGTTAATGAATAAAAAGTAACAAAATTTTAATGGTTTTATTTAACTATTAAAACACATAAAAAGAGAGCAATAAAACCATAAAAGTAGTAATTAGTTGGGCATTTGACCTTTTTATTGTGTGTGTGTGTGTGAGTGTGTGTGTGTGTGTGTGTGAAATACACCAGTCTCATTTGATGGCAGTGGTTGTAATTCTATATGTTCCATTTGAAAATTAACACATAATGTATTTATGTTGATTGAAAATGGAGTCACAAACAAAAAAAAAATCATCTTTTCAATCTTGAAGCTTATTCGCAAATTCATGTATCAAAACAGAAAGCACAGCTGCATATTTTTTTTGCTGTTCAGATGACTGTATTTAGAGAGTTTATCAAAATCCTTAAACTTATTTACTGTATCTTGAGCTGGCACTGAACTGTGCTTCATGCTTTGGTTTCAGTCCAGATAGGGTTAATAGTGCACCAGTATTTGAGTGGATGGGTCGCTCAGTGGGGAAGAGCCACTGGCATGATGGTGCAGAGCAGATGGCGGCAACAGTATGAGCTATGCCAGGTCACATGCAGCCTGTGAGCCATGGGTTGGACAGACCTGATAGAATGGCATTCATATTTTAACCAAGAATATCCATGAATATATTTTCCTCAAACAGGAAAGGGTATATTTTAGATTTAAAAATCTTAGGCTCAAACTGCAGGGGAGTTTCCAGAAAGTCTTTATAATTTAGTGCATTGAAGCCTAGGATTACAGGTTGATTTTTGACTTCTGAGTAAAATATGGGATGATTCATACTCCAGGTTGAGATCTTTTATTGTAATAGCATTATTGTTTTATAGCATCTCATGTTCAGTTCAGCTGCAAGTCGCAGGTATTTGCTTTGGATTTATCACCCTAAACAGCAACAAGAAAAGGATTTTAAGTTATCATCAAGAGATGTTAAGAAATATATATGAGCAATATGATATGTTTTCTTCTCCTTAGATGAATATAGCAATATCAGATAGTATTTTCTCTGAAAGGTCACCTTAAGCAAGTGTTTGTGCAGTATTTTATGTTGTTGCTGAATTTCATTCTTTCTTAAGTGTGGTACTTTAGGAAAAAGTATCTCCAAAATATATTGTACTGCATTTTCACCCCTATCATCTTAAGAGGCAGGTACATGAGAAGACTAAGGGGAACAAGAGAGAATGCAAGTGATCTGAGTCCAAGGTTAATTTCAATAGAACTTCACATCTAATTCAAAAAAAAAAAAAAAAAAAAGCTAAAATTTGTCCTTTGAGAAAGATGAAAATCAAATATTTTGTTTTCAAGATTGTATTTCAATTTACTGAATAAACTTCCAATGTTTGGAAACTTGTTTGTTTGTTTGCTTTTAGCATGATGCAGTCTCCATCAATTGTTAAATGACTTGTAAGAGATGCTCATATTTACATAGCACCCATCACAGAAGTGGCATTTTTTCTATTCTGTATGTAAAATATAACTAAATTTGCATTATTAATTTTATTAATGATATATTAGATATTGACACCTACTTCAGAATAAGAAAATAAAGATCATGTTTTTCCAAAAGAAAATTCAATTTATTTTATCAAAAGAATGAAGGAAACAGAAATGTTCTGAGTCAGTAAGTGATATCTCATGGTGTAAGTTCTGTTAACTGTTAACCAATAACCAGGGACTTACAGTTTTTCATCAAAATATTAGACTATTGATTTTCAACAGTAACAAACATTAAGAAAACAGTTATTTGATCTGGTACACAGACAATTAACCTTATGACCAGCCCATTTTCTCAGACTTATAATTTATGTCCACTCATTAACACAGCTGACCAGTCTTCCCCTTCATAATGAACACATTTTCAGCAAAAAAGACCCCATTTTGGCATTTCTGATTTCCTCTTATTTTACTCATTAATTACAGAAGATTCCTGTTTCTCTACCCTAAACTAGATTCAGATTGTTTCTGGAGTCACTGTGATGGTGTTAAGGCAAAGGAGCCAAGCAGTGCATCTCATAATGTGAACATATGTGTACATACATTGGAAGCAGCCTCTCACAGCTTTCCTTAATTTGTGACTATGCTTATCATTAGCTGAATGGTGACTTATCCTCATGGGACTAAAAAAATTTGATTTGTTAAATAATTCATCAAACACATTCATATGTATTGAATTGGATATTAAATCTAGTTCTGGTGGGAAAAAAAAAATATAATGCCTAGGATTTCTGAATTTTATGTTGAACAAAGTTTATATTTTAATAGGACATTAGACTTAGTGTTTTCTTGAAATCACTCTGTTTTGAAATGCTTTCTAGGCAAGAGAATTAGACAAGTTAACTCTTTTTCCATAACTATTAAGAGCTATTCTCAGTTGCAGTAGATTTTCTAGTCAGTATCAAATCAGAGGTCTTTGAAAGATGAAACGTACCTTTGCCTTTCTTTCTGTCTGTGAGCTTAGCTTATCTTCTATCCACTTCTAGGTTCTCTCCTAAAATGGGATCTGCTCAATACAGATTATCATAACTTGAACTAGATTTTGACAAAAACACTCTTTTTTCTTTTCTCATCCCTGTGTCACCACTTTAAGGAACCTATATATTCTTCATGCTCTAGATATCCCTGTCTAAATATGTTAGAGATAGATGGATGCCTTTCTCTAACTTTGCTTCAGTTTGAACCCACTTGATCCTCCCTCATGGAATTGGAACGCTGGCATCATTTGTCAGATCCTCCATGCTTCTATTGTACCAGAGGCTAGTAGAAAGTGAATGAAGTTAGAATGCACTATGAAATTCATAGAACAGATTTCAGTTTTGGAATCGAATATGTACAAAGGCAGAAAAAACAATTACAATACCTGACTAACAGAACTAACAGAAGGAAGAAGATAAAGTATTTTCCATGAAAACAAACAAACAAAAAAACCAAACCTTGGGAAAAAATACTACTGTAGAATATACAAAATTAATAAAAAAATAATATTATAATATGTTTGATTCCTATTTTAGCACACCATATTCTAAGCTCTAAGATGGCTCGTGGCTTTGGTAGAACTTTGTCTTATCTCCCTGATGAACAGAAATGAAGAGTCCTGGGAGGGGAGGGGAGGGGAGGGGAGGGGAGGGAAGGGAAGGGAAGGGAAGGGAAGGGAAGGGAAGGGAAGGGAAGGGAAGGGAAGGGAAGGGAAGGGAAGGGAAGGGAAGGGAAGGGAAGGGAAGGGAAGGGAAGGGAAGGGAAGGGAAGGGAAGGGAAGGGAAGGGAAGGGAAGGGAAGGGAAGGGAAGGGAAGGGAAGGGAAGGGAAGGGAAGGGAAGGGAAGGGAAGGGAAGGGAAGGGAAGGGAAGGGAAGGGAAGGGAAGGGAAGGGAAGGGAAGGGAAGGGAAGGGAAGGGAAGGGAAGGGAAGGGAAGGGAAGGGAAGGGAAGGGAAGGTGGATAGTTTTGGTGTGCAGTTTTTCAGGAGCCAGGCTTAGTATGGATGTCAGAATTAGAACATTACTGATTTGTGGATACTATGGATGCATGCACATATTAGTCAGCTAAAGTTAGTCCTTGTGCTGCAACCAAGTCAGGTCAAATTGTGGAAATATTTTCAACATTATAACTCCATATCTTAATACACATTATTATTTTTAGTTTTTTGTTGTTGTTGTTGTTACCATTTAACTCTAACCTCTGCTAAAGAGTATTTCAGATTTGTAGTTGAGATATGATTTCATCCCAAATTTGTGAAATCGAATGAATGAGTGAATGAATGAATGAATGAATGAATGAATGAATTATTTATTTATTTATTTATTTATTTATTTATTTATTTATTTATTGTGGTGGTGCGAATTTTCCAGTTTCTGATAACTCAGACTGAGATCAAAGTAGGTATGTTCATAATTTACATTGACTTTGAGGCCTAAATGAAAGTTATTTGTCTTAATTGTGGTGTGTGGGTAATATGTATCTGTCATGTTTACTGTAACAAAATCTTCTTGGGATAAATCACTCCTAACATTATGGGTGCTCAGGGACATGACTTAGTGGTGGGTTGTTACTGTAGTATGGTTAGGTTGAGGTTGGACTTGGTGATCTTGAAGGTCTTTTCCAACCTGAGCGATTCTATGATTCAGTGATTCTATGATACTACTGTTCTGAACCTGTGGATGTATTCATAGGAATCTAGAACCTTGCAGAGCTGTAGGTATTCAGTGTGATGGGTGGGCAAATGAGAAGTTGAGATAACAGACTGAATATTGTAGTACCACAGTTCACCCATACTCACAACACATATTTCCTCTATCTGTATCATTTGATCTGCAAATAATCTCACAAGTGACTCCGTGTTAATAGCTATTTGTGCAGAAATAAAAACATCTTGTCAGTTATTTAATAGTTACTGCAGTTTATATTATCCAGGCTTTTCTTTGGCTATGGAATGTATTCTCCAAATCTTTCTCTATCACAGTGAAATCACAGGTTTCATTTAGCAAAGGAACACAGACTCAGAAAACTTTTTGGTGTCTTACAGTGCTTAGAAAGCTACTACAGCTGCTGATGTTTCAGTAAAACAAGAAATTGCTCTTTAAATTGACCAGAGCAAACTTCTTCTGTGCAGAGTTTGTTTTTTTTTCTTTAGATGATATTCATCAGACCTAATAATTATTTTTGAATTTTAGAATTAGAGAATTGGAGAAAGCAAAACTGATTTCTTGATTATGTATTTAGTAGATTAGTTTGAGTTTCTTTAAAAAATTAGCTAAAGTTTGTTCACCACTCAGACACTTCATGCAATCTCATCTGTTTATTAGGGTGCTATCTGTCATAGGAGGAAAAACAGTAGCAAAGAGGAGAGAAATTAAAAACAGCATGGAAAATGTACAGTTCATTTCCCATCTATTTCCTTTCATGGCCAAAAATTTAAAACATAAAATGATATGATAGACTGCCTGCTCAGACTTAACTTCTCTATTTCACATTCTTATTTCTTTAACATTGTTCAGAAAACTGGCCTTCTATGGGAAAACTATATCATTTGTTTTGAATATAAAAAATAGTGTCCTCACTTTTGTCCTCTTTACTTGCCTGTCTCATACAACAGATGCTATTTATCCTCTTTTCACAAAAATGAATGCTTTTTTTTTTCTAACTGCTTACCTTGCATGCTAAAAAGCACCAGAAGTTATTGGACATTATTGGAGATTACTGCAAACCTGTGAGAGTTTCATGTGATCCACCAGTTCTCCATGAAATATGGAAATATTTAAGTGATCATGATTTGAGAACTGCTGGATGAATACCCATAAATATTATATTAAATGAAAAGACAGTATGTTAATTCCATGTTATTAAGGATGCACAATTAAAATCTCAAAAAGCCAAATTCAAAGGTTAAGTTCTGTACTTCAACAAAAACTTGTGAAAACAATGCAGATTATATATAATGCAGATTATATTTCTGTACAGAGATAAACATGCAGAATAGAATGTGAAGAACATACAGAACAATAAGCAAAAGAAATAAAATTATGAAAGTAACTGTCACAAAACACCAAAAATTATCTATATATACTAATAGGACTAACTAGTGGGAATTGTACCAAATTCAAACAAGCATTAAAACAAAGCTTGTTAGTAATTTTTGCTTATTCATTCTTTAAAAGTGTAAATATGCGACCACAAATAGATCATTCTTATGAACTCTTCTAGAAAAATGTTTTTTAAATGAATGCCTTCAAAATATAGAGGTAATTATCCTAATGGCTGAAATCTTTAGTTTTCAGTAGCTATTACAAAATTGAAAAATGTAGCCATATAAGACCTTAAACATACTTGTTTATATTTTCTTTTTTATGACAAAATTCATACAATTTAAATGCACTGCTTGTTTATATATGACTAAACATACATATCAGTTTTTAGTGTTATGGCACAGTGACTTTAAAGCTCTAATAATAGAGATCATGTCTGATTTTTCTGTATGAGGCAGTAGGTTTGGAGTAAACTGTGATGCTCTAATTTCAGTTTGAAATATGTTAAATTAAGTAATTAATCCTGGCACTTGACAAATGATAAGATTTTTTATGAAGTCAGGCCATATTATTAGTAAACATTTGACACATACTGTATGTTAAATTGGTAGCATTTAATAAAACTACAATACTGTATTGAATTTATGTGGCAACATTTTCATAGCAGAGGAGACTACAAGGGTGGCCTCTGGGAGCTGAGTACAACAGTTGCCCCATGTCAGATCAGAACCAGTTCCAGCTGCTCCAGAAGGGACACACCACTGCCAGAGCTGAGCCATAAATGATGCTGTGTGTTCTGGGAAAGCAGATTTGGGAAAAACTGCACAACAGCAGCTAGGAGAGAGAAGTGAGAGAAACTGCCCTGCAGCCACTTAGGTCAGTGCAGAAGGACAGCATGTGCTCCAGGCTTGGAGCAGTAGTTCACTGCAGCTCAAGAGAAGTTCATGGTGAAGCAGTGCTCTCCTGATGGATGGGACCCAGTGCTTAAAGAGATACAGCCTGTGGGAAGCCCACACAGGATCAATTTGGAAAGGATAGCATCCCATGGGAGGGACCCTATGTGAAGCAGGGGCTGAGAACCGTGAAGAACTGTCAGAGATGAAGATCTATGGAACGCCTACAGTACCCATTCCCCATTTCCCCACATCAAATGTGGGGAGGACATGGAAAAGAATGGATGAGGTACTAAGGTGTTTATAGTTCACTTTTAGTTCTCACTGTTCCTGTCTGTTTGCCATAGGCAACAATCTCTATTAATCTCCCTGAACTTTCTGCTTTATCCATGACAAGCTCTAGAATAGGCTCCCAGGGAGGTGTTTGAGTTACCATCCCTGGATGTGTTTAAAAACCATTTGGATGTGGTGCTCAGGGACATGATTTAGCGGAGTGTTGTTAGAGTTAGGGTAGTATGGTTATGTCGTGATTGGACTCAATGATCTTGAAGGTCTTTTCCAACCTGAGTGATTGTATGATTCTATGATCTACATTTCATTAACTTATTTTGAAATTTCCAGGATATTCTTTACATTCACAAAGGTATTACTGCTAAAATGGAAATTAGCTATCAAATCTATCTTTAATAATTATTTTCTGCAAACTAATTCAACTAATTCATTTGTTTTTTTTTTTAACTGTGAACTGTACTTAACGTGAATTAATTTAATAATAGATTTGAGAAGTACAGCTCTCAGTCCAGTTCCAATATTTGTTAAATAGAACTGAGAACAGTAGTCTAAAAATTGTATAGAATATGATCTCTATCACAGGTTATTTCTTCTGGTTATTTTGAAACTAACAAGACCTAGTTTCCAGATAAAATGTCTGGTAAGATCCCAAGACACTCATAGTCAAAGCAATTCAATCTGCATTCTTGTTGTACTGAGAGTGGTCATTTCCCCAGTGCTATAAACTAAGTGTCTGCAGTGACAGCTTTACAAACTGTGAGCTCTAGTGCAAAGGTACAGTTATTTATTTAGTTTAATCACTGTACAGTTTAGAAAAGAGGGATAAATCAGGCATTTCAAAACTCTCATGCAGAACCATTCATGCAGAAGCTGGCTGCTGTTTTTCTCCTTCTTGCCCTACAAATATGTGTTGCACTGTTCATTTCTTTATAAAACGTGAACTATGCTGCAATTGCTTGATACTAAATATCCAGCTATCTTGGCTTAAGACATTCCCACCTTTCTTTATGTTCTGTGCCACAGATTTTTATCATTCCTGCCTCCCCAAAACACCACATTTTGCTGGCAGTAGCTAGATGTGGAGTCACGTGGTGAGTAGGGGCAGCAATTTGATTCAGGTTTTAAAAACCATAATTCTGTCTCCTGTCAAAACTGCAAGTAGGGAATGGAATATCAAACTGGTATTGCCACCAAGATCTTCATATAACAAAATAATCTCTTGATTTTTTTTTGTTTGTTTTTCCAAAGAAGAACATGCACATTCAAGGAAACTACTGGAGAAAATCTGAGGAGAGAATCTGATTATTTTTTAGCAAGGAAAAGGATGAAACTAAAAGGAAAACCTCATTGTGTAAAAAAATATTTGAAACACCTTCAGCATTTTAAATGAGTTGCTGGAGAAAAAAAATCAGCTTAAATAATGCGGAAATAAAGACTCGGTGATACATTTCACATACTCTAAAGCTGCTCTGTTCTACATGACATCTTTTGTTGACTTGGGACTGTAGTTAATGTAAATTGCTCAATTTGCAGCTAATTATTTGATTGCATACAAAGTGTGAATAATGGATGGTAGTACAACCACTCAATGTTTTTATTTTTCTGCTAGGAACAGCAGCAGCCAACATTGAAAATAATCTATTTCTAAAAAAACATAGGAAAGATGAAAATATTTTTGTGACTATCACAACAGCTCTACATTTTATGAGATGTACCTCTTTGCTTTTGTTTGCTACTTCCATAAATGGCTGTACAGAAATGAAAATTCCAACAAAACATAACTAGTTAAAATTATTTTCAGATAGAAAACTAGATAATACAGAGGTTTTTCATTGCAATGTACTCCAGGGAATCTGCTTTAGGAGGGAAGTTGAACTAGATATCTCCAGAGATCCCTTCCAACCAGTATGATTCTACAGTTCTGTGATATAACTCATGTCAAACCAGCTCAACCACCAGCTCAAGGTGACTCAACCACGTCCCTGGGAGCCTATTCCAGTGCTTAACAAACATTTCTGTAAAAAAGTGTTTCCTGATATCCAACCTAAACTTACCCTGTCTTAACTTAAGACCATTTCCCCTCATCCTGTGAGAAGAGCCCAACCCCACTCTCACTGTAAGCACCTTCCTGATATTGGAAGAGAGCAATAAGGTCTCCCCTCAGCCTTCTTTTCCCCAGACTAAATAGCCCCAGTTCCTTCAGTCTCTCCTTGTAGGGCATATTTCTCCAAGCCCTTCAAAAGCCTTATTTCCCATCTTTGGACCTGCTCCAGCACCTCAATGTCCTTTCTGTACTGAGGTGCCCAAAACTGAACACAGTACTTGAGGTGAAGCCTCACCAATGCGGAGTACAGAAGCGGGATTATTTCCCTTGTCCTGCTCACCACATGATTCCTGATACAAGCCAGGATGTTGTTGGCCTTCTTGGTCACCTGGGCACACTGCTGGCCCATATTCAGCTGACTGTCCATCAGTACACAAGGTCTCTTTCCATCAGGCAGCTTTCCAGCCACTTCTTCCCAAGTCTGTAGGATTGCCTGGGGTTATTGTGACCAAAATGCAGGACCCGACACTTGGCCCTATTGAAACTCATACAGTTAACCTTGTCCCATTGATCCAGTCTATCCAGATCCCTTTGTATTGCTCCTCTCTCCTCAGGCAGATCATCACTCCCTCCCAACTTGGTGTCATCTGCAAACTTATTGAGGGTACACTCAATCTCCTCATCAAGGTCGTTGATAGAGATGTTAAATAGAAGTGGCCCCAGTACCAAGCCCTGGGGGACACTGCTGGTGACCAGCCACCAATGGATTTAACTCAATTGACCACAACTCTCTGGGCCCGGTCATCCAGACAGTGTTTCACCCAGTGGAGCGTGCAGCCACCCAAAACACGGGCAGCCAGATTCTCCATAAGAATGTTGTGTGGCACGGTATCAAAGACTTTACTGAAGTCCAGGTAGACCACAATGACAGCCTTACTTTCATTCACTAAGCAAATCACCTTGTCATCAAATGAAATCAGGTGTGTCTGACAGGATCTACCATTCGTAAACCCACACTGACTGGGCCTAATTCCCTGGTTAACCTTTAACAGGTCCATGATGGCTCCTGAGATTATCTGTTCAATAACCTTCACGTGCACTGAGATGAGACTGATAGGTCTGTAGCTACCAGGATCATCTTTCCAGCCCTTTTGGAATATGGGCATAACATTTGCCAGTCTCCAATCCACTGGGACATCTCTTGTTAGCTAGGACTGCCAATGAATTATGGAGAGTGGTTTGTCAGTCAAATCCACCAACTTCTCCAGCACTCTAGGGTGCAATCCACCTGGCCCAATGGACTTGTGAGCACCCAGCTTTCAGAGCAGGTCTAAAACTATCTCATCATGGATCATGCAGGGCCTATTCTGTTCCCCATCCCTATCTATCAGTGCAGGGGGCTGTGTTTCAAGAGAGTAACAAGTCTTATTATTAGTCTGAGGCAAATAAGGCATTAAGAACCTCAGCCTCATTCTGATCCTTGGTCACCAAGTTGCCCTTGGTGTAAAACGAGATAGAGATTCTCCCTAGCCCTCTTCCTGCTGTTGATGTATTTATAATAATATTTATTGTTTACCTTACTGCCCAAGTTCAGTTCTAGCTGGACTTTAGCTCTTCTAGTTTTCTCCCTGCTCAGCTTCACTACATAGCTGTCTTTCATATCTGCATTGCAGGGTTGTTGCTTCTCATTTAGAATCTGGAATACTTCGGAAAAACAAACAAACAAACAAAAATCATAAATATGCAGTAGGAATTTACTTCAGTTTCATAAGGTTAATATTTTGCAATTAATATTTTAGGTTAATATTTTAGGTCTCTATAACATTCAAAATAGTGAAAATATTTTTATTGTCATTTTTTGTAGAGAATTTCCACAAGGTAGAGTGGTGACTTTTAAGACTCACTAAGTCATGATCTAACAAAAATTGGATTTCCTGCTCTCCAAGAGTCCAAATTCTAGTCTGAACAACATTGGTAAAAGGATGTATCATTGGATAAAACCTTGAAAAATAAAAAGAGCGGTGGTATAATGAAGAAAGATCTAGGAATGTGTTCTAATAGGTGATTAAATGGTTGGACAGGCATCTTATCAAATCAGACTGAACTGCCAGGAGACTTGAACATTTGATGGCTGGAGAAACTGAAACTGTTTCTTTGTTTTCTTTCTAAGACAAGAGAACCTTATCATTTCTAAATCTTATCTGTGAATAGCTATGCTATAAAACTGAAGCTGCAAGAAAACCTTAAATAAATTCTTTTCAGAAGGAAGAAAGGAGGAAAATATATTAATTCTGCTAGTCCATCTGTAAACAATAAGCTTGATTTCACTAAATAGAAATCGTATCATATATGGAAAAAATAAAAATAAAAAGAGCCAAAGGGGAAAACATGAAGTGTGCTTTAAGTGCTTTTATTCAGTTCTGTGGTGCTTCGATGTACAATGTGTTTTCTACTTCAGTCTTCAGCCACAAACACTCATGTGGGTAAATGTATTTATTATTTAAAATTTAAAAATATGAATAATTTAATACAGGAGAACTGTGTTTGAATAACACAAATTTGCAGCATTTAAGCTGTGCAATATAAGTTTTAAATACATATAATTTAATTTCATCATATCCCATTACATTACAAAAAGGTAATTACTTTTATTGCTCTCAGTTTATATTAGAGATACTATACATATTTATATGTCTATAAGTATTTATACAATATTGAGATATCTCTGAGAAAACAAAATATGTATCTATAATTACATATTGTATACATTCTATTTAGGTAAGTATGCTTATCTATACTTAATCTGTTTAGAAAATAAGTTAACCAAAATGCACTGAAAAATTATAAACCTCAATAAAATAAAATAATTGCACTGCACAGTGTGAAGGCTTGTATGTATCACTAGTGACTTCCAAAAATGAGAAAATACCTGCGTAAGAGGTAAAGCAGAATGTCAATGGTTTGCGGGACGGTTTAACCCGGTACCGTGACAATTGAGGCAGGCAACCTCAAAACCATGACACAGAAACATAAAAATGCTAAAGCCTTGGTCAAATATGGTTCACATGGTTACACAGAACTGAACACTGCACACACATACATGCACAATCAAGCACAATTTTCACAGTGAGTTGGGAAGAGAACTGATGAGTATTCAAGATTTATGTATTCTAATCAAGAGTGAAAGTGACTGACAATCAGCCTGTCTCTATTATAAAATAAAGTCTCATAAAAGAAGTCAAGTAGAGAAAGTATTAAGAAAAGATAATAAGGAAGAATATTCATGTTCCCTTATTAGACACATTGTCATGCGAGTATATGTTTCATGATACTTTATGGGGAGATGAAGCAAAGCCAGGAAACAGCTATTGAAATGATTAGCTCAGCCCAGGTAATCAAAGTATTTTGAGTTCTAGTACATGCAAATCACAGTTATTCTAATTCAGTTCTGAAAATAGAATGCATCATACTGTGTAGCATATACAGAAACAAATGTATTTGACAAGTTCACAGCATAGGTGTCAGAACTTTGGTTGGGGTTGAGTTAACTTTCTCAGTAGAGGCTTGATATTTTTTATATGTTTTTATGTTTTGGATTTTTGATGAAAATAGTTTTGATAAGACGCTGATGTTGCAGAGAAGTGTATGCACAGAAGCATGAACTTTTACTGGAGGCTGGCAATGCACAGGAGGAGGGGACACAACCAGGATAGTTGACTCCAAATGACCAAAGGGATATCTCATACTATATGAGATCATTTTCAGCAATAAATTCTGTGGTGAAGAAGGAAGAGAGGGACATTTGGTGCAATGGAGTTTGTCTTCCCCAGAAATCATTATGTACAACAAACTCTGCTTTCCTGGAAATGAATGAAAACTTGCCTGTCAATGGAATGTAGTGAATTAGTGACTTGTTTTACTTTGCATGTACAGATGGTTTTAATTTACCTAATATTTATATTTTCTTTTTTTTTTTGTTCTCATAATTTTAAAATCGAAGTAGAAATTTTTTTTTTCATTTTTTGAAAAACTGGACTCTATCAAAGTAATGCTTTGGTATATATTGGGAAGGTGTATCAAGGACCAGTAGCTATGTGTAGCATCATGAATCAGTAATTATACTGAAGAGGAAGGTGTTTGTAGAAATAACACTATTATGAAATAATATATATATATATATATTATTATTTTTTTTAATAAAGAGGGTATAAAAAACCCAATGAAACTTAGAACTAAGTAAGTGTACCTTTCTACTTTGGTTTTATGCCATTCTGAAGTCTCAATTAGTTGGAAGCTACTAATTTGCACTTTAGCAACAGCTTTATTTATTTTGAGTGAAAACTACAAATTATCAAGTTACGTGAATCTGACAGTCACTGATTTTGAAACTAATTGGAAACTGTGTAAACATTTTATCAGATGCCAGTCTTTCAATTACACCTCTTTCGCATATATTCCCTAGTATTATATTCTTAAAAAAAAAAAAAAAAAAAAAAGGTATATTCTTAAAATTTTCATCAAATTTTTCATTTTTGGATCAAGATGGTAAGAATTAAAGGAGGACTCAAATGCTCACTTATATGTTGAGACATAAACCTGCACCTTCATATTTCACCTTCGTCTTTAGAGTAAGGACTTCGGTTAAGGACACTCTTTCATTTTATTTGACTTACTAGCTTCAATTCCAATTATATTGTACTACAATATGTTATTTTGCATTCCAATGTCTTATTTAGTAAATTAGTTTTTCTTCTCAGATGGTTTATACTGTTTTGTTTTTAGGGCCATCTCCCTACCCTTTCCCTTTTCCCACATACCCCTTTCCTGGAATGTGGGTCCATGAGTCCGCTACTCCATTAGTCATGGAATCAGGCCGAAACAGCCCATAAACCATTGACTTTGTCTCTCTTGATCTTATCTTTACACATATGGATGATATCCCTGTATTCTTCTCAGGCTACAGAACCTTGTTTCCACTTCCTGTACAAATCTCTTTTCCCTCAGTTTAAGCTGCAGGTCCTTGCTCAACCATGCTGGTCACTTGCCTCCTCTGCTCATTTTCTTCTGCTGGGAAATGGAGAGCTCTTACACTCACAGAAGGATGTCCATAAAAGAGCTGCCAGCTCTGTTCTGTTCCTATGCCCTTAAGGAAGTTTTCTCTCCTGAAGTTCAGGGTCCTGACTCTACTTTTTGCCAGACCTGCATTCCTCCAGGTCACAAACTCCACCAGGGCATGATCACAAGCCCAAACGAGGCTGCCTCCAATCTTATCCTCTTAATGCTCTCGTCTCCTGAGCACAAGCACCAGGTCCAGTAAGGCTTCACTTTGGGTCTGTCCAACTAGTACCTGCACCAGAAAGTTATCCTCAACAGACTCCAGGAATCTCCTGGATTCTCTGCTACCCATAGTCCCACTATCCCAGAAGATATCTCGGTGGTTGAAATCCTCCATCAGGAGCCCAGGAGGGCAACACCTGCTGCAGTTGAAGCAAGAAGGCATTGTCGACAGGCTCCTTCTAATCAGGTGGCCTGTAGTAGACCTCAACCACTACATTTCTTTTACTATACCAACCCCTGATATTAACCTATAAGCTCTCAATCTGGTCATGGTTATTACCCAGATACAGCTCTTCACAATCTATCTACTTCCTTATGTATAGGACAACTCGCTCTTCCCACCCACCCAGGCTATCCCTTCTTAGGAGCCTGCAGCCCAGTCATGAGATTTGTCCCACCATGTTTCTGTGATAGCAAGCATATCATAATGTTCCAAGAACATCATGGTTTCTAGTTCTGCCTGCTTATTTCCTATGCTGCATGCATTAGTGTAAAGGCATTTCAGTTGGGCTTCACAGAAAGAGGGGCCCTCCCTCAAACCTCCAAAAGTTTTCCCTCACTGTTCCTTGGGGGATACAAGAAGGTTTCAGACAGGGGATCAGCAACATTACCTCCTCTTTTTCTAGAGAGGTTATCTAAAACGATTGCTCAATATACTTGTCAGCCTAGCAGTTTCTGACTGAAAGACGTAGAACAATACATCTATTATGTGTGTGTGCATGAAGAATTTTTTAGATATGCTAAGCAGGTGGTTTAAGTGGATACTTTAAGAAAAAATGACATATGGAAATAATTGAAAATTCATCTTTCACCCATTGTTTAAAGACACTACACTCTACACAGTTTAAAGACAAAAGATTAGAAATGGTAGGTGGGAATATTAACATGTCAATGACTGTTATACAGAAAACAATAGATATAGATTAAATTAGAGTACTATTTTTGCTATATTTTAAAACACAAAATTTTCCAATATAATTTTTATGCTATTTATTTATATTTTTCTGAACTATTAGTCTTTTAGGATGAAGTATGTTATTTTCCTTAGTTTTCTTTTAACTGAAGATTCTGAAATTGACTTTTATGGTAAGGTCATGAAGAATTTAAACTATTGATCTGCATGTATTAAGAGTGGCAAAAACAAGAGTAGAAGAAATAAAATTTTAATGCTTTACCCCTATAGGGTATCTAGATGATCTTAAATGTCTCTTCCAACCCAAGCCTTTCTGTGATTCTCTGATGGAGTTCTGTCATGGTTCCATTGTTTCTAGACTCCTTTTACCAGTCCATCTTCTATCAGAAGTAAATTGAACATACCACACCTATCTCAAATTGTTTTAATTGATTTTTCTGAATCTAATGATCTGCTTTTCAGCAGAAATTTGAGTAAACTACAAAAATCCTTTATAGTGTTTTTGTTCACTTTTGCTTGCAACATAATCAAAAAGTGCTTAAATCTTATTACCTTAAAACACGCTAGGTTTACACGTTCAAATGAAGAACTTAATATATCACAAAGTATAGATATTGCTAATGGAAATATAAGATACTTTTTTTTGTAAGAAGAACTCTTGAAGGAACATTGCTTTTACATAAAAAATAAAGATCTATGTATATCCAGGTTCATCAGGTTTGACAAATAACCCTTTCTGTGATTAGAGAAGACTTTAACAGAAAGTTAAAAAGAGTCATAGAAGATTGCAACTAGATGACTGATTTTCCATGGTTGTTGTTATTCATAAAAATGAATACAACAGGTTGTATGTTTGAATAAGAAAATTATGCTTAATAAGTGTAAGTAACAACCCTAAATATGGATAAACTGAGGAACAATTAAAAGCACAAAGGCAACAAATCCACGTGCATTTTCTCCAAATATCAAAATCATTTAATTTTATTGATAAGAAATAAACTCACCCACTAATTACCTGAAAGCTCAGCCACAGATAGACTTTTCAAGTAATTCTTGTGCTCAAAACCATCCCTACTCTTTGAATTCCAAAATACTTTCATCTGATTTCTGGGGCAGACCTTTAAAGGTTAATTTCATCAAGAAATGTATTTAACAAATCTTGAGCGTATTCAAAATATCTTTTTTTTCCTCCTACTTTCTAAAAAGAGTATGAAAACTTATAACAAAAATATCTGACAGTACAGAATCCCTTCTCTCACTTTAAACTGCTCTGCTAGCAAAGTTCAAAATTCAGTTTGTTTTAAAACACTTAGCTGCACACTTTATTCTCTTCATCTAGACTGTATGTGACCATTACCTTAAACAAGAGTTAAATAAATAGATAAATAAATAAATAAATAAATAAATAAATGAAAATTAAGACCTTTCTAAAAAAATGTTCCTGGTGTTCTTTTTGCATACAGAATACAGTTATTTTTATGGCATAATGTATTTAAAGATCAGTTACATGATAGAGTAATTTATCAATATGCTATAGAAATTTTATGCACAACAATTCAGAAACTTTTTACATTGTAAACATCAAACTAAGAGAAGAAATGTCATTAACAGTTAGCTATATTGTACTTAAGAAAATAAATGCAGTCACAGAATTAGTAGTCATTTAATCATATATTTCAAAGACAACTTCATGTCTATAAGTCATGCAAAAATTAATATTGAAGTGAGATATTTATACAGCATTTAGAACTATTCTATATTCACAGTAGCCTGTTAGGCTTAGATTTTATTTTTTTTTACTGGATCTTTTCTGTCAGAAACTATAATTTTTGTGCCTCATTTATATTATCTGTCTTTAACTTATCCATGACTTGCTTTGCAGTATGTTTGCATTAGAAGTATCTACAGTAGCCAATAATTAATAAGTTCAAGCTCACACAATTTCTGCGGTTTTGACCTTAGGCCCAGACTTTTGGCCAACTTTCAAGTAAATCATGAAAAATATGATTGACGTGTTCATAGATACTGAATCTAGATATTTTCACTTAAGCAGATACAGAGAAAAAAATGTTCAATAATGGACTATAGAATCCAGCTTTTATCCTGGACTCATAATTTACACATACCCAACAATGCAACACAAAACCCCTTAGAACAAGAAGAATTCTTCAGAGAATTCTTAAACTGACATGTAGCTTGCAAAGCATTAAAATGCCTGTTTTCTCTTCTATACAAATCCTGATTTTCAGATCAAAGCAATGAGAAATAATTTGAAGCTGCCATGCCAAAAACCTTGTCTCCAAGGCCTTATATACAAGCTGAGCTAGTCACTTTGTAATTAAATCTTATAGGACAGAGCAATTATATTCATTACAGAAAAAGCATTTTATGGTCAGCAGTATTCTTTGAAACTAATAGGGCGATATAAATGTCACAGTTCACAAAAGCTTTGTGTCTATTACTTTATTCTGGACTAATCTTGCACAAACCAATTAGCCAATATAATAGTATTACTGTGTATTTAAATGAAAAACGGAAACTTGCAAAACACCTCTGTTTTACTCATATTTATGATATCCGTGTATTACTGGAACAGAAGCTCTGTGTTTGAAGGACTCGGTCTTCTGGGGTCCAAAGCAATAAATCTCACAAAGCACTTAGCCTACATGTAATTAATGTAAGATAATGTATTTGTTGTTATATAAATGAGATTTTTCTTAGAAGTGCAAACAATGGCCACAGATCCAGAAAAGACAAAAATGAATAAAATATATTGAAATTAAAGAAAATGAATAAATATTGCAGTTAATGCATCCAGAAAGAGAACTGGGAGGAGGAAAACATTTCAATGGCAATATTCATCCTGCTGTCAGGCACATGACTAAAAGCTCTTCATATTATTGCATACTGTTCCACTAAGTAGTATTAGTATATAGAAATGTGAGTGAAAGAAAGTGTTCCATCACTGCTACAGCTCCTAACTTCTAGTTTTCTTACATTCTAGTCAATGTGGAGTTCTAGACAAGTTCATTCTGACTCTGTAAATAACTCTCATTTGGATACCTGTTTCCTCCAATTTATGTTTATCCTGATAATGGTTTCAATGTATCTTTCACATTACTTATGACTTCTATAAAAAAATCAGAGTATTTAGATGACAATTTTAAATTTTATTCCACTGTGTTTGAGCAGTGACACTTTTCCCCTTTGAGTGGTTATAACTGCATTAGTCGGATTTGGGTTTCACATTTAAGTTCATTCCCTTCACTTCCTGAAGGGGGGTTGTGTTGAGGAGGGGGTGGGCCTCTTCTGCCTGATAAATAATGACAGGACGAGAGGAAACGGCCAGAAGTTGCACCGGGGAAGATTTAGATTAGATTTGAGGAAACATTTTTTCTCTGAAAGAGTGGTCAGGCACTGGAGTGGCCTGCCTAGGGAGGTGGTTGAGGCACCATCCCTAGCGCTTGCTCAAGCGTTTAGATGAGGTGCTAAGGGATTTGATTTAGTAGTTTAGTGGGTAGGGATGGTGTTAAGAGGATGGTTGGACTAGAAGATCTTGTAGGTCCTTTCCAACCTAATGAACCTACGAACCTATAAGTATTCATATTTTCATATATTTATAAAAGATGGTCATGTATATTAGAGAATAATAAACTTTTACAGCAGGATATGCGTACATTTGTCAGCAGAGGTTGGCAAAACAAGTGCTTTTTAGAAATGAAAAAAATGAAAGTGATTATTATACATGGAATTATGGAGGAACAGTTCTCTTTCATTTAGCAAAAAAGCTTATTCTTCCATTTCTTCCATTTCTTCCTTTTCTTCAAAGAAAAGTGGATATATTATGCTTACATAAATAACTGGAATCACTGAATTGAAATATGAAATTACTGGAATGTCCATCTTCTTTCTGATGGATTATTGTTCTATGACCCATCAGAAAAACAAAGGAAATTAATAAGTGAAGCATGAATTTCCAGAACTAGATCTCAAAACTGTAGTTCTGTAGACTACTTCTAAAAGGATCAGAAAATCACGCTAATTTTCTTTTTCTTAACTAACAATATAATTGTAACTGATTTTCTTTGTTATGTATCTAGCTATATTTTGCTTTCCATGCACTACCTAAAATTAGTACAACTGGGTTAGGAAAGTATGAATATAAAAATCTGTTGAATGCTTGAAAGAACTGAAGTACATTCATGGTACTTAGACCCCATTCCTCATACATTACAAATGTATATAAAATGTATATAAAAATGACAGCTAAAGATATTTTCATCTGAAAAGAAAAGTATCAATTGAATTAATATAAGTACTAAGGACAGATTATTTAGTATGCAATAAGTTTAATGTCTTTAGTATCACCTGCATAAGATTCAACTCACACAAAATATTTAAAAAAAGAGAAAAAATATTATATTTCTATGTGCTACGCTTTCCTATTCAGAATTGGAAACTCGGCTGACTTGCAATAGTAACTACTTAAATATGAGTTTTGCATTTGATTTTTTGAAAAATATATTTTTAATAAGAAATATATCTATGTGAATACTTCAAATCACATCATTCGAATGCTCACAACCAGAAAGAAGAAATTATAATAAAAATCAATAGCTTGCATTTACATACCCTTTATTAATTGCAAGCATGCTAATAAAATTTTATAAAAAAATATATATATTTTTAATTACAAGAATATTGTTTCTACGGTTGGGAGTTCAGGATATGTGGACAGTCAAAGTTTTACTTCTGTTGTTCACCATCCCTCTCTTATGACCTTCCAAAGATAATCTAGTGCCAAACAATACATTTAATATATTTTTAATTGGTTAAATTTCAACAAAAAGCTTTATTAAAAGTCAAGAATGTTGACACAGCAACCAGCAGACATTCACTTGATCCTCTAGAAGCGACACACAAATTCTTCACAGGTTATCTATATTATATTAAATAGTTATCAAATTTTCCAGAAAAAAAAAATCCATAATTAGATGGAGAATTCATCTGCCAAGTTTTTGATAGAAACAGCTTGTATGAATCAAGCATGATACATCCAGTAGCATGGTTTTTATGACCCCTGAATGTGACCTGCTCCCAGTGGAAAGCAATTTGACGCTCTACTGCACATAGACCAGTATGTATGAATACTAAAAACCCAGATAAATTAGTAACAGGTACATCTGAGTGGGACTGCTTATTTGCCACTTATCTGTAACCAGGCAAGCTTGTTTCACCTCAGTTTAAAATATAAAGGCAGCCTCCATTGTCCATTAGTGGAAAAGTCTCCCGATCATTTAGGGAAATGTGACAGCAATGGAAATGAAGTGAAAACAATCTGATGACAGAAATTCTTCAGCACGTTATTAAACTTCCTCTCTTCTACAAATTTATCATCAGCCTCTTTCTTTCTCAGCTTTTTTTTTTCTTTTATTTTTCTCATTCTTTTCAAATGCTGCAGGGTTGTAGCCATGGCAAAGTTTGAGAATGTAACAGCAGCTCTTTAAAATGAAGCTGTTAAAGAAGAAGGTACCAAACACAAAGAAGCTTATTGGGCACTAGACAGTGATATGAGAGATCACATCTCAGTAAATTCATCTTAGTGGTACAGACAATCTGAAACCCAGTAATATTGAGATGTGAGAATATCTGATGACAATATAAGGAAGTATAATTCATTTTGGGAACCATTGCAAATATGTCTAAATAGTATGTAGTCTATCTTTTAAAACAACTTTTTCAATCACAGTTCGTGTAAAACATTCATAAAAATAAATATGTCCTGTATCAGCTAGGCTCACTTATCACTACAGATGTGTTCTTTCCAAAAGGGTCAATCACGTGGACAGTCAATAATAAACATGAAATGCAGTGCCTTCTTGTTTCTTCAGAAAAGTTTTCTAGAGCTACAAATGTCAACAAGAAAGGCTAAAGTTTTGCTTATATTTATTCAATATTAGAAATGTATTACTTTAATTTTACATTATCTCTGTTAGCAGTATGGTGAAGCTTAATTACCTTTCATAATGTGTAGTAAAAGCACTAAAAAAGGTTTGGTTTGCAATTAGAAAATTCACCATGTAAATCCCTATTAAAACAAAGCAGACAGAAACAGGATCTTAGTGTCCTATCCTGTCAAAATGTTAGTCTTTGATCAAATTGATATTCAGCATGTGTAAAGAATAAAATAATAAAAAATGAGTCCATTAGCTTCTAGATACACAATCATTCATATCTGACTTGGACTGTTTGTTGTCAGTATATGGTTCTTATTTTGATGTATACATCATAAAAAGATGTCAGGAGGAAATTTTTCACTTAGTGGATGGTGAGGTGCAGGAACCATTCTATGACTCTATGATTCTGTGATGTTCTAAAGTAAGTCATCTATTAAACATTGTTAGGCCCAAACATCAAAGTTTTTATGTAGATATATAGCTATATCAAAAATTTTCATTTTCCAGATTGCATATTAATATACACAATTCAGGTGAGAATAGTCAATGTTAAACAGTCTGAAAACATATTATATTAAAAACATATAATATTTTGAAAACATATTATATGTCAAATTTTTCAATCTAATCCTTACCTATATGAATAGTGTAATCATAATACCTTTCTGAACGATGAAATGACATGTTAAGAGACCCTGGGTTATTTTTTCTAGTTTTCATTTTCAGATTTTATACATGTATTTAGGACAGATGTTTAAAGTGAAAAGCTGGAACAAAAAAAAAAAAGTATGTTCTCTCATTATTACGGTTGGTAGTTAAGGGCAGTATCAGGAAAGGATGCTACCATTCTGTGTCTTTATAGTATTATTCTACATAAGATTATAATTACAATAATAGTAAAAAGCAATGCAAAATTATTTATTTAAATTTGAAGTAGTCTTAAACCATTTCAGACAAAATAACTAACTTTGAAGAGAGTAATTGATTTCATTTATCTCAGAACTAATTAACATGCACCGATTTTGACAGCATTATCTGTCAAACAATTTTAAATTAATTACTTTAATTTTATGCATACATTCTCCAATTTCTATATTTTTAAATGGAACTTTTTGAAAAATTAGAGGGTAAAAAATAATTTAACCAGAGCATTCATCAGTGTTAGCAATTTCTGATATAATGTATCAATAGATCGATTGTAGATCATGAGAATTTATGATCAATGTGTAAAGTGCCTATTTAGTTGTAAAAGTCGTTTTCACAAATTATTTTATCTTTGAGGGTTTTTAAAAGAATCTCTTACTTTGAAACTGATCCCACTTAAAAACTATATTTGAATAAAAAAGAATAGAATAAAATAGACTAACCAGATATAATCAGAGATAAATATAAAAGATTTAACTTACTAAAAATGATTAATATTACTAAAATACTAAGAAAAATTCATATTAAACAAAATCAATGAAGTTGAGAGTCTCAATTTTGTACCTAAGATGATTTCAGATGCAAAAAAAAAAAAAAAATCACTTATTGGTAAGTTGAAAACTGTAAAAATATTCAGAATACAGAATGCATAAAATCATACAAAATAAAAGTATTAACCAGATATTAAATAATAGTTGAAACATTTTGCTTGTAAATATTTTGAATATTTTTTTTCCTTTATAAATAATTTTCACTGTTCACTTTTAGAACTTTTATTTAGCAAATTTAGGGCAATAACTAGATCACTGAAAGTCTTTGAATAGATAATGCACTGTTTCAGCTAATACTTCATAACAAATGTTTTCCTAATTTGCAGCTCATCAAAAAGAGAGACTCAACTGTAATCATTTGCTGAAAAAATCAGCTTCTCAGTTAACTGGTTCAAGACTGAATGCACAATGGATTTATAGCTATAAGGTTCTCACCTTCATTATAGACCTTGATAGGGAAAGGTGAAATGAATTCTGACAAACACGAGATGGAAGTTTTCTAGTTAATTCAATGTTCTTATGACATTCACTCATTCCAGAGAGAAGAAAAACAGAATGAATTCTCAAAAGTCATGACATTGCTGCAAGATTCTTGCAGAAAATGAGGTTCTCTACGTTCATTGTGTATGAAATGATGGTTCACGTTATCCCTTACTCTCAAGTTTAATGCAAATTAAAAATAAAAAATCTGCAGCAAATCTTCACATTAATAACAACAACATCAATCATTAACATACAGTTTGATATTTTTGAAAATCAGTAGTTACCTGTATCAAAGGTATTTTCCATTTTTTATTAACTATTAAAATTTTATTTCAGGTAAGAGCTGTATTGAACTTGTATAACAATATATAAGTTAAGATAAAATCTGAAAATGAAAAATTTATATTATTGCAGGAAGTTACATAAGCTTCTTCTTAATTGAGCTATAATTAATACTGAGGAAGTAGATCTTCATCTCTCCTTTAATAATGCAAACATAATTTTAGTACTTAAAATGACAGGGCAAAACAAAACAGAACTTAATATAATGTATTTATAGAATTAAAAGACAGAAAGCTAGGCTTTATGTAGTTGGAAGTGGATCCAAAACATTAATTAAGGCTTTGTTGAAAAAAAAAAGGTGATTTATTATATATATATACAATATGTAATTTATTTCATTAGCCATATGCTGAAGTAAACTGGACACCACATTAAAAACTTTGCTGTCCTGGTGAAAATGAACCTGCCCGAATTAATAATCCATAGCTATTTGCCACATATCACTGTCAGTGACAAGTGAAAATGTTTGTTATGGTAATTTCTTTATACGTCAGATAGTTATTTTACAAAATTATGTTTAAAATCATGTTAATTGTTGTTCATATTTCAGTTTCAAAGGTTTAATTCTTCTGATCGAGCATACTAGAAGCCTATGGTAACAGAACAAAGTTGAACACTCAGATTATATTATTTGGTGTTACAGGGATGACCACCACCAAAAAAGCCCTGTTAGCATGCATGTATATTCCCTTGAATATCTTGCAAAATCTTGAAAGACCTAGAAGAAATATGAAGGAGGTCTGGAATGTGTGAAGAAGCATAACCAGATTTTTCATTCACATGAAGTAAAGTCTAATTTAAATTTAAAAGTTCTAAATTTCAAGGTTCAAAATAAACAAAAGAGACAGCTTCAAAGAAACTAAACGAAAAAGTGGCAAATTAGTTAAACTATGTAAAATTTTAGTCTCAGGCACTATATATTTATATTAACTTAATGAAGAATATATTTCATCTTTAGATAAGATTTTAGTCAACCAGAATGATGTTTATTGTGATGTCACTTTAGTATTCCACATCTGACTATCAGATTGAGAAGAATGACTGCAGAATAGCATTTATCACATAAGAAAATGTATGAAATATAAGTCTTCCTCTCCCACTTCTATGGTTTGAATTTCAAGGACATAGAACAGAATAATGGTATGCCATTCTTTTTCCCTAAAATCGTGGTTCAATGGTAGATTAGACTCATCAGCAAAAACGAGAATCTTGATATTCTTAAATAAATGAGAGAAATTACTTCTAGCTCAAAATATCAAAGTGGGTGATAAACCTTAATATAAGAATTATTTCCTTAGGCTTACCTGTAAAAATAGCAAACAAAAAAGCCCCTTTCATTCTGTAATAACTAAATAACTGTCAAAGAATACTATTCTCTTGACTATTTTCAATATAAAGCTTTATTTAAAATATTTATAGCTTCAGTAATTCTAATGAGAATTCCCCAGTTTTGTTACATATCAAATGTACAGCACGAAGCAACAGCAAACAGAACATAAAAGTACCTGGACGCATGAATGCAAATGTGCACACCCAAACTGCCCTGAGTATGCTATAATCCTCTGATTGAATACAATACATAGAAGATATTAGATTCTCTCTGTCTAAAATTTCTGATTGTGTGTACATTTACAAGCAATATGACACATTACGAATGAATTAGCAGATCAAGGTGGTGAAAACACTATAACTACATCATGTGCATCCAGATAAGGTGGTTTATATGCCACTGCTGATTGCCTGAACAAAACGCCTCCAGTACCAGAGTTCCGCTATGACCAGTGACATGAGGATGGGGAGATGAGGTTTGCTTTACTACACCAGCCAGGAAGTGATCTGAACAGAGAAATAGCCAGAAGAAAATGAATTTTTCATATTTTAAGAATGGTGGGAAGTGTGTAAACTCAAGTCTCAACATTGTTATTTAATGCACTTGAAATGTATGGAAGTCAATACAAAATATATTTTGAAATAATGAATGAAACAGAACTGGAAAAAAAAATAAAAAAATTTAGGGGGGTGTTTTGTTTCATCTTGATTTTCAGGGTTTTTTTTTAAACTAAATGTTCAAGGGATAGAAGCTCAGCTTCCTGACCCTCACAAAGGGAATTCTTAACTTACTTTTCAGAAAGTATCTTAGTAGAGTTTAAGATCTTTGTCAAATATCAGATTAAGTTGAAATATTTTAAGAGTAACTAGAAAATCTTGGTTGGAATCCACTAAAACTTAATCTGGGTGAGTTTCTAATTTTTTTCTGTGCACATGCTTTGAATTCACTGATAAAGATATATCGTATTTTTTGAGAAATATTTCTGCTTTTCTTTCTTTTTTTTTTTTCTTAAAGAATCCTTTGCATTCTTTGGTTAACCATTTCTTTAGGAAAACTCTTATTCTTAATGTCTCTCATTTACTGACTTCAGGTGTATCCTGATGGGAATATTAGATAGACTCACATTAGTAAACATAGAAAGAAAAAGGCAGAGTATTTGTTCTTATAATTTTTTTTAAAGGATTCTGTGTCTCTTCAGTGAGAGACTTTCACTCATCTTGTGGCTGCCTATATGAACACCTGCTTGCTAACAAAAAATATACATTTCCACATGTCCAAATTTTGCAGCCTAAACATAGCTCCTTTTGTCTCCCTAAAAACTGTTAAAATCTAAGATTTTCATATTGGATAATTTATGGAATGTAGAAGCACCAAAAATCTTCATAAATAATTAAGTTTTATTCAGCAAAATTATTAGATACACCTTTCACATAATATTTTTACTGAAATCCAGTTTACTTACATGCTTCTTTGACTTTCACCTCTAACAGTGATATTCAACAAGGAACCACAAACAACACATAATATTTTTGGAATAGAAGAGCAATCTGTCACTTTTTGATCAACTACGTGGTATTTTTGTAACCTCTCTACTACTTATTATTTATTTTTTTCTTTCTTCATAGCAAACGAAAAGTCTGTGTTGTCTTCTGGCATTTATCATTAGCTAATGTCCTAAAAAAAAAAAAAAAAAGGAACAGCATTTTTCGGTTTCTACAGATTTTCTTATATGCTATTAATTAGATACCACCTTTTGGGTTCCACAGGACCAGCGTTAACAATGTCATATTGAAGACCTTTGTTCTCAGCATCAAAGTATTACACACAAGCCAGTCTCTGCCCGCAGTTCCTTTGTGCTTTTTTCTCTCCATATGCACCAAGCACATACTCATTTACCCTTTGCTACCTTACCTCATTTGGATTTTATATCTCCTTTCTGCATTAATCACATTTGTTTAAAATCACTGTTTGATGCCCTTTTTTTTAAATTCAAAACTCACAAGTTATCTTTCTGTTGTTCTTTTCCATGGAAGAATAGGGAGCACCATAGTCAATGAAATAATTAAGTTAAAAATACTTTTCAGATAAGATACTTTGATTTTTTATCTTCCAGCGGACACTCTTATTTCTTCATCTTTTAATACTTTGTTTTTCCCTTGGACTTACTTTACAAAACATACTTTGACAAATCAGTCTTTAAACAATGCTTTTAACTGCCCTGTGTGAAAGAACAAATAAGAAAATTTATTTAGCTTTTAATACTGTTGAAGCAGCACACTCTACTAAAATCACTCAGACACTACATGAGGGGGTAATGGTACATTGAGCTAGAATATAAATTGCTACAAGAAATTTTAAAAATGTCCTCTAATGACGTACTTTGAAATTCATATCTTGACTTACTTGACAATTAGCTTTTTGTTGTTGTTGTTCACATACACCAATGTTATATCTTTCTTGAAAGGGAAGCTCAGGATTTATTTATTTATTTATTTTGCTTTATTTGGTTTTAACATCAAGATGGCTTCCATGAGAATGATAGTGGAACAGCCGTGTAAGCTCATGTCTGGCTTTTCCAAAGCCCTTTGATTCCATTTTCACTTTGAATGCCTTGATTCTGAGTATAAACATAAGGAATTTCATCAGTTAGGATTATATGAACTGTCTATTAGATTTGAGAGAGAAATGAAAGGTCGTGGCTAGAGTTCTAGCTCACACCATGGGTAATGAATACCAGAACATTTGCTGGTGCAGTAGTGGCTGAGTTTTGAAAGAGTCTGCATGGACTGAGCCTGGAAGACTCCTCAACTGCGTAAAAATACTATTTATATAGAAAATACTGCTAATATCTCATAGCTGTCTGACAAAACACTAACAACCCATCACATAGATGACAGGCATACAGATTGTAACAATCAGTGTGATTATCCTGATGGTATTCTAGCTGCATCTCTAAAACTAAGCTGAACAGTGAAAACAGGAGTGTTCCAGGAATAAGGAAAAGGAAGCTACCTTCTTATTATAGCATGAGACCAGTAAAACATCACTTTTTAAAGCATCTAGTAGTTAAAGAAAAATCTCATTATCACTGCGGAACATTCTCAGATAATACTCAGTAAAATACAATAAGAAATTCACACAGCTCTTGTGCTTTAGAATAGTGAAAGATGAAAATTTATTTAGATATGTTCCTTTGTTTCTTGGTGAAGCTATCACTTAGTGATAATGAAACAAGGAATCTTCTGAATATAATCAAATATTCATTCCCTTATAAAGACGTAGCTTTTTTTTTTTTTTCATGTGAGTACCTCAGGAAAGAAAGTTATGATAACTAGATATTTTGCCAAGTGAGGAAGCCAAAACCATTACTTGTGTAAAGCACATTATATTCTTGTCGTATAATACTGGTAGGAGGTTTGGCAGGCAGATAAGAAAGTATAAAATTCATTCATAGTCAAATATGATTCATCAGGTATAACCATGAAAATACTGAACAATTACTTTACTGCAGAATTGGACATCCTGTCTCTTACTAAGAAAAAGATAGTTTCTATGTTTGCATAAGGAAAATGAAGAAGGATATTGCTCTTATGAGAACCCACCTTGAATGTGGGGTTTAGTTCTGGGGTCCCAACGTAAGAATGACATGGATCTGTTAGGGAGGTCCAGAGAGGGGGCAGAGAACTAGAGCACATCTCCTGTGAAGGCAGGCTAGGATAGTTGGTGTAATTTAGCCTAGAGGAGGCTCTGGGGCAATGGTACAGGAACATCCATAGGCCTCCCAACTAAAGGGAGCATGCAAGAAAGACAGGAGTGATACTGTATTAGAGTATAGTAAAAGAACACAGGCAAGGATTTTTAAACTAAAAGAAGGTAGATTTAGACTAGATATAAAGAATGAATTCTTCTCTATGAGCATGATGAGGCACTGGAACAGATTTACCAGAGAAGCTGTGGATCTCCTGTCCCTGAAAATGTTCAAGACCAGGTTGGTTGGGGCTTTGAGCAAATTAGTCTAGTGTAAGATATCCCTCCCAATGAAAGGAGTGTTGGAATTAGCTGGTTTTAAGCTCTCTTCCAACTCAAACCTTTCTATGCTTCTAAGAATACACATTTTCATATTATTATAAATGAAACTTTACTTAAGTCATGAATATAGTATATGCAGCAGTGTTACAGGCAAAAATCATATAAATTCCATGATTCAGAAACGTAGTTTTAAACTTTTGCAAAAGTATGAACTGATGATACATAAAGGAAAATTGACTTTTATATACATATTTTAAAATTATATTACTTATTCCCTTTTATTATGATTTGGACAACAATTTTCTCATTTAAATATGTTGTTTTAAATGCTGAACACAGCTTAATAGAAATAGTATAGATCCCATCTGTAACTCCATAACCTTTTATAACTGCATTTCCAAATGAAAACTGTTGATCTTTCTCTAGTTTGATCTTCTATATCTTGAATATATTTTTAAATCTATCAGAAATCATAGCATTAGAACTTCAAGATGAGGCTTGTGATTTTCTCAGTATAAAATCTCTGTATTAATGCCTGTTATTCACAATTTCAGTGAAAAAAATTATTGATACAAAGACTTCCAAAAGACTACTGATTTCAGTGTCAAGCAATGGCCTTTGTTATTCACAACTCAAGATTACTAGAAACAAAATATTATGTTCTGTTCAAATCCTCATTCAGGAATTTGAAACATAATCTTCCTAGAAAAAAATAGTTAATTTGTAATCTGATTAACTGTTTTTGTTTCTTTGTTTGTTTTGTGAGTGGTTGTGTGATGTCTAAGTTTTCAGTTCAGAATTTGTAAAAATACCATTAGACTTTTATTTATACATAATCGTTTAATTAAAAAAGACAGTAATGAAAGATGCAGTAAAAATCCATTTAGTTAATTCTTCCGCTATTCTGGCATTGTTAACAAAAGCCATCAACTTATTCTAAGAAAACAACTGAATGATAGTAACATTAAAAAGATAATTGAGGATCTGGTTACAGTATTCTATTACCATATCAACATAATGATTCTTTCCAGAAATGAAAAAAAGATTATTCACCAGTGTAACAGAGATCCATCCATTATGTGGTGATGGATAGTGCTAACATGATGGTTTGTGGAGTGGACAGTGTGAAAACCACTGAGCTCAAAAGACTGCATATGGATTTAGAAATTCACATACCTCAACGGATTGAGAAAGTCAACATGAAGTCTTGAAACCACAAAAGTGATTTTAATCAAATATATGTATAGTATTTACAACTTTTATTACATTTTCATTTTTATCTTGCTTGTACATTCTCATTTAATGTACATACTCAAGTTGGTAAGTGTTCAAGACAACATTATTTCTGCTGTTTATTCCATGTAATGTTAAAATGATGAAAATCATATTTAAAACTTCCTGATGTAATGTAAGGGATTTTTTTAGAATTGTTTTACTTTTCAAAAACAATGCTTTTAAGTACCTGTAAACCATAATAATTTAGCACCACTATTGGCAGAGAAGTTATGTGGGGAAAAGTTAAGATAGAAAAACGTTCAGGATGAGAATTCTGAAAAGAATTTTTGATGCAGTATTCAAACATAAAAGGTAGAGTTAAAAACATTTTAGTTCCCATGGATTTTTGTGAGTTGATATCTCTTAAGTAATCTCTGATCTGACCATTCTCCAGTGCTGCTGTTTCTTCTACTTGATCCCTGACTCTAAGTGCAGAAACCAATGAGACCTTGCTGATGAAGATCAAGCCAAAGAAGGCTTTGACTATGTGTGTGTTCTTTCACAAAGTCACCTATTTCATTCAATAACAAGGTCACATTTTGCTTCTCCAGGCTTTTTTTTTTTTTTTGAACACGGAATGTCAGAAGTTCTGCTTGTCATCCTGATACTCCTTTGAGTTTCCCTACATGCCTGGAAAGTGTTTTTGTGTGACTACTTTTGTTGTCTGTCCCTTCTTCCATTTCTTGTATGTCACCTTGTTGCACTGGAGCTTCAATAGAGGTGCCATGCTGAGCCAGAATTATCTCCTAATCCATGTATTTGTTCTCATGATTTTCAGATCAGACTTTTCCTGAACCTGAGAGATGTTATTAAAGATCTGACAGAATTCTTTGTCTCCTTAGCCCTCCTCCAGGATCTCATCCACCCATTCCCTGAAAAAGCCAAAATCTGATGAAGTGTGGTGTCCTGGAATCTGCTATTTAATTTCACTTCTCCCTTCAGAATGTTGAATTCCATTATTTTACATCACATGCATCACATATTAATATATCCTAAATCATGGTATCCTCAACCATTTCTGAATCTTTTTTTTTTTTCTCGTTTTGGTATTCCCGTCTTAGTTTATTTTTATTTCTATTATGTAATGTAGATCTAATTTTACATATTAAATTTATATTTGTTTAAGCAAAACAAATAACATCTAATTCATGACACTGAAGAAGTACCTTCAAATATAAACATTTATTTATTTAATGTAAGTTTTTTTGTAAGTCTTATGAATATGGGAGGTACCACTCCCTGACACCTGAGAAACCTTACAATGATCACCCACATATGTGAAGAATAAATCATCACATAATGGTTGTGCCATGCTAAACTGCACATTGCAGCTGCTCCACAATTTTGAAGCAGAAATATGTTGTTTATATATGTGTGCCTACATGCATTACTACATACTTACATATGTGTGTATAAACGTAAATGTATCTCTCTCTCTGTATATGTCTGCATGTTTGACTTGTTTTGTGTTGTGGATTTTTTCTTTTTCTTTTCTCTTTTTCCTACAGCAGAGTGAAACTGTGTACATACAAATACTTTTAGTGATTTATTGAATAAGTTTGTCAGTCCTAGAGGATGGCACTCTTTAGGAAGTGTCTTAAGACTATTCAACAGAAATGTAGAAGTGGTTATTTCAAGACTGAGATGATTACACCAAGACTGTCATAGTTACTGTTTAAAGTAGAGTTGGTAACTAAGGTTTGATCTTTATGATCTTTTGGCAAAGTAATGGACACCAGCCAGAACAGGGAGCAAATAAAAAGGTTGCAACACACCAGTGTTGACGATGCCATAAGCTGAAAATGCGCGATAGAAAATCTATGCCATTTTTATTTTGCTTCCATGTATATCTGGACAAGCATGAAATACATGGTTATCAGATACTCAGTGGTCACCAGAGACTTGACAACCTAAATTACTTAGGTCTAATGAAGATAAATAGCATTCTAGACATGAACGCACACTACAACTGAAGAGAAATTGAAATGGATGTTGTTGCCAGGAAACTTGTCTCCCTATGAAAAAACATGCATTTTCTATGATTTTACTTTATCCATTGAAGAAAAAAAATTAGGAGTGAGGAAGAAGGATATTAGAGCTCTCTTTCACTGAATTACCATTTTGTAGTAAGGTTTCAGAAAAAGATCTGTTTTCAATAATATAATTTTATTCTATTCTTACATATGAGATGATTGTTCCTTATTATATGGATTTTATATATATATATATATAAATATAGGAAAGCAAGCACCACTTACTTGTGGTGGGGTTTAAAAGATAAAATTGTAGATGTTCATTGAATAAAGATGCTTTCTGCAGGGATTAATATGCGTAGCTGGGCAATTTTCTAGATTCCATGGCTATCATTAAGTAAGTGGATGAAATCAGATTTTGTCTTGTTCAGTTCAAGCACTAGGAACAAAGAATTCAACTCCATCACAATTTAGTCAGTATGCTGTCAACTTATAACAGATTTTTTTTCATTTTCATTTTCTTTCTTTTATTATAGAAAGGTCTCAGATTGTTCTTTTTACGTAGGGCTTTCCTAAGTGCTATGCAAGTACCAAATAAGCCTTATAATTAAGCTTTATTTTTAAAAAAGCAAAATTGAACTATAATTAAGAGAAATATGTAGAGCTTAATGATATTCTAGAAATGCTCAGCAATTCATTCTGTAACAATCATTTTTCTAAGAACCTGTACTCATGTTTTCTTGGTTGTGCTTCAAGATCCCTGATTAATACATCCTCCAAAAAGCATGAAGAGGATTTATAATAGAAGCAGATGACATTTTGTGTTTCATTGCAGTTTGATTCCTTGTTTTATAAATTACTTTAATGTACTTTGATCTTACATTCTCACATAATTATTTGGTGAGAAGAGTAAAACCTTAATACATGTACAATAAGATAACAAATACAGTGAATATAAAGCTGGTTCAGCAGTGTACATAATTTAGAAATGCCTGTCTGCCTATATTCTAGGTGAAACCACAATATATATTGACCACAACTGCAATTACATAGGCATGTTTCTCCATTTTATAAAACGCAGAATCATTCTTTTAGTTTTCCTCACTAGTAATTCTGAGATAGACTGAGATAATGTAATAGCATTCAAATCAACAGAAGTTACATTTTCTTTTACCAATTGTGGAACCGGGCCAAATCAGCCCATAAACCATTGATATTTTTGGAAAAAAAAAAAAAAACATGACAAGGACATACCTTTATAAACTGTGCCTTCAAATCCACACACATAGCACTGAAATCAAGGATCTGATTATTTAAAAATTATTTAAACTCAAATTATAGACATTCTTTGTGGAATAGCTATAGTAACACTTATTACATTTATGTGTGAACTGTTTATTGACACCATTATATTTAAGGTAAAAGCAGACAAAATAAGAAAGCAATTCATAGATTTATAGAATATCTCAAGATGGAAGGGATGCTTAAAGAACATCAAGTCCAACTCCCAGCCCCATAAAGGACCACCCAAAAATTGGACCATATGTCTGAGTATTGTTAAGAATCTTGAACTCTGGCAAGCTTAGTATCACGACCACAGCCCTGGGGAAATTATTCTAGTGCCCAATCACCATCTAGGTAAAGGACCTTTTCCTGATGCTGTGTCAGTGCAGTGCAAAGTGGGACAATCACTACCCTTGCCAGCTACTAATACTGTGCTTAATGCACCTCGGGATATGGCTGACCTTCCTGGCTGCCTGGCACATTCATGTTCAACTAGCTATCAATGAACAAGAGCAAATCTCTTTCATAAGGGTTGCGTTCCAGTATCTTATGCCCCTGTCTATCTGCATAGCCAGTGTTGCCCCTTCCCAAATGACTGATTCTCATGAACATTCAAAACAAATAGAACACATTTTATGAAAGATCAGGGTTCAAACATTGAACACATATATCTTCAGAACCTTTTTTTTTTTTTTTTTGTCAGTTAAATATTTCAATAAAAAAGGAATTAGGAAATGGTGCTTAGAAATGAAGTGATTAGATAGTCATTTATACAGAGTTTTCATGTCTAAATAAATATTTCAAAACAGTTCTGGTACTACAAGAAGGTCTTAGCGTATGTCAATGAGAAATATTCACAAACATATGCTAGCAATGTTCATACGAACTGCTGTACATCATGTTACTGATATTTAAGTACTGAACAGCGGTATGGAACAAAAACTGCAGCAAACCAGCAGATTTGTGTGTGTGTACTGACTGAGTTTCTTTTTGTTATCAGGAAAAATAACTCTGTTACAAGAAATAGCAGTAAGAATTTTGCTAAGTTAAGATATTTTTAACACTTACATGGCTGAGGTAATCCTCTGACACAGGTATATTCTTAAATATATTGTGGTAAAATATTAAGAAATAATTGTTTTATTTCAGTTATTAGTAGTAGTCCTCTGGAAGCTACAACTTCAAAAGCAACAAGAATTTTTTCTTATATAAACTCATAAAAAGTCCAAGGAAGACTAAGGAACTTACAAAAAATTTCAAATAGAAATTATTTTCTCAAAATCTTGCTTTACTTTCTTGTATATTTAGCAATGGTAAAGCAGCATAATTTTAATTTAAATATCTATTTTTGCATTTTCTTCCCTTTTTCTTTTTCTTTTATGTAATGTATAATTGACTACAAGTTTTATTATTTTGGAAGGCATGAATATTCTAAAATACAGTCTATCATCAGTAAATTAAATTCATGTTAATCATAGTATTAATTTTCTTTTTTTATCGTTTTGATAAAACTAAGAAATGAATAAATGTGTATTCAAGTTATTTACCATTTGATATTTCAAATCATTTCTGAATAATAATTATATTTACATGATTTTTTTAATTAAATATTTTGTTAACCATTTTTTCAGATTTCACAAAGTCGTCCTGTTTATTCTTTATATGCTTTTATATATAGCAACAATATAACAATTTCCTTTTTGTAACCCTGTGAGTCAAGGAAACTAAGGAGATTTAGAGTGATAATGATTTTTAACAAAATGATGTAATTTGAGATCCGTCATGATATGACAGGCATTCAAGTGGAATTCACTGCCAAAGATAAAACATTTAATACAAAGTATGTATACGTGAACTTGGTTTCAAACCTTCTATAATATTCAAAGAGCCAATGAATTCCTTCAAAAGAGACAAGACAGAGATTTGTCTGACTAGGTGTTTATATGTGGAATGGCATTTCCTAAACAGAAATGTCAAATATCTCTTGCAGCACTGTCTGTTTTCTCACTCACACAAGGCTGTTGAATATGATATGGATGGTGCCAACAGGAGAACAAGTGACTTCTCATAAAGGCAGCCACACACCACCTTACATATTTAGGATGAAAAAAACTATGCGTATTTATATAGCTGGACTGTACCTTAGCAACCTCCTGGTGAGGAAGTGAATCCTGGACAAATCTCTACCGAAAAAAGAAATCTAGTAACACTACATTATTCAGAATAAATGTATATGAATTCATCCCATACCCATGCTTTTTTTTTGTCTGCTATCTCAAGTGATAAGGGAGACAGACTTCTTGACAGTACACATTTATTTTATCTCTAGAAACTCAAAATTGTGTATATATTTATTCATATTTTTTGAGTCAGTATTTTACTCAATAGTAATTCCATTTCTTAAGAAACTAAGCTCTGCATGCGCTTCTCATTGCTAAAATAAAATCCATGGAATGAAAAGAAGAATGAAAACAAGACTAGCATTTTTATAAGAATGAACTCTTAGAGAACGAATGCTAACCATACTTAGGAGCCTGAGTATATATGTATGCACATGTGTACATACGTGCATGATCAGATTTTTTATGACATACTGTAATCTAAATGCATATGTTTTAGTGAATATAGATAAATAATGCACGGTGATGACTATAGATGAATATTTTCTTAATGTCTTTTAAGATATTTCCAAATAAACCATTGTATTGGTAATAAATATTAAATTTTATTAGTCCCATATATATCTGAAGCAATTTCTAGGTATTAGGAGATAAGGTAATTTTAGCTCTGGATTTATTTTGTGAAATATATTTTAGCAAACATGCAAAAATACAAAAACTAAACAAAAACAAACAGAATGCACCTAGTCACAAATATAAAGAATATAAATGCAGAAACCAAAACGGTGAATTAATGTCTTTACTATTGTCGGTAGACAGAAAATGTGTATCTTTCAAGAAAATATTCAGTCTGTAGCTTCCACAGTGTACATGAATGTACATCTGCCAGTAATACATGGATCTTCTATGAAGAACTTACATGATACATGATTTAATTGCCAGTAGAATTGATGCAATGTTAGCAATTATAGATTCAAGGTTTCTGTGCTACTGCTTAGGAAATGTGTAAATAATTATAAAAAAATAAAAGTATATACAAACTCCTAATTAAATTGTCGTTGTCAGAAGGCATATCTGTCCAAGTTGTACACTGAACTGTTTCTATGGATGGTTTTCTTTGACATTAACAAACCACATAACAGTTGACCAAAAAATACCTGAGGATTCAAGTGTATTATTTTAACTGCTAAAGAAAAATTAACTTATTAATATTCAAGCTTTTGAATTTTATTCTCTTAAAGACAGTTTAACTCTGATGACAGGATTTGCTGACTGAAAATCCAAATATTTGATATAAATATTTATATTCCATGTGAAAAAAACATTTACGTTTCTTGGATTTTTGTATACATTCTATTAAACTGAAACAATATTCAAAATGTGACAATGTAGCACAGGTTAATTTAAAAATAATTTGTACATGACTTGAGAAGTAAAAAATTACCATTTCTTTATCTCTTCATCTAGCAGAGATGTTGATTTTCACAGATATATTAAGCCTTTGCTAAAAGGATACACTATAAAATGTTTATATGTTTGCAACATCCAGAATTCAGTTTAGAGGGCTTTATAAAATAATATCAAGAAAAACTGAAACACCTGTACATCTACATTTCTAACAATTTTTCAGACTGTTCTTTTTGATTTTGCAGCAATTTCCAAAATGGCTATTTCTGTGAACAAATCATATTGTAAAAGAAAGACAGTATGTAAAGAATTCACACTTCATTTGGAAATAGGCCTGAGTTACAAAAAAAACTTGAATTAAAATATCAGCTCTTCATCAGAGATTTTCAAGCAAGCAGTAGTATCTTGATGGTATTAGAGAGTGAGACTGCTATAACTTTAAATGGATTTTTTCATCATTTTTATTAGAATAGCTTGAGTCACAGCTGTAAGGTGTTTAACCACTGAAACTTTTAACAATGGTATTTGTAACAGTGAGACTTGCAGTAACAAAAAATGTCCTTTTAGATTATTCATTATTCTTTCCCCTGCCAGTACTGATATAATTTGGTTTCCTCTCATTAAGGGTTATATGTCAGAGATCTCGTATTGATGCACACTGTGCAAAGTAAACTCTACAGTTTATACCTCGATACTTTAAAACAATGCATTTGAATCCCACTGAATCGTTGTCAATATTTTCCTTTAAATTGCTTCTGAGATTAAGATTTCCTGTTCTGGTTGAGAGTGTGGAAATCTGTGTGGTCAGACAGATTACTAGTAAACATAGTATGTCAAACTGGGGCATTTCTATATTCCCAGTAATCACAGATTCCTGAACAGAGAAAAGAAACCCAGCAGTTTCTTAGACTCCATCACAACCACTGAACATATGATATATTCTGAATGCAATTGATTAGGAACACTTCCTGCTCGTACTACTGTAACCTATTTCATTGCATTCTCATTTGTTACCAGTCTAAAGAAAATTCAGAATGATTTTTTTTCTATCACTGAAAAATCATACATATGATATTAAAATCTAGCTAGTGATTAATATCATATCTTGCCAGCCACAAGAACTGTTTCAGATTCAAGAATAATCTGGAGTATACAGTTAAACAGTTATATACCGTCATTACAAATTTCAGATGATTATACTGATTATATTTCATTCTTTATTAAACTTTAATCTTTCCATGCTCTGTGTTCTTAAAACTTGAATTTGAAGAACCACGTGATAGCATTACAAGAACATTATGCAAATACTGTTGTGCGGTGTACATTACAACCTTGTGTCTGTCTAAGGATGACATTAACACATCTTTCAAAAGGCAGTTCATCAAACTGACACTTAATAAGACATTAATAATTCAAAAAATATTCTGTGGCTCACCAGTGTAGTGTATGATAGACTGAAGACTTGGAATGAGATTCTGAGTCCTATTCTTTGTGTTCTAATGTTAATGTGAAATGGAAAAATATTGTGTCAGTAATTAATTAAATTAGCCCTTAAAAAATTTTTGCATATAGTGTAAATATGTCACATAAACACTAAAATTCAGCTTGTTTTAGCAAACTTGTTTTTTTTTTTCAGTTGTTTTCTGTGCCTCCTCATGTACAGAATTGCAAATTTAATTGCATTATTCTTCCCTCTGATCTTGGTTTTCTATTTTCTTTAAATTGAATGCATTAATTTATGGTACACTTGATAAATACAGTTGTACAATGCAACTTTCTTTAATATCAGAAGAGAATTGTCTAGAAAATGTAATGACTTTTCAGTTTTGCTGCAATGTTTTGCACAGCTCTCCATGAAATCCAAAGATAGCTCACCTGTAACTAAACTGTCTGGTCTCCACGACTCACAGATATGTAGTATTGCAGGTTTTCAAAACTTTGATGTAAGCACTTATGACAGTGGCCCCTTGCTTATGGAAGCGAGATACTATTAGAACAGGGCGTTTTTTGTTTTTTTTTCTTCTTTTTCATTTTTGTTTTTGTTTATGTTTCTAATTTTATGCACCAACAGCAGTCTCTAAGCTCAGTCTGATGAGTTATTTTTCCTTGAATCAAATGGATTAACATATTTAACAAAACCAATATCGAAACTCTCTATACACTCTCAACATACCTTTCTTTGCCTTGTAAATAGGCAAAAAATAACAGCTGATGTTATAAGATCATCATCAAGTTGCACATAAGAAGCATTTAAATTAGTGAATGGATTAAAATAATATCCTTACTGATCAATAGGCCAACAATACAAAATAGCAGATGGTGTTATCAGTGTAATTTTCCATCTTAGAAAGAAAGATTCATGGAGTCTTGGTATTTTAGAATGATAGAATCATAGAATTATAGGGGTTGGAAAGGACCTCAAGAGATAATTGACTCCAACCCCCCTGCCAAAGCAGGTTCCCTACACCAGGTCACACAGGTAGGTGTCCAGGTGGGTCTTGAATATCTCCAGAGGAGACTCCACAACCCCCCTGTGCAGCTGTGCCAGTGCTCCATCACCCTCACCGTAAAGATGTTCTTGTGCACATTCATGTGGAACCTCCTGTGCTGCAGTTTCTGTCCATTTCCCCTTGTCCTGTCTCCACACACTGCTGAAAAGAGTCTGGGAATTCATCGTCAATCAAGATTTTATTGCTTACTCTAACTATAGCTTTCCCTATTGCAAAGTAATAAGATTCATGCATACTTCTGCTTGTGCATTTAAGTAATTTCAAAATTAAAATCTACAGCATTGATAAAAGGGCATTTTAGAAGTTAATCAAAAGAGTGTTTTCTCCCAACCATCATAAAATGTACAAAACAAAACAAAACACTGACAGAGCAACACAATTCCACACAATTTGTGTTCCTCTCGTGCAAAAGCTAAGAAAATAAACACTATAAGATTATTTGTATGCTTGTATTTCCAAGTGTTTCACTTTGGTGTAGCTTTACGAATTCCTTTTGTCAGAATCATTTAATTGTAATACAGGTTACTTTGAATTAAGTTCATTTTCATTCGTTTTACTGTTTGTTTTTATTTAATTTACTTGTATAAGTAAAGGAAACAAATTATTCCAATTTCAATGCTTATATATTGGAGTTATATCTGTATTAGATTCCATTATAGCCACGTAAACAGTGACCATTACCTTAGAAATTTATCCATAAATATTCATAAATTTTCCAGAGTTGGAATCTATGAGGATCACTTTGTCTAACTCCCACATAGGATCACCCTAAAATCAGATCGTATGTCTGAGAGCATTTTCTAGGTGCTTCTTGAATTTTGGCAGGCTTGGTGACATTACCAGTGCCCTGGGGAACCTGCTCCAGTGCCTGACCATTAACACAGTGAGGAATCTTTTCCCAATATCCAACCTGACTCTCCACTGTTGCAGCTTCATGCTGTTCTCTCATGAAGAATCTGTAGGCTATAATGAGGTCTCCTCTCAGTCTCCTCTAGCCTAAACAAATTAGAGACTTCAGCTGTTCCTCATATATCTTTCCTTCTAGTCAATTCCATATATTTATAGACTTTCTTTGGAGTCTGTAATAATTTTATACCCTTTTTGTGTTGCGGCACCCAAACCTGCACATAGTACTTGAGGTGAGGCTGCATGACTGCAGAGTAAAAAAGGACAACCACTTTCCTCACCCAGCTGCTGTACTGGGACTGATGCACCACAGGGTATGTTTGGTCGTCCTGGGTGCCTTTGCACACTCCCTAATTCCTTTCAACAGAGCCGCACCCCTGCCCATATACACATCCACAGTTATCCCTTCTCATGTGCAGAACTTGTCCCTTGCTCTGATTAAATTTCATACAGCTGGTGGTTGCCCAACTTGCTAATTTGTCTAGATCTCTCTGCAAGGTTTCTCCACCCACCCTCAGTGGAGTCAGCAGCTTCTCCCAGTTTAACATCAGCAAACTTGCTCATAACACCATCTCATTCTATATCCAAGTCATTTAAGGAAACATTAAAGATAAGAATGTTGCATTTATGCAGGCAGTTGTGACTCTATGAAGAATTCTCAGAATACTTCTGGTAACCTGTTCTTAACATTTCATACACACAGTTATATTAGTTTAAAAGTAATCCTTAGATGAATTTAGTTGAAATAACTGCTTCTCTACTATGTTATTCTAGTCCATATTAATTTACTCTGTGAACTGTTACTCTTTTCCTACTTTATTTTATTTTACTTAGATCAGAAAGTAAACATATCAGGAAAAAAAAAAATGAAATCACTTGTTCATGCCTACAGTAAAAACTGGAAATTTAATACAGAGTTGTTTTTTTTTTTTTGGGGGGGGGCGGTTTGTTCTTCTGTGTTTTATCAGTCAATTACCCAGCCTGAAGGCAATACACAGACACAATTCTGGAGGAGAATGTCATGCTGACATTACAATCTGGAAACATCATCATTTCTAAGTTCCCTGGGCACTGCTGAATCACTGGGATTTTTAGCATGAACGTCTCTCAAATATTCCAAGATACTTGCTGCAAAATAAGTTATGTAAACAAAACAAAACAAAACTAAACTAAACTAAACACCCAATAACATTGTAGCTTAGATAATTTCAATATTACTAGAAATTTCTATTTTCTCCAAATAGTTCATTTAGAATCAATTTCATTTGTTAAAAGGGCTTGCAAAAAGAAACAATCATCATATTGTAAGATTAAGAGGAAAAAAAAAGATCAAAGAGGAAAATATATAATATTACTGTAACTTTGGTTCTTTGGTTTCAACTAGCTCTCGTCTTTGAAAAGTCTTTACATTGAATTTATTGAATAAGTGTTATTGGCACAAATAACATCTATTGCTAGTACACCCAAAAAAAGATATGACGCATGTCCTCATGTCTTCCACCAGAAAATATTATATATGCCATTTTTTTTGTAAGTAGCCTTGCTGGGAGTTGAAAAAGAAGGAAAATGAAATTATTAAAAATACTGTTTTTGACAAACTAAAATATTAATGTCTGTGAAGTGGGTCTAACATATCTAAGCATTTTAAAGTCCTGTGTTCATATTTGAGATAGACAAATATTTTGTTGAAGTCAGTTGTGGTTGTTTGGTTGTTGCTTTATTATATTTATTGTGGTGACAGTAAATATACTGGCTTCAGAAAAAATGTTTCTTCTTAATAAACAAGCAACATTTCATGTTATTTGTTCATATTTGGGAATATATAAAACAATTATTTTACAGTCTTAATTCTATATTTTACAGTTATATAGTGTTAAAGTAATGCATAATAAAAACTTATTTTGTTCAAGTTAATATAGTCATCTACAGTCCTATAAATAGTCTCACTGAGCATCAGTACAATGGTGGTAATTTATCTACGGTATGACTGTGACAATTCCATAGTTTTCTAACTGAAGACATGACAATTTTATTACTTCTTTTTCATCATCTCTCCAAACAAGGCTAAAACTAATAAAAAAGAAATTGTGTGACTCATTACTCTTCTATAATGTTGTTAATTAAGATCTAAAGGCTTAAAGAAGAAGGTAACAAGAACAGTTCAGACTAGAAAATGAGCTTTTAGATGACAGTCTCTTCTCTGAAATGCATATGGCCCAGGTTATCATTAGGAAAGCTATGATTAAATACAGAGAAAGTTATTTTAATTTTGTACATGATTAAGCATGGAACAGCTTGTCCAGGGACTCAGTGCAATCTCATCCTTAAGATATTCAAAGATTTGCTCAAAAATTCCTGGGGAAATCTGTTTCTAGGTTCAGAGTCAGCTTTGCTTTGAACAGGGGGTTAAACAGGATAATCTCCTAGACACAACAGCCAGGATACACATGCTAGTCATTGACTTTTTATGAGTCTATGTTTAAAATACTGAGAAAAATCCTACAATAGTAGGACTTGTGCTCCAATTTTAAAACAATTATCTATTTCAGAAAAATCAAAAATCAACTTTAATAAAAAATAGCCAAATTCAAATATTTTAATTTATAAAAAAGCTAAATATCATATTTTTAGACAGTCTGGAAAGATTCTTAGTATGTTACTGTGTTTTAGGAATGTTACCTATAGGAGAAATAAAAAATGGAAGCACAGTGGTGAATGCAGGAAATCAAACCAAACAAACAACATGAACAAACATAAACAAAACAACAAGAACATATAAAGTTCTCAAGAGAGAAAATGCATATTAAGATTTTAAGAACTTATAAAGAGATCTTATGAATTTCTAAAAAAAAAAAAAAAACAACAACAAAAAAAACAACTCTTGTGTACTTGACTTTGGTCACATACTAAATTCTGCCTAAAGACATTTACTTGTACATCAAGAATTTTTTGACCTTTAGCTCACCTGCATTTGCTATACTCCCAGGTGCTCTGTTAGCAATTTTGTAATTCTGGATTTTTTTCAAAGATTCCAACAGTGCATCCATTGCTGGAGAAAGACAGCTAGAAAGATGTGTGGGTATAGGAAGAAAAAGTTACACTTTATTAAATATTTAAAAATAATTCATAATTCCAATTCATCATTCACTTATTTCTATCTTCAGAGTAGAGATATATTCTAAGGTGCAAAGGATAGTACAAAACTAAAAAAATGTCATTCAAGTATGAAATCCAAGCTCATGTGGGTGTTTGTGAAAACTGAAAACTCAGAAATCTAGTGTTTCTATTTTAAATGCAGTGCTGAAATAGATATATTAATTTCAGCTTGTAAATGTGCACTTACTAATGTATATAAAATTTTGATTACACTGTTTACACTAAATACCTCATACAATCATAGCACTTCCTTGAATTTACTAGGATTTTTATTCCTTACAAAATTCTAAGCAGCTCATAAGGCTCCTGTTCGTTTTTATTTTCAATGTTATCTCAGAAGTATTTATAAAAGAAAGAGAAGTTAAGACCAACTTCCATTCATATAATATTGTTTAATGAACAATTAAACTAAGTAAACTCTCTCCCAGGGACTTAGGCTGTTTTCAACATAAAAGAGTGTCTAGATAGTATATGACACTTCTGCCTCAGTTTACCACTTTGTTCAACAAATGCCTTATGAATAATTTTGGTTCCTTCCATGAGAACTTTCCCACCTGTCACTTGTGCAGAATGAACTTGTACAGTGATTTCATCTGAGCTGTATGAGCTCCACAAGGCCATCAAAAGACAGTGAGAAAGAAATAACCAAGGTCCTACTCAGTACAAATCATCCTATGAAGGGGCAGACTGGGAACAACTCTTGAGTTCCAATATAGCTTTACTTCAGTATTGTATGTAATAAAACAGTATACAGTATACTTTTTTTTGTTGTTTTTGTTTTTAATTACTCATTCTACCAAGCTCTGAATTTTATAAAATCTGGAGCATTTCCTGTTACGGACTCTATTTGCATCTAATTTCATTAAATTGGCCAGAAGGTAACGTGGTATTAGGGAAACGTCAAGTGGAACAACTAACTGCACAAACTTCTCTTAATGAAACTAGGATAAGAAGGTGTAGAAATTATACAAATTCATAAATTTTGCAGATGTTCAAAATATTATCTTCAAGCATTGAACTTCTTAGATACTTTATAAAATAGCTTTCAAAAGCATATTTGAATAAATGATCCCACCAATTTTCAATCCACAGAAAAGTCCACTGGGTCTGAATTTTACTTTGTAAAATTTTGTCGTCTCAGAAAGTTGAGCATGGCTTGCCTGTAATTGCTCTGAGAATAGGTCCCTACAAGTATATATATCCTTAAAGTATAAGTATTCCCATTAAAAAAATTATGTTATACATTTAAGTCATCACTGGGAGACTGTGAAACCAGGAAACTTTCACTCAAGTGAAAGTGAACTTTCAAGTGAACTTGAAGTACTTCCTTTCTCCATTGTTTAAAAGTTGAACCAGTATTTGAAGCGCCTCAGTAAATTCATAAAATTGGATGATCTGCCCTAAGCTCTGAAGGTCAGGGCATAGATAGAAGCTGCAGGCAGTTATTTATTCCCACTACAAAGTGGGAATTGATGTTGACTTTTGGAACAGAGATATTTCTCTGAAACTCCACATATATATTCCACCTAAGGCAGAGGAGCATCTTCAGCTAGTAGAGATCTCCGGTTTAAGAGTGATAAATGTCACATGAATATACATGGAAGCTTGTACAGGACCTCCTCTTTCAAAAATCTTACATGATACTAGATGTGTATGATACTAGATGATACCAGTGCCAAAGAACGGTGTTAAATATATTTATTACTCTTCCATGAAGATATTTGCTCTACCCAGAAAATAGGTTTGATATCCCTGCAAACAGATTCAGCAATGGGAGGCTGTTGAATATCATAGTTACATAGACTAAAATGCTCATTAAAAAGTTTTATGTTACTTATCTACTGCTTTTATAAATTAAATTTAAATGTGCCCTTGACAGAAGGAGAAAATTCCTTCTGGCTAATTGCTGCTCCTACATTTTTAGGTCATGCTCTAGAGAGTACAGCTATCTTCTTATTTTGTAACACTTAAGTTATTTTCAATCATATTTAGCTAAAATACTGCCACAACTTCAAAGAGAAGGAAAATCATATGTTAATTTATTCTATCACAGGCACACTGGACAGAGGTTTCAGACTCCAGAGGCTCCTGCTTACAATGAAGCTGTCAAAAAATTGTTACAGTTTCTCCACCCCTCAAGGAATGATGGTGTCTCTGATAAAATCAAAACATATTTGAAGAGTAAAATCTGTGCTAAGGAAGAAAAAAGGGTTTTTTTCTTTTTTTTTTTCTTTCTTTTCATTTCTACCTTGTCATTCTCTCTATATGAAGAGGTACGCAATTATTTATCTGAATATTTAATAGGTCCCAAAATTAAAGTAAAACTAGATAGTGAAAAAACTTTGAAAAGTTGGAAATAGCTAAGTAGGTCTGTCTATCGCTGTCTAAGTAAGTTGCTAAAAAAGTACTGTACATATACCAGCACTGGTTGCCTTATCTGTTACAACTTATCTGTAGTAACAGTATCCAAAGGAAGAAATCAAATCAAAATAAAACAACAAAAAAACAAGCAAGAAAGTAAAAGGAAATTTCAAAAAACAAAAGACAACAACAAAGAAATCCCATACTTTTGTAGGAGGAAGGCGAGTCCAGGTTTCACCCAGAAACAAGTTCTGATTCATGTTGTTACACCACAGTGTTAACTGCATGCAATCTTTATTTCTCATAGCTTCCTGCATAATTATAATATTTATCAGCTTTTTACAAAAGGGAATAGTATATTTAAGCAATAACTATCTTATTTTACTGATACTTTTTTCTGTTTGTAAAAGCTTGTAAATATTATTCATATTAAAATACAAATTTTAATTCTAAAACAAAGTAAAAAACTTTGTCTCATTCGTTTTTTTTTCATTAATTCCCACTCGCTATTCCTAAACCAGTTAATATTTCCTATAGAAACAAATACTTCTTCACAAAAGACTTAAAGATGCAGTTAAATCACTCAATCAAATATACAAACAAAAAAGCCGGTGATGAGCATTCAATATAACAGTTATAATTTTAAAATGAACTTTCAAATACTTTCCTGTTGACATGTAAATTAAGATGTACTTTTAACTCTGATCAATAAAATGAATGAGAGCCCTTATAATCACATCAACTGCCTTTCAATCAATCATTTATTTGAGTACAAACACATTTTCCCATGATGAAGACATGAAAAGCAAAAGAGACTTTAAGCTGCATTCTGAGATGGTCTAACATACAACAGTATTTAAATAATTTATACCTTAGTTTGTAAGTCTATTGTAGGAAGATTCTCCTTTGTATTTAAGTATTTGAAACAGACAGGGAAAAGTGTAGATTAATTTAATTTTGGCTTTAAAATAATATATATACCAGTAATTTGCAGTACATCTGCAGCTCAGTTCACTAGAAAATAACCCCATGATACACTGGAATTAAATAGTCATACACAGAATCATAGAATGGAATATCCTGAGTTGGAAGGGAGGATCACTGAATCCAACTGCTTAAACATTAAGCTGGGTCTGAGAGTACTGTTCTAACAGTTGAAGATGGTTTTGTTTTTTTTCCTTTGTTTTTTTTTTTTACATTCAGTGACAATAATGGGGAGTTTAGGCATCTGAATTAATGCTTCAAAAAACGATACTAATATAATGTATTGCCTGAAGGTCTTCATTGTATGAAATGCTCAAGCAAAGTTCCAGTTTCATGCTTTTCTCAACTCACAATCCCAGTTATTATCCCCAGCTCCTTTTCTCTGAGGAGAACTTCCCCCAGAGTTTTGTCTGATTTTTATTGGATTCAGCTGTGAAATTGCTTAAAAAATAAACAAATGTTGATGCAGATAGTACCTGTGTATTTCTCTAGGGGGTAAAAAAGCCCACAAACTAACCAATCAACCAACCTCAAAACAGGTACTCTTAACTAGATTGCTACCTTTCTCTAATGGTGTATGTTAAAAGGTAGAGTGATTTTAGTTGACATTTCTGCATGAGAATGCTTGATGTTCAATCTTCAACAATGTTATGTAGCCAGGAAAACAAGAAAAGGAAAGAACGCCAAGCAAAATAGCAACAACAAAAAAAAATGAACAAACAATAACAAAAAAGAAAACAAGATTTGACTATCCATATTTATGGCTATAGGCAGTAGAGAAAAATGGATTCTTGACTGTTACCGAAGGGAATCCCAAAAATACTTCTATATTTTATATTAGAGAATTACTGTATGAAAAATAGGAACTAAAATGTAGTCTATGTCTGTATTAATCTTGTTATCACTATTTTCAGAGTGACTTTATTTCAACAGTGATAGTTTCTTTCTGTTAATTTAATAATAGGGACCTTCCCTACTGGCACCTTGCATATAAATCTACCATGTGCAGATATATGCAGACATGTGCCTGACACCGCAACAATCTGAAACAATAAGTTTACTCTGAAATAGAAAATCTGCTGCACCTACCTATTGAGACACTAATCAGAAACAAACAAACAAAGAAAACAGATAGTTTCTGGATCATTGTTGTGGTGTTTCCTTTGGAAACAGGAGACAAATTCAGTCCCCTAGGAGAAAGGCACACTACACCTGGAAGACAGTATCTACTCTGAAGCAGTAAAACTCTTTTAAGTTTCACAATGGCTAAGAAACTTTTCACTACTGCCTAAATAAGGAAATTCATCATGATCCTTTCCCAAAGCAAGAAGGAAAGCCCACACACATAGATACTATTATTCTTAAAATTATATACTCTAGGAAGGAAAAGATATCATAAAAGTAGCATAAAACCAAAATTACTATTTTAAGTATGCAAAGATGACAATGACAGATATGTGATTTGTTTAGTTAGAACAAATACTTTCTTACAGGGATATACATAATATCGTGTATTTCAAGGTAGGATGGAACTATGCCTACATCACAAGTCACTCAGAATTAAAAATGAAGAAACTCCTAAAATTCATAAAATAAATGACATAAATAGAATGAATGTAATATTAAAAAAACATCTAACATAGTCAAGGATCTAGAGGAGAAGGAGAATCTGTGGTCCCTCAGTTTGCTCAGTGACGAGCTGAGGAGGTATTAGGAGAGACACCATGGCAGCTGCAGCTCCTCACAGGGAGCCAAGGGCCAGTGCTGAGCTTTACTCTTTGTGGAAGGCAACAGGGCCCGAGGGAATGACATGGAGGTGTCAGTCAGGTTGAGGGTTAGGGAAAGGTTCTCCACCAGAGAGTGGTGGGCACTGGAATTGTCTCCCCAGAACAGTGGTCATGTCCTCAAGCTGCTGGAGTTCAAGAAGCATTTAGACACCACTGTCAGAAATGTTGTTTGACTTTGGATAATCCTATGTGAAGCCAGGAGTTGGACTAGATGATCTTCGGTCTCTTCCAACTCAAGATATTCTACGATTCTATGAAAGTCCATCAAACCTCATGAGAGTACAATATCACACAAGTAGTGCATAGTAGGACTGTAAGCATTCCACTTCAGGTAGTTATAACTAAACACAAATAAATGAATGTTCAAAATAAGGCTAAATTTAATTAAGTGGATTTAATCTTATTTCATACATGGATATTGCTTAATCAATACAAAACAAAAAACAAAAACAACTGACTAATTACTGAATTTGTAGCTTATTAAATGATTACAAAATTATTTATTAACAACATTTAATGAACAGATAAAAATGAGCCCCACAACATAATTACAACAGGTTATAAAGTGACTGAATTTTTTTTTCTTCTCTTTTTAATGTTATTTGTTTTAACATTTGGATATAATGAACTTTTCAAAAAGGTTTATGCTTGGCTTTAAAAAGACCTGAAAGAACTGTCTGATTCTTAACGAAAAATAAAAATCTTTCCTAATTGAAAATAACAATTATTAACAAAATGCTTACCCTTCTCTGTAAAAATAAATCAAATGAGTAACTGATTTAAGAGGTTCCCATTTTACTTTCATAGTCAATAATGAATTTCTGCTTTTCTCAACCACCACAATTAATACACAAAGGATAGAAAAGAGCACTATTCTTTTTTTCAGAGTGGAATTACATAAAGTGTTGAAATAGCAAAATTATTTCAAAGCAAAAAGTGATACAGATGTACTCTTCTCAGATTTTCTGGGTTCTCTTTCCACCCTGAATTTGATTCTTTAAATGATTCCAGAGTTACTCTTCTCTGAAACCTTCCAGGAGTCCTGCTCCCTTACACTCATTCTTTATTTGCAATAATAATAATAATAACAATAATAATAAAAATAATAATTGAAATCTTGGAAAGAAAATTCTCCCTTAAGACAGTTTTTTTCACAAATGCTTTCACCTTTTTCCTTTTTATTTTTGTTCTTATTGATTTTAAAAAAATGGGAGTAACTCATCTAAGATGCATACTTTTTTTTTTTTGCCTGTAATTGGCAATAATTAATAATAAAAATAGCATAAATGCAATATATGCTAGCCATTTACCTAGGAGGTCACAATAAATAAGAGCAGATTAGGAAAAATCTAGAGGAACACAGGAAGAAAAGTTAGAAACAATGCAACAGAAAGTAGAGACTAAGAAAGTAAATATGACTATGATTTCACCTGAAAAAGTATGTTTTTACCACTGAAGCAATAATCAGAAATCACAGCTTCAGAACCTTATAGAAACCAATAGAAACACAACAGGAATCTACTGAATCAAAATAAGAAGTAGATGCTTAGCAGGTAAAATGTTAAAATACCTGATCTCAGCTGGCTCTTATATCAAGATAGCTAGCCTACTAAGAAACAAATGCTAGTGAAGCATAGAGCTGGAAGAATAGGAACCATAATTTGTGGCCTAAGTCAACTTCTTGTCATAACCATAAACTTTTGTCATGAATATAGAGTATCTTTTTAAAAATATTGTTTAACTTGATTTAAATTTAGTATGTGTTAACATGTGAAATTAATGTAGATTGCTAAATACTTCATGTTATCTTGCAGAAGCTGCAGAAATAAATACTGTCTTTCATCATACTTATACCATGCTGCAGAATGAGCTACACCAATTTTTTGGAAAGACGAGTTAACAAATGTCTTTTTAATGAAAGGCAGACCTGAAATACACAATGAAGCATTGTGCCAATGTTTTCAACTGCAGTTAAAAGGTACTTCTGATATAGGAAACCAAGGAAAACACAAACTTTAATTTCTATTTATAATTAAAAAATTATAAATGGTAGGAAATAGAGCGCTTTTTTTAATTTTATTTGTGTACATAAGAACATTACAGTCCCCTTTTGGTGTTACACTTTTGGCTAAAGAACTCATACAGACCCTGCCAGACACTAACACGTACTAGTTTGCTTTAGGGCAGACAAATAATTAGATATTTCTTTGGTAAACAGAACAGGACAGAGAGATAAAGGCATTTCCCTCTTGGAGAGAAGTAATTAAGTATCCAAATTATAGATATGCAGACATTTATCTGGGGAGATTTAAATTAATTTCTGAGTCACATGAAAGACAAAAGTTCTCTATCCTGGTACACAGCAGTACTTCTATTAGCTCATATCTGAAAGCCAATCATTTACTAGATAAGAACAGTTACAAAAAAAAGAAAATGAATCAATTGAATGTAGACACTAAAGGTACATCAGAGGACCACGTTCCCCTGTTCAAGTGGGAGACTTCAGACTAGTGAGAAAATCTTTAATCCTTAGTTTGAACCTGCATATTTCAGTACGTCCTCTCTGTGTCATTTACAGGAAAGTACACATGCACAATTTGAGAACTGAGTGATTAGAAAGAAGAAAGAAAATCTGTATATATTGTAATGTTTCTTGTTGGCTTGTGTAAAGGAAATGTTGAGTGGCAAATGGAATACATTATTTGTGAATAAATCTTCATTACATATTACTTTTATTGTAGATACTCAAAGATTTTCCTGAAAGAGATGGTCTATGTAGAGCAAGGAATAAGACAGACCTATGACAAAGAACTTCTCCTGCTGAAATTTACAATCTAATTATAAAAGAAAATATCTGGATGCATTATCAAAGAGAAAATAAATTGTGGGTACACAGCTTAGGATCTTGTTTTATTCTGCCACACATAGTAATAGGCTTCAAATTTTTTTTCCAAATAAATGTCTTAAAATAAACAGATTTCATAATTACTCTGGCATTAGAACTACTATCTAATAGAGAAGGTGGACTATTAATAAACTGCCTTTCAATTTTTGAATTACAATAAATAAATACTTCAACAGATCTCCCCAGACATCATTTCAGCATGGATTGTTCAGCAAGCACCTCTTTAAAAAAAGGAAAACCTAAATTAAAAATAATCCCTGATTCTTAATAAAAGTCAACATGAAACCTATGTAAAAGACAGCTATCTAAAATACTGGCAAAATAATAGCATTTTGGCTACCATCATCTAGCTGTTCCTGTCTGCAAAACAAATATTCAACTGAATACTATAGTTGAATATAGGTAATATAAAGACGCTGTGATGTAGGGTACAATTTCTTCATTCCGATCTTCCAGAATAGAGAACTTTGAAAGAAACATAGCAGCACCAAAATCCTTAGATCCTTAAATTAAGAAAGCTTAAATGTTTTGCAAAGCCTCACAGAGACCTAACAAATTGAAGGAAGTGAAAATGTGATTATAATACCAGGAAAATAAAATTGGAAAAAAAATATTGAATTAAGATGTTATCGGAAATAAAAAAAAATGTAAATTGTAATAAGCATTTGAAACTTGCAAAAAGTGTCAATGTTTGAAATGGAAGTAGAAAAAAAATTAAGAAAATCATTGTTCTGGAGAAAGAATAATAATTCTAATTCAAATATAATTGAAATATTCATAAATAATATATAAATTATATAGATAAAAGAAAAAAACAAAAAAAAGACAGATTTGAATATTATATGAAATTAACATTGCAAAATTTGTTTTGAGATACAAAAAATAAAATAAAATCACCAGGAAACATTAGATTATTTTCATGAAAGGAAAGGAATATTATAATTTTACCGTAAAAACATCAGTTTCTCTTTCATCCTGAGATTCAACTTAGCTAAAATTTATAGTTTCACAAACTGTATGATCATAAGAGAGAGAGTTGAATTGACAGGGACCTTAAGGTTAATTTAGTTTCAACCTCTCTGCAGTGGCAGGGATTTATTCCTTTTTTTGATGTTTTTTAATTTAAATGCTTAATTTGCATTCAGTTTAATTAAGTATTAAGCAGAAGTTGCAATTGAAAAGAGTACAAATGATCTTCTGCATCTTCTATTTCTAGTATATTATTAAGTTTTTTTTATTCTTGTAATCCTAGTTTTTATTATTCAGAACTATTGGGAGATCTAGATCAGAGTATGTTGATTTGTCATGATATTTCCCCCTAGACATGCACCTCCTGCCTTGTTGGCATTATTGTGGTATTACCTCCTTGATGCTCAATTGAGAGCTTTCATAAGCTGCAGGGAAAATTTTCTCCTTAATCTAAAACTGATTACAAAATAAAGATGATATAAAGCCAGCTGAATTATTTTTGACAAGAATCACAGAAAGAGATTAAATGGCTCTCAAACCTACAGCAGAAGTGCATTGCTTCTTGCATCACAACAATTTCTGAGCTAGATTTTTTTTCATATAATCGTTAAATCCAAACCTTTTCCTCTCCTTCTATTTTTCACTAGGCTGTTTGAGGGCTGTGTACATTTTGAAGAGAGCATTTTATTTTTGTGATATGTTTGCAATATACTCATTACAGTAAGATCTTTCAAAATATTAAAACCTTTTGAAAAACTGAATTTGAAATTTCAATACTTTATCTCTTTCCCAGTTACTATGAAGTAAAGCTGGACAAGAGATTTTCAATAACAAGTTCTTTCCCTGCCATGCTGTCTCCATTAGTGTTTTGTTTAGAATAGGAGATATATATATATATCCTATAAATAGGAAAAATATCCTATAAGTATATATATATATAAATTATCATGCCAACTTACTGCACTTTCCTTTAGATGACATAAAACGTAGACTTTTATTTGATGATGCTGAACCAAACAATGTGTTATCAAACCATACCTAGTTTTCTCCAACCTCGCAGTCAGTTAAGTGGAGTGGGGAATACAGACTGACATAAAACTACCTGAAGTAGAGATGACATCAAAACCTCTATACTGCATTTTGTTCATTTGCTTTATTTCTTGCTTGTTTTTTCTACAAGTCTATTCCTTTGGTCTGAAAAGTCATTCTTTGTGCAATAAAGAATTTTCTTGAAGGAAAGAAATCCTCTTAGAATGAATTCTAATTCAAAAATTCTCCTCATTTAACAGCTATTACTGAAAGCAATATTTCCTTTCATTTAAAAATAGCTTTTTGAGTTCTGTTTTATATGACTTAACAGAATATACAGCAATGTAAATTGTTCCCTACTGTTTTAATTGCAGAGAATAAAGTTCTCAGTTCAGGTGTTTTAAAATCTTAAGATATAGAAGGAAGTGTCAAATTATTTAAAAACAGTGCGGATAAAACCTTAAATTTAACTTTCTTTTAAATCCAAAATATTCAAGATATGAATACATGAGCAAAAGGAGGACTTATCACCACTTAGTTTCTTCATTAGTCTTTAATACGAGCAGAGAGCCAACAGAGGAAATGGAAGTTAATTAACAAGAATTGTTCCCAGAACACAGATGATAAAATTGATACTGTAGATATACACAGACACAAAAGGTGAGGAGAAATACTGATTCATCTCATCTAAAATTTGAGGGGGAAAGCCCTTTAGTGATAGAAGACTTGACAGATACTATCTTAACCCAAGAATGAACCTGTTAAAATTTTGTGACCAGAGGAAAAATATATAATAATGTATCTATATTATGAAAAATTAATTTGACACTTGTCAATAGTAATAAAATTGAATGTTAAATTCAACTTTTTCTTTGGTTTTTTTTTTTTTTTTTTTTGTATAGGTACTGCTCCATGCATAGCGCTAATACAGAATTCTAGAGTCCCTTGTCATTTAAGAATTCTATTAGATAAAGATGAATAGGACATTTCAGCCAGAACCCAGTGGCTTCTTTGTGCTTTGAGTCACTTCTTATTCTCTGTAAGAAATCTGACACACTCAAGATGTTTTTTTCCTGCAAGGTGCCTTCCACACTTGAGGTACCCTACTTTGCTTTGTATGCTTTGCAATGTTTTAATTCTGAAGATTAACGTATAGCAATCAAACTGCAATGAATCTTACCACTGGATCACAAAGTCTCAAAAATAATGTCAAAGCCTCTGCCACTTTTTAAATTATTATCATGATCAGTGTAAATTGAGAGTTACTCCAGAACAATTCCTTCTTTACCTAGAATACCACAAAGTACTTTAAATTAATAGGCTTAGGTAAGTATGTTTGTCATTCTCTGGCAAACTAAAGCATGAACAATTCTGATTCCAAATCAACATTTCAAACAACAGTAGAAAAACATAAGCAGATGTGTGTATATGAACACACTGCAGCCAAAACAGAGTTGTTCATAGAGTGCTAGTGCTCCTGAAAAGATAAAGCACTCAAATAATCCACCATTAGAAAACTGAGATACAAACTTAGTCTCCTATGGGAAAAAATTGAGTCTTTTCTTGAAAACAGCAAGCAGTACTTGTAAATGTTTCTTGTTGTTGTTGTCAATTATCAAAGTATTATTGTCAAATTTGGCATTATGTTAAGTAGTAAAATAATATATGAAATTCTTTAATAATTACAGAAACAGCAATCTAAAATGTGGGACAATTGAAGGCAAGAGCCCATGAAGGTTAATTTAGTGAATGGGACAAACTTACACATTTGCTGACACCATACAAAAGATCTGTAGGAGATAAAGAAAAGTCAGGCATGTAGGAAACAAATACATAAGTGACATGAAAACAATCTCTTTAGGAGAGTCAGGTTATTAACATAACAGTAATAACCTTGTGAAGTAACAGATGGATGGGAGGCTACAACTGTGCATATAGCAGGAGGAAGACATGAAAATGCCAAGTCTCCAGTCAGCTCAATCTGGGAGACTGTTATCTGACAGTCTCAATTCAGGAGACAGAAAACTCAAAGATGATGAGAAAAATATGATAGCTCTTTCCCAACAAAAAAATAGCAAACAAATAAAATAGGGAAAAATACAAGGAATCTTTATTTCAGCAACATAAAGAATCATAGAAAAACAGAGTCAGAGAATCACAGAATCATAGGAAAACAGAATCATAGAATCAAAGAATCATAGGAAAACAGAATCATAGAATCATAGAATTTTAATATCCAACCTGAATCTTCCTTGACACAACTCGGGGTCATTCCCTCTGGTCCTATCTCTAGTTATCTTGGAGAAGAGGCTGACCCCCACGTCTCCACAACCTCCCTTCGGAGAGCTGTAGAGAGAAATAAGGTCCTCCCTGAGCTTCCCCTTCTCCAGACAAAAAAATCCCAGTTTCCTCAGCTGCTTCTCATAAGACTTGTGTTCTGGACCCTTTGTGAGCTTCACTGCCCTTCTCTGGACACACTCCAGGGCCTCAAAGTCTTTCTTGAAATGAGGGCCCCAAAACTAAACACAGTACTCAAGGTACAATCTCACCAGAGATGAATACAGGTGGAAAATCACCTCCCTGGTCCAGCTGGCAAAACTATTTCTGATACAAGCCAGGAATGCCACTGACCTTCTTGGCCACCTGGACACACTGACGGCTCATGTCAGTCAAGTGCTAATCAACACTCTCAGGTTCTTTTCCTCCATGCAGCTTTCCAGCCACTGTGCTCCAAGCCTGTAGCAATGCATGGGGTTGTTGTGACCAAAGTGTAGTATCCAGCAGTTGGTCTTGAACTGGCAGGACCTCAGCCCGTCTATCTAACCTAAGCAGATTCCTCTGCAGGGCCTTTCTACACTCAGGGAGATCAACACTTCCTCCCAGTTTGGCATCATCTGCAAACTTTTTAAGGGTCATTCAATCACCTCATCTAGATCATCAGTAAAGATATTGAACAGGATGGCCTTCAGTACCAAACCCTGGGGAACACAGTAAGTGACTGATCCCCAGTTGGATTTAGCTCTGTTCAACACTACTCTCTGGACTTGTCCATCTATCAAGTTCTTTACACAGCAAAGAATGTACTTCTCGAAGTCATGGGTTGACAGATTTTTCAGAACATTATTATGGGATACAGTGTCAAAGGTTTTGTGACTACATCAACAGTGTTTTCCTCCAGATGGGTCACTTAGTCATAGAGAGAGATGAGACTGAACAAGCAAAACCTGCCTTTCATGAACCCATGCTGTCTGAGCCTGATCCCTTCACTGTCCTACACATGCTATGTAATCTCACTTAAGTGACTGTTCCATACATAACCTTCCCTAGCACCAAGACTAGGCTGGAAGGTCCGTAGTTCCCTGGATACTTCATACAACCCTTATTGTAGATGGGAGCAACACTGGCAAGCGTCCAATCCTCTGGGACCTATATGATTGTCCAACAATGCTAATAAATGTTGGAAAGTGGCTTGGCAATCAGCACCTTCAGGTGGATCCCATTTGTATTTGTGACAGTGTAGATGGAGTAGTAGGTCTCTAACTATCTTCACCGGAACCAACTCCTCATCTCAGACTTCCAGATCAGACCATAGAGTACCCCAAGGATAACTGGTCCATTAAAGACAGATATAAAGAACTCATTGAGAATCTCGGTATTTTCCTTATCCTCAGTGGTCACATTCCCTGCCACATACAGTAAAGAATGGAGGTTCTCCTTAGCCTTCAGGACTGACTGACCCTCCTTACAAGTGTCCTGAATAGTTCAAAATCTGCCCCCTGGAAGTCCATGGTAGCAGATTTGCTGACCCCTCTCCTGACTTCATTCTACTATTTCGTGGTCACTGCCCAAGACAGCTCCCAACTTCCACATCTCCCACCAGTCCTGCTCTGTTTGTGAACAGCAGGTCTAGCTGGGCATCTCTCCTGGTAGGATCTCTTGCCAACTTCATCAGGAAGTTATTTTCTATGCACTGTAGAATCTTCCTAGACTGCATCTTATGCACTGCGCTGTACTTCCAGAATGTATCAGGAAGGTTGCAGTCCTCATGGAGAACAAGGTCAGCCAATCATGTAACAGCTGTTTGCAGAATGCCTTCTTCATTTCTTCATCCTGGTTAGGTAGTCTACAACTGACTCCCACAAGGATGTCAGCCTTGTTGCTCCTCACCTTGATCCTTACCCATTAGAGACCCAACCTTACCATTGCCATCCCCAAGCTCATCAATATACATAGAGAGGCATACCACCACCCTTCCTTCCTTGCCTATCCCTTTTGAAGAGCTTATAACCATTCACTGCAGCACTGCAGTCATGGGTGTATTCCCATCATACATCAATAATAGCAAATAAGTCATATGTTGTCTGCCACATGATGGTATCCAGCTGCTTCTGCATGTTGCCCATGATGTGTGCATTGGTGTAGGTCACCTTCAGCTGAGCCATTTGCCTCATCTAGAATATCATTATTGTTCCATCAGGTTCCTTTCTAAAGAACCTCATTTTAAACCATTCTCCCACCCCATACCTAGTATAAAGCCGTTTCAACAAGCTTTACCAGCTCCTGGGCCAGGATCTGTTTCCCCCTTTGAGACAGGTGAGACCCATCTGCAGCCTTCAGGCCAGACATTGAGTAAACCACCAGATAATGAAAGAAAAAAAAAAAATCCTGTGATTTCACCAGCCACTTAGCTGTGTATTTATGATATGGATTTTCTTGGTCCTCTAAGTATCCCTTGCTGCCACTGAAGAGATAAACACCACCTTTATTCCCAATCCATCAAATAGTTGCCACAATGTCTGAAGTCTGTTTTCATAGTCCTCAGGCTTCTCTCAGCCATATCATCGCTGCCAGCCTGAACTATCAGTAAATCATAGTAAACAGAGGGTTGAACCATACCAGGAATTTTTTTGTGACATTCCTGACCAGGGCCCAAGGTAGCAGTGAGCTTCCCTATGAGTAGGGTTTAGCTGACATATCAGGCACTCAGTTCCTCTCAGAAGGGAGGGGCCTATTACAATTACCCTTCTTTCCTGCTTGGTGGAGGCAGTCAAGTCACGGAGTTGATCACCTCATACTAGACACATGACTGCGTGGACCTTCCACTGTCTGCTCACTTACCTCTCCCATGAGTTCCTCAAGGACTTCTTCCTCAGACCCTCAAACCTAATACAAAGGGTACCTGGGAAGGGAGGGTGTCTGCCTGTGACACCGATTTGGGAACTTTTTCTACTCCTCTTCATCCCTTATTTATCCTTTTAGATTAGTTTATATCCAAGCTGATTCCATTCTGTTTCTAATTCTAAAAGGAGTTCATGTAGCCTGCCCAAATGACAGTAGCAGTTAAACATTTCTGAGATGACAATAAAGGAGTTTTTTTTCAATGTGAATACTCATAAAAATGATAAAGATGAGACACAAGAACATAATCAGAGACAGGTACTTTGAAGAGAGAGGAAAACAAAGAGTTGAAGTGGGATCAGGAGTCGTGATTGGTAAGCAGGAAGATTATGATTTCAGTAAAATGAGTTCAATGAAGAAAGAAAGCATTTAAAAATGAAAGAATAAACCACATTGTATCAGTAGAAATTCTGAAAAATTAGAATATATCACTGATGGAAAGGTTGGAATTAGAAAAAGGCTGTCAGAAACGAAGAAATCTCAGAGAAGATGACCTCTAGAATGATCAACAATGATAAAAGAGACAGTAATAAACAATCATTAGAATGAAACACAGCTGAGAGAAAAGCAGATATTTCTTTTTCTCAGGGAAGTATAGTTAGTCTGAAGACATTTACCATTCAAACATAATTTGATATATGACAGTAACAATAAAATAAAATGTCACTGATTCATATCTGTTGACATAATCCAGAACAGCTACGCTGTTAGCTATGGAGCCACTATAATTCATGCTAAGTGTTAGTTAGGTGTATAAAATGAAAACAGGCAAGCTCAGTCTACATGCTACAGTATCTGAACAACCTTTGCAATATCTTTTTATCAGCATTCCAATAACAGTGCCACAATGTGAAATTACTGAGAGTTTGTTATTTACAAATTTTTCATGTTTAAGTACAAAATCAATCAATTATTAAAAAGTGTCTTAAGGACGGCAAATTCCTTCCTTTCAAGTATCTTTTTCTACAAGGCATTAGCTCAGGAAGATTCATTGTAGTATGTTTATATTGTTCACATGGTACTCACTGAATGGACTAGATCCTGTTCTTGTGACTGTACAGTGAAATAAAATGAAGAAGAACATGTGTTGGGAGTAGAGCATTAAAATCATAAACTTCTAACTGTACCTGATAGAGGGTACTCATACATTTTCTGGTGTGAGTGATTAACTCAAAACTTCAATTTGAGTTCAAATCAAAGCAAGACACAGACACTCAGATCTTTGAAATATCATAGCAAAGACCATGTGAACAGAAGTAGGAAGCCCAAAAGCACGTTCATAAGTTCATAAGTTCATAAGGTTGGAAAGGACCTATAAGATCATCTAGTCCAACCATCCTCCCATCACCATCTCTACCCAACTACCAAATCAAGTCCTTTAGCACCTCATCTAAACGCTTCTTGAACAGCGCTAGGGATGGTGCCTCAACCACCTCCCTAGGCAGGCCATTCCAGTGCCTGACCACTCTTTCAGAAAAGAAATGCTTCCTGAGGTCTAATCTAAATCTTCCCTGGCGCAACTTGTGGCCATTCCCTCTCGTCCTGTCATTACTTATCAGGGAGAAGAGGCCTACCCCCTCCTCACCACAACCCCCCTTCAGGAAGTGGTAGAGTGCAATAAGGTCTCCTCTGAGCCTCCTCTTCTCCAGACTAAACAATCCCAGCTCCCTCAGCCGCTCCTCATAAGACTTGTGCTCCAGGCCCCTCACCAGTTTTGTTGCCCTTCTCTGAACACGCTCCAGGGCCTCAATGTCCTTCTTGTAGTGAGGGGCCCAAAACTGAACACAGTACTCGAGGTGCGGCCGTACCAGAGCTGAGTACAGGGGGATGATCACCTCCCTGCTCCTGCTGGCTACACTATTTCTAATACAGGCCAGGATGCTGTTGGCCTTCTTAGCCACTTGGGCACACTGCCGGCTCATGTTGAGCCGAGCATCAACCAACACCCCCAGGTCCTTTTCCTCTCTACATTCTTCAAGCCATTCTGCCCCAAGCCTATAGCATTGCATGGGGTTATGGTGGCCAAAGTGCAGGACCCGGCACTTGGTCTTATTGAAGTCCAAGTCAAGACGTTTGGTCTTGAAGTCTTGAAAAACTGGCTAAATACATTGTAGCCAAACGTAGTATTCAGATTACTTTTTTGTCTATTAATAGTAAACATTTTATCTTGTGATCAAAATCATGAAATAAAAATGTCAGGGATGTGCACCAGACATCACTGAGGTGATCACAAGAAGAAATGCATGTACGTCATCTACATCTACAGGTACTTCTACATTTACACCTACATATGGAATTACCACCAACTTTATGTATTTTCTGTACATTCCACTACAGTTTTCACATGCAAGCAGAAAGAAGGATTTCATTAAGGAAAGGGATATATGTCAGAAAAAGTTTTTGTTTTCATGACTTTAATATAGAAACAAAAACGAATAATTTCAGGATTGCAAAGATCTTCACAATTTATACTGAAAAATACAGAAAAATAGTTTTCTTCAAAATTTATCTGATTACTTTGAGAAAATTCCATGCTTTACTAACATATTTAATCAAGTTAGCTATCTAACTCTAGTTCTGAATAATTTCATTTCAGATATTATCAGTTATCATAGATAGTAAAGTGGTGAAAGATTTTTGCAGCTTCAATCATCTGCCTAATCACTAGATTATTTATTTGAAAAGTATATGTGCTTTTCTTCTGATCTCAACTGTAATCAGTGAAAATATCTAAAACAAGAAAAGGTACTGGACACAGTGTCATTAACCATAAGCACCCATTAAGAATTGTTACTGATCGCTACTTCTTTGTGAATGCTTCAAAATTGCTTACTTATACTAAATAATTATTTTGCTAACACCATTCTACTTAAAATATATTTTTTTTCTAGTAAAAAAGCTATGATAAGAAAAACTGATTATTCATTACATACAAATGCAGACAGATAAAAACAAGCAGTTGATAATATATTATATTGTTATGGTTTTGTGATTTTTGTTGTATTGTTGATATTCTACATCATAACATCCGTATGGAGGCGTGGGGTTTTTTTTTGTTTGTTTTTGTTTTAACTCCCAATACACCACATGATGTTATGATGTGGAATATCAACAATACAACAAAAATCATAAAACCATAACACATATATATATGTATGTTACTTATTCCATTTTACTTTTGGAATAAATATATAAAGTGCCTTATTAAACAGCCATGATGCTTTGTAAGAGAAAATGATAAAAATAAATAAATTAAAAATAATTAATTTTGATAATTTCTACTCTTGTTGAGAGGCAAAATGCACATGTAGTCAAGTATATTTTGGAAAAATAGCACACATAATAATGTTTTTCTCTGGATAGATTCCATTGCTGGAAAACAGAAAATACTGTTCTGTTATCAGACATCATACTTAAGCAGGCAGATTGACAGTGAATTCAAAGCCCTATTGCACATACTGTATAGAAATGCCCCTAAAAAAGCAGTGTGTAATCCCTTTACTTACATTCTAAGAGTAACAAAAATCCTCTCTGAATAACTCTAAACAATTTTATCAATTATACGCTAACAGCAACAATAAACATATTCAAGTATGGGAAAAGTTTTATCATTTTACATAAATATTTTTGTCTTCCCATGCTGGTAACATTTTCTTTCTTCTTCACTGACTTAAATATTAAACCTCTGAAAACCAGCATAATAAGGAAATAAGTAATACAAATAAATCCAGAAACTATAAGAAGATGAAACTTTAAGGGTAAGGTTACTGTTGACTTAAACAAATCTTAGTTCTTCCAGTGCAAAGTAAGGAAGAAGCCAAGCTGATGCCATTTTCAACTAATTGAATGTAAATTGGTATCTAAATTAGTTGTAGCCTACTGGTTCCTGAAAGGTTGCCAGTGCAGCCTTTTGTGTTGTAAAGGTTGTAATCCACTGTGGTAGAAAAATGGAAAGAGCCATTTTAGTAATTAGTACCAAATAAATTAGAAAAGCAGTATCATTATAAGTGTCCTTTGGTAAACATATTTTTAACACATTTTCTCACTGTAGTCCTTAGATCTTGTTTACTATAAGAGTGACACTGGTGGTAAGTGTTAGCTGTTTGTTCCATTACAAAATACTAAAAAAAGTAGTTCTAAATTTCTTAAAAAAAACAATCAAAACTATGACTGAGTGCAATCGAACTGGTCAACAGTATGTATGACTCCCCAAAAGTAAAGCCTCCTACTTACTTCTCCTGAAAGTACAATAGATGCAAAGAGCATAACACTGACAGAAGAAGTTCTTGGCTACAAAGCATTCTTTTTCAACATAGCCACCACCATTAGCTATGCATCTTCACAGAAACAAATGATTAGAGAGAAGAGCGTTGAAACGTTACACATATTGTGGCATTATTTATAGAATAATAAAATCATGTGAGTAGGAAGGAGCTCATAACATCTGGTCCAACCCTCTGCATTGAACAGGGACACCTATAGCTAGATCAGGTTGCTCAAAACCCCATCCAGTCTGAACTCAGTTATAGAACTGCATGGTACAAAAAGCAAGAAATAGCTACATCTGAGATAGTCTGTATTTGAGGTCAGTGGAAAGGAAAGTCAAAGGCTATACGTAGAATACTGAGTGATAACGCTACTGATTCACAAACAGGAGTAGACTATGAACAGCTAATGCTGAAAACTCCCTCATGTCAGTGTGACAGCTTTGTATTCCTGGCCTGAACACCCTGAAAAGTCACTCTCCCATGTTTGTTTTCTGGACTGTGGGTTCTATAAGAAGCTATGTCATGCTATTCTTTCTTTTAACACTTTTGCCAATATTTATATTCACATTAAATTTCATGTAAGGAAGCAAATCTTACTTCTGTTTCCATAGCTATTGGCAGCTTCTTTATGTTTCATCTCATTTATAAGTAATGCCACTGATTTTACTAATCTGAGCTTACTACTCCCATCTCTGAGGTCTATCAGTGACAAAACAATCCTTCACTGTGTGTGAATGAGATTCTGTGTGAGATGAAGAGGCATGAAATGACTTTCCTATTGTGGTTATGGCAGGTACTATGTATGTTCCCCTTGCATTATTTGACCTGATCTTTCTGAATATTAATTTGATTGAAGAGAAATACATATACAGGATTTTTTCTACTGGGAGCATTTATCCCTGTAGCTAATTTGGTCCTTGAATGAGCTAAGGAGACAAATGTTTTAGCAGACTGATGTAACATCATCTTTGGGAGAGGTACATCCAGTGGCAACTGCAGAACTTTCAAATTCAGAAGGGCACAGCTAAAGCCTTCTGCAGTAGATAGTTTTATACACTTTCATTTAACTCTTATATAAAAAGAATACAATTCAAAAGCCTTTCAGTGTATAAAAGACAGTGGCAAAGGTGAGCTTGTAATCTCTCAACAGCTATTAATTCATGGTTCATCAACTGGAAGAGGCACCTTACAAATTTTCTCCCTGATAGAGCACATGAGAAATACTGATGAGACTGGTTATGAGTAAGATATAAATCTTTTCTGTGTTCTACTGGTGTGTAGGTGGTATTGACACCCTCTAAATTTCTCTGTTGTACCTACTGAAGGATATTCATGATTACATAAACTGTGATTTGGGAAGCTTCCCAGAAAGGATGTGTAACAGATGAGTTCATCATCCCTAGGCTTGCAGGAGATGCTTGACAAGATATTCACAGGACTTACCAATCTTCTTTTTATACTGGAGATACTATACCCCAACATCACTGGCTAAACTCAGGTAATGATTTATTAGGATTTATGTTTGCCTGAGTGCAAAATGGCTTCACACAACAGATCAGACACAAACTTCCTCAACATTATCTTAATTATTTTTGCTAGATGTGTCCTGCACAGCTTCTGTGAAAATTCAGACTAGAACAGCTATGATCACTTTCCTCAGAAGCTGTATGCTCATATATCTGCATAATCTGCAAAGAAGCAGGACACTTAGACTAGCACTCATTTGTGCTTTTGTTCTAAGAAATACTCAAAAGTTGAGGAGAAGATTAAGTGTGGCAACAGAAATGTGGGTTCACATCAGTGTCTTTAGTTTTTGTCCTTTTTATAGTAAAGACAAATGAACTGTGACATTTTCTTCGAATCCTAATGGGCACTGCATTGGATATTATGATATCAAAAGAGGAGAACAGAGATAGTATTCCCTTGAAAAAAGGACAAATTAATATATGACTTTTCTAAAGAAAAGACAGAATATTGAGACATAAGAAGACTGGATAGATGAGGAAGGAGCCACATGAGTCACTAAGGGGACTGGGGTCAATAGCAAATATGAAAGTATATATGCCATCTTTTATATAAGATAAGCATGCATATCATAGATAAAAATATATTAAAAAAATAGATCCATTACAAAAGTGCACGCCTCAACTACTTATGCTGTACTAACATAAAACACTATAACTGTCAGAAGAACTTTTATATAAAAGTAAATGCCGATAATCTCTCCCGAAAAAAGTTAAATATCTTTAATACATGAATAACTAATCTTCTTAAGTCTGCATGGAGAAATAGGTTACCAGATGGAAAATTTATAAAACATTTGCAAGTTTACTTTCTAATATGTGAATAATTAAGATGATCTAAAATTAATCTGACCTATACACTTCTGGAAACCGATGAAGGCTTATTTTCATTTTAGATTTAAGGAGGCTTATGAAAAATCTGAACAAAAGTGCTAGAAAAGGCATAAGCAACCTTTAAAAACTATTAAACTTAAAAAAGGATGATTGTTCTTATCTCCAAATCATGCACCACTACTGATTGGACATTTCCAAAGACTGATTTGGAGTAATCACTATCTCTACATAAGGCTTAGGAATAAAAAAGATGTTGGTTTGAAATGAAGCACTTTACGAAAAAACTTTACATAATAGTTTTTCCTCTCAGTGATACAAGAAACACATATGTGTTACAAGCAGATGAACTAAGGCAGGTTTAAGGCTGTCCTGGCAACTCTAAATAACGTACTTAAAATGTAGACAATGATGAATAATAGTAATTATAACGTAAATATAAAATACAGTCAAAAATAATTATTTTTGTCTTATGTTTTTTTTTGTTTGTTTACAATTTTCTGCTGAGACCAATTCTTTAGTGATAGTGTGGAAATCATACATGATTTTGAGAGATCTGATTCGGTTTTTTAACATATATATGAAAAATAAATCACTATTTATTTGTAAGCAGTATTTCAAATTTTCTGTAATTTCTATATGTTAGTATTATTATTATTTTTTTTGAAACATTTTTCTTCATATCTAGATATCATACCATGGAAATGGACATTGACTCTGACCATTCATAACAGTGGTGGTAAAAGCATGTAAAATGAAATTAAAAGATAATTGTATAAAATCAATATCAAATGTAAATATTCAATGGAAATTTAGATATCAAATTAAATAAAGTGCAATATTATGTTTTTCACTCCATGCTATCCACAAACTGGTTATCAATTACAATCAGAAATCTAGTATTAAAAAAAAAAAAGAACAAAAAATTGGTGAATGGTGAACTTGAACTCCAACAAGGCATAATTTTGGAACCATCTTACACGAGTTTCCCTTCAAAACTGGAAGCCTGTCATTTTTTATTTTTTTTTTATCACTTATGAAATGTGAAATTTAAAATTGATTTCTTATTCTTAAACCAAGTATTACTTGGGAAAGATTAATATCACTCTTTCATTTAAAGGAATCAGATCTGGTATATCAAGATGTCCAACCAGTTCCTCCAATTCCTCCATGAGGAAAAAATTATGTCCACTGACATTCATTGATGTTTGCTGACATTCATTGATGTTTGCTGACAATTTCTGAAGACCTACCTGTGAATGTGAGCACAGTGAGGCCATGGTGGTGTGTTTCAACTTCGGTGACAGTGATGTAAAATACGGGCCACGTTACAGACTGCCATGCGTAGGTGTCATACCATGACATGAAGAGTGTCTCAATCAGCTGCTCTACACAAATTAGTAAATTACTACCAGAGACTTTGCATGGAATTGAATATCAGCTTCAGTGCAATGGAAACAAAGTTGGAAACACTGAAATATCACTAAGTTGGTTCCTGATGGGTTCCATAAATTCTCATACAGGAAAAGAGAGATTGCTATATGCAATTTTTTCAGTACTGATTGAACCAATATGTGGTTGAAGGTGACACTTTCCTGGATCATCACTGGTGACAAGATGTGGTGTGACCACTACGAGCTGGAGTAAAAATGGCAGTCCATGGTGTGGTGATATGAGAAATCCCCATTGAATAAAATGTTGAAGACACAGACCTCTGTGGCTAAAGTGATGTGCACTGTCTTTGGGACAGGAAAGGGGTGATCCTTATGGATTTCCTGGAACCCAGAACAAACCATCAATTCTGCCTACTGCACTGTGACACTAAGCTGAAAGGCTGAAATTCAGAGACAGGACAGAGAAGATGACCTTTCTATTGCAACTATTCAGTTATACTATTTTTTGGTTAAGAGTTTTCTCTGTCAAATAGTCCTTCTCTGTCAAATAGTCTCTTTGTATCTGCTGTATTTTCCATGGAAATAAATAGCATGCATAAGTTTCAGAGTGACATAGGCACTGTTGATCAGATCAGTTTCACTTAGTACCACTTTTGAATAGGTAAGAATTTAAAATGTTTTACTATGCTGTTATTTTTTCAAACAAAACATTCTGTAGTATGTTAATTTCTTTAATGATTTTCTCCCTATTCAAAACAGTCTAGAAAAACTCTCCAATGACTTAATTATTTTCAGCACAAGTTTTGTACTAAATACACTCTTCCAGAAATTTCATTCTGTCTTAGATACAGCTCTGATGGGAAGATTTGTAAGATTTGATCTACAATATTCTGTTCGTCTTTATTCCTGTGTCTTGAGACCAGCAAATTGGAAATGATTACAAAAATCAAGACTTGTAATTAGACAGCATAACATCTAATATACTCCTTTTGTAAGTTTCCTAGAATTTCAGTAAATGATACATTATACCATAAAAAAAAACTCTTTTCAACAAGTTTGTTAATCATAATAAATAAAGAACTTGTGCAAAACCAAGCAATTAGTCCTTTGGAAGATTTCCACTGAAGTTGCTATTAAGATATCAAGAAATGTAAATACATACATAAACAAATCCTTCATATTTCAGTTTAGGTTAGCACATTTTCTTCAAAACTCACCTATAGGTCTCTTATTTCATATATATTATGAAATAAAATGCCAATTTTATTTTAATAAAAGAAAGAACAAGAATCATTCATAACAGCAAAAATATTTAGAAGATTTTTTTAAATACTCTGAGATATTCCATTTTCTTTTAAGAGAATAGATGTTGATTTATTTATTTATGAAGCCACAGTATAATTTTTTTTTTTTTTTGCTACAAGAGATTGTAATATTCTGTCATTAATAATGCATTGGAAATAAAGAGAAATTGTAAGCAAATTTTTTGCTGCATGTCATAAGAAATGAGAAATGTCAAAAGGTTATGGAAGAAATCCTCCCAGTAAACACTATTTCAAGTTGCAATCTTGTAAAGCATTTTCTCAGTGTGCAGGCAGCTATGTAGATCAATGTCGCAGTACAACAGAGGATGCTTTTTTTTTGTATTTATGGGTCTCCTAAATTATTCCCTGTTTGTATTATTGGCTGGTGGCTAGAAGCATTAAAATGAATGAAAGATAGTTTGGCATTTTTTTACTTGGTAAAAGCGAAGCAGTTTAGAATTTTGTTTATTTATTTATTTATTGCTGTGCACTTGCACAATAAATATGAAGCTGTTCTGAAAACTAGAGAAGTAACATGGTTGTTGATTTTTTCCATAGGACAAAAAGTGATCAGTGGCAGGTGATATTAAACAAAATTGAGCTTTGTTCTTTGGCAGTAGCACATTTCATATCTAAATAAACTGCAAGGTTATTTTAATGATATATCACAGTAGGAGTAGCAGAAACAACAGTGTAAATATTTAGAAGAGTTCATTGGTCTTGGAAACCTCAGTACAGACTGTCAGAGTAGAATCAGAGCATTAACTCCATGTTAATCATAGATAATTCAGTAGTAGAACACTTACAAATTTACTTAGAGCATAGAATCACAGAATCTTTGAGGCTGGAAAGTCTTCCATAGGTCATCTAGTGTGGAGGCTTTCAGAATAGAGGCTGAAAAACAAGTTTGACAGGGTGTGGAAGAGGACACTGAGAACAAAAAGACTGTCTCCATGAAACAAGAGCAGAAGTCAAGTGGGTCATATAATCTCTGTGTCATAATGACCCTGACAGGAGAAGAAGCCCACAATTAGAAGCAAGTTGTGTCTCATTGGCTGAGCACCTGCGTGTGCAGTTACTGTCTAGACATAGAGGAGTCAAGTGTTCTGTTGACATGGTGGGGGGATGTAAAGTTACAACAGGAATCTTGGAAATGTATGCAAGGGATGTTAGGACCTGCAGTAAAGGATTTAGATTATTCACACATCTGAGTCCATGCCTTCAGAGCTGCAATCTAGTCTAATTCCTTTTCAGGGCACCTAAAGACTCGTGTTCAAGGCATTATGTAGCTTTTGAATATCTCCAATGATGGAGACTTCCTGACCTCTCAGGTGACCTATTCCAGTGCTTGGTCACACTCATAAAAATAAACTAAAAGCAAAACAAAACAAAACAAAAAACCCATAAATTAAACAGTTTACTGATTTTCAGGTTAAACATGCTTTGCCGCACTTGGTACCATTATCTCTTCTATTTTCACTGGAACACCTCTGGAAAAAGCCTGGTTTGTCCCCCATGCACACTTCCCTCTATCTATCTATCTATCTATCTATCTATCTATCTATCTATCTATCTATCTATCTATCTATCTATCTATCCATCCATCCATCCATCCATCCATCCATCCATCTATATCTATTTCTAGAAGTAATGCCTCCTATTAATTGAATGGAATCTACAATAGATACAAGGAACACAATAGAAATATTTGATAGTGTGAATTCTCAGATACAAATGCTATTTTTCTACATAGTCATTGCCATTAGCTATGAATTCAGCAGTGATGAAAAGCCTGTATGCCATGCTTGTAAAAATCTGCATGGCAACACAGAATGTGGCTTGTCTTTCACGTCACTGTTGTGACTGCTGAAACACACCACTTTCACTGTGTTTCCCATTGGGAAAGGTTCTGCACTCATTTGTTTTGCTATACATTTTTCTTTAGTAATGGACAACTTCCTGATTTCTTTGTTCCAATTTTTTGTTAAATTGAGTGATACCACATTGTGGGCACAAATTATATCGGACGCTATATCGTATATCTGTTCTCAGAAACCATTCTCTACAATTTACTTTTTTGACTTATATTAACATTATGGTTTTATTGATACAAATGCCAAAAAGCAATCAAATAATTCATTTTCAATTTTCACAGAATTGTAGGATTGTAGGCATTGAAAGGGACATCTAGAGATCATCTAATCCAACCACCCTGCCAAAGCAGCTCCCTAGACCAGGTTGCACAGGTAGGCATCCAGGTGGGACTTGAATGTCTCTAGAGATGGAGACTCTGCATTCTCTCTGGGCAACCTGTTCCAGTGCTCTATCACCCTTACTGTGAAGAAGTTCCTATGCACATTTGTGCAGAACTTCCTATGCTTCAGTTTTTTATCATTTCCTCTTGTCCTATCACCACACACTGCAGACAAGAGTTCAGCCTCGTCCCTATGCCTCCTGTTCCTTAGGTATTTATTAGACATGGATCAGATCCCCTCTGAGTCTTTTTTTTCAAGGCTGAACAGACCCAAGTCTCGCAGCCTCTCCTCATAAGAGGGGTGTTCCATGTCCTTTATCATCTTTATGGACCTCTGCTGGACTCTTTCAAGGAGATCTCTGTCTTTTTGTACTGGGGGCCCAGAACTGGACATAATAGTCCAGGTGAGACCTTAACAGAGCAGAGTAAAAGGGGACTTGCTGGCCACACTCTTTTAATGCACCCTAGGATGCTATTGGCCTTCCTGGCCACCAGAGCTTTGATTTGTTTCTTCAAGAGTTCTTGAACTTTTATCTGATGACCCATATTCTCCTGCTTGACTGTACAGTGAAGTGTTGATCAATTAAAGAAACTGTGCAAAAACAACATCTCTATTTAGATAAACACATTATTTGAGAGTTATTTTCTCTAAACATTATTTATTTATTGTATGGCTACAGTGGGAAACAAAAGAATAGCTAGAAAATATTCATAATACATGTTCTCAACATAATATCTGTTAATACACATTTAGTTATCCAAATGATTAATAAAAACATTATCTATCCTCTTTGTGCTTATTAGGAGAGAAATCTTCTGGACACATCTCTTACAGAGAATGATACATGCAAAATTAAATTTCTAATACATTAAACTCATAAATAATATTAAATAATTTTAGCCAGAGAGTTTTAGTGTAGTGATTAAATTTCTCTTTATGTTTATCAATTAATTTGCATATAAGAGTAACAGATCTAAAAGAGGCAAAGCAAAACAAATAACTCATGAGGCTGCATACTATATAGCCACAAATATAAAACCTGAACATCTGTCGAGAGTGCTGTGAAATAAATACAACATGTTGAATCAAGTGGGAGACTGTAAGCAGTGGAAATAGTGAAAGAAGTATTTAAATGTGGTGGTAAGGAATATTTTTCCTTTTGCTCTATTATCAATAAATCAGAATTATTAGTACAAGAAAACTGAATAAGGCTGTGTAATGATAACAGATAATTTTTCTGTGTTCTATTCAGAAGACAAATCCAGAATGCTGTGGCTGCAGTGAGAAAATGAGGTTATAGAAAATCAGGTGTTTAAATGTAAACACATAAAAATATCTAGTATTCATCATATACATATATAAGGCATCCTATTTTAACAATAATTTTAATATCTGGAGGTAAACTACATATTATATTAGCAAAATTATTTGGTATATTTTCTTTTGCAAAATAGTGGCTGTACACAGATTAAGTGGCAAATGTATTTTTCCTAGATAGGCTTCACAGCTGAGAAAAAAAGTACAGTCTGAAAATCTGTAGTTTCCATGGGAATTGATTTAGAGAGTCTACTTTTCAAGTTTTTGCTGTATTTCTGGGATAATTGGTCATCTTGGACTGTTGTGATGAATTCTGTATTTGGGTCTCTAGAAAGAAACAGGCAGACAATTGTTTTCATATATCAGAAGTAACCTAAAGGGGCTGATTCATTTTGGCAAGGATGATCTGCAGGGGATTGCAACAGAAATTCAATCTGCTAGGGAGAAATAAGAGACAATGTATATTCTAGGCCGCATGTCACAACATCTATTACTTTCAAGAAAACAAAGGAGAAATTTTAATGTGTGTGTCACACATCCTCAGTCAGCATTAAAAATATAAAATTGATGCTTTGCTTCCTCTACATTACTTTCCATCTTCCATTCCAATACAGTTTCCAGAATATTCTAAATATGTTTAATATTCTGTTTTTAGAAGGCAAGGTTGAAGGTCATGACCTTGGCTGATTTTTCCTTCACTTTTTTTCTCAATTCTGTGAAATTCTGTCCTGGCATTTTTTAAACTGTAGCAGAGCTGACGTTGCAAATATACCACAAGTCCCTCAGCAGTAACTTATTATTCAGAGGCCTTTTGATTTTAGATCAGTCTGTTCATTGGTCTGCTTATACACATTACTATGAGTTGCATATATATGACTACAGAATATATGTTTTAATTTTGTATGCAGTGATGTGAAAATGAAACTAAATAACATAATAAACATGAACATTATTTTTTCTTTTGAGAATATTAATGCAATTCCTGGAGTTCTGTGATTAAAATAAAGTTCTGAGTAAGTGTTGAATAAAAATATATTAAGTTGTTGTATTAATAATGAATCTTTACTTTGAAATTAATGTGTCCAGGCAACAGCCAGGACTGTCTGGCCATAGCTCAGTAACATATTTCTAGTATGAAGGCAAAAACATACTTTTCACCATTAGAAGAATTCATAAGTCTTTTGGTATCTCACTCAAGTATGTTTTTGTGCACTATACTTGACAGAGGAAGCCATAAAAGATTTTTTTGTATGCTTTCACATACGTGTATGTTTTTGTATGCTTTGCCCACAATTTATAATTCTTCCTTTTGCTTCACTGGCAGTAACATTTTCAGTAATACAACTATGTAGGTAACAGGGATTCAAGAGCACAGTAGCTGAATAAATTTAATGGTGAACAATATGTGGAATATAAATACATCCTGGTTTCAGCCTAGGGAGTGCACACTGATGTTTTGTTGTTGCTGAGTGATGGGTGCATGCCTGTGGTGGGCCAGGACGCTTGGTGGGAAAGAGCCACTGTCATCATGATGCAGCAGCAGTGCACTGGTAAGGCAGAATGAGGACAATTGACCTGAATTGGGAAAGAGATCATTTCGTAACATTTGACAACGTGCAGAAGTCTACAAAGCTGAAGGGAGCTGAAGCAGGGAGGGCTACTGCTTGGGAGCTGGCTGGGCTTTACTTAATAGATTGTGAATTTTAGAATTACTTTTTAATTCTTAAAATGTAGAGTTATGCATGACTTTCAGACTAGACAGTTAATGTGAAAACTAGGGAATAAATAATCACTAAACTGGTATACATAGTGAAATCATCTATTCTGTAATATTTCTTGGTGATCAACACTTTTCTATTTTTAATGAATTGATAGATAATATGTATGTGTATATATATACATATATATTACCAAGGTTTAAATTCTACACATTTCACAAACCCTAAATTGAATTTACTTTTAAGTATGCAACATTAAATACAAATGAAACTTTATTAAAAATTTTCTTACAGGTTTCTCAGCTCTGAATTCTCATGTGATGTTAATTTATGTAGAAGAACAAATACTAATTAACAACCTAAACAGTAAAAATTCTTACATCTTCCTTTCATTGCATTAAAAAATAGGACATTTGATAAAACTATCTATTCCCAGTATGCATGCAAGGTTCTACTAAGCAGTAGTAGTAACTTACAGAAATCTGTAATGTAGTGGCTTGATTACAGAAGCTTTTAACTTAACTTTCCTTTATTCTTTATTGATTTTAACTGATGAACTTGTATGAACATCATTCACTAAATTCAATTTGATCTTATTTATAAAGGTATAAGAATCTGAAATAAACTTTCCCTGCCCCCTTCCATTGTATAGTACTAACATTTTACTTTTACTGGCTTCTAAACTTGTACAGGTTTAAAGATTTTTTTTTCTTTATTTCTTTTTTTTTAATCAGTTATTTCATTTAAAACATTATATTTATTGTGTTGAAATATTGAATTGTGTTCTGTATTGAAGCTGGTTGCATTTGAAACCTTAAAAAATGTCCTCCTTTCATGTGGAAAGAAAGTGAGAAAGCAAGAGTGTACAAATTGTAAGCTAGTTGAGCGTAAAAATGTTGCTATCTGAAATCTACTTGAATATTTTTTGTTACTTTTTTTCATTCACTTTTCAGATGATACAACAATAAGATTCTTTTTCTGTTGGTCCTGTTAATACAAAAAATGGAAGTTAAAAAAAAAAAAAGAAAAAGAAAAAAGAAAAAAAAATCCCAATGAAGTAAACTATCTCCATGCAATGAAATATACTTCAAAGTTTGAAAAAAAATTCCCCAAAAGATGAAGTTTAAACACTAAGATAAACACTTAAGTACTGATCTGCTCATTCTAGATGAGGAGGAGCAGATACAGTAGCAAAAGCACTGCTATCATTTTATTCCTTCTTAGTCTTGTTTATGTAGATTTTTACAAAATATATCTTTATGTAACGTTGTTGCTTATGACTATCACTATTGCTTTATATTTAAATTGAGATCTATGTTTTCTCTTCTAGGTTTCCCCTGTTGCAGAGTCATTAGTATTTAGTTATGATCTACATTGAAAGTTTCTCTAAACAGTACATGTACTCACTAGGTTAAGCACTCTGAAATATCAAATTAAAAAAATATATATTATTTTGTTTCTTCTGTGCTTAAGAATGTTTATTTTACAGTCCATGTTTACTTTCAGGTCTTTCATGTTAGTCATCTTTTCAGTCCATCAGCATGGCATTCTAGTGTTCAACACTGTACTGCTCTATCATGAATAATTTTTCTTCAGGACACAAGTATGACAAGTAACTCCAGGGATCAAAGAAAAAAGCTGAATCCTGAAGATAGGGACTCCTCTAGGTGTACTTAAAAAAAAATCTTTTGGGAAATCATTTTAAAATACAGTGACATTTGGGTTATCAAAACATCTGCTGAAAAGAATGTGAATGGAATATTCAGTGATATTTTTCTAAAAAAAAATTGTAAATTAAGCTACCACTGACAGGCAATCATTCCAAAACCTAATACAGTTCTTTGTAAGCTGAGTCATATATATATATTTTCTCTCTTCATTGCTTACAATTTCCTGTCACTAAATAACTGAGCTTAATTTTTCAGTGTCAAACTGCTCTGCTGATCTGTGCATTCCATGCCAGCTTTGAAAAAGAAGACTATTTGTTATATAGAAATTCTATGCAATATTTTACTAAAATTGCAATATATTTGTTTTTCTTGTCAAATAAAAATGTAATTGTAATAAAGGTAGCTGTTGCTTTGTTCAGTACACTTTTCTTAAATGGGAAATATTTTCCTTTCTCACATACTTTTAAGAAATACAATCCCAGTCTTTTGGCTGTTGACTATTAGTCTAAGCAATTTGTGCCTCTCTACTAATTTTTACATGTATGTATGCAAAAGTTCACATTTAATAATGATTCTGGTGTGATAAAGCCTCTAAAAAGCTAATCTTAGGTCCTTACAAACAAACAATAATATGCAAAGATAAAAGTTATCTTCCCCAAACTATCAAATCTAGAGGCAAACTGGAAAGCACAGAGAAATAAATGCCTTTAAACCACTTACACTAACTCCTGGTTTGTTACAACTCTCATTATGTGTTAAACCACTTAAGATATAAAAATAATATAAAATGAATATAAAAATAATATAAAATAATAAGAACTTTAAGATTTGAGATATGAGGTTTTATCCTATCCTCAGAGGCTTTCAGATTTTCCATTTGTTTTGATACAGATTTGTACTACTACTAATTAATAATGTCATTATAACATTGTAGGATTTTTTATCTTAGAAAAAGTGTCAAAAGTATTAAAATGGAATTTTATTTTCATAGGAAATTCCAGCTTGGGGGATTTGAACTGAACCCAAACTGTACTTGATAGTTGTAGCAAATTAGCTCCAAGCTTTATATCTGAAGCAGATGAATCCATATTAGATCAACCTTTTAAATTACAATCATCTACAATGCTCATCTGCATTTTAATCAGATATAAAGAATTTATTACTGAAATACATGGAGAAACATTATTTTCACCACCTGAAATGCATCAGAGAATTTATAGCCAATTACAACATATTACATGTTTTCACTTTCTACTTCCTTTTCTCTGGAGTTGGGAGTATGTAATATTCCAGTGATATAGGTGTTGGTGATTTTATTAACAGCTATATATAAACCTATCAAAGTAGAAAGCAGAATGTGATTTCATATGCCAAATCCACTTTGTTAAGAATTTAATTCCTGAGCTCAACAACAACAACAAAAAAAAGATGAATGTATAATTACATCAGATAAATCATACAATATTATTTTATTTGAAAAACAATGAGGAACATAAAAGAAAGTAGGCAGAACATAGAATGTGCAGTTAGAGACTAGAAGTCTATGTGATTTGAAGGTACAGAGCAAAGAATCTTGAACTGTTACATTTCTTCTGGTGATGAGAGAGGTTATGAATTGGAATTAATTTTGTCGTGCACAAAGACTGAATAGTTAAGTTAAATACATCACCTGTAAAAGTACTTCTCACAGTTCTCACAAATAAATACAAAGCTATTACTGCTTTAATATTCAAGATTGTTTTATCTTTGTAGCTATAATCATATCTATCTATTTATTTATTTGGACTATTGGTAAGTGAAGTTTAAGAGAAAATGAATGATATAGAAAAAACTACACCATCAGATTGCCAACAATGACTTATTTAATTCAGCAATTGAAGAAAATAAATTCAAGCATAATAGTAATAATCTATTTGCAAATGGTGTTTGAAGAATGAGCTGCTGCTATCATTTGTCATCAAGGATTTTGGAAAAGGAATAAATAATTGAAACATCTCTATAATCTCATTAAAAATAATTAAAAAGATAACAATCCCCATCACATCTGTTTTCATCATACCAGCCATGAATCGTAGGAGTGATAAAACTCATGATAGCATCTATTATTATATACACTAAATAAATGCTTGTTTCCTAACCAGTCCTTATCTTTTTATCCTTTAAGAAATCATTTTTCCATTTTTGACTTCTTGTGTTTATCTGCAACATAACAATGCAACATAGACTTAATTTTGACAAGAGATGTCTAAATTGATCTGCTTCAAAAAGATGAAATGATATAGATCAATTGTTAATTGAAAACCTCCCAACAATAACACCACAAAAAAACAGCATGATAATATTAATAGTATTAATATTTCTTAATACTTGTGTTAAGTAGTCAGAACACATTTTTTCTTTACTTTTGCCCACTATTTATTTATTGACACTAACATTAATACACAATCAGTGTTTTTTGTTATTTTTTGTATTCTAAGCTTTGTTATGATGATTTTTACTGAGCTTATGATATTCAGAAAAAAGATTTTTCAGTCACATTCCTTAATGTTCCAAGATCAGTTTCCATAAATTATACTACACTCTGACATTACCTTATTATGTAAGTATAATGGAATGTTAGAGGTATGTCAGAAAAGACAACCCATGAATACCTACTTTTATATCTTTAAGTCATGATGAAACAAAGACGAAAGAAAAGTAGTTTTTGACAATTGATTTTACCAGTGTTATGAATTGAAATTGTATTTTTCTGTATCAATAAGCAAAGTAATTGTCAGGAGAGATGTAGTCAAATATGAAATGTGTGAAATAAGTAAACAGGAAAGTAATGAGAGTAAACCAGATCTCTGAAATTACCATGTGCCAGTGAAAAAAAAGATACTCCAGCAAGCTTTCATTATTAATAGCATAGCAAATTCAATCTAAAGAAAAATAGCAGATTGGAAGTGTGCATAAAGTTGATACAGCATTTCAGGAAAGTACATTTACTTGAAAACAACATGATAAAATCCTTCATAGGTAACAGCTGACATAGTTTAGAAACTGTTCTTAAAGCGTTTCATATTTTATAAGTCATTCAACATTTTTCACATAATCAAGGGAATAGTTTCTATCAGGAGGATTAGGGAGTTCTATACAGTCATGAGGAATGTTTTCTAAGCGTTTTTAAACATACACTAACAGACACACAATAGAAAAAAAAGTCTTCTTCAAATAAATAATACTTCACGGAATGTCTTATATAACTATCCCTGAAAACTGCTTATTGCTCCCACCAGTAACAGAAATGATGATTTTTAAATTATTCATGAATTTTCTTTCACCTTGAGGCAGTAACTGACCTGCAAACACGTAAAGGATGAAAAATGAATTCCTCAGTGATGCTGATTTTTGTAGCATTCATTTAATTCCTCTTGACTTTTTAACTTGTTTTAAGTAAGCATTTTACCTAATATGTTTATTGTACAGGATTGTGTACATTGACACTAATTCTTTAATTAATATGATGTAAAATTGCTATTTGAGAAATCATGGAATCACAACATATATTACCGAGGCTTAATTTTAAAAAGATGTCTAGCATCATTTAAATTACCAAGCCCTGACATAATAGCTTTCTCAACCTTATAAACATAAGTTATGACACTTCACATCTCATTTCTTTATTTGAATTAAGACTACTCAGTTTTTGGTTTCTGCTTAAAGAGATGAATATATCAGAGGAGAACTGCACTCACCTTATGAAGTATTTTTCTTAGAGTTATACCGGGCACACCAATACTTGTTATCTTATAGATAGGAAAACTTGAATTCCAGTTTTTGGATAATTGAAACGTATAGGAAGAAATTATCTGAAATACTGATTTATTTTATATATAATTTTAAATTATATAAACTCACAGCTTAGAAATCACTACTAAAAAATTAAATAAACTAATAAGCTTTAAAATGGGTTGCAAAACTATCCCCTTCCCTTGCAGGTTTCAAATGTTTTAATGCATAATATTAATTAAAAAGTAACTTGCTAAGTACAGAGGTTTCTATTTTCAAAAACTGATTTACTTTAATGTTTAAACTTTCACCTACCTTTTAACCTTTTCAAATCTAACACTTCCTGAAGAGCTGGAATACTATATCAAGGCCACACAATGAAGTTCAAGCTACAGCTGCTTCTATAGAAGTTGTCTGCAGAGAAAATTGATATCCATGTAAATCTTTCAGAATACTTTATTTTCAATCTCTTTTTATGCAGTGGTTCAAAATGTAAGATAATATTATCATGCACAAGACAGCTAAGCTAGATCAGGTTAACATAATGTTTCTTAGTACTAACACAGGTTGATGTTCACCATGTGAATGGATATTTGTGGAGTAAAATTTTGATAGTAAACAAACATTCTGTAGAATTTGCATTCCTTAAATGTAGTTACTATCTTTGAAGAATTCATGTACATATCCTTTGCTGTTTCAGCAGAGCATTCCCATTTACAAATGCCTATAATGATTAAATCTGTAAAGTGCAAGAGAAACTTGAAGCATCTGTTTTCTGAAGTAAAATATAGCAGAACCATACCTGCCTATTACTTTTTGTTCTTGTTTAAGTAAGGAAGACTTTTTCTGGTCTAGAGCACCAACACTTACAAAAAATATACCACACAGATTGATAGTGGGGCCAGTATTATTCAGTGTATTTATTACTGAATCACAGAACTACAGAAATATAGAACAGTTGGGGTTGGAAGAGACCTTGAATATCATCCTGTTCCAACATGCTTGTGATGTGTAAGAATGCTTCCCACTAGAACAGGCTGCCTAGAGCCCCCTTCCAACTTGGGCTTGAAACAAGGATGGGGTATGCATAGTTTATCTGGGCAGACTGTTCCAGTGCCTCACCACCAGTAAAGAAATTTCCTCATAATATCTAGCCTAAATTTCCCTTCCTTTAGTTTAAATCTTATCCTTTCACTACACTCCACATCATTCTTGCAGGCAACCTTTAAGTACTGGTAGGCTGCTGTGAGGTATCTTTGAGGCATTCTCCAGACTAAACCATTCCAGTTTCCTCAGTCATTCTTTATAGGAGAGGTGCTCCCATGTTCTGATCCTTTCAGTGGCCCTTTTCTAGACCTGCTCTTAACATATCCATGTCTTATGCTGCAGGCCCCAAAACTGGATGCAGTATGCCAAGTGAGGTTTTAAGAGAATGGAGTACTGTGTGAGCGTCTCCTCTTTTGACTGGTCATACTTCTTTGGATGCAGCCCAGGATATGGTTGACTTTCTAGGCTGCAAGCACACACTGCTGGCACAAGTTGAACTTCCATAAGTACCCAAGTTCATCTCCTCATAGCTGCTCTCAAACCATTTTCTACCCAGCCTGCATTCATGTTTATGATTGCCCTGACTGAGATATACGTCCTTGTACTTATCAAACTGATTGAGCCATAGGTTGTTTTGTTTGTTTGTTTATGGGCCCACCTCTCAAAACTGTCAAGGTTCCCGTGGATGTCATCCCTTCCCTCCAGTGTGTCAACTGAGCCACTCAGCTGATGTCATCCACAGACTTAATCAGGATTTACTCATTTCCACAGTCCATGCTGTTGACAAAGATGTAAATAAAACCAATCCCAGTATGGACCCTTGAGGGACAACAGTCATTAATCTCCTCCTAGACATCATGCCATTGACCACAACTCTTTCCAACTCCTTAACCTCCAAGAGGCCCATTAGTGAAATCCAAGTCACCAATTTGAGGATAAGGATGTCACCTGGGACAGTGACAAATGTTTTGTATGCTTATGAAGAATGGAAAAACTGGTTTCAATTCTTTCAGTTAAAAACCAAAACAAAACAAAACAAAAAAACCCTGCAATGTTTAAATAAGACAAACATATCCTGTGAGTTAAAAATATTCTTTAAGTGTTACAGGAGAAAAAAAAAAGAATCTTTCTAGAAAGCAAGGCACTCAGTTGAAGATCAACTAACAGTTGTGGATACTGATCAGTTTTACATCTTCTGTAAAATCTTTCAAAATACAAAATAGTACAGCAGTATTATTGTCCATGCAAACTGACTATACTTTTCTTGGCAAACTGCTCCATTTTGGTTTCAAAAACTGAAATGAAATCAAGGGAGAGAAAAATACTGCTCTATGAAGAAGTCCTATATTCCCAATATGTGATATCCCTCACGCTCAAACTAACACCTGAAGCTTAGTGTGTAACAGCATTTAAAACTTAACTGCATCTTATTCAAAATGTTTGTGACTTCTGAAAAGTTAGATTTAATCTTTCAAGAAAGATTAATAAGTGTAATACAGTGCCTGTAGAATCCAAAGAAAGGACAATATTTATGATATGCAATATACACCTTAAAAACTTACCTCTAAGATGTTTTGAAATGTGCCTTAATGAAGTACATACACATACCTAGATACACAAGTCAAATTCGTTTCCAGCGTATCTAGCGTTTTGTTCTTAAACTATACTTTTATTATTCTTCTATTTGGTTTTAATTTCTGTACTAAAAGTAGTAATATATCAGTCAAAACTTAAAGGAAAAAAGTAAGTGCCTATATTTGCTTTGATTCCTTCAGTCCTATAGGTGAGAATTTCCAAAAACAAGCAAATAAATAAAACCCTTTCTTATGTATCTTTTCACATTCTGTCTGACAAAAAAAAAAAAAAAAAAAACCTACACTGTTCCTGACAGATTCTCATACATACATACTCCTCTTCCAAGTGTAAAGGGAAAACAATTATGCTTCTGATATGAAACACATCTGACAGAAGTTTAAGCTAGCAAGTTCTTGTTAGCTACTAAAAACTTAAGTCATAAGAAGAAGCAGAAGTCTTTAACGTGGGAGGTGGACTCTCATTCATTTTCTAATGAAACACGGAAGATGAAATATCATGTTAAAAGCACACTGTAAAAGAAGATCTTTGGGAGAACAAAGCTGAAAAAGAATGAAAGTGGTAATGAGCTGACTGTAGTGTCAAAGGCATGAAAAAGATATGTTTCTAACTCTCTAGCTGTTGAATTAATCTTGGATGTCCTACATAGAACACTAGGTTGGGAGCTATGGACAAACAAACCTAGAAAATATTGACACATTATCATAAGTACATGTTTTACATATAAAATAACTCAGTATCTACCAGTAGTTTCTGCTACTGGAAATGGCTACTCAGATTTTATGACAGTTTTCAGCTGTGTTTTAATACTGTAATCAAACTAATCTAATAAAATTATAGTAAAAAATATGCTTTGGGATGTGGGTGCTTGGGGCAGGGGGAAGGAGAAGGGCATTGTAATATAATTGACCTGGTCATTTATGCATCAGTAGGTCTGGGATTTCCTTTAAATGGTTTAATTTTGGTCTGAGTTCAGTTAAGCACATTTTTCATCCCAAACTTCCTGTGTTAGAAGTATCCCAGCATTTTTTTTTTTATTACTCATTCATTTAGATTATCCAGAAATGATAGATATTCCGGATTTCAGTTATAGCTTTGCAGCAAGAATGGCTGAATGTTTTTCCATTCTTCTTGCTATATAGCTTGATGTCAGATCGAGATGCAGAAGTAGGCATACCAAGGTTTAAGGTATAAAAACTTGAGAGAGTGCAAAGAGAGAGATGCTTCTCAGAGTTTTCCCAAGGCAGAACAAGAAGTAATAGACAGAAAATGAAATATAAGAAATGCAATATAAGAAGAAAGTTCAGTTTGAGTGTAGTCGAGGTTGCCCAGAGTGCTTGTGATGCCTCCATCGACAGAGATATTTTAAAACCTGTCTGGATGTGGTCTTCATAATCTTGCTTCAGCTAACAGCACTTTTAGCAGGGTTTTGGACTAGGTAATACCCAGAGATTCCTGCTAATCTTGCCAAAACTATGATTCCACAAGATAGACTTTGAACATGGCCAGTTTAGTCAAATTATGAACTTTGAGTCTCAGGATATAATGTCCCCATAGGTGCACAAAATAGGAGATTCAGAAATAATTTGCCCTGGTACAACCTTGGTACCAAATGTTTCCAAGACTACAGTTTTCCCACAAACTTTCTTTCAAGCAAGACCTCAGAAGTGCTGGGAGAGGCACCAAGGTGTAAGATGGATCATGAAGATGTCTGACAAAATACTCTTGTGAATTCAACTACACAGAATATTATCAAAAATTAAGCCTAGTCCAATAATCCTCATGATAAATTATATTATGTTGAAACTTAATCACTTTAAGTTAGTTTAAAGTTCAACAATCAGAGATTTTTTGCTATTTGAGAAATAATAGCAGAGAAGGGATAGTGATGAACTACATTAAAATAACCAAAAAATAGTAAAAATAACCAAACTATTAAAAACTTAAACAAACAAAAAAAAATACAAAACCTTCCTCCAAACCCCTGAAATATCCAGTAGGGAGTGCTTTGGTGATATATGTTATTGTACATATCAAGTAACTTATTTCATCATTTCATGCTGCCATGCTTGCATTTTGGAATGAAAACAAATGCCCAATATAAGTATTTCTCAACTACAAATATAGACTAATCTCTTTTATTAAAAAAAAAAAAAAAGAAAAAGAAAAAGAAACAAAAAGGTTGTCATAATTTTTTGTACTTACCACAAATTTTGACAACTTTCACAAAAATTTCACATAAAACCTCTAAGGAAAGACCTACATCTGAAGCGCTTTACTCATTTGTCACATGTACAGTGCTCCCTACCAATTTATTTTTAAACACCTGCCTTCCATACTCAGTAACAGGTTGAGTTTATCATCGGTATTTCATGAAAATTTCTCAGAAAAAAATATTCAGCACTGTATTTATGATTTATCCATATCTTTCCCAATATGATAACTGTCACATTTGCGTATTCAGTTTCCATTCTATTCTGAACTGATAAATATTGTTCTCCTTTCTGTTCCTTAGAGAATACTTTCAGAATGCATACAAAGATTAAGAAGTGGCAAAAGTCCTTCTTTTCAAATTGTTTACAGCTATTTATATCACACTGTAGCCCAATTAATCTTGAAAATAGATATTTGTGATTCAAAATACCAGCCTGTCAGGTTTCATGTAAGTTATTTGAACTGTATGAAACTGTGATTCGCAAAACGAAGTTTACTTCAAAGTCTCTAAATTCCTCAGAAGGAAGATGCTGTAGCTGTAGTACTTTTGCACACCTGAAAGATCTTTGCAGACCAAGAATAATTGGACTTTCTTCCTGTTGCGGTGGAGATAAAAATGTGTAGAAAATGACAGTGATCTTACTCCATATTAAACTAACTGAAGGCTGAGGTGACAATGTTCCTTCATTAGTTCACATATCATGAACTTTTAATCCATTCTGAGCACTACATAGAGCTACACTATTTATTTTCTTGTGGCCTTTTTATATCATATTATCTTTGCTTGCAAAGCAGTGGTTCTATAATTCAGCTTAAAGTTCTATTTATTTCTGCATTTTTACATCTTAAGCTCTCTAATGATATACGATATAAAAGCCTTCCTAATGGGTCCCAGAGAAAAAAGATTAATAAAAGGTGGTCATATATCAAAAGCTCTACTTCAGCCATCAGTATGTTCATGTGAAATTACAATAATTTTTTAATAGAGGCTCTCAGGAGCTCAAGATGCTCATTAGAGATACACTGCTGAATGACATCTGTATAAAGACAGAAAAAGATTATCCCATTGTTAATAGATTGTCTGGGTTACATCAGAAATACTGTCATATCTTACATAAAGCTAATTTCCAGGTGGCAAAAGAGAAACATTTCTCTAGATTCTTCACTCTTGATTAGCTATATTACATAATTTAATTCTATTGAGAGATTATGTATGACTAAAATCAAAACAGGAAATAAAACTTGTTCCTATAGAAAATGGTTTTTTTCGGAATGTATTTAAAGTTTTGAGATTTAAAATAAATCATAAAAAAAGAACTATTGTGAAATATAGATGACATAGAGAAACAAAAGATTAACAATGTATTTTTTTTTAAGAAATAATGAAATAAAATATTAAATAGATAGCAAAAATGTAAGTTGTTACCTGAAACATCAAATACTGAACTTGGTGATACATAATGTTTCTACTCATTGTTATTCTGACATCTCTTTGCTAATATTTTGTAAGCACATCCTCAGCAATGGATGTGCAATTTCATGCTATATTAATAAAATCTTGAAGTTTGTAAACAATTTTTCTCTGATCCTTGAATCTCCTTAAAAGTGAAAGGAAGATTTTAATGACAGTCCTTCATTCTTTACATGTTTCCAAAGCAACGAAGTTCATAATTTTTTATGTCTGTTTGTATTTCCTAGCAAACTGCTATTTTCCTTGGGATCTAAAATTTACCATCTCTCACAATGCATTGAGTTGTTAAGCAGCTTGTGAATTAGATCCTATTGAATTCAACTTCATGTTTCCACATCTCTCCCAATGTGATAGATTACATCTGCAGTTTGAAACACCATGTAGATGTAAGAAATGTCTATCACAGAACCAGAGAATCACAGAATCGTAGGGGTTGGAAGAGACCTCAAGAGATCATCGAGTCCAACCCCCCTGCCAAAGCAGTTCCCTACACCAGGTCACACAGGTAGGCGTCCAGGCGGGTCTTGAATATCTCCAGAGAAGGAGATTTCACAACCCCCCTGTGCAGCTGTGCCAGTGCTCCATCACCCTCACCGTAAAGAAGTTCTTGTGCACATTCATGTGGAACCTCCTGTGCTGCAGTTTCTGTCCATTCCCCCTTGTCCTGTCTCCACACACTGCTGAAAAGAGTCTGGCCTCGCCACTTTGTCTCCCACACCTCAGATATTTATAAACCTGGATAATATTTCAATTACTTTAAAATGACTCAAATATCACCTAATTTATGAAAAAGTTCTTAGTTAAACTTACTATTTTCCAGTTATTTTCACCAGCAAGTACTTTCATCATTAGTTTTTGGTACAGTGGAAAAGGAAAATCTTTTGAATGACTTGAAATTCAAAGATATCAGCAATCAATTTCTTGAAGTTTTTTAAGTCTATTGAAATTAACATTAAAAACAACAGAAACTTCACACAGATAAATAAATATATCATTAACTTTAGAAATCTGTCAGGACAGAGAAGAGATGAGCAACACAATTTTAAAGATCTAATGCTACTCCTGATTCAGTGTATTTATTGCAGTTCTCAGAAGGAGCTAATTTCAGATATTAGATCATTTGTATTACTTAAGAGATGTGGAATCTCACATAAAACAGGAAACACAGAGGACGTTAGAGAAAATGAAAGAGAAGAAAGAAAGAAAAGAAGGAAAGGAGGAAGGGAGGGAAGGAGGGGGGAGGGAGGGAGGGAGATAGGAAGGAACATCTACTCAACTGACATTGAGAAATGGTACTCTGAAAGTTTCAGAACATTATGAACTTTTTTCCATCTCTTTCTGAGAGGTGAGAAATATAAAGCTGCATTTCGCAACAATATAAAAAAGAGGTATAGTTTCAGCTTACTATCCTGCAGATCATTTCCCTAGTGAACTGTTTGGAGAGGAGACTGGAAAGATAAACTTGCAGAGTACTTATGACTACAGTGTATACCAAGTATAGGAATGACCTGTCATCAGGGACCAGGTATGTGGAAAATCTGATTTAGACTGCTTCTGAAAAGTGAAAGAGGAAGAAAGAAATCAGCTTGTGACTCTTGACAACATCACTGTGTTTAAAACTACTCTGTTTCCTACTCTGTTTTTGCAGTCTACTGTCCAAATTAAAGTGCATGAGCAATCAGCACCAGGAGGACCTAATAGTTCTTTCAACGATTTGAACCCAAACTATGTATTTACAAAATGGATGATTCACCAAAAAGCTGGGTGCAGACAAAAGTTGTATTACAAATATCTTATCTCCTTATAATAAAGTATAAAATTCATTTCAGAGATAACCTAAACCTAGTCTTGTGTCTCTTACCCTGACTTAAATCTCTAATATTGTTTTCTGTGTGTGAATACACTTAAACTGCAATCTATAGCTACAGGAATGGCCTAGAAAAAAAACACATTTATGTTCCTATGAGGATGATTTTGTACATCAATTTTCTCACATTCGAATGTCTTTAGTAATGGAAGAAAAAAATAAGTGAGGTGCAATATCTACATTGTAGATGTGTTTCTGAGTGATTTAGGAATAGAACTGTGCTCAGTCACCGCCTAGATTGGCAGTGTCTTGAACACATCTACATTCAGTAATTGATTACAGCCATTATAGTGACATATGTGAGTGAACAAAACTGGGTTATTTCCTGAAAAGCAGGGAAAAAACGAGCAAACAAAAATCAAACACACAATTTTAAACTATCCTTATTATATCTCCTAAACTAATTTGCAATATAATAGCAGGAAACACTCATATCAAGAAGAATTTAATGAAGAGGTTATGGGAAATTCTTCGATTTCCATTCCTGCAACCTCTGTAAACCTTCACTCTCTGTACATTAGAAAACTTGAAGAATGTAAAATTATATTTGTTTTCAAATTGTCACTATGTTACCCTGAAAGAAATAAGTAACTATAAAGAAGAACAGACTTTTTTTTTTTTTTGTATTATTTGTTTTATCTCTCTTCCGTGTTACTCAAAATCTAATGAAAGAAGTGGAATACTTTTTTGGCTCTCAATGCTCATAGCAGTATAAACTTACAAAAATAAAACAATAACCTTGTTGACAGAGTCAACTGGAATTACAGAGACAGATTTTCAAGAATTAAAAGAAAACAAAACACACAAGCAGTTAAAATATATTTAAATATATAGATAGATATTTTTAAGCCAGTGCCGCAAAATTTGCCCATCTGCTCCTCAGTCATCAGACCAAAAAATTTAAAAAAGCAAGCTCTGATAAGAACTCTAACTGAGAGCGCAGTTTTAAAGTATGCATTTGAACTTAAAACTTCAAAACATGCTATTTAGTTTAGAATTCAGTACATAGTTGTCTGCTCTGAATTACAGGTTTTTAAGATACTTTTGCATCAGTGGCAAAGGCAAGTATTTCCCAAAACCAAGCTCCATACAGTAGCAAATTCTGAATATCCATACTTGCTGTTTAGAATATAATACCCAGTGACCAACTTTCCAGTAATCCCATGCAGTATGCATCTGAGTAGCAAGAAGAATATATTGTTTCCACCAAATGACTTCCAGAGGTCCCTTTCAAGCCTAACCATTCTGTGATTGGAAATGAAAAAGAAATAAATTTGCAGGACTTCCAAAAAACGTCTTTTACATTATTTCAAGTCATTTGTAACTGTTAACAATCTGATTTTGGCAGCTTTTTCACTAAAAATTTTGTGAATATTGCTAAAACAGAACTCAAAACTATCAAACAGTGCAAAGTCATACAAAGACGAATTGATGCTTCCACAGAATAATTACAATGATCTTTAGTGGCTGGCAACCTTTCAAGAGGATAAATTGTTAATGACAACTAACAGTCTCAGACATTACTTTGAGGCTTTCCTTTTAGCTCAAGCAAATTCTCTGTTGACTTTATTCGCAGAAATGCTCAAATGCCAACAGAACTGTCAGATTTTAATGATGCTTTGAGTAAAAAGACTGTTTAAAAACTACTGTGAACTTCTAGAATATGCAAGGAAACTCTCAAAATTATTTCATTAGAATTGCTAGTGTATCGCTGAGGAGCATTCAAGAAACATTGACCACTCAAGGATTTTTGAAAAGTTCAGTCACTGCACAGTATTATTAAATTAAACTTCTGATACCTTTCTAGGAATACATTTAGGTGCATTTTCAAAATCACAATTTCAGGTTAGCATATCTTTCAGACTTTCACAAACAGGGAATTAAATCTCAGTGTTAGAATACATGCTGAGTAAGAAGTGACAAAAGAGTTACATTTTTGACAAAGGATTCTCTAAAATACTTGAATATTAAATATTAAATTGTAGATGATATGAAGTCCAGAATGTTAACCAGTATAAAGAAAAATATTGTAGTTCCTGATCTACTACAGAGTTTTATATATAGTATAAAAGTAATCTGAAATCAAATCTCAAGTGGTTTAAATATATTATAGACTTTTGAATCTGAATCACTTGAAGCGTGCTTTACTCTTGACCTACGAAAGCTTACGACGTACTACACAGAAGAAATGTGGGTAACCTTAATATATTTTCAGGTTTTGATTTTTACAGAAAAAGTAACATTGCAACTCTTTCAAAAAGATAGATTTTGAAGAAAAATTTCAGATAAGCCTTTCCACTTAGAATAAAGCTAGGTGATAAACAAGGCTTAAATAACGTGTGAGGCTGGGTCTGCTTCAACAATGTTGAGAAAGGACTTATTTGCAGAGAATCTTCTGTTTTCCTCAGTTATCTGCCTGTCAGATTAGATATCTGTCATATTTCCAAACATCTTGACTGGTGAACTTAACATTCTGGTTTTTATAGTCTTAGTCGAGGCAAATTGATCTTCATTAGAAGAGACACCTATTTTTCTTTACAACTTACAGTGGAGTTATTCCTCAATTAACAAGGATAGACAGATGCTGAAGTAGCTAATATCCAAACAGGCAAAGAATCATTGGGTATAGGGAGGCAGGGAAGGAGTTATGTGGGCAAAAAGGAAGGTATTATAGTACAGAAGAAGTGTACTGGAGTTGAGTGATCCTATCTCCGTTATTCTTTCTCAAAGTAATTGATTCCATTAAGAACTGTCAGTTTTCTGCTCTCCACCTTTCATCTCTGAACAATCTTTGGTTCCTCTCAGAAGTAAATCTGTTTATTATTTTTCACGTGCAACACATTTATGCAGAGACATAAAGCTGAGACTGGCTTAGTTGGAACTGAGGTATGTAAACTGGTACTGCTTTCCACTTGTGCTCATTTAAGAGCTGAGCAAACTGCTTACCTTTCTGGAATGAGTTCTAAAGAAAATGAGGCATGTGTTATCTGCATTTAAACTTTAGCGACTTTTGTTGGATTACAGGATCACTGCAGCTGGTTTCATTCTAAACAGAAAGTGTTCCAGCTTTGTCCTTGGGCTTTGACTCATAAAAGATGTGCTTGTGATGCTGTGAGATCATGATCAGTCACTAATTATGACTGATTATATTATCTTACATATGTTTCAGCATTTTCTAGTTCACTGAATACAACTTTAGGCTCAAAGAATATAGCTTATTCTTCTTAAATGGAGAAAAAAAAACCATAAAATAATCTGTTCATGTTTCTTAAGTTAGTAAATAAATATTGGAAGTTGAATATATATTATGTATTTCCTATTCAACTTATTTTTCAAGGACTTCAGTCCACCTAGTTTAGCATGGAGCTATTTTATGCTAAGACTTTAAAAATATATCTGGGGAACATAGAATTCCTAATATGAGTTTCACTTTCATTTAAAGTAGTAACAAAGCATCAAGTTGGAGTAAGACTATATATGCTGAAACTAGGAGTAGATGGATTTTTTATTATTTTTAACCATAGGAGACAATAATTCATTTGAAGCATTACTATTAGAAGATTTGGTTAAAAATCTTGAATATAATTCTTAGGCACTTCTGAAGGACTGCCTAGGTTATTAGACACTTTATGTCTTTAAGAGAATAAATTAGAAAACGTAGTTACATGTGGCAGCAATTTCTGGAAAGAGGACATCAAACTTTCTGATTAATAGTAACTCTTTTTTTTTTTTTTTTAACATTGTCTTAGCTCCAGCTGGGATGGAACTGTTTTCTTCAGTGTCTGGTATGATGCTTTCATTTTTTTTTTTTTTAAAGGAGAAAACAATGTTGATAAGTTATAGCTGCTGTTAAGCAATGTTGGCACAGAGCCAAGACCATTCTCAGTGAATGGCCCAAGGAACTGGGAGGAAACAGGATTAGAGCAACTGACTTGAACTGGCCAAAGGGATATTCCACAACATATGACATCACGCAGAAGGAGTTTTGAAGGGATTGGGAGTTCATTTTAGTCTTTTCCACTTGGGGAGCTAGATGGGCATTGGTTGAGGGATGGTGAGGAATGTCTTGTGCATCACTTGTTATATACATTCATACATATATATGTGCATAGTCATAACTAATATCATTTTCCTTTTCTCTCTTAGTAAATACTTTTATCTCTACTTGTGAGTTCTATTTTTTTTTCCAATTGTCTCCACCATCTCACTGGGAAGGGGGAGAGTGAGTGAGCAACTATCTGGTTCTCAGCCACCTGATGGGTTAAACCACATCAGCCAATTAAAAAAAAAAAAAAAAAAGAAATCTCCTGATTCTCCTTTTGCAATTATTTCAGACTTTCGAATCAGACTCCACTTTCCATGCCTTAAATCATCTTATTACTCAGCTTCTGGTTATTACATTCTTTACTAATCTCTCATTTATGAGAGCCAGAAGGCTCATTGTAAACATCAGGGATAAGATCGGACCATCTTCTCTGTCTGGAGAACTGTCTGCTGGAATTAAAATAAATAAAACCAAGACAATGTTAATGGTACCTACAGTAGATTTAGTTTAAAATGTACTGCTAATCAATTGGGATTTATTTAAATAATGTATGCTTTACTTTATAGTAAATGCTTTCATAAGAACAATGCACTTTTTTACTAAACAAATAAATTAATTAATAAAGTCTACATCTATTTTTAGTGGAAACAAAAAGTAGTACAATACTACCAAGGTTTTCAATTTAATTCAATTTGACATACAGTAACCACACTTCTAAATTTATTAGTCTACTTGTATAGTTTCCCATGATTACTATTCTCCCACCTGCTCATTAAATGAGAGCTTTTTCTCTGTCCATGTCTTTTCATTTCAACTTAAGCCTTGTAGCAAAGCAAAGAAAAATAAGATCTCCAAAAATTGTTGTGATTTTGATTTTTTTTTAGGTTAAGATTATATAAATTGCACCCTCATTCTGAATAGATTAAGAATAATAAAACAAAAAAAAAAGCAATTTCATTGTCTATTCTGATAATTAATATTATTTTAACTCATTTCTCGTATGTTTCCTTGAAATGAAATAAAAATACCCCTTAAAAATATCAAACTTATGTCTCATTACTGGGAGTTTAATACTAAAGAAATTTAATGGAAATTTTCATAAATGTCAGCAACATTTAATATTACATATTTAATGCACAAGAAACAGTTCAGTTATATTCAGAGTACACCAACAGTAAAATTATGATCATATTTGTTCTCCCTTCATGTTAGAAATACTTTATTTTCCTTCAGTCTTCTCTCACTACTTATCAAGAATAGATACAATTGAATAATCATTAGTATTAATATAATAGTATAGTTACATCTGTCTTTTTCATTAAGAATAATTCCAACCACAAGACAGCTGTTTAAAACATCATTTTATAATTTACCTTTAGGGCACTCATCTATTATTTTTTCAAGCATACACTCATTATTACAATCGTTTGCAATGAGACCTTCACAGATTTGTAGCACATAATGAGTAATCAAAATCAATGTTTAATTGCTATATGTGATGTTTTGGGAAAAATAAATTAATAAATAACAGTCTGTGCACAATTTTTATGTTAGAGGAGTTTTGTTCTTTTTTTTTTTTTCCATCTATTTTATTTTCTTTTAAGGAACATTCACACTAAATCTACCTGAGCTTGAAGCCATTTCCCTTTGTTCTGTCACCACGGACCCTATCAAAGAGTCTGTCCCCTTCTTTCCTGTTAGCTCTCCTTTATGTACTGAAAGGCTGCTATCAGGTCACCTCCTGGCCTTCTTTTCTCCAGGCTGAACAGCCCAAGCTCTCTCAGCCTGTCCTCGTAGAAGAAGTGTTCCATCCCTTGGATCATTCTTGGGTGCCTTCTCTGGATTTGCTCCAACAGGTCTATGTATCTCCTGTACTGAGGACTCCACATCTGGATGCAGTACTCCAGGTGAGTCCTTACCAGTACAGAGTAAAGGGGAAGGATCATCTCCTTCTATCTGCTGGTCATGCATTTTTTGATGCAGCCTGGGATATTGTTGGATTTCTGTGCAGCAAGGGCATATTGCTGACTCATGTCCAGCTTCCAATCTACCAATGTCCCCAGGTCTTTTTTCCGTAGGGCTGTGCTTAATACTTTGGTAATGGGGGATGCCTTGACCCAGGTGCAAGAGTTTGCACTTGGTTTTGTTGAACCTTATGAGGATCACCCGAGCCCACTGTTCAAGTCTGTCTAGGTCCCTCTGATTAGCATCCCATCTCTCCGGTGTGTCAACTACACCCCACAGCCTGACATCATCAACAAACTTACTGAGGATACACTTTTTTTATTAAACAGTATCCTGGGAGACACCACTCATCACCAATTTCCATCCAGGTAATGAGACATTGACCACTGCTCTCTGAACTCTATCCTGCAGCCAGTTCTTCTGCAGAACAGTCCATCCATCAAATCCCTGTCTTTCCAATTTGGAGAGAATGATGTTGTGGGGTACCATGTCAAAGGCCTTACTGAAGTTGAGATGAATGACATCAGTGGCTTTTCCCTTGTCCATTGATACAGTGACACAATTATAGAAGGCCACTAGGTTGGTTAAGCAGGATTTGCTTTTCTTGTTCTGGCATCCTTGGCCAAGTTCTGTTCAGTCAGGGCCTTGGCTTTACTGACCCCATAGCTACACAGCCTAGCAGCTTCCTTATGCTCTTTCCCACAATGCCTTGTTTCCACTGCCTGTGCATTTTCTTCTTACTCTTCAGTTTCACCAGAAGGTCCTGGTTCAACCATGTCATCCTCTTGCCTTCCTTTCATGACTTGCTACACTTGGGGATGGAGAGCTCTTGCACTCTGAAGAAAGCCTTCTTAAATATCTGACAGCTAATATAATCAGCTATATATGGTCCTAACTAAACAGTTAAAAGAAAGGAAAAAAAAAGAGAGAAAACTACAGGCCAATGTCGAAATCTGAATATCAATGAAACTAAAATTGGAGCTCATGGAGTACTGCCCTTAATCAATTAATAGAGAGGATTTAGTGCTCACTCTCAGTGTCATCTGGATAACTACAAGAATATATTTCCAGTAGAACATTAGCTTCTGAAAAAGCTTGAATACTTCTTTGGGTAGTCATAGGAGAAGGTGAATGTAGTGACTTTCTGAAAGCAGAGAAAGCTGATTAATGCATGAATTTACTCAGGTAATATCCAAATTTAGAATTTTATTAGATGCTGCAATTAGAATAAATCTATAATTATTATTAATGCAATTGTTAGACATATTTCAGATAGCCTTCTTGTAAAGACAAAATTCCATGGACTCTAAAACAAGTATTTTGGACTCTCCAAAATCTTGCACATCCAAATTATGTGAACACAAGTGGTAAAAAGTATAGCAAGAATGTGGAAATATATACATGTATACACATGTAATGCATATAGACCACATATTGCATCATTTGCAGCATTGCTGTGTGTAATATCTGGTTAAATAAATCTTCTGATGTTGTAGTTAAATATGGTACAACTTAATGAAGTAATTTCTGTCAATAAAATCACTACTTAAATAATTGCTTTGATTTTTGTACAGAAAGAAATAAAATCTCTTGAGTTAAGAGTACTTCACCATGTGAAAATGCTAGTGAACTTCATTAAAAACTGGAAGTGTTTGTCCACCATCACTCTAAACTGTTTGCTAATCTACACACTATGAAATCACCATTATTTTATTAAGATCTTAAATATACCTGACTCAAAATGAGTAAAATTCACAATTATGTTATCTTTCCTTCCACATTTGATAAGTGTTAAAGCTCACACACTCAGAAGTGAATTAACTGTTGTGGCCATTGGTCAAGTGCTTCCTACCATTCTGGGTATGAGAATGCCATGAAGGATGAGATACATCTCACACACATAGTTGGCTACTTCACACACAGTTACTTTCAGTATGCTGATTTACTTGGTGTAACCAAAACAAGAGAAAGTTTCCTTAGAATCTTAAGATTGGAAAAATATTTTTGTTTCAAAAATCACAGATTTCATTTCATTTCATTACTCAAATTTTCAATGCTTTCTGTAGTGAGACTGAAATTCTGATAAGCAAATATTGCTTGGATGGCATATATTTGTTTTTTATTTAAGTTATAAATTCGTACATCTGATATTAATTACTTCTGTTTTGTCACTTCTTTGGCTTGGCAGCTTTTCTGTGTATTTGTTGATTAGCTAAATGCTTGGCAGTAATACTAAACTACATTGTTTGCCTTTTCTCATTACAGAAATAAAAGTTACAAAGTTCAAATTAATAAGATTCATGACACACCAAGATACTTCCTAGAAGTTATTCATTCTCCACTCACTTTGTATCATTGTTTTGACCGTGAAGGTTAGGACTGAATGTTTACGAAGCAAGGTTTACTTTGAAGGTTGATTACTTTTTTGCTTAGAGGAAAAATATTTATTTCATTTGTGACAGCATTTAAATAATACAGAGTTAAACTGAGAAAAGACAGTTCAGATAGCATGCCAATTTTGAAATGTTAGCTTCATAAAGGTTAATTTACTTCATTAGAAATAAATAAATCTTTATACTTTAAAACAAATATTCCAAAAAAATCTGTTATATGGTGTAAATGATATAAATTGCACTACAATTATTTGTGTTGCATTTTTAAAAAGTGTAACTAAATTGAGAATGTAAATACAAAGCAAAACTACTAATTAAATTGCTCAGTAGTGTGACAACTTCCTGTCCTGAGTAAGGGAGCTCAAAAGAAGAGACCGGTCAGTCTCCATAACAAGTTTGCATTGTATAAAGAAAAGATAAAACATATAAAAGACACAGAGTGGTAAATGTGTGTTAAATTTGCAGAAAATTTTAATTTTGCTCTGATTTATAGTCAGCAAAGATCTTTTTTTTTAAAAAACTATTTCATATAATTGTAAACACATCAGAATAAGAGTATCTTCACATAAAATTTACTGTACTCCAACCTCATGCCTCTTACAGTGTCCATACCTAGATAACTATTTTCTGTACTCTTGAATAGCCTTTCCTCCACTTAATGATTTTTCTGTCTCTTTACTAAAATTTTCCCATCCAATCATACTCCTTATTCTCATCCACATCTTGAGCTCGGTTATATCTTTTCTTTACTCACTCTTGAATTTTGTGTCTATACCTACTGGATTGTTACAGCATTCAGGATGTTAGATCACTGTGAAAAGTAGAACAGATGGTCCATATTTATCTGAAGATTTAACACGTATACCCAAGATTCATTTATGTTTCTAGAAAGTAAAGTAGAACATCCAGTGAGGCAATACAAAATTCCTTTAGAGATCTGTAGCTCATTCAAACCTTTTATAATTTAAACACATAAGTTGTGGTTAGTCCTATTTTTTACTGATGTAGAAAGAGAAAAAATACATATCAAGAACGTGAAAATTCCTTTAAATAAAATTTTCTGGTGTGCCAGCCACTTCTTCAAGCTTCCTATTATTCATCAGCAAACTTGATGAGTGTTCATTCTGTCCCTTCATCCAGGTCATTGATGAAGATGTTGAACAAGATTGTACCCAGTACCGACTCCTGAGGAACACCAATAGCCACAAGCCTCCAACTAGTCTCTGGGCCACTGATCACAGTGAGCTCTGTCAACCATCCTGTCCTTAATCCACCTCACTTTCCAATCACCTTTCCCATGCCTTCTATGTTTACCTATAGGGATGTTACAGAAGATAGTCTCAAAGGCCTTTCCAACATCCACCATTCTCTCCCACTTTACCCAGCTGACATGTGACCAGAAGGTGACCAGATTGGTCAAGTGAGATTTCCCCTTGGTGAGCCTATGTTGACTACTTCTGATAACCTTTTTCTCTACCAGTTGCTTGGAGATAGCATCCAGAATAAATTGTTCAATCGTCTTCCCTAGGACAGATGTGATGCTATCTTGACCATAGTTTGCTGTGGATTTGTGTGTGTCCGATGCTATGTTTTGGATTTTTGATAAAACAGTGACAACACAACCATGTTTTAATTGTTATGGAGAAGGGCTTGCACATAGACAAGTATTTTTCAGCTTCTTGTGCTGCCCTGCTAGCAATGAGGCTGGAGGTGAACAAGCAGCTAGGTGAGACAGCTCACCCAATCTGGCCAAAAGGATATTCTGTACCTATATATAATACTATATATTCATGTTTAGCAATAAAACTGGGGGAAAGAAGGAAGAGATGGCATTTGGAGTGATGGCATTTTACTTCCAATAAACTGGATATTTCTTTTCTGGAAGTAGCTGAACAGCTTTTCTTGCCTGAACAACTTTTGCTTTACCTATTAAAATGTCTTCATGTCAACTCACGAATCCTCTCCCTTTTGCTCCTTTGATTCTCTTCCCAATGTCTATTGTTTTGCTCTATATTAATTTCTTGTTATATGCCTTGATATACTTCTTCACAAAAATGTTCCAAACTTCAGCAATTTATTAAAGATTCCTCTCCTGGTATTTCTAATAATGATCTCTGTAGGTAAGAGATAAATTTTTTAAAAGCCATATCTAAAAGATGAAAAGCAGCAGGAGGAAAGAGTCAGTATTAGCAGCCAGAAAATCCAGATCTTGTATTTGCACATGGTAGTGTCATTATGTGCAAAAGAAGTCTGCTGGTTTAGGAATGAGTGCTACATAATTTCATTTCAAACACATTTAGTTTGTTCATTCTGTTTCATTCTGAAGGAACAAATTCATTCTGATCATTTCATCTATGGCTGAGAAAATTGAACTCTAACAGATTGCAGTCCCAGAAGAAATTGCTTGGTGTTAGAGCTGCAAGTAATTGTTAAACTCCCACATGCCTCAGGGGAGAAAGCATGTCCTTGATTAGAAAAACAAGTTGAAGAGAGGAAGGAGGGAATGAGAGAAACTAGGCTTTCACTTAATTGATGTAGTGTTATTACCCATTGGATGATTATGTCATATTATCTATTTCTAACTAGAATAATTGTTTAATATTTAAAGTAAATATTAATATCTAGAGTTTATCCTTTCTTTTTTGTTCTACAGAAAGGTAGATATACTTTTAATTCAAAATGAACTGCTAGTGAACAAATAAAAGCGGAGTACTAATGCACCTACTTTTATATATTCTTATTCTCATTCAATTGCATAGTTCTGACAGCTCAGCATTAATGACAAGTAAATGCGTTCTCTTCTGAAAAGAAATATATATGCTTGAAAATTAAATTCGTAATTACGAGAATTGTTTGATGGTTTGTAAGATTGCAAAGAATATGATTATTTAAAAGTGTGTGAAAAAATATATTTTTTTCTAAAGACTTATATTGTAGATGAGACTCATTTACACACTCTCTTTCATATGAATGACAGAAGGAAAGTTGCAAAGGCCTGAATTCATTAAAAAAGGCAATATTTTTATGTGATTGTTATTTTGGACATGATTGTAGGTGATGTGTATACTGTGGCCACAATGATTTTTTAATTAATTACTTAAAAGCTTTTGTTGTCCATATTTGAGGATAAAAACTACTGTTATACTGGATCACCAGAAACCTTTGCTGTGTCTGAGCTGTCAGACCTTAAGCACATAAGCCAATTTACACATATTAGTCGTGAGAGGAAGTAAATAATTTATGGGCTATAGTTCCACCTGGCTTAGAAAGCTTCAATTAGTAACAGATGAAGCTCCTTTCAGAAAAGAGGAAAATTTCCCTTTTAGGAAAAAAATATCTGTAGAACAGAAATCTTGGCAGCACTGAGAAAGAGGAACCTGATTTAGAGAACCGACCTATATCTATCTGTATGTATATAATCTCAATCTGTCTCTATATCACAGAATCACAGAATCACAGAATTGTAGTGGTTAGAAGAGACTTTTAAAGATTATCTAGTCCAGCGCCCCTGCCAAAGCATTCTCCCTAGACCAGGTTGCACAGATAGGCACCCAGGTGGGTCTTGAACATCTCTAGAGAAGGAAAATCCACAACCTCTCTGGGCAGCCTGTGCCTGCACTCTGTAAACCTTACTGGGAAGAAGCTTCTATGCACATTTGTACAGAACTTCCTATGCATCTGTTTGTGACCATTACCCTCTGTCTCCCTCCACTGATGAGAAGAGTATGGCCTTGTCCCTTTGCCTCCCACTCCTTTGATATTTGTAGACATGAATCAGATCTCCTCTGAGTCCTTTTTTCAAGGCTGAACAGACCCATGTCTCGCAGCCATTACTCTAGAAGAGTGGTGCTACAGGGCCTTTATCATCTTTGTGGCCCTCCACTGGACTCTTTCAAGGAGATCTCTGTCTTTTTTGTACTGGAGTGCCCAGAACTTGACACAGTATTCCAGGTGAGACCTTACCAGGGCAGAGTAGAAGGGGAGGAAAAATCTTGACTTGCTGGCCAGACTCTTCAATACAATGCAGGAACCACCTGGAGCACACTTGCCTGTCCATGTTGCTTTCCCAGCAAATATCTGGATAACTGAAGTCCCCCATAGGAACCAGAACTTGAGATTGCAAGGCTACTTCTAGCTTTTTGTAGAAGGCCTCATCAACTTCTTCATCTTGATCAGGGGCCAACAAAACGTGCACAGCAGTGTCTCCCACACTAGCCTACCCCTTAATTCTCACCCACAAGCTGTCCACTGTTGAAGTTTGATACATTCTAGCTGCTCTCTTACACAAAGAACAATTCCACCAGACACCTTGCCATCCTGTCTTTCCTAAAAGGCACGTAGCCATTCATGACAGCATTCCAGTCATGCGAGCCTACTAATCTCTTTTTGTATTTCTATATCTACATCTTTATCATCTACATTTATCTCTATAATTAGAATATAAAAATATGAAAATAATTTTCTATATCTAAACATATAAACTACTTACTATGAGGAGATTATTAGAAATATATATTATATTAAAAATATTATTACAACCTCTCCGTAGTAATTAGAGTTTCTGATCTTGACTTCTTTGGGACAATTAACCATCACACTCATCTAAACTGCAGGAATTTCCAAGTCTTGTTTCTCCACTGCTTGTGTAAAAAGGATAGCATGACACATGGTGTCTGTTTCTCAAAGCATATTCTTAAAAGACAAATTGCTTTAGATAAGGAACTTTCCTCAGAATCAAAACCCATAAAGTTAATAGAAGTATTATACTAATATCTAACAGGAAGGGGATCACTTTAGGATTAAGGAAATCTGATGTCATGGTTCCATGGTTTTTCATTGGTATTCCATAACATAACATCATGCAGTGCACTAGGAGTTAAATAATTTTTCCTCACTTAGGCCTATCTCCCTACTTTTTCCCTTCATCCCAAACTATTTCCAGGGCATGGATCCGTGGGTCCCTTCACCCACTTGTCACAGAGATCAAGGTCAACCATGACACCTGATTCCTTTTCCTACATTCCTTCTACCTTCCTTGCCATTTTAAAATGATAAACACAATGCAAGATGTCCTTAGATCTGCTTAGACCCAAGTCTAAGTTAACATTCTTTAAATTTATGTGCCCAAAAATCACTGTTACTTAAGCTTTTGTCTGTTTTTTTGTTTGTTTGTTTTTTGTTTTTGTTCCCCATAGACTTTTAAGTACCTATTAAAATATTTATTTATCTGTTGAAAGGCTGGTTTTGTTACGTTGACTTCATATGTTTGTATATACACACCATTAAAAGTATTTAGTTTGATGAGTAGAAAAGTTAACATATCAGTTCAGGTAATATTCAATACTTCAGGTATTCATTAGTCACAACACTTTAAAAAAAATTAATAAGCAGCTTCAACAACTCTTTGACTTGCATAATTTCAACCACACGCTACACTGACTGGATTATTTATGGAATTGTCTTGTTTTACGAATCGTCTGCATTTTCAGTACCTGATGCATTATTATTATCCTCCTCAAGAGCAAGTATATCCATTTCCAAATGACTTTTCCTTTTCACAAATGCGTGACAAAATAAAAACTCAAAAGTTCTTAAGAAATAATTAAGAAAACAGTCAACCAAAATAACAGCAATGGGATCCAGTTTTCAAGCAACCCATCTTCAAAAAAATTTCAAAGCAGAATGAACTCAAATGTAGAAACTGAGTGACTTCAGCTGAAAAGGGAATTAAACCAAATGCTCTCGAATTTATCCTGAGTACAGAAATCTTACAAGCACATTCGTAAACTATTTATACATTAATTTTCAGAACAGAACATTCTTCTATCAAAATAAAAAATGAAAGATTTTATGAAGGATTTCCTATTCTTTTTTGAGTATAAAATGCATATTGAGACACAATGTACCTTCCTAGTCATGTTTTGGGTAACTTTGTCATTATTTGCCAGGTGAAGACCCTAGTGACTGGAAAACAGGAAATATCACTCCCATTTTTCAAGAAAGGGAGAAAGGAAGATGTCATGGTTTTATGATTTTTGGCATTGGTATCCCACATCATAAAATCATGTAGTGTATTAAGAGTTAAAGAGTTAATGCTCCAGCTCTGTGGATCATCGATTGTTATGGTATGCCTGTCTCAGAAGAGAAGAACTACACTCCCCAGAGGACTGTGCGATGCTTTATGTTTTTACGTGTTTCTGCTCAGGGGGAAAGATAAAAACTGTCTGCGATCACGGGACACTCTCTTTCCTTTGGGATCAACTCAGCAGTGGGTGCTCGCTGCCGTCTCACCTTCAGCGTTAGCGTAAGGCCTTCGGTTTTTTGGACACTCTCTCTTGCTCGTTTTATTTGATTTATTAGCTTCAATTCCAATTATATTGTATTATATCATGTTATTTTGCTTTCTGATATCATGTTTAGTAAATTAGCTTTCCTCCTCAGATTGTTGCCACTGTTTTGTTTCTAGGCCCATCTCCCTTTTCCCTTTCCCTCTCCCCCTTTCCTGGGGCATGGGTCCATGGGTCCCCCACACCAATTGTCGTGGAACCAGGCTGAACCAGCCTGGTAAACAGTTGATAGAAGACCTAGGAAACTACAGGTTTTTGTCTGGAAGAGATCCTCTTGGAAGTTATATTGAGATACACACAACATGAGAAGGTGATCATTAAAACCAAAACAACTTCATCAAGGGCAGATCAAACTTGATCAATCTGATGGCTTTCTGTGATGGAGAGAAGACATCAATAGATGTAGGTCTCCCTGCCCCATTAGTCATGGAACTGGGCCAAACTGGTCTGTAAACTGTTTACAGAGGTAAATGTGGACAGGATTGAAAAGTAATGCCAAGTACAAGGTATTGCACTTAGGTCAGAGCAATCCCAGAAATGTCTACAGACTGTGAGAACATACTGAGAGCGGCCCTGTAGAAGAGGAACTGTGAGTTCTGGTGGCTTGATACAAGTCAACAGTCTCCATTTGCAGACAAGAACGTTTTCTGTAACTTGGGCTGCATAAAAAAGAGGGGTGGCCAGCAGGGAGAGGGAGATGATTGTCCTTCATTACTCTGTTCTTCGTGAGGCACCATTCAGGGGCCTACTTTCAGGCCTGGGGCCCTCAGCATGAGAAAGATATTGAGCTAGTAAAGCATGTCCAGAGGAGGGCTACATAGATTATCAGAAGGCTGCCTCTCCTGTGAAAAAAAAAAAAGCTAAGGGAGATAGGCTTGTTCAGCCTGCAATAAAAGAAGGATCTGGGGAGCCTCATTGAGGCATTCCAGTACTTTAAAGGGAGATAAAGGGAGAGGGGGTCCAATGTTCACATAGCCTGATAGTGATCAGACCAAGGGGAATGGTTTTGAACTCATAAAGGGGAGATTCAGATTAGATATTAGGTGGAATTGATTTATTTATTCAGAGGGTGGTGAAGCACTAAAACAGGTTTCTCTGAGAAGCTGTGGATGCCCCATCCCTTGAGGTGCTCAAGGCCAGGTTGGACAAATCCCTGTGCCTTATCATCTAGTGGTTGGCAACCCTGCAGGAGTCAGGGGGTAGGAAATGGATGGTCTTTAAGGTCCCCTCCAACCCAAGCCATTCTATGATAGTATGATTCTGTGAAAATATCATTTTTGATTTAAAATATTTTCCTGGTATTTCATTTATTTGCTTCAGAGCAAATATAACAGTGGGACCCATATGTTATTTATATCGGGATTATGTAGTACAGCAGCTTTTGTTGAAGACTAGAAAATTCAGTTTCAATTTGACTCCCTCTTAAACAAACACCAGTAATAGAGGGCTAATACTTTTTTTTCAGTGAAGCTAGAATGGAAAATTATTTATTCATAACATACCACACAAAATTCATTAGCACAGATGTTGCTGCCTGCACAAAGAATTCCAAATGAACATGATGGGTTATAAATTTAAATTAAAATTGATTGGTAATTCAAATCTTAATGACTGCAGAAACAGTGCTATGTAAAGTCAAGACACTGTGTACAGTATTTCTCTCTCATACACAATTTTAAAGATTTCTGTAGGTATAGCATCAAAAATAAATCTATGAAGTTTTTTCAGAAATAAGAAAAAACACACAAATGTCATTAGGGAACCAAGAACCCACTTAATAAACCAACTTGCCAAATGGACTGTTCTCTGCCAGTGAGAACTGCCTTGTTTCCACTAGCTTTTCCTTATACATAAATTCTGTTTCTCTGACATCATTTTCACTTGCAGGTCAGCAATGTTTATAATAGTGTTAATATATGTTAATATATTTGCTTAAATGCTTAAAATTGTAAATTAATCTGTCAATTTCCAAAAGCAATATACAAATCTACAGATACAGGCAATTAACTAGGCTGCTAAAGAATATTTTAATAAAATGAGCATATATTTTTAGTTTTTATTTGAACTCTGATTGGTTGGCCTGGCTTTCTGGAATCATAATCACAATTCATGCTTTTATCTCCATCTCAATTGCAATAATAAGTTGTTAACTATAATTTGAGCATCTTTTATACAGTTATTAGTTACATGCTACATTTGAAACATATTCAGAAATTACACTGAGGTCAAAGTGTATCTCTAAGAGCAAGACTGTAGTTTGAATACAGAAGTACAAGCTACACCTGCTACTACCATGTATTTGAAAGGGCTATTTTCTGAACTTCTGAGCTCATCTTTCTTTGGAACAGACAATTAATGACACTTTTAGTTTTTAACTGAGATGATGTAATTATATTTAATTTTGTGACTAATTCATCTGCATTGCCAATTACAATTATCTTGACCATATGGTGCAACAAAGTTATTTTAGTTACCTTCTGAATATATATTACAGTGATGAACCTACTGAATATATATTTAAGTGATGAACAGATAATAACTTCTAATTTGGGGAAAATATTAAGCTTGGAGAGATAAATGAAAGTATAAAGACTCAAATGTAAAGTGGGACAGGCATAAGAGAAAAGGAGATACAAAAAGGAATGGTAAATTGTCAGTCTAGATGCTGACACTTTGCACTGACATTGAAGAATAAGAAATAGCTATTTGATAACTTACGTGTTTAAAAATATGGAGAGGAAAACAGACAGTTGAGAGTGAATTTTTTAGACATGAGTAATGGTAGAAGTGAATATCAAAATAGCAAATGTTGAAATACATAGTTTAACATAAATAAATAAATAAAAGCTGTGTGACTATATAGATATTTAAAATACCCTCTATAGACCTCAAGAAGAGTTATGAGTAATTTGCAGATTTTATTATTGCAAAGTATGAGTCATCCTTGAAATGAGTAAATGAGAAATCTCTATAATGCAAGTGTATAATTCTTTCTATATTTCATATATTTCAAAAATAAATATATTTCAAATCAAGTTTTAAAGTAAACTTACAGCATTACAAAAATAATTAAACTATTTTTATGTTTTATACTTCTGAGAACACAGTATATAAGTTCTCAAGAAGAGATAAAATACTTCTGAAATAAATAATAAAAACAAAAACAGAAATACAAAAATGTGTACAATTTCAAGTGGCTATTACTTAGTAAAAATGTAAAAAATGTTTTACTGCCTGATAAGCAATCACTAGGGCTGAAAGAAGCATAAAGATGTAAATCCACAGAGGTAGAATTTCAGTATGTCAGTCCACTGCAAACATTTAACTAATTGAATCATTTTTCACTTTTTTAATGAATTATGGTTGTACATATTTTCCTGATCTGTCAATAATATAATAGCTTTGCATCATCTGTTAATCTTCTAGAGAATATTTTTGATATAACCAATTTCATTGTGCCAGTGGTAAATAGGTGGAGCATTGGCTGTTTTGCAATAGTTACACTTTGCATTCCAATTGAAAATTTAAGCTCTTCCTTCAGCTGAGATTCTTTTTGGTTAGCTGGCTTCTCAGCTAACAATATGCACAGCCAGCTGCTTAAAATTTCTCTGTAAAAGCTCAGTTTTAATTTTCACATTACTTTTTCCACAATAAGAGCAGAATTCGAAATCCTTTCAGTTCTACTGCTATGGGGGAGAAAAAAAAGAAAAGAAAAAAGAAAGAAATACATTTTGGCAAAAAGTGTACTATTGGCTATTCTATGATATGTACATGATGTATACAAGACACCTATCTTATTTATAGATTAATTTACCTGGATGATAAATATCTTACCTAATAATGAAGATTCACTTTCAAATGCTAATACAAAGAAATTAAATATCTATGTATCTATGTATCTATCTATCTATCTATCTATCTATCTATCTATCTATCTATCTATCTATCTATCTGCCTAATGTTAAGAGTTTGGGTAAAACACTGGGTTTATCTAAATGTATAAATCAATTCCATGTAAGTGATCATATAGTTCTTATCCAAATGGGTATAGAAGTTATTCCAAGTACTCATTGATTTCACTATATAAAGAAAATGGACGATAAAGAGCAGGATCATCATTTTAAAGAAAAGTCAGAGTAAAGAAATATCACAAAAAACATGTTATTTAAATATTAACTTAAAGGGTTGAAATTTACTGTAAAAACACAAGACTGTGCAAAATAAATGTTTTCACACCAGGATCTTCAGTAGAAGTAATGTACAAGTTAAGATAAAATCTATTTAAAAGAAAGCAAAGCATATTTCCCATGTCTTTCAAGGAATACATTTTTGCTTTTGATCTTCTTTGATTACCTTAGGCCTTTTAAAAATGGATAAATCAAAGGAAGTAAAGCTACTTGCTTTAAATTACAAATTTAAATATCAGATGGCCTTGAAGACTTCTCAATTCTTCAGCTGGAAGAAATAATATAACCTGAGAAATACTTGAATATTACACTGCATCTATAAATATATTGCTGCCTTTAAAGCTAAACAAAACTCTGCTGTAATACAAATATGCATCTTTTTGGATTCAAGGGGAAAAAGGAATCAAAGAATTCTCACTAAATACAAGTTGCTTGCTCTTTATATTGCTCATGGAAAATTTAAAGCAAGGAAATAAGTGGACATCTGTAAATCTTCAACATTTTCTAGATGAAATTTCATAATCCTAAACTTCAAAAACACTTTGGTAGTGTAAGATTTTAAGTACTCACATCTCTCCTTTGTAATAAATATTGTCAAACATATCATCTTTTGACAACTTTTCAGCATTGACTTCCATACTTTAATGCTTTTAGGATCTCTGACTAAATCTCTAAATCTGAAGGATGAAATTTTAATGTTCACATTTTGATTATAGCATTCAATTAAACACTCATGTGAAAACAAGTGTTTGGATTGAGAAGAAACCTGAAAAAAATTTAAAATGAACAAAATTTAAAACTGAGCAACTACTCCTGTTCTCCTGTCTCTTTGGCCTCAAAAATTTAGGATCTGAAGTGAAACAGAATTATCAATGTAGAAAAAAAAATTGAATTAAGATACACAAGTAAAATTTCGACTTCATTTTTAAACAATATACATCCATCAATTCAGCTGTTAATGTGAATGAGGATTTAGCATAAAAATCAATTTGAAATTAAAGTGGAAGGAAAGCAAGGCATTTTTTTATTTTAGCTTTGGAGAAAAAGGTAAGGACTATCAAAACGGGATCTGAGAAACTGCTAAAAGACAAAAGTCATATTCAGAAGAGAAATTTTAATTAATGAATCAATGACAAGACTAGCAGGTGATTATGACAGAAGGAAAAAAATTGAAAAAAGAAACTTTAGCAAATTCATTTCACTTCATGTGACCCACACCTCATACCTCATTGACAACCAGGGAAATCTGTGTGCCTGGTAGTGACATTTTCAAAGCTGTGATGTTAAAGAAATGTTGAGCCACTGTAAACTCATGTTTTCTTTATGTATAATTGAAAATAATCTACCTTGACAGGCAGTAAAGATAAATCATGAGGCACTTGATGTCTACAGCAATAATCTAAAATTAAATAATCAAATTCAGCAACTTTAGCTCATTTTTTAAATATTGAAATAAAATTATTTAAATTGTGTTGTCTTACTGCCTTTAAACTTAACTGTACCATTTCAGTGAAAGAAAATGTACTTCAATTGCAAAGACTGGATGGAATATCAAAGTCTCTTAAATTTTTAGTTCAGGACATGTATATAGATTTTCCAATGACTGATTACAATTCCTCCTATTTGAAGACCTTCTCTAGGGAATATTTTCTGCATTCTGAGTCTTTCTTTAATATTTCTTATCCCATTTCCCCTCCATTTTCTCAATTACTTATAACTTTGTGACATTGGACACACTTATTCATAGACATGAAGCCACCTCTGAGAGAGTGTCAATAGTTCAAATCTGCTCTTAGGTCTGCTGGAAACCTTTTTTTCTGATGCAATTTACTTTTAAGACCTTGTTGACCACAGTGATAAATTTATTTCTACAATAAGTCGACTAACAAATACAGCCTCTGTTTAGACCGCTGATAGAAAATCACATTTTCCATCATTTATCAGTAAAACATTTCAATATCAGAAAAAAGTTGAGTAAAAATTTCTGAAGTTTTGATACTAGTTTCTATCTACCAGAAGAGTAAAAGCTACTCATCCTTCTGGTGAAGAAACAATGTTGAAAGTTGTGAAGGTAGTTATTTCTGCCTGTTAATGTTATTTTCAGTCAAGTATCCCCGAGAAGAAAGAAGACCTGACGAATATTGACCATCTTGAAGTAAAATTTCCTGACCTAAAAGAAACTCAAGCTAACTCATCATATTAAATCAGAGTGAGAGACTTGTTCCTAGACCACCTATGGTTCAGAAATTATCCCCTATTATTGTGTTGTTCCCAGAGGCTGTACAGATATGAAAAGATATTCAGTCAGGGACACAGAAAATCTTCCATTATGAAATTTTTGTCCATGAAAAGACACATTTTCAATAACCTGATAGTTCAAAATAATTTCTCAGACATTCCTGTTTTATCTTGTACTACATAATATTATTTATATATATAATACCTAACATATATATAACATATAGATACTGAGAAACTGCTGAAAGTTGCAAGCAATAGTGTGTACGGGAAAGGAAATATAGAATAAAATTGTATTAACTCTCAATCAAAATATTTATTATTTCTCTTACACACTGTGTGGAAATAATCTCTAATTACTCCAGAATAATCTTATAAAGGAAGTTCTTATGCAGGAAGATTGCTTTTACACTTTCATAAATTAGAAGTCAACTGCTAGTAACTTAAACATACATTCACAAACACAGAAGAAGTCATTTTGTAATTATGCAATGATATACATTTATTCAGCTAGGATAATCTATACAAAATTTAACCAGGAACGGGTAAATTGAGTAGTATACAGCTGCATATCAGATCCTTATCTTCTCTCTGAAAAGCTATTTTTAAAATGTTATGAGTACTTTTTCCATTTATTTTTATTATTATTGTAAAAAAATATGAAATAACAAGAATCACTGAACTTAACAGCAATTACCACATTCAGCTGCAGTTGTAAAGTATTTTTTGTTTTAAAAGGACAGTGGAGTGGATCAAATAGTTAAGAATATGGAAATAAAATATTTCATTTATGGGTTATCTGCCTCAAAGAATGAGTTGATCAATGATGATGTAAAAAATCTTAAATAATAAGAATCCATCAGTAGCCTATATCTTTCTGAATGATCTTTTTAGTGAATAGAAATCAACTTTACTTTTTTCTCAAATTTTAATCAGTAATCCAATATTTCACAAAATATCTTGATTTGTTTATTTTTATAATATCCTCTTTATGAATATTCTTAGAAATTACACTCTATATAGAAGTCTGCCTTCTAAGATGAGAGATAGTCCACTTTCATGATCACACATCAGCCCTTTTTTTGTATAGATAAATGATATTTTCATAATTTTTTTTTAGTTTAATCTACCAAATTTCCCTCAAGGAGAAGTGATTGTAACTTGAAAATGAATTGCCTGCAGTACCTCTGACAAAAGTAATTGGCAGGAAATAAATTATTCTTTTTCTTTTCTTTTTTCTTTTTTTATTTTTTTTTCCACTTGAAAGCATGTGTAATGAATTCTGTGTAATGACTTACTCATTGTCTCTCTGGAAGCAAACTCATTGGTTATTAAAAAAAAAACTATAAAGAATGTAAAAACTACAAAGAGCAGAAGAGGAGGCTAAAGGATTTGTAAACAAAAATGTTATTTTATTTGGAGCCCATCTTGAGATGCCAAATGCCATGACTAAAAAGACTACATTGATAGGAAAATATTAAACCTGGATTGTACTTGATTTTTTAATGATATTTTCTTTTAGCTCACCAAGCATCAAGAGCCAGACTGGAAGCATAAGAGACTATCTCTGTTCTCCTTATCACTTTTGAAGTCCTGCTCTAAATCAACAACATATGATCTTTCCCATTCTATTCTGTCATATTAATTAGATCAGGCATCATTCTATGATCTCATGAGCCCATCTAAATCTTTATGATTTTTAATTTTTTTGATTGTTTGATATTTGAAATATCCCCCAGGAGTGTCAGAAATAAGCTTTTAGTCAAATTTTCTAAAAAAGGAAAAATAACAGTTTTTAGAGGAGGTGTATGGAAAATTATCCAATATTCACACACAACTGGAGTGCTGTGCTGGATGGCTACAACCTCTTCAGAAGGGATAGGCAAGAAAGGAGAGGCAATGGCTCTTCTATGTTAGAGACTGTTTTGAGTGCTGAGCTTCGGGCTAGTAATATTGAGTCCCTATGGGTAAGGATCAAGGAAAGAGCCTTTCCTATTTAATAACTTTATTTTTGACATGGATGAGGGAATTGAATGCACCTTCAGTAACTTTGCAGATGACGCCAAGCTGGGAGGAAGTGTTAATCCCCCTGAGAGTAGGAAGGCCCTACAGAAGGATCTGTACAGGCTGGATCACTGGGCTGAAGCCAATGGGATAAAGTTCAGCAAGAGCAAATACAGAGTCCTTCACTTTGGCCACAGCAAATCCAAACAATGCTACAGGATGGGGGGTGGAGTAGCCAGAAGCATGTGGAAAAAATGGACCTGGGAGATTCACCAGTGTTATTAGGGCTGTCTAACCACTCTAGTAAAAGTAAAGATATCCTCAAAACATCAAAGGTTAAATCTTGGATTTTTTCTGTTGTTAGTACTTTTACATTACATTTCACATCAGAAAGCAAGAATGTGAAGTTATGAAAAGCCTGCATCTAATACAAGTGTAATTACAAGTGTAATTACTACAATCTAATACAAGTTCTGTGCAAGGTAAGCACTTTCTTGACACAAGACATGGACTTCAATTCAGAAGCTGAAGAAACACAACTTACAGAATATTCTGACTTTCTAAATATGTAGACCTCTCTGAAAGTAATGCCTCCTATTTATTTCCATAGAAAGTACAAAAGATACAAAGATCACAAAACAGAACACAACAAACTGCATAGCAAAGAGCTCTATCTATTTGACAGAACAAATTCTCAGCAACAAAACAGTTCTTCAAAATAATCACCACCATTAACTATGCATTGTCAACAATGAACAAGAGCCTGAATGTCCTACTTGTAAAAATCTGCAACTGCAGAGGTGATCCACTGTCTCTGTCACCACTGCTGAAACACACCACCCCTCACTTCACTGGGCTCACTTCTGCTGACTGGTATCCATAAATGTTCAGCAAGAATTGATGTATGTGAATGGGGGCATTTTTTCCACATGGAGGAATTCACTGACACATCTTTCCTTTGTACTCGTTTCCGAGTCAGATGCCATTCTGTTAGACTACTCCTCTTCTGCTTCTGCCTCATGGCAACATGATTTAATGGAATATTGGTGAGAAGGTTTAATAGCTACTGCTATACCACCAACAACCACCTCGGACATCTTGGACTGACATAGTAAAATAGGAAGCATTACTTTCAGAGCAGTCCTTGTATAATGCATTTTAAATCCATGACCTGTATGTAGTCTTGGTTAATAATATATATATATAATACAGACCACTTCCTCTTAGATTCTTAATAAGTACAGTTTTCTTTATTCTATAAAATTTCCTTTTCTTCTCGACTTGAGAAATACAAGGCTAATAGCTCTATACTTTGGACTGATGTACATTGCTACTATACATCAACTTTGCTAAAGAAGTATTTATTAATAATGAATAAATGAAAGGGCAAATAATAAGTGGTGTGTGGGAGAAATGGTAGCTTACAGACAATTATGAATTAACAAAGATTTAGAATAATACTTTTTTCCCTTGCAAATTCTACTGCTATTTTCTATTAATTACTGTAATTGATAACAGTTATAAAGATATCTGGCACTTTAATAATGTAGATATGTCTTTTGCTGTCAGAAGAGAAAATTAAAACAGCTAGAAGTCTTTTATTTGCAGAGTTAACTGGAGAGGAAATTAAAATAGAACTGGTAATAAATGACTAATACATTCAATTTAAGAGATCACAGATATGGATCACAAGGGTAAGAGGACACAGAGAAGGATTATGACAACCTTAAAACTAAATTTCTTTCTAGACATATTATAAGCAAGCTGAATATACAAAAGACAGTCACTCAAAGCAGATAACTAACAATTTTATTTGTATTTCCTTAAGTACGTATGCCCATTTTGATATTTCCAGTGAAAAGAAAGAAAGCAGACAGATTCTCCTTGCTACCTACTGTTTTAACATATAGCTGATACTGATGTCCTGGTAGTTCGCTTTGGTTAGTTGATTTGATTTGTTTCTTTGTTTTGCAGTTTGTCTTGTTTATATTTTCTTTCTGCGAACTAGCTGAAATATACAAAATACAAAGAATTAGAGAGGTCCCTATGTTCTACTGTGCAGATGAAAAATCTGAAAGTCAAAGAGGTCCTGATGGATCAATCCAGAAAGTATGTGTATCACTAATTCAGGTGATCTTCTGGCTGTCAGAAGTGTTCAAAACCAGGGGTGAATGTGTATTGTGCAGGTTCAGGCCAAAAGAACAGGTGTGAAATTTGTGGGAAAGCTCCTGGTAACAGTAAAAGCATTAGAAAAAAAACATGAAGAAATAATCATCAGCAAGCATCATATACTTCAAACAGTATCCAGGCTAACAGTTTATCTTCAAAGATAGAAAAATGGAAGGAAGATAGTATTTTATTCACAGGGAGATTCATGGGTATGAATCAGAGAATACACAAATAAATTAGGTTGCCAAATACAAAATCTTCTGTTTTGTTCTCATTGATATATTGTGTAACCATTGTATTGTGTCAACATTTATTGTTGCTCAATGCTACTACGTTAAAGTAATAAAGGAGAATTTTTCTTTATTTTGTATTACTGTTTTCATATCACTGATACTTGAAGTGAGAAATTGAATCAGGTAACACTGAACATATCTAATTCTAATATCAAGCAAAAATAATATGGGAGTTACAGAACTTCATATATCACTGTCCTGAGCCCGGTATAGGTATTCATGCCTGGCAAATTAAAGAAGAAATCTTCAAAAAGCATTCGTGTAATATCTACCAACGCTATGTCAGTTCAAATGAATAATTTTGCAAAATTACTCAGGAATGGTATTTCAATTGAAAGAGTGGTTGTTTGTGTTTTGTTGCTGAATTAGCTAGAATATCTTCTTGAATAAATGTTCTAAAAGTGTGTATTTGTATGAGTTACTAAGAGTCTTCCTTTTGCCTTCTTCGTCATAGAATCTAACAATTCAAAAATTCTGATCTCTTAAATGAAATATATTTTTAATTATATATATAATAATTTATATAAAATCAGTTTGAAACATAAGAAGCAAAAAAAAAAAAAGAAAAAAAATGAGGAGTCATCAGATACATATTCTGGCTTCTATTTCTAATTTCATATCTCAAAGCATGTAGTGAATTTTGAAACATGCTTTTTTTCCCATTTAAGGTAGGACTGTCTCTTTACATTTTTCAGTGGTTCAGCACCACCTTAAGTTAGCACACTATTATAAGATGAAGGCTGAAAATTTCTAAACAATAATATGTCCAGAGAGAACAGCACTGGCAAGCAGGTTCATCAACCAGATCATTTATATTAAAGGCATACAATATAGAGACTTCTGTTTCTTCTTACAAAAGGTTTCCTGAGCTTACTTGCTAACATTATTAGGTGGACAAAAGTAGGCTAGTCAGATTTCACATAACTGAAGTAGATAATATAAACATAAACAAATGAACAAAAGCTCTGGTACTTTAAACTCACATTTAATTTCATAATGCAGTTTGTGACTTAAAGTCAGGAAAATGTGAACAAACTGCTACAGAACAAATTGGATCTTCCATCAGGAATCCTTAAATTATTCATCAGCCTTTTCAAAAGTATTGTTGAACATTTAGAAGCTATTGCATCCTTTTTTGTTATTTAAACAGCAGATATATAACATCTGTGCTTGTGTGCAGGCACATTTAGAATTTACATACCTTAGAAAAATCAAGGATTCTTTGGGCATTCCTGAAGCTAATATCAAGGAAACATATTCCTTAAATATTAAAGCACACATATCTTTTCTACTGAAAATTACAATATGGTACAAATTCATGCAAGAGAAAGAAGGAGGAGGGAATTAAAGAAAGAATTTTAAAAAATCAACTTGTGCTGCAAGGTGAAAATTAAACAAACAAGGTCGTACTGAACAAAAATATTTAATAGGCAACAGAGTGGAATATCATGCAGGGCTGAAAGAGTTCCAGGAAGACTCAGTTGAGACAATGAGTTCATTATTCAATTAGAAGTGACCACTCATGCAGGAACAGACACCTGGACTGGAAAACAGTGAGATAAACTGTGCTATCTTATAATAAAAAGACAACATACATGCTGTATAAGCTAAGATAACTTACTATCTATCTATAAAAGTGAAGCTGAAATAGTGGATTTAGTTGTTAGAAAATTTTAGGAGTTCATAATTCAAGTTAAATATAATGCTCAATTATCACACATCCAGATATGTAAATAACAGTATGTAAATGACAGTGTCAGTCTTACTGATTTTGTGTTAGAAAGGCTAGAATTAAAATTTTGCAGTGAGCTTTTAGTTTTATAAGCATACTTTAAAAATAAGGAATTGGGTTCTTTTCTATAATATATATATTATTCTATTATAAGCATAGGGCCAGAAATTACAATACAAGAGTAGAGTCAAAACCAGCTGAAATCACAATATTCTGATCATTATCTGTTTGCTCCTTTTAGGACCTCTATACCAAAGTATACATTGCACCAAAATATATGTTTAATTTCTCTGATATTTGTAGTTGGAATATATCACACACACACACACACAGACAAAAAAAGAGACTAAATATTCTTATTTTTGTTATTTTTTTATCTTAAAACATGATTAATGTCACTCCATCTTTAGTTAAATAAATATGCTTTGGATAGGAAAAGCTTTTGTCTGGATGAATTCACGTTTTCCTACTTTTTGCAGTGGGATTGCTCACATGCATAAGTTTTGAGATAAACCTTTTAAAAAATGTAGATAGATTGTATTTTCTAATATAGAATCATTTATAGAAAGCAGGATGTGTGCAAGAAATAAATCAAACTTGCAGTGATACAAAACCTCACTGATCACACTTACTACCCGTGAAGGCAAGCAGGAAATTTGTGAGAGGTTCAAAAATTTGTTAGGTGACAATGAATTTGCAGTAAAATTTGCTTTTACCCTTTTGAAAAATCCAGTTGATAAGAAGTTTTGATGTAATCTTTTTGATCATTTAAGCTTGTATAGGGGATGCATTCACTCCTTTAATATTATTATAAAACTAAGTTCATTTTCTGTGTAGTTAATTTAATATTTTTCTTTTTTTTTCCATGCCAAAGAAATCATGCATTCAACATATCATCAACAGAAAAGCTTTTTCCTTAACATGATGATTAATTATGAGATCCCTCTAATCAAAAACTCCTGGCTACAGTCAAAACTTGGAAAAAGTCTTTCTCTGGAAAAATCTTCCATATGAAGTTTTCTTCATCCAAATAGGAAGTTTTCTCAGTCAGTTCTAACATCTATAAATATTGATAAACATGTAACAAGTTTCCATCTGTAAAGAACTTACATTCTGAAATAATTTCAATATATTATAGTCAAAAGAACTAAGTCATTGGGCCTCTTCTGCCAGTGTAGCAACATTTTTTCTAACAATAAATGAATATTAGTATTCCACAAACTGTTCTATTGTATAAGATTGTGGTTCCATTCTTAATTTTATTTTACATTTACTAGCTATGATTCTGCTCTTCATAGGTTCCCTTATTCCTATACACTTCAATAGCTCCCTGCTGGACTTTTGTACTTAGGAAAACAGTCTTGCAGAAAGCTGAATTACTTTTCATGTTATATTTCTACCAGTTTTAGGAAAGAAATAATAATATTAATCAGAACTTACAAGTACACCCTTCAAAATGTAAAATCTTCAAATGTAAAATGAAAAAACCTTTCAAAATGTACAATCCAAACACTAGGAACTCTTAATTATTGAACAGTTTTGATATAATCTAACTAAAGTATAAGTTAATCCAGAAGACAGAGTTCAGTTTCAACTCTAAAAGATTTTTTTAGAACATGCTGTGACTGTGACCATATGTTTATCAGGTTGTGTATAATAATAAAAGGGAGAGAGAAAGAGAGAGAAGGAAGAAAATTTTCTTCTGTATCTACACTGATAACAAAAACAAAATCAAGAGTTGTTCTTTGACTTATAGGCAGATGATGTGGCCTTTTTCTATCCACACAAGTAGTGATTTACATTGAGGGCTCTGCTAAGTACATGATACACTTGTTGCACTGAGATACAGTGTCATACTAAGGTAAGCAAGATTTCTGAGATAAAGCTCCACTGAGGTGGAGGGAGTCAAACCTGATTCATCTTAGTATCTTCAGGCCAGTTCTCACATAGACTTGTGTAATAGTAGCCAAAAACATGTAATGTATGTGTTAATAGTTTGCAGTGATCCAATGTTTCAGTTTTCTCTCCTTCCCCCTTCTCCCTACTCTGTGCTACAGCAGAGCTTGAGAAAATGGTATAATGCCGAATACTGCCTGTAAAACAGTTAAACATATTATCTTAGGCATTTAGATACTTTAAGAATCTTAGCAAATATCTTCTCTATTTAGGAGAGAAACCAATCACTCCCTTTTTGACAATTACAACAAAGAGCATCTCTAGTTAGAGAAAAAAAGATAAAGATTAGCCTTTTGACAGCTAATTTGCTTAGATGATGTGACTGTTACAAAGTTTACTGCAAATCCTGAACAGAAGGAATAAATGGAAAAATTTATTTAGTTGACACTCTTACTTGTTTACTTAAAAATAAAATATATGTATATATAGACACACATATATATATTATTAGAGACTGTCAGGAAAGAGGTGAAAGAAGAATAGAAAGCAAATCAAATAGAGAACAAAGAACACACGCAGTAAGGAGATATGCTCCTGCAGAAAACACTTGCTCATGTACATAGCGAAAAGCTGAAAGTTAATAAATACTCTTAATTCCAGGTGTTAACATTATATATATAAAAATATAAAACATAACTGATCAGTTTGATAGATAAATAGCAAAACAATTGTTAATATCTTTTCCCAAAATTATCTGTATTTAAAAGATAATCAAGAACATGTAAGTTAGCATATCCACACCCAGATTTCATGCATACCATTAGAAACAAAAATTATCCCTGAAAAGTTAACATAAAAAAGAATTACAATTAAAAATTACAATAAAAATTACATTTTTAATGTGAAATTCAGTCTCACATCTGTATTAAGCCGCAGAGACAAAGAATACAAGTTCAAGGCTTTCTATACTGAAAACCTGTTTAATACAGGTCAGTACAGGACAGTTGTCAGAAAGTGAGCTTCCATCCAACAATGCATACATGTCTTTGTGTATTTGTACATGGTAGAGTGTGCTAACAATGTATAAGGAAAGCAGACTTGGTTGCCTACAGGTTAGTTACATTTTAGCATAATTATTAAGAGTTTGATCAAGTTTTCACCAGGATTCAAGTGTACCAAGAACAATAAAGACCACTTTCTCTGCTGCAATCTGGTAACTACCTGTTTTAAACAATGCATTTTGTATGTTACTTAAATTAGCTAGTAATTTGACCACTACTATGCCACTATCATCTTCCTATTGCAAGTAGTAGCCTGATTGTGCCTGAATTAAGAAAACATTGTGGTAGATCATTACAGGGACATTAAGTGCCTCCACCTCATTCAAGTAAGGGTCACTCACAACAGAATTATCTGCAGGGAATCCACAGCAATATTTTCTCACTGAGGAAGCTGTGGTTCCCATGGGTATCATTCCCAACATCATGGGATATATCATAGCTGAGATAATTACAAAGACAGCTTCTAAATTACATTTGTCAGTTTGACAGGAACTGATTTTTACTTAAATGATATGCTTTATTGCTGTATACACATTACAATGAGCAAACTAATGATCATGGATGAGATATTTTGGACAAAACATGATATATCTCAAAAAAAGAACTGGGTCTGGATTCTTTGAGTGTTATAGTTATGCTCTTCGCACATTTTCCCCCTCTTTTAAAGAGAAATACCAATAATGATTCCAAGTAGACATAAAAATATCAACTATATATCAATTTTAATATTATTAGCTTTCTCTCCTCTCTTTCTTCAGTAATACTTTTTTTTTCCTTATCAATTTTCATGTTCATTTGGTATTCAGGAGCAGTTAAAACACTTTCCAGCCTGTCTGATGAGCAGACATACTTATTTTGGTGCTTGTGAGTTTACGGATTTGATTGTGAATGTGAACACATGAAATATATTTTGCTTTAATAACGAAGCAACTTTCCATCTTTTAAAATGTTACATCTTTTAAAATGATGTATTTCTACATCATTTCAGTGCTAGTCGCAATATACCTAACTGCATTCCATGTCTAACAAAATCAGGTTCTCTTTTCTTCCATCACAGTCTCTTTGCTACAGTTTAATTTTGCTCTTTTACTGTTCTGACTGTATAGGGAAGCATGAGTCATTATGAGTCAATTCTAGGTATATGCCTTTTGAATACTGTAATTACTGTTTGGAATCCAAACAGTAAATCAGAATCAATTCTCCTAGATCAAAGAAGGATTATTTCACCAGAGAAGTATTTTTACTGAGTTTGTGTGTTGCCAGGCAGGAAGGTACTGGATCTTTTAAGTAAGGTGTAGTTCTGCCACCAGAGAAGCTCATGTACTGCAACTCAAATTCAAATTACAGAAGTACAGAAAATAAACTAACTTTCAACTTTCCTATCATGTTAAATAACATCTTTTTGAAGAAACCTATCTAGCCAGACCAATCAGAAGAGAGATGTAAGGATACAAACACTTAAAATTGAGACATATGTACCTTGAACAATTTTCAGCTGTCAGATAGCTCTGTACTTCTCACTGGGTCAATAAAAACATGTTAAGATTGTTAAACCATGCTGACTGCCTCTAGTTTATCAAGGCCAAAAATAACACTGTGGAAAGTATGTGATTTTGAAGATGAGAAATTTGGTCTGATTTTGATAAATGACTTTAAGGCTCACTAAATTACACTAAGTGGACATCCTTCCCCTGAACTCTACTCATCATTCTACTTCTTTATAAAAGTCAAACAAAACATAAGAATATCTTTTGAAAATCACTGTGCTTTTTTTACTTTTATGATTAATATAAGAAAAATATTTTCTGCTGTAATGGATGCTGTAAATATTTCCTTTTGCCTTCTTTCATTACATATCACTATCCACTTAATAACTGTTCTGCTTCTGCTAACACGGGAACTGGGCTGGGAGAAAAAAAATCAAAATCAATACATTTCCTTTTTTCTACACTCTAAAAGTCTTAACCTTATTAAAAACAGATTCTGTATGTTCACAGAAGCTCCTTAAAACAAGAAGTTTCAGCGGTTGAATTCCAATTAATATAAGTTACTGCCAGGTAGGTTTCTCTTTCAAATATCTTTGTCAAATGGAGAAAGAGTAGTTTCCAGAAAATACCAAAGTACAAAACAGAGCAGAGATGAAAATGAATAAGCAAGGATTTAAAGCAATTACTCTGAAAAAAAAAAAAAGTTGATATTATTCCCAAGTATCTTTTCTTGGGAATTAACCACAGTAGTTTTTGAAATCTGCAGGGCAGCAGTGGCTAAGAGTTAAATTAGTATTAGAATTAGAACAAACAGTTTACAGTGGTGATAAATAATGTGCCTAGTAGAAGGTTGTCTTGACTTCGAGAAACCATACCGAAGCATAATCTGGATACAGATGTGAAGCTGTGTTAGTAGGTTCATAAAATGTGGTGGAATGCTACTGGAAAAGGAAAGAGCCCAGAGTGTGAAAGGTTGTCAAGTGGATCCTTGTTAAACAGCTTGCAATGTTGTCCAGTACTGTGGCCTGAGAAGAGAAAGTATACACCACTGATTTTTAAAGTAACTTCTTAAAACCAGGGATGTTGTTGGCAAAATACCTCACTTGTTTTTCCAACAGGTAAGGCTACCTATATGAGGGTGAAAAGTAGAATTACTGAGACAGCAGAATAGAAAACAAAACTTTAGCTGCATAAAATCCAGTAGGAAAATATTTTGAAACCTCAGTAGAATCAGGATTATGACCGAGCTCTTTTGAATCCTAATTCAGGGTAAGAAAAAGTGAGCCATATGGCCATCACTCAGAAGAGTAATGTATAGATCCTTTAAAGAAGGACTAATGATGACGTTAATCATTGGAAATAACATGAAAAAGACATTATAATTTAATTTTCTTCAATTAAATCAAAATATTGCCAGAAAATCCTTGGACAAAACAATATTTATTCTTCTTCTTTATAGAATAATTTTATATTTGAATATAAATTTAATGATTTTTTCTTTCTTTTCAGAAGATGTTTAGAACTCAGTCTTAAGTCACTCACTGAAAATGGAGACTTCCTCCTAAATAACAGCAGTAATGTGTCCTTCTTAACTGTTCTGTCTAAATTGACATAAGTAGGACAACAATAGTCAGATCCATTGATTAAGTGTAAAAATATATAGAAATTTGTTGACAGAATCTCAGTAGGTATTAAGTGCTCCTTGTAGAGAATTCTCTTTCCCTGCTTTACTTCCTTAAAACATGAAGGATCACCTACCACCAGGAAAAACTTGCAGATGTGTAATTCATACAGTAATTTTCTGCATGAACTTTATTCAGGTACGAGGAAACAGCAAACTATAGTACAAAAATAACCTTTACAAACAATTATATTAACTTCCTAATGATAAATGCTTGACTCAGATTAATATTCTACTTCACGCATTTCTCTTATACAGTAACCCAAGTAGACTGATTAATTCTTGTTATTGTTTCAGAAGTTAAAATACAGCAGAAACAAAACTAGGAAGTAATAGATTATTGAATACATATATATATGTAATTTAAGTTTCAAAGGCAGGCATATTAGCTTTTGCAGGATATGGACGCACTTTACAATTCTCATATATGGCTTTACACTTCATTCAACACTAGTCTATGACAGGAGAAGATACTTGTGGAATATTATGTGGAGGTTCTGTGGCCATATTCCTTCATCATCTTTCTGGGATGGAGACCTGATAAAGCCAAGCCACTTTCCATCATCTATCAGCGTTCCCAGTCAACTGGAGAGGTCCCATAAGTCTGGAGGCTTGCCAGTGTGACTCCCATCTACAAGAGGGGTCATAAGGAGAATCCAGAGAAATACAGGCCTGTCAGCCTTACCTCAGAGCTAGGAAGGTTTTGGAGGAGATTGTTTTGAGGGAGATCACATGGCACATGTGGGACAACCAGGGAATCAGACCTAGCTAGCATGGGTTCATGAAGGGCAGGTCCTGCTTGTCCTACTTGATTTCCTTCTATGATCTAGTGATCATAGCAAAGGCTGTTGACATGGTCTACCTTGACTTCAGGAAAGCCTTCAACTCTGTCTCCCACAGTATTCTCCTGCAGAAGCTGGCAGCCCATGGCTTGGACAGGTACACTCTTTGCTGATTATGGAACTGGCTGGAGGGCTGGGTCCAGAGAGTGGTGGTGAATGGAGTTAAATCTAGCTGGAAACTGGTCATTAATGGTGTTCCTTAGGGGCCAGCACTGGGGACTGTCCTGTTCGATGTCTTTATTGATGACCTGGATGAGGGCATTGAGTGCACCCTCTGTAAGTTTGCAGATGACATGAAGTTGGCCGGGAGTATTGATCTGCCTAGTGGTAGCAAGGCCCTACAGAGGGATCTTGACAGGCTTGATCACTAAGCTGAAGCCAATGGGATGAGGCTTCAACAAGACCAAGTGCTGGGTCCTGCACTTTGGTCACAACAACCTCAGGTAATGCTACAGGGCTTGGGGCAGATTGGCTGGAAGACCGTACAGACAAAAAAAATCTGGGGATATTGATCAACACTCAGCTGAACATGAGCCAGCAGAAGAAGGCCAGTGGCATCCTGGCTTGTATCAGAAACAGTGTTCCTAGCAGGAGCAGGGAAGTAATTGTCCCTCTATACTCAGCACTGGTGAGGCTGCAGCTCAAGTACTGAGTCCAGTTTTGGGTCCCGCACTGCAAGAAACAAATCAAGGTCCTGGAGCATGTCCAGAGAAGTGCAACAAAACCAGTGAGGGATCTGGAGCACAGGCTCAATAATGAGTGGCTGAGGGAGTGGGGATTGTTCAGTCTGGAGAAGGAGAGGCTCAGGGGAGATCTTAGTACTCCCTATAACTACCTGAAGGGAGGATTTAGTGAGCTGTGTTTAGTGAGGGGCGTTGGCCTCTTCTCTTGTGTAACTAGTGATAGAGCTAGAGGAAATGGCCTCAAGTTGCACCAGCAGAGCTTCAGGCTGGACATTAGGAAATATTATTTTTCCAAAATGGCAGGCACTGGAATAGGCTGCCCACAGAGGTGGTGGAATCACTGACTCTCAAGGTGTTTAAGGAATGTTTAGACATTGTGTTGAGGGATGTGGTTTAGAGAGAACTACTGGTGACAGGTGAATATTTGGACTGGACAATCCTTTAGGTCTTTTCCAATGTTGGTGATTCTGTGATTGGAACCAATAAACTATCCTGCTTTTCTGAACCAGCTACAAGCAAAGAGTTTTACATCTTTCTGTAAAAAGCATATTCTCGGAATAAACTTTACAAAAAAAAAAGAGGTAGGTTTAATGAGAGTCACTTGAACTTCACCTGAATATAAGAAAATAGTATAAAAATGACTTACAGGAGAAAAATGTTGTGGGAGATACCATCACAGACAAGTGGAGTAGACAACACTGACTTCTGGGATCAGCCAATGGACTGAGCCTCTCTTAACCCCCCACGGGGAAGTATATTGGGAAAAAATTGCACACTTGATTCCGTCCAGGAATCTTGAAAATCTCTACTTATTCCATAATAAAACACATTTGCATTTGGACATATTTTTAAAGATCTTGGTTAAACTCACATGCTTTACAGATAGTGCATTTATCACCAGCAATTCAAATGAATTTGTCTGTCTTTAATCTGTCATAATAAATACTGAACTATTCACTAATGTAGCTGTGACAGTTTTCATTGGGTGAGGTCAAATTATTTAAGCATGGTTGTGACAGTTAATTTGAATGCAATTAGATGAACTGAGCAGTGAATTGTTTGTAAATTATATATTGGATAAAACCAGACATACAATGCCATATTGGGCATCACTCAGAATCTAAGATCAAGTTCCTCAACCCCTCTGGTATCTGAAGACAAGCTAGAACACAAAGTTTATTTTCTGCCAAACTTCATTGCCCTTTACACGTTATGCTGGTGCTCATCTCTGCTCATATTTCAGTGGTAAAGGAGGCAAAATAGGCTTGAAGAGTGTCTAATGTTTTTCTGGGCGCTGCAGTGCCTGTATAATCATCATAATCTTCAGTGCATATTAAGGATTCAGGCGATGATTCAGAAGACAAGACTTCAGAACTGAAGTCCTTGTGTAGTTCAAGTAGGTACAGTGGGAATGGAAGCAGGAGAAAAGAGATAAAGAAGTATTTGAAAAGCAATTTCTGAACATTTAAGATAGCTTGAGATTGCATGAGTGTCACCTTGCTGATTTCTATTTCAAGGCTGCACATGCTGTTGGCACAAACATAGGAGGACGCAAAACGCAAGAGAAACTAGGTTTAGATATTAAAATAAAAAAAATCATATAAAAAAAGAATTTTGAAGAAAAAATCAAGCAATTACGTTATGTCAAAAGCAATCATATAATGGATTTTTTCACTTGAAGAAAACAGTCAGTGTAATGTAATGAAGACAACTGATTTCTTTGCTATGCTGGTATAAAGTACACTACTGTCTGATATTCTTTGTCCCAAAGATTAATAAAATATTTAATTGGCTTAAAGAATATTTTCATTTGTTAGATCATTTTAAAAGTTATCTACTTTAATCCTTTCTGTTGAATTTCACTTGAACCTGAGGTGTGGCAAATATGCTTTTCACATATTTGTTATTTTTTAAAAATTAAACTCACACTTCTAGCTTTCCCATGAATAGGAATCGTTTTTATTGACATGCCAAGGGGATCATGAAATACTAGGTTTAAAGACATCTTTTAAAGACATCTCCCTGGACTTTTCTCTTTTTCTTCCCCATCCCAAACCCCCCCTTTTTTTTTTTTTTTTTTTTTTTGAGAACTCATTTTAATGTATTCCAGATATTTCAAAGCTTGAAATTTAAATATTTTCTTTCAATCTTTTTGCTTTTAGAATATATTAGGCATAGATAACATCACAGAGTAACAGAACAAGCTCTACAATTTAATGTAAGTATAGGTCTGCTGGGAGAGAGAGACGTGAAAGTTTTTCCTATTTCAGATATTTATATCAACAGTAATAGTTCTATATATTGCAAAGTATCCTCTACAGGGAATTGAGCAGCTGTTTAATGAGAAAATGACAAAATATTACATATGATAATGAAAAAAAAAACCCACAGTTTACTTAACAACAAAGATATGAGATCATTCTTAGGAAACATTGGAATTGAGAAAATACTAGAGTAAAACAGTGGAATTCTTCTGATTAAGAGATAATTCAATCTGAGAGTGACTGAAAGGATTTTGAGGAATCTGTGGTTTAAAGTAGTTAGAAAGTTGCAGACAACAGATATTTAAGATAAATAACATTTTATCAGAGCTTCAGTGTCAGGAATCTTTTGGAAAAGAAAATAATCTAAAATTAAAAGTTCTATTTTACAATTAGATATAATCTAGTTTTCTAAGATATTCAACAACCACAGATTTTTTTATTTCTGTGAAAATAAGTTGTTTTGTGTGTTTGAAAGCTAACAATGAAACTAAGAGGTGCTACAGAAAGGAACTAAAATAAAAAAAAAATGTATATTGAAACTTTACTGAGAAAGTGAATCTCATAACACATTTAAACATCTTTGCAATACATCATAAAATTTAAAATTCTTCATTCTGTTCATTACACCGGGCTTCTGTAACAAAAGAAAAACAAATAGCAGCAGCTCAACGACATCAACATCAAAAATACAGACTATTTCAGATTCAAGGATTTACTGTAACCTTAATCTGGAGTATTGAAACAATTAATTAAAAATAAAAATAATAAAAAAGCAACCTACATTTTTATGTACATGGCATAAGCTGTTACCTAACTGCAATTAGCCTCAAAAGGTTCTGAAAAGAGACCCTATAACATAAAATCATAATTCCATATTACAGAGTTGTCTATAAACTTAGCTGAGGCATACAAATGTACCTCATGAGTGCAATATTGGTAGAATTATTTCAGGGTCCAACTTGTCTATTATTTTGCTTTTCCCTAGCAGGTCCTTTTTTATTTTCATGGCCACTCTTTCTTGCAACATAGCATATATTTAATGAAGGAAAAACTGGATCTATGAATCATGTGAACATTTGCGAGCTCCAAAAGAGTCTGAAAAAATTAACCATCACAAAAATTAGTTCTACTGATTCACTTTCCCCAAAAAATTCAGGAATTTCTTATAATGATGAACTTCCTATTATTTAATCAACTAGGAGAAATGTGCAAATACCACTAATTTATGCATAGAATCAATACTGCATTCAAATTTCTCAAAAAGATCATTAATGATAGTAATAGTAAAAAAACTCCTTGGAAACTGTTGTAATTCCAAAAGTGAATCAGAATTATAATTCAGGTTTCTGAGCAGCATTCAAATTGATAGAAGTGATTATGAGAAGAAAATATTTTTTGAAGTATAGAGACTTCAGCATTGAAAATAAATTTTCATCTGAAGTACAGAAAGTATGATCTGGATCTTTATTCTTACTAAAAACATACAAACTGAGAAACAAGCACAAAGCAAAGGACATGGTCCTTATACATGAAGATTTTTCTGCCCAATTATTATCAACAGATGTATAAATATATCCATGAATCTAAGCAATCTAAGGAGAGTGTATTTTAGAATTCGATTTGAATGAAAAAAGTCTAAGAAATAATTGCTAAATCCACACATAACACCTCTACAGTAGTCTTTGTAAGTTATTACCATCAGCCACTCACTGATATGATCAGTTTTATGCAGGAGGTATCCTGAAAAAAATCCACACTGTACCTATTTATGCACAACTTCAGCACAGAGAAGATTCCATCTCTTCTCAGCCACAGAGGGACAAAATAACACGGTAAGGTTATCTGTGTACAGAGCACCTAAGTATGAATTTTGTGTGTGTTAAATATCAGAGAATTCACAAACCTTGAACTACACAGCACCTACTTTAATGCCTTCTTAGCCAAAAAATTAATGTCCTTTTTTATACCTCCTATGAAAATATTTGTTTGGAATTCAACAAAAATAATAGTAAAAAGGGATAATGATGTATCATGTTAAGAAAAAAAGATAATTCTCCAGTTCCTTTCCCTTTCCAATATGTTTCTAGAAAAAAAAAAAAAAAAGAAATCACCACATTTAAAACTGATTAATGAAGTTTTATGTTCTCAGTAATTGGATTCTAAGATCAAGGATCTTTTATTCTGCTGTTTCTGATACCCATACCTTTTCCTCCTATTTGCAGAATCATCCATTCCATTTTCAGAATCCTAGCTGAAAGCATTTAAATGAGGATTGCTCTGAAATTAATAACTTCTGTATTATTACTCCAGTCCATGACATTAGAGGCAGATGTTTGTGGTATGACAGTAGAGGCTGAACCTTGCCACTGACATTCTATTACATTTTGTTGCTATGGTACAGATAGCAGTAGAGAGGCAGTCTGAAAAATGGCATCTGACACTGAACTGTGTATGAAGAAAACGTGTGTCTCTGAATTCCTCCATACTGAAAAAAAATGGCACCCGGTGACATTCAATGGTGCTTGCTGAACATTTATTGAGACCAAACAGTGGATGTGAGTACAGCGGGGAAGTAGGTAGTACATTTCAGCAACTCATGGGTTGAAGATTGTTAGGAGTGCGACATGCAGGCTCTTGTTCATCACTTGTAAAAACACATAGCTAATAGTGGTGGCTATGCTGAAAAATAGTGATTCTGAGAATTTTCTCTATCAAATAGAGTTATAGCCCTCTTTGTACCTGCTGCAGTTTTCATAGAAATAAATAGGAGGCATTACTTTTAGAGTGAGCTATGTAGAGAGCTTTTATTTAGTTAATGAGGTTGTTATTCTGAATGTGATCTCAGCTGATATTATTAGTCATCACTTGCATAGAAATCAGTATTTTTAAATAGTTCTTTACTTAATGACACTGTGTATCATTATTCAAAGCACATTACAAAATATATTTTGAGTCAAAACAAAAAACCCTTTTTAGAAAATCTGAAAAAGTTGTCTTTTAGCTAACAGTGAACAGACCATGAATATAAATCACACAGTGAGTTGATTCCCAAAGATCACCTCCTCCATGCTGGTAATATTCTAGTTTTAATATACCAAAATTGCAGGTAAGAAAAAAGGACAGGATGCCTATGCAGGTGAACAAAGTCTCCATCAAAACAAACATGAGTAGAAAGAATACAAACAGCAGGGCCAGGCCACCAGAAGAACATGCAGGGGTCACATGTGCAACCAAATAACACCTGCATTTGTTAATCTTATGAGGGAAACGTTGATCAGTAAGAAAACATCATATTGTAACATCAATAAAAGGAAGATAAGGGTAAAGGAGCAAATCTGAATGGAACAGTCCTGATGGCAATCAATATGGAAATGTTTCACCTCAGCCTTTACTAGTTTGACTTGCCATCATTCAATAGTGGCAGATGATGGAGTCAATTTTTTTTATTATTTTTATATTTTTTTAACATCTTCATTGACTACCTTCTGTCTGACTTGCCATTCAGACAGACCTTGAAAAGCTGGCTGAATATGCAGACAGGAACCCCATGAAGCTCCCCCAAACAAAACAAAACAAAATAAAGTCAAATCCTAAGGAAAAACAACTGGTACCAATACACACACACCGACTACCAACTAGCTGAGAAGCATCTTTGCAGGGAAGGCACAAGGAGTTGCGGTTGACCATGCCTGGAGTGACTCCAGCTCAACTTAAATAAATAAGAAAGACTGTAGCTTGAAAGAAAAAGATTTACAGTCTACTTAAATTACTTCAATCATGTTTGGAAATTACTTACTAGAACAGATATTTGTATATATTCTTACTCTTATATTAAAAAGAAACAAACAAACAAACACTGATTATTTTGATTCTTCCAGAAACTGTGTCCTACAAAATACAGTAAATTATATCAGCAGTAGTAGATAGCAGAGATATATGAGCAGTAGTTGTGAAAATCTCAGTATTTTTTATCTATTTATTATGTGAAACATTTAAAGCAAAATTAGGGATTTTTACGTTTTTCCATTTCGTTTTTGTATTTCAAATAGGTGACAACTTTTTCTGAGACAACTTTAAAAACACAACCTTGTTATTTGTTATTATGTTGTATTTTCTCACAAATTACTTTTTGATTGGCCTCTATGAAGAGTTACACTGTAGTAAAGCTAGTAGACTGTTTCACTTAAAACCTCAGCATGAGTTCTTGTTTTGGACTACATCATACACCTGCGGTAAACAGTGTTTCTTTAAATATTCATTTATATTCTGATTCTTGTATCTGTTCTGGTAAGAAATTTCCCACAAGCTAGTTGTGCAAAGAATCATTTAAAATATGTATGGTTTTCTCCTGCCTTTTTATTAGTTTTCTCCCATTTACACAGACATCATCAGAAGTAAATATATTTGCTGCATGACAAATAGAATGACTTTTTTTTCCCTGCATTTCCTTTGTTCTTGTTTCAAAAAGGCTGATTCTTTATTAGTACCCACAGGGCTTAAAGCTATGGTGAGTTCCTGAGGCTGATAAGAAGGGATTACTTTTAATAAACAAAGCAGTTAAGCCCTTAATCCCCCTAATTAACTAATGACACTTCTGCCAATTACTTTTTCATACTGCAGGTGACACTTGCCTGCCATTGTCAGATAACATGGATTTCATGTTATACATGATTTAATGATCAGATAAAAAGCTATGGGTCCTATACATGACAGTATTTTTTCTGCTTAAGCTTGATCATAAACATATCTGTGTTAATGTTTTGGAAGTGAGGACAAAAATACAAACGTGTAGCCTAGACTACTGTGCCATATTTTGATGACTTACAAGGAAAATGGCGTGCATTCAAGATATTCCCTAGATACACTCTCAGCAAGAGTAAGGGTTAATCAACTCCAAGGTTGTTTAAATATTTCTAGTATGTTGAATAATGAATATTTCTACAGAAATACCCGTAATTTAAAATATACTTTTATTCTACAGCAAAAAAAATAGAAAATAAAAAATAAATCACAACTGCTAAATGAGCAATATGAATTTCATCATGAACAGTTTTCTTTCACTTTCTGACCTGCTAAATTATATTATGCCAATTTATGTCAAATGACGTAATATCACATCGTGTTACATCGCACAAATTATGAGTTGATTCAAATTGACAGAACATGACAAAATAATGGAATATACCAGTTCAATAAGCATGTTCCTTAAGTGATCAAGTAATACATCTGCATACAAACTATAGCACCTATTTGGGATAAAATACCTGCTATCTATTCCAACAGTTACAATTGGAACAACTCAAGTACATGGAGGAAATATTATGTTGTCTTCTCTATTGTTGATTAAACAGTACCACACAGACATTCATTGCTCATTATACAAATTTTCATCAAGATAATCACTGTATTTCACAACATTCTGGAAACAGCATAGACATTAGTTGATAAACACACATTGTTAGAGCATATAGCTTGTCCTTTAGACAGCACTGCTCTTCATCAGACCCACGACTACTAAATCTATTGCTTTGGTAATGAAACTCTTACTGTATATAAGATGCATTCATAAAATGAATGCATGAAAAAAAAAGTGTTTTCAGATTAAGAAACTTGAACTAAATTTTACTCAGTAAAACTACGTTGAGTAATTACAATTACGGCAGTAGTGACCAGAATGCTAGCCCTTTTCTCCACACAGTAAATACAGTACTAAGCAAACAGCAGGCTACATTTACAATAATTCACCTTTCACATTGTAAGGATTCACCTGAAGACAATGGGCCAGTAACAATTCTGTTGCATCAAGGAGATGTGCTACTTCAAAATAAAGGCAAAATGAATGAACTCCAAAAAGGAGAGATCTCCAACAAGAGCCTGTTCCTCAGTGGCAGTCAGCCCTTAAATGAGGTCTAAGAGTTTGCACAGGTGAATCGCCTTCACCTGTGCTCCCCAGGTGACCAGATCTTTCCTTCAGGTGCTCATTCAGGCTGTGAATCAGCAGATCCAATACAGTTACTAAAGATGAGTCTACAGAAGATTGCTATACAGGACAATGATCCTCAAAGTAGCTTTAGTAACCAGTTGCATTTTAAACTGTGCCATGGGACTCTATACATTCACAGTCACCTATTTAGCTTATGGAGAGTTTACACGCTGACCTCCATCCTACTAAAATGATTTTAAAAATTGAAGTGTGATGCCTTTCTTCCATTTCTGAGAATAAAACCCTGCAATGAATAGGGGTTCCCTCGCAAAGGTTAACAGGGCTCTCAATCACTGGGAAAAAGAGCAATTTAGATGTTAATTAAGAAGCTTAAATTTCCAAAGCAATTATCCTATGTGGTCCTCCAAGTAAACGGTTTAAATTATAGTGGAAAATATTTTGGAAAGTCACAATTTATTTGATAGTTTTCACCTCAGTTAGTCATGAAGCCAACTGCGCATCCCTTTGTGCCAGATTGAGAAGAGGTTCAATAACAAGAAACCACATAGAATTTTATTAATCTTATACTAAATGACAGCTTTTCCCATATATAAGATAATATTATGTCTTGTTTTTTTTCCAAAGGATCCTCAAATTCAATTAAGAGTTCACCTTCTGTACCTGGTAATCTATTTGTTGTAATAATAGTAAATTAAAGAAGGCATACAATATAGTTATATAGATTTGTATGACATAGTGTTCCACTTGGTACCTTTATAGAAAATAATTATCTGATACGTTGTTCATAGTTTCACTTGTAAGTTTTTAAATTATGGAAACCAGGAATGGCAAATACAATTAATATTCGAAGACTCAGCATCAACAAAACAAAATTGTATGCAGTTTAAGTATTCCTTATCATGGTGAATACAAAGTTGAAAAAGTAATTTTGTAAGAAAGAGTCCTTCAACTTATCTACATGTTCACTATTACTCAAAAGGAAAGCATGTTGTGGTCTACGTCTGTCCACAGGATGCTGGATCCTCTACATAAAGAACATGAAATAACATATAATGTACTTATGCTATTTTAGACCATTGTAAGAAAAAATAAAAATAAAAAAAAAGTCTCATCATGTAAATACTTTTCAGTGCAGAAACATTTCAAATATACTACTAGCCTACAGAGAGCAAGTAGTACTGGATGATGGGCTGTGCAAATAGTTCCTATTTTTCTCTTTTCCATTATTGTCTGTTAAGAAAGTTTAACTTATTCTTTTCTTCTTTTCTGTCATTTTTTTTCCCCGAACTGTTCTACAGTTTAGACAATATTGATCTGTTTTATAGTATTTATTTTTTTTTTAATATTTTAGCTATGAATTTGGTTTCGCTTTCAGCGAAGATGACTTCTTATGAATAAACTTTCTTCCAGTAATAAAACTCTGTATATATTTTCTCCGCTAAGATATTACACTAATTCTATTCAGTAAAAAAGGTAAACAGTTTTGGTGATAACCCATATTTGCAGTCTGATTTATTCTTGAATTTCAATTACAAATATTTACAGTACATGTTCATGTTGGCTTTCTCACTCAGAAAACGGCTTCCTTTTCTAGTACACTGACTCGTATCACTCAACTGCAAGAACAAAATCAACAAAATAATGGTTTTCTTAGGGGAGAAATAGTAGAATATGTGGAACTTCATATAGCAGATCAAACAATCTTAACACATTGTTTGAATATCATTTTGCAGTGGCATGTAGCAGAACCTTCAATCTCTCCTTTTTTTCTTCACTGTGTTCATTCTATAGCTTGTTTTACAAGTGCTATAGAATCAAAAATGTTGACAGAATTGAAACTATTTCCTATATTGACTTCTGCTGAGATAATACCATTTAGATCAATAGGTCTTTATCAGTTGTAACATGAACTCCATTCTCACCATCACCTTGAAGATAATTCTGAATATTAGGGGACAAATTGATTGTATATAAAACCCTTCATGCCACAACCACAGAGAGGTTCCTGATAGGAATATCCTAATCCTTCAGAATTCTCCAGCTTTTTATCATTCACTTGCATAAGGATTCACACTGTAGTCTCTCTTTGGGTAACATCTCAGTTTAAATATTTTGCATAACTTGGTTCAAAAGATAAAATCCCATTTTATTACCCTCCTATCAGTTTAACCAAAGATATTAAATTCAATGTCTCCTCCACTCATTAAATTCTCTTTTCTCACAAACTGAGACATGAGTTATTAGATCTTTTCTTTCTTCATATCCCCATCACAATTACACAGACAGGATAAGAGTAGTAAATACAAAACCAAAAAAACTTGTTTGTTTGTTTGCATGTTTGATTGATTGATTGTTTTGTTTTAAATTAAGTAGATTATCTGCATGTAAGATAACTAAACATTAGATGACATCTAGGAACACATAGTCTAGCTCCTAGATCTTACAAGACCGATCATATTTATTTTTTGCTATGAAACTTTTCTTGCATTATGCATTAAATCAGAGTTTTTGTGGCAAAGCATAAGGTCCCTTCTAAAGGAAACATTGGGACCATAGAAACAGTTTGAATTAGCTTCAACACACAGAACACAAAGCATTTTACAATCTTATAAAAAGTATATATATACTGTATTAGGTAATTCTCCTTAAGAATTATACTTTGAATGAATGTGAAAAAAACGGTTCCAATCAAGGAGAAGACTAAAAGTAAAATGCATAATAAAGACTTCAAAACTGATAAAGCACTGCCCATTACAGGATTTACCCAGAAACTTAACATAGTGCTGAAGAAGAAGCCAAAAGTAAATCTTAAAAATGCACTACTGCTTACATGTAAACACACTTTCCACATTTTTATAAAATTGCATAGTTTTAGGCCTGGTTGAGCCAGATCAAATAGATTATAAAGCTGGCCCTTAGAGATCCTTTCTGAGTTGCCACCTTAATTATTGTTGCATCTGGACATTTAAGGGCAGGGGAAGTTTCAAAGCTTCAAGTTTTTTCCATCTCAGTGTTTGGCTTCCAGACTGCTTTTCCCCAGGGAGGCTCAGACTGGAGAAATAAAACCTCTGAATGGAGCAGAGATTGCGCTTTTCCTCCACTGACATTTTTTGACAGGAGGTAAGGAGACATAAAAAGAGTATAAGGCGGTTTTAAGGTAAGGTTAAAAGTTAGAGCTGATGAGATCTAACAGTTTATTGCAGCAAAAGAAGAAAATCCCTCTTTCCACCCTATTCCACAAACAGCCACAGTCACTCTGGTCTTTTCTCAGAATCATGGAATTGTAGGGGTTGGAAGGGACCTCTGGAGATCATCTAGTCCAACCCCCTGCCAACACAGGCTCTCTAGAACACATTGCATAGGTAGGCAGGTTGTGGTTAGGCAGGTTGTGAATGCCTTCCTGAAGGAGACACCACAACCTCTCTGGGCAGCCTGTTCCAGCACTCTGTAACCCTTACTGGGAAGAAGCTTCTTATGCACATTTGTGCGGAACTTCCTGTGCCATTGTTTGTGGCCATTACGCCTTGTCCTATTGCCCCATGTCCAGCCTCATCCCTTTGCCTCCCACTCATTAGATATTTATAGACATGGATCAGATCCCCTATGAGTCTTCTTTTCTCAAGGCTGAACAGACCCAGGTCTCTCAGCCTTTCCTCCTAAGAGACATGCTCCAGGCCCTTAATCATCTTTGTAACCCTCTGCTGGACTCTTTCGAGGATATCCCTTTTTATTTTTGTACTGGGGAGCCCAGAACTGGACACTGTATTCCAGGTGAGGTCTCATCAGGGCAGAGTAGAGGGGGAGGATCATCTCCCTGAACCTGCTGGCCATGCTCTTTTTCATGGACCCCAGGATCCCACTGGCCTTCTCGGCCATGAGGGCACACTGCTGGCTCATGACCAGCCTGTTGTTCACCAGGACACCCAGGTTCCTCTTCTCAGAGCTCCTCTCCAGCAGGTCATCCCCCAGCCTGTACTGGTGTATGCAATTATTCCTCCCTAGGTGCAAGACTCTACACTTGCTCTTGTTAAACCTCATCCAGTTTCTTACTGCCCAGCTCTCCAGCCTGTCCAGGTCTTGCTGAATGGCAGCAAAGCCTTCCAGTGTGTCAGACATTCCTTCCAGCTTCGTATTATCAGCAAACTTCCTGAGGGAGGACTCCATCTCCTCATCAAGGTTATTGATGCAGATGTTGAACAGGACCAGGTCCAGCACTGACCCCTGAGGATCACCACTAAATACAGGACTCCAACTGGACTCTGTGCCACCTATCACAACCCTCTGAGCTCTGCGATTGTGATCGTAGAATGTTATTCTGGTCTCATATTCAACAGGACCTTAGCTGGCATTATTCAATTTCTAAAGTATTGGAAAACTTTTTTGGCCCCTGATGGATTAGCTTTCCATCAGACTTATACTTGTGGTTCATGGAGGATTTGACAAGCTCCAATGACAGCACAAAGCAAATTGCTGAAAAATCAATCCATAAGAAGTAAGCAAAAGGGCATGGCACCACATCCCTTTTGAATTGTGTCATACTCATGCATGCCCTCCTTTCAGGGAAGAATACTACAATTCTCTGAAACACATGTCCTCCAGTAATGTGAAGAAACGAACAGTATCTCATATGACCTGAAGTTATCTGAAGATCTTAATAAGCAGGAGTGGGAAGGATACAGATGACAATCACTTGATTAGAGGATAGATAAAAATATGTGTTTGGTTATATTAAGATTATATTAAGAAGCAGAATATTGCCTTAAACATGAGACAGAGATGAAGAGGAGCAAATAATTAAGAGGAATGAATTCCTGCTAAGTAAGAAAGACCAGAGTGATATTTTGGTTGCACTGAAGTGCTAACTATCAATGCTAAATTTCATGATGGGCTACATTCATTGCAGCAGATCTATAAATGTTCTTCAGAATACAGAAAATAAACAAAAACATTTATATTTGGGTTTTTAAATATTTTGGGAGTCTAACTTTTTAAAAAATCTGTTCAATTTGGCAATGTCTGTTTTCTTCATGATTACACAACAAGATAAAGATAGATGAAACAGCTTCTTAACCCCTATTACTCATAGCCTACTTACAAATATACAGTTTTCAAAAGCACAGTGGTCCCTGTATTTCTTCAACTTGGCAAACTGAAGCTGAGAAAAAATGAGATGAGGGAATACTATAGAAAGAAGGCTAAGCTCTACCAGAATCAGTTATCAACTCCTCCTTGATTCAAAGTGTATTTGATTTTATAGAGAACTTTTTCATCAATAATATACAGTAACATGCAAAACATTTGAGAAGACAAATTAGAAATACTTATTAGTTTAAGCCTAGAGTATTTGGTTAATAAAGAATTGGTTGGATGGCTGCAGTCAGAGTGGTGTTGTCAATGGCTTTGTCAAGGTAACAGTCACAAGTGTGTCCTCCAGGGGTCCTATTTGTTACTGGTGCTCAACATCCTAATTAATGACCTGGATAGTGGGCCTACACAGTACACCCTCAGCAAGTAGGAGTATTATAGAATCATAGAACCATTAGAGTTGGAAGGGATCTTTAGAGGTCATCTTGTCTAACTCCCCTGAAATGAACAGGGACACTACAGCTAGATCAGGTTGCCAGTGGCTGATCCAGCCTTACCTTGAAAGTCTTCAGGAACTAGTCACCCACATCTCCAGGCAACCTGTTCCTGTGCCTCTCCACCATCACTGTAAAAGACATTTACATTATATCCGACCTAAATCGACCCTCTTTAAGCTTGAAACCAATTCCCCTTGTTCTATCACCACATACCCTGCTGAAGAGTCTGCCCACTTCATTCCTGACATGAAGATGGGAGGGAGTGTTGATCTGCCTGATGGGACAAGGGCAATACAGAGGGACCTGGATAGACTGGATCAATGGGACAAGGTTAAATATGAGTTTCAATAGGACCAAGTGTCGGGTCCTGCATTTTGGTCACAACAACCCCAGGCAACCCGCCAGGCTTGGGAAGGTGTGGCTGGAAAGCTGCCTGATGGAAAGGGACCTCGTGTACTGATGGACAGTCAGCTGAATATGAGCCAGCTGTGTATCCAGGCAGCCAAGAAGGCCAATGACATCTTGGCTTGTATCAGGAATTATGTGGGGAGCCGGAGTAGGGAGGTAATCCTGTCCCTATATTTGGCATTGGTGAGTCCTCACCTTGAGTACTCTGTTCAGTTTTGGGCGTCTCAGTACAGAAAAAACACGGAGGTGTTAGAGCAGGTCCAAAGAGCGGCAACAAGGCTCATGAAGGGCTTGGAGAACATGCCCTGTGAGGAGAGACTGAAGGAACTGGGGCTGTTTAGTTTGGGGAAAAGGAGGCTGAGGGGAGACCTTATTGCTCTCTTCCAATATCTGAAAGGTGCTTACAGCAGGAGCGGGGTTGGGCTCTTCTCACGGGTGACAGGTGACAGGATGAGGGGAAATGGTCTTAAGTTGAGCCAGAGTAAGTTTAGGTTGGATATCAGGAAACACTTCTTTACAGAAATGGTTGTTAAGCACTGGAATTGTCTCTGCAGGGAGATGGTTGAGTTACCATCCCTGGATGTTTTTAGAAACTGTTTGGATGTAGTGCTCAGGGACATTTAGTGGAGTGTAGTTAGAGTCAGGCTAGCATGGTTAGGTCGTGGTTGGACCGGATGATCTTGAATGTCTTTTCCAACCTGAGTGATTCTGTGATTCCTGTAGCTCCCCTTTACGTACTGAAAAGTCACTGTCAGATCACCTCCCAGCCTTCTCTTCACTAGGCTGAACAGACCCAGCTCTTCCAGCCTGTCCTCATATGAGAGGTATTCCATCCTTTGGACCATTTTTGTGACTCTCCTTGGGACATGCTACAACAGGTTTATATCTCTCCTGTACTGAGGAATCCACATCTGTACACAGCACTCCCAATGAGGCCTCAGCAGAGCAGAGGGGAGAGATCATCTTCTTGAGCCTGCTGGCCACATTCCTTCTGATATAGCCCAGGATTCTGTTGGCTCTCTGGGCAGAAGGATGACAGAATAACACTAAACTGAATGGTGCACTTGGTACAATAGAAAAAAGGATTGGCATCCAAAGGGACCCAGACAGGCCTGAAAAGTGAGCTCATACAAACCTGAAGATTTTCAACAAAGTCAAGTGCAATCTGTTGCTCTTGAGTTGGGGCAATGGTTCAGAGGAGAACCACAAGAATGACTAGAGGGCTGGAGCACCTCCCCTGCGAACACAGGCTGAGGGTGCTGGGCTGGGTCAGCCTGGAGGACAGAAGGCTCCAGGGAGACCTCGTTGTGACCTTCCAGTACTTGAAGGAAATGTAAGTAGGATGTCAACTGATTTTTTACATGGTCTAACAGCAATAGGACAAGCACAAAAAGTGGCTTAAAATTCTTTTCTCATAGAGTGGTGAGGCACTGGAACATGATGCCTAGAGAAGCTATGGTTACCCCATCTCGAAATGTTCAAAGTCAGGTAATTAGATGGAATCCTGGGCAACCTGTGGGTAGCAATCCTGCCCACAATAGGGGGATTTGAACTAGATGACTTTTGAGATCTCTTCCCACATAAGCTATTCTATGATCCTGTGATTCTTGGTTCATGTGAAAACTCACACAGTTACCTTGGTTTCTTAGTGATAATTGCTAATCAAAAACCACTCAAAAGTCCTGTTTTCTTTTAAACACAGAAGTGAGTGTAATGACAACACACCTTAGAAGTACACCTTAAAAAATCCACATACAGAATATTTATATCATGCTCTCAAAATACTGAAAGTGTGGGACATCATATGAAAAAGAAGCAAATAATCCTTTAAAATTGTTTGAAACACTTTTATTTTAATGTGCTTTAAATTCTAATGATGCTGCTTGCAAACTTTCAGAAGCTGCAGACAGATGAAAAGTATTACTAGTCTTCAGTAAGAGCAAAACAGAAGTATTTCTTCCAGCTGCATGTCCATACAAATAAACTACCTTCTAAATTCTTATAAGCAGACACTGTGTCAGTTGGAAAATTCGTGCTGATCAGCCTGTAGGAGAAAACAGGGATACTTATACTGAGCCTGATTCCAATCTCATTTATTCTATTGACTTCAGTGTAGTGATTTTCAGCAGTGCAAGAAAGAACTAAACTGGATATTAATTGACATTCAGAACAAAATTTATCACTATAATTTATTCAAGAAAGCTATTTATCTCTCTACAAGAGACAGAAATTGTGATGACTGCAGTAAGATAGAAAAGCAACAGTGAAGCTCCAAAAGCAAATATGATTTTGAGTTACACCTGGAAAAAAATGTTCTGGAAAGAACTCTATACATTCATTGGAAAGAAGATACAAATCCTAAATGTTTCAGGTTAGAAAAAAAAGTAAAAGGTACATATTTTTAATATTTCCTTAATCTTTAATTTCTACTGCAGATAAAGAATGGTGAACACTGAAATGTACAATGAAAACATTAAAATAAAACAAATAATATGTATACAAGTCTTCATCTTTCCTTAATCTGAAATAAGGGTTTTTTTTTAGGTAAAAATAAAAAATAAAAATAAAAGAGGTAAAATCTCACCTGGGGGGAAATAAAAAGTCTTTGGAATATTTTCAAATAAATATTTTGCTTACAATTTATTAAGCTATGGTCAGCATTACAACAAAGGGATTCAGATCTATTTTCAAAAATAATAAAAAATGAATGATATTACTTGGAAGCTAGTGTTAATTTAACCACATACTTGTCAATATTTTCGTGAACTGCATATCTTTAAACAAGAACAGCTACTTTACAGATATTTGTCTGTTAGGATATAAGGAATCAATTTTACTATTATACACTCCAAATTCTCTTAAAGGATTTTGAAAGCTGCTCTTTTAGAGTGAAGCAGGAGAAGATACTTTTAGTTCTTCTCTCTATTTCTAATGAAAAAAAGAAAATTTACTAATTTACTTAAATGTGTGTTTATTAACATCACAGATATCATGTATAGCTGAACAAAGGGGCTGGAAGATAATGCACTTAACTTATCAGAGGCCTATACATTTTTGGACCTATATCCAACATAGTCATGTAGAGTAGTCCATAGTTGAAGAAGCTGCATCATAGTTTAAGAACATATTGAAGAGTTTCAACCAAAATAAGATTTTTTTGCAAGCATGAACTAGTTATGTTGTCTGCTTCCTGATGTTCTACAGTCCTCAGTGGAAATCATACTTTCACTTTTGCTCTATCAAAATTGATAATTTGTATACTAATGTCATTAGACCTAGTTAACTCTTAACAGTGCTGTATTTTTCAGCTAAACCGTCTTTGTAAAAAATGCACATGAAAGAAAAGAATACACTGTAAATTCTATGAAGAGTGACAAAGCAGTTCTGAAACTTAAAAAAGACATAGAAAAGTAAGAAACAAAAAGTCACAGTACATCTTCATGTTAGAGGTATTGAGTTTTACCTGAAAACTTTCACTCTGATTTAGCAAGTTATTTTGTTATCCAGACTCCAACACCTTTACTTCTTTAAGCTCTTCTGCCAGTAGTAACTTGTTAAGAGTTCTAAAATTAACTAGTGTTGAAGTCATTATTTACTTTTTTCAAAATCCTTAAGTGATGCTACTTACACTCTCTGTATGGAGTAGGAAATGACACAAATTCCCTGAATAACACAAGTAAGCTACGGAAAGAAGTTGCTGGGTTTTTTTTTTTTTGTTGTTGTTGTTTTTTTATACATCAGATCCTGTGTAGTGTCTGTATCTTCTAGAGACTCACCCTGAAAGAAGAATATACTACAAGTGCAAAAGCTCTTAAAAAAAAAAAAAAAACACAAGAGAAAACTAAGAGCACTGCAGAGTAAGGCCAAAACTGATTTTTGCTTTTATGATTTGCCTAGCACAAAGCAAAGAAAGAAATGGAATTTAAGAAGCTATCTAGAAAGGAATATAATCAACACCTCAGTTTACTAAAGCAAAGTAGAGCACAGGAGATAAGTGCTACTGACTGAGGACTGCTAAAGAATATGAACCCAATGTATCCATTTGCTATACTGAAGTATGTTCCTGAGGGTTTTATTTTATTTTAAATTAGGAAATAAGTGTTTTTTTGGAAGAAATCATTATAGCAAATAAAAATAAATAAATAAATAAATGAGCAAAATAATAGTCAAACCAGGACAGTCAAAAGACTATACTTTAAAGAGAATAGATTTAGCACCTTGGAAAAATAAATAGATGTGTCTGCATCTTCTTTCTTCCTGAAACTTAAGTAAATACCTTGAGAAATGAATAGGAATTAGTTAAACAAAGAGTTAACTTCTTTTCTTTTTTTTTTTCTTAATGCTATGCCACATTTTTAATATAGTTTTAATGTGTCCTAATGATATTTAAGAACACAGTATACTGTTTGAACATGGAACTTTATAAGTCAGCAGACCAAGAAAGGGCATAGCTGTGACTGCACAACACAGATAAAACAGAACAGCAACATGAAAGTCTCAATATAAATATATTACTCTTCATTTATTTCTATTTTTTAATATTTCTCCAATTCATATATGTAATTATATATTTTCTTTCATCTTCTTTTGAAGAAAATATAACCAAGTATATTTTTATTTTGCTATTGGTTACTCCTCAGCTCCATGTTTTAGGGGTAATTATATTTAATTAGTTAGTTTTCAGTGGCACATTTAAAGGGGAGCATATGATTGGACCCAAAGAAAACAAAACTGAATCAGTATTGGAAACACTAGAATATTATAAGGGCAGCCTGTAATATGAAGTGTTCACATTACCATCTGAGGCTTTAATGATCAAAACTGATTTCTGAAAAGTCCATTGGTGACTGCATTTTTAAGAGGGGACTATGCATTTGACCCAGAAACTTGAGAGACTGGGGCAAACATAGACAGCATAAATACTTCCTTTAAAAAACTTCCCTGCTGATGATAGATGCCTCTAGGGAGTGTTTAGTGAAAGCTTATTTGCTTCAGTCTTTCTGATGTCCATAGGAAAGGAAATACTTAACAGTTCATTGGAAATGGAACAGAATCCTTTTTCTTTAAGGAAAATAACTTTCAGGAAAGGAACTTACAGGTGTTGCATACATGAGCAGCACATACTGCCAGAATTTTATTTAATCAATTCCTTGAAAATATTCTATAAATAGGGGAGTCTAAACACACTAAAAAGAGTGCTTATCTCAGAAGTACAAATTTTAACCCCTTATTTGCCTCTGAAACCTCCAGGATGAATATTGTTTACCTACAACTGCCATATTGCTTTCTTTCGGCAGTATATTAGAAATCTGACAGCCATCTGTCACCTGCAACTAAAAATCCAGTTCAGAACACCCACTGCACTACAAACCAAGTGCTCCATACACAAGCTTATACATCATTTACTTCTGGGAGAATAACAGCAGAATTGAATGTGCACTGAATAAAGAAGCTACAGGTAAAATTTGTTGTTAGGACTTAACTCTTGCTTAGCCCTACATTTATCCTTTGTGTTCAAGTCTCAGAGCTTGTACTCAGGTAGAGATCCAAATCAGGAACAAAGCCAAGCTAGCTTTATTCCATATGTTGAGTATGTTAGGCAGTGCTTTTTCCCTATCTGCAGCAACTCCCGCGCTTGGAACTGTTCAAAAATGTCTGTCTGCTTCTGCAATTTAGAGAGATCCTTCATTTTTAGGTCAGCCTGCCTCACAAGCTGCACTGACAGACATGCAGTAAGATTTCCAGACTAGGAAGCAGATGCTATAACTCTTATTTAAACACAAAAGTTTGAAAGACAAGAAAATCTTCCTTACAGATTTTGTTTTTTTAAATCCCTGTTTTGCTATATAATCCTTGTGTTTTACTAAGAAGCTCCTAGAGTCTGGCAGTACAGATGCAACAACAGGCTTCTGTTGCATATTTCACATTGGATATGTTCAGTATTAAATATCTATTTCCCCTTGCAAAAGGGAGGAATATCACAGATAACAAGGAAATATCTAACTCCACAATTAATTAATAGTACTTTCAGGAGAGTTCTATCCTTACCCACGTTTGGAAAATATTTTGTGATATAAATACTCACCTAGAGCAAATGTAAAATTTGAAATATGATTTTGCTTTTCCTTATTAATTGCTTCATAAAAATTACATTTTCTGAGCAGCCAGTATTAGCTTGTACATATATATTATGCAGCACAATGGGTTTTTTCTTTTTTTTAATTTTATTTAAAGGTTAGGAGTTGTTATTTGCCTGGGGGGGATTGCTGACAAAGCACTTGGCAGCAGGTTCAAAACATCAACAGTAAGTATATCAGAGTATTCTACCTGCAAGCATGCTGCAATAAAGTGCTATCATTCAATTCATACACATTACTTAGTTAACGTTTTTCTTAATGTATCTGGATTACCAGATCATTATATCATTACCTGATAAATAGTGTGGGTAATGAATTGAGAGAGTAACTACATACCTTCAGGAAGAACCTGCCCGATAACAATAATCCATTAGAAAAACTGGCAGTATCCTCTGATCTATTGCCCGCAAAGCTATGACTTGATGGAGAGTTTCATTCCCTCTGCTCAGCACTCCAGAAGAAAATCGGCACAATTTAAATATTTCTCAGGATGTGACAGCTCTCTAGTTCCCTGGTAGCATTCTGTTCCCAGGGGTTGACAATCTGGTGTTCCAATGTGCACAGAGGAGTGAAGATGAATTGAAAAAGCTTGAGATAAATTAGGGATGGCTAAGTTAAAATTGTCTCTGCTCCCGAGTCTCTCATCTGCAGTCTGCAAGCCTATTTTGCAGTGAAAAAGCTAGATGGCAGGCTGCCTCAGTGAGTTCTTCTTAAGCTACAGGGAGCATTTTCAATGAAGAAAAATTCTCCCATTATCTAAGCTAATGTGACTGCAGCTAAATCTAGTCTTAAAAGGGTCTGCTAGCATGAAATTCATTCCTACTGTAGCATTATTCCAAGTTACAGGTTTGAAAAGAAAAAAAGGGGAAAAAAGAAATAAAAACATACAAGACTAATCTAAATATTTTATTTGAAAGAAATAGTAAAGTTTTTTAGCTGACAAGTGATGGCATGGTTTTTGATATAGCAGTATTCAATAATTTAAGTGCAGGAATTTTTCACTGCTTCACTAACTTTATCTACTTATACTGAAATTATCTTTCCTCTACCTATTTGTTGTGTCTGCTTTTTTACGGTTCTCTATGTATTTCTTTGCAATTATCTTCTTTAATTTTCCAGTAGAGAAAGTGACAGTATTTTCCTGTACTTGGCACAAACTGAAGTCACAGCTAAAATTCTGGATAATTGATGCATTTGGACATAGTAGATAACAAGCCAAAAAGATGTGAATAATATTTTTCCATACTACCATAAAATTTTGCTAACAAAAATTATCAAAACTTCCTGACAGACTGTTGATCTTTAACTATAAAGCACTTCTCTCATTGCTTGCAAGGAAAATAGAGCTGAATTTTACCAGATACATTTAGTACCAAAGTTGTTGGACAAAGTTTCTAATTTCAAACTATAATGTAAAAGTTACTATATTGGTAGCTTCAACAGGGGAGTTAAATATTACATATAGAAATAATTTAAAGATAAAACTTTACTATCTCCTCAAACTTTGAATATGATTAACAAAAAAAGCAAATAATTTCAAAGAGCCAAGCTAAGTTGTGTTCCTTAGTAAAGTAGCAAATTCTTTCTTCAGTTTCAACCAAGTTAGCTTTCTGAAGTCCTAGCTACCTACCAGCAATAACTCTCAGACCTGAATGTTCAGTACTATGGATATTCAGGTCCCTACACCAAACAGTAAGCAGATATGTAAGTGAATAAACATGAATATAGCCTTAGATCTGAAGAATCCAGAAAACAATAACCAAATAGACCACTAAGAGACCAATGGAAACTGTGCTTTCCATCAATTAGGCATAAACAGTCACTGAAATACTGAGAAATCAATGCTTAGATTTGTTTTCTCTGTTCCTCCCCCATCCTAAACTCCCACCCACTGGGAATGTAGACTGTTTCATCTTAACAACAGGAAGCACTTTACTACAAGGATGACTGAGCATGGGAAACGTTGCTCAGATTGATTATAGAGACTCCCACCTTGGAGGTCTTGAAAAAATGCCTGGTCTTGCTCCTGCCTGGTCTTGCAACCAGTTCTTGCTATCCAAAATTTCCTGCTACAATGATTTTTGTTCTAAACTTTCCTTCTCCTCTGCCCACACAGCTACATCTGCTTCTGAAAACAAAGAAACTGCCTGGAAGAATCATTACTTGTTTGGCCAAAGACACACTGTGCTGCAGCCCAGCTGTAAAGTTTCTAAAGCCATTAATTCCTCTTCACAGTAGGATAAGGCTTAATGGAAAACTCTTAAGAGATGAAAGCCACCTGTTAGCCTCAGTTTGGCTTTCAGAATAAACATCACTCAGGTCTCCCCTTTTTCTACAGCTGCTACTTTATGTGACAGCCAGTGACACATTACTTACAGACTCAGTAACATGAATCTAACAGCCACATTGATATTTCTTCTTCCATTCAGGAAGAATCTATAAACTTGAATCACAACAGTAAAAAAGTTACCTCTTTCTAATAGATCATTATTTTACAACATATGATTTATCCATTTTCATAGGTTAGAAGCTATAACAAAATAATGTTTTTTGTGGGTTTTTTTTAATGTTTTGAAGATGTTTTAAAACGTGTTTTAAAATGTACCATATGTTGTAAAAAAAAATTAAGAGCTGTTGGATTTTTGTCTTTGCCATAGTAGAAAATTAGAAAGCAATTTAGCCAACAAAACAACTTAATGTAAAATATTGTATTGAAATTATCAGCTTTGATCATGTGTTCATGTCTCTGTTCTTTTCTTAAGTGAACAGGTAGATAAGCACAGTGTAAGACAATACTGTGATGGAAAGCCTATCAATAATAGCAGGATAGTAAAATCCCAGGCCACAGTAAGTGAAGATAAGCCCCAGGGCAACAGCCATACACACAGAAACAAATTTAAAAAAAACTATTATCTTCAGAAGGCCTCAGTTATTATTGGCTAGCCTTCAATTATTGGCTAGCCTTCACTGCCAGCCAATAATGAGGTCTGGGAAGGGGTGGATCCTGGCTCCACCCCTTCTGGTCCCCAGGGTTGGCTCTGCCTTCCCACCAGGTGCTCAATCACTGGGTCAAGCCATGACTTAGCATTTTCACTACATGCAGATGGAAAAAAATAAAAACAGATAAATGGGAACTTAGGTACTAACTGTGTGATGGGGTTTGTTATTTCAGTTTTATTTGGTTTTGTTCGTCTATATAGAGAGTTTTTAATACTCCCTGAAGGAATCGTAGGCCACACTGTAAAGTGTAGTCACTTGGTTTACAGAGTTTTAGAACAAGATATAGATTTATAAGAAATTTAAAGATATTATCAGTCCACTAGTACAGTTCCAATATCTATTCCACAGTTCTAATATCTGTTTGAGAGTAAATAAAAAGTCTTATGTTCATTTTGGAAACAGAATTGATGCTTGTGGCTCAACGTGCTAGACATTTTTGCCATGCTGCAATACAGTCATGAAAACACATTACAAAATATCAAAAAACAGCAGAACCATTACAGACCAGTGTTATAAAAGAAGATGACAGAGTGGGATATATTGTGATTCTGTGAAGATATACAGAAATTGTAATAGACTTGACTTTATACATCCAAATTTATATGTTTTATGTTTAATTTCTAGAAGACGAGGTTGCACATTGTGTCTATTTAGATTTTAAACATACATAACAATTTGACTTTAGAACTACCCAGGCAGATACTTAAAGAATATAGGAAAACTGTTTAATAGAGAATATACTATTTCGCTAATCTTGAGAACCATAGTTCTCTTTCAACCAATAATTCTCAGCAAGGAAAATAATTTAAATAAAAGGTTATCTTTTCTACATATGTGTGCATACACATACATGTATATGTAATTTTATAAAAAGCCCAAGTGTGTATATATATAAACATAGTAAACTTTTAAAAGTAGTTACCATTATTATTTGTTGAACTCCTGTATAATTTTAACTGCATCATATATTTCACAGCCCACACACAAGTGCACTTGCTTTAAGAGAAGTTGATTATACATACTATCACAAAGATACAGAGACAGGTAAGGTAGGATCTGTAAAATGTAACATTCCACTAAGACATCCTGACACTGTGTTTGTCAGAGGCTTAATTTCCATGGTATCCACTCTGTTCCTTATATCGAATATGCAGTTGGAGTGCATTATGTGAGTTTCTAGAGTAAGTCATTTTATGTTTGTTTCAGCCAAAAGGAAATAATGTGCTGCTTTGATGCTTTCTTCTACTATCCAGTAGTGTAAGTCAAAACATGGAAACATGCAGCACATAGGATATTTGCTCCAAAATATACACGCCCCTACATTTAATGTGACTAAGGTAAAAATCAGAGCTATGTCCTCTTACTATTATAATTGAAATCACAGAAAGAAATCAACCCAGTTAATACAAACTGAAAAAAAAAGGAACACAAAGAAAGTAAATGACAACAACAAAGAAAATAAAAACAAAATAAAAACAAAAACAAACAAGTGAATCTCTTCTTCACACAGCTCTGGTGTCATTATTATTTTTTTCCAGTTTACTGTCAGTTAGAATTTGGCAGTTCAGCCACTTTAAATACTAATATTTAAATTCCATTTTTCATAAAAATTCCCAAACTCTTGTTCTTTTTTTTCTTTATTTGTATGTTCTGAGAATACCATTTAGATCTGCATAATGAAATTAAAATACAAAATCAATAGTGCAAGTAAATAATATATTTAATTGATTAGTATTAAAAAAATAAAAAAACCTCACATGATTCAACAAGAAATCTCCCAGAAGTTTGCATCTGGGAGACATATCTCTTTCTAGCTTCCATTGTCCACTCTCCAGGAGCTTCTAATCTTTAATTAATCAGTGACAAAAGATCATTCGATTTTACTGATTTCAACCTTTTAGCTATCTATTTGTTTCCCTTAGCTCTCATTTACATTACAGTGAATAGAGTGTTACTTTGAACTGACATCACCACTCATCTCAAAAGCTCAGGGCAAATTTAATGTACCTATCTTGAGATCCATAAAGCTACTGTAACACTAACTGATATGTCAGAAGCTGTATGTGAATTGAGAGCTAGAAGAAAATAAAGTAAAACAAAATTCCTGTTTGTCGTGGGCCATATGTAAAATATATAGTATGACTAAGGTGCATAAGAAAAAATATATTTTAAAAAATAAATTTTATTAAACATAGATGGAAGTTGTTGCAAATTTTAGTGAGTTCTCAAGGTGTTTGTAAGAGATTTTTGATGAAATCTTATTCTTCTTGTTTTTCATCCTTGAAAATATATGTGCTGGCAGAAATCAATGACATGAATAAGGTGTGATTGTGAAGTGAGAGTTATCTTTCTCTGTTAAGAAAGGACTTATAGTCCTTTCTAGGACTTATAGTCCCGTCTAGTAAAGAGACACGATCAAATTTTTGAGTTGAATATCTAATTGCAGCTCCATCTAAATATTTGCAAGAAATGTATTTATGTCACAAATAAATGTATTCATGGAGTAACAACTATGCCAAAAAAACCTGATTTTTTTTTCAGCAATCTTCAAAGCAATTCCTTTATGAGAATGAAAAAGTCAAAGTTTATTTTTTTGCTTTTCACAAGACGGTTATGCGTGGTATCAGAATGCGTACAATTATTTTCCTTCAGATAGCACCAGATTGAGACCTCCCTCAGTCCAGGTTTCATCTGAAAGTGTTAACAGCACACGGACAGTTTAGTTACTACTGAGGGATGTGTGGGATGTTCAGCCAGAGACAACCATGACGGCGCAGGGCAGGGGGCAGCTGCAGGATGGACTGTGTTGGGCCACATGAGGGCTAGAAATGCCTGGATTATGCTATGAAAAGGTCAGTGGCAGCATTTCAAAAGAGAGCTGGCCAGATAAAGCCTTACCTATCTTTTCTAATATTTAACAGAGTTCTCTATCATCTTTATATCCAAATTTGATTTTGACACATTTCAGAGACATGCATTTCATATAGAACACAAAGATCCACTACTTAAGACAATTAAGAACAGTACCAAAAAAGAAAAGCAAAACAAACTTTATTTCAGCATCCCTGTTTTTATCTTCATTAGAAAATCAACATCATAGAGTCGCAAAAGCACAGACTTTCACTTCTCATGACAGAAGAAATTGTTACTGGTTTCAACAATGAATGTGAAGGTGCATTACTGCACCTTCGTTAAAGAAGAAACACATTTTCAAATCAAAGGTTTCTGTGGGCATAACAAACTGCATTATACAAAGATACAATAATAGATATGCTCCTAGCATAAGGAATATATGCAAGTGTGGAAAATGAAGTAAAACTTACATGCAACCAATTTATCTGTAGTCAGATTAAAAATGATGGTATAGATGAGAATAATCCTTTGGTAACCTCTACTATTATATAGTAGAGCTATATTATTAGCTCTACTATAAACTACTATTGTAGAGTTGAAAGTATAGTATTTTTTTAACTTGCAGAAAAATATTCATGTCTACAAGAAAAAATACAAGAAAATTGGTATAAAAATTAGCTACTTTCAAACAAAATTCCTTACCTAAATATTTCTAGAACTAGGAAATGCCTATGACTTAGAGATTTTTAAGTCTCTACAGAACGTTAATGTTTGTAATATCTTGGCACACAAGTTAAGTTTTGGAGGATGGTTACATGTATTAATATTTTAAAAAGCAAATGAAGCACAGAAATAAGTGTCTTAGAGTGGTTCCGAATAAAAATATGATCTATCTCAAGCAGACTTTAGCAAAAGCTCAAATAAGACAGGGAGGGGAGGGGAAAATAATAGGAGGGAATAGGAGAAAAATATTATTATTAATAATAATACATGGACGTAGAAGGTAGGATAGATTATGATTAAATATATATATATATAATTTTTTTTTATTGATTAAAATGCAAGACATTTTGTGGAGACAGTTTAGTGTTACTGAAATACTGCAGATACCACTGCAGTTTCCTGACAGGTTGCCTACCTAACTCTTTGGTTGTCCTGGGTAACTGGATTAAATATTTCCCTCAACTTCCTAAATGGCTAAATAAATGGCTCAAGTGCATTTTTCCCCTCTGCAACACTGATAAATGAGTACTTGAGATAAATCTATTACTCTCAATTCATAGCAAAATCCTTTCCTGTGGTGACATACTTTGTCTTTTAAATGACTGAGCTGTTCATGTTTCTAGGTGTATTTAGTACATTGCATTTTAAGCACTATTAATTTATGCAGACATCTTGCTCATTTTCAGGAAGAATATCAAACTACTTTACTCATCACTGTAACTATTAATGGCATCACTGCTACTGTACCTAGATACACTTTGATAAATTGATTTGAGTAAAGTACAAGCCATTCACATATCTAATAAAATCAGAAATTCTACAAAATCTCTAAGTCAGCTGTGTTTTAATTCATGGATCTGTAAATCACTGCCAGAAAAAGACATTACTTGGAAAAATCCAAAAGCCTTCTGTAGACTGTATTATAGTTTTGACATACTGTTTACAGTTTTTCTGGACATATATAAACTCTCCAAATACTCCAGTTACAACATGTGAAATTACTTACAATATACAACAGTATAGACATAATTTCTTGATGAGAAACTCCACTCTCCTTTTGGAGATGAAAAATAATTTTGCCTAATCACTGATTTAAAATATTTATTGTATTTAAAAAAATATATATGACAATTTGACTATATATTTTCCCACCAACAGCCAAATTTTAAATGCAAGAATTAACTTAAATGGAATTATATTTAGAGAGTGTGAGGATAACATAAGACAAGGAGCACATATAACATCGAAGGGTACATTTACTGCAGCAAATCTTGCACACAGACTCATTTAAATGCAGCATAGAATAAAGTCTGTTTTATTCTCCCACTGCTGTTTTTACTATGAAATAAATTAATATGGCAATTTCCTATTCACTGGTGAAAACAAAATTGGATTTTTCACAAACAAATTGCCTGTATATTTAAAAAGGAATTAATTCCTCACACACATTTTATTCATACTATCAAAGATTTTTAAAATGCTTCCTCATCATCACTACCAGGCTGATCATCTTCATCTTCCCCAATAAATATCACAGGTTTATTGATGACGTGTTCTAATATTATGCCCTTGAAATTTGTTAGAACATTCCTCTTTAGACAGTTAAATTGTTTTTAAGCAAACAATGTAAACATCACGACTACAACATGCTTTTAGCTTTCACAGTGTTTTCATTAGTATCATGCTGCAAATCAGTTTAGTGGCCAGTGGGTAGCTGCACAGGGAAAGTGAATTCAGCTTCTAACAAAAATGAGGGAAAGGAAGAAGTTAAAGAAATGAACCTAGGAGGATGACTATGAGGAAATTAATTTATCTTGATTCATCAAAAATTCATCTCACATTCCTAACCATGTTCTACTCAGCCAGATCAAGGACTTTCTCAGCTTGTGTCTTATAAAAGCTGAGAAGAGCCTGGGGGTTGCCTTCATAATAGTCAGCAGAAATTCCCTGCAAATTCTTCCTTGGGCTTAAGTTCACTCACGACATTATTTTGCAACGATCATTTATCATTGACTTAGCATCCCATGGACCTCTCTTTCATTCATTCACTCTGACCCTTCCTGAGGAATATCACTCACAGCTGATTCCATCCTCAGGCTGCATGCTGAAATTGGAAATGAAACTGTCTCTTCACATGAGGACTATAGTCTCCTTGTATTCACAGATATGCACAAACATTGAAAGTCCCATCATCAAGATCATGCTGCACACCTCCAGTTCAGCAAGCTGTGTGATTTAATGTTTCTTGAAATATGAGGTCAAAGGGAAAAAAACATTATGGTGATTAAAATGTACTCAGCTAATGCTTTGTCTTCTAAATAATATCAGTCTATTGTGACCTATTCTTGTTGTTTCTAAGGTGTTTGACGGGAACTGGGTGAAGATCTTCCTGATACCTATTTTCTCTTTTGAAGATCTTTTCCACCTTTTCTCTTCACTAAGAGAGCTTTTCATGTTGTCCAGTATATATCTGACCTAAGGTCTGAGTATTGTCTTGATCCTCAAGTCATCAGCTTTAATCTTTTTGAATCAGATTCAACATATACCCAAGGTTATACTGTGAGGAACAAAACTGAAGAAAGGTTCTGTGCAAGCCATGCTTTTCCTTTCAATAGATATCATCTTCATCCTGCTTTATTTGGACAGTTGGACTGGATGGTCTTATAAGTCTGTTCCAGCTTTGGTGATTCTATAATTTACTGATAAGAAGCACAGCAAACTCTTTGTATTCATTATAGAAGTATATAAGTGAAAAAAAAAAAGAAAAAAAAAAGTGTTCTTACTGCTATTCTTTATTCCTGTGAAATTCTACTTGAAATATTTAAGGATAAATACACTGAATTTACCATAATTTCAATGAAGTTACATATGTGATTATATTCATTTCATTAATATTCATTGTTCTGAAACATTTCATACAGTGTAATAAGACAGAGCAAGTTGAGTTACTTTATTCTTGATGCACCTAATAGCTTACATTATTATTATTATGAAGGATTTTTTTTTTCTTTTCATGTGTGGGAGATCTCTTCTTTCACCTAAGAGCTCATATAACCAAGGTATAAATGCTGTTAAAGCTGCCAAATTCTTTCCAACCCACATCAGCTTTCTTAACTAAATCAATTCATTTAATAACACATTCTAGGTACTATTGTGAGAATACATCTCCAAAAAACCAGGAATGTAAAGCACTTTAAACAATTTCTTATAGGTAGGTATAAAAAGCATTCATACATTTGAATGACTTTCAAATTACTTCTTTGGGCAATAAGTAACTACAATAATGATTTCAGACTAAATATCCTAATAATATTGTCTTTCACAATCAAATTACATAAGAAGACTTGTGATTAAAGGCAAAAATAGAATAACTCTTATTAAACAAAAATTGCCAGGTGATTAATTTCACCACAGAACAGATAATAACAAAATGAATATATGTTTCTTCAACCAGTGAGAAATGTTACTTATTCTTCCTTTTCTCTTTACTAAAACTTTATTCCTTTCAGTCACTCATTAAAAACAAAAAACAAACCAAGTCAAAATAAAACAAACTCCGTCAAGGGGAAAAAAATCCCTAAAGCAAGTATTTTTAACTGTAACTTAATCTGCTAAGCATTTTTACTTTCCATTACTAACCTATATGTGTAGGTAATAACACTTACAAATGGAGAGAAGTAAAAGAAATCAGCTTTCAGTTGATTATTTCAAATAATCATTTTTATGTCAGTCCATATGTTATGTTTTACTGTGAATTAAATGAGGATTGTGAAGCACATTTAAGCTATGATATATATTATATTCTATATAATTACTAGTGATAAGAAAAAACTACTGTTGGCAATGATAACTGCTGGTCCTTATTGTTTGCTCTGAGAAAACATGTTGATATAGGGGTCTAGCTGGGAAAAAGAAACTGGAAAATAGCTAACTCAAATTCAGTCAGTCATCAAGATAAAATCAAGCTTACTTTTACATTAATTATATTTTTGTATAGTTTACTGTTTTCATTAGCTTTTTATCATCCTAAAAGCCAGTCTAATACGAGTCTATACATAGAGCATTTTTGGCAAAATACTGTACAGGTGAAAGTACTTCAGATATATATGTACCACTAAGAAAATACAATGTTTGCCATAACAAACAACTGCAATTCACACCTACATTCCAAATCACTTAAGTTCTTATGATCTACGTGATATATAAGCAACCAAATAAGAAAATAACTGCTCTTTTGAATGTTATGTTCATTTAGAATCAAAATTCTTGATGATTAATGTGGTATTCTCCTTTATCTGTGTGCTTGTTTTGGGGCAATACAGCAAGTTCAAAACACTCTGCAAAATTATGTTTTCATCTAATATAGAAGTGTTTCTGGACATATGGACAACTGGAAAATTTTGAGGTATTTTAAAACTATACTAAGTTCTGCACAATGAACCTGGTCTTCATCGCCTACAAGAAAGCACAGAATTTTAAGTACTTTGTTTCATTATATTGCTAGCTGCACTGACTACACATGATAGATCAAAGAATTGATATTAAATAGTTCATTCAAGAGTGACTCTGAAAATTTCCAGATACAGAAAATTATTTCACTATGCTCTGAATTCTTAGGAAAGTGATCTTGCCTATTGTTAATTTATTACAAAGTTAAATGGTTCTAATCATTTATGTACACAAAAACTTGTGCTTAGATGAAAGGAACCACTTAACCCAAATACTTTTTCTCTGCTCTTGGTAAATCCATGACCAAGAATGGTACAGACTGAAAAGAAGTATTTCATTCCTCATTCCAAGTTGCAGATAACAACCGGGCATAAGACATTTGTAATAATTCATATTACCAGCATTTATTGACACTTCAGAGGCCTAGACAATCTTTGTTCCATAAGCTTAAAGTATAATCTGCTTCACTAAATTTTTGCAGCATTATAGAAAATGAACTGATGCTTCCCCTCAATCAAGTATGTTTGATTGACATCAAACAGACTTCTGAATATAAGAATAATCTCATTCCTAAAAGCTGCAAAAAAAAAAAAAATTAATGTGGTTCTTTAGTTAAATATAAAAAAAAAACTAGATATGTTTATAAAGCAAGTATAAAAGTGAGTTATGTATACTAGAGAAACATCTGTAAAAATCTTTACATTTCAACACTTTCTTTTATTTTAAGCAGTTAATTTTACTGGTTCTATCATTAATTCCTATACCTTGCCAGACAAAATACAAATAAAATATAAATAAATACAAATAAAATACAAATAAATATTTACATAAAACCCTAGAAGTTTCTCTTTTTTTTCCTTTCTATATTGAGAATATTTTACCTAATTTCAAATGAAAAAATATTTTCTTTCTGTATAGAAAACAAACATGCAAACTACTCTAAGTTTGTTATTTCAGAGTTTTTTCTCTGTATAATGTATTGCACATCATGTTCATGTATAGCACAGATCAAGAGCTTGCTTGAGTTCACATAGATAAGGGGTGATTACTCCATGTAAGAATATTTCCAGAAGGATGTGGATAAAGAAAAAGCAAGATGTATCAAGCAGAGATCAGGGCATCATGGGAAGAACAGATACGTATACACAGGATGACTTTGAGGAGGATAGAAACAACTTTCCATGGGTTCTCCTGGGTACCTGTTTGGAATTTGTTGCAACCTGAAAAGTCAGTGAAGATTACTGGATGAAATGTGAGACTGGAGTAAAAGAACATTACTGGAAGTGGACAGGGTTCAGAATGACTTAATAAATAAATAAATTAATTAATTAATTCCCCATTCACACAAGATGTCATAGTTCACACTCCTCCATCTTCATTATAAAGGATTCTGATGCTAAGTAAACACTAGATCTAATTAACTGGGATCTATGAAACATTCCTGTTTTTAGATCTACTGTGAACTGAGAAAGATGATGTGACAAAGGCAGTTTTTGACAGCCACCTGAAATCCTGTTTATGCAAGCAGATCATTGCTGTCAATGGGGAAAAGTTGCTACTACAGTAATTTTATTTACCAATTTCACCCATAGCTAGGTACTTCCTTTTGGGAAGCAAAAATAAATGAAAGAATTAGCAGAATATTTGTTCATTAATTCAATGGTTGCTATAAACCATATCAGCTAAGCAAACTGCCCCTTCACTCTGCCAATTTCTAATTTATTACTCTCCTCCATCCTTGCAATATATTTTTAAGAAGAAAACAAATTACCACTAGGTACAGAAAATACTAGTGTTATAAGTGCCATAAATAACCATTCTTCTGCAGATCTTCGCAGTACAGAACTGGGAAAGGTATATAATAATATGTAACAGAGAAACCTTATGTATGCCAAAGAAGTCATGCATGCAGATCTATTTTATGATAAGATATTAAACAAAGCTATGAAATGTAGTTTTTTGAACCTTATTTCTTATTAAACTGACCAAGCATCATTAAAATGTAAGTCATGAACAGATATATTGCCTGATGTTTAAGATACAAGGAGTTCTATGGAGATAAAAAAAATTATGAAAATATATAAATATGTGCAAAGTTGACTAACGTTTTTTTTCTTTGACTCAAAAATTATTACTTATCACATATGCTTTTCTAAGGAATTTCTTGTTCATGTGAACCAGTTAAAATAACTATAGACTGAGGAGATTAAGTGGATACAAATGTAGTCATTTTGTCATGTAGCATCTCCACAGTATTACCTATATCACAGACACTGCAACAGGATATGGTAAAATCAATATCATGCACTCTGTTTATTTTCACTTATGTGAGAGGTCATTTATCAGAGACAAGAAGAGCAGTTGTCAGAACAGTAAGTGTACATTAAATGCTTCAATTTGCTGGTTATAACTGGAATTAGCCAAGAATTTTAGATAGTATCCATTCCTCACAAATAGTTCGTGATTAGACTTCTTCCTCCAGTAACAATTAAAAACTCTGAGTGGAGAAGGGTGATTCAGAGGAAAAAAGGGAGCAGTCACATTCAGTGTTTGACATCTAATGTGACAAGACTTTTTTTTTCACTTTACTGGGTATATATTTTTTCTTTTCTCTTTGTCACCATTTCTCATCAATTTCTACAAATTGTAAGATGGTTTAGCATAGGAAGCATCATCAATATGCAACTCAGTTAGGTACGGAAGCATTAACACCATCTTTTGTTTTTTTTTTTTTTTTTCTACAAGGACAAATTAACTGTAATTAAGAATTTCAAAGAAAGTGAAGGAAGATCAGCCTTGGATGCCTTGAATATAAATATATTGAGAGGTATTCACAAAAGCTCACTTAAGATTAAAATAATTCGGCTAAAATATACCACTAAAAATAATTTGTTTGCACTATTAAAATTCTACAGAACAATGCCACTGTTGCTCTTTGATTTTGGAATTCTTGCCATTCAGAGAATGTAAAAGTGATGCAACGTGAACTGTTCTGAGTAGCAGCAGTTTATACCTGTTGTGAAGTACAAGTGAATTAAGCTATTATTATTTTGTCTTTTCCTCTTACCCTTTTTGTACTTGTACTTTCATAAACAGAATTCTACTATATGATTACCAGCACCAGTCCTGAATAAAAAATCTGATATGAAATAGTATTATTTTATCTAAGTTCTATGGAAGATAATTTCATATAGAACTTGATCCAACTAACATGTGGGATTCTACCTACTTCAAATCAACTTCCACGTGAGATACAGTTCAAACAGTGAGAATCATTTGATTAACCACAGAGCAAAAAGCATACAGATATTTAGACACATCTGTGTTATATTACCCCCAAAATACTGCATAACAAATTTCCCACATTTTGTAGTTAACACTGAGACTAAAAACTCTGTTTAAATTGCATGCATAACATAAAACTCTATAAATTAATATTTTATATATTAATTTCAGTATTAATATCTCTATGTATCACAAGCATTGCCACCTACAACATTGTCAATGGTTTATGGATTAGTTTGGTCCAGTTCCATGACTAATGGAACCTTTTTCATCAGTAGTTCATCTTTTCATCTCAGGCTCCAGATTGTTCTTGAAGAGATATCTTTCTTTTATGGCTAATATAACTGATTACCAGAGGGTGGTGACTCCATCCAGACATCTACTAATTCCTCTCTCAATAACTGAGTCTCTGGCAGTGCATCCTAATTGATGAACCACCATCCAGAAACATGCTTTTGGCTCCAGAATCCCAGCACTGAAGCAGCCAGGTGACAATACTCTCATTTGGGCACCATGCAAACTTTCTTGAGCCTTGGATTTCAGCCGTTTTCAGAGGATGTCAAGTAGTGGTAACTTCCTCCTCCTCACTCTCTTCTCCTTGTCTGTTAGTTTTTTCCATTGCCTTTCTTGATGATGGTGGTTTCGGGGAGGGCCCCTCACCTGGATCTTCCTCTACTTTTTGTTCTAGGCGTGACAACACACGTTTCCATTTCTGTCCTTCCAAAGAGGAGACTGACATTGATACTTGTGCCTCCTGAGATTGATCAGGCTCAGCATGGGGACTTCCTATTTTGTTTCAGATCTCAGAAATCAGAAATTCTCTCTCCAAAATGGTATTATATAGAGCTTGGTTAAGCATAAGCCATGCCACAGATGAGTCCTACCTCCTCTGATCTACCTAAGTCACATCATCCCAGACTCAAATGCTTGCTTAGTTTCTTGGGATCCCCCAGGTGTTCAAGAGTGAAATCCCATGACTCTGGGGGTCCTCATGCTTCTAATATTTTTCCTATGTCACTCCATATTCCCTGCCACTCAGCATTCTTTGGTTTTGAGGAAAGATTCCTCTAGATGTTGTAAATGAGAAGGAGTACATTTAGAAAGATTGATAACATGAGTAACATTATCACTAATTCAACATTACAAAATTGCATAGGGAACTGAAAAGACAACCTGGAAACCAATCTAAACATCATACTGTTTGTAAAATTAGCTACTCCCTCTGGGTTGCGACTATCAATTTTTAAATTGTAAAATGTTACATTAGGTAAAAGACAGGTGTCTCCATCAGTGCCCTGAATTTGCTTTATATACTCATACCTCCAGATCAGAGTGCCAAGCTTAATTTAGTCCCAGTACATTCTGAGTATTAAAAGTGAAAACAAGCAAACAAACAAACAAACAAACAAAAAACTATGGAATGCAATCCCTTGAAGAGCAGTTTTTCAAAAGAAAGCATTCTTTTTCTTTTTTCTTTTTTTTTTCTTTACCAAAGCAAGCTGGCACCCTAAAACTTTACAAATATCCCATAATACCCATAGTATTGGCAGTCTGATGGACTTCAAGGCCATGTTTTCAGTACAGCACATGTAAGTGAGATTTAACAAGACCTAAGTATACAGTCTTGCACCTAAGGAGGAATAACTGCATGCACCATAACAGGCTGGGGGGTGACCTGCTGGAGAGGAACTCTGAGAAGAAGGATCTGGGTGTCCTGGTGGATGACAGGCTGGCCAGGTGACAGCAGAGTGCCCTCATGGCCAAGATAGCCAATGGGATACTGGGTTCCATGAAAAAGAGCATGGTCAGCAGGTCGAGGGAGGTGATCCTTGCCTACAGTGTCTATTTCTGGGCTCTCCAATAAATAAAATAGACAGGGACCTCCTTGAAAGAGTCCAGTGGAGGGCCACAAAGGTGATAAAGTGCCTGGAGCATGTCTCTTATGAGGAAAGGCTGAGCAACTCGTGTCTGTTTAGCCTTGAAAAAAGAAGACTCGGCATCTGATCCACATCTATAAATATTTATGGTGCAGATAGCAAGGGGACAAGGCTGGACTCTTCTCAGCAGTGTGTGGTGATAGGACAAGGGGATATGGTCACAAACTGAAGCATAGGAAGTTCCACAGAAATGTGTGCGGGATCTTCTTCACAGTAAGGATGACAGAGCACTGGAGCAGGTTTATGGGCTGGTTCGGCCTGGTACTGTGGCTAATAGGGCAGGGGACCCACAGACCCAGGATGTGGGAAAGGGAAATGGAAAAAAAAGGGAAAGGGTAGGGAGACTGCCCCAAAAACACAACAGCTGCAGCAATCTGATGAGGAAAACTTACTAATAAGATATTGGAATGCAAAATAATACAATATAATTCAATATATTTGGAATTGAAGCTAATATATCAAATAAAGTGAGAAAGAGTGTCTGACACCAAAGGCCTTACTTTAAAGCTGAAAGCAAGACAGCTAGGGAACTCCACTACTGACAAGACCAACAAAAGAGAAAGTCTCAGGACTTGCATGCAATTTTATCTTTCGCTCTGAGTGGAAAATGGGATTGCAAAGTCCTCTGGGGTATGTAGTTCTTGTCTCTTGAGAACCAGGTACCCTGAAATTTGGTAGTCCACGAGACCGGAGCATTAACACTTATGATGTGGAATACCAATAACAAAAAATATAAAACCATGACAAAGAGCAAGTTGTATCTTACAGTCAAAACTAATTGAGAAGACTTACTTAAATTAGTGAGTTCCCACCAGGAATTTCTACAATGTAGATCCTCGCAAAATGAGAACTGTTATTAAATAGCAATGTCACTTAGGTACTGGGCAGATTAATCAAGCATTCCCCTAATTAAAAAAGATTATGCCTTGTTCTATCAACAGAGATATCCACAGATGTACTGTGAATTTAATATTATGCTACTAGATTTCAGAGAAAAATATTGTGATAACAACCTTGTGCAACCTCAAATTTTATATGTTAAACAACTCTCATAATCAGTATCATATTGCTGAAAAGAAGAGACAATTTACATTTTGTAAATACGAACTTTCAAGATGAAGCTAGAAGAGAAAAATAGACAAAATATTTTTTATGTTCCTCAACATTAGTCATTTGTGGCTTTTCAATCAAGGAAGCATAAGACAAGCTAAACAGAATCCACCACCAAATCTCAAAAAGAAGAGAGCGAGAAAATTGTCAAGGTACCGAAAAAAAAGCAAATACATTGGTTGCTCCAAAAGTAATACTGCCTACTTATTCCCATGGAAACTACAACTGATATAAAGAGCATAATAACACTATTTGATAGAGCGAATTCTCGACTACAAAGCACTATTTTTCAGCATAGCCACCACCATTATCTATGCATTTTCACCACTGATGAACAAGAGCCTGCACTCACGCTTGTAAAAATCATCATGGCCATATAGGACATGGCTTGTCTTTCACATCACTGCTGCCACTCCAATGCACCACCCACTACCCCACTGTGTTCACATCCAATAGTTGATCTCCCTAAAAATTCAACAAGTGTTGTGAATGTGTCACGCTCCCATATAAAGGAGGGAGACGAGGTCCTTAGATTATGTGTATACCCGGAGTGAGATTAAGAAGCAATGGTTCAAATGTTGGTCCGACCAGTTTATTACCACTATTGACCAGGGAGATGGGGAAAGCGGACACTGTTAGGGTGATGGGGAAGGGAAGGCGAGCGATAGGAAAGATAGGAAAGAAGCAAGGATTTGTACAACGCAGGGATAGTCACCAGCCAGGATCCCAGGGGCGGTCCGGTTGCAAGCGGCTCCAACAGTCCGAGGCAGAAGAGCAGGGGCGGCAGAAGCGGGGAGAACAGCAGCAGCGACGGGCAGCCCTGAGCAGCAAGCAGCTGTCCTGGAGAAGCGGCACTGGGTCAGCACAGGAACAGCGTCAGCCAGCACCGGAGAAGCAGCGAACAGTGATCAGCTCGTGAGGGTTCAGACGGTAGAACGCCTTGAAGGAGCATAGATGTCCAGGAGAAAGCAGCATGTCTCAGGCAGCAGGCCCAGGAGGGAGTTCAACAGCAGGGATCAGCTCGTGAGGTTTCCGATGGAAGAACACCCAAAAAAAAAACAACAAAAAGAAAAAAACACACTCTCATGGTGGTCGATCCCTCTTTTATCCTCCATTTCTCTTGCCTATGTGGCAAATCCCTTGCTAGCGTGCCAGGCAAGCGTATCCTGAGAGATGGCTGTCTCCCCACGGAGATGTGTACCACACAAAAGAGTGTTAAGTGGCCACTGAGCTGCAGCTTCTCTCTCTTTCGTTGCCCCAGGACACTTGTCCCTTAGACAAAGGATTTCGCAGCCCTTGCCCAGGACTTGCTTGGACATGTTCATCAGCAAACTTCGAAGCAATGGTATAAAATAATAGTCTCTTATATAATGTCAGTGGGTGCCACAAGACAGATGTCTGCTGACATCTGTCACGTAGCAACAAAGTGTAATGGAATATTAATGGGAAGTTTCTACCCTTCCTGCCATACAATCACCATCCACCTCTTATTTCATGGTCCGACATAATAAAAAATAGGAAGCACTACATTTGGAGCAGCCCTCATATATCATTTACCCATAACTGTCATAATCTATCATGAAGACTGAAGTGGTTGACAAACTTGGTATGGAGAACTTCGTAATTCTATTTGATCCTGCAAAGAGTTGTGCATGTGTTTGAAGTGAAACATATAAGTAGTACATTGGGTTTGTTTACCTACAGGATTACATGCATACACAGTTGTTTGAAGAGCTGATATCTAAGTCATCTGCAAGAATATTGAACCCAAAACTAGGATACTGTTTCCAGAATCTGGTTAGAGAGAACAGGAAGAATAGATCTGCAGGAGGACCTTGTTTTTCAGCCTTTTTTGATAAATAATAAATAAATAAATAATAATTAATTTCAGTCTTTAAATTAGAGCCGTAGCTTTTTATTCCAGAGTAATATAACTACTTTTTAAATGCAATTGTAGATATTAGGAATTTTGAGAAAAAAAATAATCCAGGAATAATTTTCTACTTCTAAGGGAGAAAATATAATTACCCAACCTTTGATATCTTAATGTTTATACTCTTGATTTCATATAGTGAGACACTTGAAATTATAGCTTTTAGTATCTAAATTAAAAAGAAAAAAGCAAAAAAATAATTAAAGCAGGTCTTAGTCACATGCAGTGATCCATTTAAATGTACCATAGCAGCCTGGCAACTTCTTTCTAAATCTAATCTCAGATCCTTTTCCTGCTTCAGTTCTGTTCCTATGTAAGTCAAGTAGCCAGCCTGATAGTAAATACTTCCACAGAAGTCCCACTAAGTGAGTTTTTTCAGAATATTTTCTTCAAGAACACATTTGTTGTTCCAATAATCCACAATTTATCAAACTGTGAAAACTGAAGAGTGACTTTTGGCTCATGTTAGAGTTTATTTCTCCAGGACCTGCTGCTCAAACTTCTGTCATGTAAAGCAATGTTTGCTCTGCCAGACTTTTCAGCTGACTGGTGTTGCAGTCCTTCTTTTATGTTTTGAACAAAGCTCTAAAACATCCAGGTTGGAAATTAGTTTAAGAGAAGAAATAGGCAAAAAGTAAAAATTGTGGGACCTTCCGGATATTGAGATAAAAGTAAGGAAAAAAAAAGCTTAAACATAAAGATTTAGAATCCACCATAATACCACAAAATCAGATCTTTCCCCCTTTCTGTTGACACCTAATGTTTGAATGACTGCATAAAACAATTTGCTTCTTGCTGCTCCCTTCCTTTCAGAGCCTGACATTCTTTCCATCTCGAATGATTTAGCTTAAAATGGTGCTATTAAAATCTATTAATATGTTCAACTAACAATATATTTTGAACATAAGTCTTTTGAGTAGTGATTATTTTGATAATATACTAGCTTAGTTTGTGGAGCATACAATGAAGAAGGAAGTAAATTCTTCCAGCTGGATTGGTCTTTCTACGCTTTGATTTTGGGTTGGTAATTTAAGTCTTACATTTGTTTGGATTTTGGAGTTGTGGATTTATCCAGAAGTAACAGTTTTTGCTTCTGAAACACAAATTTCACTTTTTCTCATTCATACACTAGAAGTCTCATACAAAATCATTACAGATAAAATCCTATATTTCTTAGTTGATAATGATTGCAGTCCTTCTTCAAACGTTTACCTTGCCCCACAGAATAAGCCTAATGTATTTATTGATTATTACAATGTATTTATATATTTGTTTTTGTGTTCAAGTTCCTACTGAATATTTTTTTCCTGGTTTGAGGTGAATTTAAATCAAAATAAATAGGTTCGCTTTAATACTATTTATGTTCTCTACTTACCCTCTGATACATCTGTTTGGAATGCATATTTCAAACTCTACAAATAAAAGCAGAATGTCATTTTCCAGTTATGTATCTTTTCATATCACATTACTCATCATTTACTCAAATATGCACACACAAAATTAAAACTGATAATATGTTTACAGAATTCACACCGAAATAAAACCCTTAGTGGAAGCTGTAAAATAAAATATGAGTGTGATGGGCATTTGAGAAGGGAGATGAGAAGGAAATAGTAGGACTCTGATATGGAATACTGCAGCACAAGAGAGCACTTTCTATAGCAGATTTGGTAGTCAACAAGGCAGAGAACTACACTTTATCACACGGTGCAGATAGCATGGCTGCAAAAGATAGTGCTTTGGTGGCAGATAAAGGCGGTACAGTGATCTTGGCAACACAGGAAAGTGCTCTTTGTAACAATGCAGACAAGGAAAGTGGTAGCCTTCTTGCTTCCACATAGAACTGATTTAAAAAAAAATCCATGCTTGAAATAAACAGTGATCTGATTGATTTGATTTTATTTTTAAAGTCAGCTGCACTCAAAGGATGAATTTTGACTATATGCTTTTGTAGGCTATATTATAAGGTTTTGTTTTGTTGTTAATTGAAAGCTTCCAAAAATACAGGACTGTAAAATAGATTGATTTTTTTCTTCTTTCATGAACACTCCTCAGAACTACAGAATTTCAATCTAAATTTTCACATATCTTATACTTTAAACTTGGTATGGATTTATTTTGCTATAGTACTTACACATCTTAACTATGAACTACATTTTTGCACATACATTAGCATCTCTTGAACTGAAATACAAAAAGCAGTATACAAGATATGGGAATGATAGGCAACAAAAAAGAAGTAGACAAGTTTTTCTCAGATACTTAGGGTGAAATTCAAGAACAGTGCCCATCATAAGCTAAATCTAGCAAGGGACATTAGCAGTAACAGAAATGGACCATACCCTTATATTAATTACAATTAGAAGTTTGGGGCAAATATGGGTTTTTTTTTTTCTTTTTTTTTTCTTTTTTTTTTCTGATGCATGGGGGAACGAACAAGTCAGAGGCTGAACAATTCAGTGCCTTTCTGTCTTGACCTCCACAAACATTGCCTGTGCTCAGACTTCAGTGCGTATCAGCATAACCAAGGAAGCTAACAGTTGACTGGGGGCAGCAGCTCAGAATTACATTGAAAACTTGGATATGTGTAAATATACCAGTTGTTAAAGCATTAGCTTTTTATCAGTTATATCAGGTTAAAAGTGCTGAAAATATGGGTGGATCTGATGCCTGTTATCTGTGAAAAAGAGTGAAAAACGTTGGAGAGGCCAATGATTGATCAAAAACTTAATGTTACACTCACTGTTAAGAAAGACAAGGAGAATATGCAGAGCTCTGTGCTGGCCAACCTCGTTTCAGTTGTTGAGAAGGAGTATTCGTTTTGGAATACATTTCCAAATATATTCAGGATAAGAATAACCTGTTATATACCTTGACTTTTTAAAGCCCTTTGACACTGTGTCCCACAGCATTTTCTGTTGTCAGATGATGAAATGTTGGTTAGAATAACTGAGCACTAAATGGGGTCATAATTGGTTGGACTAGGCTCAGAATTTATTGATCATTATTTTAATATCTGACTTGTGGCCGGTAATAAGTGGAGTATGTCCCAGGTCAATACCAGGATCCTTATTTTTCAACATTCTCATTGATTTAGATGACAAAGCAGAGTGCACTCCCAGCAATTTTGCTGATGTCACTAAATTAACAGAGCGATTGACACAAGAAATTTTAGAGCTTCAGTTCAGAGTATAAGTGAGGACCAGCAGAGGTCTTACAAAGTACCACAGAAATAAAGCATGTTTCAAAGTGGTCTCTGTTGTGACTGGCTGAGCTCTGCGTTTGTACTCATTACAGCCAGCAGCTCCTATTTAGGTGTTATGGGATGTATGAATTTTCACCTTCGTCATGGTGAGATAAAAATGAGGGAAAAGAGGACAAAACAAACAACAAAAAAACACATGAGAGTTGGGTCAGGCACTGGAACAACCTCCTCTGGGAAGTGGTCACAGTACCAAGACTTCTGGAGTTCAGGAAGTGTTTGGACAACCGTTTCAGATATATAGGTTGGATTTTAGGTGATCCTGTGTGGATCACCTAGTAGGACTAGATGATCCTTGTGGGTCCCTTAAATTCTTATCTACACAGCAGTAGCGAGTCTGCACTGGATCTAGTCAGTGCCCTCCTCGTTCATGAGTGATGTGAGAAAACTGGAGGTGGGTTTGGAATGTAGAAGGTAGCTTAGCCTTAGCACATGACCTTAAAGAATAAGTTGAGGAAGCTGATTTTCTGACATGAGATTATTTGCTTTGCCACCTCTTCACATTAGACTGCAACTAGAAATAAAGGAACCAAGCTCTGAATAACACAACTAAAAATAAATAAATAAAACCAAGGAACCAAAATGGCAAATAATGCAATGAGTAAGGGCAGCCAAAAATTCTGGTTTGGGTGTTTCAAGCAGATACTGGAAAACATTTATGCTTTGAGGATGGTATTGTAGTAGCACAGAATTTGTCTACAGAAAGCAAAATATGCTCAGGAATCATCTAGTCAAAGCAATCCACAGACATCTACAACTAGTGTTAGTAGTCATCCTTTGAGACGGAAACTAGAGCAGACCTCCAGAAGTCCCTTCCAACAAATATCTCTGCTACTATGTGTTGTAGTTTTTCAGATTCCTTCAGTTCACATAAGAGGTAAGTAAAATAGAAATTCTATTATTTAAAAAGGTCTTACTAATGACAGATATTTTCAGTCTTTCATCCTTGATTTCATGAAGTTACTAGGATGGAGTGGAAAGGTTCGCCACAGAAATCTGAAAATTCTTAAAATACAAATTCTAGAGGTCAGTGTGTTTAAGAATAACAAATTTAAAATTGAAAAAAATGCATTTTTATAATATACCATTCACTTTTAAGCAAATAAGAATATCATAAAACCTACAAATTGTTGTAGGGTTCAAAAATCTATGTAATGAACTTTGCAGAAATAATTGAGAAGATAATGACTAGTTTGTGTATGTATTTAAATACAAAACAAATATCATACAGTACAGTAGCACAGAACTCTGTAGAACGAAGGAATAATTTTTGTATGTCTCTGAGTATGTTCAGGGAAAAAAAGATTTATATATACTAAGAAGTCTATTTTAGCAGACAAATGATCAAATCTTATGGGCAGTGCATATGATCATGTGGCAGACAGAAGCATAAGAGCCGTCAACAATTTTAAATATATCACTATGACTGTATTTATCCTTCAGATATTCAAAAGAGGATGAAAACTTGGCCCGAGTGTAATCACTAAATGTTTTGTCATTGATTTTTAGAAGTGCTAGGATTAAACACATGGAAGTTTGCTAACTATAACCTCATATACAAGCAGCTCATGCAGAAGAGATTGACAGGAATTATTTTACATCTTTTTTATTATTTTAGCATTCTATAAAGCAAAGCATATAGCAAAATCTACTCCTGATTCTTATTTCTGACACTATTAACATACAATAGAAACAAAATATGAAATGATTCTCTCTTCTTTCCACAATGCTTCCCACTATGTTTTCTCTAGAACTAGTACCTACTACATAATGACACATTCAAGATGATAAAACATTAACACAAGAAATATAAGGCATGTTTTTATCATTATAGAAATAAAAATGTGAACAATTTGACACTGCCTTTGTCGATTCTGAGCCCCATCTATGTGCATAAACTTCCTGAGAAGTAAAATTAACCAATTTCTAACCAATCAACTAATAGCAATATATTAACACCATACCATAAAACCAAAGGCTCTTGAAGTACCTTAAAAAATGCATATACTCTTATTTATGAAATGACTGCTATAACTAGAAAATGGTTTTAAAAATTATCTATATACTGCTGATGGTCTGTTTTAGAATTCTGTAGGGTAAATAACTCCTAATGACGATACTCCACCAGGGAATAGTATAGAAGATGGTATATTTTAAGTAGTTCTATATAAACAGTTATACAGGTAATACAAAAGAGAAGATGGCTCACCTTTAAGATGACAAGGCTCGCAGAGGACTCCACATGGGAGGGATCTCCAAGAAGAGATCCTTCCCTGGTGGTGGTCAGCCCTTAAATGGGGTTTGAGAGAGGAGGAACTAGGCTCCACCCCTTCCACCCACACAGGTATATCACCTTCACCTGTGCCCCCATGGCTGACTTGGTGCTCACCTCAGGTGACCAATCAGTGGTTCAGGCCGTGATTCAGCAGTTCCCATACACTCCACCCCTTCACGACATGAACCACTGATCAAGTAACCATAAGGTGAGTTCCCCTTGATACAGAGACCCAATACATCGCGACGCTTACATAATTGCCCGTCGCAATGCATGCTGATGTAATCTGATATGAGTGATGATCGGCGCATCCGTCGAACTCTTCTTTGGGCCAGTGCTCGGTGGTATCTACTGGAAGCATGTAATCATACAGTGCAGGTCCATCTTACGTGTCATCAGTCCCGGTTAGACCATCACCAGATGCTTCACATGGTCTTATAACAACTCTGGAACACTGCAGTATTGTTTTGATTCCTTCTGGTGATTCATAGACTTATGGGGAGTAATACAAGTGTTTTAGAGGTACCAAGAGGGGAAGATCCGCTTTCCAGGGCGAGATACAGGCCGTATTCCTGTCTTGGGTTAACACTTCAGCTTGTACAGGGGCACGCCCTGGTCGCCTGTACCAAACCCTTTGACCCGATGTCTGTGGCTGTACGACTATATCAGGCACCAAAGGGGGTGTCCTGATCTGCCACAGAGACATGATAGGGGTCCCCTTAGCAATGAAGACTGGAGCGTTAACCATTATTTCAGTAGGCCATGTACCTATAACCGGAGGAGCTACCGAACCCCCCACCTCCAATAATCTCCCCCAAGGTGCAAGTAGGCCGCACCATCGTGGTCCTACCTGCACCTTCCAGGGCCATTTTATTCTATTGGTACCTGGTTCTAGGTCCTCAGGGGCAGGGAGCAGAAGGTTGTTCTCATTGCCAATCTGAGGTTTCACTTCATTATCGGTGCCCGTAATTTGGATCCTAAGTGGGGAGGCCCATATTGTTTGTAACATTTTCAAGGCACTGGGTCTGCCATCTCTAGGTCTTTCATTCAGGTCCCGCAGGGTCTCATGGAGTCTCTTTGTCCACCCCTGCAGGGACTGAGAGTCTGTCTTCAGGGCAGCCTTGAGAATACCATTGTAATGTTCGATAAGGCCTGCCCCCGTTGGATTATATGGCAGGTTTCTGCAGGGGGCCATTGGTCAGGAGGCACCCCTGCTGGTCTATCCTGTACCTTTTTTGTTTTTTGAGTTATAATAGGCCGAATCTCGAATGGGTCCATCATAGATGGAGTTTCGAGATCTGCCTTAGAGATCTTTTCCCCTGTCATATCAGAGTCTTCTTCCTCTGATTTTGGGGTGTCTTCTACCAATATATTCCGTATTTGTCTTGTGGGGACATTTAGGCCAGGCTTTTTGGTTGTTAATGTACCCAGCTGTTGTTCCAGTTTCTCAATACGGTCTCGTAATAACTGATTTTCAGTTTCCATATTAACATTTGCAACATCTAACTTGAGTATGGCCATTACTAATGGCCAGGCTACTGCAGAGGCAGCTAACCGCCGCTCCTTGGTAACAAGTATGTCTTTATCTAATCCTACGAAGTAGTCAGTCAAATAAGATGGAGAAGGAGCGGCAGTCCCTGGAACCCGCATGGGTCCCCATTTCTCAATAACGGATGCCAATCCATAGTAGGGTGACCCCATGAATCCTGGAATTAGACCAGGGATTGTCTGTTCTAGGGGGGTAACGTTCTCCCCCTTGGCCCATTTAAACATACTCCAAATAAAGGACATTATGGATTTAGTTAGAGCTGCCTGGCTCGCCAAATGTAGGGTAAATAACTCCTAATGACGATACTCCACCAGGGAATAGTATAGAAGATGGTATATTTTAAGTAGTTCTATATAAACAGTTATACAGGTAATACAAAAGAGAAGATGGCTCACCTTTAAGATGACAAGGCTCGCAGAGGACTCCACATGGGAGGGATCTCCAAGAAGAGATCCTTCCCTGGTGGTGGTCAGCCCTTAAATGGGGTTTGAGAGAGGAGGAACTAGGCTCCACCCCTTCCACCCACACAGGTATATCACCTTCACCTGTGCCCCCATGGCTGACTTGGTGCTCACCTCAGGTGACCAATCAGTGGTTCAGGCTGTGATTCAGCAGTTCCCATACAAATTCACATGTAAAAAAGTGTATACTAGTCATCTTTGACTAGCAAATGTTTTTTCAGTTTCTAGTCCAATTGATAATAATGTTCTTATTTTAACCTTTTGGCACCTAAGATTTATTTAAGAATCAAAAACTATAGTTGAAAAGAATAAAAACATAGTGCATTTAGAGTGACTCAGTAACAACCTTTTGAAAATAGGACTAACAAAAATCTAGATATATTATTTACACAAGTACTACTCATTGCTACATTAGCAAAAGCAATAAAAAATGTTACATGTGGAAAAAGGATGTTTTCTTTTTTAGATAAGTTCACATGCTACTATAACAATCATAAGGGAAGAGGTAATTATGGTTTGGAAAAACTTGCATCAAAATCATTACATCGGCACTTTCATAATAACTTTTTATTCTGTTTTTATTATTATATAAACAATCTAGGTATAGAAATATAAGAAATCTTTTACATACATCAAGTAGAAAATACACACTGCCTTATGAATTTTTCAATAGGAAATGTTAATTTCTGCTTTTATTATTATATTTACCTGCTATCATCATTACAGTAGTACACTAAAGCTGAAAATATATTTAAAAATTATGTGAGGAAAAATAAAATTCATTTTGAAATGAAGTGTTGAAACAAAATTTTGTTATACAATTTATTTTCAAGTAATTGGCAGAATGTTAGACATAATGATTTCCCCAAATATCCTTTTTGAACACTTAGGTAAACTGGGAGGAAACTTTTAACTTGACAATACTCCAGCTAAATACTGACATGGAGTAAGCAAGAGGTAAAGAAGCATTAAAATCCTAAAGTCAGTGAATAGAGAGTAAAATACTGTTAAAGAACAAAATTCTCTTGGAACCTGAATATTTCAAAGAAGATTTTATGGTCTGCAATTTCAAATCTAAAAGAAGGGCTGAAGATGAGCAGATATACATGTTGCTGACAAGCAAGTTCACCTTTTTCACTGACAAGTTCAAGGGAGCTGTTGATGAAAGAGATCAATAGACGCTAATATAAAAAAGCAACAGAACAAATGTCCACATAAGTAGTAGTTACTGATATAAAAATTCCTTTTTATATTTAACCTAAGTAAACAAACAAGAGAATTGTCCTAAATGGATGAAACAAGCAACTAGATATTCTTTGCATGTTGTATACCACGTCTCTTTTTCTGTAACTCTTACGAGTGCTAACAACACTGGCAAGACTTTCTGCTGGTTTTGTGCTACTTGATGGAAGCTTGAAATAAAATTTCATGGAAATATGGTGAAAATGATGTCTAACCTTGCCAAATGAATAATTTTGAGAGTATACATCTCAAGATTATAACTTTTTATGATATATTATATATATCATAAAATAAAAATATATATATTTGATCATATATTTTTATTATTTGGCTTCTCTCTTACTTGTTCCGAGGTTGCTCATTTTCCCTACATTTTGAACAAGAGGTCAAGCGATATCCTAACTGTTCTTTTTAAAAGAATTACAGAATATTCAAAAGATCTCAATAGCAGCAATTTATTTACTTACCTTTCGGAAGAGTTTTCCTTGCTCTTAGTACATTAAAGGCAAAATTTTTCCTCAGTGATTACTCATTTTTATCCTGAATGATGTTCAAGGCAATGAAGGCCTTCATTGATAAGCTCTACAGAGCCTAGCTGTGGTGCTTTATTTTTACTATTTTATAAATTTATTCTAAGCAATCAGTTGATGAACTGATGCTGACAAACCCTGCTTCTGTGAAATGCTTAAATATGTTTACATTTCATGTTTCTTATTAAGAAAAACAGCCTACAGCTTAAAAGCAAAGGGTGAACATATCTTTTATGTAGACTGAGACAGTTTATCAGATGTTGCTTTCGTACAACAGGTGTTTCTTCCATTACTTTCATTATTTACGTTACTCTTTTTCCCTCTGTTTGTAATGTTAGTTCAATATCACGGATCTTAACAAACCTCTTCAGTAGGACAGATACAGAAAAAAGGTTAATCTTTCTTAAAGGTTCTGCTCAGATCTTAGTATTAAAGTATTGTGGGCTCTTGATTTTTTTTCTCGCTTACAACCTGTATGGTCATTACTGACAAAGTATAAGATCATATTGTGTATCTAACGGCATTGAGTCACACATTAATCTTGATAATCTAATTTACATATCAACTAAATAAAAAGGTTTGTAGTTACACTCAAGGCCTTACTGTAAAATTAGTCTGGAGATGTTTAATTATTCTACTTCTGTCTTCTGTCAGAAAAACACATAACTGTCAGTAACGCAATATTAGGTGACTTTAATATGATTCTGATTTGAATGTAAATGCAATTATGATTTGTTATAAAGTTGTAATTTCTTATTACATTAGTTCTAAGCTGTCGTATTCATAAAATTCCAACTGTTAGATGAAAGATTACTGATTTCAGTAATTAGGAAGATTTCTTTATGGACTACAGCAAAAATCGAAGGATTTTTTAAAATTTGTAGTCTGTTTTCAAATTTGTACTTTCATAACACATTTCTTTCTGAAAAAGAAAACACTTTTTTTTTTTTTTTTTTCTAATATGGTAACTAAAATAAATGATGTCCTTATTCTGAGGCTGTTGCTTATTCCTCTTTCTCAATCAAAATGTATATAGCAAACAAATACGGACAAATATGAAATTTCAGGCTACTGATTTATGGAAATTTGCTGTTCCATGCAAATAGGAAGAACGAAAACACCTACAAAGACTAAAATAACAGAAGAGAAGCAATGAAGTAAAAAACACAGGTATATGGAAATATCTTCAATGCAACTGTACACAAGCAGCCATAACATAGTTTTAAGTTGACAATTAGGCATGGTCTGTGGACAAGAGCTTTAAAAAAACAGAAAAACCAGTTTCTGTGTGATTTATATATACTATTTTTACAATACAAGCTATTTTAAGTAATGGTTATGCACTTTTGCTGCCAGCAAGATAATCTCCAAAGTAATATTATTTTTTATTATTATTTAAAAAACAAAAAATGGAGAAGGGGATGTGGCCTATATTTACTTGTATAATATAAAAATTTTATGTAATATTTACATTGAAAATACAATGGAAATGAAACATGGCATTAATATTAAGTCGTAGTTATAAACTTTTGTTGAGCTTACTCCTGAGACACTAGAGGCTACACAGTACTCATCATACAATTTAAGCAATACTCATGACAATAATGATGCAGGTGTCCAGCTGCTGCCATGGGGGTGCAAAGTTGGCTATGGCCAGGAGAGGCCCTGTGGCTGCCCCAGCTTTTTCCAACTAGCTCCAATCACTGGATTGATGGGATTTTGGCAAGTATAATTATTAGCATGTTATTATCATTACTATTATAATAACATTTTTACTTCACCATGAACAACTGTCAGGTTCAGAAACAATAATGATTAGAATATTTATATTCTAATATTCATTCCTCTGATCTATTTTTTTTTCATACATTTACATTCCTAAGTGATCCTGTTTCTACTGTAGAGAGCTAGCAACTCTGACCAAAAAAAGCCACCTTGTATCCTCGACAGAAACTGTAGCTGTGCACTTGCTCAACGATGTAGGTAAGACAGCAACACAAACACTAATTTTCTATGTATTGAATTGCTTCATTCTATTACCAAGGTGGCTTAATATAATAATCACCTTGCAACCAAAATGAGACATGAACATTTAGTATATATTCGTCACACATCTTTAGTATACTTTACAGTCCTTCCCATTTTCTGCATTCTGCCATTTTCTGAAATAAAAAAAAAAGTTTTTTTAATTAGCTTCCAATAGTTCATATTTACTGTTAGAGAGTGTTCTTATGAAGAAGAGTATTAGCTGTTTCTTTAAAGGTTGTATGGTTCTATTGTACATTTTAAAACATAGTCTTAGATCTTTTTTTGCTACAAAATTCTTTATTGCATAAGAATCTCATTCAAAAGTACTGCAGAAAGCGTAAGTAATTCATAAAAGTAGGAATTAGGAAAGCCTAATAGTTTAGGAAAAGAATGTGAGACTAACACATCTCAGATGTGTGGGGCAATTCTTTCAAAATGAGAGAATCATTATTTGCATTCAGGAAGACTGAACCTGCTGCCAATACATATTTGAATACTAGTTCATCATTGTGTTGTAGATTTTCTCAAAAGAGAAAACATTATAATAAAGATGAAATGGACATATATTACTATCTTCAAATTAGACAAAGCAGAAACACAGATTAAAGATTTATTTTTATCTTACTTTGAACTGAACTGAATAAGAACTAGAAAATTGGCATTTTTTTAAAGTACTTAATCTGGTTGTAAAGCTAGCGTGAACAAATGACTGAATACTTCCTCCAAAACTATGGCTTTATCTTTAAAGATGGACTAGAAAACTCCACTATCAATAAGTTATGAGTATTCTCAATAATATGAATCAGTGCGTGCATTTTCTAACTACATAGGACAATTTCTCAGTTTTTCCTAATTCCCATATAGTGCTTTTCCCTTTCTGCTTTTGCTGAAATGTAAAGTAATGGCATTAATGAAAGCATTCTGTGTTCACCTCTTGCTTAATTGTTGATGACTTTTGGTTTTTTTTTTTCCTTCATTGGTCATCTAAGCAATTCAAAATGCTTTTCTTCAACCACATCTACTTTCATACCTGGAAAAAAGTCAGTCTCCTCAAAATGAAAGGAAAAATGAAATATAGTCTGAACCATGGAACCAGGAAATTTCACTGTGACATAGTACCTACCCTTTGATCTCATCTGAAATTGAAGGTCGGTAAAGTAAAACTCTTCTTGAAATATCACTATTTATAACATTCCTATTGCATCAAGAGGTGGTTACTAAAGAATGAACAGTACCAAAGGAAGTTATTTTGCCCTGCTCAAGAGGATTAGATAGGAAACCAAACCTATATCCATCGTTAGAATCTATACACTCTAAAGAGACATTGCTGTAAACTGTGTTCTGATTTAGCTAATATAAATCCAGAAATATTCTTGTGATTTTTAGACACCTCAATATTTTTAAAAATGCATCTATGTTTGAAATCTATTATGTCTTTGATTACTCACTCTACTGGTGAAAGGCAGGAAACAAAGTCAAATAAGGGAAAATAAAGTTAGTTATTTTAGAGTCACAGTTGTCAGGTATGCCTGTATATACATACATTCTGTACAGTCCATTTTTGATGCAGAGTAATTGTTTATGACACAAAAAACAGTCAAATACCCATTTTCAGAGCTGTAAGACCCTGTTGCATATGCAACTGGACTTCATAGGAGGGTTTTCATTATTCCACATTCCTCTTCTGTACAATGATAATTTGAAGTCCTAAAATGCAGAATGAATTTTGAGCAGTTACATCTTCCTCTGCATTTTTAAAGGTTAATATTCACTGAGCAGCATAACACCACAAGTACATAATTATAAAGGGTGAAAGAAGCTGCATTCAAATTACCCATGAGTCTAAATGCTTGGCTCTGTATAATTACTTTCAAACTATTTCTGTCAAACACTCATTAGAGTTGAGCTAATCATTTATATAAAAAAAAGGAAGAACTTTGTCAGAATTTTTAATAAGAACAGCTTGTTTTTTAACAAAATATATTACTTTTTTAAAGTGGAAATAAAATCAGAAAATGATATAGTGTGGATATTCCCAAAAATAGATTTGCATGTTAATGACTACAAGGAGAGCATTCTGTATGGAGAATATGTTGGTCCAAAATATACATTTTAAGATAACAATATTTGTATGTGAAAAAAAATCTATATTTAATGCATTTAAAATTTCTATGATTTGCTAGCTTTTACTGCTTTCACATACAGCAGCGCATGAGAACACTTGAAATCATGCAATTGTCATGTAAATCAGCACTGAATCACTTTTAATACTTGGATGTATACATGTTATCAGCTGCGCTCTACTTTAAATAAGTAGTTACCAAGAAGCCAAGTATAAACATAGACATATTTCTATTGCACAGAATTGTTTTTCTTTGTAGTAGTTGTGTTGATATTTAGCACAATAGATAAGGGAAAATAGAGGAAATCTGCCTTCTTCACTGCATATGTGTTTATGATTACCAAGATCGCCTCTTATCTGCACTTCATACCAGCTTGAAACAAAACAGACAACCACCTATGGGCATCTGGATGGTCCAGGATGGATTATCTCCTTTAGATTTACCAACCCTTAGTAAAAAGTAAAGTTGGCTCAGTTCTATGACAGAAATTGATTTATATATTAATTAATTCAATAGAGAACAGAATAGGCAAACCGAGCTGAAGACAAGCACAAAGTACTAAATATGGTGGTACCATATAATGAGCCATGATTTTTAGTAGTGGTAGAAATTTCATGTTACAGAAGCCACAGCAAAACCACTTATATTACACAACACAATTGCTTTCTAATAAAAAATAAAAATAAAATAAAATAAAAAAATAGGCTTCATAGGAAAAAAAGAAAAACCTTGGAATTATTGATACATTAAATTTTTATTGTCTCAGCTTCCATATTTTTGTTGTTACTGTAAACACACTTCATTCTGCAGAGTTAGACTTTCTAAGACCTAAAATACGGTCCTGACTTCTAAGTCAAATGATTCTGAAAGACAATTATTTATTGATAGGATACTGTAACAGTTATTATGTCAGAGCACTGCAAGATAACAGTGTTTTACTCCAACAATACTTGCAACATACGAGTACATCACATTGTAAGGAGTCATTTCAGGCTTTATAGTTAGTTTATATATATATAGTTTATATATAAAGCTCACAGGTTTAAATGATGTAATATATTGCAAATGATTTCTGTAGTTTATCTGTGAAGAAGTATTACTTAATGGAAACTGACCTAACCTACACGTTAGCATATGTGAAGGTCCTTATTGGAATTTATTTTGACTTACAACAGAGAAGAAAAACTACTAGGTAGGGATTTTCTGTGTTCTAGATCATTTTGAATAATACAAGTAGTTTGGATACACATTCCGCATCATCATGAATCTGTGTCAGGTGTATGCATATGGCAGACATTAAAGTTCCTCTTCATGCCACCTTCCTTGTTCTTTGAAATGTCCAAACAGATGCCAGAAGTTTAGTCACATATGAGATGTAACATCCCTTATATCCATTCTGGAGTCTTTTGGTTCAGTATTTGAGATATTGTAAATTCAGGCTAGTTGACTCAGCTGAAAATACAATCTGGAACATGGAATCTTTTTTAATATTGCTAGAATTGTAACTTTTAACAGCCAAATCTTCCTAATTCTACAAGTTCAAAAGTTCACTCCCTAGCACCTTCAAGCAAATGTTTGAAGCATATGACATACAGGCAAATCAGCTGAGAAATATTTAGAATTATTTAGAATTAAAGAGGATGCTGTTGCATACAAGTAGAGAGGGGTTAGGCTCATCTACTTATGGAAAGCAAGACCTCAAAATCTCTCTGAAAATGTAGTGGAGATAATAACCTCAATGCTTAGCACAGAACTGCCATGGGAAAATTATTTTTGGTTGTTGTACCTACCAGTAACCAAGTTGATCAAATCTCCAGTATTGTTGATAAAAACCTTGAGTACAGAAGAATTTTTCTCTTTGTTAATGATAATCTAGGAAACAGCATGGATTTTGTGAAAATGAAATGAGAAGAATCAAATAAAGACAACTTTTTACAACTGGGTACATGCCAACTAAAATTTTGTATATTCCTTTTTGCTGAAAATTCATGTAAAATTATGAGTGCCACGGGAATATAATATATGTACTATATGTTTCTTCATTAAATATTTATGTTTCTATTCCACTAAGTACAGCTTTTTTAGAGCTTACAAAAATGTTGGTTTGATTTCTGTTTCCCTGGAGACTTTGCTTCTGTAATTAATTAAAGTGAAGAAATAAATTTCACATCATAGCTTCATCAGGGACATGTGGGGGTGCTGGAATTCATTCACTGGTTGTCTGTAAAGCAACAAGGCATATATTAAATAAATTAAAATAGGTATTAAGAAGTTCTTAAATGTAGAACAACTTATCTTCTTATTAAGAAGCCATTTAATTGGAACACATCATATAGACCTTACTGTAAAGCAAAAGCATTATGAAATCACGATTTGAGCTAAATAAAATAAAAATTTTCACTTGAGAAATAAAGAATTTTATTAATTGCTGCAAAAATACCTGTATGTCTGTCATTTTGAATTAAACTGTTCAGAAACTATTTTTTTAAGTTGATTTATTTGTTTATCAAGATGAATTGGCTTATAGTACTAAAATTCATTTATCTTAGCAGCTCAGAATTACGTATTTCCTTTCCTTAGGAGAATAACTTTAGTGTTCAGCCTTAATGAAAACTTGTACAGCACTGGTTTGGATAACATGACTATTTATTATAAACTGGTTTAAGTACAAAAGATAAAATATAATTTAAATGGAAAAGAGAGTATGGTAATTAATCCATACAATTATGTTTTGGTGAGATGTGAAAAAGGAGGCTTATTAAGCACCAAAGATAAATTATTGAAAATCTGAAGTAGGCGTATGACAAAAATGAATTGAAAGTAAACCATAGAAGATTTGTCACTATTTCTAAAATTATTGACAGTGCAATTTATTTTTGCTGACTGATAGGTTTAGGAATCATGCTGCAGAAAAGAGATGCTAAATAAACTGTAGCTGAAAGTCTTCAATATACCTTTTCTATACAAATTCCATAAATCTATAGCACTGCATAGAAAATAATTTCTCTCACTACATCCTTTCTTTCATTTTTCTATGCTTCCATCTTTGTTTTTTCAATCTCTACCAAGTGCATAAAACAGAGAAAGAAGAAAAAAAAGTCAGCGTCTTTGAAAAGATTCCAAGACAGTATAATTATTTCTATTGGCAAAAATAAATAAATAAATAAAGGAATAAATAAAGTAAACATCCATAGATCATGGCCCTATTTGAGCCAACTTTCAGAACTAACTTTTGGTGGCTTAATATACTATGAAACAGTCAATACTAAAGGTATTATGAAAATATAATAAACTGTAAATCCAATAAATTTAAAAATCTTATGAAAAGCAATCCAGATTTAGTCTTTTAAATAAAGAAGATTATATTTCTTTTTCTATTAACAAAGGAAAAACTTAGGAATCTAAGACCATTAGACTCTTGTGATAATCTTACAATAAATTTCTGATTTGGTAGAATTATCTATGGAGACAGGACCATAAAAATATCTTGAAGACAAACATGTTGCTAATATGCACATATACAAGTACTAAGCTTGAGAAGTGTCTTTGTTTAACCTTCACTAAAATACAAGCATAAAACTCAGATTAATAATTTTGCTAGGCATCAGAGGAATATTTTAAATATCCTCATATATGTTAGCTTTTTTTGAGCCAGTAGCTATGCTGTTTTTATCTGTTAATTATGGAAGAAAATTAGAAAACAGTTGGATGAGGTTATGACATCTAAATTATTAGAAAAGATTTTGTTTCTTAAGGAAGCCAACATAACTCCATAATTATGATAATATGATAAATGCTCATAATTTGTCTTAATGGAATTCAGTAATTTAACTAACCTAAAAAAACCAGATGCCTAATGTTAACAAGTTGTTAAGTGTGGAAATGATTGTAAATAGTTATAAACGATAGAGTACAAGCATAAAAACAGGCGAGTGGAGAGCATTAACAAATGCTTGACTTTTAGCCACCATGAAACTGTAATATCTTGGTGTTATCTTTGGAGCTGTTCAGTATAACAAAACCATGGAATTTAACAGTCCTGAATAAAAAAATTTTACCTAACCACTGACTTAAATTCCAAAAATAAATTGCCCATCTTCAATGGATAATTCTTTTATATTTTTGCCCTGTTATAAAACGTGGTAATGTAATTCTTGGAGTTTGTTTACAAAAGTTTTGACCTTGAAAAGATGACTATGTAGAGGGAAATACATGTACTCCCTTGGCTGTGAACACCTGAGTTGTAGCCAGATGATGTTTGTATGTTATCAAGTTGGTTATGCCTGAAAGAACTGAAAACTTTGAAACAGAAAGCAAAAACACGTGATCAAAGGTGTACTCTGACTTTTTTAATGATTTAGGGAGTATTGTGTTCTCATGTTTCTCTTTGATACTAGATATTGTGGCACTTGTAGATTATATAATAATGCTTCTATATTTTGCTTTCCAAAAAATCTGATTTAGATTAACCATAATTCCTTTCATATAGAATATTGAGCCATGTTGATATCAGAAATCGTCAGAATGACCATATATAATTAAAATTAATATCTTTTCATACAGTTGTCTCCTAATTTTGTCATAATTATCTCAGTAACTGCTTACTTTTAAAATTCTTCTTTAATGAAAACCAAAGAGGTTTTCATTAAAATGGACATATCTGCTCTTCCCTTGAAATTTACTGATCTGCCATTTGACAGTGTTCTGTATTTCTGATCAAGGGAGAAATCTCCATGTTAGATAATACTTTATATTATGAGAATCATTAATAGAAAAGCTTCCATCGTAGGAAGTGTGATTGGAAAACTGAATTTCAGTATCATTATTTCTATTTCACAAGGCTTACATTCCACATGCTGTTCAGTTGCCTATTCTTTTGATCTACTATCATTCTTCTCAGTCTTTTGTATTTTATCATACATTCTTTTGTCCTTCCTATTTCACTGTTCATTGTTTTCCTGGGTAAATATTTTGATTAAACTTATCCTGTCACCAGATGCTCACTAAACATTCTCTTCAGACCCTCTCCTCAGTTGGGTAGGAGGACAAAACCCAGTGAATCAAAATAAAGGCAGAGGGATGGTTCACCAAATAGAACCATAGGTAAAGCAGAATCTAGTTGGAGATAATTAATTTAATTGTCTAATTAATAAGAGAGTAAGGTGATGAGAATCAGAAAAAAATAAAGCAAAAGGACTTTGACTGTATGCTACCTTCTTCACAGGCTTTACCTCATTCCCAATTTGTCTACATCTTTCCCAGTTCAAGAAGCTCAGGGGAATAGGAAATTGAGTGTCACAGTCAGTTTTGTTTTTGCCACTCCTTCCTCATCACACTTTTCCCTTACTCCCATAACATGCCCTCACCCTTAGGTGAGAGTTCATCAAGGATGTTATTTAAAATCTTTAGAATATAATGAGTTTTGCGATTCAAATCAGTAACAACTATAAAGAAGTTATAGGTATTTAGTCAATTATATGATTTTTTTTCTAAGCTAAAAGAACACCAAATATGAAGCATACAAAGTATTTAAAACCACAACTGGGAGATAGATAACCTATATTTAGTCCCTATCTGCAGAAATAAAATTACGTAGTTCATGCTTACAAAAAGCCCATGTTATTTTGTTTCATGTAACCTACACTTGAGATACTTATTATTTTTTTCTTTAACATATGAAATACTAATGTATTTAACATAACAGAGAAAAAGACAGAAAGAATTGCTAACATATTAAAATGAAGAAGGTTAGAAAAGTCTAACAAATAAATCTTCTTAAAATAGTTGTGTTTGGAGTATCACTTTTTCTTCCACCTAATTGAGATGATTCATTTATCATTATTGATTGTATCACCAATGCCTTCACAATGATGAAATACCAGGCCTAAAACAGCTTGTAGAACATGCATCATCGTCTAACATGTCTGAATGAACATTCAGAAGTGAATGAAAGAATAGCAGAAATTAAAGTTTCTATTCCCAAGATCCATACTCTTCTATGAGGAAGTTGTTATTTTGTTCTACGAGTTCACAAAACTACTTCTTGCCTATATAATGTGCTTTGAAACACATCATTACAATTAACAGAATTTTGGGGATTAAAAATGAGGTGATAATCAAGTGAAAATTCTAATAGCAATAGTGAAAGATAAAAAATGGTTTTCTTTCTCAAAGCTTTCTTGGTAAGGTCTTTCTGGTGATAAGACTTTAACTGACGGCTACAAATTATCTAGGTGAGTATATATAGCTGGCAACCCTTTGTGTACAGTGTTTACACTTAAAAGCACTTCTTCAGAGGTGTTTTACTCACCTAGAGTAAACCTACTCACCTACTCTGGCCTGTAACTGGATAACTGGTGTGGTAGATAAGGGAATTATATACAATGATATCATTGTATCCTGTGAAGGTAAGATACAATTTGGCCTTTCCCTACCCCCACTCAAATGTTGGCAAGGCCCAGAATATGGGAACAAAGAAGTTCCTGTAAAGATCCAAATACCAGGAAGTGCCTCTCCAAAAAGAGCTGACTCGGCCAGCTTGTACTTATTTAAAATAAGTTATTCCTTCATTGAGAATTGAGAGAGAAAAAGAAAAAGGAGAAGGAAAAAAGAAGTCATCATCAACCAAACATCACTATCTCCAATGACCCATTACTACTGGAGAACAGTACCTGAACTACAAACCTCACTGGATTCAGGGTGGTGATTCTTCCTCTTGCTTTCTACCAAGGCTCTTTGCTTTTTATTTCCTATCTCTTTTCTATCACTCATCTTTGCTTCCCCATATCCCTAAGCAACTAGGATTTCTAATAAACTGGTCAGGCTAACATTATACCCATTGTGTCTTAATCTCACCATCAGGTATATATATAAATATTTTAAAATGAACCTCTTCTCCCTCCTATAAATTGGAGTGAAACACTGATACACTACTTAAGAGTTTAGATAACAATGTTTAATGAGTAGAAAATGCTGTGAATTCTCATAAATGACATTGTACAATATGTATACATACACTACTATTTGCTCTGGTTTTGTCACAGCTGCACACTGGTTCAAAGATTCCATAGGAATCCTCATGTAGTGTCAGTGTTCGAAAGGTTAATAGCATTTACTGCATTACTAATCTCTTCTTTAAACCACAACTGACATTGAAATTGATTCCCAACTCTTTGTGGTTGAAATGACGTTAATCTAGTCTCTGTTATTAAAAATGTTACAAGTTTCTTGTGTTACCAGATGATAACATATCATTAGTTTGATGGCTTCCATTGTTCTGTCCTTCATTAGAACACCTACAGACATGAGCCATGAAAAAAACTCAATGCTCAATGTCTTCATTCAGAAAGAAAAATTGCGGTACGTTATCATTAAGTGCATTTGAATCATGAAGGACGGCTATTTTTTGTAGCTGCCAGGTTTTAAAAAAGCATGGATACAAGCATGAAGTTATGGTCATATAGACATAAGATTCTTAACACTTCAAAAACCTATAAACGCAGTATACTTTGAGAGGTTTAAAAGGTGGGTGGACAGTAACCAATTTTCAACTGCTACTGCACTCTCTCCACACGGTACTCAACTGATAACTTCATGTTTAAATCATCAGATCTAAAACAGATGCATTATTCCACAGTATGTAGTACAAGAAAACAGTGAATAAAAAGAATATATATTATTCTAATCTTTAAGTCTTCAAACACTAAGACCAGCCTTGCTGTTATATCGTTGGAACATATAACTCAAGCAATATCTGAGTACGTAAAGTCCTGTGGCATATCTACCATGTCTAGAGTACTACTTTCACTATTACATTAAATGCACTATAAAGTCAGAATCTATTCTTGGAAGATGGCTTTATCCTGCCATTAGATAAAAAGTAATACATGCCTCTACAGCCTACACTGAAGCTAAAAGAATATTTTAGAAAATAAAATATACTTCAAAGCAGGTGATAAGCGTGATATTTCTTTACAAATATTTACATGTGGTTTCTGAAAAGCCATTCACTCTACCGTGAAAGTAATCCAATCTGTTGGTTTTATTTTGATGTTTTCAGGGTCTTAGTTTTGTTTTCACTTAAGAGAAACAACATAAAATAGCTGATGTAACTGGGAACGCATTCTAAGTCTTGCTCTCAAATTCAAATGCTTTGCTAAGACAGATGTCTTTTTGTTAAGAAATCACTAGAATGCTGTGGCAGCTTGTATTAATACCTTGCTGTTTTCTAACTGAATTTCTCATTGACTTCTTTTTTTTTAAATGAGATCCAACATATAAAACCTCAAAGCAATCTGAATAATGATAATAACGAGAACTAAGGACTTTATTTCTTTCTAATACTTATATTAAAAAATAAAATTGTTCAGGTGATAGGTGAAAAAATAGAACTACATGCTAAAAATCCTCAAATTAAACATGAGAAAACTAAGTTTGCCTCAAATCATGCCATTTTCAAACAGCTGAAACTTAATTTCATGAGAACGCATATGAAGAACAATGAATAATAGAGGAGGAGAAAGAACAGTATATGATGGAAGCATACTGATTTAATTACTTACTTTAATCCCTTATAATTCACATTGTATCCACAGATATATTCAGAGCTATAAAATAAAAAGTAAAATGCAGTTTCGTCACAGTTTAGATTTAATATTTCCTGGTTTCTGAGGTCATTTTTAACAAATATTGCTTGTTGTTTTTTGCATGGAAGGAAGATAAATGGTCAGGTATACAGACAAAATTTCTTGTCAGGTGGTAGAATAGAAGTCAGAGAGAGTAATGACCAATTCCTGAGAAGTTGAGCAACAGGTGATATCAATATGAAATGAATGAAAATTAAACCAATGGTTTTCATTCTAGCTCATGGCTCAGGTGTTACAGCAGTATTATTTCAACATAATTATATTGCTGAAATAGTAATTATGCACTTTCTCCTTCATTAATGATTCAACAATGAGCAGAATAAAATAAATTTCACCCTAGCGGCCATAGACTTTCCGCTATTATCTAATACTAAATGTATCAAATATCATTGCTTTTAACTTTTCATATTTGCAGCAAGGATTAAAAATACATTCAGATTTGTTAGATTAATCAATATATAAATTGAAGCTTATTATTAGACTAAATCAGTAACTGACATGAGTATACTCTGCTGATGTTTTTGGTTGAAACATTTCCTAGACTAATTCTGATGTATTTTTAGTAATTATGAACAAGTTAAAGCAAATGCTTTCACTTAAACATGGCTTGAAAGGTTAGCACACATTTACGTTATTGGATGTAAATTTACCATCTACTTTTGTAGTCTGAGTCCTAAAAGATAGTATTTGCCACAGTCAGCTTAACATATGTATGTACTAAGTAATCAATACCTGTAACAACCATACTAAATTCATTACTCAGCCTGAATTCCCTCTAAAATACTTCAACTTCTATGATTTCTTAGATGGATTCTTTAATGCTGCCAATATAGCAAATATAAATAACTAACATATTCTAGAGTTCTTAGCAATAACAATCTGAATATTAAAACAGTCATTTTTTAAGTAAGAAGATTCAAAATGCTTCAGCAGGAGAAAGATTGATTACTGGCCACACCCTACAGAACCTTACAACATATATTGATCCTTGCTTTTATTTCAGATATACGTTGTGGTCAGGGAAATTTAACTGACTGATGTCCCTTATTACTGGCTCAAGACCTGTTCACTTTACTGGAAGAAGGAAGTAGAAATAAAGGACTTCCTTTTCCCTTTGCAAACAGATCTCATAATATGAATATTATGGCAACTCTGAGCAATAAATGTTAGTATTAAATTATCTCTTTAAGCTCCATGAACTAGAATACGAAAGACATTAATGGATCTATGTATCAGTAGTGTAACATCCTATATTCAGATATCTTGCCCTTGGGACTTTATGGAAAACATATATTAACTGGGTAAATGGACTATGATATGTCTGGAGTTCAGACAGTTCTGAATAGAATATCTCACAATTTGAACAAGATATCACAGGATGGAATGTACAATGGAGTTTCTAGAGCTAGACAAAAGGAAACAATATATTTTAAACTCTGAGCTCTTCTAAGATCTTTATTATGTGTCTTTATTATGAACAAACTGCTTTTGTGCACAAATGGAGATTTTAAATTTAAGCTGTATTTTTTCATTTCCATTTTACTATAATCTACTTGTCCACAAATTTACAAAGTGAAGTAGAAAGTCTTGCACCCCAGGGAGGAACAACTGTAGTGCCAGTACATTCTGGGGAGTGATCTGTAAGACAGCAGTTTGTCAGAAAAGGACCCAGAAGTCCTTGCAGACACCAAGTTAAACTTAAGCCAGCAGTATGCCCATGCTTCAAAGACAGCGAGTGGGATCTGGACTCCATCAGGCAAAATATTGCCATCAGGTTGAGAGAAATGACCTTTTCCCTCTTCTCAGTACTGGTCAGGCCACACCTGGAGCATTGTGTCTAGTTTGGGGCTGCTGAGTACAAAAGACTTGTACTGATTTAAGTGGAAACAGAATTTTCAGCATCTAGGGAGGCTCTGAACGAGGGCGACAAAAAGACTGGAGTGAGACATATGAATTAAACATACAAATATAGACAGACAGTATCTACTTAGTCCTCATCATAAATAGAAAAGAAAGAAACACAGAGCATTCCAATCCAGATACTGAGCAGACATAGTAGGAACATTTTTTTTTCCCCACTCATTGTTGGAAGGGCTCAAAAACCTCAAGCACAAATTTTGATGTTGCATAAGGGCATGGATGATAAGTTCTGCTAAGCATTGATTGTCAGGACAGCAGCATAGAATACAAAGTAATTCTTAATGTTTTAAGAAGTAACAGTAACATTGGTATAAATATCTTTTGAAAAAGTCAGAAAAAACAAATTGTTTAACAATTCTACTGATCAACAAAACAGTATTTCTGTAATGTAAGAAATGTAACTATATTTTTTCCTCATGTACTAGTCTGTGCCAGAGATTGTCAAAGAGTAGAGCTGCTGAGAGAGAAATAGAATAGATTTTCTACCTACAGCCTGTTTCATTATGCTGGACAACACCTCGTATTGATCCTTCTATATTTATTCCTAATTTTATTACTCCTGATTGAGTCGAGCCCTAGATCTTCTGATGGCTTACATGCTGTTAGGATACAGCATTGTTGTGCTAAGTGCAAGGTAGCAATGTTCTTATTTTAAGCTCTAATTTAGTCTGATCTGCAACAAATTAGGCTTCTGTAAAGTAGTATTTCAGTACTTAGAGACCATTGGTTTAATGTTTTCTATAACATGGGTGGAAATTTCTGTACTTAGAAGTCAGTGAAAGCTTTATTTTAAGCTTCATAAGAGCCTTGGTAATTGTTCAATCATTTTTTTTTTAATTAGAAGTGCCAAATTATTTTTAACACCAAAATTTCATAATTTCACTAGTTCATAGAAAATAGAAAAGGGCTACACAACTTTTTGTTTTTCCATTTCTTGATATAAAATAGATGCCAAATTGTATCACATTAGTTTACCAGACCACATTTTAACTAATCTATTTCTGTTGAGCATAAGTCTATTGCCATACATGTAGTGATTACTCAAGAGGAGGAATAGAAAAACAGATTCCTGGTCAACGTGGAAACACTGAAAATGCTACAATCGCACAACAATTCTTTGGACTCCTTTAAGTATGTGTCCAAAAAGAAAAAATAAGAAATTGACAAGAATAAAGGAGCTGTATTTTCTCATGAATTACATACAAAATATTCAACAACATAAATGTAACAAACTGCAAGCATTTGTGAATATAGTCTCCACTCTAGTAAATTTTGTTCAGTATATATGATACGAATGATCACTCAGATTCAAATACTACTAGCTAGAATTTTATAAATCTAATTGGCATCTTTGAATATTTCACTCAAAGACAGAGAAATAAAACCTTCTCAGTGTAGAAAAAAGAGCAGAATGCATTCTGAATTTTCTCTATTAACAGTTCTCAACAGCTTTTACAGTAATGTATTTATATCCTTCCACATATCTGCATACATTTTTTTTGTTTTTGTTTTTTCTTTAGAGGAGGAGGAGGGAGATTACAAAAAGAAGAAAAATAAGTTTGCATTTTAAAATAACATTTAGGAATAAAGTTAAAAGTAATCTAATTCATGCTCCTAAAATTATTTGTTAATCATGGTCTCTTATAGTTTCAACCACACACATACTGTTCTGGAAGAATATAGTCTTTGTAGATGAATGTCTACTAAGAAAAGCTTCTCTTTCTCTTCTCATAGTTAACTATGAATGATTGGATAATTTAAAAAAATATATACAAATACATCAAATTATCAAAAATATGTTTTTTGCTTTCTGTTCACTTCTGTTATCCATACCCTTGTTAGAAATGTACACTTTTACACTTTTAATGTTTATGAGCGACAAGCCAGTAAAATCCTGAATCATATATTTGGCTGCCCTTTGAGTAGCCCATTTAATTGTGCTTGGAAGAAAAACACTTCCAGTATCCAGATCTCTATATAAAATTGGCTAATATGCAGTTTATCCATCTACCTGCCAAAATTTTACTCTATTGAAAGTTCAGATAGAGACATAATTAAGTACTCGTAGCCATGGAGTGTAGAGTCGCCACAGCTCAAGAAAAAACTGTTTGAAGTGTCCCGCAGCCAGCATGACCACAGGTTGCCTATCAACATCATCTGCCTTAGAGAAACGGTTGTTGAGGTTTTACTTCAAACACTCCCTCAAAAGCTGACAGTTATCATGCATGTCTGTTATGAGATGCAATAGCCATCAAAATTACTACTGCCTATTTTTGTCAAATTCTGCCATTTGGAAAGGATTTCAACTCAATTTTCTACTCCACGCATTATTTCTACACCTGTACTTCTTTACCTTTCCTATTCTTAACTCCTTGATTAGTTATATCACCTTCATTTTATACCTTTGTGTCACTAAGAAAAGGATACCCACCTTTTCTCTGCCAGATTTTGAAAAACTGTTGTGGTTTTGTGATTTTGATGCCGGTATTCCACATCAGAGCATCACGCAGCAGTGAAGGAGTTAATGCTGTGGGAGCAGCAGAGGGGCGGAGCTCCGCACCGGATGCCAGGCGGCGCTCCTCTGGGCTGCCGTGGAGGTTCAGCACGTGTGCTTCCCCTGCAGTTTCCTCCTTAACGTAAGCTCACGGCTTTTGGTTTGGAAATTTTATCTCTTTCTCAGTTGTTCAATTTTATTATATTTAGTAAAGTTACCGTTCCTTCTCAGATCGTGCCGTTGTCTTCTGGTAGACCCATCTCTTCCCGCTGTTTCCCCCTCCCCCTCCCGGAGCGCGGCTCTGCTCGGGCGGCCGCGCGGCCACTGACACAGTTTCTTTTTCTCTCCTCTCTCCCTTCTCGGTTTCCCTTGGGTTACTGTCACGGATAACACCTTGACAAAAACAAATGCTATTCTGGCATGTGGAGGTGAGGGGGGGCTGTTAGTAAAATTTTGTGAAGGTCTCCTATTCCATTGAGAAAAGCATTTGATTGACCTAGTACTGAACTCATTTTCTGAAATTTGTGGCTCATAACAACTGTACAGAACTGTGAACCCGTGACTGGACATATGTTCTGTAAAACAGTCAATTAATTGTGAGACACTGCATTGTACCGCCTGTTTTCATGTTACTCTACAGCTATTTATGTATTTGGGTTACCTTAGGAAGGATGAGGTATGTCAGATGTATTGTACTTAAGTCTTTGGATTCCGTGACAGAATGAATTCCACTTTTATGAAGAGCAAATATCATGTCCTAATGATGTTAACAGGAAATTTGCCATAAATACTGGTGAGACAGGTTTTCACCCTGGAACAATTCAGCCTCTCTTCTACCTTTCTTCTAGCACAATGATCTTCCCACTTTTGATTTCTTCCCAGGTTCATAAAGTGATATAAATCTTACAAATCTAAGCTTTCCTTTTTTTTTCTCCTTCCTAACTTCTTTTTGCTAAACTTATACAAAGCAAATACATTAAATAAGGTTTATAGACTTTTTCCCTCTTCTTTCCAAAGCATCTTATTTTGACTCTTGTTGATGAAAAGAACATGGTTCCATTGCAAATAGATTGTTATCAGTGAAGGGGAAAAATAAACAACTATCAGGTATTTAAAACTTGTTTTTAAAATATAACATAACTAGTTTCCAAAACTTCTCAAGCTAACCTTCATTAATTAGAATATAAGTGGCAATGAAATCAAACATAGACTACGACCAAGGCATTTCTAGAGCCAACCACAATTAATTAAACTCTTTTCTTCAGTAGATTTCATAAGTATAAATGATACTGCTTGAAATGCTGTAATGTGATAAAAAAGTGTAGCAGTGACTGCTTAATTGCAAAGTCCTAGCCTACAGCAAGTAATGACATGCTCAAATACAGCAGCCAAGAACACAGAAAGAATCCACTTACACTTAGAAGGCCATAGGTACTCCATGTCCTTCTTGGGTTGAGAGCTTCAGAACTGGATGCAATACTCCAGATATGGTCACATAAGAGCAGAGGGGCAGAATCACCTCCCTTGACATTCTGGTCATAATTCTCTTGACGCAACCCAGGCTATTGTTGGCCTTCTGGGCTGCAAGCACACATTGCTAGCTCATGTTGAATCTTTCATCAATCAACACTCCCAAATCCTTCCCCTCAGGGCTATTCTTGAGCCATTCTCTGCCCAACATGTATCTGTGCTATAGACTACCCCAACCCATCTGCAGGACTTCGCACTTGGCCTTGTAGAACTTCATGATGTTGGCATGGGTCCACCACTCAAGCATGTCCCTCTCTGGATAACATTCCTTCCCTCTAGTGTGTCCACTGCACCTCTCAGTTTGGTGTCATCTGCAAACTTGCTGAGGGTACACTTGATCCGCTGTCCATGGTTGCCTACGAAGCAGTGACACTGGTCCCAACACTGATATACATATAAATCTTATATATTAAAGAGAAAAGCAACTTTTATTTATTGTTTGTATCCACTATCATTTCCTAATCTTCTCAGGTTTGGAAATTTTAAGAAATTGTCAATATTATTCCTGACAATAAAGAAGTGAAAATTTAGAGGTAATTAATGACTTATTTTTTCATGTGTAAAAGTAGAAAGGAGATTTCTGAGACTACACAACTTTTTAATCTAGGAGAAAGGACATAATAAATGTAATGTTTAAAATTTAAATGAGAAAATTTACTCAGGCTAATAATAACGTGTCAACTTTTAAAGAGTAGGAGTGATCACACAACTGGAATAATTTATTAAAGAATGTTACTTGTTAAATCAAATCTTGAGAGAAATTAAATATAGTTTGAAAGAACATGCTCATTTTCTGCAATGAATTTAACTTTTGTTCATTTTTTCTTCAGTAGAATTTCCTCTACATTTTATACAATAGGTTATATCAAATAATTCTATACAAAGTTTCTTTATACCTTTTATAAAGTAAAGTCTGGAGTCAATAACATTCCCTTCCAACATCTTAGTCACAAGCACTGGATAAAAACAGGCAAAAGGATTTGAATGATTATATTTGCATTTATTAACATTTGGCAGCCTATCTAAATCTCTGATGGCTAGTACATGAATAATGTCTGATCACTATTTTCAGAGCAGGAAACTTGTTCAGTTTCTGGTGTTTTTCTGACTTTAAGAAGAACACCCAAGACACAACATATAAACTGAATTAAATACACTAATCTCTGCATCTTCGTTCTGAAAATCTACCCACCTGTTCTGGTCTGTCATCAAAAATGATTGTTTTCTTCCTGCTGTTGGGTTGCGATATGTCAGAATAGTATCCCACAGAACCATGAGTTGGAGTGAAACATCCCTGAAGAAAAATATATTATATAGTATTAGTAATGGTAAAAAAAAAAAAAAAAAGAAAAAAAAAAGAAAAATACTAAAAGTAGATAATTTTGTTCTGTGATGATTTCTTCTTCCCAGGGCTTTTTTGACAAACTAGAAAAGCTTGAAGGCATCACACTGTCAAAGAGAACAATGAGAAGAAAGAGATCTAAAGGATAAACAAGCCTTCAAAATTTGATTCTGTGGGATAATATATGTCAGTGCCTAAGGATCATACAGAACTAATAAGAACTAGAGCTGGGGTGCACTCCTCGCATCTCTACCTTCAGAAAGCCCTCTGTGCACATAGCATACATGTAAACACACAAACACACAGAGCTCATCAAGAATCTAAATTCTAAATAGAATCTAAGAAATAAGATTCACAATCTGATGTACAACTGAAATAATGTTGCCATGTAAGTATTAAAAAATATTATAATAATACAACTAATTCTACATAGTTGATATGGTGTCTGTTCTCAAATAGGTAAAGCATTATTTTGTACTGTCATATACTCATTTGAACTGAAATAGCACACATTTCTGCACAGAAATGAACACAATTACAGTTTACTTACTCCTTATCAGAGAAATTATGTTTACATTTCTTCATTTAAATGCTCAATAGAAGTTGAACAGGACAAATTTTAAAATAATTATGTATATAATTATTTCCAGTATACTTTAGCCTCTTATGATAATCAGACACTAAATATACAGTAATTTTAAGCACGAGTATCTCAGATTTCTCAAATTTTGATACTTACTTAGAAAATAATGTTTTCCCCTTGCAAATGCTTATTTTCTTATGCTTTGCAACATAAGCAATTCTCGTGTATTTTGAATAATTTTGGCCATTCTTATCTTGCCTTTGACACATGGTATACATTTTTATAGTAAGTGATGAAATGCTCCATCATTCTAACAAATTTTAAACTATTTTATGTATACTTATATGTTAAGGTGACTTTCAACACAATTTACCAAGTCAGTGTACTGGTCCTATAACAATAACCATAAGGGATTAGGTAGGGCTAATGTCAAGACAATGCAGTCATTTCATTCTTCAGTATGAGCAATCAGATTTTTAAACTCACTGAGAGAAACTGCATTCAAAAAGCTGGTGGAATCTCCAAGAATTTCATTATAAAATAATATAATAATAAAAAAATTGTTTGGACTTTAAGACTGCTAAATCTTCAGCTCTGTGGAAAAGGACTTGTTAAAAAGTTACCTTGGTATTCATTGTTCCTTTCTTAACATGGCTTGGGAAGTTAATCTCAACTATTGAGATATTACTATATATTACTATTGAGATATAACTATATATTTGTTAGCCAATCTGAATGGACATTCAGGAATTTATGTACATAGTGTCACAAAAAAGTCACTAAACACCCTCTGAATAAAAACTGTGTGAACTTAGATATAAGATCTGAGCCAGCAACTCTGTCTTTGCTTGGCAAAGAAAAATGAAAAAACATGCAATGAACATAATGCATTTTCATTTTGCTCCTATTGTTAATGTCACTTTTGTTATAAAATATGCAGCTTAGATAGAAGGATGAAAGGCTGGAGATGAGCCAGTAGTGTGTTCTTGCAGCCTGGAAGGCTAATGTTATCCTGGGCTGCATAAAAACAGAAGGGACCAGGAGGAAGAGAGAGGTGACTGTCCCACTCTACTCTGCCCTTCTGAGGACCCACCTAGAGTACTGTGTCCTAGCCCTAGTACAGGAAGGGTGTGGAGCTGTTGGAGTGGGTCCAGAGGATGGCCATAAAGATGATCAAAGGGCTGGAGCACCTCTCCTGTAAAGAAAGGTTCAGCTTCAGCTTGTAGAAGAGAAGTCTCCTGAGTGATCTCGTTGTGGCCTTCCAGTACTTGAAGGAAGCCTATAGGTGGGAGAGAAACTATTGTTGTTTTTGTTTTTTTTTCCTGATAGTGATAGAACAAGGGGGGGAATGGCTTTAAACTAAAATTTGTGAGATTTAGGTTAGATGTTAGGAAGAAATTTTTTATTCAGAGGGTGGGGAGGCACTGGAACATGTTGTCCAGAGATGCTGTGGATGCCCCGTCCCTGTAGGGTAAGACTGGATGGGGCGTTGGGTAGCCTGATCTAGTGACTGACAACCTTGACAATGGCATAGGGTTTGGAACTAGGCAGTCTTTAAGGTCCCTTCCAAACTAAGGCATTCTGTGATTCTATGATTCTAATTATTTAAGCTCTTAAAAAACATAAAATAAGTTTATTTGTGCAATGTAGTATACATTAATCCTTGTACATATATATTTAAAGTTTAATCTCACAACCTGTTGGTTGCATTGATTTTATTTTTCATTTTAGGTCTGTGTTCAAAAATATGTGAGGCAATGGAAGCAAGCTCCTTGCTCACATGTTTTTGCCTGATGGGACTGCCTGAAATTAAAAGAAACATAAGATCAGATTTTATAAAAATAGATGAAATAACATAATTAATTCACTATCACTCATGTTTTCCAAGAAGTGAAAGTGTCATATATAAAAAATATATATATTTGGTAAAGCTACCTGATAGGCTGTTAAAAATACCTAAGGTTACAGGCTAAATAAACTTTTTATTTCTGAAGTTTCAGTTGTACAATTTGCTATGTAATACAACAGAATAGAATAGAAACAATCAAACAAGTACATAAATAAAGGGGTCTTCCTAATGCAGTATTAAAAAGCAGCTCAACATTTTCTGCAAATGAAAATCTATTCAGAATCAAATCATTTTTCGGTAAATATCTGGGCCATATCTATTTCCGTTCTGCCTTCAGATTTCTTAATGTGCATGTAAAACAGACTTTACATCTGACTTTATTAAGACAAATAAGTGTAAATCAGCTTGAAAATTGTACCTAACTGAAGAAGGAACATATTTCAGCAAATGACTATTAATTGCAGTTCTTTATCATTATTCTGGAAATAGGTGGAAAATTTGGACAGGAAGACTATAGGAGCACATTTTCATTAGTCCTTAATGTCCATGAATACACCAAATTGTAGCAACTTGTAAGCTATGCCAAAATGCAGAAAGAAAGTATGAGTCAATACAGAGTTGACAGATAGAGCTCATCCTCTGGACACCAGATCTGAGGAGGTGGAACACTGAAAACTAGGCAGATGTCTGTTGGAGTTTAGAATTTCAGAAACTGTTGATATCAATGAAAAGAGAAGATTATTATTTTTTACATTTGGAAATTTTGATATTTATTATCCTTCCACTCATCTTTAATTCAGGCAAAACTGCTTGAACACCCCTGTATTCGTCCTCTACATAATTTCCTACTTACTACTTTTAATGTACTCCAGATGTTGCATGTATGTATTTCCTACAATATATTTAGCCTGTGATATTAGCTATAGATACTATTATTAGCCAAGATGATCAGGAGCTAGAGAACTGAATTCTTAGCAAAACTGACTGTTTAGATGCAGTGAACAAAGCTTTTTGGCACTGTATACCAACCCTCCAAAAGACAAGGGCAACTGCCTGTAGTAATCTTTTGTGTCTCCAAATCTGAACCCTTTTGTGTATTTGTCTGCAGGTTAGGATTAATGAAAAAGAGTTTGAACAGCAGGACTTTCCTGATATAATTAAGATGGGATTTTTTTGGGCACTGATGAAAATGTGTGTAAAATGAAAAGCACAGTGAAACTGACTATGAAGTACTATATTAATGTCAAGCCATCTAAGAACACTTTTCATATATTTATCTTTCACTTCTTCAAGCGTGCATTAATTGTCATTTAAAATGGAATGGAAGTCTCAGAATCTTTAAAATACAAGGATGGGTCAGTTTTATTCTGTCCAAAAGGTTTTTAAGAAAAGTGACAAAATTGTCTTATACTGTCCTGAAAATATCTGAATATCTTACTGCTATGGGGTTTTTTTTTTCATTATAAATTATTATACACCAAGCAAATACTATTATAGAGATAGAAATCAGAGTACAAGCAATTCACTGTTAAATGACTATGTCTGAAAACTTAGGCCTTAAAATTGCATTTTTCATTTGACCAGTGTCTTAGTTTAGACTGTGATAAATTTGTTGATAATACACTGATGTTTTCATTATTGCTGAGCACTGCTATCATCAGAGCATTGATTAAAAGTATCTTTTAGAATATAAAATCAAGGAATTCATAGAACAAAGTCTATATGTGTTTCAGAATATCAGTCTGAAATTGTCATAAGTGGTATTAATACTTGTTTTTATAATTAAATAACAGTGACTGCTATATATAATTTTTACCTCACTGACTGAGATGTTATAGTGAATATAAGAAGGCAAAATTTGCTGTTTAACCAGGACTTACTAAAACTAAGCTAGCTATATTTCCAAGTGATCCTAAGAGACAAATCTAACAGTTGGCAACATGGCTGTAAAAGGAAATAATTGCATTTATTTTAAAGTTCATAACATTTTTTATATTTTTCAAAATATGCAGTATTTTGAGAGGTTTAAATCTTGGACTAATATTCAGTTTTCCATGAAAGTACCACTAAATGGAAAGCAATAATTGTAATTTTCTTCCTGAGGTCGAAACATTAGAAAATTAAGTCCCTCAAAGGAGCAGTCTAGAAAATGAATTGTTTCACATTTCCAAAAAACATGCATAACATTCAAAACTTTTGATTTGAAATGATATCCAGTGTGAAACATACCATGTTTAAAGCAGCTTTCACAATGTCTCACTTCCCCTTCCTTCCTCCCTTTTTTGAAAATACACCTGAAGTGAGTTTACTATCAGAACTGAGACAAGGGCAAAACATGATACGTGATAAATGATGTGTCATACAAAGAATAAATAGAGTTTAAATGGAAAAAAGTTTTTGACTTCACATGCTCTCTGAATTGTTTGACATTCACAGAATAAAAGAGAGATGGAATAAAAAAATAACCAAGAACAAACCAGTATTCCATTTTTGCAAGTTTCCACTCTTTAGTAAGACAATAACCATTAAGTAACCATTAATAAATTTAAAAGGAGCATTTATTCTTAGATCATTAATGGAAACAGTTATTGGTTGGGACACCAAATGAAAGGCCTCATCAAATCCTTACAGTTATCATTCTTTAAAAAAAAATACTACTATTCTGACACAAACTGCAAAAGAGTGATTTAAATTAGACTGAACTAGAATCTTAAAAATGCAATTCAGCCTGCATTTTAGGGGTAACAAATTTGTTCCTTTATCAAACTGGTATCTGTCTACTTATGTGCTGTCTTGCAGTAGCCCACTCAGACAAGGTACAATCAACATAATTTATTTTCTTCCCCAGTTTTTAAAAATAGATGAATGCAATTTTCTACACTGCAGAACTTGTGAGAAAAATGTAAATAATGTGTACCTCAGTGTACACCTGGCGTAAGTAAAACAACCTGTAAGACATTCAACACACATCATTCAGCCCAACACACCTTTCTCTAATTCCCTCATTCCTATTCCTCTAATTCCTCACCCCTATTCCCAGTGAGCACAATAATAATAATAAAAAAAAGACTGCAACTTTTTCCCACTCAGATTTCAGCTGCCTGTGGCCAGGGCCAGCTGCAGAGTATGATGTCACTGATATCCAAACTGAAAATTTGCAGACATAGACAAACAATGTGTCAATCACAAGCAAGTACAAATATTGAACAATAAATATGTTGTGCTGAGATGTACACTTACTTGTTCACCATATAAAATATAATGAAATATAAAATAATATATTTAAAAGCCTCAAAGCCAATATTTAATATACTTACAGACATGAGTTGTCTTAGCCAAGCTTGGCCTGTAAATAGTTTGTTAGTTTTTTCAAATCTAAGAGGCTTCACAATTTAGGTAAAAAATCAGGAAAATTAAATTTCTAAATGAATCAGAGATTCACACAACTATTGTTCAATTTTTTGTTTCACCTATATAATTTTCAAGTTCTAAATTCTGCCTTTTTTACTAATATTAAAGTCAGTCAACTGCAAATTCTTTGAGATTTTGAATCAATCAGATCTCTTATGACATTATTGATGATACAACCTACAGCAGCCTAGACAGAAAGCTAAATTAACTTTCAGTTTCAAGCAAAGCAAGTTTGTTGTTGAAAAATTAACTCTTGATGGATTATCTCCTGTAAGAGGGATAAGAGGCTTCCCAGACATTCTAAATTAGTAACTAGATCTAGACAAATATATTGTTTGGACTCATTAATTTTGGTTGTATAAAAATAGGCAATTGACTTCTTAAATTAAATCAATAAACAATTAAGATTCTTTGCAGTGATGTACCGAACAAGAAATCTATATTAAAATGCAGTCAAATGGAAATTAAAAAATGTGCATTATTGGTCACCTCCACTGGTGCAGATTTTTACAAGCACAGCATGAAGTTTCTAGTTCATTGTTAGTTAAAATGCCTAGCTAATGCTTATCACTATGTTGAAAAAGTGTTTTGTAGCTAAGAATATACTCTATCAAATAGTGCTTTTGTGTTCTCTGTATCATTGTAGTTTCTATGGAAATAAATAGGAGACATTACTTCCAGAGTGATGGACAAGATAAAGTGTGCTGCGCATGTAAAAATCTGTACCAGCAGAGGTGACCCACTGTTGCTGTTGTCACTGCTGAAATACACCACCCACTGCCTCACTGTGCTCACATCCACTACTTGATCTCCATAAATGCATGCATCAATAAATGTCAGTGGGGGCCACTTTTTTCCACAAAGGGGTATTTTATGACACACCTTTCCTTCATATATGCTTCCATGTCAGATGCCACTGTGTCAGACGGCTCCTCAGCTGCCATTTGTCACATGGCAAAAAAATGTAATGGAATACTAGTGGGAAGGTTCAGCCTCCACTACCGTATCACCAAAGTCCACATCTGATGGTCTGGAGAAACATAATAAATTAAGAAGCATTACTTTCGTATTACTGTATGTATATTCATCTCACTAACCAAGTACAGAAACACTAGCTGTTGTCAGGCAACTCTGTTGAGTGGGTCTCGACTCTACAGTTTCTTACTTGAACAGTTTGGCAGAGCAAAAATGCAAATTTTGTGATCTTCCTGCAGCTTTTGCTCTGTGGATAATTTCTTCTGAACAGGGTTGAAGGTAATCAGGATACAAAAATATACAGCACAGGTATCTGATCTCATTTCATCATTACAGTACAAGTAGTGAATCGTATGAAGATTATACTTTGATTTTAATTTAAATGGGTTTTACTGGTAAATTGGATTTTGTTATGCTTCATGAGAATAAATTTCATGAAGTGAGCTGAATTGCCTACCCTTACAAATTGATATGGATCAGAAGAGAAACTTCATTTCATGCAACCTTTGAAATACCCATACAGAAATGTAAAATTTATTCTTGCAAGTCCTCTGTGGCTCTAATGCATCAAAATTTATTTTTAACCAACTAGTTGCAGAAGTATTCTATTTAACTTGTTATTTACTTACCATATTTTCAGTTTAATTTTCATCTCTAATTTTGAACAGTATTAAAAAATATAATCTCCATTACATTTCTAGAAATCCATTCATTAATATATTTAATAGCACAAATTCTACATGTGCTTCATTTTCCTGCTTATATAGAAATGCACAAAGAATTTGCTCTCTTTTGCTTAAATGAATATTTCCTTACAATTTATGAAGTACATTCAGTATTTAATTTCTTTTATCATATATCCAGTCAATATATTTCATGCTATTAACAAAACTCTACCATATCTACTTGCACCTGCTGACAAAAATACAAAACTCACACGTATGTTAGTCTAAAGCTGTATTCCTAGAAATCATCAGAGTTATGCTTCAAAAAGCCCAAGCGACAGAATTTCAGGATATACTTTTAAACAAAGATGATAGCAAAATGTAGTCATTCTTTTGTAAAGAGGAATTTATTTCAAAACCATTTGCTTATATTTTATCGTTTTTGCACACTGCTTGGTGTATCTGATGAGATATGTAGGATGTAAGATTTTTCTGTAAAAATCATGCATCTGGTCCTCTAATAAGCAGTATTAATGTATTAGAAAGGAGCAGCAAGTGATTGATGAACACAACACTTGGATCCTCCACTGAGGCCAGAACTGCCTTGTTAAATGTCGCTGATTAAGCCAGAGTAGTTTTTAGGATCTTATCTGGGTTTGGTGATCTTCAAAGTTTTCAATTTCAGTGAATCCATGTGGAAGTAAATGTAAGCTAAGTGTTTCTATGTGGTTTTACTTACACATTTTAAACATGTTTTTCTATCATAAATGATCACATTATAGCTGTTCTGACATATCACAATCCAAAATGTATTTCTGTTTCCCCACACCAAATAAACAAAACGTTTCAGAAAAGTCAAATTGTATGAAGTAGGCAAACATATAATTAACTTTTTCTCATACATTTAAGATTCATTTTTCCTGATACCATCATTTTCCTGCATTAGTAAATGTCTTGAAGCATTGTTTTGAATGAAAAGCAGTGTAGTTCGAGTGATTTTTAATAAAATAGTGGTCAGTTTTGTCTTACTGTTATATGTGAACAAAGAAATTAATGTTTACATTCTTTTAAACACAAAAATGAAAATGTATTCTTGCTAAGATCATATAAACATGTTTGTGGTCAACAAAAGTATCATGAATACTGTTGCCAGGCAACCTTCATGTGAGGATGAATACATTCCTAAGCACAGTTTACACTGTAATATAAGATTATAGGTTACTTATGAAATGTTGAAGGCTATTCTGCTGTTACTATGGAATGCATTTACAACAGTATAAAAAAAATAATCTAATGCTACATTACCGTATGAATTGTACATCCTACCAAGCCTCAAACATTCCCAAGGTAGCTCCATGAAATGGTATGATATGCTCACTCTATGTGAAAAGTAGGTCAAATTTTCTTTTTTTTCCTTCATAATTGAAATTGACCATATTTTGGAGAATCTTATTTAAAAGAAAAAAAAAAAGAAGTCATTTTTGTTTAGAAATTGGCAAAAAAAATTGGCTTCGTCTTTAATTGTTATCAACATGCAGAAACACATAATCAAATTCTCATTGCAAAGCAAAGCAGAAATACTCAAGCAGTACTTTCTGTTTGCTATGTTGTCCCTTTGTGATTAAAAAATATATCACTAATAAAAAACCTCCTCTGTTTCTAAAGTTTCTGTTAATTGAGGTTTAAAATAAATCTAGAAAATAGTTCCTTTGAATCGTTTTTTCTTCTCATCTTCCCTTTATAGAGTTTGACTAATTCGTGACCTTAGACTTGCTGGACAGATGAATGTGGCGAAGTCAAAATATTAGACGTGCTATTCACCATTAATGTACTGGTTTGACAAAAAGGAACTGCTGTTTCTTTTATGTAAGTATGTTTAGTTGTATAAAAAGCAAAAACAAAAACATGGGAGGAGTACTTTCACAGTATAAAAAGAATATTAAAATGCATTAACACATCCAGAAGAGGGTAAGGGTAGAAGTTCTGGAATGCTTGTTCTGTGAGGAGAGGCCAAGGATATTTGGCTAGTCTAGTTTGGAGAAAACAAGGCTGAGAGGTGACTTCACAAGATCTCTACAACTTCACGAGGAGGAGAAATGGGAAAGGGGGTATTGATTCCCATTGCAAGCAACAAGTCATACATCATACTGGATGTGAGGATAAAAATATTCACCATTGATAAAACACTGGAGCAGGATTCCTAGAGGCACAGTTGAAGCCCCACACCTGCTACCATTCAAGAGGCATTTGGATAATGCCTTTATTATGTTTTAACTTTTGGTTAGCCCTGAAATGGTCAAGCAGTTGGACTAGGTAATCTTTGAAGAACGCTTCCAAGTGAACTCCTCTCACCTCACATCCCCTCATCCTCTTTTCACTTTCTATAAAGAGAAATATTCGCGTGAACATCAGTATTTCATGCCAAATCTGCTATACTTACAAAGAAATACAATATCCAGAAATATGGAATATTCCATAAATTTTCTACTTTTGGTAGCATCACTCATTTCTGTCTATTAGACATGACAGAAAGCCCGCTTAGTTGGCTTCAGCTACTTAAAATTTACAGACTACTATAAATTAATCTATATAGACTCTGATAATTTATACGTTAAGTTTTTAAAAGTTCAAGATAAATCAACTATTCTTATCTTAGGTTATTGTTTTGGATTGGACTAGGTTATTGCATGCCTATGCATCTCATTTGGCCCTAAAGAGAACAAAGAATATAGCTCAAGCTTGACATAACTTGATGTTTTGTTTCACATGGGAATTAAAACAAACTTTTTTATGTGTGCAGTAATATATTATAAATGATTCATAGGTTAATTAGTATTTATGGCTAAGATGGAATTATTTTGTTAATTAGTGAGAAGAAACTGGCACTTACTAACTTGCCTATCTTATTAAAGTTCCTTTGAAATTCTCATATCCCCTGTTTAACCCAGCACTCTGGGTAATTTTTGATTGGAGAAAATAATATACTTTTAGTCCAGAGCCTCTTAATTCCATAATTGGCACTGCTAAATATGAGAAATATAAAACATTATGGCTTCTGTGCAACTGACATAAAGATAACAGGAACAATTATGCTCTGCTAGTAGGAATAAATAAATAAATAAATAAATAAATAAATGAATAAATGGGAATAATATGCCAGAAAACAAATTTCAAATATTAAAATTGTAGGGAAATTACCTGAATACTCTCACCTGAGAATTCTAGACATGTGAGTCTTGTGCAGAAAGATTTGGGAAAGACCTTTCCAAGATATTAGAGATTTGTGGTAACTGGTTATTTGTGACCTTTGAACACAGTATTTTGTACAGATTGTTCTTCAGGTTTCCAGTACAGAACCTGTTTCAAAAGTCTGCCCGTCGTTAGGGGGTAGAGTTGTTCCAATGACTGTAAATAGCCCTTCCCTCTTGACAGCTCTGCTGTTGCAGTAATACTGCCAAAAGATATAGGCCTCAAGGTATCTACGGTACAGAACCAGTGAAATGTTTCACTGTGAATAACATATTTTGGCAGATACTTGATCTTATCTTTTAAAAGTAAAACTGAAAGTAAACTTCCACAGAGTTCAGACATTTTGTCTTTATAAAAGAGTTCCTTTGACAAAGCAATACAGACTTCCCTATCCCGTATCTCTTTTTCTCCCACTACATCACGATATTAAGTTGTACAACTTTGATGAACATGTCATTCCTTTCAAAACTGTGAAAAAAAATTCCAGATGTACATTAAAATAAGCCATCTGCAAATGTTATTTCCTTATGTTTCAGATCTCAGCTAGCTTTTCCACAGGAGCTTGAATACAGGAGTAAGTCATGAATCAGTTAAGAGCTCATTGGAATTACAGAACTTTCAACATACCATTTCATCATCCACCGATTAATGAAATTGGCAGTCACAAGTATTGCACCTGGGCTGTGGCAATGCCTCCTATCAATACAAGCTGGAGGATGAAAGGGTAGAGCACATCTCTGCTAAAAAGAACTCAGTAGTACTGGTGGATGGTAAGCTGGACACAAGCCAGAGATGTGCCTTAAGCCTAAAAAGGCAACCATATTCTGGGCTGCATCAAAAGAAGCAAGGTCAAAAGAAGTGAGGGAGCTGATCCTATTCCTCTACTCTGTCCTGGTGAGACCTCACCTGGAGTCCTGTGTTCAGATGAGGAGTCTTCAGTACAGGAGAGATGTGGATCTGTTGGAATGTATCCAGTGGAGGGACAAAAAATGATCCAATTCTCCACTGAGGACAGGCTGAGAAAGCTGGGGGTGTTCAGCATGTAGAATAAAGCTCTGGAGAGACTTGAGGATGACCTTTCAGTATCTAAAGGGGTCCATAAAAAAAAAGGGGGGGGGGGCAGAGACTTCTTTGTGGGATCTGTTGTGATACAACAAAGGGAAATTGTTTCAAACTAAAATAAGGCTGATTTGTATTGGATATAAGGAAGACAAAGGTAGTGAGGCACTGAAATAGGTTACCCAGAGAGGTGGCGGATGGCCTGTTGTCCCTGGAGGTCAGTCTGGATGGGGCTCTGAGCAACCTGATCCAGCTGTAGGTGTCCCTGTTCATTGCAGGGAAGTTGGACTACATAACTTACAAAGTCCCCTTCTAGCTCAAATGATTCTACGAAAATCAAGCTACACAAAACACATCACATTTGATTTTACTCTCCTAATGGTGTTATTTCATTATTTGATCTCTGCAAACAGTCTACAAGCTACACAAAAACATGCTTCATGTGCAGAAAGGAATGCCTAATTTAGTATTTATTTATAGCAGCAAATCATTGTTTCCCCTTTGAGCATTGAACACAAAACCTGATTATGAGCCTAACGTTTGATAGCCTGTATGATCTGTAAGTCAATAGTTGCAAAAGTACTTTCTGGATAGATTAAGTCCTGAAGGGAAAGCGAGAGAGAAAAAAAAAATTGTGGAGGCAATGATAATTGAATGAAACTAAGAAGTAAAACACAGTCACTGAAGTAATTGAGTATTTCTAACAGTTAAAGTATATCTGGGCCACAAAACTGCTTACATTGATAAATAAAACTAACTTCTACGAAGGCTAGGGTAGGAAATTTTTTCACAATTGCATTAGTTTAATTGTACTATTCATTGAAGCAAATCAACTAACTCTAGATTTAAATGGATATAAATGAGGCGAGGTAGACACAGTCAGCAAATGATCTTCCTTGAAAGAAATTATTAATTTTGTATAAAGATTATTTAAGTATTAAAAAATCAGGTTAGTTTACTAAACTGAAATGGACATGATAATAATTTTTTTTAATAATTTTGACACTTTTTATACATCATATTAATAATGAATATGTGATATATAAAATATAGGTAAATAATTTTTATAAATATATTATGAGCTCAACTATGGTACACATGTACATATAAAACCTTGAATGCATATGCATAATAACTTTAATTTATTTTACATATTACACACATATTTATACATATTTTTAATGGAAAAATTATTTATAAATAAAAATTGATTTTGTTTTGGAAATGAAGCATTATCCTATGTGGTTTTGTTTGCTTTTTAAACAAAAATCAATCATGTAAAATCTGTGGCTTTTTAAAAAAAGGAAAAAAATATTTTAATTTATGGTATAAAACTGTTTTTATGAAGGTATCCAAAGCAAATGGAGATATACCATTTTTTATAACTGTAGAAAATTCAACTGTGTCCTTTGCCTTAACAAAATTATTTTCCACTTCACCTAGACAATTATTCTGAAGTTTAAAGAATGGTGAAATTTTTATTGGGACACTTCCCATTTTCTATCGAAAATTCTTGATGAGGGTTGGGATGGATTCCTTGAAATTATATGAAATTAAAATTGATTGCACAATAGAACAGTCAGGCATCTGCTGAGCATCAGGAGAATTTTTTTTTCATACAAATGAGGCAATGTAGAGTTTAGACTGTGGAGGTAATAATTAAGAAATCTAAACATCTGAAATTCATCACTATATGGGTGCTGATCTGATGTCTCCATAATTCAGTACATAAGGAGACAATTACATTAGAATTTTTTTTAAAAGTAGTCTTTATGGTCATTGAGGGCCAGTTTTAGGTCTTCATGGATAACACATAGGCAGGGAAGGAAAGTGATTTCAGTCAGAGTTCCAACCTGAACAATTACACAAGTACTTTGAAATACTTTAAATCAAAGTTTTATTGTTTCTATTCATTTTTTACAAGGTCTTATAATCACTGCATCCTAAATTTATCATAAATATATGCATGAGCTATCAGAACTAAATAACTTATTTTCATCAAATGATGCTAGTCCTGTATAGATAAACTGCTTTTGTTGTTTCAATTGAATTAGATTAACTAAAAATTTCTGGCTATTACTCTTTTCTGTAGTGTTGCCACAGAATGGAGTTGGAAACTGATTCTTAGTTGCTTATTATTTCTACTTTCACTTTGTATTTCAATGAAACTTTAAATTGTATGTGCATGATCAGATACAGAAAGACATTTTAAGAGTATTATTTCCCAAGTCTTCTTTATGAATGAGCAACTTTGAAATATAAAAAATAATTTCAGGAATTTAGCGAATACTCACTGGCTTAGGCCAAAAAAGAAGAACACAGAGCATAGAAGTACAGGAAACTACAGAGACAGAAGTACATGAAAAATAATTTAAGAAAAAGACATTTCAGGAAGTGTCTTCTCAGCAAGAGAAAAATAAAAGTGCATTTTTAAACACACAGACACGCACAAAAAAACATTTATAGAGACAGACCATTTATTATCTATGCAATATCAAGTATCTCAGCAAAATAGTTTTCTTTTTGTCCCTTCTCTATCACAATTTTGTGCCCACATCTGTTTATGTACGTCTGAAGGAAAAAAAATACATATATTCACACACTCTTCAATTTTGTTGTACTTTTCAGATCTATGTAGATACATATAAAATCTCCTGCTGCCAAGTAAGAAATTTGTTTAAGAAGGGGCCTCTACTTTATTGGAAATTAAATAAATAAATAAAAATGTATAAGGCGTGTTGTAATGCTTTAACTAATGTACATAGTTACATTACTTTCAGAACAGAATCTCTTTGTATACACTCTATGTCAAATTTGTTATTTCAGAAGAAAATGCTTTATTCCAAGGTTAACATAATAATATACTGTCTATTCTTCAGATTTTAAATTCAATTGCTTCAATTTTCTTTCATTTTATATTTAATAGATCTCTGATGTATTTTTTAATTGTGTCATTCTGCTCCAGTTTTCAACATGTCTCTAATCTCATCACTGTCTGAATTTCTTCTTCTTTATAATATAAAATCTAGACACAAGCAAATGAGTTTAGAAGGGTAAAATAGAACAGTACTTTATTGACATGAAGTATGCTACTAACATTTTGATATACTTTGGGGGCAAAATTGAAGAACAAACATTGTTTATGAGCACTTCCTAATTGGAAGTGACAGTAAAATTGTTAGTCATGAAAGTCACAGTGCGATTCAAAGTTTAGAATTTACAAGTACAGGTTTTCTATTACACTGAAAATTAACTAAAAATGTGAATAGAAAATAACACCTCCTTGATTATGTAATTCAAAAGACAAGTAGTGTTAATCTACTTCAGCTTCATAACTTGGAGGGAAGTTAGTGAAAGAGACATCCATTGAGTAATTTAATGTTCTTTAAATTTACACAATTAATTAAATCGGAAGCAGTACCCTAACTATAAAGTAGACATGCCCTAGAAGTTAGCACGATCAAGAATATATTGAAAGATGCACTGGGATTAATTATTTAGGACATTTCAGAGAATTTGCTGGAGAGAGACATTTTACTAATGTGCTCATTTTACTGGCTTTTAGGAAAAGGCAGTCCCAGCACTTGTTTAGAAAAAAGATCGTTCATAGAAGAGCAAATTTTAAAATAATTGTGCAGTAAAGCAGGATTCTGGATAAAAGTAAAAGTGTGCAGTCTGAAAAAGCAATTCTCATCAGCGTTTTCATTTTAATCCTTTTACCATAGCCTTAAAAGAAAAAAAAATCAGTTCACTGAGGAGGTAACTGTACACAGAATAACTACAGAATCAGAGACGTGCAAGAAAAGCACCAGCAGATGAGAAGAGAGTTCTACAGACAATTTTTAAATATTAATCTATAAAATTTAATCTAGAAATTTATGATTTGCGTACTTGAGGGATGATGAGGAACACTATTCTGAATAATTTCAGCAGTTAGCAACCAATAATGACACTCCAAAGGAACACCTGAAGAATCAAGGCTCTTATTAAAATTCCCATCACTTCTTTCAAACAGCACTGGAACTTATGCCAACTTCTAAAACTTTAACTTCATTTTTTAACTTTCTGTGAATTTATCATTCTCATGATTCATTTTTTAATGTTATGCTGATTTTGTGAAGAATCTATCAATATCTATATTGATTAAACTTCAAAGACTATGTTCTTCGGTTTTCTTGTTTGGGAAGGGTATAGGAAGTGTTAATCTTTTCTCACATATTATGACCATTTTTATAAATACATACATAGACAATAGACTGACAAATTTGTCTCCACAATCCTATTCAGTTATAACCCTTTCTTCACTACTACTATTATTTCAGTTTAGCATAGCAGCAGTAGCATTCACTTGCTTCTCTCCTGTGTGTACTCCAGATTCAACCTAGAACAACATGTCCAGACTATCAAGCTCAGATGGGATAAAAAATACAGGAGCAAGACACTTGCCTATGTATTCCCCTTGCTAGTAGTACTTATTTTTCCCTACATGAGGAAGTACTGAAGCAAATCAGAGTAGAGGTAGATACCATTCTACTTAGTGAAAATAAGGAATGTGCTCCATGTCTCAGAAGAGCAAGAAATCATGAAGCTGTTACAGTCTACTCTTTCACATGTAGCAGTGTCCAGTGTAAAAGGATGTTATACATATAGTATGTTATGACATATACCACAGTCCTCAGCAACAAACAGGACTGAAGACAGCCATTACAAAGTTTACTTTTATCTCAAAAAGCATACTAGAGGCTGATCTTAGTTGTAGATAAACTCTCACAACATTTGAATCGATTAACTGGTGGCATAAGTGTTTCTCCTAAGGTTGTTAAAAGTGTGAATGGCTCCCTGAATTAGCTAGGCCAGTGTGAGGAATGTAAATATGTGGCTCAACTCATCAGAGTATAAAAAAACTATAGAACTAGAAAAACAATATTAAAGAGAGCAACAAGCCTGATCTGATTTCAGCTCACAGATTCCTTCCTTGCAAATTAAATGTCCTGCATCAAGACATATAGAAACAAGCAATGGGAATCATTCTTACGTTGCATTCTAAGTGTATGTTCAAATTGATCCATTTAGCTTAAATAATGATTTCAGTACATTGCTAGAACAATTTTCTAAGTTAAAATCATATATAACATTAAATATCTTCCAGTAATGTTGACCTGCTTACACAGACTGATAGTGATTGGACAAGGGTAATGGTTTTAATGAGGGGGAAGATTCAGGTTAGATGTTAGGAGGAACTTTTTCACTCAGAGGGCAGTGATGCACTGGAACAGGTTGCTCAGAGAGGTTGTTGGTGTCACATCCCTGAATGCATTCAAGGCAAGGCTGGATGTGGCTGTGGGCTGCCTGGTCTAGTGGTTGGCAACCCTGCCCATGGCAGGGGGGTTGAAACTAGGGATCTTTGAGGTCTTTTTCAACCCAGGACATTCCATGATTATATTATGATTCTTTGATTTTGATATCAAAAATTAAATCCTCCACGTATGGAATTTCTGAAAGAGCAGTCAGAGTATTGGATGCCTGCAGCCAAACCCACGTTTCGATGTCTTCTCAAGAATGCTTTAAAGCACTGCAGGGCTGTAATACTGTTTACGTGTTTATTTTTGGTCCCATGAAAGAGTCACCTGCTACTGATTATTTTTAATGTGTAATGGAAATGAGACTTTTCTTCATATCTGTGTGAGAAAATAAACATAATCAGTGAGCTGATTAATTATTTATGCAGCAGCAGTAACAGCATAGTGTAATTAATGTAACTTAATTCCTGATACTGGCAGTGAGGAGACCTCATGAAGTAGAACTGTTTTGTTTTTTAATTTGTTTGTTTTAAGCTGGGACAGTGTTAATTTTTTTCATAGAGGCACATATGGTGGTATGTTTTGAATTTGAGAAGAAAGAATGTTAATAGCACACCTGTGTTTTAGTGTTTACAGTTTTATATGAAACTGTTTTATATGAAACAGTTTTTACAATTTATATGAATGTAATAAACAATAATCTTTGTAGTAATTTATGATTTATGACGTACTTTTCAATTTATGTTGCTCCTCCAAAATAATTCTGAATAGATCCAAGGAATTCTATACATTTTATCATTGAGAGCGAAGGATATGGCCTACAAAATTTAGTAAACTGCACTTAATGTGGTGTTGTAAACATTTATTAACACAGGAGTTTTTCATTGTGTAGGATTGTGTAGTATTCTTTTTCTTTTGTTTTATTTAATTGTTTATTTATTTATTTATTAACCTAGAAGTTACCTCAATCAAATTGCATTAACTTCCAATTTGTGTTATTTGGTAAGGCTGGTGATGCATAAGGGTAGTTAAAAATACAGGTTCCTCATCACTGTTTTAAGCAACCTAATTTGCTTAACTCTCTATAAAATACAGCTCCTATTCAAACATTAAATAATTTGTGCATCAAAGACCGCTATCTGCATCTGTATGAATCTAATTCATTTGAATTTGTAATGGCTAAGAGCAGGGCTGACTTTAATCCTTTCTACATCCTTATTCCAAGACAGAAATCGCACATGAGAAAATCATAAAATTCACAGCAATGCATTTGAGTCCTTCACCTACGTAAATAGACACCTGAATATGTAAAGAAGTACATTTAAGTCACTCAAACTACTCAGCTGCTTTAAATGGGTGTTTATTAGCTCTGCTGGACTAGAACCTTAATGAGGCAATTGCTACTCTCCTATACTTTTTGCAGATATGTAAAAGATAAATGATTCAAAATGCTTTTCTTGTGATTTTAAGAGCTTCAAAAGCAAATTGGTGTCATCTAGCACAGTTATATTCTCCCTACAAAGATTATTGTTAATTTTTTAACTCGTAAGACACAGTATTATAAAGAATATCACAAGCCTACTGACAGCTTCAAGAAGAGTTTTTGATAAGACGCGATAAGTCTCTTACTAAAGCAGACATTCATCAGATCACCTAGCACAGCTCCAATGAATCTGCGAAGCCATGAAGATTTACTCCAACTTAGCAGTGAGTAAAGCTTTTCTACATACTAAACACAAATGTAACTTCTAAAATTCTGGAATTATTTATGAGTATCCTTAACTGTACATTTGTGATTTGATTTTTCAAAGACTCCATGGCTCCTGTACAATTAGTATAAATATTCAGTTTTTCTTTGTTAATGGACTATAATCATTCATATTCTAACAGTTCATAGAAGTTATAAATATATTTTACAGTAATGGAGCCACACAATTTTCAGTATTGCAGCCATGGCAAATTGGGATTATCACTCATACAAGAGTATATGTTCAATGCAAAAGGAATAAAAGTATTCATTTTGTCCCCTCTGGCACTGCTGAATATCTCTATAACCAGAGTAGGAATTTATAATCTACCACCACTTCTCAAAATTCCATATACATGGGAGCACAAGCAAAATAGCATCAAGACACAAGAATAAACTTACTTCACTATAGACCTGTTATCTCAATACACAATAGAGAATCTAGCCTATGAGAATTTAGCCATAAATTCTAAAATTCAAAAGTCTACAGTACTGCAGCCTATATGTACTATTTTAGTCTTTTCAATATTCTGTGGTATGTTTCCTGTTGCTCTATTTGCTTACAGAAGCTTACTAAAACTGTAATCATGAAGAATTGTCCCTAGCAAATCAGATTTCAAAAACCTAACAAAATCAAAAGTAATTCTGTTTTCTATTATCTTTCAGGGGCTATATAACACTTTTGACAGTTATTGCAAAGAATGTGATATGTGATAAAGCCATTATAATTACAACAATTTTCACAGCAACTGAAAATGATATGAACTCAACACAACTGTGTCTACATTTCTGAACTAGCTAATCTGGCATTATTCATCTTGACTGATAGCTGAGAAAGATGAAAACCAGAACTGGGAAGGTTTACTCCCAGTCTCCTTTCACCTGTGGTAGAAATATTTCTGTATTCTCTGGCTAAACAAGATATGAATAACAATGAGGGTTTTTACTGAGGGAGAGGGAGAAGAGAAAAAAGAGGAAGACAGTGGGGAAAATGGGAATTGTTGTTTAAACATTTAAATATTTTTCTCTTCAATTAGAAGCTCTACAAGATAACAGAATAACTCAAAAAATGTGCTCTTTTTATTACTCATAGAAACATGAGAATGATCCCACTATTTTTGAAGATCTATACTCAACAACTGTAACTGAATGTGGACAGGAGATGAAAAAAATCTTAATGATCATCAAGCTGAAACTTAAGTGTAAAATCTTTGCTGCTTTCAAGCCAAAGTGATATTCTCGTTGCCTCAGAAGATCAGAAAGGGTCAGATGCCTGTTAGATAAATCAGTGAAATTCATAGATGCAATGCAATGCAAACTCATTTTTTAAACAGCATCAGTGTGTCACATACTGTTCAGTAGCAGACTGGCTTTTTCTTTTCTTTTTTTTTCTCTACATGAGCTTCTTGGGTTTACCAATCAAAAGTCATACTTATGACTCTGTCTTTTAAAGAAATTAAGTTATAGCAGAGTATCAGTTTGAATAAACTTAGAAGAGAAACTAGAATATTTGTTCTTATTTCTAGCTTGATTGTGATCTAGTCCTAATGGGAAATATCCTGGGAACTGAGACCATCAGGAGCTTCCTTGGGAGGCACAGTTGACCTCTTTGAACAGCAGCTGAATACCTAGGATCTGGAGACTATGATACCACTGATAAGGACAAAAACAAAGAACTGTAGCAACAACTTATCATCTGAATTGTCTGGGAGTATCTGAATAGTCTGGGAAGATAAAATTTTATCCAAGGAAGGATCATTTCTATTAATCATATCAGTTGAAACACAAAATTTAACAATGTCTATTGACTGAAGTGTTGAAGACTGAGGAGAAGGATTTGGTAGTGTTAGATGATGACAAACAGTACGAGTCAGAAATGTGCCCTTGCAGCCCAGAAAACCAATTGTATCCTTGTCTGCATCAAAAGCAGCATAACCAGCTAGTCAATGGAGGTGAGTCTGCTTTTTTTACTAAGCTCTCAGGAGACCTTATCTGGTATACTACTTTCAGCTCTGGCACCTTATAATCAACTCCTCCACTGCTGGTTCAGTTAATAAAACTTTTGACATGTCAACTGGGTGGACTCAATCATTTTCAAGGGTTTTTTGTTTGTTTTTAGTTTTTTTGTCTTCCTACAGTAAATTTTTCTAGAATCCACTGAAAATTCCTACTTTCATGCATAATTTTATGTGCTCATTGAGGCATAGCCATTTATTGTTTGCATCTCTCCTCCTTCACGTCTTCAGCAGATAACATCCTCAACTCTACTGGCCAGAGTTCAAGTTTAAATTCTTCTACACCAGGAAAGAATTGGTAGTTTGCTCTAAATCTTTAAATTAAAAATTTATCACCAAAGACAAAACACTTCAATTTATTGTATAGCATGTGTTATTTCCAGTAATGACTTTGAAATCACAGGTTACATTGCAGAATGGAAAGAAGTGGTGGATATTTTTATTAAAAAAAAAATCTGAAAAATGTAATATATGATTGATTTTAACTTTTTTTTTTCTCTAAAACCTCATAATGTGAATTTTTCCCATACTATTAGAAATTGTACAAAAATATGTTTTAACTTTTTGGTCTCCAACAAGGAAAATCATTGTACAATGATTATACAGCTTAAAATAACATTGTCTTTTAAATGAGAAAAAAATGCATAAACAATGCAAGTATTATGAAAGAAATATCACACTTTGCACACTTTTGTAAAGATTTTATATAACTACCTGTATTGAGAGTGACATAACTTTCTCACATATTAAGGTGAAATATATCAAATATTTTTAGCTTGATTCTTAACAATTAAAAATATATACACCCTATAAAGCAGCAAATGCTTTTCACCTAAAAGACTTCCCAAACAAATTGCTTAGAACATATATTCTCAGAATTGAAAGTTGTAGACCAAAATCAGAATGTCATGTTTTCTATGATATAAATTTAAATAACACGCTATTCTGTAACAGTTACACAGAATTGTTATTGTCAAAGTAAAAGATTAGCTAGTTTTGTTATTTCTGATCCACAAACCCTTGTGAAAGAAACAGTAGTGAAACAGTTCTTATTTCTCTCCTTAATATGTTTATTTAATGAAGTATGAGGGGAAAAAAGTAAATTATATAGAAAAGTGAAGGTAGATGTGCAAGCGTTTGCTCAAGATCCTCAACTGATGACGTTTATATTCAGTTCAAAGCCATCTATTGGAGAAAAAAAAAAAAAAAAAAAAAACCCCACAGGAAATAGGAGGAGATTGGGAAGTGGCAACAGCTCATAGGAGTCCTCCCCAGAGCACCAAAAGGTCGCAATTGTTTTTTATTATTATTATTTTTTGGACGCAAACAGAAAGCACCTTAGCATCCCCATCCACCCTACCCTCTACAGTACTATGTTCCAGTGACCCTCAATCAAGCTTTCTATATGTCTTTGCCATAATCGAACAAAGACATTTCATTCTAAGCAATAACGCTGATCTTATGACTGCTGTCTTAGATGCAAGTTTCCTACTGAGTAACATTTACTAGATATTAAAGTCACTATTATTTTCTTATTGAGTATGGTCGATGTAATATGGAGTCAACAATATGGAAGCATCCCTGTAGACTAGGGAAGGAGAAAATAGAATTTGACAAACTAAATGCAATGCAGTGAGAAGACAAAGGACAGATAGGATGATTTACAAAACAAACTCTCAAGAAACTTAAAACAGTGATTCAAACTGCAGGAGTAAAAGTACACAAGGATTCTAACACATGAAATATCTCACAAAAGTAACTGCCACCCCAGGAAAACACTGAAGTACAGAAAAGACAGTTGTCAACTGGAGAGGCAAGCTAAAAACAAAAATTGTAGGCATTTATTAATACAAAGTATTTATATCCATGCAACAATAAAAGTTATAAAGCATATATTCACTTTATGACTATCAATGCAGTACAACTGATGAATTATACTGTTGTGAAAATAAAAACATCAAAATACAATAAAAGACAAAACTAGATGTTTTTATTTCCCTTCAAGGGTGGTTTCTTGTTATGCTTTTCTGTACAGAAGTACTCAAACCCACCAAGAGGAAATCAGGCTTAGCCAGTCTCATGGCTTTCCAAATATTTGTCTTGCCTGGACTGTACCGAGCAAACAGGAATTGCCTTGGACCACGTGTAAAATATAACAAGTATAGTGTATATAAGTAACAATTTAAACTTTTTTTAATTAAAACAAAAAAACAGCAATAAAAACAAAGCTAGTCAGGTGTCTGACCTTATTTTTGTGAAACAAATGCATGAGACTCGTTTGATGGCAGAGGTTGCCATTCCTAGTGAGTTCTCAAGGCGTTTGTCAGATTTCTGATGAAGTATTACTCATCCTTTGCTTCATCCTTGACAGTAATTGTTCACAAATGTAATTCTGCAAAAAAAAAAAAAAAAAAAGTGAACTGTGAAGCAATGGATATTTCTATGTTAGGATACGGATTTTGACCTAGACCAAACCCTAACCCAAGTTTCTATGTTAGGACAGGGTGGATTAAAAACTGGCTAAATGGCCAGAAAGTAGTAAATACTGAAAATTCTTATTGAAGATCATTAACTAGTGGAGTACACATACAGGTCAATATTGAATCTGGTCCTTTTTTAATACCTTTGCTGACAACCTAGACTATGGAATTGAGTATATACCCATTAAGTCTGTAGATGACAAAATTGAAGGAAGTGGCAGATTAACCAGAGGTTCTTCCTGCTACCCATAGGGGACCTGGACAGATCTTCTGAGTTTAAACTGCATGATTTTGATAGTAGGAGAGTTGCAGGTTTGGCCTCTATTAGCAGAATCCAGAAGTCACCACGTGTCAGAAAGAGCTCATTCCAGCTGGCCCCAAAGCTGAGTCAATGAACAATGCTGGTTGTTCCTCTGTGGAAGCAGATTTAGGAAAGATAAACAAAAAACAAACAAACAAAAAACCCAACAACCAAAAACCTCGCAACTTCTGCACAAAAGCAGCTTGGAGAAAGGAATGAGAAAATACAGAGGAAAAAAAAACAAACAGAAAAACAGCCATCCAGACACCAAGGTCAAGATCAGAAGGAGGGCAGGAGATGCTCCAGGCACACAGAAGAATTTCTCCTGCAGCCTATGGGGTACCATGCAGAGCAGATCTTTAAATGCAGCCTCTGGAGGACACATCCACACAGGCCACATCCACCTGCTATACTGTAGGAGATCACAGCCCACAGAGACACCTTCACAGCAAGGGTCCCTGGACCAGAGCCATAGCTCATGGAGAAGAGTTCAGGTGGGCCTTCTTGAGCAGAGTGATTAAACTAGAGGACATCCAGAGATCCCCTACAGTCATCCTGGGATTGTGTGATTCTGTGAAGTTTGTGTATTTAAGTAATACTTTCACAATTAAACCTACAATAGAAGCATAGTGTTTTAACAAAATTCCAATTCCACTGTTCCCAGGTATGGGCCCCATGTAGCTGAAAGAAGCAGGTCTGTAATTTTTGAAAAAGATTCTTAAATAGGATTGAGAAGCAAGTAGTTTTACTCCACTTAATTTTCAAATTCCACAAGCCCCACTTCTGTAGCAACAAGAAAAACTTTCTAAATGTTCTCATGGAAAAAAAAAAAAAAGAGCTGATAATCATTTTCAAATACCCACTAGAATTCACTTGAGTGAAGAATGAAATTCAGGTAAACTGTATTCTAACTGTCTTTTTGTTTAATACAGTGCAGGAAATTCAATATGCCCTAATCCTCATGGAAGTCAACTATATTATTTCCTGATTGAGATGAGCAATACTAACAAAAAAAGACTTTTATTAATTAAATGAAATGAGCATATTTTCACAAATTGTTCTCATAGTAACAAACTATCAAATGAAAACTGACCACGTAAGATAACTGTAGCAAATAAGCAGTATTTCACATTCATTGTCAGATTTTGCATGGGGGGGATCCCATGTTATTCTAACCTACTTCTGTCTTTCCCATTCTGCTTGCATCAATTCCTACTTTATTTTAAATGTGATTTCAATTCACTGATCACATATACTCCAGCCTTAGTATGTATATTATGCCAGTGAAAACAAACGTCAACCATCTGAAATGTCATCTCATGATTGAAAGTGAAATACGTAAAAAACAGTTCTCCTACAGGCAGTTCAGTAGTCCTTATTTGTATACATACCTTCCACATATAAATAACATATATAGTTATAACTATGACTGAATTGACAGATTTAAGCAGTCTAAGATAAATGACAGTGTCATCTACTGTTATCTGACACAGGAAAATAAGCTGACATTGGATATATCTATACTAACATTATACAGTAACAATATTTTATTAACGTAAAAGCATGTTATCTGTACATACAAAACTAAAAAGAGTACTTTATTTGTACTTTCTACATGCTATTGTTGTGAGATTATCAGTTTGATTATAGAAGAAAATAAATCCATGAATTTAATTTACTGGAATATTTATATAAATTCTATTCATCTAACTTTAGAACATTAAAAACCGCTGAAGTGTTTGTTGCTTGACAAGAAACACGACTGAACTCTAGGTTACATTTAATTGCAAGAGGAATGGTATTCAGTCACAGCCATTTTCAAGGGCTAACAAATAGCAAGGGTCAATGTTACAACTCAGATAATTACTATACTTACCAGAAAAAGAGCAAGAATATATTATTACTCCAATATCTTGTATACCCTTCTTACACACAGACAGCAGAATTATGTTGCATATCCAGAACAAAGCATCACAGGATAATTTACACGATAAGGTCTTGCACTACTGGAGAAGTTAATAAAGCACCTCATAAACTTCCCTTCTGAAAGATACACTGTGCTGTTCATCTTTGATAAAGAGTAGCTGGGATTGAAATACTTACATGCATCTTGGTCCCTGATCTCTAGACAAGCTGTTACTTACCATGTGCAAATAACATTGCCTTCCACATGCACTGCTGTACAGTTAGTAAGCAGAATACATATTACATACTGTCAGTCTTAGAGAACTCTTAAGTTTTCTGAGATAAAAGTTCCCAGTTGTGCTCATTCTTATATTAATTGGGAACAATGTAGTAATTTGTAGGGGCTGAAAATTAGATTCTTTCTTGAATTTAGATAATTAACTCACTGAATAACTAAATAAGTCTAACAACAATATTAATTATGCAGTAGGTGTTTTCTTTGCTATTATGTCTAAAAATATCTCAGTACTTTTAATTCAATAATAATTATTCAACAGGAAAAGTGCATCTTTTTTGTTGAAATTATTTCATTTCTTCAGAAGCTAGCTGACAGTCTTGGAATTCAAGCAACATTTATTTTCAAGGAAATTATTTCTGTATCATGTATGATATCCTTAAAAGAAAATGTATCACTATGAATTTCACTGTGAATTTCACTGTAGAAAATACCTAGGCTCTAAATTGCTTACTTACACGACCTGAGTGAGGATGAAGGTAATGTACTGTAAGCAGGTACTAAATCCTTAATTTGTTTAGTAAAGACAAGTTTAAAATACATTATTACTGTATGTTTATTCTTCTCACAACTCTTATTTTATCCTCACTCCTTCTGCTCCTACTCACTTGTGGGAACTAATTGTCACACTAATCAAATTTCTACACTTAAACTTTATACAAAGTCTGCTCCCAAACTAATGCCTCATATTTTATTATGCTTACCCTCAGCATCAGAGGTAGATGTTGGTTGCATGGCAGTAGGAATTGAATCTTCCCACTAATATTCCTTTATATTTTGTTGCTGTGAGATATGATAGCGGGGCAATCTGACAGAACAGCATCTGACATGGAAGTACAAATGAAGTAAAGGTGAATCGCTGAATTCCTGCATGCAGAAAAAAAGTTATCCATTGACATTCCTCAAGACTTGCTGAATGCTTATGTAGACTAAACAGTGGACATGAACACAGTGAGGCAGTGAGTGGTGGGCTTCAATGGCAGCAACAATGACATGAAAGACAAAACACATTCCAGATGGCCATGAAGACTTTTATGACCAGTGCATGCAGACTCTTGTTCATCGCTGGTGAAAATGCATGGCTAATGGTGGTGACTACATTAAAATTAGTGATTTGTAGCTGAGTATTTGTTCTATCAAACAGTGCTGTAGTGCTCTTTGTACATGTTGCAGTTTCCATGGAGAAAAATAGGAGGCATTGCATTCAGAGCAACTTACATATATTAACTAAAACTTGTTAATATTGTACATTTATTTAGATATTTCAAATGCTATGGCTGTACAGCAACTAGATAATAATTAAATATATTAAGATTGTTTAGGACACAGACACAAACACACAAAACATTTTTGAACAGGGAAATATAAGAACGAAATTTGTATACAATGTAGTTCAAATCACATGCAGTAAAAAATGCTCTCTCTGTTACATATCAAAGCATAACTATTGTAACTTGCATTAAAATTGTTCTAGCCATCATTTTTTGTAATAGGCACCTAGCAAGAATGAACTGTATAATTATAAATGTTTTAGAACATCATAGGGGAAAAAAAAGCAAGGATTCCTTTGTTCCTTCTTACTTGAAGGAAATAAGGTTGAATAGAGAAAGTTCTCAAACAATTCTGGATACCATTATTGAAATATTTTTGTTACTTAAAAACTATCTTGGAAATCAATACAACAAAGCTTCCTGTTTGGCCTTTAGGTAACTAGGCTAAGCTCTATCAAGTTCCACATACACTGTAAGAAAATTGAGGGACTGGGAATTTCCAGCTTCAGCAGTGGGGCTAATAAATCTAGAACGTATTTTTTTCCTCACCAAAAAAATCATTTTAATTTCTCTTTAGAGCATCAGAGGCACAGGCCAAAACGTTGTTATTGCTTAAAGACTTCTGCATCATCTGGGAAGACTGCTAGAGGATTCTTCAATAGTCTTTTCAAAGCATTTGTACTAAATCCTGGCTGCTTTGGAGAAAAAGTAATAATGAAATGAACAACAACAAAACCCACAGCTGATTCTATTTCTCTTCTATCCATATTTTTGTAATTAAATCTATCATATTACATGGCCCATTTCCAGCCTAACTAAGAATCTGGCAAACCTGGAGTACAAACTAATTCTAAAGATACTTCTAACCCAGACCTGAAGACCTGTGAGTTTCAATCACTGACATTAAAGTTTAATCAGTTCACAGTCGTTCACTGCACATAACCAGTTATTACACTAATTTCAGACTGACTTACACCCACTGTTTCATTAAAAAGTAATTTATTATCCAAGAATAAAAGAGAAGGAAGCCCTGCCTAGCTTATTTTGTGTGCCTAATGTTCCAGAGAGCTCTGAATGCCCTTGTCTGGGAAGCATATAACTACAGTCTCTCCACTGATGGTTCTGGAGCACTTTCAGTTCTGGTTCAGCCCCTGGTTCACCTCCTCACTAAGGAGTCAATGTTTCTCCAGTTCATAAGCAAAAGAATAAGAATGGCTCAGTCAGTTGTTAAAGAACAGTATGTTCTGGTCTTTTTTACCATACAATTGCTGGAGTAGCTAGTTATAAACTTTGCAGCACATAAAACAGTGAATCTGTTCTCATTTTGTATGTCTTGCATGTCTTCTCAGTAAGGATGCATATAATAGAGATTTCCAAACTGTTAATATTCTGAGCTCATCTGGATGTTCCTCAATATTTACAGTATTGCACCTGCCTCTTCCATAAATCCAGTTAAAATGAATAAAACTGTTGTTCATCAACTGGAATTGCTTGAAGCAATCTGGTGCGTTCTGAACAGATGTAGAAGATCAGATTTTCAGTTCAAACACACCTCAAGGATTTTTAGATATAGTGAGCGGCAGCTCAATTATTTTCTCTGCCTGAAATGAGTCAGGCTTCCCACTCTTCCCTAGTAGCTCCCTAAACATTCCAAGATGATGTGCTGTAGAAGAAAATATCACTCACAGCAGGGGCTAACAGTGAGAGTTTTAGCCTGCTTTCACATTGTATTAATAATTAATGACTAACACAACCAAAAAGAGCATGTAACTTATCATGGCTCTCCATCCTACTGATAAATATCTTCACTCAGACCATTTTGCTACCTGCATGCTTTCTTTCCCTCTTAAAAGCAAATATAAAGTTACAGGCGTAATTGTTTCAGCTAGAGTATGTGAACAATGATAGACATTGAGGTCCTACTGATAAAAGTCTTAACAGGATCCTTTATCCTCTTGGCTAAAAGATGAAGGTTTAAATGAGTTCAAAATTATTAAATGGGAAAATTAAACATTGTAAAAATGCAGTATCTGATGAACTGTAAAATAAGAAGAAGGTATGTCACATCTCTGGATATAATTTTGTATTTAAAGTCATCAGTTGCTTTTTGGGGTGGTGTTGAAGTTTGAAGATATGAATTCCATTTGGACGAGTTTAGTTACAGAAGACCAGATCCTATCTGCAGAATTTCTTATGGGCTAGCCCTAGAAACTGTATAATAACTGTAATTTATCTTATATTATGGCATTCTTCCTTCCTCCAAATAGCCTAGGATGCACTGCCTTTCTTTGGTAGTGAATGTTTTCTACATGGCAAAGTCTAAAACTTAGATTCCTTATATTTCCTTGCTGTAGTAATACATACACACACATAGAGAGAGAGAAAGAGAGAGAGAGGCTCTATTTCTGTCACATCTATACCTGTAGTTTAATATTGTTACAGAGTACTGAGATTACCATTTTTTGCAACTACACACGTTTCAAAATAACCTTACAAGCACTTCATTCAATACTTGGATTAATTTATTTTGATAACCTACCCTATTTCACTACTACATAGTGCAAAGTTGGGAGCTACTGGATCAACAGTAGGGCACCAGAACAGGCAAACTCTGTCTTTAAAGTCTATAAAAGACAACTGTGCCATAATGAGGCTGAACAGAAGGTACGCATTGACTGGAAGTTCTACTGAAGCTAATGATTATAGACAGAAAGTATCTAAAAAGTACTGTTCACTCCTATTTTATGCACCAGTGGAAACTCTTGAAAAGTATACTGATCACACTTTTGAAGAGTACATTCAGGCTTTATGCAAATAACACTCCAAAAAAGTGAAGTCATGAGAGTGGCTATAGATCATACATTTCTCTGCTGCACTTTCTAATTACACTACCTGAAAAGAGGTATAACTGGAGCTGGTAGCTTTCCATGTTATATAGAAGTCTACAAGAATACAGTTTGAAATGAGAATATTGAAATGTTCTGTACCACCTCCACAGGCCAGGTATCTAATTAGAGATAAGCCCCTGTACATGTACCTCACTATAACATAGACAGGTTTCTAAGAACAATTTCAGCTGCTGCTGCACTGTGAGCAATGTTGACTTTCTCATATTTGACATGAAAAATGAACAATCCCGAAAAAGCTTCAATAAATAAATAAATAAATAGATAAATAAATAAATAAGAGAAAAAGGAAAGAAGGAAAGGCTTATTTATACTGAGCTCAAGAGAAAATAGGTGGTTTATCACAGTTAGTGAACTGCATACTACAGTTGCTGAGAAAACTGCCCAAGTTATCGTCATAGTTTTGGTTCACATATCCTACCCTGACAATAATTCTAATGCTAAATTAACTGCTGAAGCACTGCCCAGACTTGTATATTCAATCTATGAACCTGAAGGATTGTTCTGTGTAAAATTCTATCACAAATGACAGAAATATTACCTATAACCCTCTATTAATCAGCATGAGTTGAAGACTGCTATAGCTATATTTTATGGCTAAAATATCTATACACAGATGTATATATTTTTTTCAAGTACAGAAGATTTTAATCTATGATGAAACACTGAAAACCATCACATCATAATTGTATCTATTACAATTGTTCATGCTTAGAAAATAATACTGTCATAAAACTCTTATTAAATATCTAGTCTTTATGCCCTGTTACTAAATATTATCGTATTCAAATAACTCACTTGGCAAGCAGATATACTTTTTTTTCCCAAAGTTGAATATATGATTGTTTCTAGAGGACATATAAATTAATTTTGATTAATGGAAGAACAAAGCCAAATCTAATTACTAGCACTAAAAATGGTATTATACAGGAATCCAAAGCATGCATTCATTTAATTGTCTTTAAATTATTTCTGTAACCTTATTACTACAGGGAATTATGTTTCTGATTTTAAATTAAAAAGTAATTAAAACACTTATCTAGTGTCTGCACATATCTTTAGATTCAAAGAACACAAAATACAAAAGATAAAACTGAAACTGTGTAAAACTTAGAAGAAGGTTCATGCTTCAGCTCTGAGGGTACACAAGCATTGAGCCAGACCCCATGTCCTCAAGAATTTTGTTGTTAAAATTGTTATTTTTTCTCCCAGAGCTCTATGGAATTTCATTCATTGTAGGTAGCCTTGACTATTTCCTCATGTCAGGCACTTTTTGTATAGTTAACACTACATGTTATGTAACCATTCAAATATCAGCTTTACTAACATGCTATTGCTGGATGATTATCTCTGCATCACTCATTTAAATGCATGAAATCTTGTTCAGGCTTCTGACTTCTAGGATGATTTTTCCAAGAGCATAAATCTTACTTGATTTTTTTCAATCTCATGAGTCTGTGTCAGACCTACAGTGTAAAAGCATTATCAGTAACTGAACGAAGTTCACCAGTAGAGACATAATTTAAGTGTTTAAAAAAAAAATGATGGCAGAGTTATGCTGGTATTTTTTTCAGTAAAGTGGATTACAAGTTTGCATTTTTTCTTTTGTTCACTCTTAACATGCCCACAGATGTAGAGAAAGCATTGAACTATAAACATAGCCTATGATACCTAAAGCGATGTAACACAAGAATTACATTTTGCCCTTTATTATCTATCATAATTGCTAGCACATAATTAGAAATAACTGCTTCCCATTTAGGCAAAGACAGAAAATTCCCTCAAAAATAACAGTTTAGGAAGAAGTAGTTTGGTTTTTTTTTTAATCTATCCTCTACAGTTCTGAAAAGGGGCAAATAGTATTATTGAAAAGGGGCGGGATACTATTATTTGCCACAATCTTGCTAAACACTTCAGTTTATCTCTAATTGGAATTCACTGGAAGCTAACTAATCACTCTTAAACACTGATGATGATACAGCAAAACAAAAAAATCTGGATTTTATTTTTCTGTATTACATACTGCAATATATAACTAAACTTACCATTTGAACTGTAAAGTATTATTTTCTCATCAATAAAACAGTGAAAGTAACTTGAATACACCCTGAAGATAGAACTATTTAAAATAACTCTTAATGATTTCTTTGATATTTAGTTGAATTTATGTACTAGCATGATGCAGTAGGGTAATAAATATAACAAATGAGAAGTAACATTAAAGTTTCTTCAGTGATAAGGAAGAAAAAGGATTCTCTTTAATTATTTTGATGTTTTATAGCATCTTTTCTGCCGTATGGAAATACTATCTTTAGAATGAAAGATGAGATCTATTTTCCACTCTGCTGGTTACTGAACATACTGTTTAGCGTGGTGGTGAGAAGTGTTGTTTATGACATTCTTGTATGTGTCTGCAGATGCAGGCTCTCAAAAGGAGAAAGCAAATTAAAGGAATGTATTTGCTCTCTACTATACAACTAGAATGGAAGGAAATAATTATTTTTTCAGAAAATCCCATGAATTCAGACAAAGGAATGAGAAGTTTTCTCAATATGTAAAAGTTTACATAAGCATACCTGAGAATGTATGTTCTTCTCTATCTCCTGAGTATGGAAAACAGAGTTGTTTCCTCTTCTTATTCCTCTTTTTGGTCATTACTAGAAATCTTCTGTAGCTACTAATGAAGATGCTTTGATCCCTACCACTGCTTTGTTAAACACAGTACGGAGCACTTACCCTCATAAGTTTCTGAACTGCCACAAGTCCATGGGGCCAGATGGGATCCACCCAAGGGTGCTGAGGGAGCTAGCAGAGGTGATTGCCGAGCCACTTTCTGCCATCTATCAGCATTCCTGGTTATCTGGAGAGGTCCCACAAGATTGGAGGCTTGCCGATGTGACTCCCATCTTCAAGAAAGGCCGTAAGGAAGACCCGGGGAACTACAGGCCTGTCAGCCTGACCTCGGTATCAGGGAAAGTTATGGAACAGATGATATTGAGGGAGATCACACGACACGTGCATGGCAATAAAGGGATCAGACCCAGCCAGCACGGGTTCACCAGGGGCAGGTCGTGCTTGTCCAACCTCATCTCCTTCTATGACTGGGTGACCAGACAGGTAGATGAGGGAAAGGCTGTTGATGTAGTCTACCTGGACTTCAGCAAGGCCTTTGACACGGTCTCCCACAGTATTCTCCTAAGGAAACTGGCAGCCCGTGGTGTGGACAGGTTCACTCTTCTCTGGGTGGAGAACTGGCTGGAGGGCCGTGCCCAGAGGGTAGTGGTTAATGGAGTTAAGTCCAGCTGGCGTCCTGTAACGAGTGGTGTCCCCCAAGGGTCAGTTTTGGGGCCCATCTTGTTTAATATCTTTATTGATGACCTAGACGAGGGAATTGAGTGTACCCTCAGTAAGTTTGCAGATGACACAAAGCTGGGAGGATGTGTCAAACTGCCTGAGGGTAGGGAGGCCCTTCAGAGGGATTTGGATAGGCTGAACAGCTGGGCTGAGCTAAATGGGATGAGGTTCAATAAGACCAAGTGCCGGGTCCTGCACTTTGGCCACAATAACCCCATGCAATGCTATAGGCTTGGGGCAGAATGGCTTGAAGAATGTAAAGAGGAAAAGGACCTGGGGGTGTTGGTTGATGCTCGGCTCAACATGAGCCGGCAGTGTGCCCAGGTGGCTAAGAAGGCCAACAGCATCCTGGCCTGTATTAGAAATAGTGTAGCCAGCAGGAGCAGGGAGGTGATCATCCCCCTGTACTCAGCTCTGGTACGGCCGCACCTCGAGTACTGTGTTCAGTTTTGGGCCCCTCACTACAAGAAGGACATTGAGGCCCTGGAGCGTGTTCAGAGAAGGGCAACAAAACTGGTGAGGGGCCTGGAGCACAAGTCTTATGAGGAGCGGCTGAGGGAGCTGGGATTGTTCAGTCTGGAGAAGAGGAGGCTCAGAGGAGACCTTATTGCACTCTACCACTTCCTGAAGGGGGGTTGTGGTGAGGAGGGGGTAGGTCTCTTCTCCCTGATAAGTAATGACAGGACGAGAGGGAATGGCCACAAGTTGCGCCGGGGAAGATTTAGATTAGACCTGAGGAAGCATTTCTTTTCTGAAAGAGTGGTCAGGCACTGGAATGGCCTGCCTAGGGAGGTGGTTGAGGCACCATCCCTAGCGCTGTTCAAGAAGCGTTTAGATGAGGTGCTAAAGGACTTAATTTAGTAGTTGGGTAGAGATAGTGATAGGAGGATGGTTGGACTAGATGATCTTATAGGTCCTTTCCAACCTTATGAACTTATGAACTTATAAGTTATTGGAGCTGAATCTGCATCTTCATCCAAACCTCTGAAATCATCAGCTGTGGAAAATATTTTGCCACCCACTAGGTCTTCAAGATAAATGCATGTGTCAGTATAAAAAAATCTCACTTTTAACAGACTTAAAATATGGTTTTGAACACTAATGACTATTTATTCACATGAGGATCTGATATCTTTTTTTTTTCTTTTTTTTCAGAAATGTCCTTTTTTTAAATTTTCAATCAGTGCAGGGAGAAAAATATATTAAAAATGTTTCCCAACAGTAAACAAAGGGTAGAGGATGAAAATGTAGATTTCTAATTATCCATATACAAGGTTTTAATCTACCCTTATAAAAGTAAAATAATTCCTTATAGCACAGTCAGAAATTGTAAAATGAATGATGCTAAAGCACCATCAGGATAAAATGTACTGAAAGTAGAATGTAGTTTATTGAAGTGAAACTCTTTGGAGATGAATGCTTAGCTACTGGAATTCCAGTAACTACTGTTACACATGAAGAAATGCTTGGTCCTGGAACTGTAATTGTTCCAAGGAACAGAAATATGATCTGATGTTTCAGCCTTTGTTATAGGGAGCTCAACAGTTATTAAAATAAAACATCAAGGTATGATAATAGGTAGTCAAGAACTCACAAGCTCACCAGTTACTACTGTACTATTAAATCACAGAATCACAGAACTGTAGGAGTTGGAAGGGATCTCTAGAGATCATCTAGTCCAACCCCCCTAACAAAGCAGGATTCCTAGACCACGTTGCATAGATAGGCATCCAGGGGGATCTTGAATGTCTCCAGAGGAGGAGAGTCCACTACCTCTCTGGGCAGCCTGTGCCACTGCTCTGTCACCCTCACACTGAAGAAGTTCCCACTCCCATTTTTGCAGAACTTCCTATGCATCAATTTGTGGCCATTTCCCCACGTACCATCACCACACACTGCTGAGAAGTATCCTGCCTTGTCCCTTTGCCTGCCACTACTCTGATGTTTATACACGTGGATCAGATCTCCTTTGAGTCTTCCTTTATCAAGGCTGAACAGACCCAGGTCTCTCAGCCTTTCCTCATAAGAGCGGTGCTCCAGGCCCTTTATCATCTTCATGAAACTCCACTGGACTCTTTTGAGGAGATCCCTGTCCTTTTTGTACCAGGGAGCCCAGATCTGAACACAGTACTCCAGGTGAGGCCGCACCAGAGCAGATTAGAGGGGGAGGACCTTGGCCTGCTCGTCATAAAAAATAACAATAATAAAATAAATAAAATAAAATAATAAAATAAATAAAATAACATTCAGAATATTTGGTGGAATAAGTGTCTGTGGAATCAATCACAAATGGAAAAAAAATTTCCAGACTTCTTAAAAGACATGCATCTATTATAAAACAGTCCTCACTGTTTGGAAGTCATAAAGAATACCATGAAAATGTAACGAACTATAGTTGTTAGAATGTCTTTTGAGCAAATACATTTAATATGGGGTTATTAACGGGATACACTGAAATCCCAAATACCATATTTTTACTGATTGTAAATAAGTAAATAAATTAATAGTTTGAAAATTGAAATATAAAGTGAGGTACGGCACAGAATCTCAGAACCTTAACAGCACTCTTCAGAAATTTTCTGGCAGATGTGAAAAAGGATCCTGTTTCTCTGCATACAGCAATTAACTTTTCTTTTCTTTTTTTATTGCCTGTTCAATTATAGTTTTCCTCCACTGGCTCCACAGAAGCCACCTCTCTAGCATAGTAGTACAAAAATAGCTCTCAGCACTTTTCAGTATCAAATTTGTATGGACTACTACTAACACAAATACCAATTTTCCAGATCATCCATACATCAGGGTAAAATGTTTCTTTGTATGTTGTCAAGAATTTGGCAAGGAAAACATCACAATTTCTACAAGGTCTGTACTGAATAGGGAGCCTTAAATAGAAACCAAATTAAATTGTAAGAAAGAAATTGACTATGTAACCTTGCCGGTAAAGAACACAGAGGCAATCTGTGGACAGAGATTGTCTATCGAGCCAATCTCTAGCCTAGGAATCTTCTTTGTCAGGTGGTTTTCTCTACTAAAGAACAAAAGTGGCCATTCCTAATAACGCAAGTGGCAATCCATAGTATAATTGATATTTAAGTGAAGATCTTCAAAAGGATCCAAAGGGTCTTTAGGAACTGTCAACCATTCACGAGGTGATTCGGCCCAGTTCCATGACCAGCAGGACGAGGGACCCACAGACCCCCCCACCCCAGGAAAGGTAAAGGGGAAAAAGGGAAAGGTAAGGGAGGTGTGCCTAATAACAAGACAGTGGCAATGATCTGAGGAGGAAAATGAATTTACTAAATAAGATATCGGAAAGTCAGGCAATATACCTGAATCTGATTTTTTTTTTCCAAAAACGTTCCTTGCTCAACTGACAGAAGATGTGGTTTAGCTATCATTCTTCTAAGTGATTTACATTTCCCAGATGTGAGATCCATATGATTGTTTCATTTGACAGAAAATTTTCTGACCTTGAAGTTTGCATTTGATATAGTAGTTCAGTGTTTAGGCTATGCATTCATATTAATTTGAAATTAATATTCTCAAATAGAAACCAATTTTTTTTTTGTAACTGGTAATTGCATCTCAAAATCAAAAAAAGAAATTTTTGTCCAGATGCTTATACATTCTATGTTTGTAGATTCCTTGTGACGATAGCTTTCCAGTCTCCCAGGATTTAATCTGAGATTCTGAATTCATTTTGCAGGCCAGTCAGCCTCACTTCCATTCCTGGAGAGATGATGGAACAACTAGTTCTGGAATCCCTGTCCAAGCAATTAGAAGAGAAGGAGGTTATCAGGAGTAGTCAACATGGATTCTTCAAGGGAAAATCACACTTGACCAACCTGGTAGCCTTCTGTGAAGTCTTAACCAGCTGGGTAGATGAGGGGGAAGAGCAGTGGATGTTGTGTACCTTAACTTCAGCAAGGCATTTGACACTTTCTCCCACAACATCTTTGTTAAGAAACTTAGAGATGGATAGCTGAGTGGACAGAGTTGGATTGAGAACTGGCTGATTGGCAGAACTCAGAGGGTTGTCATCAGTGGTGCAGACCGGTTAGTGTTCCCCAAGGGTCAGTACTGGGTCCATCCTTGTTCAATATCTTCATTAACAACCAGAATGAAGAGACAGAGTTCACACTCAGAGAGTGTTTTTGATGATACAAAACTGGGAGCAGTGGCTGATACATTGGCAGTCTGTGCTACCATTCAACAAGATCTGGACAGACTGAAGAGTTGGGCAGAGAGGACCCTGATGACATTTAACAAAAGCAAGTGTAGAGTCTTGCACTTGGGAAGAAATAACCACACACATCAGTACAGGTTAAGGGATGATCTTCTATAGTGGAGCTCTGTGGAGAAGAACCTGGGAGTCCTAATGGACAACAGGTTGGCCATGAGCTAATAGTGTGCCCTAGTGGACAAGAAAGCCAGTGGTATCCTGGGGTGTATTAAAAAGAAAATAGTCAGCAGGTCGAGAGAGGTGATCCTCCCCCTCTAATCACCCCTGAGGCCACATTTAGAATTCTGTGTCCAGTTCTGGGCTCCCCAGTTCAGAAATGACAGGGATTTCCTAGAAGGAATCCAATTGAGGGTCACAAAGGTGATAAGGTGCCTGGATCATCTCCCATATGAGGAAAGGCTGAGTAACCTGGGTCTGTTTAGCCTGGTGAAAAGAGGGGAAATAGATGACTATAAATATCTAAAGGGAGGTAGAAGGCAAATAGATGAGGCTGGGCTCTTCCTGGTGGTGTGTAGTGACAGGACAAGGAGTAATGGCCTAAAACTTGAACATAGGAAGTTCCACACTAACATGTCAAAGAACTTTGTTGTGGTAAGGATGACAGAGCACTGGAACAAGTTGCACAGATATATTGTTGAATCTCCTTCTATGGAGATATTCAAGACCTATCTGGACACCTACCTGAATGATCTATTGTAGGGTACCTGCTTCAGCATGTAAATTGGACTCAATGATCTCTTGAAGTCCCTTCCTCCTCCTGCAATTGTGAGATTCTTCTCTTTCAAACAAGCTACTAGGAATTATAAAATGCAGTGTTTTTTGCTGAAAGATTAGTAGAATATTTCATTCTCATTACTTCCAGAATTCAAGTACAAGAAAGGTCTCAGTGCTGGTGCAGCGTTGCCTCAAGTAGACTGTGCAGTTTTTGGTGCTACAGTACAAGAAGGACATCAAACTATTGGAGGGAGCATCCAGAGGATGACTACAACAATGGTCAGGTCAGGAGGGCAAGAGTTATGAGGAATGGCTGAGGTCGCTTGATTTATTCAGCTTGGAGAAGAGGAAACTGAAGAGAGACCTCACGGTATCCTATATCTCCCTCTCTCTAGTGACAATGATGGGAACCAATAATGGAGTGGAAACGGGGAGGGTCAGGTTTGATATTAGGAAAAACATCTTCACTGATACAGTAGTTGTGCTCTGAAACAAGTTTCCCAGGACAGTAGTCTTGTCACCAAGCATGTCAGAGGTTAAGTAGTGTTTGGATAATGCTCTCAGACATAGGGTTTGATTTTTGGTTGGTCCCATGTGGAAACAGAAGTTGGACTCAGTAATACTTGTGAGATCCTTCCAAGTCAGGATATCCTATGATTCTTAAAGTGAGATTTTCCAGTGTGTACTATCAATCATGAAAACACATACACTAAAATACAATTTAAGGCAGCTTCCAAATCTGCCTATGCAAACCTCAAAGTTAGAGTAATAAAGTGGACAGAGAATAACCCATGCTTGAGCCAATCCTTTCCGAACACTGTACTAAATAAAAAGCTGTTATTACCTGCCCAATTAGCATCTTCTTGGCAACGATAAAGCTGGTTAAGAAGAAATAATAGGGTTTGTTTTGCATATTATATAACATTTCTATAGGATGATCTTAGCATAGTAATACAGAAAGATGAATTTATGTTAGAAAGAATCGTCTCCTCAAAAAGAATGCTTTACCACACATTAAAAATGTTTAGATGTTGGAATAATTGTTTCCCATCTGTAGTAACACAACCCTTTTCTTTTTTCTTAGTATTAAAAGAGGCAGATAGATTTTCTGTTCCAGGTCCATAAATCAAAACACAGATATGTGGGAAAAACAAACAAACCAACAAACAAAAAAACCAATTAATGTGTTTTAAATTACAGCATTCACTAAAAGTCTGAGGCATTACTTTCACTATTTTTCATGAATGCTTTAGCATCTTATAATTATCAAGATGTTCTCCTGCAGTAAAAATATTAAATCAGGTCTATACACGTATGTGGTATCAAGGGCACTGTACAGGTGTTCAGATATTGCTCTTCACAGAACAAGCACCCTCATCTAATCTCTAAAGTATGTGTCTAAACTTTTTTTTTAACTTATAATAGAAGCCAGCTGGTCATGACTGTGAGGCTGTTATTTTGAGATTAAAACTCATACAGAATTCAGTTGCTTCAGTAATTCTGTTTCCTCAACTTACAGCTGTGGAGGTTTTCATATTAAACTTTTGAAAATTTATTATTGAATAGGAAACATTTAGAAAGTACAATCAGCCTGATTTGGTACTTATTGGTCAGATTCTCAGTTGATCAGGACAACTGACTACTACAGAAGAACAGCACATAATTATTTTTTTTTTAAATAGTTACTGAAGAAATAAAAATATATTGATAATTAATAAAAATAATGTCAATTATAATAATAAGCCTAGGTGAAGAAGCTGGAAGCACAGTCCTTTCCACAGCCTAGTGTTCTAGTCACAGGATGAAACTTCAGGTGTTTATCTTAACTTTCCTTCTATTTGTGCTCCTGACGTCAAAACTTTCAACTTTCAGTTTGAAGGATGTAGAGTATTAAGACTAAGTAGAGAGGAATACTTATAGAACAAGACAGAAAGAAAACTTAAAATCCAGAACTATAATTTCCTGAATATGTATTCAGGAAATCAATAATTGTCAGAATTGTAAGCATTAACATTATAATCATTTTTGAAATGTTTGTACACTAAATGCATATTCATGACTGGCAAATCAAACTGGTTTTTTGAGCCTTGGACACCTAACCTTTAGAAACAAAGGATGCATAGGTTATTATGCACAGTAAATCAAACAAATAGGTTAGCATATTTTCAGTCATCCAAGAATTTCGTTGTGCAATTTTCAGGTACGTGTTTTCTTAGATGTGACCTTTAATAATGATTTAATTGACAATCATATTAAAGTGTTACTTTTTGTTCAATCAGATTTGCCTATCAATTGTAGCAACTCATCAAGACAACTTAGTCAGGCAGTGTTTTAAAGTCTCACAGAGTAATGATGTCCACTTTCATATCACTAACAGTTGCTTTATATAGCTCATACATCAACTCTGTGCAGCAATAGTTACCAGTGATAGAGACAGTAGAGGCAACAGTGCTATTTATATGCACAGAACTTTTCAATCTGCTTAGAATTCCAATAATACCACAATAATATTTTTGCCAAAGGTGACTATTTATTCCATTTACAGCTGCTTAAACAGTCATAAATGGAAAAAGCAGACTTCTATAGCTCTTATTTATGTAAAAACAGTGTTTGTCATTTTAAGATATTTCCAAGTATTTCTCATGTACTGAATAGATCAAAGCAGTTTTCTTAATATTTCTTAATAGCTTATGATATTAATACTGATGTTAGTGATTGTCTCATCACAAAAATAGTCAGGTTTATAGGTAAAAAACAGACTAATTGTTCTTAATTGTTCTTTACTACACTGTTAATTAGTCAGTGAAGGCCTGTCCCACTAGACAACAGGATTGTCTCTGCTGTTATCCTACTCTGGGGATATTTAAATGGTTATTTATGCACTACAGTTGAAATTAAACCAGACCATGAATTATGCATTTTTAATTTTCAAAATGTGAGTGTAAATTAGTTGGTTTGGAGCTTTTTAACTAAGGTGGTATTATGTTTGTAAAGAAAAGAATGACAACCAGTGATTTAGATTATTTTGTTTTACTAAACTCTCTAGCAGAAAGTAGGATACCCTGACTCTCTTGTTTCTTTCCTCTACTGTTAATCATCTTAGATTCCCTATGTACACTGAAGAAAAAGACAAGGCTTTTTATCCTCATCCATGCCTTTCAAAATGGAATGAGCACATTAGTAGTTGAATTTAGAAGAACTGCAACGTTCACAAATTATGGACAATGATTTTCATAATCATGCTACAGAAGCTGAAGCTATTAACATAAGAGATGATAAAAATATATACTGTGACTAAATAGTTAGCTACTTTGCTTTTTCTCCACTTTCAAACATATGATTGTAGAGGTGAAGTCACTTGGGTCTCGATATCTGGTATGAGAAAGATAACATTTGTTCTGACTGTGCTAAATAAAGAAGCCTGTGACACACTGTTAAATGCAAGATTTATGTTCCTATGTTCCCTTCCAAACTGAATTTAAGGAGAGAAATACCACTGAACAGAAGAATAAAGCTCATTATATTAGCATCAAAGCAAGGAAAAAAATCTTTGCAATTTTTTTAAAGATCACGCACTGAATTTTAAGGACTTTTGACTACTTGTTCTCCAAAAAGATATTCATGTTCACATTGAAACAAAGACAACACATAAAATAACAGCTGCTCATTGCACAGCAGTTGTTCAGAATGACACATACTTGGAAATTCATACATTGAATCCAAGGCTGCATTTCTTCAAATGGTACTACCAGAAGGCCTTAATATCTTCAAGCATTTCCCATTAGGTCTTGCTACACATAATATTCATTTTCTACTGGAATGATAGAATCTATGGTATATTTTCCTCATGACTCACATTCCCCAGAAGCTTACTAAATACATGTGAGTTAGGCAGTAGGTACTCATCTGGTCTTGAGCCAAAGCATATGCAGTCCTGAAAAAGACTGGCAGCTCTGCATTGTTTCTAAATTAACTAGATGGTGAAGTTTTTGTTGTCTTTGTTGTTGTGCATTACTAATAGATTAGAGTAGTGAAAACATAAAGACCTTCACCATCCCCATTCATTCTCTTCAACCTCCTGCCTGTGAGTGCAGGGGAATGGAGGTTGCAGACAAGATGTAACACTTTGTCTATGCTGCTCTTTCATGATTATTCTCTGTCCCTGTTCCACATGGAGTCCCTTCCATGGAAGGCTGTCCTTCCTGAACTGATCCCACAAGGATTTCCCACAGGCTGTACCATGGGATCCACTCTAAAGGAGCACAGTGTTCCAGCATGGATCATCAGTGGGTAGAGGCCATGCATTCCTCTGTTAGTGTGCATGCATGCATAAAGATGGCCTCCAAATCCTTGTCATATAAATCCAATATGTGGGTAATTCTGTGTCTTTTTATAATAGTGAAGGGTTGATTCAGCCACAGTGTCTTCAGTAACAAGATAACCCAGGAACATAACTCTGGCATTTAATAGACTTCTCCTTCATATGGAAAGGTATTGACAGTCTCTTGAATAGTGAATTAATGGACAAAAATTGATAATAAGTTCAAATCTTCTGTTTGTTCATTTCATGCCTACGTGCACATAAATTGATAAAACTCAACCCTTTAAAATTATGTGATCAGTACTATTTGTAGGTAATCACTGATAAATATAGAAACTTTGTATTTTAAATTATCAAAGGTGAAATTATTAAATTAATATGGCTCTAACCCATATCCGTTTTCTTCACAGCATTGTTTGAGCAGTTTTGGTCAAGTTCTGCTGCAGTCAGGACTACAGAGTACACCAAGAAGGCAAATTTCATTTTTACCTCATATAGAACACACACGACAGCAATTTAAAATGGGTTTGAAAATTCTAATGAGAAAGAAAGGTAATTTTTGTAATTTTTATAATGTTGAGCACTACCACTGGGCACTCACCATAGATTTTATTTCATTGTTTTGCACTGAGTCACCTCCACCACTACTCCTTGAACTGCAATTAAGGTAAAGTTACTGTGACAATCATGTTTCAGATTTTCATTTTTGAGGCTTATATTTTGGTGAAACCCTTTTTTTAAATCAACCCACAGCAGTAAGCTAATAAAATGTAACAAATCTAAAACTTATCTATAATGACAATACAGAAAACAGAAGGCTGGCACAAGGCACATCTAGTTCCAAATTCACAAATAGAGAAAGTTTATTAGCCACCCTTAAATATGGAGAGCACATTAGCTCATTTCCCTTTCCACAAATTCCTCTCATAACAAGTAGCCCCACACTTCCAGTAAAAATCCAATTCAGTATATCAAGATTTATGTGAAGAAGTTCATGCATTAGTCACTCCTGAATTGCCACTGTATAAACTGCTTCAGCAGTCAGACTTAACTACCACAAAACCATCAGAGTTAAAGTAACTTCAACAAGAGCGTTCCCCACATACTTACAATCAAAACACCTTCTGGACAAAATGGCTTCAGAATTTGATAGCTGAATTAGATAAATTGTGAATGATAAGATCTGACTTTAATTATAACAAAGTTATATAACAAAAAGACTAAGTATATTAATCTTCCCAGCCCCCAATGCTCTCTAGTAAAACTTAGATACCTAACCCATGCCAACTAGGGAATAATAAAGGCAAATTCAAAAACTTCTGTTTCAGGTATGGGCTGCTCACCACACGTCTTCTGGCTCTGATCATTGTGCAGGCTTCATCTCATTTCTACTATTTGATTTACATTATACGAAAAGGGATGCACTGAGAACAAAGCTAAACCCTTAGTAAATTAATTTGACTTTGTTATTTCTGCTTTTATTTTGAGCATTTCTGCAAAAGGCTTCTAGATAAAAATCAATTGGCCTGTATCTTCTTGAATCAAAAGTTAATTATAATAATTACAGTAAATACCTCTGTGAGAAAGTACCTGGAATTACAACCTTGTTTCCAAAAGTTGCCAGCCAATGTTTTTACAGTTTAATTGCTGTCACATCACAGAAGCACACTGAGCAGAGAAAAGCGGTTTAGCAGTATAACGTTATAATTCAGCTGAAAACTTTACCATATCCATTGCTTATACAGTGCAAAAGTTGGAAAACCCAACATAATAAAATTAGTAGAGCACTCACTGTTCTGCAATTTTAAGTCAAAGCTAGTTCAATATAACAAATATGTCTATTAAAAAAACATGTTTTGAGCATATCTTTTCACAGCATAAAAAGGATGTCTACCCTTAAACCGTATAAGATGTTATGCATCCATATATCTGTTAAAAATAATGTTTCTTTTAGAACTTTTCTTGCTGTATTAAGGAACGTTTTTCTTTATTGGACTAATTTATTTTTTTCCACTAACATCACTAGTTATTTAACACCATTCTTAAAGAACTACTTGTTTTGGTCTTGCATCATAACAATAGCAAATTCTATACTAAAAGCTCCACATTCTTACCAATTTGCATGCAGACTAGACAGAAAAAAAGAATCTAAATAAAAAAATGCAGAACACATGATTGTACTTATTTCTGCATTCCCATGAATCCTGTATGTGAGAGCTACCTATACACACTATCTTCACTAAAGTCAATAATAAATTTTCAGTTTTTGTCAAAGGCAAAATCTAAAACCTAAAGAAAACTTAACCCCCACTATTCATTGCATAAAATGGATGGCTGTGGTTAATCTGATCAACTTGAAGAATATAAACTTACAATATATTTACTGTAGTATTAATAGATGCAATTTATTTATTTTTTTTTTCAGAAGATGTAGTTACAGCCAAAGGTGCATTACTTTATCCTGAAGCAATATCTCATCACTTAGGTCTGTCTGTAGTTTGGAAACAATCAATACCTGAAAACAGCAGTGGCAAGAGGTGCAATTTTTTTGTCATTACTGATGCCAATGAAAATCAAAATGCACTGGACCAAAATATCCCAACAACTGGAAGTTTGTATGTTCAAGATAATATTAACATTTCACACAACAGTTGCTGTTCTCTCCAAGACTGTGCTCTTCACCAGATAAATTGGTCACTTAAAATGTAAGCTTGCCTTTTTCAATAGTATCCTTTGAATGGATAACAGGAATCAAAGAGCTGCAGTTCCTGCTAAAATATGAAATTCTGATTGAATGTCCTTGAAAGTTTATAGTCCATCTTCAAAATGGTTGCTAGAATAACAGAATCTTTAATACATTATAATAATTATAACTGCAGTATGTAAATCTATGTAATTAATTTTTATCTATCATACTGTGACAGTTGCCTCTTCAGTTCTGTCTTTTATTCTATCTACATAAATTTCACTGGTTCCAGAACTGTGCCTATGACCAAACATTCAAGGCAGCGTGAGAAAACTCATCCATTCTTTCTGTTTAAAAGATTTTGAACATTTGAAATACTACTGTAATTCTGTGAGGAGATGCAACAACTAGAAAAGAATACTATATGGTGACAAGGAAGTAGGAGAATGCTTAGAAAAATTGATGAAATGCAAAGATCTGAGATTAACTGATATACATGGGAACTGAAGATTTACTGGCTCTGCCACAGCTGTTCTTGGTGATACCAGAATGAGTAAAATTGTTTCAGTGAAACTAGAATCTGCTATTAATGTTGAATGAAGCCAGAATATCAGTGTTTATATTTATGATTTGCTTTTCTATCAATATAATGAAGGTAATAACAGTATATTTCCCATTCCATTTGTTTGAATTGTTAGTTGCTCAGCATAAGAAAAGTTATTCACTACACACATCAGAAGGCAGTAAGCTTCATTAAAATTACTAGAGCTATCCTAACAAAAAAGTTCACAGTTTAAAAAGACATAAGTGAAATGCGTTTTGGTAAATTTCGAAGAGAATATTCTTTGCATTTCTTTGGTATAAAATCATAGTTCAAATAATATATCTACTTGAGTGGAGAAAAAAAAAATCAAATATTATTCAATGTACACTTCTTATGCCCTTGCCCAAATTCAAAACCCTTCGATGCTAATAGATATATTCTGTACCTTTTTAACTCCAGAGATTCCATTAAAAAACAAACAAAACATTTCTTTCTTGAGGATCCTAAAATGCTTATGGATTCTTTAGACATGAAGTCACTGTGTATACAGAGACTCTTTGACAAATCATACTTTTGTCAAATGTACTTTCTTGACAGTGAAATACCAATTATTCTGAGGCAAACAGATTCATGCTGAAGGAAGACCACATGCATTCATAGAGATGAATATCTGAGTTTTGTTTTAAAAGCCTAAAACAGAAAACTGACATCTGTTTTAAGTTTTTTAATGTGACTGCAGCTAAGATAAAGTACAATTATTGTTAAAAAATTCTTTTCTTTAGAAACAAATATTATTTGTTGCATGTAACTGCTAAAGACTACCTATATTTTTAACACTGCTTAGTTAAAAACACAAGCACCAAGCACAATAGTACATAACGCATATCATAAAATACTACAGTAGTTTGCCTTGCTTTAATAGACAATATATTTCTAAAAATTATTTAATTATTCTCACACTATTCCATAGTATATAATCAGACATTAATTTTGATAACATACCACTAAAGACCCAATAACTTGCTTGGAACAACTACTAGACCTCAACAACACTGTCATTAACTGTTTGAAAATCAAAAAAATAATAAATTACATCAAGAAACAGTTGATTACTTCCCAACTGCAAAAAAAACAGTCACATTGAACTTGATGTAGCTGTTTCTCTTTTGGAGAAGTTCCTTTCTCTTCCCACATTTGGATATAGATTGTTACGGTTTTATGATTTTTGTTATACCATAGAGGTGCACTAGCTAATAATCAGAGCAAGTGCAGGCAGGAACACATTCTGAAACTGCAAAATCTTATAAATGTATCACTTCATCTGAGAAAGACAGATAGTCTCTGGTGTCAGTCTGTATTTGATATCTCTTCTTTTCTTATTGTACACTGCTGTTACTGACTGACTGACGATGTTTGTCAAACTGTAAATATTGTACTCTGCCTCTGTGTTTCATTTTAGCTTTTATTGCCAGATCTTTTTCAGGAATCGTGTGTTATTGCTATATAGACACCTTCCAAAGAAGATTAAATGATCTATAAAGTCCCTTCCAGTCCAGTGGATTGTAGTTTCAGTTTTAGAAAAAGAATCAGTTGTGATAAAAGCTATATCAGGTTTCTGCCTGGGATATATGCTCTACATCAAGCAACCTGGCAATAATCAGGCTTACAGAATATTTGGGAGTGCAGACAATTGCAGTTGGACAGGTATTATATATGAAAATGTGCTAAATGTTCTTTACTAACAGTACATTTGTGACGTTATTTTGACTTAAATTTCTGCTCATAAGATAGGCAGATACATAGAAAACCTGGAAAAAATCTAGAAAAAGAAACATATCTAAAAGAAATATGTCCTCTCTAATAAAGGACTGTCATTTCAAGTAGTCACAAGTCATCTTCTATAGCCAATGAAAAAAAATAGTTACTTCTTAAAAATGAATTTCCTGACTTTAACATACGTATGTGAGGATGTCTGACTTTTAGAGGATGACTAGATGCTGAAACCATCAAAGATTAGATAGACTGAATCCCATCATGGATACAAATAGAGGCGTGTGATTTAACCCCCAAACTGAGTATGAATTCTATCTCACTAGTGAAGATACACACAACTCACTCTGTAAGTTCACAAACATACATACTCACAGATTACAAGGCATGATCAGACCTCTCGAGAATCAGCACAGCCCCTCTGTCTGTCCAGCATCCCCTCACCAGGATCCTTTGAATACCTGCACAACCCCTCTGTGCACACAGCACCCCTTGTCAGATCCCAGGCCCTCATACTCACTTCACAGGTTGGCTACTCTCCAGAGAGCCCAGCTTCAATTTTGCTGTAATTGCACACACTAGCTCATCCTTCAGCCACACCATGTTTCCAAATTCCTCTGGCTGTATTGATATGGACTCCCCAACAGCCTAATATTGAGGCTCAGACTCAAAGCCTCTGATACTCACCAGCTGGTCCAGTCTAAAGTTTGCTGGTGAAAACACATGCACACCCATGCACGAGAGGCTGGGGAAGATAAACACACTTTTCCCTCTCTCTTCTCCCCTGCCCCAGCAGTAGTTACCAGGCTACTAACCATGGCCCTACTCCACCTTCTGGCAACTACACTCCTGGCTTTACTCTCGTAGCTGGCAGTAATACCATTTACATACATATAAACCTCACCAGGAGCTGGCAATTAGATCTCCAGCACATTCATGTATGAAACAGTTTAGGTGTGCAGAGAATCCACGAGAAAGCATATGAAGATAGTACAGATTGCAGGGCAAGCATGCTGACTGTCCATATTTTATGTCTGACTAGCCCTAAATATGAGATTAAATTGCTAAAACTACAAAGACTAGAAGTCATCCATGAAATAGTGAATTATCAGACACTCTCTGCAATGCTGAAAAAACACAGCAAAGATTCAAATCACACTCCATTCTGTATCATTCTCCAACTTACACATTCCCTCTATATCAGCCTTTTTAGCCTCTCAAAACTAGCTATCCCCCTGTTCATTTCCTTTGAAAAATAACACTTGATGCAGCATATTTGGGCCAAATATAAGTTCATCTCAAAAATATAGTTTACACAAAGACTCTAACATTCAACATTCTCTTCAAAAAAGGCTTTTTAGTGTGATCAGAAACAATAGAAGGGCATTTGTGGAGTCGTTACACAAAAATCAAGGTTATTCAAGACAAGAATATTATGATCTGCCTTCTCAGAGAAAATCTCATTCCTGTATTAGTGCTGTGAGTCACAAGCATCTATCAGTTATGAAAAATGACTTAGAAAAAGAATATCTGGATCCAAGATGACATTTTTAGTCAAAACAGGGAAGTAATACAACATGCAAAAGGCCCTTGGTTATCACTTAACTCATAAATTAATGTTCTAATAGTTGGACATGCAACTACACTGATATAGGTAGGGCTTTGTGTTTTAATGTTTTCATTATCATTTCATTAACATCTGCTCTCTCCTGCTATCACTCCTTAAGTGTAAACTATATTTAAAATAAGATTCAGTAGCAGTTTTTCTCTTCTACATTCCTAGTGCACAGAATCAGCTTTCTTTGTACCTTAATAAATGACCATCGTCAGCTGAAGATGATAGAACTCACAGACACCCTATTTTGTGATACAAGACTTTTGTATTAAATTTCCATTTTCATAAATCCTGAAAAGGGGACAATGGAAGTATTCATTTTGAAGATGTTTCAACAGTATTTCTATGCAAATAGGAATGTATATTTCTGCACAAATAAGGAGTGCTGTTAGGATGCTTTAGTAGTTCACTGTGCTTAGACATTTATTTCTGACACAATGCCAGAGCATGCTTCTCTAATGAAGTGTGGATACAAATGAGACTTTTTTGGGCTAATCTCTCATTTAAATAGAAGTTTGGTTTTTTATGAACATACATTCGCAAACATAGATGATAGTCATGATTTAATCTAATACACATTTCTGATCCTTTGCTACCTGTTTCTTTCTGTGTATGTTTTATTTACCATGACCAGCTTCTGGTCTAATTTTAGCAGCTTTTCCTGAATTCCTACAAGCATTTCCTGGTTTCATTTGAAGAACCGCTACAGTAAAGAATGTTAAAATATGTAAATCAGTCCTTTAGAATGCCACTGTGCTGATAATTACTGTCTTGCTGCTATCATGTTTACTATACCACAATTAATCACAACTGTATTGTTTATAAAGGTCTTGTTATGGAAGTCTCTTAGAAAGATCTGCTACTATTTAAAACCACATAGTGTAATCATCTCTCAGAGGAATGTTTATGTGTAAGGTTAGCTGGAAAATGCAAAAGACTAATTAGCATGTTGAATAACCATTCAATGCCCAAATCCTAATCACCTAATAAGTAAGAGCATTGTAAGAAAAGAAATACATACTGTAGTGTACTTACACAGGTGATAGCAATATTACAAACAGAAGTTTGTTTCAAGTTCAAAGTTGACATTTGACTCAAAACATCCAACTCACCCAAACTCATCTTAAATCGGGTTAAGAATTTTAAGTTACTTTCAAAAACAGTCAAGCAAATCATAAAGGTCACTATTTGATTTTTAACAAATTCTTCACTTGTGACAGTCTTTATTTATTAAACCTCTATATAGTTTAAAACAAACTTCTGATGTTGGATAAGTTGATACCTTCTGACTTAGGATGCTTATGGAGCTGGTACGAAGGAAGAGACTCCTTGACAGCAACTAAGCATGAACAGCATGGACTGAAGACTAAGAGTCACCAATACTGAGAATTCTGTAGTACAAGAGAAGAAGAGATGCTCAGGAAAAACACCTTAGGCTGTGTGCCCATGAGTAATCAGCATGTCCCATTGACAGAAAGCCTGCAATCAACGCTATTGCTAATGACCTGCTTGCTGATGTATATATACTACAGACATGCTTACTTCAGAATAAATTTATTCAGGTTCATGAGCTGAAAGTTCAATAGCACTAGAAGTATGTTCTTCAGAAATGTGTCTCTTATTGTAATGTTATCTTAAAGAAATCTAGTTTGTATATGTACTTGGACCACTCTGAGTGAAAAAAAGAGAAAAACAATGTCTTTTTTAAAGCAGCTCTCCCAGCCTTGATGCAGACAACACTTTCAATGAGGTATCAGTTTTCAAATAAAATGTATTTTCCTTTTTAAGAAAAAATAGGAAGTATATAGAGTTCTGTGATTCTATAACCTTCATATTTTTACAGAATAGGAATTAAAACTTGAACTTCCTCGACTTTGTTTAGAGGAGTTTTAGAGTTCTGTTTAGGAAAATCTTAATGACTGCAGGAAGGAAAACCTCAGTTTAGTGCAGCATAGCAAGGAAGTTAAAGTGAGGAAAACATTGAGTAAAAACTGATATATGAACTTGAGGAGTAAATTGCACAATAACTTAGATGATTAGGTTTTGGATTTACTCTAGAGAGAATTTGTAAATAGATACATAACAGAGTGAGAACTGAATTAGATTGTTGGCTTAGTTCACCTCTCTTCCTGCAAATTAAGTCATTTGTATCCTTGACTATAGGACAATAACAACATTAAAAAAATGCTTGATAAAAGATGATTTACAATGTATTTTTGTTTGCTTGCTTACCATGTTATATTGCTGTCTGTGTAGCAAACTGAGGAAGCTGTTTATTTTGTCATTTCCTACCTGCTGTAATTTCAGTCTGATATAAACTTTTCTGAAAGGTAGAATTTTCTTTCCTTGAAAATGTATCATGAAAAGATTTAGTCATCTTCAAAAGCACATGTAGAAAATATGGAGATCAACCAAAAGACGTTACAGGCAAGCAGAGACAATTTTTTTAAATTGAGCTCAACATTTGCAACAATAAAAATAAGTATCATTATTACTCAATATTCAGTTTTTACTATATAAAGCAGAAAATCAAACAGATTTCAATCAAACAGGTTCCCTTTACAGTTCATTTCTTTTTCTGCATAAAGAATAACTGAAGATGATTCTGGAATATTTAAAACTTGAAAATTAAGCTAATTAACTGAGCTGAAGGAAGAATGGAAGAATTCAGAATCAAGTCACATTTTTTATTGTTTTAATCCTACACTACTCTATTGACAATAAAAAAGGTTTTGCAACAACTGCTAGGGTGCTCCAAGATATACATTAATCTTCACAACTAAGCATTTGGAGCCATACTACCAAAAATGATAGTGCTGTGTAATTAAAGCAGCGATTCTAGTTCAGTAAATATTTTTACATATTACTCTTAATTTTTCTCCTGACAATGAGCAAGAATGTGACAAGACTTTTGATCAGCAATATTTGCCCCATGCACCAAATGTCACAGTCAACTGTAATCTGGAAACAGAGACTAAAAAAGACAACGTATTAGGTGTTTACAGCACTTTTAGGTTCTTAAACTGGCAATAGCTCATGTTTTATAAGGAAAAATTCCTGTCATGGTTTAGTACACTTTAATAGATTTTATTTAGAAGTGTAATACGGTATTAGGTTATTATGAAAGTAGATTCATGCCTTGTAGATAGAAATGTATTTAAAAAATAGGGCTACTTTTTAAGCAGTACATGTTTCCAATTAGTATTCGTGGTTTATTACTAATTAAAAGAACAGAATAGCCCAAATTAGAAGGCTACAAGATCATAAAATTCAACTCCTGTCAGGACTACTTAAAACAAGCAAACAAGTCAAACAGTATTCCTGAAAGCATTATCCAAACACCTCATGAACTCTGTCAGCTTGGGACCACGAGCACTGCCCTGTAGAGCCCACTCCAGTGCCCATCCACCCTGTGGTGCAGACCCCATCCACCCTGTGGTGCAGACCCCATCCCTGACCCCCAGCCGCCCCTCCCCTGACACAGCCCCATGCCGTTCCCTCGGGCCCTGCTGCTGTCACACAGAGCAGAGCTCAGCGCTGCCCTCCGCTCCCTGTGAGAGCTGCAGCCGCCATGATGCTGCCCCTCAGCTCCTCTGCTCTGCACTGTGCAAACCCAGGCACCTCAGCTGCTCCTCACGTCTTCCCCCTGAACCTTTCACTAGTTTAGTAGCTCACCTTTAGTTGTACTATGAGAAGGAGATTAGAATGTTATCTCGTGGCTCCCACAATTACGGCTGTGCACAAAAAAAAAAACAAGAAATGTAAAGCCCTGCCAGCAAAGGAAAGACAGGGGGTGGGGGGAATGAACAATATAATCTAGGAAGAACAAAGAATGCTGTATCAGTCTTGGGCAAGAAAACAACAACAAAAGGAATATGAAGAAAATTAGAGCAGTAACAATATAGGACTGGAGACTCTGAAACTGTTCAATTCCTATAGCACACACCCCTGAAAATAAGGTATTACTGTTTACTGATGCTAGAAACTGGTCAGAAACTTACTATACCATCTCAACAGTTCAGCCCCAAGGGCATTAAGCTTCCCCAGTATTTCCAGGCAATGAAGGATTTTTAACCAAGCAAAATTATCTAACCTGCATTAACTACATCTTAGCTTTGTGAAATTCTACAGTTGAGCTACTGTTCTAATATTTCTAACACTGGCAACATTTTTTAACTAGAAGATGGCAACTGCACGTAGTTATTCTGTGTAGTCTAAGGTAAGCATGAGCCCAGAATGAAAGGATACACAAGAGTTCACGGTGTCAGTGTCCTTAAAAATGTAAGCATGGAAACATACCAGAAGCCATAAGAGTATAAACAGAATTGCTGGTTACTAGAAAAATGCAGCCTTGTAATTTTGTTTCTGGAAACGATTATATTTTTTTAAAAAGCCTCAGAGGAGGTAGGAGGAATGAACATTCTCAATTGATGTCATACTTAATTGAAAAATAAATTCACCATTGTGACACTGGAAAGGGGAGCACAAAGCTAGAGAAAGGGACAGAAAATCTCCATATAACAGCTTTAACTATTCAATTTTTTTTTGCAGTAAGCTGCAACTGTGCAACTGAAATCAAAGTCCTCATAACTGGACTGTATGAACTTGGTTTGTTAGCCTAATAAAGAGCTTTGTTTCTGCACATCAACTAATTTTTATTAAGAATAAAAATCTAACTGTCTTGGGTATAGTGTCACAAGGAGAAAGGAGCTCTGTCTCTCCAGACGGAACACTCAAGATAGATCTGATATTTGGTTTTGCTCTCCTTGAGTCACATGGCTCAAGAATTGAAGAATTTTAAGCAGAACTAATGTTCTCTGTCTTACATGGATGCATTGAGTGGTATGGGAAATTAGTAAGACAACAGATGGCTTAAGAAAAGGTCTTGTGATTAAATTCTGAAGATGTTTCACTACTGGCAATATCTATAGGAAGACTTTTTTCTTATTAGAGATATTTCAATTATTCTTACAAAATTATCTTCTGGGATAAAGTATCTAAAGGATTATAAAAGCTTTAAAATGGGAAACAAGCATGATAAAGGCAACTTCCATAACCAGCTGCAATAGGATATGAAGAAAATAAGTAAATACAGAGTAGAGACCATTTGCTGGTAAGTACAAATAAGTACAGAATAAAATTTTACACTAATTAAAACAATTACTAAACAACATAATGCACAGATAATTCAGCATAAACAAAAGTCTGACAAAAACAGCTAATACAAGCTGCTGGAATACCAAAACTATGTAGGTTGCTCCAAAAGAAATGCCTCCTATTTCCATGGAAACTACAAGAAATAAGAAGAGGACAATAACACTACTTTATAACAAATGATCAGCTACAAAATCCTATTTTTCAGCGTAGTCAGCACCATTAACTATGCATTTTCATCAGCAATGAGCAAGAGACTATATACTGAACTAGCATTATACTTCAATGCACCAGGAGCTAATCACCATGCAACCCCTCAGTAAGATATCAGAGAGAATTAAAACTGTGAGAACTTGTGAGCTGTTGTAAGGACAGTTTAAGGAAGAAATAGTGGGGAAAGAAAAATAAACAGCTCAACTTACGCACAACACACTTGCCCACCACCAGCCAGCTGCTACAGTCAGTCCTAGAGAAACAGCAGCTTCCAGACACCTCTCTCCAGTTTTATGTTTCAGCAAGACATCACATGCTCAAGTACAATCACATGAAGGCATAGTGTATCCTTTTGGTCAGTTCAGCTGACCAGATTTTGTCCCTTCCCATCATCTTGTGTACTCCCAGGCTCCTTGCTGGCAGGGCTTCACAAGAAGGTAATAAACCCTTGACTTCATGTAAATATTGGTCAGCAACAACTAAATCAGTGTTGTCAACACTATTCTCATCATATATCGGAAACATAGCTCCATACCAGCCACTACGAAGGAAATTAAGTCCATCCCAGAGGGAAGACTAAACATTTCTAACATAGTCAATTACTTCAAATTGAAATATATATAAGATTAGATGCATTTTCTCACATTAGCGGTGACTAAAGAGAGTAGTAGCAATTACTTGGAGTAGAAATCTTAGAGTTAACAATTAAACAATGACCAAAGGAGGGATTTGATTTAGCAGTTCAGTGGGTAGGGATGGTGATAGGAGGATGGTTGGACTAGATGATCTTGTAGGTCCTTTCCAACCTAATGTATCTATGAACCTAGTTACCAATTAAACAATGACCAAAGAAAAACTCCACCAAAGCAGTATGATCACTGGATGCTTTAGAATGTGAATAATGTTTACGATAAGCATGAAAGGAGCTGCAGGTGACATCTTTGCAAAGACCAGAAGTGAGATGATTTACAAGGAAACTACCCTCCCCACTAAAAATGGTGAAATGAGTCCACGTAAGATAGTCTCTCTGCTGACATGCATACTACAGCATGTTATGATAACCAGGTATTATTCATGAGGACATTAACACCTCTGGGAGTCTTTCAGTCTCAATACAAAGATGTAGAAACCACCCAAAGACTTCACTGTCTGCATAGAAGGAAAATGAGTGTTTGTAACCTAAAGCATATAAGGTTGCAATTACTGAGGGAGAGAACCTCTGTGGGGACACGTAAGGGTTGTAAAGGCAAAAAGATCAGCACAAATAAGGAGATACTGGAGAGAAAAAAAAAAAAAAAAAAAAGGAAAATGAGTACTCACCCATCTATGAAAAACTAAGCTTGCAAGAAAGGAACTCCAAAAAGGAGGCATCCCCAACAATAGCTCCTTCCTCAGTGGCAGACAGCCCTTAAATGAGGTCTAAGAGGGGTGGAGCCTGGTTCCACCCCTTCTAGTCACACAGGTGAATTGCCATCACCGTTACTCCCAGGGCTGACCAGATCTTTCCTTCAAGTGCTCATTCAGTGGTTCAGGCTGTGACTCAGCAGTTCCCATACAGCACATTTAAAGAACCACAGTTTTAAGCAACTGATGTTCAGTCCATACGACCTACAACTAAGCCTTGAAATTTTAGTCTAAAATATTTCATTTTCCATGTTATCAGTTTTGTTCTACATTCATCGTCACTGCATGGTACCATGCGCTAATAAAAAGGCATTCTTTATCTTTTATATTCATACAAGAAAAAAAATATCAATAATATTATTTCTTTCTAGAACATAAAATTGAAAAAAAGGTTTAACAATGGTAGCTTATATTAATGATTTGAAATATAGAAAATTACTTAGTTTATATTTCTGCTGAAATTAAAGTTGTTTAATTAATTACTTAAATGGAGATCAGCAATTATAGGATTGTTCTAACAAAATCACTCAATTTACACAAAGGAAAAATATGAGGGCTGCTCTGAAAGTAATGCCTTCTATTTTATTATGTTGGCCCATGACATGAGTAGCAGATGGTAGTGGTATTGCAGTAGAGACTGGCTGAATCTTCCCAACATCATTCCTTTACATTTTGTTGCTGTGAGACAGATGGCAATAGGGGTCATTCAGACAGAATGGCATCTGATATGATAGTGCATATGAAGCAAAGGTGAGCTGCTGAATATCTTCTTGTGGAAAGAGCACACCTACTAGCATTCATTGATTCTTACTGAACGGTTTTGGAGACTAAAAAGTGGATGTGAGCATAGTGAGGTGGTGGGTAGTGCATTTCAGCAGTGGTGATAGTGGAACACCTCTGCTTTTAGGGATGTATAATTTATAATTCTATAAGTGTAGCATGCAATTACTTGTTCATCACTGACAAAAATGCATAGCAAAAAATGATGACTACTCTGTTGAAATATAGTGTTCTGTAGCTGAGAATTTACTTTATCAAGCAGTGTCACTGTGCTCTTTCTTGCTGTTTCCATGGAAATATGAGGCATTACTTTCAGAGTTACTGACACAGAATGCTGCATTCTATAAGTTTTCTTTTAAAACTAAACAAGTGCATAACTAAAACAGTAGTGTCTATGTTTTAAAACTATATTACATGTGACAGTTTCCAATAATGAGCAATGAGAGATAAACTAGAGCAACACTGAATAAGTAAAATAAAAACCTATAGCTTTACATTCATAAAACAGGAAAACATTTGCTTAGTACTGATTCACTACAAATTACTTTCATAAAATAATTAAGAAGCATGAATAATAAATATATATCAAAAGTGTTCTGTTGAGATTTATTATTTTTAATTATAAGTGTACATATATGGATGTAAATAAGAAAATGTATCTAAGATAAATCACTTGCTGGTGCAGGTAACAGAAATAAAGCTTATGCTGCATTGACAACTGCCAATCCTTTTCTCAGTTACTACTCTTTCACACTTTCAGTTTCACCTAGTCTGCATAATCAAACATAGAAGAATTAATAAAACCTCCAACAGTTGATGTTCACTTCTAACTTTCCCAGACACCGTCCACACCATCCCATTTTCCAAAAATTCACAATCACTTTTGTCAATGTCTTATAATATTGAGAATAAATAAATAAAAATACATACTTCCAGAAAAGGACAACTACATGATTTTAAAATAGTTCAGTTTTAATGCTGGATATCAGAGACTGTATGCTGTACCAGGACAATGATAGAATAATAAACTATAATCCACATAAACTATACAACAATCTATACAATTTTAGGTTACACAGCTGGCATCAAACTGCCTCATTAACATACACTTAATACATTTTGTTTTCCATAGTTATTGATATTAATTAATTCAAAATAATGTCCTGATTCTTCTTATTTGTATGCTATTTGTATTGGACTCATCACTACCTTGTTAAACTCTCATTAAATAGAATCTTAGTAGCAATACAGAAAACAAACATGAAACTTTGCAATTTCCTCAGATTTTCAAATGTTAGTATCCATGAAAAGCGTTTTTATCTCTGTTACATAGTTTCCCTGTAACCCTCCACAATATAATGGCATACTGTGGAAACAAAAGTGTGAGCATAAAGTATCATCCAGGAAAATCTTCAGCTAAGGTCACATTTTCTGGTCTGTGTCAGAAAAAGTGCCAATGCACTTTTGTGATGTTAGACATGCTCTATGTGTACAGAAGAGCAACAGATATTTTCTTCTCTATTCATTTGCTGCTTTTGTTTTGGGGAAACTGTGACAGGGACTAAGAAGGCCTTTTAAGAGCTATAACAAAAATATTATGGAACAAAGAATGTTACAGATAAGGAAGTTTCATACTGTCACTGAGTAAGAGTTCACTTGCTTCAATAAATATTCCAAATCAAAGTAGCATAAAACTAAATATTGTATGTCTTAAAATATGTACACATTAAAATAAATATAGCTACAGATATCAAGAGTGATCAAAGAAACAAATGGAGATCAAGCTGAAATACATTCAAGACATGCAACTTTTACTGAATGTGATACCATGAGCACTGTATCATTTAAAACTCTTTGACAGTTAATGAACTATAAAATCTGTATTGAAATGGAAATGGCAGAAAAAGAATAGCACAAGGCATCAATGAGATAGTCACCAGGCTGAAAGGGGAAAATTTTATAGACAACAGCTCACTGAAATTGAGCAAATTAAAAACTGATGGAAAAAAATCTGTGTTCAGATTGAACTAACCAGTTTCTGAGAGAATTAACTGTGTGGCAACATTACATGACTGGTAAATGGATGTTCTTGCTTATGTCAAACTTCCCAAACAATTGGAAATAAGACATCAGTAAAATAAAGTGCACTCCTTCAAATGTAATTTTCTGTTGATATTAAGAACATGTTAAACATATGTTAACCACATAATCACATTATAATCTAAGTTTCAAAATGGAAGTATGTAATGCAGGGAACTTCAATTTATTCTGATCTTCAGGCTCAAGATCCATTTGTTTGGCATCCATTTTGAATTCATTTCTAAGACTTTTCCTATCTATTTGAGAAACACAGAAATATTTACTTGCACCATTTTCTGCTACTTGGATTAATTTAACAGGACTGTTAAGTTTCATTATTTGTCTGGTTCGCAGAACAATGACTTTAAATGTCCGTATTTTTCATAGACTCCAATGCACAACTTGAAATTTTCAGACAATTTGCAGAATATGATCACTATTATAATGTTTTCAAATAAATAGTATGAAAAAAGTGATAGTGAAAATAAACTGAGTCAGAAGTTGTATGTTTTACTTATCCCAAGTTAGAAATTTGGATATTTCTGCTCCTAATTTTTTTTTCTATACAATTCCACTGTCTAGATTTTTCTGATAAATTAAACATTATTATGTTATTTTTTAGCATGCTAAATGTTATGTCACATTATGAAAGGATCTATCTTATGCAAAACAAAACGAAGGATATTAAGCTGACTAATTTTTACAATATTCCATCGGTATGCATGCAAGTTCAGTTTTGTATGAAGTGCCATAATATATTTCCTGCACAAATAGCCAATAAGCAAACAGGAATTTCTATAAAGTTTTATCATCAACGGAAATAATGTGAAATATAATTACTAATCTAACAATAAAAAAGAAGCTTTGATTTCCAGATTTTTATAACACCACTTGCTATTAGAAAGTGCTATCAGTCTATGTGATAATTAATTTTTGTATTAGCTGGTCATTCTATGTTGACTTCCATTGTGTTTATTTAATCATACTTTCAAAAAAGAAAAGATCCGTTCTTACTCTGAAGCAAACAGATAGTCTCTGTGTTCTCATGGGTGTGCTACTCCGTTCCCAAGCTTTCTCTCCATTCAAAAGCATACTCAATGTTTAATCCCTAACTTCAAAATAAATTAAGGCAAAGACGTGTGCTTAAAATATTAGCATGGTCTAAAAAACTCAACCAAATTATTACATTTTACTGAATATTCAGAACAGCTTCTCATTACCATTCATGCCACATACATATGCTGCTTTTAATGTTAAGCTTGTGATATTTTTTTCTACATGTTTAAAATTCAAGTTGATCCCCACTGTGTTTAAATTATTTCATATAAGTAGTTATTTCCAATAGTTAATAATTCTAGTAAGAAAAATCAATTTTGTTAATAGTTTTTCTGTGCTACGCGTCCTGATTTTTTCTGTCAGGAAATGCTAATATATTACATTTCAGATTATCAAGAGAGGAGTACATTTTCTTGGTGAATAAAGAACACGTCTGCAAGAATGAAGAAAATGAGTAAAATCCATCTTCCTGTCACTGAGTGATGGATTATTTTTAACTACATATAGTTTTCTCTAGACAGTAATAGGCTGCAAATATATACATCAAGTAAATCACTGAATAAGGAGGAATGAAATGGAACAGATCTATTAAAAAAGGTATAGTGAAGTATGTTGGCTGCTCCATGAAATGAAATGAATTAGAACTAGTTTTACTACACTGTTGTACTTGAATACTAAGTACAAGACTGTAGGCATTTACGAAAATAACTGAATAACACAGTGAGGATATTTGCAGATCCATATCTGACAGATTTCCATCTTAAAACACTCCTCAGAATAATAAATAGCAGCAACTTGAGTTGGTAAAATACCTTGCAAGAGACTTTCTATCAATTTCTGATAAAATAACATGGTTTGTATAAGCCTGTGGAATAGAAATCCCTGAAGTTCCTATATAACAAAAACTTCATACAGTAAGATACAGTTATAATAATGTTGTCAAAAAATGTTCAAATTTGATGTATAAAAAATATTACTTTGATGATACTGCATATTAAAATTGTATGTACAGTAGTTTCAGCCAAGATTATTTAACTTTGTGAAGTGCAATTTTCAGAAAATGTTTGGTTATTATATATGGAATAGAATTCAAGAAAAAGGGAAATATCTGAAATATGTAAAAAAAAAAGAAAGAAAGAAAAAAGACATTTAAGAATACATTCAGCAGTACAACTAAAAGACACTTAAATTAAGTGCCATCCTTTATGTAAGCTGAAATTTTCAGAATTACAGTCACTGAGTCACAGAACTGCAGGGGTTGGAAGGGACCTCAAGAGATCAAGTCCAAGCCCTCTGCTGAAGCAGGTAGCCCAATAGGTCACACAGGTTGGCATCATCCTGAAGAAATAACCACAAAAATAGTACACTGCTTAAACATTTACTTATAATAGATAAATAAATGGTGCCAAAGATTAAAATACACCTAAGCAAAGCATTTTGCACAGACTTCAAGGAAATTCAAGTTTTGTGAAATGGAAATAAAGTAAGACATGCTACATGGAAATTGGGTGCCTTTTTTTATTAAGCAATCTTATAAGAAAGGAGAAGAGGAAAAAAAACAACCTTTTTCTATTCACTCAACTTTGACAAAGAAAATTAAGATACAATGATACGGTGACACCTAAAATGACAATTATTTGGTCTTTTCAATCAGAATCTGACAAGGATTTTGTTAAAGAAAAAGAAGTTAGAAAGACAAATCTCAAAGTTTGTTACAAGGCTAATGGGTTGTTAAAAATGAAGCCATGGCTTCCTATTGCTACTATATCAATTATTAACTGCTAGAGCCATCACATGGCAAGAAATGCAGCAGATGCAGGAAAATGATATTTTATGTATTCTGAATTTTGTATGGTTTATAAATAATAGCCTATGGGATTAATATTTCCTCACAGTTAATGACTACCTAGCTTTAGGGGCAAAACTCCTCTGGATAGTCATTAACTGTCAAGAAATGCTGACCCCACAGGTCATTCTTACTGAAGTGCTGTATAATGAGTATAATAGCTATGTAAATGCTGACTATCTCTACAATAAATATTTAAATGAGATGCTTTGGAAGAGCATATGGGTTATCCTTAAACTAATCTTTAGGCTAATTTTGGAAGGCAGGAAAAGGGAAGCTCTGTGAATGCTTGTGCACAAGGGCTAATGCTTCTAAATACTTCTACTCTCTGATCAGAAGCAATTAAGTCTTAGTAATAAAAAAGATGAGGGTTACTGAGGGTGCAGAAGTGATCTAGCTTGTAGTTCTGTCTACTCCAAAATTTGGCTTTGGTAAAAGAAATTATGCACTGCACTGTAAAATAAACTGTCCACTTCAAATGCTCTCACTGTGGTCACAGAAACACGTGTCCAGAACCAAAGTTCCCATTTTGTTCATCCTTCTTTACAAAGGTAGTTCAGGCATGTCCCATTGGAGCATGTCACTGAATCTTAGGCACTGTTGCTCCTTCAATCTGCTTGTTAGAGAAAGAAAGAAGAACATTTTCACTGCTGAATGTAGACAGCTGGCAAGTGGTGTGGATCATGTCCATCTACTCTGAATTTGAAACACTAGGTCTTCTACTGCAAATAGATATACAACAGGATACTCTTTTTAAAATGCTACATGATAGAAAGTGTCCAACTTTGCATAATAATACTCAGTAAGCTAGAGAACACATTTAGGGAGGAGAGTACTCAGACATCATTTCTTTCTTAAGTCTGAGATTAATTCAGTTTACCTTACTTCACAAGCAGGTATCTCATTATCCAGATTAGAACATGGCATGAGCCATAAGCATAGTTTACACCTGTCATGGAAACAGGCCTCCTCCACAGAAAACTAGAATCAAGTACATAGATATCAAACACATAGCAGCTATTCAGTATTCTCTATATAGCATTAAGCAAGGAAAGGAAAGGTTTATTTTTTTTTTGGTCTCTGCACCAAATAATGCTCTGCTTTTTACATTGGATCAATAACTGAATAAAAGGCAACTGCTTGGAAATATCTCTGCCAACTATTGCACTATGTACACATTTCCTCTGTAGCAAAATGTACAGGGCCCATCTAGGATACTGTGTCTCCTTATCATGTATCTGAGATGCCCTGAAGTTTGAACAGAAATTGTAAAACTAGTTTCTCACAATTATTCAATTCTGAGACATACATATGATAACTGGATTATTGCATAGGATGTATGGTTCTACGTGAATATCAACTAAATGTTCTCATCTAAGTCTATAGCTAAAACTTCAGTCAGTAGATGACTTTGATGTAGGCACTATAAATCTTTTGTATGAATGAAAATAAATGAATTGCATTCATCATGCAATCTTCCATCTGCCTCTTGATGATTATTCAAGTGCAGAAATTACTGAAATTATTACAATTTTGTTCATAGAAGAATTAGTCAATACTGTAGCTCAAAAAGGACCCTATGACAACCATAAACTAGTAATGTATTTATAAGTATCTAAGTAATATTAGCTAGTCAGATAGCTGAATACAAGCCTATCAAAATATTGTAACTAACTACATTATTTTTGTTTTGTAAAATTCTGACATAACTGATTTTAAAATCTTACAGCTCTGTTTTTTTTTAATGGGTGTACAGAGCTGGGCAAAGTTGCAAATAGGATCCAAGAAACAAAAGAGTTTCAAAAGAGAGGATAAAGAAAGCACAAGGGGCTGAAAATATGCAGGAAACTTTCCCAGCTGCACAAAAGAATGGCTGACAAGATGACTAAAAAATAAAAATGGAAAAAGAGAAACTATATTGAGAGGGGAGTAGAATCCTCTAGTTGTTGTTGTTTAGAAATAGCAAACCCAATTCCATTATTCCACTACAAATTCTTTTGTTAAAGTGCTTAAATTCACCGGGGACTGTAAGACATCTGTGTTAGTTGTGCAGCATCAGCTCTGTAGTATTTTGTACTTGCAGCTAAGTTTAAATACGTGTTCTAGAGGTTATGTTTTTTCTATACAGAAATGTATATATATTTATGTGATAATTGTAATTTTTTATAAATTATGAGTTTTTAGTGAATGAAATTAAAATCATCCAGTCTTCTTAGCAGAACCATCACAGCCATTTTTGATTTCTTGATATGTGTATTTGTTGCAACTCTACAAATACTTACATAAGAAATGCTCAATACCAAAGTACTATTAAAAGAGGATTTAGAGAGATCCACTATGAGGTAGCTGTCACAAATAATGCTACATTTTTGAAAAATGGTCATTGCCAGAAAGGAGCTATGAGATGACAAGTATAATTAAAATTATTGTTTTGAAGTGCCTCTGCAGATGAATCTGGTATGACAAGTGAGTCCTATTAGGCATCATATCTTCAAAATAAAGGCCAGAGAAAAATGACTGATTGCTAATTGCCAGAAAGATGGATGGCTTTGATTTATTTATCTTCTAGAAAGGTTTCCTTTTGTGTTATTTTTTCGGATAAAAATCCAAACTCTCTGAAGTCTACCTTTTGAGGTACAACAGAGAACAGGAACTAACCTAATCCAAGACTAATGTCTAGGATATATCTGGATGTCTTTGGCTATAGTAAAAAAACCACAGACCAAATGTTCTGGAAATAGAAATAAAAAGAGCCAATAAACTGGTCTATTTTTTTTATATAAAGCCCAGGTGTACTTTATTACAGTGAGTGTAACCACACTCAAGAATAGAGATTATTAACACTTTTAAAACTCATTTTGTTTTTTGATCAAGATATGTAAGGCAAAAATATACATGTGCATTCTCTCTTTTGCTGCTACGCATTTTAAGCATAATGGAAAAGTCAGAAAAAAAGGACAATTTTTTTAAATGGGTCTACAAACCTGGAAGTCTTACTGAAACTGAAGATACTTTTCTGTATTCAAGTGGTATTACACAAATTTAGGTTCAATCTCTTCAACATCTTTATCTATAGCAGTAGGATTGAATACACCCTCAGCAAGTTTGCAGATGACACCAAGCTGAGTGTTATAGATGATATTACAGAAGGAAGGGATGTCATCCAGTAGGATCTGGACAAGCTAGTCAGGAGGGCTCACGTGAAACTTACAAGACAGAACACCATCTGTAGCTCTGGCTATAAGCTTCAAACAGAGCCTGACTTCAGGCAGCATTAATTTGCCAATGTCCTATTAGAGCACAGTAGAATTTTATTAAAGTGGTAGGATGAGTGAACAACTAAGGAATCAATCAGGTGTCATGTATATTTATGTGTATCCCCTCCAGCCCACCCTCAGTCTTCCATTTCTGGATGCAATATTAGATATACATACATGCTATATACAGACTAAGAAGGCTGTACTTCACAAGACGGATTTTCAGGCCTCCAGTAGGTTTTCCTTCCACAACTTTAACAGTAGTTTATAAGTTCTTAATAAGCTCATACATTTCACAACAGTGATTTGCTATTATAGGTTTAGGTAATAATATATTCTAGTATGCATTTCTTGAAGTAATGACTGTCACATATACTATTTTCTGTTCAACTTATGGTCCTTTCTTTATCCTCCCATGTACATTATTGTTTTCAGCTTAATTTCTGAGATTGTATGAAGTATAATATTAGAAGATTGTCATACACTCATTTTAAAGGTAATTGAATTCTACTGCTCTTTTGCTTTTTCTTAGTTTAAGAAAAAAATCTGAAAAGAGCATTGATACCACATTCTTATCTCTAAATAAAAGCATGCATATTTGAAAGGAAACATAAACCACATAATTTAGAAAAGGAATTTTTTTTGCAAAGAATTGATGTATGCTGCACACATACTCACTTCTGCCCAAAGCCATAGGATGAAAGGCTGAGTTAAATTTGACCTATTTAGCTAAGCCTCCCCTGCCTTAAAGAAAAAAAAAATCACCTTTTCAAAGAAAAGATGATATGGCTTCCTCCACACAAAACCCTCCATTGCTTTTCAATATACCTTACTTCCTTTCAAAGTTGTCATCACTTTTTCCAGTATTTTACATAATTTACTTTCTTTCTACTTTCCTTGAGAAACTGTGTATGAATGATGTAAATCATTATCCACATGCCAATACAAAAATAGTCATCAAGAGCACTTAGAAAAAAAGTTAATCCACAAAAATATTACAAAAAAGCTGTGTTGCAGAACTGTATAATCAAGCAAAACCTATTTTTCCTCTAGTTCTGGTTACAGGATAATAGATCTCAGTGAGGAAAATTTAAAATGAATAATTCCATTGTTCTTTATACCACTAGAACATAAGAAATGCCATGTTATGAGGGACGAGTTGGAATTTGGTATTGCTCTTCAAGAAAAGATGAAAGCATGTATTGGGAGCAAAAATACATTATTTTCAGAAGTGGTAGCTGCAGCAGTGAACACAAAAAGTAAAGTAGAAAACTAGCTGTTCGTCACTCATTCATTCTCTGAAAAAGCAGTCTTAGGTTTGATATAGTTTGTTCAAAACCTACATCTTTTAAAATAAAAATTGTTTTAGAACATTTTAAATAGAGTAGTGATAAACAGGGGATAGAAAAAACATTGTTAAATATTAACAATATTCTCAATGAACAAATATTAAACAAAGAATGATATTGTGGAACATTTTTACATTAGACAAGTTTTATTTTGGTTTTTTTTGTTTGTTTGTTTGTTTTGTTTTTATAATAGGTGAATTATAAATGCACCATCACTACTAACTAATCAGGATGCTGATTTCAAGTATGAATAGTGTCAAAGATTAGATTCAACTGTCTAATACATATTTCTTATATAATTATATTACAATAATATATAATTCTTATATTCTTATATAATTATATATTTAATATAATCTTAGTAATGCAGCAAATAAGTTAAATATCAATGCTGAAGTCTTCATTTCTTTATATTATATCACGCAAATTTCCAGGCACTATAGATGTACATCACAGACTTTGCCTTTTTATTGCTTTTCTTCATCTGTTTATCAAATTGTGTAAGTTAATACATCAATGTCTGCAATAATGTCATCTAAACTTGTAAGTTAACTTCTACATAGACAGATAACCAAAATTATGTGAATTCTGAAGTCTCTATCAGGCTATCTTCCTAATTACTGAAGATAAAACTTACTTGTTCACTTACAGTTTTCAAATCAGAATGTTATAGCAACCTCACCATAAATCTAGAAGATAACTGACATATTTTCTCAACATTCATTATATCCATAATTTTTTATTAGTTACTGAAGAAATTATATATATTTTACATGCATCTGTATACATTTACACAAATAAAGTCCTTAATTTGTTCTCTGTATTTTAAAGCAGTTAACCAAAGATAATTATGTAGTATGGATTCAGAAGGAAGTATTAGTAAATTCACAAGGCTAGTCAATTTGACTAAGACTGCTGTCTGATCTGTGTATCTGACTATTTGCTATAATACAGCAGGCATTGTATGGTTCATACTTTTCTTGTTCACAGTAGGACATCCTCTTTCCAGTAAAGGTAAGTAAGATTATTTATTTTAATTTCAACCATGCTAAAGCATCTCTTCTGCTAGCAAACATTAGTCAGTAGAGCTGTAATCTGTGCTCAGTGTTATTGTCATTACATCTGACAGCACTGGATGGCTTTCTATTTTGTAAACACTTAGAAATGCACTGAAATAAGGCCTCTAAATAAGTCTGATGGCAACAATTTAGCATGACTTTTCAATTTAATGGACACATAGTAAACCTAAAATTTAACAGATTTATATTTCATGGAATGATTTGCAGAAATGTAAATGAATACACAACTATAAAATCATTTTCTTTCTTTTTACAAGGAAAATATTCTTCCTATTCATTTTTTATTCAAGTCTTAGTGATACTGAATAGGAAAAATGAGAAAAAAAGGGGGGAGGAGCTTTGCATTATTTTCTAAAAGTCATCAATCTTAGGCGAGATCAGAAAAAAATAAGTACCCAAAACTGAAGATCTTCCATTTCAAAAGATCACGTGCTTACTAAAACCCTTCTGTTCGAAACAGGAGGATGTTTCAAACAATTTACAGCTATCATACAAACAAAAATCATACATGAAAAGCTATCATTTTTGCTTTTCAGTGTGCAAACCTTGTTCTTGTTTTTTTAGTACAACTACAGCTCTGCAATAGTTAAGTGTCTATCTGAACTTCCATTAGAATCCCTTGGTATGTATTACATTATTATAATTATGCCTTAATTTAGGAGAAACTATTTAAATAAGGGTAAATCGATTGAGATCAATTCATGGAATTATGCCTTTAGTGTTGGAGCACATCTCCTACACAGAAGGGTTGTACCATTTGGGATTATTCAGCCTGGGGAAAAGAAGGCATAGGAGAGACCTCACTGTGTTTTTCCAGTACTAAAATGGAGACTGACTTACTACATGGTGACAGAGATAGGACAGGGATAACAGTTTTAAATTGAAAGCAGACTTATATTAGATGTTGTGTGGAAATTGCTTACTCAGAGGGTGGTAAGGCACTGGCACAGACTGCCCAGAAAAGCTGTGGGTGCCTTATCCCTGGAGGTTTTATAGGCTGGTTTAGATGTGGTTTTAGGCAACCTGATCCAGTGGATAGTATCACAGCTTATAGAGAGATTATAAATACATGATCTCTGAGGTCCTTTCTAACCCAAACTCTTCTATGGTTCTCTAGATGTGGTTGGCGAGGTGTCTTTCGGAATTTAAATATTAGGAGAACAGTGAAGAAAGGCACATAATTTAAAGTGGATGCAGCACATAACATGCTTATGTTATGCAATCCTCAATAAAACTGAAAATCTTCAGCATTAGAAGTGCAGTGATTTAACAAAATTTAATTAGCAAACCAGTGATTTACCAGTGATCTAAAAAACTGCCCATCCCTGTACAATTTCCATAGCATCCAGCCTAATCCTTTAAAGACAACGCTCCCATTAAACAATCTTTAATCACTTGAATGCTGATTTTTCTAACTACTTATAGGTCTGAATAATTTACCAAACACTTGAATGATGTGATATTGATAAATGATTTCAAAATTATCATCTGTCTGAGATTGCAAATTACATTGCCATGATTGTCAGTGATACGTAAATCTCTCTGTCAATGCTAATACATCCAGGTTCTTACAGCCCACTCCAATTCTACACAGTTTTTTGTTTGTTTGTTTGTCTGTTTGTTTTAGAAATTATATACCTCACAACAAAGGATAGTGAGTCCTGAGGATGGATCTCTTAGCCTTACAGGGCACAGGTTGAAGACAAGTATCCTAACATTGTATTATCTTTTACATAATCCAGTGTAAATGATTTCATCAATTTAATTTTAAACAAGAAAACAACTTTTGATAGATCATAAGCTCTCAAAGAAGTCCTAATTTTATTTTGTATTTGAAGAGTATATGTCACCTTTATCACAAATTCAACATCTCCAAACACACAAAATAAAAAATACCAGAAATGACAAGATTTTTCTTCTGTTTCAGTACTCACAGTTTTAGCCTGGATACAAACCAAGTATAAATATAATACTGGTATTTCACTGTCTCTGAAATCAAATCCAGTTTCAGAATAATACTTAGACTGCACTCTAATATATGCAGTTCTCTTTCCCTCACATATACATAAAATTGCTAATGTACTGTTTATGATGGATAATAAAATACATTCCATATTGTAGAGACAGATATACAACTTTTTCTGGCTTAACTATACAGAGAGTTGAATCTTTTCTCATTCAGAACAATGTAATTGTGTAGCAGTCTCTGATACATCAGAATGAAAAAAAAAGTTTTATCTGAAAAGGGATGACTACTCTCAGGAAGAGTGATAAGCAGGGAAAAATACACAACTTAATCAAATTAAAACCAATACTTATATATATAAATTAGCATTAAATATTTTTTGCTTATCTCATGGAATAAGTGACCTTGACAAAAATATGAATATCCGGTCACAGAGGAGCAAAGAGTTAAAATGATTTAGCGTGGGTCTGACAAATTTCAAAATACATCCACTACACATATCGAAGGGAGAAGTCAGTCTTCAATATTAGGTTTACATTCATTGCTGAAGTGAATTTTTCCCCACTCATTTGAATTTTGCAAAATAAAATAGAAAAATATACATTTTAATTTCAACACATTTGAATTACAGTATAATTAGAAAATATGCAAAAAATTAACAGTACTATGTCCATTATTTCATAATCATAAGGTATTTTGTTCTTACATCTAAACAGCATGAATTACATGAAAATATTCAATGTATCAGGGGATATCTTACTGCCAAAATAACGTACTAATTTATTGTTTGAAAGTGAAAGATGTTTGCAACAGCATAGCCCAGTTAATTTATCTCTGGAACTCTAAAAGCAATTTCTCTGAAAAAAGCCAATCCATGTAAAAAGAAATAACAGCATTCCTCCTTTTCTACCTGACAAGTTATTCTCTAAAGTGTCATGCTTCTCAGCAGAACTGAACTGATGCTTTTTTGTCCTTTAAAACTCACCATTCTCAAGAATGATACTTTGAGACAATAAGATTAGTTTTCTGCATATCTAAATCTATCATTTTTGTGAAGAAAGATTATTTAATCTACAAGTAGAACATTTAATCCAGAAAAAAATAACTGAACTTATGTACCAAGTAAGCACCAAAATCTCTTGAAAACAATTTTCACGGCTTTATTTTATTCATTCAATTTAGAAGGATGAGAATAAAGTGCAAAGAGTAAGGCGAGGAGCATGGACTGAACTTCAGTGTCAGACACAACCAAAAGTCAGTGATGTCAGGTATTAAAGAGACTGGCAGACCTACAGGATTGAATGGCAAATTTCTGAAAAGGCAGTGGGATCACGTGATTTCATCAGAGTTAAAAAAGAAACTTTCTTCCCTGTGTACCTCTACTAATCTTGTAGAAGTCTTAAAACTCAAAGCTGCTTAGGGCAGAGTGTTCTGTATTCACAAAACAACAGTTTCAGACTGTTTAGTATCATTAAATGATTAAAACTTTGTTTTTCATGCAGAAGCATAAATTTCTGTTTCAATATATAACATTGTTATATATTGACATATAAAACATTATATATATTTATAATATATAACATTCCCTGACTCATGAGATTTCTTCCAGTTTTCCATTCTGAAGCACTTTGTTAAGGGATAAAGAAGTCTTAGTATCCACAGTGGGAAAGAAGTTACAGTTAGATGCACAAGCAACAAAAAGTAGAAAACTGCTCAAACTTTCAATTCATGCTGAAGTCATTCTAACTGAGGTAGTCAAAATACTGTAAAATTTAAGAAAAAGCTGATACTTCCAGAATTAGTGAAAGATGTGGGTTGGACTCGATGTTCCCTAGAGGTCCTTTCCAATTCCTGCAGTTCTGTGATTCTGTGAATTCATATCACATATTAATGAATTTCAAAGAAAGTCATTAAATTGTGGGTCAAAGTCCAGTTAAAAAGTATGAACTTGGAATATTCTCATACAGCCTTAAAAAAATCTATTACTTCTGTATCACAAAAAGATATGTATTTTCTCCATAGGTAGAGATACCAAATCAGGAGCAAGTAGTACAAAAAAATCACAGAATTGTGGAGGTTATATGATCTGCCTGGGGACTTTCTAGGCCAGTACCCCTGCTTAAAGCAAGGTCGTCTGGAACAAGTCACTATATTTGATGATGTACATGACAAGGTTTTGTTAACAGGTATAAGAACACACCAAGTGCTATCCCATATCAGATCAGAGCCAGCTCCAATTGCTCCAGCAGAAACCTGCTGCTGGCAAGAGCTGAGCCAGTGAGTGACACTGATTATGCTTCTGGGAGAGTAAACTTAAAGGGAAAAAACATCTGTGCAACAGAAAATTGGAGAGAGAAATGAGCAAATGTGACAGAAAAAGCCCTGCTCGCACCAAGGTCAGTGCAGAAGGAAGGCAGGATGTGCTCCAGGCATGGAGCAGAAGTTCTCTGCAGCCCATGGAGGAGAAAGCACCCTCCCTCATGTAGTGTATGAGAGCAGATAACTATGCTGTAGCCCAGGGAGGACCCTAGGCCAGAGTAAATAACGTGTCATTAAGGGAGATGAAGTCTGTGAAAAGCCTATGAAGGAGCCATGTGCTGGCAAGGAACTGCAGAAAAACCTTGCAATGGAGTGGGAGAAGAGGAGGAAGTCAGTTCAGCAGAGTTACAGGGACTGATTGCAGCCCCCATTCCTCCTTTCCCCCACGTCACTAAGAGAAGTGGATGGAGAAGAAACTTTGTGGAAGGAAGGTGTTTGCAATTTGCTTTTAATTGGCAATGACATTAATGCTTTTCAAGAAGAATTAGTTATGGCTGTGACAGTAATTGTTAAAACATTTTCCTGACTGTATATTAGTCAAGTTGTTTATCATATTTCCACCCCTTCTGTCATTATGTCACCTTCTACCTTTAGCAGCAAGCCTAGATTTTCCCTTCTTATACTGTTCTTATACTTCTATGTCTAGATGGGCCATGGCTTCCCTAATCCCATTTCTGTTTAATTAGACAACACCTTCCCATTAATCACAGAATTGCAGAACTTGGAATGGATCTCAAGAGATCACTGATTCCAACCTCCCCACTAAAGCAGGTACACTACACAGGTAGACATCCAGACCAGTCTTGAATCTTTCCATAGAAGGAGACTTTACAACCTCTCCGTACAACCTGTTCCTGAGTTCCATCACCCTCACCATAATGAAGTTCTTCCACATGTTAGTATGGAACTTGCTACATTCATGTTTTAAACCATTATTCCTTGTCCTACCACTAGACATCACTGAGAAGAACTTGGCCTCATCCATTTGCCTCCCACTTCCCTTCAGATATTTATAAAGGTTTATCAATTTCTCTCTCAATCTTCTTTTCCCCAGGCTTAATGGACCCAGATTACTCAGCCTTTCCTCATATGGGAGATGATCCAGGCATTTTATCATTTTTGTGGCCCTCTACTCAACTCCATCTAAAAAATTCCTATCATTTCTGAACTTGGGAGCCCAGAACTGGACACAGTATTCGAAACGTGGCCTCATCAGGAGACAATAGAGAGGGAAGTGATCTTCCCTCAACCTGCTGGCCATGCTCTTTTTAATGCACCCCAGGATATCATTGGCCTTCTTAGCAATAAGGGCAACCTTTTGTCCATCATAACACCCAGGTCCTTACCTACAGAGTTCATCTCCAACTGGTCACCCCTTAACCTGAACTGATGCATGCGGAAAAGCACATCAATTGTTAAACACTTTTCCTGTTATCTTTTACCTCATTTGCAAGATTTAATTCCAAGAGATCCTTAGAATTCCTTGTGGCATCCCTACAGGCCCTGACAATATTCCTATATTTTTCCCAGCAGACAGGCCCTCTTTCCACCTTTCATGAGCCTTCCTCTTTCCTTTTAGAATCTCTGCTCATCCAGCACAGGCCTCCTGTAAACTCTTCCCTGATTTACTCTTAGGTATGCACTAATCTTGAGCTCAAAAGAAGTGGTGTTTAAGTGTGAACCAGCTCTCATGAATCTCCTTACCTTCTAAGGCTCTAGCCCTTGTGATACCTCCAAGTAGGAATCTGAAGAGGTCAAAGTTGGCTCTCCTGAAGTCCAGGGTAGCAATCCTAATTATTGCTTCACTTCTTCCCCACAGGATCTTGAACTCCATAATCTCATGATTGTAGAATTCTATACTGCCTCTAACCTTTATATTCTCCACAGTCCCTTCCTTGTTAGTAAGAACAAGGTCAAATAACATACCATCCTCATCAGCTCCTCCACCATCTGCATCAGAAAGTTTTCTTCAGCACAAACCTGCTTGTGTTTAAATTTAGTCAGGAATAATTTGTTTATCCATGAAGGCCTCCTGCTACCTTTATTTAATTCCTTTCTCACTAGAATGGATCATTCATCAATCCTGAAGTCTCAAACACTATAGTTAAATATAAACCAGTTGTCTTTGACTTTTGCTTCTCTCTGGAGTAGTCTTCCTTGCGATTCTGTCAAGTAGATAACTGAAGGGGGTCAAGTCTGCTCTTTTGAAATCCTGGCTTATGATTCTGATTTTAGCCCGGCACCTTCCATGAAGCATCCTGAGCTTCTGTCATGAACATTTTAGCTTTTGGCTTCCACATAGGAAAGACTGTTTAAAGAATAAGCAGAAAGTCCAATAGAACCTGTCTTCCTTTTTCATCCTCAGTCATGGGCCAGGAAGCTGACATCAGTGCACTCCTAGAGTTTCCTCAGTAGCTCATGCTCTGGTGAGTTGTCTCTCTGGTGGGGTACAACACTGATAGGAACCTTCGGCTGAAATAGGAATTTTAACATTGGCTGTTGATGTGGTTTTAGATACCTGTCAGTACCTTTTCATGGATTAAAAGAGGAGTAGCTATTTTGATTAGGCATTCTGGTAAAATTTTGATGTTGAAGACATATAAGAACAGTGGAGAAGATTGCTATGCTACAGAATGCATCACACATTCCTGCAATTCTTAACATGCCAGTGATCATTAATATATGGTACATAGGTCACCACAAAAGTAACAGGTCCTATTTACTTCAGTTAAAGCTGCAAATAGCAAATAACACTATTTGATAGAGCAAGATTTCAGTTTTAAACAACTATTTTTTTAAACATAGTCAACACCATTAGCTATGCATTTCCATCAATGATGAACAAGAGCCTGCAAGCTGTGCTTGTGAAAATCTCCACCAGGTGAGGTAACCCACTGCCTCTGTTAACACTGCCAAAATACAACATCCACTGCCATCCATCACTGTGCTCACATTCAGTGTTTGGCTTCCATAAATGTTCAGAAGGTTATAAATGAATGTCAATTGGTACCATTTTCTCCACATGCAGGAATGTAATGACACACCTTTGCTTCATACTCACTTTCATGAAAGACACCATTTTTTTTCAGGTTTTCCCCTCTGCTACAATCCACTGCACAACAATGAAATGTAAAGGACTATATGGTGCAAAAGTTCAGCCCCTACTGCCATACCACCAACACCTGCCACTGAAGTCATGGGTCTGTGTAATAAAGAAAGAGGTATTAATTTCAGAGCAGCCCTAGTATTTACGATATTTTCAATTTAAAAAAAATTTAAAAAACTCTATTTTCTGACATAAGTACTGAAAAGTGTGATAAATATTTTACTGCCTGACTCATGCTGTCTGGAACAAACTTTAATGAATTACATTTTAATGCTGCAATTCAAGCATTAAGCTGTCAAAGTTATGATTAATAGATTTGCATTCTAGTAAATGAAAAATAGCTCTGTAAGAGAAGAGAATTTTGTTCATCATTACTATGACAGTGGTGTGATAAGAGTATTGTATCAAATTTTTTGTTATAGAACAAGTTCTGCAGAATTATAGAGAAAGTGCATTTTTATGGAAATAGCTCTAACAGTGACTTCCTCATTAGTATTGCCACTTCAATAAAAAGGAGTAGGAAAAAATATCAGGATTTGGATCCTAGAAGAGCTACTTGTTGACCAAAATATCAAATTTAGGATCAAACTGAACTACGCTAAAGTTATTTCAAGGAAATAAAATATTATTTAATTATTGTTTCAGCCTGAAAACCAATTTGACCTGATTATTTCCACAATTATTTCATTCAGACAATGAACCAAAAAAATTTATTAGCCTTGTTTTGATGATTCTCTTCATACTTGTCTTTGGGAGACTAAATAAGATAAGTGCTGGAACAGAATAATCTACTATCAAATTCAAATAAAAGTTCCCAAACTAAATATATATTGATATATAAATATTAACACATAGAATATCTATCAATACATATAAAAAACTTTTGTGCCTTACAGAAGCACTTATTTAGGGATATGTGATATAATATATATTGTCAAAATTATTTTCCTTTCCTTCACCAGTAGACACTTCAAAAGGTCAAAAGCAAGGCAAACTATATTCCATCTGTAAGTTAATAATGATTTCTGGAGCATTAGTCAAGTATCTATACACTTTATTGAAGAATGGAAGCATAGAGGTGAGATTTGAAGTATTTGATCATACAGAGGTAAAAGATTTTGCACAGGTTGGAAATCTGACTTCAAATTTGTCCAAGATACATTTGAACAAATTCTACTCATGTGAGAGTTGCTAATACTCATCTCTCCTGCACTTATGTTCACTCTAATTTGGTGCTGTGGTATGAATCATCTTGCCATGAGATATGTTGGCATAAAAATAGATATATACTTATATGGACTAAAATACATGCATACATTTTAAATTCTATTCACTTAATTCATAAGTAATGTAATCATAATTTACCTACCAGTAAAATATAACACTTGTCATTCTTCTAATGAGCACAGTGATAAAATACACTGAATTGCTTTTTCCCCTTGAGATCAAGGAGAGGCCTATTAAAATTAATTAGTATTATTGCTTTTGCAACCGTTAATGAAAAAATATGAAGAAAACTAAATCTTTGATTGAAGTAGCTTATTTAAAAAACATATTCCTATTTTTTCAAAAGCATCAAGATCTGAACCAGACTTACTGGGTTGGATTTTATCTGTACATTACTACTATTAGTAAGCATACAAAATACTTGCAGAATATACTTTATATTTTAAAGAAACAAAAAGTGCCACAAAGACTGTGTGAAATTTAACAACAAACTGTGCTGTCACTTCTCTGTAGTACAAGGAAGGAGTAAATGTTTTTGCCTTAGTAGAAGACAAATAACAGTTTGGCCATAGTTACCATGTAACAAGTAGTTGAATTTAAAATTGGTGATGATAGAAGGAATACTGCCACCAAAGCTTCAGCTCTAGATATAATAAGAGCAAATTTCAGTCTGCTCAGGGAATTAATAAGTTCCTTGGGAAATTGCTTCTGAAGACATCAGGGTTCAGCAATAGCAGTCCTCTTTAAGTATCATAGGAGCTGGCAATTCAGAAGTGTCAGAAGTCAAGCAGATGAGGCAGAAGGCTGACTTGGCTGAACAGGGATCACCTTCTAGAGCTTAAGTGGGAAAAAAAGTATACAGCCATTGGAAGAAAGGTCAGGTGGTATGGAAAGAGTACAAAATTTGTAAGGTCAAAGCTCAGTTAGGGTTGCAGTTGACCAATACCGTTTGTGACAACAACGTATTTAAAAATAAAAATAAAAATAAAATTAACAACAAAGCAGGACCAGAGAGAACATAGGTCCATTACTTGATGAGACCAAGCCACACACCTTCATAAGGTGCTCAATCACCAGTTCAAGACATGATGTAACAGTACTCCTACACTATTGTTGGAAGGAATAGGAAAGTGCTATTTCACTAATTCAATTTCCTTTTATGACCAGGTTACCCATCTAGTTGACCAAAGGAAGTGGATATTATCTTTTTGGATTTCAAAGCCTTCAATACTGTTCCTCACAATACCCTTATTGACAAAATGTCCAGCATATGTCTAGACAAAAATATAATGTAATGGGTGAGTCTGATGGGTCAAGCCCAAAGGATTACAATAATCGGGGTTATATTAGTTTGATGGTCAGACACTAGTGAGGTTCCCCATGGCTCCAAATTGAATGTAAGACTAGAAAGTGTTTTGAGCAAGTTTGCTGATGATAATGGATTGGGAGAAGCTATCAATTTCATTGGAGTTGGACTCAATGATCATTATCCAATACAGGATATTCTATGATTTTAATTTAAAGATATTTTTTTCAGTCTTCCTAGACCATACTGCTAAATCAAACCATTGCAGTTTTCTTCATATTAATGAACAGAAGACTAAAATCATTCTAAAAAGACACTGAAATTCACACAAATAGCTATTCCATTAGTGAAGTAGGTCAAAGGCAGAACTATTTGTGTCTCTAGCTAAGCTCTTCAAACACATTGCCCACTTAGCATATCACTGCATAATGTCTCAGGGTCTTGCCTCTATATCTGTGCAATTGACCTCTCTGTAAGAGCTCTCTGAAGAAAGTCATACGGTAAGATTTAGGTATTTAGTTCTAATTTTGCCATCAAAAGCATGTGATGGTATTACAGCAACATAAGCATTATCCAGTATATTCATAGCTCAGTCAGACCAGTAAAAAAGTTTATTTCCTGTTTTTCTCTAAAAAAAAAACCTGATATGCATGAAATCATGATAAATATTTTAACAGTTTTGCCTAACAGCAATGATAAATCTAGTAAGTATAACTCCTGTGTTCATCTGTATCACCTGAATTTCTGGAATTTAGTTACTTTTAGTAATTTCAAGAAATAAGATATGATTGTTTTATTCTTCATCTTCATCTCTTAAACTCTGTAAAGTGTAATTTTAGTAACAGTTTGTGAAAGCTTTCAATTTCCAATTATTCCACCTGTCATATTTTGAAATGATTAAATGTATTATGACTAAGATGGTAGGTACATTACCTGAAGTCAAAGAGAATATTTCAATATTTTTTCTTCACCCACCTGAAGGGAATTTGACAAGTATTCCATTTAAAATCAAGCTAGCATACTATAAAAAAAATAATAAAAACAAATCTTTGTTCCAAGAAAAAGTATGTACTCACTGTTGAAATTTAATTTGATTTAATTTAAATTTAAAGCAATGAAAAAAAAATAAGATTAGGTAGATACAGTTTCACCGATTTCCTCTGTAACCTTAGTGAAATTGGACAACAAAATACCCAGTAAAACAAAACACATATAGATGGAATTTATATAAGAATTTTTGAAGCTGTAACAGTCAATGTTTTGTACTTTTCTTCATAAGTCAATGAAATATTGATGTACATCATCTTGCAAATATATTGTGAGAAAAAATAAATATTTGTAAACTTTTTTGAGATACTAAAAATTTCTGAAAATTATTAATAGCACATGAAATACTGGCCTATTACTGGAACTAAAAGGGAAAGGCTTCTGAAAATATATTGTTTACATTTCTTTGAAGATCTAACTAATACTTGTCAGCATAAGAGGGGTGACGGAGTTCAGGATAAAAATAAGGAACTCTAAAACAAAACTGAGCAAATATCAAACTATTTGAAACAAATGCTTGGATGAAAGAGAGCAGAGGATAAGAACTTGCTTCATGGCATCTAGCATCATTCATTTCTCTACAGAAAGGAAGATATCTACCATTAACAAATAAACAATAGGAAAAAAAAAGTAACTTTATTTTTTATTTTTGAAAATGAATATGAAAAAGATACTCTAAGTAACAAACTGATAGGAAGCTTTGGGTAGCATTTCAAATGTGTAATAGTTGATATCCACAATGCAAAACTACATACCTTTTATTAGTTAGACCTTTTCTTCAAGGTGGACTCTTTAGAGTTTGTGTTCTTTCACAAAGGAATCAGAAACAGCTACTCTAGAATTCTCATTTCCTCTTCATCTCAGGAAAAAAAAATAATTTAAAAAAAAACACGAAAACTGTTAAACTGTAATTGCTAAAGCAAGTATTTTAATAGATCCTCAACTGATATCTGAAACAGTTACAGATTCTTTTGAACTGGAAATACAGCTGAATGGATCAAAGACTACATCTTTAAGAACAAGTTTTTTTACAATATTTTGGAAACTGAAAAAAACTACAAACATTATTTCATAGATCAGCTCACTTTAGAGAATAAGCCTTTCCAGGGTCCATTGTAAAGATTTGAAAACAGGAAAATCAGGCTATAAAGCTTTCTCTCAGTAGCAGATACATGTGCCATTACAGGATCATAATCATATTTATGTTAATAAAAATAACTTTCTGATTCATAAGTTCAAAAATGTCTATGAAATATTTATATATTATGGGAAGCACCTTGTACTGTATTTCTTCTGAAAGTATTTTGAAGGAGAAATGTTGTGCTTCACATGTTCTTTTGAAAAAAATGTTTTTTTCTATTACTTAATTTTCTATGTCTTTTAAACTCCTGCAAAACCTCTCATATCTAGATAATATATTAGTGAGAAAACATAATACATCTGTAATTAACAATAGCATCAGAAGTGAATGACCAGGACAATGAAATCTAACACTTTCAACACTTTCTCTCTCAGAGTTTTGATTAATTACACTGAGAAGCAGCAGACACTAATGCTCCCAGTTTCATTTCCAGGTAGAGATGATGATTCCTTACAGCTCCAGCTCCTTTGGAAGCAGGAAGAATTTGCAATCCAGAGTGCTATCCATTCCATTTTGCAGCAGGCAAGAAATGAAAGATGCTGAATACGATCAACAAAGGCAAAAGAAGAGGAGGGATACACACCTTGTAAAAATAATTTTAAGTAGATAGAAAACAGAGTAAAAATAGACTGAGCATTTTAGTTGCATAGGTCAGCTGCAGAAGAGTAAGGCAACCATGAATAGAGGGATGAACAGAGAACTAAAATAAAAAAGGGAGAAAATCTACATATCTCAAAAGCTTCACAACTTCCTGCTTTTCTTTCCATAAACCTGTTTTCCTGGGACAAGCTACTCCCTTTATTCCTGAAAATCACTTTGTACGTTTTTTTTCCCCCAGACTAGCTGTTATCATTTTCTAATAAAAAATCTTATCTAATCTAAACAAATCTATATATATCATGAAAACATACCTTGCTTCCGTTATCATAACCTCTAAAATGTGGATAAGAACCAGAGCAAAGTTCAAAGGAGCAGTGCTTCATAAGTGCCTGTGCTCATGATTTGATATGTGTGTGATACTGGACAATTGTCAAGGATTTTTGTGTAATTTTTCCTGTTTAGAGTGAATACACTTGGGGCAGAGACCATTGCTAATATAAAAAAAAAAAAAAACAGAGCTAAGAAATTGAATATACTTAGATGGTGCAGTTACCTGCACCATTCCCCAAAATGGGAATCTAGCAAGTAGCCTTTTTAAGAACAAGTTTAGAAACTGACTTCTCTCTGGGCATTTTCACATATGAAATATTTAGAAGATGCTGAAAGGAGAGCCAGGAGAAAGATCAACTCCACATTACTCATTAAACATTTTAAGATAGAAGGAACTGAAAAGTTGGAAGTGCCAACTTCGTGAAATTGCCTACTGGCTTCTCCCATGAAGTGTAAGGACAGTTAGCATAATAAACAAACAAACAAACAAACAAATAAAATTAAAAAGTTTTATTAATATGTACTACCATCCTACAAATCTAGAAGACGGGGGAGTATGGGCCAAGAAGAAGCCTGGGGAAAAAGAATCTCTCCCATGAAGGATCAAGAGGACTTATTCAGGGAAGAGCAATAAGAGAAAAATTCTTGAGTGACTGGTAATGTTATTAAGATACAGTTTAGAAGAAGAAAATGTTAGTTAAGCCCAGCTAGGTTTCTGCAAGGTACAAGGTAGTAAATCTCGGAGGTCTTTGCACACGGGCAAACAAGAGGGTTGTGTGATGGGATTGTAAGAATTTTTTTTCTGGGTAAATGACTTTACATAGTGGAGTTTTAACTCCAAATGTTACTGCTCATGTACTGAAAGAAATGTTAATGAAAACATTGCAACTGTATCTGCCATACAACACTCATCATGGTGGGTTAAATGGAAATTACATTCTGTAGTTCTGCATTTTAGTTCAGTCCTTGAATTATACATTTAGAATCCTACTTTCTTATAAAATATTTCAATTTATTGATTTACTGTGCTTTGGGAAACTTATGGAAATGTCTGTACTTTATTTCTATTACTCCTGAGCTGCTACAGTTAATTTGTTATTTCTAAACAGTACACAAACATCATACTTCTTACACACACAGTTATATATATATGTCTATCTCAAAAGAATCACATAGGGACTTTTTTGCATTTAAATTATCCATCATTCTCAACACAGTATTCTTGCATTTTTTTACCAGCTTTGTTTGAGTCCAAAAATACATTGCTCGTGTGTATTAGGCAAGAAATATACCTGTTTGCTTTGTTATTCAGTAGCCTAAAACTTAATCTATTCTTCGTAGCACTATAAAGAATGTTGAGCAAGTTACTCCGTGTGAATGAAGTATTGGAATCATGCCCTAAGGGAAAGCTCAGGTTTAATGGTTATATGCATAAGATTGATACATTCCCTTACACATAGGAGAACAGATTTCATGCTGAGAGTTTCTAAAGTGATACTTCAGTTGGAGTAAAACAGAAATTGGCATCTCCTTTATGACCCCTACATTTGTTCTCATGGGAGCAAATCTTATCTTTGAGAAAAGTATTCTTTAACTAGTCAGACAGTTAATAATTCAGTTATTAATCTCTACTCGTAATAATCTACAAATGTACAAGTGAAAAGGAAAACCTTTCCTTAATTTCATTACTTCTTTATAATCAAGTATTATTTTGAAATTTTAATACATATTTTTAAATGAATTATTTTCAAATAAATCATTTGGTGACGAGTCACCTGTGGCACTTGGCATGGAAATTCAAAATGGAAATTGAAGAAATGAAATTTGTTGAAATTCCACTATTGAGTTTTGTCCACAGAGGAAGATTTCTCGCATTGAAAGAACTGAGAACTCTATTGTACTTATCAAACTTGTGAAAATGAGTTGACATTGACTATTTATTGCAGGGAAGTTGGACTAGATGGCCTTCAGGGGTCACTTCCTACTCTAAGGATTCTATGATTCTATGAATATGTAACTGACCACGCTTCATTCTACACCCACAGGAAACAGGCCTTTATTCAGATATGAAGTCTTCCATTACCACGCATGTAAATATGCCTTTACATAATTTCAATTATAAATCTTTTCATATGAATTCATGACTCTCTTTCCCATTTTGTTGCCCTATTGTAAGAAGAACTGGTAAAAGATGACAATTTTTTTCATTTTTTTCATTCAAAAGATTTCATTAAGAACCACATTTTATATATGAGCTTGTTCTGCTCTAGCATTTCACTAATCAAAATTAATGGAAAAAATTACTGAGTGTGGAACAGGAAAGAGAATTTTAAGAATACCTCAGAATCCTAAAAATACATCCTGGAAAAAAAATGAAACAACTTTTAAATTTCCTACAAATACAGGTCTCTGTGTACTAAGTTAAAGAAAACTTAAAGAAGGTACTGCCACATGTTTAAATATTAATAGAATTAATTTATTGTTTAGTCATTACTCAGTGCTGATTCAGAAATAATTCTAATCTCACTATGGAGTAGGAAAGGAAGCATTTGCATTGGATTTTTATAGATAAGTCACATATCAACTAGTGAAGACAAAGCTTGGATCAAAAGGAGGATCACTGAAGGACAGGAGGTATGCAGTTCATCTTTCTTTCATATTTCCTTCTGGATATCTATTTATTCTGAGAATTCTGAATAAATTTCAATTAAATGGAGGTAAGGATCAAATAAATGTGTTTAACAATGCATGACAATCACAGTAATCACATAAAAATACTTGTTTTATGCATTTTTAGTTTTATATATTTGTTCTGTATCATCAAAATGAAAATCCTGAAAATAATAAGGAATATCCTTTTAATTACAAAAATAAAGGATTTTATGTTACTACAAAAGACAAGGGCTCTTATTCTAGGGATATATTGTAAATTTACTTTCTCACATCCTCTCCTAAAAATTACATTTTCATTCATATATTAATGACTTTCTAGGACAATAACTGAAAACTCAAAGAGCAATATGAGAAACTCAATTAAGAGATGTTTTTAAGCTACCCTGTATAAACAAGATCTATTTCCTATTTACTTTTCATTTACATGCAAAGAAAGAAAGTGAAGGACTGTGATAAAAGACTGTTCCAAAATGTGATATTATCTATCGCAGTTGGAATTTCAGGAATCAAAGAAAAACTCATGTATTTTCACATTAAAAAACTACTAATTGCAAAGTATCCAACTGTTTCATCTGTTTTGACTGCATGTAATATAGTAATTCACATTTGTTTATAGATGAAAATCAGCAGTCATATTAACTGCTCTGAACACAAATGTAGTCTGCTCTTAAATAACCTTTCCTTTCCCGTGTTTCCATGTTTTGATCTGAGCAAGTCAGTAAGGTTCATGATAAATGTTTAATGTAGATAAAGAGAACACAACATTTAGGCATCACCTCAAAATGAAAAAGGCTTTTATCTAATATTATAGATGAGTTTTCAGTGAAGGCATATTACAGATATCGCACAGCACAATAAACTATCCGTTTAATCCCTTCTAAAACTGAATATGTAACAGAAAGATGGAAAAATATATATTGTCCATTTTAGGATCATTAAAATTATTGCTCACCATTACAATAGGTACACACTGAAAAAGCAAGTTATACAAAGAAATTCCTGGAGAAACAAAACTAACGGGACAAAGTTCCTCCCAGCTGCTAGAGAAAAGGGATCATCTTTTAGGTTCAGCTTGGAATATTATTGTTTTGCTCCATAGTTAAATAAGTATTCCAGTATCAGCAACAAACCACCTGGCAATGTTATATGAGTCTTGAATCAGACTTACTGTTGATAAATTACAAACTCCCATGGGCTTCCAGAGTCTGCAGGCTGATGTTGACATGCTCCTGAGAAGCTATTTCTAGCCCCTAATTCCCTCTCCACTGTCGTGCCAGTGCCTCACAGAAACTTCAGTGCCATGACAAAGCACAGCCTCAGTAAGTTTTTTTTGTTATCAGTAATAATAGCTAAGCTCAGTCTAATTGTACACAGCATTCTTTTTCACAGCAACTCACAGTAAAACACTTTTATTCTTGTTCTGTGGCTTCCTATTTACCCTTTCTTTATTTGTACATTATTTGTTTTTTATGTCTCAGACTTTCTAAAAGTAATTCCCAAAAATCTGAGAATGTAGGCTCATAAACAAAGTTATTTAGGGATTCAAATTGATTTTTATTCACAAAAAAAAAAAAACAAAAAAAAAAAACAGAGAAAAAAACAACTTATAATGGTTCCATTGGGCAAATAAATAATTTATGAAATATGCACAGTTCATGAAGTTCTGGGAAAATAAAGGAAAAAAAAAAGATTCATCCTGAACCAGAATAAATGGTTGTCTTTCTCATCTCATTGCTACTTTTAAATATCCAAGACTTAGTACAGACAATGAATTTCCTAAATGATCCCTTAACATGAAAAGAACCTCTTTCATTAAACAATTTCCTATGCCCTGGTCTTCTAAATTGTAAACTAAATATTTGACATCTGGTGGGTAAAGAAAATTTCTAGATAATACAGTATGCAACAGTATGACTATTCTGTGGCTTGAGCATCCTACACTTTACATATTTGAAAAAGTCACAAGTCAGATCTCCAATGGTTGCGGTTAAAATATAAGGCTCCTACTTCTTTTATTGTATGTAACTTAAAAGGAAAGTGTTTATCACACTGAGTAAATTTCAGCAGTGGAGGTTAAAGGAACACTTCTGTAGGTTCCTGCATTCATCTGGAATGAGGTTGCCTAATAGCATCATAAGAAGCCTCTAAAATTATTATATTCCAAAGAATATAGATAGCTATGACATCAGCTTCATGTATGAAGAGGAAGATAATGCTATAAGAATAAAGAAAAAGGGAAGGAAGGAAAGATGATACAAGCTACAATAATTCCAATAACTCTAACATAGTTAATATAAGTGACTTATGACTTGTACATTGTACTAAATTGATGTGTACCCATCCCTATCAATCATTTTCTTCCCAGTATTCAGGTCCCTCATCCTGTATCACAACTGTTACATTTATTTATTTATATTTTTGTCAGAGCTTTGTCTGAGAAATAGAAAAAAAGTGAAACCAAATTTAAGCTGTCTGTGGTAAGATCTTCTTATTCTTTATTTGCATATCATCTTACACACTAGGCCTCTTCCCTATGAGTGGAGTTCATAGGTGCTATGGCTGTGGAATACTGAGCAAAAGAGGAACTGATAATTTTGTAGTTACTCTGATTTCAATTCTACTGCTTTTTGATCTGCATTTTTTCCTTCCTGCATTAGGGAAGATACCTAAGCCATAGAACTAACAACTACATAAGATTCTTAGTTGAGAGTCAGTTTGCAAATAGTCAGCATTAAAATATATTAAATGCTTTACAGAAACTCAATTTGGTGACTTTCAAGTTGTTAGTTTTCTTGACATGTGAATCTCTTTGGGGTAAAACAGGAATGATGTGCATTATCAAGTAACATTCATGAAATGTAAGAGTTGCCAAGATAGAAATAATACGTTCAATATTCTTTTACAAACTTGCTCCTCAAAATGTTGATATGTAGTAACTAGCCTTATGAATTACTGTATTTTTGCAGTTTCCAAAGAATATCTGGAACAATAAATGCAACTTAAAGTCACAGCCATGGATTCTTATCAGAATATGTATTTGGAGAAATTTATAATCCAGTTAAAATGAATTCACAATACGAGAAATAATTTATCCTCATTAATAATAATAATAATAATAATAATAATAATAATAATAATAAGAAGAAGAAGAAGAAGAAGAAGAAGAAAAAGAAGAAGAAGAAGAAGAAGAATATAATGCTTGTCCCTTGAAAGACACACAATTATTTCAGATACTATTTCAGCAACCCTTAAAATTTTGAGTCCTAATCCAGAATTCAGAACTCTTTTCTGGCGACACATATGTGTGGGAATATTAATAGCATTTTTTTTAAATAAAAGTTAGGTCTTGGTTTTTATCTTGTTCTCTATTATTCATACAGATCTCTGAATTACCTCTATTTTGTTAGGCTTATATTAAAAATAATGTAAATAATAAAATAATTGCAATAATACAATACAATAAAAATATATTAAATTGAGTGGTTTCAAATCACAAAAATTTAAATATTTCAAAATGAACATGTCATTGATGTTGCTCTTGATTCAGTATTGTATGACTTCCATATGAGAACAGCTACGAAGAACACTATGTCCATCTTTTATTATTATTATTATTATTACTATTATTATTAAGATATTTTAGAGATATGTTATGATACTGAATATTTTATGAATAAATTTAAAGAAAAACACCAGGGAGGTTTATCTAATGTATTATATGTTGTTACGTAAAATGCAGTTAGGAAAACTGAAATGGATTATACCAAATACAGATTCAAAGGTTTAGGTTATCATGCTACCTACACCTTCTGACTTTGTCAATAATATGGCACTGTCACAAAGTACTTTCAGAACAGTTTTACTACCTTAGGCAGTTTATCCATTAAGTAGTTTTCAAGCTAGCTTTTGACTACAGACTGGAAATGTCTGGAGTACTTGAAGAATCCAAAGCCAGAAAAATATACATAATAGAGTAATATATATAGAGTGAGAGTAATATCAATATAGTTCTAAAATGCTGCAGGTTTGTGTGAAGACAACCAAGTTAATGTGCTAGCTTCAGAAATGTGCATCATAAAATACACATGAAGTAAATGAAATAGTTTGGGTTCAGTATTGCGTAGGGAAGCATCATTATTATTAGTCACAAAAAAAAAAAAAGAATCAGGACATTTACACTGAAATGATTGTTTGCAACAATAATTTTAGATAGTGCTCTTCTGGGAAACCATCCAGAGGATATGTATTAGATGAAACAGTTTGCCAGCACACTGAAAGAAGACAAAAGCTACTGTACTTAGTGGAAAAAAAAAAAAAAAGCCCTTAAACTAGAATCAGTATACAGCTGCAGTTATAAAAAGACAAAAGGCTCTGGTATCAGGACTAAAATGTATAGACATTAACGCTATATAAAATTTTGTTGAAAATAACCTCCTCCAACTGTTTCTGTAAACAGTAGGATAGACAACTGAAAAATGAAAATTACATGAAGATCTTGCTTGCCTTTAAATATGTCTTGAATAGCACAGTATTAGACAAGACCACTAAAATCAAACAAAGGTCTTAATTAACTTTATCAGAGAGACACTATTGTTTCAGTAATTTCTATAATGGAAAACATAAGAAAATAAATACTTTCTATTTTCATGACTGCAGAAAAAAAAAACAAACTTGCCAATAGGTTAAAAGTTATTCATTTAAAAAATCAAAATGATAAAATGTACCTAACTGTTACTGATGTTTAAGATGTTCTGTTTTTGAATATTTAAAATTAACCAAATATTTGTTGGGAACAAACAATATTTTCTGAAAACAAGAATTCAGAATAATCTATCACCTAAAGGTAAAATCATAATCAACTTTCTTCTTAGTCTAGTTTTAGTAAAAGTTGTAAAAACATAACCAGAAAAATAAGCAACTTTGCAGCTACACTTACCAAGAATCCTCCTTTTGATCCCTACTGTATTTAAATGAGGTGTCTATTACTTATGTCTACTCCTGAGTTATGACATATACTGCTTTGATATATTTCACCCTATTATAGACTTACTTAATATTCTATTGCACTCGTCTGTAAACACACACATTCTTCAAAAGACTAATTCCAGACATTTACATACCTTCTGTGAGTTTTCCCCAAGGCCATATATTCCATTTTGCAACAGATTTGGTACAGATTCTATGGGGAATCTTATTACTAGTCTGAGACAGTAGAATAGATTTGTTTAAGGAAGAGCTGACTTTTCAGATTGAGTTTTTGTGTTACCGACCACTCTTAAGAGGCTTTTCTTGCCCTAGTATGCTGAAAAATTTACAGAGAATGCTTGGGAAGGGAAGGGAAGGGAAGGGAAGGGAAGGGAAGGGAAGGGAAGGGAAGGGAAGGGAAGGGAAGGGAAGGGAAGGGAAGGGAAGGGAAGGGAAGGGAAGGGAAGGGAAGGGAAGGGAAGGGAAGGGAAGGGAAGGGAAGGGAAGGGAAGGGAAGAGGAAGGAAGGGAAGGGAAGAGGAAGGAAGGGAAGGGAAGGGAAGGGAAGGGAAGGGAAGGGAAGGGAAGGGAAGGGAAGAGGAAGGAAGGGAAGAGGAAGGAAGGGAAGGGAAGAGGAAGGAAGGGAAGGAAAAGGAAAAGGAAAGGAAAAGAAAAGAAAAAAAAGAGAAAAGAGAAAAGAAAAGGACTGAAGGACTCCGAAGCAGTAGAAAGCCACCAAATAAACAGTAAGTTTTATCAGAGAGCAGCTTCATCAACCTAAATTTGAGAGCTCCTGGAAAGCTACTGTAGTATGTTGTTACTTTCCGAAGCTTCTCAATTTCCAGGAGACCAGTTATCCTTTAAAAAAGTATATCAGATTGGTTGACATGGTTTATTGTTGGTAAATCCATGTCATGTGTTTTAATCAACGTATTATGCTTTAGAATCATTAAAAATTCAAAATAATTTTGATCAATTGAAGCCAAGATCTAAAACACACAAGCCTCCACTACAACCACTTACATTGCTTGCACATAGACTGACCAGAAATTGTTTATTGACAGGCTAGAAGTCAAAGATCTTGACAACAATGTACTCTGTATGTTCTGATAGAATAACCAGATACAGGTTAAATATTTTATAAACAAAAAATTACTGACATAAGCAATTAGAATTGAGTGTTATTATATTTGGAGTAAGTATAAACATAAATACAGTTAAAATATAAACATGAATATATAAATATTGGAAATAATATAACAGTTATGGCTAGTTACAGCCATAGTCTCTTGTTGAGAGCAATGAGTCTCTTGTTGGAGACTCAGAGCTACTGAAATGAGTACAGCAAAGAGCCATGAAGATGGTGAAGAAAGTGGAGACTCTCTCTAATGAGGAAAGACTAAGAGAGCTAGAATTATTTAGAACAGAGGAGAGACCAGAACAAAATATTCTGGAAGTTATTCTGAGTATTGCAGTCCTTATCACACAAGCTTCAGAGAAAAGTATTTGTTACTATATTCCAATTTCCATTACAAGTTAAATGACATTAATCATTCAAAAGTAGGAGTTAAAATCCTACTTTAATCTGAACTTGTAGTATTAGATAAGATTAGTAGCGCAGGTTGGTCCATGAACCATTTTACAGTTTGGGAAATAGAAGTGCTGTTGGGTTTGAAGGATTTAGTTGCCATCACATATCAATGACAGGGCCAGAATATAAGACAAGTCAATTAATAACCATTGATGTAATCTGTGTTTATTAAAAAAATACTGTTTCCATACCCAGGCTGCTCATTCTTTAGATTTTTACTTTATCTCCCCCTCTATTTCATTCTTTGTAAATCAATGAGTAGCAATGAAAGCTACAGAGTAGATGTATATGAAATACATGCTTATGAACAGGTAATTTGTTTATATCATTCTTGGAATTCGCTATTCTAGGAATGAGTGAACAGTCATCTTAAAATCTAATCATTAAAAAATGACTGAATATTTTTAGTAGATCACATTGCTTCAAAGAAAAGTCAGTAAACTTCCTGTGTTTTTCTTTTTGTTGTCTGTTTCCGTCATTCTTACCCAAAACTTCTTTTCTGTTAATAGGTAACACAGTCTTTCACTAACCTTTCATAAAATTTTCTCCTGTCCCAAGCACTGACAATTAAAGGACAAGATTTCCAAATTCTAAAGGTATTATTTTAAAGTCTGAAATACCATATAATATTTCTGACAGACTCAAGCATTGCAATTTCAGATGGGAAAGCGTCACAAATGGTAATAGACAAAATGTTCAAAGCCATGCCTAAAATCATCACAGTATATTGTTGTGAATTAGCCAGTAGAATTGGCTAAAAAGCAATGAGATGAGCAGAAGAGCAATATTTAAAGCTACAAAGAAAATAATACTTTTAAAAATAAGTAAACTTATAAGAACACATCAGAGAAATTTGCTTGTAAAAAGGGAAAGGAGAGGCTTACCAATTAACCAGTGGTTGGTTATAAAATCAAGACTTGTAGGGGGGTTTTAGAAAACAAAAAAAAAAAATGTTATTACTGAGTTCACAATATCTAGGCTGCAGAATGGTTTCTCTTTGTGACAGAATATTTTTTCGGTGTAACACTTTTTGAACAAAAATGCAGCAGCTTTAGCTGTTATCAGAAACATTCTTTCAGGCAGCTCAGATTAATTTTATTTGTGACAGTCAAAATCACAAAAGAAACTGGTTTTCATTTATAATAAAAAACTGCAGTTACAAGTTGCAAGGATTAGCTTTTTTAACTTTGTCCTCTAAACTAAATGAATATGATTTAAATTCCAAATCCTGACTGGTAATTACAAAAAAACTCCACACTAGTTCTGTTTGTCCTTTTTGTTTGTTTAGGCAACCAAAGAGTAGTCACTTTCAGTCCTTTGGTTGGATTCCAGTTTAGTAATTAATTGCTTTCAGTCCACTTAAATGATCTTATAAGCTTCAGGAGGACGTCACACTTCCCTCGTTCCCTAAATGTAACATGTTGACACTTCCTATGTTCAAATACCAAATTCATTTTATCACAAGGCCATCTTCATGTGAAGAGAATGGGTTCTTTAAGAAATTGCTTTACAGAGATGCTTGGGGATTTCTCTTTCAGACAATGTTCTAAACATTTGGTATGAAATTGATATCTTTAGAAACTAGAAAGAAATTTTGAAAAACTTCTTATTAGGTATTTTTCCAGCTGTCTGATAAAATTAGAATTATTATTAGAATTTGTGACATTCCTTACTTGTCTTTTTTCTTTGGAAAGTCAAAGGCTAACAGAGGTACAGGTGAACATAGCCTGACGGCACTTGTTTCTGGAAAACATTGCCAGATTTTAGTCATTTATGAGAAAGAAATCTCTGGACATCTCTAACCTTATGAGGATGATTTAAAGTTTGGTGAAGGAAATTGAAATGAATATCAAAACAGACATTTGATGAAATTTTATTTTCCTTTCTCCTTTCTATGGCTTCTTTTGAAACTTTTAAGATTCCTGTCCTATGTTGAGACAAGTGGCCTTCTAGATGTCAAATGCTAAACATTTCAATGTATTTCCAGTATTGAAAAATGAATCATAGTCTTTTCATCACTGGGAACAACATGTTTTATTACTACATCATTTCAAAACATATTTCTGAAGAGTATAAAGTTTAATAAACAAAAAATATATTTTCACAGATCTGTGGGACTCAGACTCAGTTACTTGAGTACCGGGATCAAATGCTTTCTAACACCAATGGTGTTGCAGCATGAAACACTTCAGTGTCTCATTAAGTGTAAATTTCCATGATACTAAAATTCAAAAGTAAGATTAGTCTTCCCCTTTTGATATTTTAAACCAACTAATCACTAGATTTATTCAAACAATATTTATAAAAATTGTTTTTGGACTCAGAAAATATTCCTAAAACCTGTAATATGATTAGATGCATTATATAACTCAATGTGATCAGCATCAATACTATATTGTAGCCAATCTCAAGTACAACACGAGGAAATACACCTGAAAACATATTTTCAATTGTTCTGAACACTTACCTTTATTAATAGTGATAAAAAATACTAGTCAGATCCCTGTAGTTTTACTGTTAATCCATAAAACTCCTGTTGGGTAGTATCTACATTACTATTTAATGGCATTAAAACACAAAGGAATGTTCTTTGTAAATTATACAGAGGTAAATTCTTATCTCTCCCACATTCCTTTTCACTCATTATGTACACTACTTTTTCATCCTTTTCTGTTAGTCAGCTTTTATTGCTCACTTTCTCAGTACAAAATTGTTTCAAGTTGTTTCTTATTCCTTTATGTTCTCAAATACTTGGTAGAAAGGAAGAGCTGAACTACATTTGTTCATGTGAAATATGACATTTTATTTTTAGAATGTGAAATTGTAGCTCTTTTTTTAAGTCTTAAATGCTTTTAGACACAAACTGTAATTGGTTCTTGGCACGTATTCAGCTTAATAACCTATATAAAATAAATGAAAGACTAGCATTACAATTTCCCTGTAACTTCATCTCCTTTTGTATACTACATATTGAAACATCTCTCAGTACATATTTTCGTACCATTCACAGAATTCTTTACATCTTTTTTTTTTTCTAAATATATACTCATTTCACCCAAGAGCACCTTACTATTATTTTTAATCCCACTATTATCACTTGAAAAACAACTTACACAATACTCTCTCATCCAGTGTTATCAAACAGAACAGATGTCTACCCAGCCTTCTCTGCTCAAATGGCATTTGTCTTGTTCAGCTGATCCTCCTTTCTACCTATTTTCCACACTGTTTCTCCAGGGTTCTGCTCAGCTGAATATTTTTATCACACAAACTTTACATGGTCTTTTCTGTTTTTGTACCAAGATAGGAGTCAAATAAGGTACATCTGTGCTGAGTAGTGAATGTAATGCAAAACAGACACCACAAGGGAATGTTCTGATGGGTGAGATCCTACTGCTGCCTGAGCTAATAGAGAAGAAGAATGTGTTCAGACAAGCAGAGAAGATAAAATGCAGCAGATTTGTTCAAGGATGAAGTAGTACCAAATGACTTTGCATCAACAGAATTGAAGCTGCTGAGAATGAAGTAGAGTGACTGGGTGAAGGAACTGAACCAGAAGAGATTAAAGACATTTTTACCAAGAAAAAAATAAAAATCAAGAGTGTTTTTTTTAGAGTCTCATCTGAAAACCTCACTGAATTTATCATTTAAGAAGAATTACTAAAACTCATGTCTTCATTTCCACTGTAAGATCGTTCTTCTATCTTTAGGAAGATTAAGTGAAAGCTTGAATACATGTTTATGTCAAGTATTATAGCCATCATATTTTTTTAAACATTACCACCTCCATATTCAGTGTCTTTGACGTAAACTTTCCAGTAGAAATAAGGAACAATTGATCTGCTCTGTTCTGACATCTCATTAAAGCTGAAAGATTCATTAACATGCTTTATCCTAAACAAACCAAAGTTCAACAGTTGAATCTCACAGTGATTCTATTCTGAATTTGCTTCTGTAAGACAAGTGAAACCTCTGTCTCTTCTCTTAGATGGCTGAATACCAAACCAAAATCAGTGGGGCATTTTTGTTTCGTTTGCTTGTTTGAGTAAGTTCAGTGTGTGCTTCAGAGTTGGACTTACTAACTTGATGCTACATTATAATAGTGGCATAATTGTTTTATTCGAGATTGATTGATTCAAAGCTTGCTCATATCTATGTAGGTAAAATCTTAATGAAGTGACCATATAGGCTCATGGATATGAAAACTGCAAGCATCCCTCTTAAAGTAGCTAAGTCTTCTGCCTTCATCCATGACTTATAAAATTGAATTTTTTTCTGCATACTCAGAGGTCAACAAAAAATAAACTTTTCATAATAAGTTCATAAGTTCATAAGTTCATAAGGTTGGAAAGGACCTATAAGATCATCTAGTCCAACCATCCTCCTATCACTATCTCTACCCAACTACTAAATTAAGTCCTTTAGCACCTCATCTAAACGCTTCTTGAACAGCGCTAGGGATGGTGCCTCAACCACCTCCCTAGGCAGGCCATTCCAGTGCCTGACCACTCTTTCAGAAAAGAAATGCTTCCTCAGATCTAATCTAAATCTTCCCCGGCGCAACTTGTGGCCATTCCCTCTCGTCCTGTCATTACTTATCAGGGAGAAGAGGCCTACCCCCTCCTCACCACAACCCCCCTTCAGGAAGTGGTAGAGTGCAATAAGGTCTCCTCTGAGCCTCCTCTTCTCCAGACTGAACAATCCCAGCTCCCTCAGCCGCTCCTCATAAGACTTGTGCTCCAGGCCCCTCACCAGTTTTGTTGCCCTTCTCTGAACGCGCTCCAGGGCCTCAATGTCCTTCTTGTAGTGAGGGGCCCAAAACTGAACACAGTACTCGAGGTGCGGCCGTACCAGAGCTGAGTACAGGGGGATGATCACCTCCCTGCTCCTGCTGGCTACACTATTTCTAATACAGGCCAGGATGCTGTTGGCCTTCTTGGCCACCTGGGCACACTGCCGTCTCATGTTGAGCCGAGCATCAACCAACACCCCCAGGTCCTTTTCCTCACTACATTCTTCAAGCCATTTTTCCATGTTTCATAGAACAAACTAACATAAGATATGCCAAATAATAATGCTAACAGAAATAGAGTCAAAGGAAGTGTCAATATCAAAGTGGACTTCTTTGGTTAGAAATACATAATGTCAGTAAAATATCAGACAAATTAAGAAAAAAAAAAGTAAAATCTACCTTGGCTGCAGAATAAAAAATTGATAAAATCACCATAGTTCAATCACAATTGTCTAGCATTCTTATTCAGATACAGGATATTCCTCAGATCTTATCACATCAAAGTTGAAATTTCAATCTGTATATATGTATAAATTGTACATTTAATCTAGTCTTGAAAATTGAAATAAACTTTGGGTATTTGTACTTCTTAAAGCACAAGAGAATTTAGATGTAAACTTTCATTCTTCCATTTTCATAGTCACTGTAGTGCATACATTGATGTATGCACCATATGATATTAGTATAGCTAGCTGCATTTCTAAAATTTCCAATGCATTTACTTTAAACCTACATTTTTTCTGAAACTCTTAAGTTGTTCTGGGACATACTTCATGAGCATCTCTTCAGCTTCAGAATAAAAAGAGAAGGCAAGACAACAGTTTCAAAACAATCCATGTATCTTTCCAGATTTTATTTAGGTGAAGTGAGTAGTGATCTATCTTTATCTGTCTCTTAGAGTGAAGATCACATATCAAGGTATTGTGCAGATGGAAAAGCTTTGCCATCAGTGTTTCTCTTCTGGCAGATGTAACTACTAGATGAAAGCTGATGTGGTTGGGGGGAAAAGAACAAAAAAAGAAAATGAGATTCTAAACCACGTAGCTCAGAAGATAACTGTGGAAACCTTTTGAATATAACAGATCTGAAAGGGGAGAGATTTTCAATGGCAGATCTTTCTCAAAAGGCTCTTTGGTTAATCATCTTATACAATAAAATTATGTAAAAACCTTAAAAAGAGATAGTTATAACCTGATGTTTTCCTGTGAACGATGAAGTAAAAACCAAAGATTCCTAACTAACAAATGATACTTTACTGTGGCTGGTAAAATAACTGAGATAACAGGAAGTTATGTTACCCAGCTACTAAATCTTTTTTACTTCACAGAGTGATTAACTCTACAACGTCCTCTTTAGTGTGGTGGAAAATGTTTTATAACTCAGCTGAATCGTAAGGAAAAAAACTTATTTCCATTTTTAGTTTATTGTAAAGTAAAATGCATAAGTTCATAAGTTCATAAGTTCATAAGTTCATAAGGTTGGAAAGGACCTATAAGATCATCTAGTCCAACCATCCTCCTATCACTATCTCTACCCAACTACTAAATTAAGTCCTTTAGCACCTCATCTAAACGCTTCTTGAACAGCGCTAGGGATGGTGCCTCAACCACCTCCCTAGGCAGGCCATTCCAGTGCCTGACCACTCTTTCAGAAAAGAAATGCTTCCTGAGGTCTAATCTAAATCTTCCCTGGCGCAACTTGTGGCCATTCCCTCTCGTCCTGTCATTACTTATCAGGGAGAAGAGGCCTACCCCCTCCTCACCACAACCCCCCTTCAGGAAGTGGTAGAGTGCAATAAGGTCTCCTCTGAGCCTCCTCTTCTCCAGACTAAACAATCCCAGCTCCCTCAGCCGCTCCTCATAAGACTTGTGCTCCAGACCCCTCACCAGTTTTGTTGCCCTTCTCTGAACACGCTCCAGGGCCTCAATGTCCTTCTTGTAGTGAGGGGCCCAAAACTGAACACAGTACTCGAGGTGCGGCCGTACCAGAGCTGAGTACAGGGGGATGATCACCTCCCTGCTCCTGCTGGCTACACTATTTCTAATACAGGCCAGGATGCTGTTGGCCTTCTTAGCCACCTGGGCACACTGCCGGCTCATGTTGAGCCGAGCATCAACCAACACCCCCAGGTCCTTTTCCTCTCTACATTCTTCAAGCCATTCTGCCCCAAGCCTATAGCATTGCATGGGGTTATTGTGGCCAAAGTGCAGGACCCGGCACTTGGTCTTATTGAACCTCATGCAGATGCTCTTTAGATAAAGAGAGTCCAGAGATACCACTCATTCTGTTCTTTGTGAGGCTAAAGATGTGCAAGATGTTGACAGGACTTTTTCTCAGGAATACTTGAAAGGATTTCACCTCTACATTCAGAGAGATGTCATCTCTTGAGGATCACCAATACCTTTACACTGAAAGTGAGAACATATATTATGATGCTTTTTCTCTTCGAGAGTATAAATACCAATCTGAGTGCTAATTTGGGTAGTTGTCACCAAATTTTCCTGAGTTTCCCAAGCCAGTGGCAATGAAAGAGAACCCCTATTCTTATTCTCAATTATAAGGAAGACTAAGAGGGACTCCAATAATCTTCCTTTCCATTGCAGTCCTCTTAATTTCTATCTCTGCAGGTTGCCTTTACTATTATAAGATCCTTAGATTGGCCTAAAGTATTAGCTCCATGACCTCAGTATACTAAAGATGTTTTGTTAAGTACCCTTACAAACCTGGCTCATAAGCAACTTAAATGCAGTGCAGATTCAAGTCTTGCTAGTTATTTGATTTTATTTTAAGTAACAGAAGCATTAGTTTTTGCATTTACTGATTGTCTATAATACATACTGTTTTAAAAGTGGCTGGAAAGAACGAAACACCACATGGTTTGGTTAATGCAGCAGCAGAAACACACAGCCTCTGTCCTGAGACCAAAGAAGTGAAATAGTAAAAGGAATGACCCTCTGAAAAAGCTGGGAGATTCTTCTGAAGAAATTACAACCAAAAAGTTAATGATTTAAAGTTAACTTTTAACTGAAGAATCTAGCTGTAAGTATCAAAGAAGTTTTATGTTTTGGACTTTAAATAATCTTATTTATTCTGTATTATATTTTGTTAAATTTTATGCTGAGATAAAGGCCTCATCCAAAGATAATTTCAGCATGCTTGGGGTCAAAAGAATCACTATTAAATTACTATTAAGTTAAAATATATATTTTTTGAAAAGATACTCATGGATATGCATGATAATTCTCTCACAAATATTTGGACATTGACTTTGTCTTATACTGGATTAAGTAAAGTACTTGGGTCTACTCAGTCACAACAGTAGAGATTAACTTAAAGGTTTGCCTAATTGTAAGACTCAATTAAGAGATAAAACTTCTAACTGCACTGATTCAAGTGTGCTCTCAATCATCATCATGATTGTGCATCTAGAGGAATAACATAAAAGGTAGTTCCATTCCACCATTTGTTTTCAACGGTACCAACAGATGAATTGGATTTCTACCTGGCATTTGTTCATATATTTAGCAATATTGTATGATTTTCATAGTGCAAGTTACTAAGGGACTTGAAGTAAAAAATAACTGCATTCATATGGCATTTGAACTACTTCTCTTAGGTTTGGGGGCTTATTTGGAAAGAGATCTTTTCCTAATTTTGTCTTTTGACCTGTAATGAAAGTAAACGTTGCGTGAATAATTTTAAATGGTGGAAAATCTGTGAGAGAAACCAGTATGCATCATTTAGGAAAAAGCATGAACAAAATAGCTTGACAATGTCTTAGCAAATATTTGAATGTTAAATGTTAATATCTCCACCATAAATGTGTCAGCTCAAACTAAAAATGCATGATATAATGTTACATTGTAAGCACAATGAAACTGAATTCATCTTCACTTTTATTGTCCAAATGTGCAATTAAGCCCTGCTGATGTGGTAAATGTAAAGCTGTTTTGTTGCTTCAATGTGAGGTCGATTATTACATGGAAAATGCCTAGTTTGAGTTTAAATGAGAAAGCAAATTGATTAGCATATAATTAGAGATAAACAAGCAGGCTCATAAAAATCTAACCTCATGCTAGCATTGTCTGTTCAGTTAAGTAGGGCTCAAACTGAGCCTTCCATTTATAAACTTAAATTGGACTTAGAAAGCTTAAAATTGCTCTGTCTCCTGGCTTTTCAGTGATATGATTCAATGTATTTGATACTCTGTCATTTTATACTGACATTTAGAGCAAAGAATACCAGTATGACAAAGTCTGCTTAACTTTACATTTGTAATTCAAGTTAAAGCCTTTTGTCTACTGGTATAAGAAAAAAAAAAGATGGTTTAATGGATAAAATGCAAACGTTTCTCAGCCCATCTTTTCAGCAATAAGCCCAAGAGGATATTTTCCTTAACCCTATAGAAGAATAACACTGAATCCCACACCATCAGCAATTGTTATTCAAAGAAGACAGGGAATGTTTACATAAGGTGCCTCTAGGAGTACACTAAAGGAATACAATCCTTTATTGTATCATATACACAATTTTTCTTAACTATAACCTTGCGTGTGTGCAGAAAAAGAAACAGGAAAATGGTAAACTCCAAAAATAATGCCTCCTGTTTTATTATGTTGGCCCACAACGTTAGAGGTGAATGTTGGTGGCATGGCAGTAGAAGTTGAACCTTCCTGACAATATTCTGTTCCATTTTGTTGCTGTGCAACAAGTGGCACCAAAGAGTCAGTCTTACAAAATGACATCTGATGTGGAAGTGATTGTAAAGCATTAAATTGTCACTGAATTCCTCCACAGGTTAAAAATGGTACCCACTGGCATTCATTGACACTTGCTGAACATTGATGGAGATGAAATAGTGGATGTGAGCATAGTGTGGCAGTGGGTGGGGTGTTTCAGCAGTAGTGTCAGTGACATGAAATACAAACCATATTCTGGAATGCCAGGCAGAATTTTACAAGTACAGCATGCAGGCTCTTGTTCATTGCTGGTGACAATGCTGAAAAAATAGTGCTCTGTAGCTTGAATTTGCTCTATCTAACAGTGTTATTGTGCTCTTTATATCCATTGTAGTTTACAAAGAAATAAAAAGGAGGCATTACTTTCAGAGCAACCTACATTTTTACTAGTTTGTAAGACAGACATAAAGGTGACCTTAAAGGGGTTTTGTATTCCTTTATAGATAATTATTGGTGGGGAAAATAAATAAATAAATAAATAAATAAATAAATGCTCAAATATCTATTAGCTTATAAAATAAATATGTAAAATGAACCACACACACACTGAAGTGATATAGGGATTTTGACATTTATTTTTCATTGGATAATTGCTTTTCAGCAATAGTGAGGTATCTGACATCTCTGTGGTTTATCATCTAGAGAACATTGTGGTGGTGCTGTCTATCATAATTGGACAGATTGACCTTTTAAGCCAGCTAAAAAGGCCAAACAAGCCAGATTCACTTCAGTATCCTCTAGAATGACAGCGAGTTCACTGTGAAATCTCTTAGATTAGCCTACATTTGAATAAAAACATGCTGTCCTTTCAGTACTTTTCATGGTAACAAAAAGACAGACATTCTCTTGCCTTCCAATTACAACTCCAATTGTTCAAAGCTGAAGACTTCACAAAATCTTTATAAATTCATGTCTACGTAGCAAATAGTGGGGCAGTAAAAGGTCTCTATCTAGTCAGCACACAGTGCAGTCAGGGTAAGTTAGTAAAGCAAACAGAATATGATCCACTCACCACAGGCATGTTTATACTTTTCTCTGTGAATCTTTCTAAGTATTTTTCCCCAAAATTGTCAGTGTTTTATAAAAATACAGAAGGGTGTATAGTTTTGGGTTTTTTTTTTGTTGTTTTTTGTTTTTTGAGTTTTTTTTGAAGGTACAGTTGAGCAGTTGAGGAATTTCTTAGTACAGAAGCACTTTTTGAATCATGACCTAATTTAAATGACTAAATGACTTATAAAGTGGTTTAATAAACAGTGAATTCTGGATATGAGGAGAGTAAGATAAGAACATAAGAAAAAAAATCTTTTCCACAAAACTAAGAGGCTATTTCTAGTTTTTCAGAAAACAAAGAGGGAAAAGGTTTATACCTGCAGCTGTTATAAATAACAATTGATGAGATTTTGCTGGTAAAAGTGAATGAAGATGATACTGAAGTCAGATAGAATAACCTTCCTGAATTCTATCCATCATCTGTTATTTGATATTTCATTTCAGGATTCCATTCCATTTCTTTCTAGGTTTTGTAAAAAAATGCAAATGGAGGTTCAAGGAAGTGGGAAATATGAAATAGTTGCAGTTTCAAAACACTGGAACAGCCTGGGGAAAAAAAAGACAATAAAAATAGAAATGAAGATAAAAATAAGATAGTAAAATAAAATAAATAAAATAAAAAAGTAGCTTATGTACAGAAGGAAATGAAATAAGAAAAGTAGTGAAACTTTTGTGAAACTGTTGCTTTTCTTTTGCTCAATGTAAAAGTTTCTGAAAAGAGCAACTAACACCAAGGAAAAAAGCTGCCTTGTCTGAAACTTGTGAAAATTTTCTTCTCGCTAGGAGAAAGCCAGGAAACAACAGAGGACTACTTTGTGAAGTTTTGCTCACTACCTTCAAAGACAATTTATATTCAATAGGGCCCTTTTGTAGTAGAAAATGCTATACAACACAAAAGGAAAACCAAGCAGATGGTCTGTATTTGAAAGGGCAGAGAATAGCTTTGTATTATAGTGAAAAATAATCTAGGATAGGTTTGAAGTGTAGTATTATTAAATTAGCATATAGCCATGCTCACATTAGCAATTCCAGCTAAGCTCAGTGTGATCGCAGAACCCTGACTGTAGATCTATCAAACTTGTTTCTACAGCAACCACTCAATGATGTGATGTTTATATGACGAAAATTTTGTTTGGATTTCTTCTGTCCCAAGCCCTGAAATACAAATAATTACCTTTTTAATTCTTTTATAAGTCGAACTAAAGAACAGAGACTCCACTTGCACGGCTTCTGAGAATCTCCAAAATGAAACATATTTCCTAGTATCTAATAATTATGTGTGCTATAAAATATTCTATGTTGTGGATGAGGTGTTGCTGCTAAAAGAAAATGCTAGATTGTTGGGTTTTTTTTTAATTTTAAGTGCTTACTTTTATCTTAGTAACTAATACTTTAGTGAAGCATTTGATGAAAAGCATTTGTTTTGTTTTATTTTTCCCTACAACTTTCATTTTAACCAATATTTATCCTATTAGCTAGCTGTTACTAGATAGATAAAGCATAACCACTTTTTCCTCAGAATATGTGCCTCAAAAATTCAGATTTTTATTTAATAAGAATAGCTGACCTCAGAAAGACGCAGTATTTGCTGTCAAATGCAATGAAGTGGAGTTTCTACACATTCAGTAATAATTTCTCTGTTTCAGCTGCTTCAGATATGAGAGCCACAGAAATTGTATAGGTGATTCAAAAATGTGTAGCCTTTGTTAATTCAGAGCCCTCTTCTATCAGTTTTGAAATATATTTCTGCTATGCCTCACTAAGAAGCAGATAAAGCAATCCAAGTTGTGCTGGTATTTTAATTATGCTGCAGTGCAGTAACAGAAAGATTTAGCTAATGTTGGAAAATAAACTTCAAAGGCTTTAAAATAATTTCTAAGAAGTGCTGTTGCTTGTCATCTGTAATAAAGCTTGTTTGTTTTACTTTTCCTTGGAAAAATATGGAGTGATAGTTGAAGAATAAATTACAGTTAAGAACTCAGTTCTTATTTAAGTAGAAAGTGATTACTTGTCACTAGTAATTTTGAGTCCTCTCTCTCCCCAACCCACCTACAGTTTTCTGTTTCAAGAGAAGATAATTTCAAAGGATGCAGTGCTCAAAAGATTGTGTATTGGTGGATTTTTGTTGTCTTTCAGACGTTACTAAAGTGAGAAAAGGCAAAACAAACCAACTGCTGTCATGTCTATATTTCATCAGTTAATTCAGAATCCCAGAACAGAAACCAGATGTGCTACCATTTTCTTTTCTAAGTCCTGTTTGCAAAGGCCAAATAGTACAGTTGTAAAATGCTTGACTCGAGTATGATGTAGTCAAGATATAAAAGCTGAACAAAAATCAGCAATCTTACGACACTCATGACATCTGAGTAATTACTGCAAACTTTAGGGAAAGTACTTGCAGTATTTTCATACTCGTAAAAAAAAAGTCTATTGCTGAAGCAATTCCATGCCACTCATTATTTCAAGCCTTCCTTACAATCACATGCAGAGTATAAAGAAGTGAAGCAGTGAGGAGTCTCCGTATCAATTAACTACAGCACGTTGTGCTATCTGTTCTACTAATCTGCTTGAAAACATGCAATCTCTGTCCATGTATTTACAGGCAGGAATGTTCTGAGTTATTTACTTAAATCTATGGTGCAGGTATAATTTTCAACCACACAAGTATAAAAGCAAACTAGATGGCATAATTTCCATGGATTACCAAAAAATATTTGACAGGTGATACTAATCAATACATTAGAAGAGTAAAGTTTCTTGCAAACCTAAATAATTTGCTTAAAGAAACTGTATCCCATCATATTCTTTCATTCAGACAGGAAACATGACAGGAGTATGTCTTTTCCCACTCCAGAGTCAGTGAAAAATCGTCATCAGAAGAGCTCTGTTGATGCCTTAGATGAGATCTGTACTAATCCACATAGCCCAGAGTAACAACAAATCAGGTAGCTATCTTACACAAAAGTCAAAGCAGACTTTGAAGACTTGTAGCAGGACATTACTTGATTGAAAGTCTCAGCAAGAAAATGTCATAAGAAGCTCCATGTAGACATACATAAAGTGACATATATGGAATAATCATGGTTTCACATATTATCTTTGTGACAGACGTTGAAGTGACTGATATTAAACAAGGACGAGTATGGAGCAGGGGGAACAAAGGCAGATACATCCATGAAACCAGCAGCCCCACAGCAGAAGCCCATTTATAGCATTTCATTTTAATATTTATTTGAGATGGAATGAAGAGTAAGAGAATCTTCATTGTTCTACTGTAAAGATCCATGAGTTGCTCCCACTTTGAAGCAGTTATTGTCCTTCATTTATGAAAATGATAAAGCATGATTAGATGTAACTTCTTTAAAAAAGGGCAATAATGGTGATCAACTTTACAGAATAATATCAATATATTGAAATATCTGGTGGTCAAGGACTTAGCATCCTTGAAAAATGATAACTTACAGTGGATGTGACAGAGAACTAGAAATCACAAAAAGCATGATGAGGGGGAGTTAAAATTGCTTGCTTTTTGTGTACTCTAGTACAAAAACTAAGTGATATCAAATAAGGACAGTTGGAGTAAAGCTTAAAATAAACAGAGGACATGCTTCACAGAACAGGCTGAAAAACAGAAAAACCCTTTAGCAAACAGTACCTTAGTCACAAAGTCAGTGCTTGTTCAAGGAGCATCTTTACTTAATAGCTTTCAGTTCTTTTAATTACATATGTTCAAATATTTAAAAAAAATCATTATTATTTATAGGAAACAATGTAACTTTATTCTTGTTTTATCCTACACCAGAAGGTCAGGGAAAGTGTAGGGACTGTTCATTACAGAAACAGACATATAATTAAGGGGCCTAAAGAGAAGTTCTAAAACTAAAAATCAGAAGATAACATCAAAATTCATTCTAGTACACTTATCATCACTGTTAAAATGTAGACTTTTTTTTCCTAAGTTATCTGGATGGACTTTGGAAAAGTAGGCAGAATGTTATATGCTAAACTACCAGTGTGAAAGGAAGTTATATTGGTCAGGAAAGAGTTTTTGATGGAAAAGGAAATTAGATTTTGCATACTATGTATTTTAGGGATGACGTATTTTAGACACAACCAGAATATAGTTTTTCAGTATTTAGAAATAAAAGGATTTGGGGAATTGTTTGTTTTATTGAAATTTGTTTTTTGTTTGTTCGTGGTTTTTTATTTGGTGGTTTTAATCTGCTAGACTATTCTACTACTCTGTACCAGAGCCCTTACTATAACTACGTCTAGAGTAATATATTCTTATATGATTAATTCTCTCTTTTTTGAAAGGGTTTTCAAGGGATACTGACGCTCATGAAACATGAAGGAATGAGTGAGCAACACAGAGATAAATGAAAAATTTATGTTTTGTTTCCTACTGCTAAATCACTTTATGTATCTCAGTAGAGTGGTACATTTGCCTTGTCATGCATAAAAGTGTATCCCATCATATTCCTTTGTTCAAACACATTTATTAAAACATTACAGGCAGCTGCTACACAGTCAAGACTAGAAGTTTCTATTTTATTTTCTGCTTACTATGCTTTCAAGATTATGATTTCTACAGAGACAGGTATAATTTATGACTTCCAGTGCAGTTTAGGCTGGAGATAGGTTCCAAACAGATTAGTGTCGTCAAAATTTCAACTGTACATTTATGTTTAGCAGCAAAAAATTAGATATCTGTATGACTTTGCTAGAAGGAATTTACATGCTGAAAGATTGAGCTGCTTTCACAGTAGACAAGGATTCTGAAGATCTATATTTTAGATGTTGTCTAAATCCTCCTATAAATCTAGACATAACATTGCACTGCCTCAATACCATTAAGATTACAGGAGAAAAATACATCAAACCAAAACTTCTCTCGTCTTCCAAATACTAGACAAACTGTACATCTAAATATGAAAGTATATCTAAACAAAGTTTAAAAAAGCAACAAGTTTATGTCAATTGGTAGCATGTTATTATTATTATTTTATTACTTAGCCTAATTCTGGAAAAAAAATGTCTCACTTAGTACTTATAGTAAGAAATTATTCAATATCTGTTGTAAAATTGACAAGACATTAGAGTTTATTTCTGAGAGCATACTGCCCTGCATGTTAAGACAAAATTATATGTTGATTTTTATGTGACTCTGACTTAGGAAAGTCTTTTAAAAGAAAGTAAGATAATAGTAGTATTCCATAAATATCAACAGTGCTGAATGTAAAGAAACAATGATAAAAGGAAACACAACTTAAAAGTAAAAGTGACATACCTTTGATTAAAGATGCAGATTATCTTTGTTTTTTACAATTTAAAACAAGGTACCTGTTCATACATAAAATACTTTGCAATTTTTTTTCTTATTTAAATGTTGAAAAAAAGAAAGGTAATATGAATATCATAGCTGACAAGCCATGTAGATGTTTGCTTTTCAGGAATAGTTACTCAGAGATACCAGAATGCATGTATGTTCTATTTTACAGGAAACAGCTGAAATTTCTCTCAGCAGTCATTTCTAAAATTTCTGGCCAAAACTTTATTTAAGATGTGTAGCATTCTCATCAGAAAATACATAGATGATAGATAGATAGATAGATAGATAGATAGATAGATAGATAGATAGATAGATAGATAGTTATAGATAGATAGATAGATAGATAGATAGATAGATAGATAGATAGATAGATAGATAAAAATAAATCTACAGATAAATTTATTAAAATAGAATTAAAAAAAAAAACCTTAAAAAAGTCAGATGTGCTCTGAGTAAAAAAAAGAGTATGTGTATAAATGATTGCAAGTCAACCTGTTCCCTTTTTCCCTTGACCTACATTATTTGCAGTACTTTCACTCAAATCTCTATTCTCAGTCAAGCAATTTTAAAGATTATCTGACTTGCAGTAAACCATACTCCATTTTGTCTTTCTCCCTTTAACTTGAAAGCTTTCCCACATTATATCCCTTGATTATTTATGAATGTCTCCTCACTTCCAGTGATTCTCAGACCCTCTTGGATGACATCATTTCCTTCTCTAGGACCCTCTCCTGTTTCATAGTATTGGATGCTCTCATTGAAGCAGCGATCTTGCTCGTCTCCAGAAGATACAAGCACACCAACAACTACAATTACTGCTGTTCTTCACAGAGTCACAGAACTGTAGGGGTTGGAAGGTATTGCCAGAGATCATCCAGTCCAACCTCCCCACCAATGCAGGCTCCCTAGGCCAGCTTGCACAGGTAAGCATCCAGGTGGGTCTTGGACAGAACATATTTCAGAAGAACAGCAAGAACAAAGATATGTCATAGTAGCTGCAATTAGCAGAAACACGAAGACTACTTAGGAAGAAGTAAAATATATAGAATCCATAAGAATTAGTCTGAAAAAAGGAGGAAATAAAATAAATTAATTTTCAGCTTAAGCTGCAAGTGTTCATACATGATTAAATGTTTCAAGGGTCATCAGTCACTAAGCCCTAAGAGGAGCCATTTAAATTACATAAATGGGTAAGTTATAGAGATCTTAAATTTTTACAGTCTGAATTGCTCCTTATTATATCTCCATATTGATATATATGTTCTATGTAAAGAGATATCTATATCTTGCTGAGCTTGGTTTCATCTCAGAAACCAGTTCTGTAAACCTTATGAAACAATTCTACCATCTCCTAATTAACTTTCCACAATTTCTGACTGCTGTCTAGTTGTTCTAAGCAAGTCAATCTGCTGGCCTTTAAAATTAAAGCAAGCCACACTGGGAGTCTGCTCTAAATCTGATATGCATGTTTTGAGTCCCTAACAAGAAATGATCTGTAGTAAACCGAGTATCTTTGTTTTATAAATTCTCTGCAGAAACAGAAGGTGTCTGAGCAAATGACTGAGTTTTAAACTTTTCAGCAGGTGATTCCAATGCCACTGAGGTCAGCACAACAACTAAATTTTTGAGAAACATATGTTAATTCTAGTCTCCAGATCTGCAGTCCTATTAACTTTCTTCTTTATTCTAAAATACACATAAAATGGAAGAAAAACAGCTTGGAAATGGTTGGGCTAGATTTCACGTGTCATTTAATGCTTTTACAACTAAATCCTCATGTTTGAATTGGAAAGAAATACATTAAACCTCAAAATAGCTTACTTTCATTTTAATTAGCACTATAATCTAACCAAATGGTAAGGAAGTCGGGATGTAAATGTGGAATTATGAAGTAAGAATTATGAAATCAGATAATAGTTTCCTGGTTTTAGACTATGCACAATCAGAAAATAAAGCCTCCAAATAATTAACCTCTGGGACATGTTAAATGCAATCCCTTTTTCTCACAGATTTTCTTCATTTATTCTTGCCAAAATTTGATTTCTTTTGATAGAAGAATGTAGGATAGTGCATTAGATAATATGATATATCATATGTAATTCCTTTAAACAAATATTAGTGTCATTTGCAGCGATAAAGGTGGTTTTATACGCAGCAGAACTGTGATAATCAAGACAGATCTTGATGCTTTTGTAACCTTCAGAGAAAGAGATGTAAAGAGCAGTTTCATTATTCTTAAAGATAAGCTATACATTTAGTTAACCAAGAGTTTTGCTTTCTCACATTTCAAATAAATGTAATATCACAGACCTTAAGCATTTCAATTCAGTTGTTACCAAAAAGACAAAAAATTATTTTAAAAAGACAAAATTTATTTTACAGTCCTGCCTGAACAGAAATAACAGCCATTATATGTCTTGGAGGTCAGTTACATGATACATGTAACAAGTAATAAGGATCTGGTATTACTGCCAAGAAAAAGCAGTATATTTCTCTGACCTTTGTTTACTTTTTCTCATGCTTGTTTTGGATTTTAAAAGCGCAAATTAATGACTACATAAGAACAGAAATTGTTACTATAGTTCATTTTAATATGATAAGTACTTGTAGTTAAAAGGACTGCCTATCTTAGCATTATGTCTTCTCCAGTGACTTCAGTATTTTTTGCTTCATAATCAGCAGTGTACACAGAAGATACTTTTTGGTGAAGCAGACTGGAATAAATGTCATCACTTTTTATCATATATGACGTTTAAAAAATAATGTCAGCACTAAATCATTACCTTCTTGAAAGGATTGCAATTGGAACATATGTTGCATCAAACATGTAATTTTTTTATTTGATTTGGCATTTACAGAGGCTGGAAAAATGGGCTTGAGAATGAACTGCTTTATGAACACAAACTGTGACTAAAATGCATTTCATTTCACACAGGGATATCAATGTTTATGACAGATTTTCAGAAGTTTAAGTGAATCAAGTATTAAATACTGAGATTGAAAATAAATCATTTTAATTTTCACAGCATCAATAATTTTTTCAAATCTACAGTGTTGATATACTTAAATAACAGAAGCTACATTAAACTCAAATTGAATATGTTTGGAAAATAAATATATTATTTATTCATAAATAACACTATTTTTCACAGAGATAAAATAATTGAACATATTGTTTTCTTGGATGCTGGATATTCAAGCTTTCACTTTTGATTAGTATGTGATAGATTCTTCCTCCCTACTGAAATATTTAAATAATTATAAAACTAAGTCACATACAACTAACAATATTCACAGAGTCCTGTTAAGGGTTAGAGTACAGAAGGAGGAACTTTCAGAATTCTGAATTTACAAAACAGTAAGAAACTCAAAGCATTTGATTTACTTCAGAGGCTCATTATATCATTTTTCTATTACAGACTTTTTTTGATCTAAAAATATATATATTTGCACCTACACTTCTGATATTATAAAAGAAAAGTAACATAGCAAATAAGCACTTATCAGTTTTTCATAATGTTTAAGAAAGCAGACACACTGGTATTTAGAAATGTCATAGATATTCTGTTCTGGAGAGTCTAGGATTCAGAGTACCCACAAAAGTTTTGATGCTGAGAATATTTAGAGCTGTTAGAATGCTTAAGGTAAAGTTTTTTTGCTAGAGACTAACAAGTCAATTTTAAAACAAAGTTTTAAATAATAGAACTCATTTACTAAATATATTTCTTCATTGTAGCAATATAATAGAAATAGAAATATCATTTTCCTACACATTCTATTTTTTTTTCTTTTAGTTTTATGTGCTTTATAATTAGAACACTGTGATTGTAACATAGAGAGGTGGTGAATACTTCTGTTGTGATAAAATGTATTGAATGCTACACTCATTAAATCCTTGATTTTTTTCGTTAGTGAACTAAAATTTAAAAACACACTAAGTGACATAATAGGGTAAGAAATGACTATAGATGTTAATGGCTTATGCAGAGGCTATGGTTTAATTACTGCTATAAACATAGTGTGAATAGAAGAAAATTGAATGGAATGGAATACAGGTAACCTGGGAGGAATACAGAGATATTGTCCAAGGTGCTAGGGATCAAGTTAGGAAAGCTAAAACCTAGATAACTCATGTGAAAATAGAGGTATTTCTATAAGGACCTCAGTAACAAAAGAAAGAGGAGGTAAAACATGGTCCCCGTGCTGAAAGAAATAGGAGACCTAGTTGCACTACTCTAAACAGTCTGAAATCTTACCTCAGTCTTTGTTGGCAGTGCAGGCCTTCAGGTACCAGAGTCCAGGCTGTAGCAAAGAAGATATACCTTCCATAGAAGATCAGGTCAGGCAAAGATTGAGCAAACTGGATATATGCAAGTCAGTTGGCAATGGTGGGATACAGCCACAAGTGCTGAGGAGCTGGCAGATGTGATTACAACTGCTCTCTATAATCTTTACTCAGTTGTGGCAACTGGGAAAAGTTATCAAAGTCTGGAGAAAAGCCAATGTCACCCCTATCTTCAAAAAGAGCAAGAAGGAGGATCCAGGCATCCTCACCTTGGCTGAAGTGATGAAGCCAATTATAGGTACAGAAAAGAGAAGAAAATAATCTAAAGTAGTCAGCATGGATTTACCATCTAATCATTTGATAAGCTTCTATAATGAAATAAGCAGCATGATGGATGAAGAGGTAGCAGTGGATATTGTTTTCCTGGACTTCAATAGGGCCTTTGATACCATCTCTCACAAGAGAAGCTCTTGAAATATGGGTTTGGATGAGCTATCATGAAGTGAGTTGAAAACTGTCTGAACAGCCAGATCCAGAGAGTGGTAAATGGTGCAATGTTGACTTGGGGGTCAGTAACTAGTGGAGTGCCCCAGAGGTCAATTTTTGATTCATTCCTGTTTTAACATCTTGATTAATGGTCTGGAAAGTGGGGTAGAGTGCACACTCAGTGAATCTGCTGCTGGTAGGACGCTGAGGGGAATAGCTGACTCACCAGAAGGCTGTGTTGCCTTCTAGAGGTAAATGGACAGGTAGGAGAGGTGGGATGACAAAAATCTCGTGGAGTTCAACAAGTGAAGAATGCACTTGAGGAGGAAGAACTCCAAACACCAGCAAATGTTGTCCACCCAGATGGAAAGCGTCTTTGCAGGAAAGGACCTGTGGTCCTGGTAGATACCAAAACAAGTCATCAGTGTGCCCTTGCCAGTAAGAAGGTTAATGGTATTCTTACTGCATTTCGAAAAGTATTGTTCACAGGTCATGAAAGGTGATCCCTGCCCACTACTCAGTGTTGGTGAGGCCGTAGCTGGAGTCTTGTCCACTTCTGGGCTTCCAGTACAACACCTGAACATACTGGAAAGAGTTCAATGGAGGGTCATCAAGATGATCAAGGGACTGGAACACCACTCTTATGAGGAGAAGCTGAGAGCTGGGACCGTTCAGATTAGAGAAGAGAAGGCTCAGGGGGAATCTTATCAATCTATATAAATATCTGAAGAGATGGTACAAAGATAATAGAGACATGCTATATTTAGTGGTGTCCAGTGCCAGGATGAAAGGCAAGTGAGCACAACCTGGAACACAGAAAGCTCCTATTGAAGCACACTCCTCACTCCAAACAATCAATAACATCTCTCAGTTTAATATCATCAGTAAATTTACTATGGATGCTTTCAACTCTGGCATCTATATCATTGGTATAATTAATAAAAATATTGGAGATTGGCCTCAACACTAAAAGAAATATATATATACATTAGAAACTGAAGAAAAAAACTAAGAACTGTTAGAAACCAAGCTGAATTAGGCATTCCAGAGCATTTAAAGCAGATGGAAAATAGTGCCTCAGTCATAAAATAAACATTTAAAAAAAAAAGAAAACAAACTGAGTACTATGCAGAGAGGATGTTGATAAGTAGGACAATATAAAAGCAGACACATTATAATGGTGTTGACCAAATCATATTAATTTCCCAAAATCTAGGCTGTTTCAAAGGATAAAAGATTAATATTAATTATTCTCTCCAAGGTTCCCCCAATCGTCTTCCTATTTCGAGCACAACACAGTTTTAGGTAAATTCCACGTGTACTTCAGACCACACTAACAATCTTTGCACAGTCAGATTCTACCTAAGTGTTACTATTTTCTGACTCGAATGATGTTCACAGAACAAGCCATTTACAGTAAAATGAAAATTAGTGGTTCGATTACGGGGAAAGTTGACAACATAGTGAACAACTATATTTTCAGCACTTCAAATCAGCTGTCAGAGATGGAGTTTTTGTGAACAAATTCAATAGTGCAGAGAGTCAGATAATGCATTTTTGTGGTATATTTTCATTTTCTTTTACTTTTAGACTAAATAAAGGAATGTAGAGCATTGTTGACACCTTTGATATACAAACTAATTCTGGCCATCTAGTGGAGTATTTCATTTCAATCTTGTGCTTAGCAGGAAAAAAAAGACAGTGCCACCAGTACACACAGTCGATCATTCCCAGCTGTGAAAACACATCTTGTTACTGCTTACTACTGGTTCAGCATTTTTCAATCTGCATGACTCCCAGCAATATCCGTCAGTCAAAACAAAAGCATAATTCAAAAGGATGCAGTTAGTAGAAGAGTTGGTTTATTCATCAGCATTGATTTTGTACCAGCTGCCTTTGAGAACATCAATATAATCCAGTCAAAAACAGAAAGCACTGTGAGAACTGCTAGATAAACCATGAATATTGGGATGTAAGGTATTCACTGGAAACTTCTGACTACAGTAAGAACACAAACCAAGGATTTTTTCATAAGAAGCTCATAAATGATTCTCCTTTAATTCTTCCAAAATTAGTTACAGTTCTAAACAAACACAGTTAAGCACATTTTTAAGCTGAAAGTAGAATTAGACCAAAACCTTTCAGTCTAATGAGGAAACTAACTTTGAATAATAGAATTTGGATTTGAAATGAATTTATAATTTTCTTCTCAACTCAATAATTCCCTCTATCTCCTGTTCTGACACATCATTAAAATGAACTCCATTCCAACTTAAAGAGATGTCTAGGTTCATAAAGAAGACGTTAGTTTCTCTATATGTATGTAATTTCTTACATAACTATTCTTGGCTTAGATTTGCATTTATTTTCCCACTGTACACACTGTCCATGAATTTTAACGCCTTAAATGTCACTGATTTCTCTGCCAGCTGATATGATGCTACTTGTGTTACTGACAGTCAAAATCACTAAGTGTATTCAAATAATCATTTTTGGCATATCATTTTCTAGAGGTATCATCCAGAGAAATAGAAAAGGCCTGTGTACTGTGCTTCACCAATGGCACAAAGAAAGACAAAGAATGAAAAGATATCATTCACATTATTTTGTTCTTCGTCCAATTACAGCAAACCAATTATTACTTAGCACCTGAGCATTTCAGAACTAGTCTGAACAATGTATTAGCATGCAGAAAATGATCATAACAGATGGCATCAACATAGCCACCCTATTGACAATTTATGTTCACCAGCAAAGCTTCCCAAAGTCAAAATTTCCAGCTGAGAAGAGGCAAGAAGCTTTATATAAAAACCTTTATATTCAACAGATGCACAGTAGTAGTTAGAAGTTGTCTAACTGGATGGGGGATGCATTCAGGCACCTAAATGTTCCATATATATATATCTATATGGAACATATAGATATATATAAGATAGGCATATTAATACTGATTATAGTTAGTGTTAATTTCAGAATAAATACACACTTTCTTGTCCACTGAATAGCTTAAGTCTATCAAGAAATACCATCTGAAGTATTAATTTTTTATTTTTCATTTATATACCTCAACAAAAAACAAAAAATGGGTGAAGGAGATAAGGGTTATTTTCTCCCTTTAAAACATGACACTTTTTATCACTACACTAAGACATTACTTGAATTTGCATTATGAGAAAAAAGAAATATAATTTTACATCTGAACTATATAAAGAAAAAAAACCATATAAATTAAAAATATATATATATCTGGAAAGTTATGTTGCCAGTCTCTAATACTAATTTAACAACATAATGTCTTTCATAAAACAAACACCTCAGATTTGTGCCATATCACTATTCAAAGATGGCATTAGTGTTGTACCTCTCATAAAGTTTGGTCTTTAAAATAAATTTCACAAACCACTCTGTAAGAGTTCACATTTTTTAAATATAAAACAATGCAAAACCAAATTTACAAGTAATGAAAACTATCAGGAAAGATTTTTAGTCCGTAGTTTGAAACAGAATTAAAACTGCTAAACAGGTTTTCTGCACCTATTTTTTTCCATGTTTTCCTAGTTATTTCAACTTAACCTGTTTTAATTTCATAGACAATTAAGCAGAATGAACAACATTAACATCTTTTGTGTCTTCCTCTTAAAAACAATCAAATTATGTCTTCAAAAAATATAGATGTAATTACAGTTATTCAGTGAATTAGCAGGAAAGATTTGCAAAACAATATTCTGTAGCTAAGAATATAATGATATCTCTGTTTCAGATCAATAAATAGACTATTTGAAAAAGTCCACAAAGATTTACCTGTCAAAAATAAAAGTTAGTCCTTTGTAATATAAATAAGGAAACAAAAATTATTGTTTATTAATTATAACCAGTAGCTTACATAAAGTAACCTTACATTGTTTGTGTAAAACAGCTCAATTCACACTTGGATTATAATCACCTTATTTCACAGGTAAACTCACCCAAATAATTCTATCTTTGGCATAAATGTTTGTTATTTATAAAATAATTTTACTAGTTCTGATCTTTTATCACTGAAAGTATAAGTAGATGTGTATTTTAAATTTTTTTATTACTTTTTAGCACTTGCTATGTCAACGTAGATTCACAAATCAGAAATATTATTAACTGCTTCTTAAATATTATTTATTTTAAATGACTCCTCTAAGCACTACTTCTTCTACTGGCAGTATCTACCAAACCTGAATTCATTATATCCACTTCCTAGAAAATATTCACCATTTTTTAGTATCCCATTGTCATTAAACCAAAAGGAAAGTATTTATTTTTAGTGGAGTATTTTATTTCCTATTTGAGGAAACTGGAGAACCTTTTGTTTGTAAAATATTGTTAAAGTTTCAATCCTTTAATAAACTCTAGAAACATAGGTGCCATGTTGTATATTTTGCCATTAGAGAAACAGAATTCTTTTGTTAATTTGCAAACGATTACAATTTATTGCACAAATATCAAAAGTTCTCCAGATACATTAAATCCTAAGATACCTATTTTAAGATATGTCAAAAAAGAAAAAGAATCAAATATTACCTTGTCTTGCCTAACAAATTCATTCACAGGTTTATCCATGCAAGCTTTTTTTCCTTTAACTATCTCAATTAAAAAAAAACTACGATATTTTTCTGTCAGTGTCAGTAAGTATGTCAGCTCAAGACTGTGGTTACTATGATTTTCTACACTACACAACATGTAGATTGGTCTTATTATCATATGTCTCCAAAAAAGAAATTTAATCTGCCAAACCTATCTCTGAGCTTTGCAATGACATTATGACAATGCACTGCTATTAGAACATCTTGTCATAAATCAACAGGCACTGCTAACTGAATGGTAATTTGTACAGGAATAACCCTGCATGTCACAGACCATTTCTGAGGGAGCAGTGAATGCACATAAAGGAGAAAGATGTTATATTCCAATAACATTATTCAGTCCTCACAGTTTCTCTTTCTATTTTACCCTTCTTATATATATGCAAATTTAGACTGAATCAACAATCCCAGTTAACACAGAGAGAGATTTTAAGGGGTTCATAACAGCATTAAACATATCTGGACTTCCCAAGCAGCAAAGGAGAGTTCTACAGTGGATCAGTCTGTCCCCCTGCACCCCATGGGCACCATGTGGAGCTGACCTCCACATTAATGGTCAACGAGGAGGAGGAATGTGATTTAAGTTTGCTCATAGTTATCACTTCTCTAATTTGTTATTAGTAGGCAATAAATTGCATTCATCTCCCTTTATAGTGTCTGTTTCGACAGTGACAGTAACTGGTGACTGATCTTTCTGTAGTTATCCCACCCCAAGAGTCTTTTCATTGTATTTTCATTTCCTGCCCCTTTGAGGAGGGGGAGTGAGAGAGCAGTGTGGTGGTGCTGAGCTTCCACTAATGTTAAACCACCACCTGTATATGAAATCAGAATGTCGGAGGCCTTTTAACCCTTCTGATCCTCCAAGCATTTCTTTATTGTCACTCATATTATCCACTGTATCAGAAACAAGAAATTAACAGGGCATATTTTCTGAAACTAAATTTAAACAGATAGTAGATAATTATTCCTAGCTTAACACTGCTGAATACTTGTCACATACTCAAGTGTGGGATGAGATTCAGAATATATTATCTGGCTCTTTTTCACTGCTAATACTCTTGCCATGAAACAAAATCAAAATTTAGACCAAGGTTTTCATGACAAGCCTTTGTTCCATTTGTAGTTCTCATAGATAAACAGCATTTGAGCAGAATTCAGGCAGCAGTTTTTTATTGTAGAAGACAGGGAAGTAGGAAGGGTACAGTAACATTGGTTTGCTTTAAAAAGCAACAACAATCAAACAACAACAACAAAACACACACACACAAAAAAGCAAAAAAAAACAAAAAAAAAAACCAAACAAAAAAACTATTTATCTTCACATACACCAAACTACTGAACACCAAGATATTAACCAAATGTTTCCCTTTAATGAAAATTCACTATGGCCAGCTGAAAATCTCTTGCTTCTAAATATTTTCACTTAGATTATTTTTGATGTACATAGAACTATTTTAGACACTAAAAATTCTGTAGTGGCTTCATGCAGACGTAAGGGCTTGGATTAGGTAACAGGCTCAGACTATAGTCAAACTGATATTTGTACTCTGTTACTCTTAACTGCATAAATTATTGAGATAAAACCAAATTATTGCTGATTCTTAACATATTTTATAATACCAACCAGTAAGAAATTGCATTGAAGCTTTTATTTAAATGAGGCAAATATTTTGACAGCCCATTCTTTCAGTAGACTGAATTCAGCCTCAAATCACATAGTCTCCTCATCCTTCCATCACCCCCTTCTCTCACAGCTATGATCTCTAATTCTGGTCATTTGTCTTCACTAATGCTTAATTCAAATACAAATTCAGAAAGGGCTAAGAAAGGTTAGTCTACACAGGTGGACATAGATATTCACATGCTTCCAGCTGGGCAGATTGAAACTAAGCACAGCTCAGAAGCTGTGCAACTGTGGTAGCACTGTTCTTGAGTTAATCATATGCTACCTCTCAGCAGGAGAATGACAGTCTATCTTATAACTGGAGAATAAATGAAAAAGACTTGCTTTGTCTAACCAAAGAACCAAAGAGAGAGAGTATGGACTGCTATCTCTAAACATACTGGGGGGTAAACATTAGAAAGGAATACAGGTTATATAAACTGAAGGGCACATTTGGCGCAAGAACTAGTGAGTAGAAACTCACTATGAATGAATTCAAACTGTGAATCAAAATACTTTTATCCAGCAGAAGATGTGGGTTTTAATCAGCCTTCCATCAGTGATGCCCACCAATAGTTTTTCAGTTTTCTCATGGGAATTCACAAGTTTACAAAAGATTCTATGAATTAACTATCCAGCATTACAACTTTTGGACTGATTGACTTTTCCAGTTCTTTGCTCTCATATGCAACTGATGCATGTGAGAATAAATATTTCTGCATTGTCCTACGTTTTTTTATGTTGTCTTGCATCTAGCATACCTTCTTATTTTCATATCAGGAATCTATTTTAGATATAGACTAGTAGCTGAAGTAGAATTCCTAGTAATGTCGTTCAGATGTATTCATCCTCTTCCTACAAAAATGGTTGTCCCAGATTTTCTAGTCTTAACTCTCAGGTTACCCATACAATTTGAAAAATACCTATTAACTTAAATTGTGACATTCAATAAAGCTATCAGTGCACTGCAGCAGTATGTATCACTTTGAAATAACCAAAATATTATTTAAGCCATGAACTGATTTGGTAGGTTTGGTTACACTCATATTTAAATCAAATATGAGAAAAAACTTTTAATCATCAAACTCTTGACTATAGAATCAGTGCACTATTTAATAAAATTCGTTACCTCCAAAGAAATACTGATGTCTGCATATGAATAGTCTGAAAACTGGGGCATGTTCATCTTTATTTGATAGTTAAGGAGATCCTACTAGAAGATGAAACCTGCCATTTATATGATTTTTCAGTCTGAGTAAATGGAAATACTTTCAAAGGATAGCTTTAGCCAAGAGAGATGGTTCCCACAGAGACTTTTTACACGCAGAAAAAGAAAAAACTTTCTCAAAGACAGATTTAGATCAGGAGTCTAACTTGGGTTTCCTGAAATGCCCTTTGAAGATGTCTGACCCAGAAATGCTGGAAAATCATTAGGACTGGATACAATACATTTAATGATCCCTGAATTAAAAAAAAATAGAAGAAATAAACCACCTCCCACAGTACTAATCCAGTTCAGTTCTTTGAGTAATGTTTTCCCTTGCTACTAGACCAGACATTTTCTGACCTACCATGTAATTAAAGTGCCATGGATCTTCATTTTTTAAGATCCTTCTGCAGATTTCATCAGTTGGATCAGTGCCAAGTCCTCAACACCAAGACCAGACTATTTCCTATGTTTCTCCTGTCTACTCCTGTGAGGTATGAAGCTTCCAGTGGGCAGAAAAATCCTTAGTACAGTGAGAAGAAGACAGTAGGTTTTGTAAACTGGAGAGCTGTACTGTACAAAGGCTGCCCTGTAAGTATTGCCTTCTGTTTCCTTGTTGCCCACAACATCAGAGGAAGACTGTACTATGACAGTAGAGGTTGAAGCCTCCCATCAATACTGATCCTATGTGACAGATGGCACCAGAGAAGTAATTTGACAAAATGACATATGATATAGAAGTGCTTGTGGATAAAAGGTGCTGTTTGTAAATTTCATTTTAAAGAAAAAAATCTTCTCACAATTCCAATATTGTAAAGCAGCTATTAGCATTTTACTGATAGATTGCCATGATAAATTTGAATAATATAGGGTAAATCTAACCATATCTAGAGGTGTGAAAAAAAGGGTTTTTAATCATAATTTTACCTCAAACTGGAATTTACCTTCCATGATTAGTTTTATTGTTCTCATCTGCTCTCATGTGTGCTACCATCATCTACCTGAGGGGTATTTGAGCTATATGAATAAATTCATATAGCTCAAATAAAATGGCCTTATATATGATATAAAATAAATAATTATAAAATAAATGAGCATTATATATGATATATATGATTTTCACAAATTCATCCATATTCCTGTATTTGGGCTGTATGGTTTGTTTTGTTTGTTTTGTTTTGTGACCATATAATTAATAGAGGTAAATTAATTTTTAAAAATTTAGAAATTCACTACCTATACAATGTAGATTTTAAAATTTTTATTATACACTGAAATTCAGAAGCAAAATTATTTTTTGCAATACATACCAAAACCAAAACTGCTATGAGCAACTGTTGTCTGAATAATTATGTTTGCTTTTTTTTAAATTGACAAAACTTTTTAAGTTATTCCAAGGCAAAACACAGATAGGTCCTAAACAGTATTAATTTTGCCTTGTGGTGCTTTCCATTTATCTATAAGGGTAAATGATTTAACCTGTAACCATTCAGTGGCTATACAGGATTCAAGAACAACATCAAACTAATTTTCAAGCTACACATCAGTTTATTATGTCGAAAGACTTGAAGTATTGAATTACAAGGTAATTTTGTTCCAAGATTTGCTAAGCTATCACATAAAGCTACTTAAAATTATATAATATAGTAAAATTAAATATAACCACTCTGAGCTCAAATGAACCTTCAGTTGAATTTTAAGCATAAAATATTGACTGTATCTTACCTACAATTTAGATTGTTTGTCTTCTTCAGAGCAGCATACCTGGAAACTGTCTTGCTTGGATTGATTTGGAGTAGGAGTACTTAAAAATGTAACCTAAACTAGATGGCTGGTAAAATATCTGAAAAACAGTAGTAAGACTTGAAATACAAGTTTCATCAATGAAAAAAACATTGCATATTATTCATTTTAATAACTTATGTCCATTTGGCATTTTTTCTAAACAGGCTTTAATTAGAGCATTACTTCAGAGATTATACGTATTACAAGACTGAGTCTATCCACTGTTCTTCCTTCTGCTCCCCTATAAAAAACAGCCTGAAAAAAGCTGTTATTTTTCCTACTGATTTGGAGCAACAGAGCTCCATTTTGATTCTTTCTCATGGTTCTTGTGGCCAGAGCTCACCATACAGTTTCAGTCTACTTCAGCTACTGATTTTTTGATTTAACGATTGGCTTAGCAGACCATAAAAAAACCCTGTCTAAGAAAGTAGCTGCTGATTTTGGCCTCTGATTTAATTCACTTTCACAGAAATGCAAGTTAGTAAATTATTAACAAAAGCAGTTAGAGGGAAGTTAATATTATTAATACTATTTAAGGAAGACTGATAGAGAATGGTCATTATACTTTTCTGAAAGACTAAAGGTCAATGATGAAAGAAATCTTAATTCAATTCATAATGCAATTGTAATTTAAAACATAATGATGCAGTTACTATATATTAAGTTTATCATCAGTAAACATCTACCTATTCACTAATACATTTGAGGCTTTTTGAAAATATATAAGTGAAATGTAAAAGAGACATTTAAGGGAATTGTTACTCAGACCTTTCCCAATAATGTTGTGTGTGATCATCACAGTATCCTACCTCTGCCAGTACATACTTACAGGAACAAAGTGAGTTTAGTAACATGAGGTCTACACAGATCACACCAAGTTGTCAGGAAGTGTTGATCTGCTTGGAGATGGGAAGGCCCTGCAGAGTGATCTGGACAAACTGGATGGCTGCCCTGAGGCCAATGGGATGAAGTTCAAGCAGACCAAGTGCTAGGTTGTACACTTTGGTGACAACAACCCCAGGCAATGCTATTGGCTTGGGACAGGGTGGCTGGAAGACTGTGTAGAGAAAATGGTATTGATCAAGGCTCAATGGAACAGCAGTGTGCCCAGGTGGTCAGGAAGGCCAACAGGCATCCTGGCTTGTGTCAGAAATAGTGTAGCCAGCAGGAGCAGGGATGTGATCTTCCTCTGAACTCAGTCCTGGTCAGGCCACACCTCAAGTACTGTGTTCAGTTTTGGGCCCCCCGCTACAAGAAAGATATTGAGGCCCTGGAGCATACTCAGAGAGAGGCAACAAAACTGATGGGGATCTAGAGCACAAACTTTGCAAGGAGCAGCTGAGGGAAGTAGGATTATTTTGTCTGGAGTAGAGGAAGCTCAGGGGAGACTTTATGGCTCTCTACAACTACCTGAATGGAGGTTATGGTGAGATGTTGGCCAGCTTCTTTCCCCACGTAACTAGCGAAAGGACTAGAGGGAATGGCTTTAAGTTGTACCTGTAGAAATTCATAGTTTGGACATTAGGAAATACTTCTCCCAGAGAGTGATCAGGTGCTGGAACAAGCTGAACAAAGAGGTGGGGAAGTCAGTAACTGTGGAGGTGACCAATAAAAGTTTAGATGCTGTAGTGAGGGACATGGTTTAGTGGTAAATATTGGTGATGAATGCATGGTTAGGCTGGATGATCTTGGAGGTCTTTTCTAACCTTGCTGATTTTTTGATACTATGATTCTATGATCCTATCATTCTATGGTTTATACACAAAAGATACATTATTTCTGCTTGAGTGATCTTCTTACTCTGACTAAAGATAATATAAGTTTATTGGATCTTATTTTGTCTTTTTGGTGATACATTTGACACCATAGACAGCATTTCTGACTATTTCTGACTATCCTCGTGATACTGCTGTTGACTGCATCAGAAAAGATACAGATTTATTCTTATCCAGGTATTATGCATTTTATGCACAGCTTAGAATCACTGATTTTTACAACAATTACTTAGTTGTGTTTGAATGCAGGAGAGAGTATAATTCCAACATTGTTGCATTCATCCTATGTGCACAATCATGTTTCTTCTAATTAACATATAAACTCATTCTGTCCTTTTCTCTGTGCTGAGATGTTTTCAAAATAATTATGCTGCTAATCTCTGTCACTCAGTTAAACCTAAATTTCATTGGCACTTATAAAATCCATTCTCCTGGAGAGATGTCTGAATCAAGGTCTCTAGAAGAGTAGCCAAGTTACCAACCATCTCACTAAGAACATCTGAAATCATGAGTACCCAGCTGGGCCATAACCTGCTGAATTGTCACCATTTTTATACAAATTCCCCAAAACAATATCACAAAGTCCAAAGGGACAAAAGTAAGCACTGAACTCAGCATCTGTTCAATTCACTTTAAAGAATTTGAGTGAAAGACAAAGCACAGTGTACACTGAACAACATAATGGGTACAATCTCATCCAAAAATACCTAAATTGATTGTTGGTAATTCATGTATACGACAAAAAAAAAAAAAAAAAAAAAGTTCTCCTGTTTTGTAAGCTGGATCTTGAATTGCATGAATTGAGACCAGACAGTACATTTTCTCATCAGAGAGAAAAATAAAAATAATAAAATAAAAGTCAGTTGGAAAAATAATTTAAACAGTATGCCATCTACACTAGAAACTTCTGAATATGGATTTCAGTTTCTAGATACGTGTTTGTTATCAAGACATGAATGAACTACTTAGCTGGGATATGGTTTTGACTAGCACTATATCTGAAGTAGCTAAGTTAATATATCTATTAATCTGATTATTTGAAGTCTTATAGATACTGGTTCTCTTGAATCAACCAAAAAGTAAATTTTTGATAGACAATAAAAGCAGAAGACAGAGCCTTATAGCTGACTTGTAACAGAAAAATCAGGCCTCAAGGATGTTTTTCTTTATTTTAAAGTGGCCTGCACTTTCAAGCAATAAAATTAAATTTGTGTCATGATTTTAGACAGATTTGATTTGTTGGCTGTTCTGACTGACAGCATGTCTAATTCCATTACTGAGGCATTTTCTTAGGGACAGAATAGCTACCAACATTTTACAGAAGGCTTATTAATGGAATGTATTGTGTCATCAGTGTCAGTTACTGCTTTTTATAATCCCTGCGATGTGTGATTATTTTGACTGTTTTTAAATTAATTACATGCTGTTTGTCAGCTTGATGGACCCTCAATTAGCATAGGACACTCACTGAATCTCACTCCTCTTCAGTTAAATTATGATACCTTAATTAATAATGAAACTTGGCATTATTAGTTTCAATTTTAAAAGCTGATGTATTCTGATTTTTGGAGTCATTTTAGGATTCATGTGTTCTTCATGTCAACAAATGCACATGCTAATGTAATTTCTTCCCCTGTAAATCTTGTTCCAGATGCAAATTATGAGTGAAAACCTCTATAAAAGTGCACAAGTTTACATACAGTGTGGGTACTGACTTCAAGAAAATCTTGCCCTTGACCTAAATGTTTAAAGTGATATCTGTACATGTAGTGAAAATGCCGTTTGTTGTTTTAGGCAAGTTTGAGGAGCTGCTATGTTCATTAAGGAAGAACAATGGCTGCAAACCATCAGTATGCACCAAAACTGAATCCTTATATTTATTTTGCATGACATATACACAAGGCTGTATCTTTAGGTTTTTGTTTTGTTTTGTTTGTTGTTGTTGTTGTTTTAGAGAATATGCTATTTCCTTCTAGTAAATATAGAGAACATATAATCATGTCACTAATACTTTCTGTGACTGATTTTGATGCCTTTGTGTCCATGCAAGTATATCCAATAACATCAGCAGGCACGTCAGTTTTGACATGGTGTGGAGATTTCATATCTCCGTATCTTTGGGAAAACAGTTGATTTATTTGTTTCTTTTTAATGCAGAATAACATAACCGACTTGATCTATATTTGCATTATACTCTTGCAATAAAAATATCCAGCAGATGTGGATTCTGTTGGCTAGACTGGGGATAGCTCTTTCCTGCAAGACACTTATGCACACAGTCCTCTGCAGAGAAAATGACCAGCTTCAAATACTATCCCTAAATTGAGTGCCCAAACAAGCAGGCAGTGTTTAAGTGGGGCTTTGGTTGACAGGAAGGAGAATAAAATGTTTCAGTCTTTTCCCAGTGTTATCTAGTGAGCAATTTTGAAGTTTTGGATTGTGTTATATGAAAGTATGAAAATATGTCAGAAATATTTTCTATACTACAGAAAGGAAATGGCCATTTGTTGACATGACAATGTTTAGAAAAAACTGTGAGCATAATGTATAGAAATATGCTACTGCTGGACGACGGTCATTCAGTTTGAAAACAAAATAGCTAAAGATCACTGTGTTATTTAATTACATATCTTCAAATATGCATAATAAATATATTCTGACAACTGCATTTGAGTAAAGATACTTTTTTGTTGTTGTTTTGGTTTAAAAATAAAGACAAGAAAATATATAAAATATTATATTCTTTTTTTTTCCTGACTATGCAGTCCTGACTATAGCATAGAGTACTGGAATACTGTATCATCTGCTGTAAAGCATCCTGGGCTACTGAATGCCTTTTATACTAAATATGAACTTTTTCCAATCATGCACATGTTACATCTTCAAACATAACTTAAAATTACTTTCGTTAACTCCAGTAGTTAATTCATAGTGAGTTGCATCTGGGTATTTATGAAAAAATTATATGAGTTTGCTATGTTATCTTAAAGTCACTGCTCAGGAGATCATTTGAAAAATTAATAAAGATGAGTATTGCATCTAGAAGGTACTGAGCAGAACACATCCTCTAGAAGAGATGCATGTCATTGTTTTGTGATAAGGAAAATCAGCTTTACACACACATCTGTCTCCTGTTTAAATTTTAACTTTCCCTTAAAATTACCCCCCATTTTCACAGAAAACAAGCTCTTTAAAGTTGTGAAAGAAACAAAATTTTAAAAATGTTGTTTATCATGCATATTCATTCCACTCAGACATTCTATCAACGTAAATGCTTGTGTGTGAAAACTAGAGCATGTACGATTTTATATTCGAATACTGGCTACAATTAAACCAAATACCACATTATCTGCAAGTGCAGCATTACAATGACCATTGTATGAGGAAGCATAGGCTAGAAAGAAAGTTTTGGACATCCATTTTCTTGACGTTTGTCAGGCAAAACCTTAGGACTAGTTACACGTTTTGTGCTTAGACAGGAGAAGGAATTACTTGCTCAGTCAGTGAGCCAGATGTGGTTTATAGTGCACCAGAGGAGGCATATCAAGAAAACTGGCAGGTATTCATTAGAAAGAGTAATGGAGCTAACAGCCTTTCACGTATTTATATTGGGGAACATGCCTTTACCAGACTCTTTCTCTTCTAAACAATAGAGATTTGTTTTGCCCTTTATTCAAGTCAGTCATTAAGCCACAGGCTCTGTCACCAAATATGTTAGAATCTGCAGGGCCTCAGAGGACAGTATTTTTCACAAAATTATGTTAACATATTGGAGAACATTATGTGCAGCTACAATTGAGATTCATGTAGGTTTCTACAAAATTCTCTGGTCTTCTTAGTTATCATCACTCCAGTTCTATTACATTTCAGAAAGCAAATCAAGACAAAGCCCTATGATGTATCCTCAGTTTTTTTTCAAAATATTTAAAAACTTTGGTTTTCTAGCATTTTGAAGCATATTTACATATATTTACTATACTAATTTTCTTATACCACAGATACCACTCCTTTGTAGAGAGGTTGCAGCTAAGAACTTCTAGTCAATTGATGGTTTTTCACAAAGCCCTGTTGTCCCTTCTCTGTCCTGACATATTCAGTGTCCCTTGATCTTACCTATAAACTTGCTACTGCTGCTATGCTATAATTTCCCACACATCTGCAAAAAATGCCAGTAGTATACATGCAAGAGAGTAATATGCTTCGGAAAGGTACCCAGTGGATCCATCACTCTAACTTACTGGCATTTCAACCTCGAAAAAGGACATGAAGTAATGTAGAATGGATTTACCTTCATTTTATGACCTATGGGTTTGTGAAAAACTTAATAGCAGGTTGCTTGAGCTTTTTTGGTTACTTGCAGAGAGATAGATAGGTAACTGCCACTTTTTCCTCCTCATATCTACTTATTTTGCTTACCTCATGTAATAGTGAAAATTTACATCTAGGTGATTGAATCCCCTAGTCTTGGATCAGGGTAAATTCCTGTAAACTTCATTATTCTATGATTCTATAATTCTATGATTTAAAAGTATCAGACTGAAATTCAACATAACATAAATGTATCTGGCTATACATAAACGTTTTGTTTCTTTTTTTTTTAATTTATTCTACATTTAATAATATAATTCTGCTCATAGTAGGTTTCAGTGGGACTACACATGGAATGATGTGCCATTGGCAGCAAATACAGGTACAAGGTATTTAGAGTTAAATAGTAGCTTCCCCCTTCTTATGTTTTGATGCTTATGACACTGCACCTAGTAGGGAGAAAATGACTAACAGTCAGAAATCTTGGTATGAGCAAGAACATAATTATGAGTAAATGTTTCCACATATAATTTTTTATTGGGAAATATGTTTATTTTTGTGATGACAGAGAAAAAAATGCGCTACCTAGAAGAAGAAAGTCTAGCTGCAGCCAGTCAAACCTATAGACTGTGAGCTTGTCAAAAATCTGTGTTTTTTGGAATAGACAGAATGAGAATAGCAGAAATTCCTGACACTGCCATCCCAGTAACTGAATGAATAAACAGTTTTGTCCATTTTTATCTTATATTCCTGTGTTCCTTACACTTTGCTGCTGCCTTGAGAGCAGTCAATCATAATTTTCCCAGGGCATTGTTATAGAAATAACAGCCAAGTACACTGGTAACAGTACTAAACTTAATTTTGTTTTAGTCAATGTAGGAATTCTGCCAAACTAGATTAGACTATTTATCCATTTAATCTGGCAGCATGCTTATAGCAAAGGGCAGTATCTATTGCAGTAAAGAATAGTCTCTATTTGCAAAAAGCTAAGTGTAAATTACTACATTTACATGGGAAACATTTCTTCCATTACCAACCCAGTGACTACCCTCTGTCTAAAAGAATGCGATTTTAGTATTTTACTCACAAACAGTAGTTTTTCACCAAGGAAAACAGATTTGAGTTCATTATTTGATATAATACAAAGTCCAAACAATTTTCATCATTTGAAACTACGAAAATAAAAATTATATTAATGGCAGAAACATCCATCTAGCTATTTCTATTTCTGAGGTGGGTGGACTGGCATTTACCATGGTTTTATTAACCTATAAATAAGAAAAAGTGAACTTGTAAAATTATGCCAGTTAGATTTAAAGAGGTTTGTAAGAAAGAATTCCCTAAGATGCATAGAATATATTTCTCTGATTATAGAACCTTCATATTTTACATGTTTGAGGTAAAACATCTGATTGTCTACAGCAGGAAAAATTAAACTAGTTAAACCATTCAAAAACATATAACCTATTTTTTAGCCAAAGAAAAACTGTTGATTTCTTCTAAAATATGTATGTCTACCTAATAATCACTAAATCACAGTAGCTTTCTTTAAATTAGTGTAGATAATGTATTTTATATAATGTGAACAATATCCTTAATAAATACTTTCCACATTCTAATATCATATGGATATCTTCATACAGACATTAAAATGTCTATAGCAGTGGACATTATATAAAATTTTGGAACATCTCAAATGCATTGTATTTCTGTGACTGTCCCTGTCAACTTTTACAATTGCAAAGCTTGTGAAAAGACAGATACAGCTTTACATGACAGGTTCATATCATTATAATGATCCTAAACAAAAACCTTGAGCTTTTCTCTGCCCAATTATCAACCTATGCAAAATTTCTCCTTTACTTTTTCTTTTTAGCTGTCTTTCACCTTATTGAACTACTGCCTCGTACTTTTTACTGCATTTAGGAAGTCTACCTTTACTGTTACTAATTATTTTGCAGAGAAGTACAGTATTTGAAGTAACGTGTAATCACAACACTCATTCATTTTAAAGGATTTTACTAGTGTAATTGAACTTTTGAACTCACATTCTAGACATTTGCAAATTCATTACCAAAGTAATTTGGCTTTACAAAAAGCTACCAGCAGTATTCAAATAGTAAAAAAAATTACTGTAATATTCTGACCAGTTTGTTTTAGGATCAAAATTTGTAGGAAAAAGTAGGATGTCAATTCACAGCTTATTAAGCAACATGCTTCTTGCTATTTTCTTTATTTTCGGTTCTTCTAACACTTTTCGGTTCTTTTATGATAGACAGTTTGCTTCTCATTTCTATGCTTGCCAAGTCAGAATGGCACTTTTTCATAAACTGGAGATTTAAACTCCATTATTATTCTGCATTAAGCTGCTGCAGCATGCCAGTCAGGCATTACGATTTTTTCAGTCCAGCTGTGCTGAACTACAAGTAGATATGAAGTAATTGACCTTGATGTTCACTGAATTGTACAATGCTTTGCTACCTACTGTTTTGTGCCACTCACTTCACTTCATGCATCTTCACAAGTCGTGACCTTTACAGTGGATATTACTCTCCAACATAGACAAAAACCACCTTTACAAAAGTAAAACATTAACTATGATCAGCAGAGTATTTTGTCAACAGAGAGGCCAAGCAAATCTGCAATACTAAGATTAGAGATTCTAGATGAGAATCTTCCAACAGGGGCACAGAAAAATAGAATTGCTTTTTTGAAAATAAACACTTGAAAATCTCCAGTGGACTAGTTAATCCTTCCTATTCTTTCAGAAATACATGGTGTTTTCTTTTATAGTTGGTAAAAACTAGGCACATTGAATTTGCCATTTATAATAAAAGATAAAAATAAAAGATAACACAGAAAAGCACAGAAGCAGTTTCATTGGATAATTCTATTATATCACCACAGAAATTTAAATTGGCCTTGAGCACTGCTAATCTCACTCAACAATACAGTTTTTAAAAGTTTATTAAATAAGCCCAACAACTTACAAGTGTTTTGTTCTACCAAACGGAATAACACCAGGTACTAAAAATGGAAATATTTTTCTACTTATTATTATTCTACTTAGTATCTACTTATTATTCCTCTTTAATTTCAAGACAGCTGCAATATTATATAAGGTATTGATATAAAACTTACATGAGTTGTACATTGTACACCTGTGTGCAGGTGTTCCAGCTCTGTGCAGAGGGATGCAGGGATCTGGGAGAAGTTGTTTTCACTTCTTATTTCTCATCGTTTTAATTTTTTTTAATTGGCAATCGATGAAGTTAATTTTCCACAAGTCAAATTTGTTTTGCCTGTTGATGGTAAATGTGAGTGATCTCATGTTTATCTCAACCCACGAGGTTTTTCGTACTTGCTCCCATGTCATGCTGTCTTAGAGAGGGTAAAGGAGTAGCTGAGTTGGCATCTGTCATCTGAAGGACATCCCTGCTCAACCACAGAATAGACACTACATTACTTGGACAATTAAGTGAGAACAAGCTGCTAATTATTTAGATTAAATTTCAGTCCACAGCCAGATATAAAAATGCCTCCCTCTCTAAGATTACTGAAAGTATTATAAACAAAAAGCCTTTTATTTTTAGGCTGATTTTACTCTTAGTATGTTTCATATATTTTTCCATCTCTGTCGTACTATTTGTGCATTCATTTGATAAAAATGAGACAAAAAACTCTACCACTCAATATTTTTTACATTTTTCCCTATCCTTTCTGGTTTCTAATGTTCTCTTCTCTAATCTTTTTGCATTTGAATATTCTTTATGACTTAATTTCCTATTATATTTAGACGATGACATTCCTGATTTTTTTATTGTTTTTATTTTTAGAATAAATAGATTTTTTGCAAGAAAAGAGAGAAAATAGTTATATGACTTTCAGAGATCTATCTGCAACCATTCAGTTATTTTGTGGTTCTAATCTCCCAGGAGGCTGGATGACAAAGCTAGAGTATTTATTCAAGCAACAAGTTACTAAAGCAGCAGACATAAGGTTTGTTACCACATGACTACCACATATTAATTATAGAGAGCATAGTCAGATATATTTATTCCCAAAGCCTTATTCGATGTAGCAGGAAAACTAAAGTTATTGACTTTCCCGAAACACGTTAGTAGGCATTCCTTCAACTGGGATAATATTATCAATCATGTATAAAGAGACAAACAATTAGAAATAAAACCAGTACATTTGAACTACTGAAATAAATGTAGTTAGGGAACCCATACAAAATGTGTTATGATATCTGTAGTGGAAATTACTTGAATAACTTGAATGCATATGATTACTTGATCAAGGTGTATATGTACTTTGTAAGAGGAACAAAACATGAAGAAGGGTAATGTGATGCAAGTGGTTTTAATCATTTGGGTGCTATTGACGCAGTCTAGATCTCAGGAAAATATTTTTCTTTTGAACACTCTAATATCTAAGAAACAGTATACTCATAAAGAAGGAAGAAATTTCTTCACTTAAAGACACTTAATATCCAGGTGGAGAAACACAAATTGTCCAGAGTGTCTTCTTTGATAAACAAGAAGCAGTTTTCTGAAAGACAATGTTTTTCTAAAAAATTCCTTTACATTTTGGGCTAACCAAAGACATCTCATGTTTCTTTATCATTTTTTCACAGTTCATTGAGTTTTAAATGAAATACTGAATATTCCATTTAAATATTAAATAAATATGAAATATTTAGTTATCAAGTCATATAAGCAAAAAAGAATACTATTACTTTCAACACACTCATGAGGAGAAAATATTTTTCTTTTCTTTTTTAATGCAGTTCTATATAAATTTACATTAAAATATAAAGAAAAATGTCTCTGTGATTTTTTTTACATGTTTTCTGTTCATCACCATTATAAAACTAACAGAAAGTTTCTTTACATGGATAGGACTTATTTCCCTTCTCATGTACACTCCAGTTAACTCTACTACACTGGAGATTCAAGATAAATTTATCTTAGTTTCCCATTGTCCACAACTTGCCAAAGGATCTATCTTGAAAACAGAATACTAAGCATACACATTGCTTTTCACTTAATTAAATTTGAGGGAAAGTCAAACCACAGTCATAGTTGATATTTTATTATCTAGAAAGGAAAAAATAAAAATAAAAAAGAATAAAATACCTTTCTACATTTAGAGTAGCTTTTGTAGAAGACACAGTGTGAGGTTGAACATGTGTAGTTAAAATAATCTCTTTCAAAATTGTAGTCATTTGAGTTTTAAAGTTTCCTATATTTCTTCTGACCAAAACTAAGAATGTTTTTCAGGACACCCTGAATTTTTAACTACTTTTTTAAAATGTAGAAATATGTCTTCCTGACTGCTTTAGGTGACTGCACACCAAGCTCTTATTTATTTATTTTTAACCTGCTCTATATGAGCCAAATGTTTTAGAAATCTTCCTGACTAAACCCAGAAGGAAAGGAAAAATTTAAGAAAGTATTCTTAAAATCCTTCAACAAGCAAACAAGGTGATTAAAATGAAGACAATGCACAGAACAAGCAAACAAACAGAATGTAAGAGGACCAGCAGGGAATATCATTTGGACTTTGTGAATGAGAGCCTGAAGCATAGATGTACTAGAATGAGGCAAAAGGACCTGGAAATAATGTGGTCGGTTATTTTATCTCCAAAGTCTGTCAAATCTTAATACTTACAAGGCAATGTTTATTGCACAGAATACCTTAGACTGCCTCGCGTTGGACTAATATTGAAAAGGAACAAGGTAGATAAGTAAGCTATTCCTTTTAAAACCTTTTTCATGGATGTTCTCCTGGAAAGACAACATCCATTTCTCAGTTCACCCAGAGACAGTATCTCTGTTTAAAAAAATTCAATAACATCTAGGGTTCTGAAATACTTTTACAGAAGTGAAGCACATTCCATTCATTTCTGTTTCTAATCCTAAATAGGTAAACATAAGGCTTAGCAAGAATTAATAGTTTTACTAAGATAGGAAATCCTTTGCTAATTAACGTTATCTTTTATTCTGAACACAATAAGACTTTATTTTCTTTTTATTTTTAATCAATCAGCTGAGAAATGTGTTTTCTGAGCAAGCAGCAATTTTACGAGATACCTCTACTGATTCATCTGCATTTTTTCATCACTGCATTATAAAATTCATTCTCTCCTTGAGGCATCTATGTACTTTTAAACTTGTGTTAATCAGCTGAAGGTGTGGCCAAGCAAACTATGGAGATATTCTGGGAAACACATATATTGTTCTAAAACTATTTGGGATATTAAACAATTTACCTTGGCAGCAAATTAATTCCAATTTTCTCTTAGTAAAATTTGTATTTTTAAAATAGCATGAGCACCTGGTTTATCAGAAGTATTTAAGAGGTAAAAGATAAACTCAGTTGCAAGAGACAAAGATATTCAAACAAGCAGTCTCCTATTTTATAGTGTTGTTGTGACGAATCTGTTATACCCCATGAACATCTAGAGTTATTAGGTATGTTTTATAAAAAAATATGCAAAACTATGAATATGTAGTAATCTGAAAGAAAGTGTGTTTACATATGAAAAGTCCCTATATTTCTTATGCTAAGAAATGCCTTCGTCAACTAGAGGAAATTTAGATCATCATCCAGTGGACTGTTAATAGATTATTTTAATTCATATAATAGAAAAGAGTATAATCTGAGAGAATATGTGTTACCAAATTATTCGATTATTCAGGTGGCCCGGTATAAACTCAACTTTGCTTTGTCAAGTTAGAACGTGTTGTTCATTTTCAGGATATGAAGGAATGTAGTCTCAAAACTAAAGCAGGAAGACTAGAAAAGACAGATGATGAGGACTCTGACTAATCACCAAATTCTCATGCTGTTATCTTTTTTCTTAATTCAATGGAAGTAGGATTGCTTACCTCAAACAATGTGTCATTAGCCTTAATAAATGTTAATAAAATGCTGAGAGACTCAGAAAAGTTCTATTCAAATGACAAATGTTATGATAAATAGTATTCTTCATTTTATGTGGAGCACTATATTCAAAAATGAATTTCTTTATAGTACACTGGCATATCTAATTTCTAGACTAATAGTATTCAATATGGAATTCATCAGTGTTCCACAGAATAAAACAACACATTATTCTTTTTTCATCAACATATTTCATACATTTTTACAATAATTTTGACAGGGCACAGAGCATTAGAAACATGACATACTTGACCATCTCCCTTTTATCATTTACCACATGGCAGATTTATCTACTCTGAATAAACAAGTCTGACATTCACAAAGAATACCGAGATGAAAATAAATGAGCTTGAAGTAAGCTACTGCACAGAATAATAATGTGGCTTCCAAATGATCCTGATCTTTAAAATCGAAGTATTAATTAAATAAAAAGTAGTGGCATCTTAACAACAGCTGCACTCATTTAAAATGACAGCACCAAAACATCCTGATAATGATAGTCACAAGATGTCTGTCATGTCTATATTTGTGAAGTATATGGCTTCTTAAAAACATCAGATGTTTCATAATATATCTCCCCCATAGTCCATTCTGGGTCTGGTATTGTTTAACATCTCCATCAATGAACTGGGAGAAGGGATAGAATGCATCCTCAGCAAAGCTGGGGTGCAAAGATCAAAGGAGTGGCTGTTGTATCAGCAGACAATGCTGCCATTCAGAGAAACTTGAACAGACTGCAGAGTTGGATGGAAACTAACATCCTGAGGTTACTAGGAATTAGTATTTACAGACCACATGAAGTAAGCTTAAATAAAAGTCTTTTAAAAGTAGGAAAGACACTGCAATGACAACTGATCATGCTCTTTCTTAGGATGCATCAATGTACTTGCCAAGAAAGCTTCCTGAAGTCACTGAAGCAGCTTCAAGAGAACAAGACTCCTTCAGGACAACACAAGCAAGTAGGAGTTACACAAATGTAGGAGTATATCAAGCAGATTCTCAGAGATGGGATAAATGTGGGTGCAATTAGACAACAGCTTAGGAAATAATGAAAGGCCACTAACAGGGTCATGCTATCCAACTAAAATCTTTTTGGATTTCCTGAGAACTTTTCTTTGCCATGCCAAGTTTTGAGTTATAAAGAGGAGATAATGGCAACAGGAAGTATGTTCCAATACAGACTCCTTCTGCAAAAGTTGTTTCACCAACTTAAGACAAGACCTGGGTGATGTTAATTAATAAGGAATAAGATAATTCTTTTTCTGTGTTTTAAAATAGTCTCACAGTTCTGTAAACAAACAACGCAGATCACAGCTGTTTCCTAAAAGAAAATATGTAAAAGGCAAAGCAAAAGTAACTTTTGAATTATTCCTGAAAAGCAGTTAATAGAGGCTGCTCAGAGAGAAGCAGGAACACAGAGCATTGAAACAGAAGTTGAAGGTCTACTTGTATGTAAGAAATATTTCTTCTGTATATCACCCTGTTACAGATGCAATGAAACCTTTCTCCTATTCATCTCTACACTTTCAGAGTCTGAAATATTGCCTCAGAATTTTCTGAACAACTTCAAAGTAGAGAATGTTGTCTTCCCAGCACAACTATGTCATCCCTTGTTAGTAAATACTGTCTAGTTTCTTTAACCTCCTGTGTGATCCTATGTACTAAGGAACACATCTTCAGTCAGCCTGGACACTTCCTCATTGAATTTGCCTGTGGAATACCTACTGAATACCTCAGAAGACAAAGTTTGTAAGAAGAAGGAATGTCTCTCATGAGTATATTTGATATACTACTTTTTTTTTTCCTGTGTAACAGATGAGCTTCCAGGTGCTCAAGCCTCCCTCTATTTGTATCCCTACAGTTCTATAATAAACTATTGTCACTGTGGTGCACCCTGGTAGCAAAGAGGGCAGTCTGCATTTTGGGGTGCATTAAGCACAGTATAATCAGTCAGTCAAAAGAGGTGATTCTCCCATTATATTTAGCATTAGTGTAGCCTTAGGTTGAGTATTGTGTGCTGTTCTGGGACCCACAGTATTAAAAGGATGTTAAGATATTTGAATGTATCTAGAGGAGGGCAACAAACCTGCTAACAGGACTGGAAGGCATGTCCTGTAAGGGGAGGCTAAGGACACTTGTGTAATCGAGTTCAGAGAGAAGAAAGCTGAGAGACAACCTCATGCTCAGTACAGCTTTCTGAGGAGAGAAACTGGGAGTGAGGTGCCAGACTTATCTCTCTGGTAACTCATGGAAGCATGTGAGTGAATGTGAGAATGGCACAAAGCTGAGCCAGGTTGAATATAAAGAATAATTTCTTTACTGTGAGGGTGATCAAACACTGGAACAGGCTTCCCAGAGAGATAGTTGATGCCACATGTCTGTCAGTATTCAAGAGCCATTTGAATAATGCCCTCATCAGTACATTTTAATCTTTGGTTAACCCTAAAGCGATCAAGCATTTGGACATTATGATTCTTGTTGGTCCTTTCTAACTAAACTATTCTAATAATGATTATTGGATTAGTCTGTGCAGATCTTGACTTTTTATGTAAGATGTGTTTTCTCTTTGCCCATAAACAAGACGTAGAGGATAACCCATTCATTGTAGAACGCTTTATACTTTTATGCCTGCTGAATCTTATTCCTTACTGACAATTTCCTAGACAAATGATCTCAGTAGTACTGCATCATGATATCCTCCTGGGTAGGGTTTTATAAACAAACTGCTAGAGCAAGTCATAAACAACAACAACAAAAATCCCATCAGTGAGAAACCAAAAGCAAACCATGTCCACGAGAAGATAATTCCCAAAATACAGAGTTATGTCAAAGGATGACAAAGAGTTCAGTCTTTATCACAGACACAGACCTATGAGAATTCAGCAGCTCTGTCCACGTCATGTCCCACAGTCAGATTTGTTGGGTACTGCATCTCTCAAATTGCACATGAAGATTTATGCAACTGAATGACTCTACTGACTAGTCAGCAAAACAGTTATTGCCTCAAGGTATAACTTCCATAATACATGATCTTCAAGAGACCTATATCCTTCTGTAAAGGCTGCTGGATATGGGAGACATAACTCAAAGACATTTAAAACAGCATTAGGCACTGATGCCAAAAATGCTGAATCCTGCCCTAGATGAATGCTCTAAATTTAAGCCGAATAGGTCTTTAGACACCTACAGCTCATATTTAGGCACCTAAATATCTTATTCAAGAAAATTTCATCCACTAAGGAGAGTAAGAGCTGTTAAAAAAAATAATGATAATAATAATTGAATTTTTTATCTCACCTGGAACTACTGTTATTTGCAAAATCATTAATCTCTCTGCTCATTCCTACCCAAAGATGTAAGAGATAGCAATTCATGTTAAAATTTGATTGATGTCTCTACCTGTAAAAAAACATAAAAATATACATTAATAAGAATCCTAACAAAATAGCTTCATTTTTATATGTATTTCTACATACTACTTTTTAAGTAATATGGATTAAAGGCTAAAGCAATACTCCAACAACAGAAAACAAAGGTATTTTCAAGGGAACATCGAAATAAATCACAAAACAAACACTGAAGAAACAGCCACATATTAGATTAAAGCATTTCTTGATATGAAAGCCTTCTACTGAATAAGTATTTGCAATAAAAATCACTGGAGAGAAAAACTGTTGTATAGTAATCAGGGTAGGAATGAGTAATAATTACACTGAACAGACAGGTACATTTTGGAAAACATTTCCAAGTCTTTTTAAGCTTCTAAATTCTGTTCAGTACAGTTCCAAACCTGTAAAATATACTTTATGATCAGTACTGCTCCCATCCAGAACAAGCATTTTTCTGATTTAAAGAGAAGAAGGATCAGAACTGTTTTAGTAGTGAGGGACACGATGATTCATTTGTCCTATGCAGTGATGCATCCATCCACCTACTTATTTAGTTACACAAGCTTAATAGAGCTTTACACAAGAACTGTGATGTTTTGGAATCTACACTAGGGGGCATAATAAATATGACTGTAATACTGTCACTGGTACTAAGAAATTAGTACATTTCCAGAAACACACTTCTACATGAAGTCTTTCAAAACGAAATCTTTCGGAATATGAAGGAGTTTCTGAAGACTTGTTCAAAACCAAAAGTTAAAAAGTGAAGAAAAAGCAGATGATATTGTACACAAGATAAAAGTGAAACAGAATACTATGCTTTATATAAAATACATAGCCAGAATATGGAGGATATAACACTACCTGATTTTGTGCATTAATATGATACAGAATCAGATTTTTATGTTTTTCCTTCACTTTGAGGAGAATGTGGTGGTACATAATATAATAGGCTGAATTTGTATTTATGGTCTGTTTCTTAGCTGTAGAGGCACTGACTGCTGATGACAGGCTTGCTCTTAGAAGTACTGGTAAACAGCATACTGTTTTCATACCAAAAGTGTGTTATGTGTACATACAAAAGGTGTAAGCTTTCAATATCTTTAAAAAGCTCAATTTTATATGTTTTCAAAGGTATCACAATGCAGAAATTAAATTAAATTTAAAAGGGAGAATTAGTTCAAACAAAGATTTCCACAAACTTATATATTATACTCTATTCCACAAAGCAGGAATAAGCACATAAACACATTTCTTTCTCCACCATCTCCCAAAACCAAAATGTTAAGAAGGGATTGATTACAGAACAGGAACTGGACCTTGGATTCCCGCTCCTGCCTTCCAAATGGTAATCGTTCCTGAGCATCTCTCCGCTCCACATAGGAAGAACTAATGCAGCAACATTAAACCAGAATCAAAGTAGATATGAATCCCACCCTAAATCTTGTTGCACTGACATCATTTAAGTTACCTAGAAATATACCCTTTATAAAATGTACTGATGAACTTGATTTTTTTTATACCTTCCAGAGAAGCAGCATGGACTCCAGGTCAAGCATTAGTAGTTCTACAAAATGTTAAAAAAATAATGATAAAAATATTTCCAGAACTAAAATGCACACAACATGCCATTTCATATAATGTTGGGTTTTTTTTCCATTAAATGGACAGAAACCATGCAAAGAGATAAAGACATAGACTGCTTATTCTCACTTGTTTGTATGCACTCATCTTGATAACTATATAGCAGTGACAACAAGCATCCTATCTCACTATATGTTAAAAATTATGCTAGTAAACTAGCGTAATTGTCCTTATATCATAATTGTAAAAATGTTAGAATTAATATACTTTCCAACACTGAAGGGTTTATCCCAATTCCTTAACATTTTAGTTTCTTGTGTAATTTAATATTTTATTCTAGGTGCTCCTACCACATTAGTTTTCTTATTAATGAAAATATAAATAAAAAACTAGAAAGGCATACTCTATCTCAAAATCATAAATATTCTGACTATTACAGTCAGATTACATTAGCTGCAAGAATAATAGACTTCTAGTAGCAAGATAAGACCTGACTTTTTAAGAAAATTTAGATGATTGTCATGCTTCTAATTATCTTCTGTAGCCTGAAGGTTGAAAGAAAATAAAACTACTGGGATTTCAGTCTTCAAAATTGTTATGCTTAGACGTTTATTTTTCCTTTTAATCAAGTTACTGACTTGATTAAAAATAAAGCTTGCAATAAAATATAATTTAGAAATGTGTACTTGCTTAATTTAAGTATTTTTCCAGTTAAAGATAAATTTTTAAATACATTCATGATGTTTTGGTTTAGATTTACAGAACTCTCAGCAACAAAATAAATATTAGGAAAGCTATATTTTTAATTAGTTAATTTTTATATTTTTCTAGTGAATTCTCTGAACAGGTGAGATTATATCTCATTTTATTTCTTGGAAGTTTCTTCTGGTGACTTTAAGAAACAGTATCCCTTTTAAGGTTTGGTTGCAACAAGGATAGAAAATACTATTACTTGAAAAATTAAAAATTTGAAATCGATTACAATTTAATATTAATTTAGTTTAATATTTATTTTGATGTATCTTCTATTTTTTAAATCCTGTGTGATAATCTGAGCCATCTTCTTGTTACACGTTATGTCAAAAAGCTGAAAATGTCAATTTGTGGGAAATTTGAACATTTCATATTTTCTAATGTCTTCTGTGGAACACACAGAACAAAACTGTTTTGTAAATGAATGGCATGAAAATGAAGCATCATTTCCAATGGAAATGAAAATTTTTGTGTATATATATTTTTATTGAAATAATAAAATATTATAAAAATGAATGAGAAGATGTTATTTATTCTTTCTGTTCACTGTTTTTTAATTTCATTTTTATCAGACATCACCACAATCAATACTATTTCCTGCAAAGAATCTGAACATGGCAGAATACCTCCAGAGAACTTCCCTAATCTGCTATAGTGAAACACCAGCAGGACCTCTGAAAGTAAACTAGAGCGATGGTCTGTACTTTAAAATACTGATTTTCCATTTCACTATAATTTGGACTCAAGGCAAAATAAATAAAGGTTTGCCATGTCAAAAAGGACAAAAGCAGCTATGGAATTAAACACGGGCTGGAAGGTGGGAGACCCAGATCTCCCAGGCCCCAACAGAGTGCCCATCCTAATCTTTTCATCTTGGGTCACACCACATGGCACTGGGTGTTACCTTTGTTTATAATTTGAAAAGCAAACGTTATCAACTCTTTTAATTTCAGTGGCCTTTGTTTCTCCTGCCAAATTAAGTTGCCTATTTGCCCTCCATACTGAACTCTTACATTCACCAAAGTTCCCCAGCCACAAGCTACCTCATCTAGGCTACTATTAAAACTAATAACATGCAGCTGAGTGGTGATGTACAAATGCAATATTATGAAAGCTGACACTTTTTTCTAAGCTTAACACCTTTTTATTTATGCAAGTCATCCAAGTTCAGTATTTTTTTATGAGAAAGGCATTAATAAAATGATTCAGTTAAGAGAATAAAATGGTATCAACTACTTGAAAAAAAAAACTATACAAAAGGGCAAATTAAAATGACTTAAGGGGTTACTTGAGTAAAAATGTACTTCATTATTAATATTTTATAATATGGTACATAAATCATTATAGAAAAGACAGCACTGGCAGTTAACTCGGAGGATGTAGGAAAGGTTAAAACCTTGATAAGTAATGAATGAGAAAAGGAAAAACTTTGCCTTGGAAAGGTAAGGTATTGTACAATGACAGATTTTTCATCGAATAGATTTATTAACACCTTCAAGCAAAATTTTTCTAAGGATCTTATTCATTAAAGGTGAAAAACGGACTCATACTGTTAACACCTGCTGTTTTTACAGTTTCCAATATAACAGATTTTTCTTACACCAAGGTTTCCCTACAAGTGTGTCTACAAGTGAAGTGGATCTTATAATTTATTTCTCCTCTTTCTCACAGAATACCTTCCCCTTTTCATTTCCCACTCCACCTCAAAAAAAATAATGATTAAAATAGATCAAGATTTCCATGGAGTTTTGAAGAAGAAATACAAAATCATTCTGCACTGTTCATTCTTTCTCAGGCTCAACCTACTGAATAATGAACATTTATTTAGTAGATAAAGGCTTATTAAAAAATAGAACATTTTTTCCAAGGTGGTGTCATGTCAAAGTTGAGGGAAAACTGAAAATTCTCAGAATGCTGTGTGTCTTGGTGTTAAAAAAAATTAAAAAAAGTTTTGGAACTGTGTCAATGTTTGCAAAATGTACTCTTAAATAGTATCAGTGTGCTATATTAAATTATTTTTAACATCACATTTTTCAAACTCTTTTAAAATTGTTCGGTATCAGTGAATTACACCACTTAAGCTTTACAAGCTTACTTAACATTATATACCATAAAATATCATTAGTCGTTAGAAACAAAACAAAAATAAAGCAAAACAAAAACAAAACAAAAAAAAAACAACACATGCAAATGAAATTTACCTATGGAATTCTGAGGAAAAAAAAAAAACACACCTTATATTCTATTGTAATTACTCTATAAATATTCACATAGAAAGATACTGTGAAGTATTTTGAAAAGCATCATTTTTGCTCTTTTAAAACAGTAATACTCTCATACTTAATATATATATCTATTATTAATACAAAACAGTATCGAAAAACTACTCAGATTCCTATAAAAATTAGGAATGGAAAAGCTAATCAAGTATCTACTACTTTCATGAAGTAAGTGACCTCAATAACATATCTGACTATCATAACCAAAAACAGCTTTTTACCTGTAAGCATTGGAAAATTACTTTAAACAAGTTAGTTGGTAAATTCATGGCGCATAAATAAACACAATGCATCTTAAGGCATTTGACACATTCAGACAATGACACTCTAACATGAACTTCCATTAATATAGGAGGCAGGTGACTGGATGACTGCTTGTAGGCCAGACAGGCTGACAAAGACATACAGTCCTCACTTTTTTTAACTGAGTGCTGCGCATTATGGTGGAGAATCATAAAACAGAGATGTCATACTTGAATTATTGACAGCAAAATAACCAGTATCTAGCACACTTCTCTGCATAGAACAACACAGCATAAAGGACATTCAAGTCTCTTCTGAAAAGGTTTACATGGCATTTGTTTGTGTTGAAGAGTTTTATTTTACAAGAATACTTCAGTACTCATCATGTTGAAGAAATGCGCAACTCAGAGAAAGGAGAAATAGGCAGCTGAAAAATAATCTTTAACTTGCCTTTTACAGGTCAATTATTAGATGTTGTCTTGTTTATATTTAAGGGTAAATGACCTCCCTATAAACTAAATCAATACAGATATAAAACAATACTTTCTAAGGATTAGAATGGACTTAGATTTAAAAAACAAAAAAAAAGTATAAATATTTCAATAATTTCAAGTGTAGCAAGGAAAATATTCTACTGATGAAAGCAATTGAATCAAAAATATAATGTTCAGTAAATATACTTCTAAGAGATGCAGGGGTCTATGTTGGACAACAATGTATTGTAGAGTTCACTTTCATATCATTAAGATCAGAAAAATTTTACTTGCTAGGTCTCTTTGACAGTTTTATACTGAACTTTTACCCATTCTTGTAGCTTCCCTCCATTAGTTACATGGCATTATCTAAGCACCTGCAATCCATGAAATGTGTTTTCCAGCTGCAGATGCTCTCCAAGAGTTTGCTCTGTGACTCACTTTGCTGGTCGTACTGGTCTAAGGTTACCCTAATCACTCTCTGCCCTATGATACAGATGACCTTTAGGCCTATATTTTTGCCTAGTTCTCTATCTCACCGTTTGGATCATCATTTTAATACACTTATTTCCAAGAACTTCAGTTTTGTGTCTTTGTTTCCCAGTTTTGATCTTCCTTATCTTAAGCACCATATGTCTTCTGTTGTCAGCCAGCTATAGCTGTTGTTCTTGGGTTAGACTGTGCTATATGTTTATTCACATAATTGGCGAGCAAACAGAAACACAGAAATCTTCATTTAATACTAGAAATTCAACAAACACACCAGGATCCAGAGCAGAGAAAGAATAAACTAGAAGGTCTAATATCATTATGATCTCTGTTATCTCAAAAAAAAAAAATAGAAATGGGAAACATACTTCAGTGTATTCTGTCGTACACACCTATTGTACTGTATCTGGAAGGACTATCTTATTGAGCAGAAAAAAGTTGATGATTTCACTAACTTATGTTGTTTTGCAAATACATGACCGAAGTTTGAATTGAGTGTGAAATAATTTTCAAGTGCAAGATAGCACATAGTAAAATATTAAGGTTTCCAAGGCTGATTTTGAGAGTTTTCCAATAGAAATTGTATTACATTATATTTTATTAAATATAAAGGCACTTGAGGAGTCTTTACATAATTTCTTTGTTCTTTAAATTTTTATCTATACAGGCATTAAACTGAAAGAGAATAAGAGAAACAAAATTGAAGCAGAACATATACCAAAAAGTATTAAAATCGCAAGTATTTTTTTACCACTGTTAATTGTTCTGAGAAATGCAATTTTCTAAAAGTTCCTTTTCTCCTTTTCCCCCTTACTCAAACATCTCTAAAGATATTTCCATCCACCATTTAAAGTTTGTGGGGAAAAAAAAAAAAGATATTAGGTATTAAATATGAAGAACAGTATTCTGAGTGTATCAACTGATTTGGTTTAGTAGCTGAAGAAACATAACACAGAGACCTTCAAAACTGAAGGCTTTTTTGTGAATTCAACTGAAATAATTCTGTCTTTAAGCAAAGCTCTTTGCAGAAAAACACATTAGGTTTTTCAGCTGAGATGCATTAATATTTTAGTCAAGCCTTTCATGGCATTTAGTGTAGCATCTATAATGCAGCATATCAGAAGTTGTCTGACTCTCTTAGGATCATAATTATTTCTGTAATTTTAAAACCTGGTAAAATATGGGTAACTGCAGTAATTATAGGCCAATTTTCTTAATTAATGTAGTCTGCAAAATATTCACACAAGTAGCAGAAAAAATGATTAGAACTGATTCCTACCAAAATTAAATCATAAAAAACTGACACTGAAACAATAGCATAAAGCTTTTCTTTGACCTCATTAATGAGATTTACAATAAAAGTAATGAGATGATATGTGTAGTATCAACTACAACAAAAGGGCCAAAATACAAAATTTAATAAAGTAATAATCTTTGCCAGCATAAATCCAGAATAATTTAATGGAAGAAAGAAAGCCAATTTTTCTGGAAAAATAATTTCCTAATTAGTTTAAGCTGCTACTGATATCAAGAATACACCTCAGCACTGTAAAATTCTGTCACTTTTGGTTTATTTTTGTCAAAATGAACTGATAATAAATTTCTATTTTCCTTCCCAGTGTTCAATCATGATTAGCACCAAGTTTAGAACAGACTGACAAAAAATTACAAATGAGGACAAATAATTTTACAATGCAACATAACAAAAAATGATAACTGTCGCAATCCTAGAAAAAGCCTAATATCAGGCACACATCTAGTGTAGATATTGGTTCCACTTTATTGCATTTTACAGTTATACTTGCATGAAGTGACTTTAAAGCGAGATCAAAATGCAACATGTAGTAATCTAGAACCAATACAATACAATTGCATTCCTAGCCCACCAAACACAATGTCAGTATTCTGGCAGCAAAGCTTAGAGACATCTAGAGACGAGTCTTAAATTGCAACTTAGGGTCTTGAACAATCACCTTCTGATATGTGCAGAGTTCTAGGTGCCTGCTTAAACTGAGAGAAAATTTCTAAGCTGACAGGACATCCAGGACTTCTAACAAAGCTGTCTCCATAGCAGTACTGTTATAAGTGCAATACTGTCTTGGAAAGCAATTAGGTCATCTCAGCTTACATCCTTGGCTCTATGTGACCTAGTGCCAGCCTTCAAGACCCAACTGCCCACCTGAGAGTTGTTAAAAAACCTGTATAATAACATACCACATACATATACTGAAATCCAACTTGCTATGTCTTCTTAAGCCCATACAGATCAACTACTGAATCAGCATCAAATTAATTGTGCCTGTTTGTTGCAGTCATAGGTGCATAATGTCATGTATTTCAATGCTTTCCAGAAATGTGATAACTCAGATATAAACAAAAAAATAAAAAATAAAAAGCATCTTTCTGGGCAACACAGAATTCAAAGAACTCTTAGATTCTATTAAAAAATAAAGATAGAAGAAAGGAAATCCTACAGAATAATAAAACAAGTTGTCTTGTCTTACTGTCTTTTGTTAGTTTTGTTTTTGGTTTTTGAAATGTAACTGTTAAAAACGGCTATGGGCTGGTAAATGTAAGATATTTCTTCCAAGGCAGAATAATAACAATATCAAAACAAATAGTTATGTATGCATAATAAATAAATATAATCCACAAATACAATATAAATAAGCTCTTCTTCTTGAGTACATAATTCTTGAATTAAACAGTAAAAATGTACCCCTTAAATGTCATCTGATATAGAGCCTTTGCCTCTTCTATACAAAATAATATACATCAGTTTGAAAGCTTTATCTGAGAAAAAGGTTACTTCAGTATCTTGCACTTTTCTATCTTCTAGAACTAAAACACTGTGACTATTCAATTATCCAAGGTAAAAGACCAGTTAAAAAAATGTAGTATATATCTATATCCAGCCACAGTATCAAGGAAGGTTAGCTATAGGGGACATTTAAGCTATTGCAGCTCTACCTAATTTCTGATTAGGACAAGTCTGTTATTAGGGAAATGTAGGAAAAGAGTATTCCCCACAGGATTCTGTTCCTATGTTGCTCTATAACAGAATTGTTATAGAGGCATGGCTACAGCCACTCTGAATTTCACAGCACATTTACAACATTTTTTTCTTTTTACAAGAGCCAAATTTTCTTTATTTCAATTGCACTTACTACATTGCTAGTAGCTTCAAATTTTTCACCAGTTTCTGCCAGTCATCCAGAAACATCTGATCTATAACATTAGCTGTAGAATATAAAGGGTATGTCTGACTTTTTCTGAAAATACTGAATGTAATGGCCATAAATGTGCTATACAGTCAGTACGTATACACAGTGAGACTTACGTTTCAAGGAAGAATCAGAATCCCTCAACATAACAACAGCATGCTATGATCTTTTAGGATATACTCAGTCAATATGAGGCAGCCCTATTCATATGTAATTGATTTGGAGAGCCTGAGGTAGACATAGTTATTCTCCTACAATTCCCCTTTCATAATGATTCTTCATTCCATGCTAACATTTTGGTACAAATTGTAAGAGCTATATGATGGGAGTATGGGTAATAACATGAGCCTTCCATTATGATCTGGAATTGTAGACTATTAAGCTAGATTGGTGGTGTTTTTTTGTTTTTTGTTTTTTTGTCTGTCTGATGAAGTGGAATAGATTTACTTGTCTTCCCCACCATCATTTAATATTGTGGAAAGGGCATTACACAGAAAAGGTATTTTGTCCTTTAAACTTCAGTATTCAGCCATTGAATCTTGACATTATCTTCAGGAATACATGAGAGCTCATTCTCAATATTTGGAAAAATGCAAATTTAAAATTTATATATACATATATATATACATATATACAATTAATATTTATGTTTTCATAACATTCAGAAGATCTAATTAAGATCAAGGCTGTAAGGAATTATTATACAATCTAAAAATACAGAAGTAAAGGGAAATCAGACCAGAACTTGTACTATTTGTTCTCACATTCTCCCTCTATGCTTCTGACTCTGACCTGCTAGAAATTAACATTGAGGTGTTGCCATGCTCATTGACACCAATGTACTATGCAAATATATTTGAACAATTGTTTAAAAGTGTATTAGTAAATAAATATTCTTATGCAATAACACCTTTGACATTCCCCAGGCTTGTCAAATCAACTTGTGCTTATGTCATGCCCCACTACTCTGGTATATGAGGTAATGCTGAATGCCAAAATAAGAATGCATAGAGGGACAATCATTTTGGCCCAGGTGCTTTTGAGACTTCCAGTATTTATCTGGTTTTAACAGACTGTATGCTAAATAAGAATGAAGACTGCATTATTTGTTGTGCGCAACAGGGGGTGCTTATAATTCACACAAATAAGGATTTCTTTTAAGGGTACTAGCTTTGCATCTAATGCCAAAGTCTTATTATGCATTTCAGGCTTTTGACTGTACATGAATCACAGGTTGAGTAAATTAATTTCCGTGATGATTTTTTTCTATTAGGGAGACCCTCATAAAATAATTAAAAATAAAGCTTAGCCTAGTCATGGCACAGAAGACTCAAAATGCATTTCAAAGATGTTTGAATTTGAAAGGTTTGAGCAGATGAGAAGATAAATAAAGAACTGAAGATCTACCGATAAAGACTGACTTAATTCTCTCTGTCTGAAGGATGTTTACACAATCTGTAGAAGTATTTACTGTGTTAATTCTTTCTTTTGTTCTCAAGAAGTCTGGAAAAAAAAAAAAGCAGTCTTTATTTCTCAATATTTTGTCATAACTCTTTCAGTAATATTTGACAAAGGTAGCCAATGGCAGGATTGCCTCTTTTTCTACAAATAGTGAATCATTCAAGAAAAATTTGGTCAAGTTGAAGGTTGTTGCTATCAAATAATTTACACTATAGCTGCATAGATTAGAGCTACATCCCAGTACCAAGTAATCTAAAAATCAAGCACATTATTATTCTTCCCCATAACAATTCTGATTTCTACCTTTCATAGCTGCATACTCCCAAATAAACTATTTACTTTTTCTATTTTTATTATTGTAAATGATGTACATGCATTAGAAAACTAGTAACCTGACTGTTTTGACTTCTGAAACATAAAGTAGGTGACAAACACCTAAAAAAAATGTGTAGAAGTGGAGATAATGAACTCTGAAAGGTTCATTTATTAATATTCAGATCACACTTTCAAACAATCTGCAGAGCTTAATGAATGCACAAAGATTCAAATGTCAATGAATATAAAGAGAAATTGTATTTATATATAAGTAGAATTAACTTTTCAGCTAAGAACTGAGATCATTTGAAGATGAATCACTAGCAGCAGCAAGCTACAGTAAAATGAATGAACAAGTAATCATCTTTAAGACTAATGACACAAGAACAATGGCATAAATTCACAAGTTTTAACGTTTATAATAAATAAAATAAAGGGACCAATTCCCTAACAATTAATATGCATTTCTTTATGAATTAATGCAAGTGACATTCCCAAAATTTAATAAAAATTACTCTCATGATGTTGCCTACAGATGCTTGTACATCCAATGATATCTACAGATACCTTGTTTTTCAGCTAATTATTTTGAAATCATTCTTTCTATTTCCAGGTTGGGAAATATACTGAGACATCATGTAAACAGTGGTCACCATGTGACAGGCATCTTAGAATCACAGAATCATAGGATGGTTTGGGTTGAAATGGATCTTCAAGATCATTTAGTTGCAAACCCCATGGTATAGTCAGGGACACTTCATTCTAGACCTCTAGATCTTAAATATTTCTGAAACAATTTGCTTGCTAGGAAACATACATCTGTTCTGGAGTTCCAAAAGACTTTTGTAAAAAGAGCATGAAAAGACTGAAAACCTATACATAAAAATTTATTATAGAAGAAAAATTTCTGAGAATTTGTTTAGCACAAACATACACAAATGTTTCTTCAGGGTCGCTTGTAGGAATAAATATTAAAATGTGTCATGGATTTGGCCTGGTTCAGCCTCATTCTCTGACTAATGGGGCATGGGGAACCACAGTCCCATACCCCAGGAAACAGGGTAGGTGATTTAGGAAAGGTTGGGGAGATGGGCTTAAAAAACAAAACAGCAGCAAGAGTAAAGTGAGAAAACTAATTTACTAAATATGATAGAAGAATGCAAGAAAACACAATGTGATACAGTGTAATTGGAATTGAAGGTAATAAATCAAATAAAATTAAACAGTGTACAAAACCAAAGGCCTTACTCAAATGCTGTAGGTGTGATGGCCAGGGAGCACACACTTGCAGTGACAAGCATGAAGAGGAAAGGGCAATCTTATGACTCCCAAACAGTTTTATCTTTCCCTCTGAACAGAAAATGGAAACAGAATAATGAAGTCTTCTGGGAGCTTTTTTGTTTCTTCTGAGAAAGATCTACCCAGAACTGGAATCTTTAGGCAGGCCTGTGCTCTATCCTCACATCCCCCACCTTGTGTTGATAGTGGGAGTTGCCAAATCCTTACAAATTGGAGAGACCATGACAAAGGCCTTGCTGAAGTTCAAGTAGATGACATCAATGGTTCTTCCCTTGTCCAATGATGCAGTTCCACCACCACAGAAGGTCAGAAGGTTGATCAGACAGAATTTGCCCTTGATGAAGTAATTCTGGTTGTCTCACATCACCTCTCTCTCTTCTGTGTGACTTAGAATCTGCTCTGTGATCATCCCTAGCACAGATATGAAGCTGCCTACCTTCATAGCCTGCTGTAGGGAGCCTGCTTTGGCAAGGGAATGGTTGTACTCAATGATCCCGAGTTCCCTTCCAACCCCTATAATTCTGTGATTCTGTGACATATTGGCATTTCACTGCATTGTCTCTATTCTAAAAAATAGGTGTGATATTGTTTTTTTCCACTCGCCAAGGGCTTCGCCTGACTGCCATGATTTTTCAAATATTATTGAGAGTGGCTTGGTGTCTGCATCAGCCCACTTTCTCAGGACTTTATACCAGGAGCTATTGAATTAAATAAACAAAACCTGAAAGCACTGATGTAGTTGCCACATGGGTTCTCTCATGTGCAGGCAGCCTGGATGACAATGACTGGAAATTGTTTCCCTCACATTTCAAAGATAACTTTTTTTTTTTCCTGATATTTAAAAAGAAACAGAAAAAAAAAGCCAAACTATATAGTCCTTATTTAGAGTTCATAATACTAGTCTCACAGATTCTCCCTCAAATTTCAATAATCATGCTTGTTTTCTAAATTTTTTTATTGTAAGAGGAAAAGAATCACTGATAATCACTTCTATAAAAAAACAATTCTAATAATTTATTTTTCCTCTCTATAACACACCTATAATGATTCCATATAATAATTAATTATTTCCTTCACGTTAAACTGAAGAGAGGTTTAAAATTCAGCACAGACCTTGAATTCATTGCTGAACCAGACCTCCAGGCCGGCCTGCTATCTGGTATTGTGTGCAACTCCTGACAGCCATTCACATTCCTTTCTGACTATTGCTGACAGCTCAGCATTCTGAAATATCAGGCACGACAGCATTGTTCAGTGTATACCTCAATTTCAGTGGTAACAAGAGACACAATTCCAAGACCAGAAGCATATATCTATTAAGATATATTACAAGCTTCCACTGTTGTAATTACTTTTAAATGCTGAATATTAAATATTGCCTGAGGTAGTTTCCCTAGCATATCGCAAAAAATCACATTTGTCCTCAATATCTGGTGAAAAGAACAATCACAAAATGGTCACTTTTTCATAATAGTTTCCAATGGGGAAACTGACAGTGTTCTTTTTTTTTTTTTTTTTTTTGGCTAGCATTTAAAATAATGATTAATTTAATACATTAACTAATAATACTGTCAGCTATAGCTAAACAGGTCAGAGTTGTAGCATGTTATTCATAGAGTAATGGCAAACATGATATCTTAAAAATGCAGAGCCAGTGTTTTCATTTCTTTGTCAACTTGATTATTTGAAACAAAGATCAACTGTTTCCTTCCACACTGCTATAGCAGGAATCAACACCAATATGAGGATAGTTCCATTTGAAAATCCAGATATTTTTCATAATTATCTGAGTCAGCTGGTTTATTGCAAGTTTTGTTTCACACACTTTTCCTACACAAATCCAACTGGAGATGAGTTACCAAATTAAACAGCTTACACAAAAGAGAGACGTCTCTGACTCTCCTACCACAGACCTCGGTTCTTTCTGCAACAGTTACAGATATATGCAGTGTCAAATAGTTACAACCGTCACCCCTGTAAAAGACTGGAACAGAATCTGGAGCTCAAAACCAAAATAGTTCTAACAGTACTTCTAATAGGAGTAGAGTAGTTCTATTAGAACTAGAACCTATGGTACCAAAACTGTCAGCTCTTGCCTTTTGGCTATGCATTTTGCACACAAAGATCCCTTTATTCACACTGAATACTCTAAGAGTTGAGCTGGAGTCTCCTGCATTTTTACAGAATTCTTTGTTCTCAGTCCCACACTGGAAAACAGATGCATTCACACTGTGTACCTTCTTGTTTCAGGTACTCTTGGACAGTAATAAGTTGGTCTTTGAGTGCACTCAGTGAAGAAGGTAACTGAAAACCCATTTCCTATTATTTTTTTCTAGAAAGCACTTTGAACAGAGCACAACATTTCATGAAAACAGGACATGATTCATGTGTTTTCTGTTACCACAGTGTTCAAAGGAGAGAGGGAGTTACAGTCTTTTCTTTGAAATAATGGCATTGGCAACTACTGCCAAAGAAATGATATGGACTGTGAACAGTAAACTACCCTACCCCCCTTTAACAGAATGACTTACATTTCCTATAGACACCTTATTAGTCACTTCTATGTGTGTTATTAGGTTTTTGTAGTTGTTGTTTTTCCACTGCCTTGATATTTGAACTTCTTTTCCTAGTGTGGAAATGTTGCAACAGTGCCACTGAGTGTTATCAGCCCAGATTGTCACATACTCATAGGGCTTCAAGAGGATGTTAATTTGTCTCTTCTTTCAAATACCGTCGGATGTTTCTGCCACTGTATTCAGATGGTCAAGCGATACTTATTTTTGCTTCAGAGCACTATGAGGGAACTGTCAGAGCAGCAGATAATCATATACCTGGTAAATAAATCTACAGAATGTGGGAGTCTTAGAAGTGTCAAAAATCTACTAGATCTGTCAGATTTTGACCAAATAGACCAGAAAAGACCTGGATCATATTTTATGCCGTCTTCTTGTGCTCTATTTTTTTAAGATTCTAAGTTGAAACAAATGAAATTTTACCCAACTGTAATTTGTGGAAGCATATGAGTTCTGCAGAGCAGCATTTCTGTAGGTTTTTTTAGCCTACATCATATTTAAAAAGTAGAGTTACTAGGGAAGAATTAGGGAAATTCATGAGAAGGAAAACCCCAGAAGACAGAAGCAACAGCTTTATTCCTTTCCTGTTCTATTAGAGATAAAGAGAAATGCTCCCAGTTGCTACAAATCTCCATATCAATTAAGACTACCAGCAGAGTAGAAGATACAATTAATAACCTAAATTATAAACAAGGAAAGAAAGAGAACAAATGAGAAAAGTACACAATTTAAAATTAAAAATCCCTCTGAAAATGACAGTTACAAATCTAGAATATCTTTAATAGATTGTCAATTCAGCAAAACAGTTTGGGATAGTAGGACATTAAAATATTTTAAAAAATGACGTACAGAAACAATAACTATTAACTGAAGTTAGAAAGGCGAGAATAAAGAACATTCAGAAATATTTGTGGAGGTTTGGTTTCCTCCCACCAAAGTGATTGAGAGGTGTACAGATGCAAAAGATACTGTAGAGATTACTCCATGTCTGATCTATAAATTAGTTGCATGAGATCTTATCCAGAAATATACAAACAAGATGCCCCTGCAGAGCTCCAAATCACATCACATCACATAATAAGCAATTCTAGATCTATTTCGTAAGTCCTGTAACAGAAAGACCTCCTGGAAATACTGGGGTTACTGGTACACAGGCTAAGTTATTTTTTTTTTACCTGTGCAAATTTTTTGCCCATAAAGAGATGGTCTATTTTGTGTGCTGAAACATTCCCTCCTTCATGAATTCCTTCTGACAGAGGAACTAAATAGTCCAAACCAAACTCATTTCAGTAGTGTTTAGAATGCTATCATTGTGCTCAGCTAAGACTTTTTGCGTGCTTGAACATCATATATGAAAGTTCATCATTGAATCTTGTTTTAATTTCCCCTCATTCTGCAGTGGTGATACCTAGCTACACAGTTGCCACCATATATAAGACTGAAAGTTAACATAAAAGCCAGCTGAGGTAGCAAAACTGTCAGGGTTTATTTCATCCTTTTAAAGTCTCTGAAATTATGGAAAATAAGATGGGGAAATAAAAAACTCGTGTTTTTTGCTGCAGTTCTACACAATTGTTCATGACATACATATAAACAGCAATAACATTACAGCAAATTTATTTTCAGAGACCTGCAACATTCATCAGTCAATGTCCTACTGATGCATAAAGGCTGAGACTGCCACTTAGCTCCATAAAATTCACACTAAAGTATAAACTCTTTGTTATGTATTAAGTTTTCATATTTGCTGAAGTTGAATACAAAAGTAGTATAATTCCATGTTACTGCCACTGTGGCAGGCTACTTGAAAACAGAGATGTAGAGTAAATTTTCTCTTCTGCAGACAGCAATTTTTAGATGTCAACTTAGGATTAGCATTCTACTACAAACACATCATTCATGCATTTTTATGATAGAATGTTAAGTACATATTTTCCCATATTTTCTGTTATCTATATTTATTAATACACGAGTTATTCTATGACTTAAATCGCAATACAAAATGCTTATTTTCTGAGCCCTCTATTTTTCCCATATTAGCATTTAAAATGGAAGACAACTTGCTTGCAGACGCACAGCTGACTTTTCTGTTCAAGATTTGTAAGCATGTTCAAAGAACCTGCTGTAAAGCGTGGGTTTAAGTCTTTGACTTTATGTCAACAATATAAAAATCTAAGCAAATAGGGAACAAATGTAGTACAATACATAGGTATATATACTTAATTCATCTCTATAATAATGGGTAAGTAAAATCTTCTCTCCCAGGCAGTTTCTTGACACGATATGCCAGTTCAGCCTACATAAGATGCACAGCTTTAAGATTAGAAAAGGAATCTTCCTTTACTTCATTAAGACCACATGGAGTAAATTACAATAGTTTTTTTCCAGAGGATGTGTTATTGCAAGTACCCTGAGAGATCTTTTCAAGGAGAAACGTGGAAATAGAATGCTGTTCCTGCGGAAGAACAAGGCAGGAATTTAGTTCACGGTGTCTCTGGACATCTAACAACACAGAAATTGGAAATAAAAATTGTAAATTGATTAGCAATATACAGGTATAGCTAGCAACAACGTATGCTTAGCCAGTATGAATATATACGTAATATTTTGTCAGATGACATGCCCAGGGAAGTGAGGGCAAGTTGCAACTGGCCTGTCTGAAGAGGCATCAGGAAGACCTGATATTCTCTGATGCTCTTTGTTTAACAAAAGAAATGTCCCTCGGACAGAAGGAAATAGGCCTTGGAGAGAATCACCACCTAAATCAGATAAGAAGAGTTCTGAGACATCTTGGAAACAACAGAATGACTGGCTGGTGGCAAAACAGAGTAAGAATCAGAATGTAATTTACAAACGTAAACCTTTGCTGACACAACTTAGAATATGAATTAACAAATGTATATCTGGTAAAATCACGAACCTAGATTACCCAGCCAATGGGAAAACAGGGCAGGGGTAAGTTTATGGAGAAAAGTATAAAGCTGTAATGGTGTTCCCATAGATATACTCCTGCTGGCAGGATGCCCACCCTTTTAATTTGAATTAAAAAATTTTCACCAGAGATCCCGTCTCCTAAAAATTAGATTATAATTTCTGTCAGAAATGTCTGAGATATCTGAATCTTTATAATATATTACATTCTTTCATCTCAGACAGAACAGGGAACCTTTATTCAGCATTCATGGGTTGTTTTTTTTTTTTTGTTTGCTTTTTTTAATTCAAGATTTGAAGCATTGTATGAGCAAGTCAGTACTTTCTTTAGAATACTATGTTGATAACAATCTCCCTTTTATATAATCAGGTCTAAAGTCATAGAGGATTCAGTGAGATGACCACCAGGATTTTTTTATTATTTTTAATTTTTCAAACAAATTTCTGTCTCTGGAGGTGGTTCTGTACCGTCATTATGTAGATAAGTAGAAAACTAAAGCCTTGTAAGATTTTTCATAATTTTCTTCCCTTTTCCTCATGAGGATTATAAGGATTATTTTTATAATAATTAAAAGAAGGCTTCCCATATAAATAAACTGTCTATACTGATTTCTTCTCTGAGCTTTCTTAATTCTATACGTATAAAGAACTTGTTCTGTAAAGAAAATACCAATGTCATCTGTCTCACTCCAATTAATAGGAGGTAGAGGAGGTTGTTTTGATATGTGTACCTGACAGCAAGATTAACACACAACAGGTCAAACGTTAGCCCTACCAGTTTATTACAAATCCTAATTGCTTGGGAAGATGGGCAATAGAAAATAGAAAGAAAATGAGAGCAAGAAGTCTTTGTAGGAAGCAAGAGATAAATAGTCACCAGCAGGATTCCAAGTAGCTTGTAGTCCAGATATTGATCTCAAATTGCAATGGGTCATTGTAGATTGTGTTGTTTGGTTGAGAATGACGACTACTTTCACATACCACTCTTAATGAAGGTACAAACTTGTAAGTCCAAAGTGGTCAAGTCAGCTCTCTTTGGAGTGACAGCTCCTAGCTTTTGGATCTCAGCAGGAACTCCTTTGTTCTTCTCTTACAGGCCTTGCCAGCAGATAAGAGTGAGCAGGGAGATGCCCAATTATATAGACAATATCTACACAATATTGTGTAGATATTTTTATGATGAGAGTAATGAAGCTCTAGCACAGGTTGCCCACAGAGGTGGTGGGTGCCCCATCCTTGGAGACATTCAACGTCAGACTGGACAGGGCTCTGAGCAGCCTGACCTAGCTGTAGGTGGCTCTGTTCATTGCAGAGGAGTTGGAAGTAACATTCAAATGTCTTTGCATCCAATTCAAATTATTCTATGTTTATAAGTTTGAGAGCAAAAACAATGATATCAGAATTTCTAAAGGTAAGAGATAACGAGTATTCAAATGTGTCTGCACTTCATAAAATTATGTTTCTATACTTAGTATAAATTACATATACTTTCTCATAGTATTCCACATATATCATATTGACAAACTGGACATTTTTTCACCATTTAAGAATGAACATGTGTCTACTTGGGTCAAAAGATAGGTAAGGAATGTTTTGTATTCCTTCAAAACATGAATATTTTTTGGAAATTTCAGATCAGGTTTAGGCCTGTTGGACCACAATGCTGCCAACTCACCCAAAGGACAACCAGGAGCATTGAAGATAATACTTTTCCTCCTGATGACAGGCCTCCTACAGACAATAATTGTCAGCCCACATCTGTCATTGTGTCAAAACATCAAGCCTGAGCAGTCAGCATCTGAAATACGGCAGGGAAGAATATTTTAGCCTTTCTAACGTTCAGAGTCAATTTAAACTTGACTTGACCTATCTCATCAACTCAGCAGGTATCAGCTTTTTGGTCAGCTGATTCACTCACCTCATATCCCATTTTATTTTGCAGTGCTGTTATGATGTTAGTGCAAGACAGAATTGATAGTGCCCTTTATAGCTGATAGGGCAGATGAAATTCAGGAATTATGCTTTAAAATTTATCTGTAATGTACAAAAAATGCTCATGTTACTGCAGCTATCTTTGCAATCTGTACTGTTTTGTTAGCTCTTTTCAGTTTAATTATTAAAAATATTCATCTTCTTAGAAAATAATATAAATTTAAAAATAATTAATGTAATTTTTAGTTCTGGAATAAAATTCTCAGAACTCCTTGACAGAGACTGATTCCCTGACCTCAAACTTCCTTTTTGTTAGAGGTAACATTCTACACCCCAGACGTTTATTAACAGAGCAGGAATTCATTACAGCACTTATGAACTATTCTGGGAGTAACAGAACCAAGATAGTAGTTCTCTACAGATATACATCTCATGATCACTTTTCTAGTGTACAAAATGATACATTTCCATAGCTGAAACGTTCACAGTGTCTCTCATATGATACTCAAAAGAAAAAACACAGATCTCTTTTCTGTTTTCAGAGGGCTTGGAGAAGCTTCCTCTATTCGGAAAATCTGTGATATTTCATAAACAAGCAATTATCACTTAATCTCAGTCTAAAAAACCTCTTGCTGGAACACACAGGCCTGATGCTTTAAGAAATAGCCCTTTCACAAATTCAGAAAGCTTCACCTGAAAAAAAAAAAAAAAAAAGAACTATGAATTGAAGAAGCTGAATTGGAAAAAAAAAACTACCTGTTAAAAGTGAAGCCAAATTAAAATCGTACAATGAATAGAAGAAAGGTTAGCAATGATAATAACTACAAATCAGGAGGTACAAATTGTACAAATTGAAGAAAACCGGTATGGCAGACAAATCAACAGAACAAAAATATAGCAGAAACCACGTAATAGCATGAGGAGAGTGTTTATAACATACATTCAAAACAGTAGAAAAACTGATTTTAAAAATTATGTACTTTTCATAAGAAAGTAGATAAAAACAGGAAATGCTGGTCATTTCTATTTTATGCTGGGAAAAAAAACAGATGAAGGGAAAGCCAAATCATTTTTTTTTTTTCTAATGATTCAATAATAAAGACTACATAAGAATGTTTCATCCCCATAGCCCAAACCAGGATCGTGTATACAACACCTATGCAACTCTGGGCACTCATTTATGTACTTTACAACTAAAATTAAACTTCCAGCATCTTTGTCCTTGCAAGATACTAGTTTACAATCTAAGCTTCCTTAAAATAATAATAAACTAATTAATTAATTAACATTAAGAATACTCCTACTTTCTTGCTTCTGGATGCAGAGGCCATTTCGCCAATAGTTTACTCCAGTTTATACTTATTTGACTTGTTTAGAAAATTTCAGGGCGGTAATATGAGCATTATATATAAAATTTCTATAATACATAGATTAGGATAATTATTATACATTATCCCGCTATAATACATAGACTGAGATACTTATTACAGCTTTCCTTTTTGTGCCATCTCGAGGTCATCTTTCTCAGTACTTTTCGAAGAAATATTTCTCCAGTAAGCTAATTTACATTATCTGTAATACTTCCTCACAGCTATAGCTCTCAGCAACAGTTAATCTTATTATGCGTATTTCAAGTCACAATCTCCTTAGAATATGATCTGCAGTGACCCTGAAACCATAGAGTTTAAAAAAAAAGTAAGATTGACAGTAGAATTACAATCCTGAACTTCAGAAATGCAAGTTTTAGACTCTTTAAGGCCCTGATTGGCAGCATCCCACATGAAACTACCTCAAAAGTCAAGCTGGCTGCTTTTCAAGGGCAGGCTTCTCAGAGTGCAGAGATGGTCCTTTCTAGTATGCAGGAAGGCAAACATGGATGAACACATAGCTCCTGTGCAAACTTAAATGGAGAACAGAAATATATAGTGGACGCAGTACAAAGACACTGCCTACATATCTAGGCACGGCGTCAGGAAAGCCAAAGTTCAGCTGGAACTAAAAGTAACACGACACGTATAAAAGCAAAATAAAACGTGCGCTGCAACAGCAAAAGAAGAGCTAAGAGAAACATCAAAGGAAAGAGTACCATTTAATCAATTTGGACATGCTCAAGTCCAAGACACCAGATAGAATACATCCAAGGGTGTTGGAGAAGCTGGGCAGTGTAACTGTAAGTCTACTTTCTACCACCTTTCATAGGTGACAGCAAGGAGAGGATCCTATTATTGGAAAGAAGTAAAGGCCACAGCCATCTTCAAGAAAAACAAAAATGGCAATCCATCTTACCAGAGGCTGAGATCAATCTGTGGGAAGTCTATGGAAGAAATTCTCCTAAAAGCTATTTTTTAACATATGAAACAAGAAAGTGGCTGAGTAGCCACTATGCATACGTGTAGGAAGTATTTGCACATCACGCCTGATCAGCTTCGAGTTTTCTGTGGAAAGCATGGGGATGTCAGCAGATTGTGAGCATGGGGAGGACAGCAGATGGTGTATAAACCTGATTTTAGAAAAGCCTTGTCATGTCCCTCTTTCACCAAACTGGCTATGGGTGAGATAATTAGACAATGAAGTGGATAGAAAAAAATGCTGGACCGCCAAACTCAAGGTTTCATGTACTGTGGTGTAAAGTCAACACACAGGCAGTAACTGCTGGGGTCCCTCAGGAGTTGGTTCTGGGACATTAATGATTAACCTTTTTAATGATAAACTGGAAGATAAGTCAGAGGACACTCTTATGCAGTTTGCTTTTTGCAATGGGGAATCAGTACACTGTAGGGCAAAGTTGCTCTTCAAACAGGCTGGAGAAGCAGGCTGACCAGAACCTCAGACAAGCAAGTTCAACCAAGTCTACAGCTCAGTAGATGACAGGAACTACTCCTTACAATGCTAAAGGCTGGAAGCTGACTTATCTTTTGTTAATTACTGCAGTAAATAAAAGCTTACACAATGTTGTAGCTGAGATCATAACCTAGCTTATTGTACCCTTTTATACCAAAAGACAAATTCGTATTGGGACCAATTGGTTTTCAAACTCAAAAGTACAATTTGAATAATTTAATACTGATCTAGATTTTTGTAAATTAGTTGTCTGCTACTCTATGAAGTGAGAGCAGTGCTCCTATGTATTCTAATTAATTTACTGCAGTTGAAATCTTAATGCAGTACATTAAATCATACTTCCTTTTCAGAATCTTTAGGAGATTGTAAACGTTAAGGTTACCCAATCTGGAGAAGACAGTCCTCTCTTTCAAGCAGACCATCATATGAATTCTACACGGCAAAAGGGGAATACTAAAAGAAAGAACATTTGAGATTAGAAAAAAAGATGATCCTTCAAAATAAAGGTAGAATGTGCCCTTCAGTTGTTTGTTTGGGTTTTTTTAATTATTTTGTATATTCCTAGGAAGTTTAGAAATATGTAGCAGCACTACCATCATAAATTCTACTCTTGCTTCCACGAGTGAAATTTTATTTCCTATTGTATGTTTAAATTAGTGCAAGCACTAACATCCTTTATTGTTTTCTATGACCTAAATAAGTATCCAAAGGTGGAATTTCCATAATTATAAACATAGAGCAAGAAAGACACATTAGCAAATACCTAGCAGAAAAGTATTCTCTTTTTAATTCATTGCTCTAACCTGTTGGCAGAATTATTCAATAATATAGTAGCCCAGATGCCACTTTAGTGACAGAATCATCTAAATTCGGTGGAAGTTTAATAGGGAACAGTTAGAGGAATTATTCTACATTTATGCTTGTATAGCTGGCAGCTGTACAAAGTGGTATTTAGAAATGAGTGGTTGTTTTAAGGAAAAGTTAAGATGAATAAAAAAAAAGATCATATGTTGATTCTAGGTGGTGTATGGATTCAATACCCACAAGTAATTTAGGGGGAAAATGTAGAAGAATCTGAAATCCTATACAATTTCTATAATATTACTTTCTCTAAAGTTTATATGTTTGAGAAGAAATTCAGTCAGACACCTGATGGGAGTTTAAGCATGTAATTTTTTTTTTTTTTTGGGAATGCTAATTCTTTAGAAATCAGTTCAGAGGATTAGAATGCTCAAGGTTAGTGTGGACCACTAAAATGAAAATCCATATCTGAGAGTAACCATTTCCTCACAGACAATGCAATTTAGGTTGCTTTATCAGCTGAAAGTGTGTGTACGTACACGTGCATATGCACAATGAATGAAATATTTTACAAGAAATGAACTATTTTTAAGCAACTATTTCTGTAAAAACTGCAAGCATAAGCATATTTGCATTAAACATGTACATACCTGTCAGGCAGACTATTGCCCTAAGCCAGCTCCTGGCCAAAGGCATCAAGCTGTATCTAACATGGTACTGCATCCAAGCTAATAAACTCACCAAGCGCATATAGATAAGAGCAGGCTGGCTTGCATTAGGGCCAGAGAGTTTTATTTCCCAGGAAATAACTGTCTATGTTAAGAAAGAAAATGCTGTGCTCAAAAACAGTGACAACTTTTGGCATGTATTGAACTTGATCTTCCCAAAATACCAAAGAATACACACAGATTAATGTTGTGTAAACAGACAAGCTGCACTGAAATCAAGAAATTGTGGCAATGTCAGAGATTGTCACTTTAGAGGGTCACCACATGAAAACAAGAGCTGGAAAGTAAATATTTCCAAGTGCACGTATAGCAGAATCAATAAGTTATTCACAGGGGAAAAAAAAGAAAAAAATAGGAAAACTGATATTTCATTTTGTTAAAACATCGTGTTTAAAGGCTTCATAAAGTTATGTAAAGGGTTCACATGCTGGTTCAGCCTGGTTCCGTGACAACTGTACACTTGTGAAGCTAAAAGGTTTTATCTTTCCCTCTGAGCAGAAAACGGAAAAACTCAAAGTAATGCAAAGTCCTCTGGGGTAATTATCTTCTGAGACAGATATACCCAGTGTTATCGATGATCCATGGAGCAAGAGCACTAACTATTTAACTCCCAGTGCATAACATGATGTTATGATGTGGAATGCCAGTAACAAAAAAAATCATAAAACTATGACAAGTTTTAATACACTAGCGCTTCTCTACATTCAAATATCTTCCTAGGAAATAATAAGGGAAGTTTTAGTTCCAACATTCACATTTTGAGATAGGATTTGCAGTCTTTCCCCTTTCTATTTCAAAATGTTATAATAAGCAGCAAGTTGATAATTCTGTTTTTAGAAAAAATAAGAAAGTACACACGACTCTAACCCCACTGTACTTAAGGCTTTGCTGTCTCCTATTCTTCTCCACTTCTCTTGTGATCTGTTAAACAAGAGCTGCAATTGAAGCAGTTACAATTCAAGGGGAATACCAAGTCTCATTTCACGGTATTTGGGAATCTGTTGGCTATCTCCATTGTTTTCATCCTGTATATGATTCTCTGAACTCTATAATGGTCATACACATGCCTCTATCAACATATACATATGAAAAAGAGAAAGAATACATGATTGCCCAATGCACTACGGTCTTGAATTACAAATTTATATTACCTACAAATTCCAATTGCTTCTCAACATAATGGTAACCTTCTTTTAAATAAATATTTAACTTCTTAAAGCAGTTAACATTCAAAATCAGACTCAATTATGCGAATAATTGAATGACTAAATTGTTCCATTTAACTAACTTCTGAAACCTTAGATTTGTTCCTCTACATCAAAAAAAAGTGATGAATCTCTTTAAACTCTTCATTTTTCTTCCTTCAGGAATGACACTTCTTTTGTTTACTTTTGCAAAACTTTTTCAAGTTCAGTATTCCAGTCACTGCAACTCTCTCAATCTCTAAATGTTAGGGTGAATTGTAGAAAAAAAAGAAATTAACTTAATTTTCTGTGTTTTGTGATTTTATACAAACTAATTTACATAATTCATAGGAGAAAATGTTCTTCATTAGCTTCTTTACTGAGAGAAGAAATGCCTCATTAATTTTAAACACATCAATCTGAAAATGCTATCCATGTCAGACAGGATGACGACTGACATTTCAGACAGATATTACAGGGAGTACAATGAACTGCACCGAAAATACAGTCATTCTTTATTCACTATCATTTGAATTTACATTCCTGTGTGTAGAAGTACATGCTTATAGGTAATATGAAAGCTTTGCAAACCTTATGATTAACTGTCGTGTTAAAAAATGAAAGAGAACTTGGATTCAGAAACTCTTACAGAGATGCATAAAATACTGACTTTATATATCTCTAAAGTAGTCAGTGCTGTCATTTCATTGCTTGCCTTTGGTCCACACATTCTAGTCACAGAATACTCCACGTTGGAAGGGTTCCAACAAGGATCATTGAGTCCAGCTTCTGACTCCACACAGGACCATCCTGTGCCAGAGAGTATTTGTCCAAATGTTTCTTGAAATTAAGCAAGCCTGGAGCTATAACCTCTTCCCTAAAGAGCCTTTTCCAGTGAATAAATAACTGACTAAATTATCTCATTAGCAGTCATTAAGATAAAACTATTTTCTAATTAATGGAAATTTAAATTTTATACAGATTTTTTGGACAACCATGCTGATTTCATAAATTTATTCAAGGAAAGCTAACTGGAATAAAAGGCTTATCCTGGTAAAGGTCCCCTGTTATTAAATCTCAATGTTTGCTTTTGGAATAGGTATCACTAATCTAATGGCAAAGCTCTAGACCCGCTTACATCCTCTCAAATTCTCAGCATAGACTTAACAATATTGTCTGCTGCTATGGTCGCATGGCAATTCATTCTTTTTTCATTCTCATTTTGCCACATTCTGGCTACCCCATGAGATCAAGTGTTTTGTCCAATGAGTCTAACTCTATAATCAGAGCAGTAGTTTTAGTAAATTTGCAGTGTAGGATTTTAATGGATACACTAATCAATACTGAACAAGCAATGATTCTTTTTCCTCATTCAACAGCAAGGTCCTGTATTTGGGTTAGTACCTAGCAATAGGTACTAGCATATAGCCCATACCATCAGCCTAGTAAAATCAAAATCAACCAAAATGCAAAGTTCTCATGGGTATCATTTATAATACTACAGGACTCTTCCCTATCAGCTAGCACTTATTTCACAAATAAACCAGATCATTTCTTTACAGAGAAAGCAATCTAGTTGGTCAGGGTTGATTTATCCTTGGACAAGGGGGAATGGTTTTAAACTGAAGGAGGGGAGTTTTAAAGTAGACATCATGTCACGGTGTCATCCGTGACAGTAACCCAAGGGAAACCGAGAAGGGAGAGAGGAGAGAAAAAGAAACTGCGTCAGTGGCCGCGCGGCCGCCCGAGCAGAGCCGCGCTCCGGGGGGGGGGGGAGGGGGAAACAGCGGGAAGAGATGGGTCTACAAGAAGACAACGGCACGATCTGAGAAGGAACGGTAACTTTACTAAATATAATAAAATTGAACAACTGAGAGAGAGATAAAATTTCCAAACCAAAAGCCGTGAGCTTACGTTAAGGAGAAAACTAAACGGGAAGCACACGTGCTGAACCTCCACGGCAGCCCAGAGGAGCGCGCCCAGGCAGAGCGCCGCCTGCATCCGGTGCGGAGCTCCGCCCCTCTGCTGCTCCCACAGCATTAACTCCTTCACTGCTGCGTGATGCTCTGATGTGGAATACCGGCATCAACACCACAAAACCACAACACATCAGTAGGAAGCTGTTCACTGAGAGGGCGGTGAAGTGCTGGAACAGGATGCGCAGGGACGTTGTGGATGTGCAATTCCTGGAAGTGTTCAAGGCCACGCTAGATGAGGCCCCAGGCACTCTGAACTGATGCCTGATCTAGTGGTTGGTAACCCTGCTCACACGGTGTGAGTTGGAATAACCTTTTACGTCTTTTCTGACCCAAGCCACTCTGATTTCTGTCATATTTTTCTTATCTATGGAAATTATTTGCATGTGACTGCAATGCTACATTTTATCAACCTACTAAGTTATCAATTTGTCCCACGTAATTTCTAAAATCTGATCATTTTAGAGCTACATTCTTTCTTGAAGTCATTGGAAAATAAGTTGCTCTTTTGCTTATTTTTTCCCCCCCATTAAACACAGCATAGGAATATCAGGACTGCACTTCTGACAACAGTTTAAAGACCTAACTGAATGAAGAGAAGTTGTGGAATCAAAAATATTTTCATAATACATACAGATGTCAGCTAGGCAAGCTGTTTTGAAGATATCATCTACATAAATTGATATATGAAAGGAAGGAATAAAAGAAAAAGAAAAGGCTGTCAATGCATCTGTAAAAGCACACCCCCACAACACCTTCCTGTAGTCCCTATGGAGGCTTGCTCATCTCTTCTAACATTAGAAGTCACACTGTGTTACTTGATTTGTTGCAAGTTAACTATTAGGCAAAAATATCAAAGGGGGTTAGAAAAACAATTTGCACCTGGTATATGGGAAAACAGTAATTCCCAGAGAAGTAAAAAATAACAAAAAGTAAAATAAGGTTTTTAAGGAGAAAAGTACAGTACTATTTTAAGGTAATTATAGAATTACTTTGACATCTACTTTCCAATAGCCATGTTAGATTTGCTATTGATATAGAACGAGTCATTATTTTTGTCTTGACTCAACAGCAATTTATTAATTTATACATAAAAAATAAACAAGTCAGACAACGTTTTCATTTGTGATCTTCATATAAATTGAAAAATTTCTAACTACTGATAATCTGTAAATTGTTAGCAGCTCAGTATTCCATCTCTACTGTTCTATCAAGGCTGGTTATCACTTCTCTATAGATATAGTCTTTAATGAATAAGGTCTATTCAAACAAACTTTTACTCCCACTACAGATCTCTCAAGTAAAACCTGCTACCAGGCTACTAATTTATGTAAGTTTGAGGGAAAAATGTATCTGTACATACAAGTAGGGGAAGGGAACAAAAATGATTCAAAGAATACTTCTTATTTAAACATTCATATTCATCCATCTCATAATCAGCTTGATTGTTTCTGCATTTATCAATATTTTTCCTGTAAGGCTCATAACTGGATGTCTTATTCTAGAAGTAACCCAGCAACTCAAACTACAAGCAATGGCATCTCCCATAATGAAGAACAGCTTAGTATCTTTTACAGAATCAAAGAAATCTTAGAAGTCAAGCAAATGACTGGTATTCAGAAACAAGCCCCCCCTTTCTCACTTAACTTCCCAAAGAACTCAGAATTAATAAAGCATTGTTCTTATAATGTTCTTTCAGGAAGAGCACAATGCTGACAACAGCAGCATTCTTCTAATGCCCAAATTCATAACAAGAGACAGCAATCATTTTTTGCAATAGTTGTGTATGGAATACACATCAGCAACTCTAAATGGATATAAAGCACTGCATTTCACAGTTTGGTACATACTTTGAACTAATTTTGCAGGAATTTGAGTGCCTCTGAAGTTATGAAATTCGTAGGTTCCACAAATTCCATTAATATATGTACTCTACCCACTGACAAAAGTGAAAGCAATTCTTAACCAACTTTCTTCTCTCATATTTCAATTTTTTTCACACGCACTAATGCAAAAATAACATATGGCATATTCCACAAATATTCTGGCATTCAGTTTATGATGAAACAACTATGGAAAACTCCAAGCTGAAAAGAACTTTTAAGTGAAATGGTTTTCTTTTAAATCAAAACCAAAATTGACAACAAAATGAACTTTGGCAATTAGATGTAACTTACTGGAGTCTAAAAATCAGAAAGCAAATCATCCAAATATCAAGTGACTTCAGCACTTAAAATAACCACACATACAATCAATTTTTCAGCAGCATATGAAACAGAAAATAGATCTCAACCGCACTAAAGTAAAAAAGCAAATTTATAGCAAATCTTTGAAACTAAAAATTGTAACCTCAGCTCTCCTTTGAACTCAGATGCCTCAGGGAAGACTACTCAGGTGATCTACTTGCATACATAAGGTTTATGGGGAAAAAAAAAATAGCCTTCCACATCAAAACTACTTCACATATAAATCTCCAGTTCCAATTTGATGAAATATTTTAAGAAATATTAGAAAAGAAAGAAGTATATAGAATGAGAGAATTCCGGAGAGAGAGGGTAAAATAATGAAATAGATAGAGGCAACAGAGAGTGAGAGAGAGCTTGAGATTTGGATGACCAAGGGAGAGGGTCAACTGAGAGTAAACTAGCCAAGCTTCAGTGATGAACACACATGCCTCATTTTCAGGGTATCACTGGGACTGTGTCCACATATATACACCCTTAGTCTATGCAGTTAATTATACATGCCAAGGGAATCATTGTAAACAGGAGCCCAGAAAAACAGGGCAGTCTTCAAACTAGACAACTAAAGAACTACTTATTTGTGATAAACAACCATCTTTGCTAAAAGTAATGAGGCAATTAAGTTGCACTCAAACACTAGAATATACTGATAGCAAATTATTTATTGGGTTTATGTAGCAAAGGGACATAAGAAATGACCTCTGTGAGCAGAGTGCAGCAACTGCCCTACGATAGATCAGAGCCAGCTCCAGCTGCTCCAAAAGGACCAACCACGGTCAGAGCTGAGCCACGAATGATGCTGGATGTGCTCCGAGAGAGCAGATTCAAGAAAGGGAAAACTTCTGGATGACATCAGCTTGGAGAGGAAGGAAAAAATGTGAGAGATACAACCCTGCAGCCACCAAGGTCAGTCCAGAAAGAGAACAGAAGCTTCTCCAAGAGTAGAGCAGAAGGTCCCTGCAGCCCAGGAAAGGCCTCTGGTGGAGAAGGATGTCCCTCTGCAGCCCATGGGCACCATGCAGAGCAGATCTCTATGTGCAGCCATGGAGGAGCCCATCATACAGCAGTGATAGAGGCCTGAAGGAGCCTCAGCCCATGGAGAGCCCCCACAGGAGCACCCTGGGCCCGAGCTGCAGCCTGTGGGGAGAATACAGCACTGGGGCAGGAAGGACAGGGGAGTTCCTGCCCATGGGGACCCATGCAGTACAGTGCCTGAAGGGTGGGCCCTGTGGTATGGACCTATAATGGGGAAGTACTTGAAGAGCTTCAGCCTGTGGGAAACCCACACAAGGTCACTTCATGAAGGACAGAATCTCACAGGAGGGATCCCACACTGGTTAGAGAGTGACCATGAAGGAACAGCAAAGATGAAGCGTTGCAGACTGAATGCAACCACCATTCCCTTGCACTATTTGGATAGTTGATCTGAAAGAAACGTGGTTTAAGTTCGCTTTGTTTCTTACTGTTCTGTTATCAATAGGCAATAAATTTTATTAACTTCCTTGTGCTGAGTCCATTTTGCATATAATGGTAATTAGTAAGGGATCTCCCTCTCCACAGCTCAATCCACGTACTCCTTCTTTAGACTTGTATTTTCTTGCAGTATCCTTCTTAGATGGACGGGCAAGAGAGCAGCATGGTGATGAGATATCTACCAGTGTTAATCCACCATGCTTACAGTAAGAGTGGTTTCTAAAACGAAGAATTTTCCCTTTCTATAAGGCTCAAGTGGATTAACAGAGTCCAATTGGACACTGCTGCTTAGTGTCAGCACAAATTACTCTCTAATGTAGCAGACATGTTAAAGATTTGGTGAGCACTGCAGAGACATAACATATTCAGAAAACACTGTACAATAATATATCCAATAATTAAGGACAAATAAAATGATTGCTATAAATGCTCAGAAAACAGGAATTACAGAATCTCAGAATGTTTTGGGTTAGAAGGGACCTTAAAGATCATCTAGTTCCAACACCTACCTATAGGAAAAGGACACCTCCTTCTAGCACATGTTGCTCAAAGTCCCATCCAGCTTGGCCTTGAATGCTTCCAGGGAGGGGACATTCACACTGATATCACAAAGGTATCTTTTGTAGGGGATATAAATCTTTTTAGGGATTGGTTTCTAAAACATACTGTAGTAAGACTATATTTTCAGGTAAACAAAATAACTGTGCTTCTTAATCTTAGCACAGATGAGTATGAACTTTGCTAAATAAATAAGCATGACAAACTACTTTCTAAAAGCGTGTATATATACATATATATATACACACACACACAAAGTTAAAATTTTAATTAAAGCAGCAATGAGGAGAAGCTTTTCCATGTAGTCACATTTGCCTGTTGCTTAAATGCACTAATTTGTAGCTCCCTTAAAATGCGAGAACTAATTTGGTGAATTATGTTACTGCAAGCACAAGAGAGAGAACAGATAATCAGTCCATGGTACACATGTTTGTTGTGAGATAACTCTGACTTCTCTCTCATGGAATATGATGAAACATGTTTTAACTTCTCCCTGAAGACAACAACCTAAGATATGTCCTCCATTGCTGCAAACTTGAGCCAGGTCATTATTCACTAAACACCTTAAACAATACCAGTCATCCTTGAGGAGAAAACACACACCACCGACACAATACTTATAAACCATGTGCACAGGATTTGTTGTTCTGTGCAAAGTAAGAATCGCCAGTATTTAAAAAGTGCCAGCACAACCATTATATTGGGTACTGTTTGGCACTCCCTCAGAATATCCTAGCAATTGTTAGGTTTAACAAAGACAAAGAATCAAAACATCTTGATTAAAAAAATTAATTTATCAGCTTTTTTACTACTTCCCTTTCATTAGAGTGTCCTCACTGTTAACCTGTAGACCCTACTTACAAGATTTTATTTCCAAAGATAGTTCCTTGCTTTTGAAGTCCACAACTAATACTGTCAAAACACTTGCAATGTGACTTTGCCTTCAGATCCAAGATCACTTCAGACCCTCAAGCCTTCCTGCTTATTTAAGATAGACAATAGTTTTAGCCTAATCAGGAGCCCCATGTAGTTGCCAAAGAGCTTTAAAATATTTCTAGCCATTCTGAAGTCCAGAAGCAGAAAGCATTAAGTAATCCCACTGAAATCACAGCTTTAGGGATTTCTCAGTTGGTCCACATTCCTTCAAGGCTATCTAATGAAGTTGATCCTGAGAGTTTCACCATCCAGCTCAACTGGCTTCACAGTCAAGATCATTTGTAAGCCTTTGTCCTGGACCTTTCAGGATGTTTTTTTTATCCAACATTACTACTTTTCTGAAATGCTTAACTGTGTAACAAAGCCCAGAACTTTTTCCAGATGTTTTCAAACAATCTGAAAACCAAATCCTTTATTAATATCTATTTCCTGGATTTCAAAAAGTAGATTCTCATTTCAGATTTATTTTTTTCACTCCCTTTCCAAATGAATATCTATTTTCCAGATTCTTTGCCCTTACTCCACATCTACCATTAGTTCCAACAGCTTCTTCAGAAATGACAGTTCCCAGAAAGCTTTGCTTAAATCAGAAATGCATGTTTATAGTTGATTTTATATGTTAAACTGCCTCTGAAGGAGCAAGCACAAACGTTTATGGACTTTCAAAATAGCTGTAAGGATTCAATCATCAAATCTGACATTTTTTTCCAGAAAATTGTTATAATATTATGCAGAGCACCTCCAAAAATTAAAAAAAAACCCAAAAACTATATAATAAAATTAGAAGTTACAGTTTCTTTCATCGAGAAGTTTTGTATGATTCACCATGACAGATATAGTCTAAGGTTTTTGGTACATTTCTTTTTCATACATCTCTTTTCTTGCAACTTGCGTAGAAATCTGTTTGGATATATATAATTACATGCTTATGGCAGGCTTAGAAGCAATTACAAAGTTATCACATCAACAGATTATTTTCTATAGAAAAATCTCATGTTGTAATATTGAAAATGAACTGAAAAGGTAAAAATACAGCATGCAAAGTATAGTAGAGTAATAACATGTTAAAATACAAAATGTAATCAAAACTATGCAAGTAAATGTAATTCTAACACATTGTGTCTACAACAGTATATTTATTCAACTTCATTGTGTACTGAAACTCTTGTATTTAGCATATGCATGTTTTCATAGTAACTATGTAGAGACCTTGATTTTGGCACTGACTTTTAGAATTCTGGAATTCAATAGTACTTCAGAAGAAGGATAAAAAATGATACCATCAAGCATAATTGGACCAGAAATAAACTCACCTACACAACTGGCAAAGTCATGAACATCTGAATTCAACAGTAAGTAAATTTATTTTTTAATCATTCTTGTACTTTATACTTGACTCCAGAGAGGATTTCATTAAACAGAATGTGAAGTTTTCTTTCATTACTACCACAGATAACATTTTTCAGCCAGGAAAAGTAATGGGCTAATCTTGCATTTGGATAACTATTTTCACTATTAGACAATGAAAAACACACAACAATAATAATTACGCACAGTTATTATTACCATGTTAGTTGATTGAAGGTGCTTTTATGGCTTAGAAATATATTTTCTATCATAAAAAACAATGGTATATTAAGACCTTTTCTGAATGAAATAGAAATATTTTAAACAAAAAAAAAAAAAAAAAGGAAAGTAAGGTAGTTTCCTGTAAGGTTGCTTTTTATAATATTTCTGCACACCTTTCAGTGGTGGATTCCAACCACTCATTCCCCTAAATCTTTTGGACCACTGCACAAATATCAGGACAAGGAGATATTTATTAGTTACTGAAGCAATATGCCTGTCACACATTGAAAAGAAAGCTATAACACACTGTGTGTTTAGGCTTTATCATTAACTATCTCTTATGAGCAATAGCATTTCCCTAGATCAAGGAAACAGTAAAGAGACTTGCCACTTTTAAAACTGAAATGTTTCTGTTCATATATCAAAGTTACATTTCTTTTCCCTTCAGGTTCCAGCTCCACAGATACCAAAGTTATTGGTTTATCTTTATTTAATGCATGATTCAACAAAGCAGCCCCCACATGGAATTCAAATCAGGCTGGCAGGATTACTCAGAAGGCAGACAAAGGTAATATGAAATACTAACAGAATAAAACTCTGAAGTGAAAATAAGAATGGAAATAATCAAGAACCAGAATAAAAAGCAATGATTTCTTCAGTCCCCCTTGCAGTAGAGATATTACATCCTAAATATTCTAAATGTTCATTTTACTGTTGGATTGTTTTGGCACTGCCTGTGAATTTGTTACATAATATTCTGCATTGGTAGGATTGTCTCAAAACAGCTACTAAGGTTTAAAGGTGAGCTGTATGAAGGAAGATGAGCCAGCAAAAAGGCAGAGTCAGGAAAAGCGCCTTTTTACAAGGTCCCAGGATAGCCTGAAAAGTTGTATTGGAAGGCCTGCATGAGTATCACTCCCCTGAGCTCCCTTCTCTCCAGGTTACAATTAAGCCATAAGAGCTGCAGTAACACTATGATGTGTTGCTCCTCCTTTCCTTTCTTATTCTTAAACATGCAAGATCCTATAGCAGAACAGTCCTGTACTAGCTGGATGAGAATACAGAAGATTCCCTTTGTAGTTAATTTGTGATTTTGTACAACAAGCAAAAACTCCATAAGGAAAGTTACAGTTAGCTCTTCACATACAGATTATAGACAGCGCAGAGAATGAAGAACAGCTTATTGGAGACTGCAGACAAGCTCTCAACATATATAAAGTCTAAAGCAATATCTAGCACAATGTGTTTTGATGCAATCTGACTCCTATTTTATCTCATCTTTTAGCTTTACTAAGTGTAACAGTCAGATCCATTATGCAAGGAATCACATTCATGAATTTCCCGTTATGCTTCAAGAAAATCAGAGCAACAGGGAATACTGAGTAAAATGTAACATAGTGAAGTAATAATAAAGTAAAAGTCTTACTTTAGGCATTAGGAGCGTAATTAGCTCGCTCGTATTCCCAAAGTAAGATGCAGATTCCTGTAAAGCCTTAATACACAGGTCAGTGGTCACCCAAAGAACAAAGTCTACAAAAAATGAAATAAATGCAATGAAGGTTTCTAGTTCTAAAGTAATCGAATATAAAAAATATTCAGAGAGATGGGTTACAGCCTGAAATGCAACAAAAACTCTTCAGGAAAGGATACTTGTCTAAAAAGAATTCATGTAGGAAGAGAAATTTTTCTCTCAAAATTTTCTGTCTTAACATGGATAAACAGAACATATTTCAAATAAATAGATATTTTGAACTAGTTGCTAATACTAAAATAAAACAAAATAGAACACATGCTGACATTTCCACAGTACAAGCATATGAAACCTGTGGGCCACATGTAGCCCAGCTTGGGCTTGGACTGCATCCTGTGCCTTCTGCTGCCAAATCATGGAGGAGGACATAGGGACAGTGCTAATAAATAATATGGCACTGTGTGAATTTGCAAGGAAATCACAACAGTTTTCAAATATTAGAGTTTGAAAAACATGCTGCAAAATTCAATGCATTTCAAGGAATTCTTCAGAAAGACAAAATGGCAGAACTGAAAAAAGTCAGGCATCTCAAGAAAGTTCTTATAACAAAGTTTGAGTTTTATCTTTTAAAAAATATTATTTATGATAGCAAATCTGATTAAAAATAAAAAATCCCTGATGTTGAGTTTGTTAAGCAGTGTATGTAAAGCAGGGCAGATATAATGTGTTGTGATTAAGAAAAAGATCCTTCCAAAACTGGTTTGTCACACCAGAATACAGCCAGGTGATTTGAAGAAATAGCAAAAGCTACCAAAAACAAATTTAAAAAAAAATTAAAAATGGAAATTAAAGCTGATAATTTCAAATTTTATGCTTTGGTAACAAATGAAGGTATCAGTGCTACAGATATGGCTCAACTTGCCATTTTCATTACAGGTACTGATAATACATTGTCACTGAGGAAACTGCTTGCATCAGAAATAGTGCTTCCAGCAAGAAGAGGGAAACAATCAGCTCTCTGTATTCAGTTCTGGTGAGGCCACATCTCAAATATTGTGTTTAGTTTTGGGCTCCTCACTACAAGAAGGACAGTGAGGCCCTAGAGCATGTTCAGAGAAGGGCAGCAAAGCTGGTGGGAATCTAGGGCACCATGAGGAGAAGCCGAGGATATTGGGATTATTCTGTCTGGAGAAGAAGAGGCTCAACTATTCCTTGATACTCTCAACAACTACCGGAAGATGGGTTGTGCTGAGGTGGGAGTCTGTTTCTTTCCCCATGTAACTAGCATTAGAACTAGAGGGAACAGCTTCAAGTTGTCCCAGGAGAGATTCAGGTTGAACATTCAGAAAGACTTCTCCGAGAACATTCAGACACTGGAATGGGCTGTCCAGGGAGGTGGCAGAGTTGCTGATCCTGGAGGCATTTGAGAAAATGTTTAGATATACTGAGGGTCATGATTTAGTAGGAGATATTAGTGATAGGTGGATAGTTGGTCTGGATGATCTTGGAGGTGCTTTCCAACCTTACTGATCCTATGATTCTAAGAGTACCTGCAAAAGCTTTAAAAACTGATAACATCACACAACCTGTCATCAAAAACTATGAATTTCATGATGTGCAAGCGACAGAATCATCACCAATTCTAGGAGTTCCTTAAAAGAATACACTCGAATTATGGGGTCATCATTTACTTTTCTGAAGGAAGGTGGCCGAGTCAGGACAAAATGCTAGAAAAATTTTACAATTTGCAAAGTTATATCAAGTCCTTTATAGAATTAAATGGAAAATTTGTGCCAGGGTGTGAACATTAATAATAGCTCACAGATTTAGCATTTTTGGTAAATTTGACTGCTCATTTAAATGTACTACATGTGTATTCAAGGGGAAAATCACCTTACCTGCGCTTTGTTTCGAACAATAACAGCAATCAAAATGAAACTTAAATGACGACAAGCTCAAGTTATAGCAAACAATTTCATGCATTTTGATACATTGCCTGAAAACAGGCCTGTGAACAGTGAAAAATATGCAGCCATGCTTTATGTTTTGATGCAGGAATTCGAAAATATGTTTCAAAATTTCCAAAAAAATAATCTTTTTTTTTTTTTTTTGCATATTTGCAACTATGTATGAATTTGTTGTCATCAGTTTATTACCCCTACTGAAGTGACCAAGTAATATTTTGGGTAAGATACAGAATATTTTAGAAGAAATGTAAAACACACCATTAAACAACAGAGTTGTTGAACTGTTATTATTTGCTTTCATGATTATTCCAACTTTACTTCCTCTCTCCTGGCCACAGGCAGATACTAGAACATTGCAGAATAGTTTTAAAGAACATATTCCTTTATTAAGTTTTTACTGCAAGCATTTAGCAAGGTACGTTGCATTATTTCAGTGATTTGATGGCCCCGGGCAGGATCTAGTACTGGATCTGGTACTAGATCAGGCTGCACAGGGCCCCATCCCACCTGATCTTGAACTCCTTCAGGGACAGAGCAACCACAGCCTCTTCCAGATTGTCATCACTCTCTGTAAAGAACTTCCCCCGGCAACCAATCTAAACCTTCCCTCCATAAGTTTAGTCTCATTCCCCTTTACAAGAAATATTACTTGCAGCATTCACTCTAATAATCTGTTTTTTCATGCAATTGTCTGGTTACTTTGTTTTTCTCTATGAATGGCTAATATCAGTTAGTGTGGATTAATGATTGAAACTTCATAAGTTCATAAGTTCATAAGTTCATAAGGTTGGAAAGGACCTATAAGATCATCTAGTCCAACCATCCTCCTATCACTATCTCTACCCAACTACTAAATTAAGTCCTTTAGCACCTCATCTAAACGCTTCTTGAACAGCGCTAGGGATGGTGCCTCAACCACCTCCCTAGGCAGGCCATTCCAGTGCCTGACCACTGTTTCAGAAAAGAAATGCTTCCTCAGGTCTAATCTAAATCTTCCCCGGCGCAACTTGTGGCCATTCCCTCTCGTCCTGTTGTTATTTATCAGGGAGAAGAGGCCCATCCCCTCCTCACCACAACCCCCCTTCAGGAAGTGGTAGAGTGCAATAAGGTCTCCTCTGAGCCTCCTCTTCTCCAGACTGAACAATCCCAGCTCCCTCAGCCGCTCCTCATAAGACTTGTGCTCCAGGCCCCTCACCAGTTTTGTTGCCCTTCTCTGAACACGCTCCAGGGCCTCAATGTCCTTCTTGTAGTGAGGGGCCCAAAACTGAACACAGTACTCGAGGTGCGGCCGTACCAGAGCTGAGTACAGGGGGATGATCACCTCCCTGCTCCTGCTGGCTACACTATTTCTAATACAGGCCAGGATGCTGTTGGCCTTCTTAGCCACCTGGGCACACTGCCGGCTCATGTTGAGCCGAGCATCAACCAACACCCCCAGGTCCTTTTCCTCTCTACATTCTTCAAGCCATTCTGCCCCAAGCCTATAGCATTGCATGGGGTTATTGTGGCCAAAGTGCAGGACCCGGCACTTGGTCTTATTGAACCTCATCCCATTGAGCTCAGCCCAGCTGTTCAGCCTATCCAAATCCCTCTGAAGGGCCTCCCTACCCTCAGGCAGTTTGACACATCCTCCCAGCTTTGTGTCATCTGCAAACTTACTGAGGGTACACTCAATTCCCTCGTCTAGGTCATCAATAAAGATATTAAACAAGATGGGCCCCAAAACTGACCCTTGGGGGACACCACTCGTTACAGGATGCCAGCTGGACTTAACTCCATTAACCACTACCCTCTGGGCACGGCCCTCCAGCCAGTTCTCCACCCAGAGAAGAGTGAACCTGTCCACACCACGGGCTGCCAGTTTCCTTAGGAGAATACTGTGGGAGACCATGTCAAAGGCCTTGCTGAAGTCCAGGTAGACTACATCAACAGCCTTTCCCTCATCTACCTGTCTGGTCACCCAGTCATAGAAGGAGATGAGGTTGGACAAGCACGACCTGCCCCTGGTGAACCCGTGCTGGCTGGGTCTGATCCCTTTATTGCCATGCACGTGTCGTGTGATCTCCCTCAATATCATCTGTTCCATAACTTTCCCTGATACCGAGGTCAGGCTGACAGGCCTGTAGTTCCCCGGGTCTTCCTTACGGCCTTTCTTGAAGATGGGAGTCACATCGGCAAGCCTCCAATCTTGTGGGACCTCTCCAGATAACCAGGAATGCTGATAGATGGCAGATAGATGGCAGAAACTTAAGTAATAATTTCTACTGCTCACTATAATTCTGCGAACCAACTATTCAGCTGTTAAATATTTTACTTGTGAAATTTCCATATAGAAGGAAGTGCTAAGTAAAAAATAGATATGTTCTGCCTCTTCATTCCACATGCATCAAGGCTACATACACATGTGACAGGGCATGCTTTTCATTTCACCCACTCAATGTTTTCATTTCTCTCACACACACAGTTAGAGAAGTCACTAAATTGATATATCAAGATATCGTGCATTACTGAATCTTTTCAGAAAGAAACAATTTCCTGAAAGATAATCCCTACGCTATCTGTCACAGGCCTAGCACAAAAGCAAGTATTATTTTCTTTGAATAAAATTATCATCTTAAAAAAAAATTACACAGGCAGGTTTGGGGAAATTACATTAACTTTCACATATAGTCCCAAATAAATTCATATTCTACAAGAACAACATTCAAGCTAAAAAAAAAAAAGGAAGGAGATAAGACATTAACCTTTGAGAAAAATTGTTAGGCCGTATTTTCAAAGTAAGAAAAAAGCATCCAAGTCAACAAAGTCAGTGAAGTACGTTAAGTTTCAAACACAAGTTGCTACTCTAGTAAGGAGGTGCAGCTCAGCCCCAGCAGGTCCACTCACTGTTTCCCCACTTCTCCTCCTACTAGTAGGAGAAGTGGGGAAACAGTGAGTGCCCTACGGGCGCACGAAGAAAGCAGAATCATGGCATGCCAAGACCCACTCCATATGTCCCATACAACCCAGTCAGGTTCCATCTCCCACACCTCCCAACCCATGGCTGTTTTCTATTCCTGGCAGACAGTAACAATAGGGGCTGCTGGAGGCAGAAGACAGTAGTTCATCAAGTTTGCTTAATGCTGTATTACTAAACTTGCAAACCCCACATAACTGACATTTGTTGACAGTCAACCACTACTCCAGTATTGTCTTCTCCAGTCCCCCTCCTTCCCTTCATCCTCCTGTTTCTCCAGCCCATCACCATCCTTCCATTCACTTCAGAGGGATGGAATATAGAAAATAAAACTATAACAGTCTCAAGGATCTTATGATAGGAGAAAGAGAAGGTTGTAGCTGCCCAGCAGAATTAGAGATCCTGCTCCAGTGAATGGAGAACAAAATAGTAATTGCATCAGAAAATCTCTCTGGAGAGAGACACACTAATCACATAAGAAAGTACTAGAAAAGGAATTAATCCACGTATCTCTTTGGGACATTGGCAGACTAGCACTATTATTGATATACACCCTTAGTACAGACTACCAGGTGAGGAAACACTTTCCTCCCTCTCCACACTTCCATTACAACTCAAGATTCAGCCACTGTCTTAACTATTCTCATTGTCAAACTAAGGAACACTTCAATACCTGTTCTCTTCAATTGTGCTCACGATTGGTGGACCACATGAATTAGCAGTCTGTTCTGCCTCTAGAAATCTGGTTGGTTTACAGTGTCTATGGGTACTAGCAATTACAGCTGAAGACTTAGTGTTGTTTACCCCATTTCTTCCTCTCAAATTTCTCATCCCATATTTCAGTTCAGCAGAACTTTGTCATTCCCTTTCTAGCTATAACTTGCAAAAGTCAACTGTTTTATAACTTGGTATCCAATATGGGTTATAGCATAAATGATGCTTCTTGGAAAGATTTCTGACTGCCTATACTTTTTCAAATTAGTTGATTGTATAAGCCTGTTAAAATTAAAATTCCTGTGGCTGCGAGGGCACCTAGTGGCAACCTGCACTTCATTGTATAAACTAACTAATTGTTAGTCACCAGAGGTTTATATTCTTTAACAGATAACTCTATTCTATTGATCCCATAACAAACATTCAACTCTGCAAAACAAAAGTTTATACTAAAAAGCATAAAAAATAGTAATTTAATATAATAATTGAACATAATACACTAGCAATTCCAGTGCCACAGAATCACTCTCACTCACACTTCACATTTATTTATAGGAGCTGAAAAACAGACTCTGATAATAAAAATTTGTATCCTGTTTGCCCTATGAGAGCCAAATACTCTCAGCAAGATACAACTAAAAACATTCTATATTTAGACCTTAGAAACTAGTCACTTACTTTAAAATTTAGACTTCTCTTGTCAAATGAGACTACCACAGGTTTTATGGTTTTCTTCTGTTGAATCTCTGCTTACTCACTGATATTACTGCCTGTATCTTTCTGCTAATTTTCACTTTCCTTATTTCTGCCTGGGGCTCTTATGAAGAAACATATCCAGATCTTTTTCAACAAGCAGTCTGGCTAGGTATCCATTCTACTGAGTAAAATTCCAGAGGGGTGGCACATATGAATTCTTTACTTGCTCTTCCCATAGTCCCTAATGCTAATTTCTGGCCTGCAGATTACTAGGTGGCACGTTCTATGTCTCAAAAGATACTCACACTTCAATTATTCATTTTCTGACCGCCTATAGAGCTGCTGGTAGACACTTCATGATGCACTCACACCATCAGAGCACTAATTAATCAATGCCAGATTGACTAATTTTTATGAGCTTGTGTTTGGTTGTTGGTTTATTTTTCCTGTTTGGTTGGGTTTTTTTGTGTTTTTTTCAGGTTGCTTTTTGTTGTTATTATATATATATATATATATATATATATATATATATATATATATAAAATTTACCTGGATATAACCAGCAGCAAGCAGTAGCAATATGCCTATTCCAGCTCCACTGAACCATGCAGATCCCAAATGCAGATTAGAAGGCTAGTAAGATGCACTTCAATTGTTCTCTAAGATTCCAGAGAAACAGAAGAACTGTAGATTTTTCTATAGCAATACCACACACTTTTATAGTGTTTATGACCATTAAAGTCAAGATCAAGCTCAACATTTAAATCCTGATAAATCCCAATTATTTGATGCTGCACTGAGACCACCAGGGTCCACCTGTAAAAGCCAGAGTTCAATAATTCCCTCCCAGCAGCCACAGAGCTCTGGAAGGTCAACCTGCTCCTTACAGACAGGAAGAAAAACCCAGCAGGAACAGTCATTTGAGCAGATTAATTGTACTATCTCAATTACTTCATGTAGCTTAGCACCAACTTTATTTTGCCTTACAACTCTTATCAGTTGGATCTCATCTGATGCTATACAGAAAGTTCCCTGAACTCACTGCAAAAAGCAGACAGGAATCACTGGCTCTTCTGCATGAGAAATTCTGTGCAACTATGTTGTTCCTTCATAAATTTCTCTCCATGTGAAATTGCATGTTGTCACAGGTCTTACTTACGCCTGCTTTTTCAAACAGATATTTGCACCAGAGAGCTAGTACCTTTTATCTCTGTATGGGAATAATTTATGCTTTTGTTCAAATTATTCTATCAATATTGTCTCTCACCATCTTAATGAAGCTTTATGCAGTGGCTATAAAGCAAGAAAAACTAAACTGCCCTTTGAATCTCTCATGTAGAACTGCAGCTTCACCTAGGATCTTCCTGGAAAAGCCAGCTATGTTCAAGAATGCTTACAATCAAAGTCCGCGTTAGGATCACTAAACTGAATATATTTATGTAAAAAAAAAAAAAAAAAAAAAAAAAGGAAAATATTGGTCATTTGGATGACCTGATTTTCTTTGCTCATACAGCTGTAAGATAGTTACTTCATCTACACATGGAAAATACTAAGATATACTCTGTCAGAAAGAAATACCTATAAAAGTACTAGTATAAATAATTATGTTTTGCTCTCTTTCTATATCGAAAGACATAGCCTTTATTGTGGGAATTTGATACTTTTTATTGTACCAGTATTGTACTAGTGAAGAGATAATATTTGTTTGTCAAAAGTGACTTGAAAAGTATTTACTGTACAACTTAAGCATTAGAATTTTCCTCTTTCATGGATTATCTGTATCAAAGGTGGTGTCCTCTCCCTCACAGAAAAGGGAAAGATTATTTCCTGTCTACAATGATGCAAATTTATGAACATTTTCATTTAACAACTGGGCAATTTGTCCAGAAATATACTGTGAGGGACAGTAACAAAAGTCTTGTTAAAGCCTAGAAATATTATGTCCATCACCTTCCCTTCACTCACGTAGCAAATGCCTCTATCATAGAGGAAGATAGAATTGCTACAGCAGGACATTCCCTCGGCAAGCCCATACCAACTCACACTGGAACAGGTTACTCAAGAAAGTTGTGGATGCCCCATTTCTGGAGGCATTCAAGGTTTAGGTTGGATGGGGCCCTGGACAGACTGCTCTAATGGGTGGCAACCCTACCTATGGCAGTGGGCTGGAGCTAGGTGATCTTTAAAGTCTCCTTCCATACTAAGCCATTCTGATTTTATTAAATGCTGACTATTCAATTGCCACTATTCTTCATCTTATTTAACATTCCCACATCACAATCATCATCCCATACATCCTATTTGTACCATCCTATTATAGCATTTATATTACTACAGCAGAAGACATGCACATGAAGGTTCTGTTGCACATCTTCTCATCGTATTTTTAAACTGGTTTCCTTAACAATTTGACAAATTTCACACTGCTAATCCCTCTTCCACCATACAGGATACCTAAGTGAAAGGTAGCAGCCTGGGACTTTTGCTTACCATCCTTATGGCAAGTTTATGAAATGTCTAACGTATCGGGGCTGTCGTGAAAGGTCAGGGATCCAACCTCTTCCACCTTATTTTTTATGCTTCTAGTTCTGGTCCAGTTGAGTAAAATCACAAGTTTTGTGTTTGCTCCTTCACTTAGTATCAAGCTAACTAGCCAACTGGCTCTAGACAACCTAATTAACTTTTCTTTTTTAGTTTAATTGCACTTTTTGCAACACATATGGTTGTCTTAATTCTGCTGGTGGACTTCTACCTGCAGATATATTTTTTTAGAGTTTTGAAGAAGTGCTTATGATTGCCTTTCTCTTGCCCAGATCTACTCCTATTAGACTTTCTATCAATATGAGAGAAATATCTAAAAAAACAGCAATAGGCTGAGGTGCTGCGCACATTCACCAATATTTACCCATATTTACACATTCACTTTATATTCATATTTACATTCACTCATATTTACAGTGCAATCTCTCGTTTTGATTGCCTGCTAATCATTAAATTAGTGCCTTTAACCTTACCTGGTCATGGTGAGGTTTCATCCACTTACAAGGGTATTGCTAGGCCTATTCACATCTCTTTCACAGAGACTCAAGAGGAAGGGACAAAGCAAGCCTTTAGCTGTTTGCCTTTATCAAGCTTCCCAACCACTCTTGGAAGTGCAGGACTGCTACAAAGAAGCAACTTCTGTTCCCAGGATCAAAAAACTCCCTGCGCTTTCATGTGCTCAAAAATAAGGAGCTTTTCCTTCTACTGTTTATGAGCAGAATAGCTGTGCAGACTGCTCTAGTAGCTACATTCTCACCATCATTCAGCTATTGCTTTTTATCATTGCCAGAGCAAGCTTTGTATTTCCTCTTTGAGGGCTGACTAACTCAGAGGCGGAAGAGCCTAGTTCCAGCTATCACTCATCTTACCAAAACTTCTGACAAAAAAAAAAAAATCACGCTCTTGCCATTTAAATTAATTGTAATTTAACTGTTGTATAATTAACAGCAGCACAAGCAAACTAATACATAGAAGAATTGACGTTTTAGATTCCATACTTCCCCTTCTGGGAAGACAAACACTGCTCACAAACAGCCTACTCCATAACAAAACATATTTCAGACTAGGAGTTGTCTACGTGATCTCAAATGTTAACTGTTTGCCCAGAATTCAGGGGTCAGCTTCAAGATTCTCTTTTGTTTCCTTTCTCCCATCAGCATGTACCTTTTATATTTAGCAATTATGCAAAGTCCTTCAGCTTATAAATCTGTCTGCCTGTCTTCTCACTGCAGCTTTTCTTTCTGGTACTGTGCACGCATGAAAAAATTCTTGGATTTAAAATACAGAGAGCAATTATGCAAAGATAGAAAATTATTATTTCAGAGAAGAAACAGGAAATATGAACTAAGATGCCTTCGATTTAAGCCTGAGAAACATCACAGAATACCATATAGAACATGTGTGGAAAATGAAAAGTAATAAAAAATGCTATCACAAGTAAGTTTTCAGTGAAGGAAGACCAATGAAGGATCACAAAACTGGCACAAGCCAGCTTTATTGAAAGAAAATTGAAAACTCCAGGTTGTGCAAAAGACAGTCACATTTAGCTGAATCTAGAGTCAGTCATTAAAAGTAGATATATGCGCTTGACAGAAGAACAGAAGATGCTTCCGATTTCTTTTACTTTTTTTCTTATAATCTCTTTCTGTCTGAAACTATCTTTCCTAGATGGCTAGTTACTGGGTTGCAAATGAGGACAGAAGTTGCCTAAATAACATTAACAGTCTAAGACTCTTCCCTAGTAACGTTCCATTTAAAGAACTTTTACTACATCAGTATTGATAAGTATGTCCTTTGAAAAATTTGTTTTTAATTGTTCAATACAAAAGCACAAATAATTGAGAATAATTGAGAAAAAAGGGTACAACTTGTACCCTTTGCTGATCAAGTTACCAGCTTGTCAGTAACAATAATGGCGCTTCCTAGAGAGCCACAGAAATATTTGTATTTGTCTTATTCTTCGGTAAAGACACTTGTGTTAGTGAAAGCTTTTTCAGAAGAGAAGGTCTGATCACTAGAAATGTATTAAAGATCCTCATGAATTATTTACAGCACAGGAAGTTACCAGGAAGAAAAACAGACCTTATTGCAAATATTAGCAGCCACTGCAATGGATCTCATGACAGCATCAGTTAAGCAATATTGTCCAGGAATTTGCAGGCACAAGTCAGCTGAGCTGACTCGCATACACACCATGGCGGCTGAGCAGGAAAGTGCAGCTGACTGAGAACAGATGAAATTCATTGTTCTGACTCCATTACAACAGAGTCACGATAACAGTGCTTACAGACTTACCAGAAGTTCAAGAGCTTTGATTTACAGGTGTCAAATATTTTTCAGTGGGTACTCAAGCACCAGGACAGAAAATTGAAACCAACAGTTACCTTCCTTTATATGTTGCCTGTGATACACTTTGAACCTAGTCCATGATATCATTTAGTAAGTACTCATGGTACATGAACAAAAAGCCATTTGGAAAACTCAGATTATTTCTCACTACCATACTCAGCTAGTATAGCTAGGATACGCTGAAGAGGTTGAAACTCTATAGCTGTAATTACACCAATAACATCTAAAGGGAATAGGCAAGAGTCCAGGCTCTTCATTTGTTAAATGTGAAGAAGAAATGGCATAAATGCTTTTCAATATAGTCAATGATTACTGATGTTATTTTTCAAAATATATTGGAATAATACTTGGGGACAAAAAAAATCGTTCTGTTTGCACATTCAGTCATAACAAATTTTAAAGGGAAAAGAAGGAGAGAGCAGGGAGAGGTTTTCTTATTTCAGCAGCATCTGACAATTCAGTGAGCTATTTTTGATGCACTGGCCTACCCAGACCACGTCCAAAAAGACTACAGACAACTCATTTTTTATTTAGAAAATGTACACTTAATGGCCTTAGCACCTGAAGTTTTGTCTGAATCAAATTTTATATAGTGCCAGCTTTGGTTTCATTTCATTTGGAATCTGGCAGAAGAGAAGTCACAGAGGGGAAAACAACAGAACTCCACATTCTTTATGTCCTTTCCTCTCACCAAAGCAAACTATGAATTAATTATGAGTCCATATGAAGCCAGTACCTTGGTGACTGAGGTTTACTATGTGTTTTGAAGTTTTATTACAATATTATATTCAGTGATTGTATTTTGCTTGTTTCTGCTTAGATATTTGCAACTCTGAATAAATGTGCATATGTTTTTCCATTTTTTTCTAAACAGATAAATTATGTGAATGTAGTTAATTTTAGTGCTAAATATGTTCTATTGGTACATATTCAAGTAGTTGCTCAGGGGAAAAAAAAATAAAGTAAAGATTTAATACCAAAGGGGAATACTGAGTAGCATATTTAGGTCTAAAAAAAATCACTATTCCCCTGCAGCTCCAAATGAGCTATGGGAATTAATATTTTCTTTATCTCTGGAAATAAATACAGACCTGCGACATTAATTATGTATGTGTCTTTATAGAAAGTATGGATCAAAAGGGTTTATATACAAATAATTATACAGCAAATGTATTCAGCACTGTCCCAGAAACTGATGAAAATTGCATTACAACCTCAAAAAAAAAAAGTAGTAAATAATCAGAAGGTCACTCTTACAGAGTAACATGAATCATTGAATAAATGGTCATGGTGCAAAATATTTGTTGCAATATAGTCAAATACCAAATAACTTTGTACAAGAAATACGGGTTACATCCTTAGGATATGTCTGTTTAAAAAGGAAAAAAAAATGTTTTGACAGTCTCATAAGTAATTGTTTCACAATGTTCTCCAAAGCACCTTCTAGAATGGAGTCCTAAAGGATCTTTAAAAGTGAATACTGAGTTTATGTGAGAAATTGTGATGTGTTTCTGCACTGTTTCACTGTGCAAGTGTTTGGATTGTCTATCATGTCTAACATAATCAGTTCCTCGTATGTAGGCACTGATATTGCAACTCTGCACAACAGCTCAGCTGATACAGCACAACCATTGCAGTTAAGCTGAAAGAAAGTCTGTAAACTAAAACCACTCCAGATAATGAAAGAAAAAAAAAACCCACTTTTTTGAGATAGCAAGTGGCTCAAGGATTCAGGAGGAAAAATACTGACATCAAAAGGCATAAGGCTCTTAAGCTGTGTATATCCTCTTTTCATTGTGCATGGTAAAAGACCTCAAACAAAACTGACCTAGGAAGCTGGGTTATAGACAGCATCCTACTGCATTCAATGCTGGACTTCAAGGCTCAATAAGTCTTTGGATTTGATATAAGCCAGCAGCGTAAAATTTGATAGCCTGTCATAGTGAGGAGGTAGGACTACATGATTTAGATCCCCCTTTTGAGCTTAGCTTCGTGAATGTAGGGCTCTCTCAAGGAAAGGATGGCTCTAATTTTTCAAGAGAGGCAGTATTATCATTAGAATGCCTTGATGTGAACAGCTGCATCTTGCACAGTCTGGCAAGGATCTTGTAAACAGAGGGCCTGGAATAGTTTTATGAATAGCTGGCATATCAGTACAGGACCATGCTTCACAGAGGTATGAAAGAACACTACACTGCAGAGTACCCTGTGTGAGATAAAGAGGGATTTAAAATCATGCCTATAATGTTCTAGTATATTATTTTACAAAAGCAAAAATAGTGTTAGAAAATTTAGCTCAAAAAAAAAAAAAAAATACAGACAAGACAAGGCTTACGAGGCCTCCATTTGGTAAACTAACGAGGTCAAAATACTTAATATTCCCAGAAAAAAAAACAACCAACTTCCTCATCAAGGTATTTAATTTCGAGAAAGAAGTTTGTAAGTACAAATAAACCGTGTACAAATCCTGAACTCGTTTGAATCCAAAAAGGGTCTTAAAAATAGGCTAGATAAACTTGCATGTGAAAGCATTCACAGACTGACAATGTTAAGACTGGAGTGTAAGGTGAACAGTGATTTAAGAGTCAAAACATTAATATGAAAAAAAATCAGACTACGATAACATTGAGAAGTATTAGTCTGAACCTGATACCTCCTCACTTGATGGACAAGCTGCTGAGAGTGAGAGCCTCTCCTCATTGAACCTGGTGGTTATATTAATGCTTACCCTTCAGCTCATTAATCTTAGATATCTGCTGTGCACAGTCACCAATAAATAATTTATGTGTACTACTAATTGCCCATTTCCTGCACTGAGAGACTCTGCAAAAGGTGAAAAAAACCAAGATGGACAGAAAGAGAACTATCAGAGTGCCCTACTCTCCTGGCTATAACTTATTTTCTCTCCATGTGAGATGACCTTAAATTATTTTAGAAGAAAAGGAAATTAAGCTGTATTTTCTATTCTGTATTATTTTAACTGCAAGGAAATGAGCTAAGATGAAGGCAGCAACATACTGGCACCGCTTTCTCCTTTGGAGGTACTTCCAGTTACTAGCTCATCTCTGTCTTTTCCAAGATTACTAGAAAGAGTTAGGCAACTACTATCAAGATAAGATTCAGCTCCCTGAATTTTAAGCAGAAGGAGAGACATACCTTTTGTCAAAGATCAGTCTAACTTCAGTCCCAAAGCTTCATGGAAGGAAACAGATTAGATGCTGTACCTCCTATTTTTCACTAGCTCAAGGTAGCTTCCAGATGAGTTTGATTCATTCTCTCAAGCTCTTGTTCTCCCAGTATACCACAAAGAACTTAATCAACCTTCACAAACTCTGGAGATAATTCCCCTACAGATTAGGATCTGTAGTGAGTAAAATTATGGACACATGCAGAATTGAACCTAAGATATCTTCTAAGGTAGAACAACTGATTTGTATTGCTAATTTCAAGGACAAGACATCAATTCCAGGAGTAATGTACATAGTATACTTTAAAATCCATGTAGATTTAAAACGTGTTGAGCCTTATTAAAAATCCTCTTGCTTCAAACTTCAAAACCATGAAAGCAAAATTAAAATAAGTCAAATTCTTTATTCCATGGAAATCTTAAATATTTATTACAAATTGGTAGGGCTGAGTCACTTGGGAAGTCATTAATTAATTAGCAGAAATGCATGATCTCTTTTGAATATCAAAGGCTTTTAATAATTACTTTACAAATCCAGATCAGTACAAGTCATGAAGGCTTTAAACATTATGGGAGGTGAAAACAAGCCAAGAAGTTAAGACCTATAGAATTTATAACAATTGAATCAAAAGCATTTTGATCTAATATTGCTTGATGAGAAGGAGAGTAATACCATAAATGTGATGTACTATCAATTATCTGGTGTGGTCTGCAGTTGACAGGGAAACTTTCCACAGCTTTAATTAGCTATAACCAGGCCCACAGGATGGTTACACTATCAGCAGTATACACTTTAGGTATTAATTGTAATTCAAAGCCAGTGAGCTAGCAGATGACATTGGAAAGTAAACTGGTTATCATATATAAAACACAGGTTTCTGAAGTACTGTTTTATACAAGTAAATTAATAAAATAAAGAACCAAGGACAGATATTCAAGAAAACCCCTTTCTTCCCACACAAAGTCCCGAAAAAATACCTCACTATATAGTTCTCATCATGTATTCATGAGAAAATCAAATTGTTTCAATGAGAATGTCAATGCTGCCTATTTATAAGGAATTTAAATTAGATTGTATTAATTAAATCCTAAATCTAATTGTTGTCTGCAAGGACAGACAAGAACAACCTTTTAAAAAAAATCATCCTATGCAAAAAGCATTTCTGCTCCTAATTCATTAGGTTACTCTACAAATGTTGCAAAACCTTCTGTTACAGTTTATGAAACAGGTATTTCCATAAAGAAATTCAACAAAAAACATCAGAGTAGAAATCTTTATGCAAGCTTCAATTCTTTTATTACAGATAATCAAGCATAAGTCCCATTATTCTCCCACAGGTAGAAGAATGAGCAAATTGCAGATAACTAAGGTATTGTCAAGAATGCTAATTCTTAAACACTCCAGCAACTAAAAAAAAATCCTGAGAGGCTGTAAAGGCAGAAATTTATAATACACAATGATTACACCAACAGAGGGCAAATGGAAGGAGAAAAAATGGGGAATGAGCTACTCAGAGTGTGAAGAATTCCTTGAGTATACTAGTGGCAAATCTACTTTATTCTACACATACAGTTAGCATAATTTAATTAAATCTTTGTGCTGGCTTTTGTTTTAACTAGGTGATTGTCAATTCATATTTAATGACAGTTAAGTAATCCTAAAATACTTAAGCTGATAGACATCTCAAAGTCATATTTCTAGTATCTTGATATTCCTGAAATCTCCACCTCTTCTCATTTTATGTTTTATTTGTCAATAACATGAATACAGTTCATTTCCAAACAAATGTTAATGATGCTTGGCCCAGAACATGAGTAAAGAGGTCTATAATGTCAGCCAGGATGAACCTGGACTTGAACTGAAAAAAGCACTTAACATTTATATGGTTGTCAATGAAAGAAAAACCTTGTTTTAGGAAATCTATTTTAATAGGAAATAAGAAATTCCACTGAAAATACTTGCTGAGTTTCACAGGCAATAGACGTAATTAGCATCTAAAATAGTTACAACTAGTAGTTTAAGTATAGAAGTTTTAGCAGTGCTGGCAGACTAAGGCTGGCAGCTAAGACTGCTTAAAAAGTGGAGAGTGGGGAGTTCTGAAGAATACTTGGGTGAGAAAAAAAAAAAGTTTTTGCCTTCCTGGATAAACAGCTTACCTATTTCACCATATCTGTGCTATCTCACCTATAGCAAATCCTGCATTGTTCTTGACATTCTTATAACTATTTGACTGATAACTATTTAAGGAAGCATTTGTTCTGCTCATCTCTAAAATATACTAATCCCCTAGAAATAAATAGTTTATTCACTGATTGACAGTGATCATATCTACACTGTTAATAGGATGTTCAGTATTTGCCTTCACCCTTTATTAACATCCATTTAATTTTATCCTTGTATATTTCATATCAACAAGATTCATAGTAACCGGATATGCACTGTCTTTTGAGATAGGAAAGGGGTGATCCTTCAGGATTTCCTGAAACCCAGACAAGCCACCAACTCTGGCTAATGCATTGTAACACTGGCTAAGAGTCAGAACAGGGAAGATAACCTTTTCCTTGTAGCATGATAATGCCAGGCACTATACTATTTTGAAGATCATGGAACACACTGCCACAGCCCCACAAATGTCCGCTTATAGTTCAGATATGGCACCTTATGACTTCCATCTGTTTGGACTAATGAAAGATGGACTACATTTGGATAACATTTCCCTGGCAACAATATAGCAGTTGTTAAACAGCTGTTGTAGTTTCCATGGAAATAAAGAGAGGACATTACTTTCAGAGCGACCTACATAGTATCTGGCATTGTTTAAGTCTGTTTCTTTAGAAGAATAGAGAGCTAGGCAAAAGCAGCTGGTTGGAAAAAAACAAAAACAAACAAAAAAAACCCCACAATCTTGGGCATAGCTGCAAGCAGCTCCAACTTTGATACTTAAGGCGAATTAGAGTCCACGGCCCATTCTAGTACATATTTACACTACCAAAGCAGAAACAAGGAGGTTCATGGCAGCAATGCATTTAACAAGCAGCATTTGCCAGCAGACTTCCTCATCTCCCCCCTGAGCTTCATTCTGAAGAAAATCCTCACCCTGTTGTAATTGCTTCCTGTTCTGCAGGAATATGTGGACAGCACCCGCTAGGTGCAATGTGACATAATTACTAGACTGTACCTCTCTGTATTGTACAACGCAGCTGCACTGTTTTAATTGCCTCTTCACTAACTAGTGCCTGTTTACTCCATTCCAACAGATATAGACTTTTTTTAAAACCAATCTGCATTTCACAAAGGCAGCTCAAAGATGAACCATTTTTAGTTTTTCTTCTTTCCCTATAATTCACCATTGCTAACAATTCCCAGTGCTTCTTTTTGCCCACAGTGTATATTATGCAATGAAAATTAAAGTCATAATCTTCTTGAACTCTGAAGTTTAATAATGGCATTCAGCTCATGAGTGATTCATTCTAAGAGAAAAAAAAAATGGATACGAAACTAATATAATTATAAAGACTGCCTTTGAGACTCCAAGAAGTAGAACCTTTCAAGGCCTGAGAGTTTAACCTCATAAAAGATATAGCAGAGACTCACTGGACAAAAAAATAAAAACACAGTCAAAACCAGGGCAGGTTGACTGCTGTTGAGCAATTTCATTTCACCAAAGAAATAAGGATTTGTTTTGCTGTTTATTAAAAGTACTGAAACAACAGTGACAGCAGCTATTATGAAAGGTTAGGTGAAGCACAACAGTACTGTTTGCTTCTGCACAGACTACTAAGGATAGCATGAAAAAGAATAAGACTTTGATCACTACTTTGTAACTCAAGTGAAGTGATGATAATAGCAGAATTTAATTTAAGACCCAGAACTGTAAATAAAGCTACCTTATGTTCTATTTTACAGCTATATTCTATGATTTGCTCTAGTTTATAATCTTCTTTCAGGAAGAAACCAGCTTCCAAAAGAAACCCCATACAAGCCTTGTTTTTTTTACTTCTGTGTGCAAAATAGTGTTTTGTCTACCAATAAACTTGAACAGAAGTAGAATGAGAGTAGAACAAATATCAAAGTTCCCATAAACGCTATGAAAAAAAAATTTGGTTGCTGACTATAATTTTTGATTGTGCTTTTCTACTTTTTTTTTTTGGGGGGCGTGGGGGGGTGTTATTTTTTTACTTATTATCCTTAATCCCAGGATGCATTCCCAGAATTTATTTTTGTTTTTAACATCAAGTTTTTCCTACTGTTCTCACTCCTCCTTTTCACTTTTCCACATATAAAGAGCTACTTCTAGGCTAGAAGAAGTCACCATAAGCTTCTAGTTCAAATGCTAAGAGGGTACAAAATAACTTGATTATATTAATTCCTCAACACTATTTTTCTTTTTCCCATCTTGCTCTCCTACAATTCTTTCACTGTTGGTAATTATTCCACACACCTAATTTATTAATATATAGATCTCTTTATGCTTTTCCTTCCTCTATAAACTTCACAGTTCCCTTTATCTGAGAGAGAGGCAAGCATGAAATAATCCTTCCAACAGGAGAAATACAACCTAAATGGACTGAGAAATCCCTTGAGGCAACCAGGTGTAAGAGACTAATATCTTATACCATTGCCTCAAAGGTTGCTGATGAACATGTCCGAACATGTCCAAGCTAGTCCTGGGCAAGGGTTGTGAAATCCTTTGTCTAAGGGACAAGCAGATGGGCATGTCCTGGGGCGGCCTAAGCTGCAGCTCAGTGGCCACTGAACACTCTTTTGGGGAACTCACCTCCAGGGGGAGATAACCATCTCAGGCGATACCCGCCTGATGCCCAAGCAGGAGGGGTTCAAGGGGTTTGTCACGTAGACTGGAGAAATCTGGGAGATAAATAGAGGGGTCCTGCAGCCACGAAGTTGGAGGGTTTTCTCTGGAGTGGCTTCCTCTTGGAGAAGCTTTCTCTCAGGAGAGACCTCCCGAGCTGATCACTGCCTGCTGCTTCCTGGAGAGGCCTTCTCTTTGGAGAGACCTCACGAGCTGACCACTGTTCGCTGCTGCCCCTCCTGGGGTTGACCCCTCGCCGCTTCTCCTGTGCTGACCCCGCACCCCTCCTCCCGTGCTGACCCGGTGCCGCTTCTCCAGGACAGCTGCTTGCTGCTCAGGGCTGCCCGTCGCTGCTGCTGTTCTCCCCGCTTCTGCCGCCCCTGCTCTTCTGCCTCGGACCGTCGGAGCCACTTGCAACCGGACCGCCCCTAGGATCCTGGCTGGTGACTATCCCTGCTTTGTACAAGCCCTTGCTTCCTTCCTCTCTTTCCTATCGCTCGCCTTCCCTTCCCCATCACCCTAACAGTATCCGCGTTCCCCATCTCCTGGTTTATAGTGGTAATAAACTGGTCGGACAAACATCTGAACCGTTGTTTCTTAATCTCACGCTGGGCATATACATAATCTAAGGACCTTCGTCGCCCTCCTTTATATTGGAGCGTGACACCAGGACATCCATTGGGTAAGCAGTAGCAGTCTGAAGCGAGGATGCGTTGATGAGATCACCTCAATCTTCTCTTCCTCAGGCTAAACAGTCCCAGATCTACTAGTTCTTCCTTGCAGGGGAGACACTCTGTGCACACTTGATCACCTCTGTTGTCCCACTGTGCAAGAGGCTACACTAACACACCACTTCTTTCAGCCAGGATGAATGTTACACAGCATCCCTGCACTCCTCCCTGCCTTATGCCTGGGAGAGGTGCAGTAAGCAGCAAAACATCCTGCCCAGAGCTTCTTTGTTTCACAACAGTGCACAGTCCAGAGAAAGTTCTGGTCATTCCATTCCTGGTTTAGGGCTACATCTGCTCAGAAGTGAAAATCTTCAGAAGAGACAGTCTAAGAAGCAGAAAACACCATCTTACTTATGTGTTAGTCCTAGGAAGCAATATAACCATTCTTGCAAGTTCTCTATAATACCAATAACCATACATCAAGAAAAAAAAAAAATCAGGAAAAAATTGACACACCCCACTGGTAATAAGGCTGTCTAACTGTAAAACACCACTTGTCATGAAACAGCATTTGTCCAGAAAACGTTCTGCCTTCTGGAGGCTGGCCCTTAAATGAGCCCACAGAAGGGTAGCCCCAGGATCAGGTGGGAAGCACATGTAAATTGTTTGGACCTGTGCTTCCTGGCTAACCACCCCCTTCACCCACCAGGTACTCAATCATCAGTTCAGACCAGGACATACCAGTTCCCCTACACTATCTATAACAGAACTGTGGCTTTGCAAGGGAGATTTACCAAATCACTCTCAAATTTCCATACTGGAACTCTCTTTAGCTGGATAAAGGAAAGAAATCACGGTATTTTAACAGCGCATATGTTATATCATCCCCCATGCAATTCCAGACAGCAGAGAGGCCGAATGAGATTACGTCACTTCTTATACTTCATTAACAGGGTAATTTGCTAAGCTACACCTCAGCAACCTTGATTGCAAGCCCTATGTTTGTTAAGGTGTTGTTAATAAATTAATCAGAAGAGTGGAGTTTGCACAGGAGTTAGAGAAGTTAATTTGATTCCTCCTCATTTTCAATATTGACCATTTCTTGGAAAAGAAAAATAAAACCAGAAATTTGATAAAACCATAACAGTTGACCACTAATATTAGGGGATTATTCAGAGATAGCTCTCAGCTGTATGATATTAGTATCCCTTTCAGAGCAGCATTCAGCAGTGCATAGTGTTTCTCCCTCAGGAGGCCTCTGATACCACCTTTAATCACACTGCCAAGGCATGGCTGAGCAGGCGGTGACAGGCAGGCTCTCTCCTGGATGGTACTTGTCCAGGAAGCAGCTGAAAGGTAAATGGGAAATACAACTCTTGTTGCTATCAAGCTAAAAATGTATGCAAAATAATCAGTCCTACTTTAATGCTCTAGTAGCTGACAATTTTTTTATGAGCAAATGCTGGCAAGTCAGATCGAGTAAGGAACTTGACAGAAGACAGCTGCTTAATCTGCCGGAAAAGTGAATCTGGTTTAATCCATGTTGCATGTTCTACAAGCAGTAAACAGTGATGCTGCAGAACCTGAGGGCCTCAACTGATCTCTCAGCAGTTGTCTACTGTAGAAAATCTTCATCCATTAAATTGGACCACGGAATCAAGGTAGGAAAAGATCTCTAAGGCCATTGAGTCCAACTATCCACCTACCACCAATGATGCCAATTAAACTATGTCCCTCAATGCCACATTTACTTGTTTCTTGAACAACTACACACTCGGGGCAGCATGGAGGTTTATACATTTTATTCAACACACACACACAGGCATATGCTTAGATAACCCCAATAAGTGGCAAGCAGAAACTCCCTAAGCAAGTGCAGTATGAACCCTAGTAAGCTAAACCAGAAGCTCCCTAGAGCAAGCACAATGTTACTTACAATCCCTTGAGAGACAGACAAAACACTGAGTAGGAGAAGGAGCATGCTAGCAGTGTCAGATTCAGTAGGTAGTGTCAGCAGGACAACCCCTGCTTCAAAGTGTATTTTCCTTTCAAACCCACTACAGCCTCCCTCCTGCTTTTATTCCCTCCAGGATCCGCAGGGGTTTTTCCACTTGCACACTGCATTCCCATGGCCAATATGTGATGCAGAGCCCAGCTGGAACACCTGCCTGCAAGCAAGCTCAACCATCCTCAAAACAAGATAACTTGCAAGGTCAATTCCCTACCAAAACAAGATTAACAGCTCTAACTACAAATACTCCTTTCCTTAAAACTGTCATGCAGCCCATGGTTCTAGACATGTAGCCATCCAGTTACGTTCTGTCCCAGAATCCGTTGTTCCAGTGCAAGATCATTTTTTGGTCAGAACCTTTAGGTACCTGACACATCATTTTAATCTGCTTTATTTTTATTTTTTTATTTTTTCTTCTATAGTAAAAAAACTTTTAAAATTATTATTGCATGCTACAGTGTACTTTTTTTCTTACCCTGTGGGTGTGTGGGCTTTCTACTTGTGTTCAGGGACAGCCTTTAGAAACTGAAGATTTAAGTGAAACTCACGGACAGGTTTATAAACTGTAATTAGCAACTTAAATGAAGGAAGATACCTTGCCATGTCTCATCCTTAGCTGTATGGCTGACTAATTGCATACCAGAAAGAATTTCTTCATACCTCGTACAATCTGCAATAAAACATCAGCTTTGGAGACACAGATCTTCGAGAAGTAAATGATGCCCCCTCTTCTACTTCCTTTCTGCTCCTTTGGCAACCAGACAGTGTAATTGCAAGAGCCACAGAGGGTTGCTCTGCTGCTAAGAAGGACAGGGCTCTGTGGGGAAGGCATTATCTCCACACCTCTCCTGGATGGCTGAGGTGTGCTTACACAGTCCCAGACCAAATATCAAGCTGTGCTCCTGTGGGGGAAGGCTGATTGCAGTACCACTGCCTGCCTGCCTCGCAGGGATCAGAAAAGAGAGATAATGATGGGCATTGGCAAGAATAATATGACCTACTAATGGGAGTAGGTCTCCAAATTACCTGCCACCACAGAGGGAAAAAGGACCTGGATGCTTTTCTGAAGAAAAAGTCAATAACAGTCTCTGCTCAATGCACAGCATTGATCAAAAGAGCAAACAGAATGCTAGGATGCAAATGGAGCTATGTTGAAAATGATATTGAAAGCAAACTCCGTCATATAAATCAGAAAGCTTCCTCTGAACCACTGTTCTGTGCTGATCACTTCACCAAAAACGGATGTGTCACAGGGTTAACAGAGAGACAGAAAAAAAGAAGAAAGGTTTGGGAAAACATTGATTGTGTGAGGAATGGAATCATTGGGACAGGTCAGCTTCAAGAAGTACTATTTAAGGTTCCATGAATAATACATTCAGTAAATTGAACTTGGGTTAGCAGGGAATTTTATAATCATTTGGTTTAGTAGAGAAAGTGAATTTGTCAAAACAGAAATAGTCTGTGGGTATGTATCTTTTCCAAAATTGACTTCAAAGGAGTCACAGCCAAAAGCTTCTTCCTGTCAAGGACTTTTCCCCCATAAAAAACATTTCTGACTTTCTCCAAGCACACTAACTAGGATCGAGATTTTCAGATCTATGTCATGGACCATTTCATATCAGAAAGCAAAAATTTATTTCAAAATCCCAGGTCAAAGACATACTGGGGATCACCAAGAATTTTCCAGAGCTCTGGGAGCTTTGGATCCAATAGCGCTGTGCTATACAGCTGGAAAAGTGAGCAGAACTGGAATTTACACTTTACTGAGTGATAGTCATAAGGACAATTATGTGTCCCCCACATGTGGGGCAGGTGAAAGGACACAGTAGCCTATGCTCATGTGGTCTACTGCCCTGATGGCAAAGGTCTGTGGGACAGATTTCCTTTGGGAATACTTGGGAATATGTCTTCCTCAGTGTGCTCTGCTATGCACAATTATGACAGCACAATTATAGCTTTCTACCCCTTTAAATTTAAGAACTCTCTATTTTAACCTTAAATCAAAGCAAATTTTCCATTTCTCTGAAAACAATCTGTGGAAAATCCTAGAATTCGAGGAAACAGGAATAGTGGCATCATAAGATTCAAAGGAATTGTGTTAAGAGTAATAATGTCACATACATGACGAGAGAAAGAGAGGGGACAACATCACATTTTCACAAAATGAAATACTGAAACATAACCTTTTGGAAATGTCATAATTTTTAAAAGAGTAAAAATACAAATTATCTGTCATCAGTGTAGTTACTTGGTTATAGAAAGGAAGTTGAAACCCGGTTTTGAAAAAAAAATTTAGTACACCAAATAAAAGAAAAAAGAAAAAAAGCTATAGAGCTCATTGCTTTGATTATACTAGGCTAGAGTAAGATATATTTAGAAAGAACACAGAAATCAATCACTTCAAGCCATGAGGTCACCACTAAATGAAGAAACTTTCCAGTGTAATTACTCTTTATATCTTTGCTTTGAAAATACCTACAGTTCCTCTAAAGCTACCTGTTCTTACCACTCTTGAATACTGGTTATGGGGATATCTGGATTGATAATTTTCCTGAAGAAAGGATAGCTTCAGCCATCTTACCTTATGCATTTAGGGACTGCAAATTGTAGGCATTGTCACTTCCAAGGAAAGGGAGGTACAGTTTACAAATTTAGAGTACAAACAGCTCAATGAATCCAGCCATGTGGGAAAAAAGTTCCTTTAGCAACAGCAAAGCAATTTACATTTAAATTATATATATATCTCACTCAAGATGATCTATTCCACAACTTTCCCTAGAACTGAGGGCAGGCTGACAGGCCTATAGTTCCTAAGATCTGTTTTACAACCCTTCTCGTGTTTGGGATTCACACTGGTTAGTCTCCAATCATCTGGGACCTCTCTGGTTGACTAGGAAAGCTGAAGATGGTAGAAAGTGGCTTGGCAATCACCTCCACCAGATCCCTCAGCACCCTCAAATGGATCCTAAACTGGCCTCATGGACTTGTGACAGTCCAGATGGAATAGTAAGTCTTTAACTGTTATCACCTTAATTGTGGGGGCTTATTCTACATTGAGATCCTTTGCCTTTTCCTTATTCTCAGTGGTTACGTTCTCTGGTTCATCCAGTAAGGACGGAAATTCTCCTTAGCCATCCTCTTATTGTTAATATATTTGTAAAATGTTTTTTGTTCTTTTTTTCTGCAGTGGCCAAGCTGAGTTCAAGATAAGGTTTTGCTTTCTTGTTGTCTTCCTGCATATTCCAACAACTTCTTTGTACTCTCCCTGAGTTGCCTGTCCCTTCTTCCATAGAGTAGATTCTCTTTTTCTCCTGGAGTCTCAGCAAAAATTGTCTGTTCATCCACACCAGTTTCCTTCCCCTCCAGCTCATCTTATGGCACATGGTTACGGCCTGCTCCTGTATATTTAAGATTTCCTTCTTGAGGAGTTACCACCCTTCTTGGACCCCTTTACCCTTCAGGACTGAATCCCAAGATTGACCATACCACTGTCCTAAACATTTCAAAGTCTGCCCTCTGGCAGACCAAGGTATCAGTTTTGCTGATCCTCCTGACTTCACCAAAAATAGAAAACTATACATGGTTCTACCCCTGAAATTTAATGTCTCTCTGTCCAAGATGTCTTCCAGCCTCCACCAGTTCTTCTCTGTTCATGAACATCAGGTCTAGCAGGGCACCTCTCCTGGTAGGATCTCTTGCCACATGCATCAGGAAGTTATCTTCCACACATTCTAGAAACCTCAAATCTTCAAGAGATTAATGATATAATCTGGTGAGATAAAACCTATTTCCATTGTGCCCCCAAATTAAAAGTGTCTGCTTGTACTAGTGGAACACCTTATGCACTGCTATTTCTTGGTTTTAAACAGTTCTAGTGTGTACCGTCCTCAGGATTATAAAATAATGGCCTTTACACAGCTTTTTCCAACACACCAAATGATGGAGCAGTCATTAATAAGGGGATGAGAGTCTGCTGTGAGTCCCTGAGGTGTGTCTGTTCAAAGCGGTGCAGTACACTCAAGGGCAAATAAAACAATGGGAAATCAGAGGACTTCAACTACTGTGGCTATTTATTCTGCAGCAACTTCAGACCCAGCCATGGTGATAGTCTTCTAATGCTTTAAATCAAACAGTCAGTGTCTGTGGCCTCGAGGTAAGAAATGTTCAACATCTGTCAGTTTCCAGACATGAAACATTGCAGCTACCCTACCTGAAAGGAAATTTTGCTTTCTGTGCACCAGAAATCTCAGCAGTACTGTTGTCATGTGCCATTTTCACTAAGGAACGCAAGATTTCCTCTTCACAAAACACCCAACAATTCCTAAGATAAAATTTTAAGTTATTTGCAAAATATGATATTTATAATATTTTAAAATTCCACAAAACTGCATCCATAAACTGTTCCATTTTTTTAACACTCTAAAAACCACTCTTGACATCTGCCCATGACATGAGAAATTGTATCACTGTCTACTTCATCAGGCCACCTGTTCAGGCTGTATCTGCCTGCATGCCCTTTGGCCAATGAGAAAGAACTATGGATGCAAATATAAGTGGGAATAGAATGAATGACAAGCCCCATAAGACATTTCATTTCTAAATGTCCACGGGCTGGTACTTTGGAGCACAAGTTATTCAGTGCTCCTGTCTTATATTGTTAGCTGGGTGCTTCCTGTGCCAAGAGAACAAAGTTTTTGATCAAAAGTAGTCAACTGAAATAGCTGGCACAAGGCACTTTTATTTACCACTTTCTTCTATTTACCACTTTCATCTATTTATACATGATTGTCACATTTCTGTTATTGTTGTTGTTCTTTCAGTTCTGCATCTTATTTGTCCAGTTTGCAAATTTGCCTTCAGAGAAGTCTTGCTGGATTTTACATCCTCATTCACCTCCAGGAGTAAAAAAAAGATCGGAAGGTCACAGCGGATACTGTAATGAAAACCTTGGAAGTCACTGAGTTCTCTGCTGTGCTTAGTCAAAAGACACTTGAATTTTAAAATATGAATAATTTTCCTGAACTCAATAGAATTACAGTGGGTCATGTCAGAGTATACTTTGCCTGGCACATACTCCTCTACAGTATTATCATCTTCAAAATCTGCTCTTCAGGTTTTTCCTGCAGTGAAGGAGGAGCTGTGAAGATGAAAGAAGCACATTCTCTCCTCACAGTGAAAATTCATCAAAATACCTTTACAATGCAAAACAGCAGTAGTAAGAGTACCGACCTTTGAAGACACTGCTTTTGTCCAGGGGAAGCAAAATGTGTCACTAAAAAACAAACAAACAAACAAACAAACAAACAAACAAACCCCACACAAATGAACAAAGAAACAAAAAGAAAACCTATAGAAGTATGTAAGTGTTCTTAAAAGAAGAGTCAAAATTATTTGGAATTAACGAAATTAATATTCTGATACTCAGAAAACCTGCCCACCAGCAAGTACAGGAGTGGAATAACTCTATTAGTCTTACCTGCATGTATGTTACTTGCTGACTGCATCTATACTGGCTATGAGATCCCGGGTCTTGATCCACTGCAAACCGTCTGTAGCAGTACACTTCAGTTTCAGGCTAGACGTATTTCTTGAACTAATTTTTGTTTAGTATGAGTTGAGACAAGAAATTTGTCTTTTTTAGTAGGAAGGAAGAGGAACTGTAGTCTTGGCCACATTTTGGATAAAACTTGATCTGGAACTGTTTGTTCTTGTAGAATTAATTTTACGTTGGAATACAAATGAACACACAAACATGCTTTTATATTATTTTAAGTAATGTTTACCATCAGATTATCTGAACATCTATTTTATATATTTATTTTTATTATTATTACTTTATTGTTGCCCATATAGGGGAAGACACAGCAGACCTTCTGTATTTTAAGCACAAGAGCTTTATTTTACTACCTCTGTACCACAGTAATAAGCTTCTATCATTATTTTCACCTGGCCAGAAAAACCAAATGTGAAAAGCAAAGGCATTTAACATTGCCATCTGAGGTTTCTCAATTTCGTATTCGTTCAAGAGAGAAGGAAGGAATCATTTTTGTTACCAGTTTCCCAGTCATCTGCACTTTTACCAACCTCTGTTTCTTGGAGATGCTGTAGTTTAAACTTCATTTTCCCTCAATTCCTTCGCTGACCTAGAGGTGTGGTCCATATCAGTGTTGACTCGAAACAAAAGACAATGCTACTCAGATACAATTCTTCTCCTTGCAATGATTTTCTCTCTTCTCTGTAGTAACAACAACAAAACTTGGTGGATTAAATTCAAGTGTTCAGGTCAAGATAAGGAAGTAGCACTGTGAAAGTTTGATGGCACTGCTGTGAGATCATGTTGGGAAGGAATGCTAGGAGCACTGGGAGAAGGTGGAATCCTGAGAAGAATCAGCAGAGGGTTTCAGATGCTGGAGACTGAAAGTGGACCCCGAGAGTGTATAGTTCAGAACTGTGTTGGACAGATTTGGGGCAGCTGTTAACAATGCAACTTTCTGTCTCCTACTTTTCCTACATCTGAGACTGCATTTTGTTTACAGTGGGAATTAATGTTCTTCACAAAATACCTGAAGGTTTTCAGACTAGAAAGGCTGAAGTAGGCTCTTGGTTTCAGAACTGTTCCTTCAAAAGACTGTTTCCATGAGAAGGGCGGTGAGGGCTGTCCAGTTTGGGAGGTGACAGAAACGCCTCTTGGAAAGTGTGTAAGATAAGGCAGAAGTACAGTAACACGATCACATTAAGATTAAAAAATATACAGCTATTTAGTGATTTTGAATAGAGGCTGTTTTACCTCTCCCTGAGTTGGCCACTAGGAAGCATAACAAGCCTACAGGACATCTTGGTGGTAATTTAAAGCTGCTGCAGAACGCTGTAGAGAGCTTGCTGCCGTGGAGAGCTGGAATCAAACTCACTGCAATGAAGGTCCACGAGTGTTTGTGGTCTATTCCTGGGACTGTACTGACCCCTAGTGACTGCAATTCTAATTAAATAATTTACAGAATATATCACTATTATTTTGACACCAAGTACTGCTGTACCAAGAAGCTTTCATCAAAAGGTGTCTTCATTATGAGGAAATTATTAAAATCCTTTTTAGCAGTGTCTACAGGAAGCAAATTTTCACTCTGTTTTTATTTTACAATAACCCATTTTTATTCTCATTTGCGTGCTGACTTGAGACATACATTGATATATTAATAAAAGAACAGCTTATTTAAAATACCACCGCTGCCAAGATCCTGGGAGTTGGTGGTTTTAATTTATCTGTGTAAGTATGTTCAGGAATGCAGAGTCTCACACTGGAAGCCTTGCAAAGTTTTTTTTATAAAATACAGATGGCATCCCCATTCATCTGTTTACAATCTAATATGCTGTACCTACACTACTTATCTGATGTGCTTTTAGAAGTACCATCTGGAAAAAACTTAGCATAGCACATTTTTACATGTATAAAGCAACAACAACAGATCATTTCTTTTCCCTGAGTCCTTCAACTCAGCAGTAGGTTAGGTTTAAGGATATGATCCATGGCAAGTTCAATTCTCCTTCCGTACCCCATGCCTCCGATCTGTAGCATGTTATATAAGATCGTATTTTCAAGGACTATCAGTTTGAGTCAGTTTTGACATACATGAGAAAAAACAGAAATTCACTATTCAGGCCTCGCTGCACAAAGTGTTGAATGCCCTCCATTTCCTTAAAGCAAAGGCATGCACCCACTCAGCTCTGCTGCACTGCGAATCACTCAGTTCTCTGTGAACGAGGGTCTGCTGCTTATGGAGTGGGGGGGACAAACTGAAGAGAGGAAGGTGCTTTATTGATTTCAGCTACAAAGATTTCTGCTAGTAACTTCAGATGTGAAATACTAGTTCATAGAGGCACACCTTTGTGCTTGTCAACTCACTGCAGTCAAACCTCAGTGCAATTCATTTGACTCTAATTAATTACAGCGCTGTTATTAGCAAAGTAAATATTGTAGATATTAGAAATTCCATACCCAATTCATTTTTATTAGGTGCATTTATTTGACACTTATGAATATGCAAACATCGTGTTTTAGACATACTACAGTAACAATGCTATGCATCCAAGCACAGTCTCTGCTCCAAGTGGCTCGCCGTTAGACTCTAACCTGTTTGCCATTTGGTCACTCATTGTTTCTACGCCCGGGAAAAGGAAAACAGGGCTAAGACTCATTTCCTTAAGTAAGTCTCTGGCAAACAGATTGTTGCTAATTGCAATAACTCCCCAAAATTCAGCTTTTTGTGCAGGTACATCAATAAGGAAAATCAATAGTCTTAACACCTGAACAAACAAACAGTATTAACTATACTCCTAGAACTCTCAAAACCAAATGGAAAATAAAAATGCAAAGCTGCAAAAGTTAAATATTGAAATCCTTTTTAAATAAATGCAGGAGTAAGAACAGACCATAATGATAATGGAGCTCCGCTCAATTTATTGTCCTGCTCAGTATAATACCGTAAAGTACAGACTAACACTAAACAAACACTAAAGGTAAGATTTAGATAACATGGCAAAATGAGAATAAAAGAATTAACTAAAAGGCAGACAACATACAGAATGCTGCTGCAAGGCACTCTGTGCTCCAGTTTGAAAATCCAATGTTTAATTAGAGAGAGAGAGACATTCAGTATGCTTAGTAATTGATTTTAAAAAGATGTTTTGTGTCTTTCACATTTTTCTGCATCTCAGCTCAAACAGCTCTTTATCTTCTAAAGATTACAATTACATCATGGATGAATCTGGCTTCCACATCAACACAGACATTTTCTGGAAGGCATCGGTACTGCTGCTTACGTTCAAAATCCTATGAAACTGCCAAGTACAGCTAATAATACCTATTCAGATTAAGAATTATGCATTAAAGCATCTGTCAGACAAAAAGGGGGAAGATCTTTCAAGGATCTTTTATTGTCAGCTTTGCAGTATACGGACAAAGCCTGTAAAACATCATTTTGTCTGTATACTGCAAATTTTCACAGCAGATGAAATTTTGTGAGCAGACTGAAAACCTCTATAGGTGCTCACACAGAACATACTTTAGTGTACATTTTTATGGTTTTTGAATGGTTAGAATGTATTTTCTGCATCTTGTTTTGTGGTTTTGATGACCAGATGTGCAATATCTTATTTTGTTGTTTAACTGGAATTTTTATTCAAAGTTGAAATATTGGCTTCATATCTTTTTGCTGCCTCTAAGTCCTTTTCTTTTCTCTTCATCTCCATATCTTGGCTCTGTGGTCAAAAGAGATACAGTGAACATTTTGTGTACAATTCGAGTAAAACTGTATGATCCTTCAGAGAGATTTTAAGAATTAAACCTTCAACAATCGTAGGGGCAATGGAAATAAAAATATTCCACACTAATAAAATTAATCTATTTTGAAAATGTTGCATCCTTTTTCCACCAAAACCCTTCAGTGCACATGTTTAAGAACAATGTAGTACTCGCATGAAGCAACCAGGCACGGCAGCTATTACAGATACTTAATGTGCACTCAATTAGAGAGAGAGAGAGATTGTCCACATACACGTTCTCTCTTGCTTTCTCCAGTGCTAGAAGCCAAAACCCACTTCATGAAATCTCCTCACTTAAAAAGCAGGGACATATTTTGTTGTCATGTCAGAACATTTTAGACGATCAGAAATAATGTGTTAATTATACAGAGAAAATTACACGTCCACATGTAAAACTACTAACAATTCTTTCAGATTATTCAACGTTGCTTAGGATCTTACAGTCTCTGGTGAGGTTTTAAGAGGTTTCAAGAGATACATTTTCTCAACAAGGAGACACAGTTTTGATAAAAAACTGAATTACAAATATTTCTACAACAGATTTACCTGTTTGTGAAAGCACCAGATACAAAGCAATACGATGTTAATAAATAATCGTTTTGTATACAATTTGGTTAGAAATGCAAAAAGCATTATTATACTGATATCCCTGTTTTCTTTTAATTCCAGATCAATTCCAACAAGTAATTCCACAATAATTCTGTTTTTCAGTTTATATGCAGCATCTAAGTAACACAGTTTTTAGTTTTGGTCCAATGTTTTTCATTTGTGTCCAGAAGAATTTCACACCCAGCGGCTCAGGTACTCTTCAAAGAAAAGGTGCTGAAAATGATGTTAGCTCTTTGTAGGACAAAACGCTCTGGACAAATTTTCTTTGAAATGCTCTATCCCATTTTTAGACTGGAGATTTGGTAAAATATATCTTTTGCATTGAGAACTTCTCTCTGGTATTTCTATGCAAACCTCAAAAAAAAAACCCAAATATTTAAAGGAAAAAAACAACCAAAACTGTTAGTCCCAAGGACTAAACAATAATGCTGAGATTGATTTCATTTACACTTTCTCATCTAAAAACAATTACCCGTCAGACATACTACTTTTATTGTAAATGAAGACAAGAAGGCACCTCAAAATGGAGATCCATCTTAACAAAGATAAATAAAACTGGCAATTTATCATTTGAGAATTATTTGAATTATTTGTCATTCTATTTGTCACTGAAGTGTCAAAACACAGTTGTCCAAAATACTGATTAAGGCTGGAAATAAAAGCCAAAATATGGTACTATTCTGTAAGTAGAACATTGCAAAACTGTATTATAAAGTTAAATGTAACTAGAAGATACATAATTACATCTGAAAGAGACAAAAAGTAAAATAGATTACAAATCCCACTCTAAGTTTCTTGTTGAATTCACGACACGGAAGGTACATCACCCTGAAAGAATGGTAGGAAGAATGAATTTTGTCCTCCATTCAGCAATGACAATGTGAGAACACAATAATGCATGTCGCAAAAGTTCTGTTACCAATTTAAACTTGTTCTGAAGTTTGAATACATTCCAAGAGTTTGTTTACTTAAGAAAAAAAAATAATCATCAATAATGAAAACAATCAAAACCCTAAGTAGAATTTCAGTGAAATACTATTTGCAAAGACATAGACCAAAAAAAAAAAAAAAAAGGTCATTCCTTCATCCCCTTCCAGAAAAAAAGTGGAACAATAAATATTTCTTGAGAGCAAACTAAAATGATACTGGAAGACTACTTCTACTGCTATTACTATTGATATTCAGAGTAGAATGATAAATTAAAATGGTCAAACGTTATCTTTCAAAAGAAGAAAATTACCTACAAGAAGATTCAGAAGTGGGAATCAGCACAAAGTTTAAATGTGTTTACATCTCTATGGAAATTACTGTAGTGTAATGATGAAAATCAAGCTGGATTAAATGGCCTCTTGCCCACACTTAGGTGTAAGTACCTAAATAGGTATTCATATTTAGATATAAAAACCTACATATTCACTTCCAGTGACAAACGTGAAAGCAGCAGAATACAGTCAGGTATTTTAAGAGTCATTTTAAGAATTCCATGTAAGCAGGAACTCAAGTGTATATCCATTGTATATTGGTTCCTGTATGACTCTGCCACCACGGTAGGACACATATGCTGATCTTTTAGGTTCTGGAGAGTTGAAATAAATGTTTCTTTCAGTTTGTCTCACAGAACCAATAGAAGAAGTAGTTCCATCATCCCTTCTACGATAATTTTGTTGGTAATTTGGTTTAACTTTTGAGTATGAAGTGGGAGTTCCTAAAATTGGAAAAACAAATGTATAAAGTAATGTTGTGATATTACTCAAAGAAGACAAAATTTAAAAGAATGTTCTGTACAGACAGTCCACTCAAAATAGAGATTGTCCATATGCGACACATAGAACGGAACAAGGTAGTGCTAAATCATCTAATAGTTTAGTTTTTAGGAATGAGTAAGCCAACTGTTTTATAAAAATACCTTTGCCTGTTCCTGCATTAGGTGAGTTTCTTTGCTCCTCAGAAATACAGTTATTCTTCTTTACCCCCTTGAAGTGGCATTTCCTCACACATTCAGCGCTGCCTGTTGCTGAAGGATTTAATTGCACAGATTTACCTTTCAAAAAGCACACATTTTCTTATCAAGAAATGCTATGATGAATTGAAAAACTCATCTTCCACTTCATACACAGGTCTCCTTAGGTAAGGAACACTATCTTCCTCTTTAAATATTTTGAAAGAATCATCTCACAAAATGAAAAAAAAAGTTGCTACATTTCCATTAGCACAGCTCAAGGTCTCAAAATCTTGAGGACAAACTCAAAATTTAACAATAACAGTCCAACAGTACTTTGAACAAGTTTGAAACAAACAATTACTTTGATTCTGTCTCTGAACGTTTCCCATTAGGAATCAGAAAAACTTCAATAATACTGTAAGAAATAGAATCTCACTGAAAAGCGAAGAATCACAGAACTGTATGCCCCCTGCCAAAGCAGCTCCCTAGCCCAGGTTGCACAGGTAGGCGTCCAGGCGGGTCTGCAACGTCTCCAGAGAAGGAGAATCCACCACCTCTCTGTGCAGATGTGCCACTGCTCCGGCACTGCACTGGGAAGAAGTTCCCACACACATTTGTGCTGAACTTCCTGCGCTTCAATTTGTGGCCATTTTCCCTTTTTCTATCACCACGCACCGCACAGAGTCCAGCCTCGTCCTTTTGCCTCCCACTCCTTAGGTATTTATGGACATGGATTAAATTCCCTCTGCATCTCCTTTTCTCAAGGCTGAACAGACCCTGGTCTCTCAGCCTTTCCTCATAAGAGAGGTGTTCCATGCCCATTAATATCTTTGTAGCCCTCCACTGAAGCCTTTCAAGGAGATCCCTGTCTATTTTGTACCGAAGAGCCCAGAACTGGACACAGGAGTCCAGGTGAGGCCTCACCAAGGCAGAGTAGAGGGGGAGGATCAGGTCCCTTGACCTGCTGGCCATGCTCTTTTTAATGCAGCCCAGGATCCCATTGGCCTTCTTGGCCACCAGCGCACACTGCTGGCTCAGGGCCAGCCTATCATCATCAGGAACCCCAAGTTCATAGGTTCATAGCTTTATAGGTTGGAAAGGACCTACAAGATCATCTAGTCCAACCATCCTCCTAACACCATCCCTACCCACTGAACTGCTAAATCAAATCCCTTAGCACCTCAACAAAACGCTTCTTGAACAGCGCTAGGGATGGTGCCTCAACCACCTCCCTAGGCAGGCCATTCCAGTGCCTGACCACTCTTTCAGAGAAAAATTGTTTCCTCAAATCTAATGTAAATCTTCCCCGGCACAACTTGTGGCCATTCCCTCTTGTCCTGTCATAATTTATCAGGGAGAAGAAGTCCCTATTCACAGAGCACCTCTCCAGCAGGTCATCCCCAAATTTTAAATAAGTACCTTTTTCGTTTGAATGCTTTGATGCAGTTGGTGTTTTTTCAAAATATACTGGCTCACTTTGTTTCCCATTAAAATATTTGTTCCTCCGTGGTGCAAAATAATCACGTCCTAGAGAAAATGAAGAAAAGATGAAGGAAATCCTCAATTTTAAAGAACATTCTGAACAATAAAATGTGAAACATTTTATAATTACATTCTGAGTGAAATTAACAAAAAAGAAAAAAATATAATAAAACCAAATAGACAATTCATTATGCATCTCACACCAAAAAAAATTTTTTTTAAGGTAAACATTTAAAAGCTTTAAGTACACATGGGTATGATTTAATTACAGAATTCCTTCTCGGCAGGCAGGGAGAGGTGATTGTCCCCATGTGTGCAGCTCTTGTGAGGACCCATCTGCAGTACTGCATCCAGGCCTGGGGACCCCAGTACATGACAAACACAGAGCTCTTGGAATGAGACTAGAGGAGGGCCACTAAGATCACAGGAAGGCTGGAACAGCTCTACTATGAAGATGAGATGAGGGAATTGGGCTCGTTTAGCTTGTAGATGTATCAGGAAGCCAAAATTAATTACCTTTATTTTCATAGGATTTATCATCCGCTCTATTAATACATTTCAATGGTACTTTCATTCCTGAAGTCTCTCTCTCTCTTTTCATATTATTGTCACCTGGAAAGGCAACAGAAGGAACACGTTAGCTCCCTGCATATAGCCACAATGAATGAAAATGTCATTCTCTTCCTTCCACATCTATGAATTAGTAATTAGCTCCAAGCAATTCTCTTGACCTGCTTGCTTTATATTCTTCTTTCTCTATTATTTTGTTTTGAAATATATCCATACGTGTAAACCAGTGAAGCATACTGCATAAGCTCTCTTGACCAGATTTAAGAATAACTGTGTTTGTTATAAAATGAGACTGCCAACTGAATGTCAGTCAGTTTAATTAATCAGGTCGAACAAATCATTTGAGCTGAAGATACACAAGTGTCTTTGGTAGACAAACCTTCAGTAATGATGGTGAAAAGCATCAATTCTTGTTCAGAAGTCTGTTTCCCATACAAAGAAGTAACTCCTAAATTTGCAAAGAATAAGTCACCCATAACATTAGATAATCTCACAGAATGAAAATACTTGGAGCTGTAGAGACCAACTAGATGATCTTTGAGGTCCTTTTCAACCCAAGCCACTCTATGGTTCTGTGATAATATGAAAGAGACCTGTATGCTGTTTCATACCCATCTGAAGCTAGAAGATGCACAGCACTTTGCTGACAGCTAGACCAAGCATCCCTAGCATGGTCATGAATTATTTTGCATTGACAAACAAAGGGGAGAAAAAGGAATAATACTGAAATTCTTATTATTCTTACCAGTATTTTATATTTCTGAAGGAAAAAATGCAAATACTGATAAGCAAACAAACACAGGTTGGTCTGAAAGTAATGCCTCCTGTAGGCATTCCTCCACTAATTTTTTTTAACTTCACAAGCCATTTCTCTGATCAAAATAAGCAGGAAAAAGTCCAATGTAATGACCATAAAGGTTTTTTATATTTACTAAAATCTTCAAACATGCTGAATAATAAGTGATATTTTCAATCTCTACAATTGATGGTGTAGTATGAAAAGGAGTGTACAAAATGTGTAACAAAAAAACCTAGGTATTTCAGATATTAATTTATATTTAAAGGGTGGAGTTTGTACCAGGCATATTGACTTTAGGCAGTTTACAACACAATGTTCAGCATTGAGAAGCCAATATTAATTACCTTTATTTTCATAGGATTTATCACCTGATCTCCTAAATTGCTTCACTGATACTTTCATTCCTGAAGTCTCTCTCTCTCCTTTCATATTATTGTCACCTGAAAAAGCAACAGAAGGAACACGTTAGCTCCCTGCATATAGCCACAGTGAATGAAAATGTCATTCTCTTCCTTCCACATCTATGAATTAGCAATTAGCTCAAAGCAATTTCCTTTATAGTTTCATATGTTCATAGGTACATTAGGTTGGAAAGGACCTACAAGATCATCTAGTCCAACCATCCTCCTAACACCATCCCTACCCACTGAACTGCTAAATCAAATCCTTTAGCACCTCATCTAAACGCTTCTTGAACAGCGCTAGGGATGGTGCCTCAACCACCTCCCTAGGCAGGCCATTCCAGTGCCTGACCACTGTTTCAGAAAAGAAATGCTTCCTCAGGTCTAATCTAAATCTTCCCCGGCGCAACTTGTGGCCATTCCCTCTCGTCCTGTCGTTATTTATCAGGGAGAAGAGGCCCATCCCCTCCTCACCACAACCCCCCTTCAGGAAGTGGTAGAGTGCAACAAGGTCTCCTCTGAGCCTCCTCTTCTCCAGACTAAACAATCCCAGCTCCCTCAGCCGCTCCTCGTAAGACTTGTGCTCCAGACCCCTCACCAGTTTTGTTGCCCTTCTCTGAACACGCTCCAGGGCCTCAATGTCCTTCTTGTAGTGAGGGGCCCAAAACTGAACACAGTACTCGAGGTGCGGCCGTACCAGAGCTGAGTACAGGGGGATGATCACCTCCCTGCTCCTGCTGGCTACACTATTTCTAATACAGGCCAGGATGCTGTTGGCCTTCTTGGCCACCTGGGCACACTGCCGGCTCATGTTGAGCCGAGCATCAACCAACACCCCCAGGTCCTTTTCCTCTCTACATTCTTCAAGCCATTCTGCCCCAAGCCTATAGCATTGCATGAGGTTATTGTGGCCAAAGTGCAGGACCCGGCACTTGGTCTTATTGAACCTCATCCCATTGAGCTCAGCCCAGCTGTTCAGCCTATCCAAATCCCTCTGAAGGGCCTCCCTACCCTCAGGCAGTTTGACACATCCTCCCAACTTGGTGTCATCTGCAAACTTACTGAGGGTACACTCAATTCCCTCGTCTAGGTCATCAATAAAGATATTAAACAAGATGGGCCCCAAAACTGACCCTTGGGGGACACCACTCGTAACAGGACGCCAGCTGGACTTAACTCCATTAACCACTACCCTCTGGGCACGGCCCTCCAGCCAGTTCTCCACCCAGAGAAGAGTGAACCGGTCCACACCACGGGCTGCCAGTTTCCTTAGGAGAATACTGTGGGAGACCGTGTCAAAGGCCTTGCTGAAGTCCAGGTAGACTACATCAACAGCCTTTCCCTCATCTACCTGTCTGGTCGCCCAGTCATAGAAGGAGATGAGGTTGGACAAGCACGACCTGCCCCTGGTGAACCCGTGCTGGCTGGGTCTGATCCCTTTATTGCCATGAACGTGTCATGTGATTTCCCTCAAGATCATCTGTTCCATAACTTTCCCTGATACTGAGGTCAGGCTGACAGGCCTGTAGTTCCCCGGGTCTTCCTTACGGCCTTTCTTGTAGATGGGAGTCACATCGGCAAGCCTCCAATCTTGTGGGACCTCTCCAGATAACCAGGAATGCTGATAGATGGCAGAAAGTGGCTCGGCAATCACCTCTGCTAGCTCCCTCAGCACCCTTGGGTGGATCCCATCTGGCCCCATGGACTTGTGGCAGTTCAGATGGAGGAGTAGATCTCTGACCATCTCTGCTTGGATCACAGGGGGTGCATTATGCACCCCGTCCCGATTCCCTATTCCCTATAAGAAGTCCCTATTCACAGAGCACCTCTCCAGCAGGTCATCCCCAAACCTTAAATAAGTACCTTTTTCGTTTGAATGCTTTGATGCAGTTGGTGTTTTTTCAAAATATACTGGCTCACTTTGTTTCCCATTAAAATATTTGTTTCTCTGTGGTGCAAAATAATCACGTCCTAGAGAAAATGAAGAAAAGATGAAGGAAATCCTCAATTTTAAAGAACATTCTGAACAATAAAATGTGAACCATTTTATAATTACATTCTGAATGAAATTAATAAAAAAGAAAAAAATATAATAAAACCAAATAGACAATTCATTAAGCACACCCACAAAAAAAATAAATTAAGATAAATATTTAAAAGCTTTAAATAAACAGGGGAATGATTTAATTACAGAATTCCTTCTCGGCAGGCAGGGGGAGGTGATTGTCCCCATGTGTGCAGCTCTTGTGAGGACCCATCTGCAGTACTGCATCCAGGCCTGGGGACCCCAGTACATGACAAACACAGAGCTCTTGGAATGAGACTAGAGGAGGGCCTCTAAGATCACAGGAAGGCTGGAACAGCTCTACTATGAAGATGAGATGAGGGAATTGGGCTTGTTTAGCTTGTAGATGTATCAGGAAGCCAATATTAATTACCTTTATTTTCATAGGATTTATCACCTGATCTCCTAAATTGCTTCACTGATACTTTCATTCCTAAAGTCTCTCTCTCTCTTTTCATATTATTGTCACCTGAAAAAGCAACAGAAGGAACACGTTAGCTCCCTGCATATAGCCACAATGAATGAAAATGTCATTCTCTTCCTTCCACATCTATGAATTAGTAATTAGCTCCAAGCAATTTCCTTGACCTGCTTGCTTTATATTCTTCTTTCTCTGTTATTAGTCATTTCAACTGTGCATTGTGAAACTTAAGCACTCATGTATAACATCTGAATTTTCTAAGGAAGTGCCATGACACTCACATTAAAGAAGACATGGTATATACTGACTACAAAAATAAAAATACCTACCTGTCCCTGAATCTTGCTCAACGGTGTCCATTGCTAATTTCTCACTTCCCAAACCTGGAGATGGAGGAGCAATTTCTCTTGACTGGAGAACCTGAGGGTACTGAACCCTATAATATTCTCCTAAACAAACAGCAAAAAGTAAAAAAAAAACCTCAAACACCTTTACTGTACTGGCAATGGTGCTGTTCATAAAAGGGTCACCCATGTCATACTCACCAGATTTATAGCACACTTCCTTTATTGCTCTTTCTTCTTCAATGTCTTCAGCAGTCTTTTCCCGTGTAACAGAAATAGCTGTAGGAAACATTTTATAAAGATTACTAGATATCTTGTCATGCCATACCAAGACCATTAATGTTTCTTAACTATCAAATAACACGATGAATTTCATTTTTGCCATGATTATTTGTTAACACTAGGTTTTTCCCAGTGCAATGGAATTTCAGCTACAGCAGCTCTTAAAGTAACTGCTGATTTAGAGTGATTTAAAAAAATATTTTCAGTATTCATCTGTAAAATATTATATATATTCTCAAAAGGAAATCTCAGTGAACATGTCATCCATGTTTTCTTGTCACAAAGCCTCTTCCCAATGTTGTTAACTTGCAGTGCCTGCAACTCTTAAGTAACACTCTTTAGTGAGTGCTCCTTATCTGTCTCAGTTAAGACTAGTAAGACTAATCTCTAAGTGAGACACGTTCCATTGCTTAACTACAGGTGTGCTGGTTGTTGATTTTTGTTTTCTTTTTCATATATGTTTTTTCATATATATATGTGTTTGTAAACCAGTGAAGCATATTGCATGAATTTTCATTAGCAAGTCCTCAGTCAACACATAGTATTAAATATTAATTGTTAATATTAATATTTACACTGAGAAGACCTCCAGGAAGATAATAAAAATGTCATTCTACATGAGAAAATGCCAAATGCTTGTTATATGATAGTATTTGACAGTCATCTGAATATTTTAAATTCTATTTGATGAAAAATGGAATATGGGAATTACACCAGCATCAAAATACAAAACTAGATGCTTTGCAGGAGTTAGAAACTATGGTTTACTCATGCGTCTGCTGTCTAACAGCTTTGCTGGGAAACAGTTTCAAAAACTTGACAACAGCTCTTTCCTAAAAATGTTAACAGTCATGGGAATACATCAGTTGTGAACCACATTGCATCAGGTGAAAAACCTTTATTCTAGTTCCTTCTAAGAGGAAATGGAAAACTTATTTACTATTACTATTGTCTTCGTCCTCCTCTTCATCCTCGTCTTCATTGCTGAGGTCTACAATCACTGGAGGGTGAATTGGTATTAAAATATTCCCCTGAATTTTGTAGAGTTCTTGACTATTGGCTGAAATCAGAATCCCTTCTTGGCCTTGCTGTTGAACTACAGTATCTGCAGAAAAGAACCAGAGACCGATTTTTTTTCAAGAGGGAACTGCAATCTGAAGTTCAGGTTCAGACCAACAGGTAAACTTTCAAAGTAATTATCATACATAAACTGTCTGCAAATAGATGAACTGAGCCTTATTTCAAGTATCTTCTAGAGAGGCAGGCAAATGAACACACTCCAAACACATGAAGAAATAGAATGCATGTGTAGTAGCCCCTCTGATGGGAAAGACAACACACTGCTGACTATAGCCTGCAGAAAAGAGAAGCTTCTATACTGTTCAAAAAACTTGTACAATACATAATATATTATATACTATTGTATGATAATATATATAGGCTGTATATCTCTTCCTGCTAGTAGACAGACAAACTAAGTAACTTTCTTTCTTCCAATCTCTTTGTAGGTAGTTTACAACACAGGGAAATAAAGGATTAATAACATCTTGGCTGAAGTGCATTGCTTCCAGGACTCTGCTTGTGGAAATAGAGTAAGCATGCTGAGTAGCAGGCAGGCCTGGGTTGCTCCACAGGGCATCAGTTTGGAAGAATTTAGCACTGTTAAGCACTAAGCCAAATCAAACTTCAACACGAGTTTTAAGCCTGGAAATAAATAAATAATTACAGCATGTGCAATGTTATGGTGAGCACCCAGACTGTGGAGTTACAGGTATGCCAGTAAAATGAAACAGTTTGGGGCCATTTCCTAGTTCTGAGTTTCGGGCATTACTCCTAGAAAGAATGTCTGTTGGGCATCTTCCCTAGTTCACACCATAACCAAAAGTGTAATTGAGTTTACAGCAGCTCTGGCTGTCAGAGGCTGAGCATTAGAGTATGAGTGTGGGGCACCACCTGAAGGGTGGGCCCTGTGGTACCGAGCTGTGTTGGGGCAGCGCTTGGAAGGCCACGTGGGATCAGTTCAGGAAGGATGGCATCTCACCAGAGTGACACCACGCTGGGCAAAGAGTGACCACAAGGGAACAGCAGAGATGAATCGTTAAGGTCTGACTGCAGTCACCCCATTCCCCTCAATGCATTCCCCCCATTCCCTCCCTAGGGGAGGAGGTAGGAGTGGATTAGGGGAAGGTGGTTTTAGTTTGCTTTTAGTTTCTCACTTCTCCAGTCTGTTAGTAGCTGGCAATAAACTACATTAATCATTTCCTTGGAGAAAATGGACAATTTCAGATACTTTTTAGAAAACGGGAATAAAAAAAGTCCCTGAGTGATGCTTTCGAGTGAGGCCAGAAAAGACCCTATCAGTTCAGAAGCTAAGAGATTAATGATTTCCTATGAAACAAAATCTTCAGACTAAATCTGACTCGTATGTTCTAAGCCGGGACAAAATATTTACATAGATAAATGCCTTCCTACTCCAATAATATAGCACAGATGAAAAGCTAATATAAAGTTTTGCTCCGTGGATCTCAGAAATCTAAAGTGGCATCTACTAATTCATCTTATATATAACTAGCAACTATGAAGACTTGTAACACTGCACGTACATGTATAAATTAACATAGCAACCCACCCACTGATCAGTACAACTCCTTGGTTCACTCTGAACTTGATGTGATAGCTGGTCACTCCTGATTCATTTGCAGCGGTGCACTTTTTTGATGTTAACGTGCACTATGCAAGCAGTGGAAGTTTAAGGATATGTTTCAGTGTTTAGTTACTTAGTGGACAAATGGTTGAGAAAACACTTCTACTTACTGACAGTAGGCGGCAGAAACAGTCCGTTTATACGACGAGGTTTGCTATGCTGGAAGCTGCAATCGATCCTCACACAGCCTAACGGCTTTGTTTCCCAGAAACACAAGGTGTTGCTGTACTTTTGCTGGGAGACAAAACATTTTCAGACATGGTTACAGTGTACTGTGATGAACGGAGGACTAACACTTTGCAGGACCACACAGTGCTCTGTCAGAATGTTTAAAGGTAACTACACCTACGTAAGGGAGATACATTCTCCACTGCAGACATTTTACAGATGTTGGGAAGAAAAAAATCTTTCTTTTTTACACAGTATTCATTTAATTTATGTGTGCCTGGGTTTCCTCTTCTACAGAATAAGTTTACCAGACCCATCTCAAACAAAATTTGCTGAAGATGCCTAAAAAACCCCCTGAAATCATACAAATTTAGGAACTTGTACAGACTTGTCAGACGTGGATTACAAAAGAAATTTGTTTCATTTCTCTTTCAAAACCACGTTGGCAGGAGGAAGTCACTTTTGATGTTAGAATTAAAATTGTGCTTGAAGAAACCCACTCCTTTCTACCTTTATGTGAACGCTTCCCTTGTCTCCATCACGTTCACAAGATATCAGAGCTCAGAAGTTTCTCGCAGTGACAGACTCTTCACTTGAAACACTAATGCACAGAATGATTCTGAGGTTGACAGACTAAATCCCCATACACAGCGTACAAGTGGCTGCTTTAAACTGTGAATGTCCTCCAATAAAACTCCTTGTCATTAATGTGAGAGACCATGCAGCAGCCAAGTATAAAAATGTGATGAAAAATATTTACAAATCACCAAAATTATGCAGGATTTGATGTTCAGAAACTACTACCATTACACTGCTTAGGCCACCTGCCAGCTGTTTTTTCACATGACGCACAGAAGCTTAATGGGGAAAAACAAGTTGGTCATCCAATTATTGCTGCTTCACTTCTACATACAGTCCCAGTGCTGGGATAATACTGATCGAGATTTTTCCAGATTACATCTGTCCACAAAAGTGCACAACCAGCACATTTCCAGTGAAAGCCCCTTTCTTCACTCAAAATTCTCTCCCTTATTTTTCTTTAAGGAAAACAAAGTCACACTTGAAAAACGTCTGAATTCTCCCTGAAGTAAGTGGGAATGTTCCCATTGGTTCTGGAGAGACGAGTCTTACTCAGCTGGCATTAGGAGTCGAAGCCTGTCTCTGAAGCACCAATGCCTAAACCACCGATGCTCAAACAGATGCAATAACCAAGAACCAATCCACCCCTGGATTTTTACCAACTACAACAGAAACATTTCTTGGAAGTTCTGAATGGCTTCCTTTTCTGGAACAGGTCTTGAAGAAACTCAGGTAGTCAGTGTAAGCAGAACTTGTAAACACGGTCTATTAATTCAGATTTACTATAACTTTGACAGAATAAGAGAGATGAATTATGAGGGATTTTTAATGTCTGTGCTCCCTGAGTATCTGAGCCTTAGCCCCAGGAGAAATTAGGACAATTAGCTCCTCTCACTTCAGAAAATTAAATCATTGATTTATGTATGCCATGATAGATGCATACCAACTTCTAACGTTCGATAATAAATCTCCCTCTAACTATGCACGTATCATCAAGGATGCTGACCACTCTAGAATCTATAGCATTTACCTGTGCATGTGGAGGAGAATAACTGTGGTCATTCCCATCTTGATCCATTGTCACTTATTTTGTACTTATTCTACTCCTTTTATTCCAGCAGAGCACACGTTAAAAGACACCAGTGTACAAGCAAATCTTAAATTTGTCCCGAAAACAGTAGTTTTCTTTACAAGAAGGTGTTTTCAGAACTTCAGCTCTGCATCTGTTTTGGAACAAATCTCCAACTGATGGCCTAGCTAAAGCTCAGTACAGCTGAGCTGAGGAGGTGGCCTGCCTGCTAAGGGCCAAAGTTGGTTTCTGGGGTAAAAGGAGTGTTACCTGGCAATTACATAGCATTGTTACATAACATGTCCACTGCTCCTGCAGACATTGTGACATCATCAGATGACATCATCTAACCTTCCACGCTTGAACATAGTCCCTATTTCTCACTGTAGAAGTTAGGGTCTTCTAACCAAACCTCTGATACAAAACTGATGCCTGCATTTTTAAGCAAAGTTCTTGTACTCATTGTGTTTCTTACCGTATCTCTCTCTGGGCTGATACACTTGCCGCTTACTGAGAGTAAGCTCTGATGTGCTGAGGGCCTGTGCTGTTTCTGCTACACGTGTCCTCTCTCTCCCATGATGTTCACTGCCACAGCTAAAGCAGGGAACAGCATATGCTTGTGTCACCGATTAACACTCAAGCCTCGGGTTGCCTCTGTGCAAAAAGCAAGTAGGGGTGAAATGAGTTTTTTAACCCTGGAAAGCGCTCAGATGTGCAGTTACCCCTGCAGCGTGGGATGAGATGTACTACACTGTGTGATGCGGGCAGCAGCGCGCACTGTAACCGCGGCCGAGCAGCGCCCGGAGAGCGCAGAGAAGCTGGGGAGGCAGCTGTCGCAGCCCACGTACAAGCTGACACTGAGAAGACCCCACTCTTTGGGGACACCGCTTCCGCGCCCGTGTAGGGACGGACGGAAGAGTACCGAGCGACGGCGGGGGCTGAAGTAAGAAGCAACGGCCTTCGCCTCAGCCCCACCGCGAGCCCCGCGCCGCCGCTCGGGCCTCACACGCGAGAGGCGGAGGCGGCGCCGCCGGACTACGTCTCCCATAGCGCAGCGCGGTGCGGGCGCACTTCCGCCTGCTCGCGGGGCCGGCGTCGGGAGAGGGCGGGCGGCGCCATGAGCCGCCGGGGTGCGGTGCAGCGCAAGGTGCCGTGCTTGTTCGTGACCGAGGTGAAGGAGGAGCCGTCGGCCAAGCGGGAGCGCCAGGTGCGCGGGGCGAGGCCGGGAGGCGGCGGCGGCGGCGGCGGCGGCGCTCGAGTGGAGCCCGGCGCGGCTGCAATGGGGCAAGAGCAGAATGGCACCCGTCTGTGCGGCTGCAGGCTTTAACGCTTCCTGTTGTCCTGCCTCAGTGGAAAACAGCTGGGATCCGTCTGTGTGATTTGCTCCCCTTGAAGTTTGCTGGCAGTGGCCGGGGCTAACCTTTCCGTACCTGCGCCCTGCCGTGTTGGGGTCCTCCCCTAAGTTGCTATTCCTTCATAGAGGAAAAGCAGTTGGGCTTAGGTGTGAGGGCAAGGATGGCACTGGGGTATGGCTGCTTTATTCGTGGCGTGGGGGAACCGCTGTAAAGTAGAGAGGAAAGACTTCCTTTGGATGTAAGGTGGAAAATGTTTACTCAGAGGGCTGTGAGGCACTGGCATAGGCTGCCCAGAGAAGCACCGACGTTAGCACGCTTTCACTAAAACTGTTACAGAAGTACCACGAATGGTGCCTCGTAGAAACGTTAACTAACCGTGGCTGGATATTATTTCAGATCACAGTATGGCTTCTTTCTCTGAAGTACCTGAAAAAACTAATGAAGCTACATCCTACCTCTACTTCCACTATTTTTGGGCAAAGGTCAGAGGAAGCAATAGGAAATATTCTGTTTGTGATGATTCTTTGTGAGTAGAAAGAGATTTGACTTGGCTTTGTAGTAGCCTTTGTAAGACTGCATCTGAATTTATCAATAGCATCTTAGGTATTGGAAAAAAGACGGTATAAATATTAAAGTAAGAACGGATGGTGATTTGTGTGGGCTTTATTTTATTTGTGCTGTGAAAGTGTACATCCACTGATATAAAGTATACATACTGAAAAATTTCACCTAGTAGCTGTACATTTATCTCCAAAAATACTTCTAGCCTGGCTGGTGTACTGCAGGTATGTTTTCCATTCTTTCTTCTTGAATTTTCTACAGCTGAGGTACAAATAACTAACGTGTAAGAGCAGAGACGAGCACAGCACTGTATGCTGTTGAGATGCACGACTGCAACAATACATTACAGTATCAGTGATCGGGAGTTCACCATCCATAAGGTGCTTTCAGAGTTTCTGGACTTGTCAGAGTTGAAAACTTGGACTTTTTCTTAAGAATGTCTATAACTGCAATTACTGTTTTGAGCAATATTGCATAGTAGATGGGGGAGGTATAACTGTTTTTCATTTTGACTGGTGTATATAATGTAAATACACTCAGAAAGTAATCTCAGTGAACATGTCATCCGGGATTTGTTGTCACAAAGCCTCTGTCCAATGTTGTTAACCTGCTGTGTCTGCTGGCACAGCTGGTGAAGTGAGTGCTCCTTATCTGTCCCAGTTAAGACTAGTAAGACTAATGTCTAAGTGAGACACGTTCAGTTGCTTAATTACAGGTGTGCTGGTTGTTGATTTTTGTTTTCTTTTTCAGATATGTTTTTTGATGTATGTATGTGTTTGTAAACCAGTGAAGCATATTGCATGAATTTTCTTTAGCAAGTCCTCAGTGAACACATAGTATTAAATATTAAGAATATTGGTGAGACCAGGAAGATAATAAAAATGTCTTTCTACATGAGAAAAGGCCAACTATTCAGATCATCCTCAAATTGAGAACTTGTACAATACATAATATATACTATTATATGATAATATATATAGGCTGTATATCTCTTCCTGCTAGTAGACAGACAAACTAAGTAACTTTCTTTCTTCCAATCTCTTTGTAGGTAGTTTACAACACAGGGAAATAAGGGATTAATAACATCTTGGCTGAAGTGCATCGCTTCCAGGACTCTGCTTGTGGAAATAGAGTAAGCATGCTGAGTAGCAGGCAGGCTTGGGTTGCTCCACAGGGCATCAGTTTGGAAGAATTTAGCACTGTTAAGCACTAAGCCAAATCAAACTTCAACACGAGTTTTAAGCCTGGAAATAAATAAATAATTACAGCATGTGCAATGTTATGGTGAGCACCCAGACTGTGGAGTTACAGGTATGCCAGTAAAATGAAACAGTTTGGGGCCGTTTCCTAGTTCTGAGTTTCGGGCATTACTCCTAGAAAGAATGTCTGTTGGGCATCTTCTCGAGTTCACACCATAACCAAAAGTGTAATTGAGTTTACAGCAGCTCTGTCTGGCAGAGGCTGAGCATTAGAGTATGAGTGTGGGGCACCACCTGAAGGGTGGGCCCTGTGGTACCGAGCTGTGTTGGGGCAGCGCTTGGAAGGCCACGTGGGATCAGTTCAGGAAGGATGGCATCTCACCAGAGTGACACCACGCTGGGCAAAGAGTGACCACAAGGGAACATAGAGGCACATCTTTGTGCTTGTCAACTCGCTGCAGTCAAACCTCAGTGCAATTCATTTGACTCTAATTAATTACAGCGCTGTTATTAGCAAAGTAAATATTGTAGATGTTAGAAATTCCATACCCAATTCATTTTTATTAGGTGCATTTATTTGACACTTATGAATATGCAAACATCGTGTTTTAGACATACTACAGTAACAATGCTATGCATCCAAGCACAGTCTCTGCTCCAAGTGGCTCGCCGTTAGACTCTAACCTGTTTGCCATTTGGTCACTCATTGTTTCTACGCCCAGGAAAAGGAAAACAGGGCTAAGACTCATTTCCTTAAGTAAGTCTCTGGCAAACAGATTGTTGCTAATCGCAATAACTCCCCAAAATTCAGCTTTTTGTGCAGGTACATCAATAAGGAAAATCAATAGTCTTAACACCTGAACAAACAAACAGTATTAACTATACTCCTAGAACTCTCAAAACCAAACGGAAAATAAAAATGCAAAGCTGCAAAAGTTAAATATTGAAATTCTTTTTAAATAGATGCAGGAGTAAGAACAGACCATAATGATAATGGAGCTCCGCTCAATTTATTGTCCTGCTCAGTATAATACCGTAAAGTACAGACTAACACTAAACAAACACTAAAGGTAAGATTTAGATAACATGGCAAAATGAGAATAAAAGAATTAACTAAAAGGCAGACAAGATACAGAATGCTGCTGCAAGGCACTCTGTGCTCCAGTTTGAAAATCCAATGTTTAATTAGAGAGAGAGAGACATTCAGTATGCTTAGTAATTGATTTTAAAAAAATGTTTTGTGTCTTTCACATTTTTCTGAAATTTAATGTCTCTCTGTCCAAGATGTCTTCCAGCCTCCACCAGTTCTTCTCTGTTCATGAACATCAGGTCTAGCAGGGCACCTCTCCTGGTAGGATCTCTTGCCACATGCGTCAGGAAGTTATCTTCCACACATTCTAGAAACCTCAAATCTTCAAGAGATTAATGATATAATCTGGTGAGATAAAACCTATTTCCATTGTGCCCCCAAATTAAAAGTGGCTGAACTTTAACACTGCAAACCGTCTGTAGCAGTACACTTCAGTTTCAGGCTAGACGTATTTCTTGAACTAATTTTTGTTTAGTATGAGTTGAGACAAGAAATTTGTCTTTTTTAGTAGGAAGGAAGAGGAACTGTAGTCTTGGCCACATTTTGGATAAAACTTGATCTGGAACTGTTTGTTCTTGTAGAATTAATTTTACGTTGGAATACAAATGAACACACAAACATGCTTTTATATTATTTTAAGTAATGTTTACCATCAGATTATCTGAACATCTATTTTATATATTTATTTTTATTATTATTACTTTATTGTTGCCCATATAACGGTCTGGAGAAGAGGTAGGACTAAAGAAAGTAGCCAAGTTTACAGGAACCTAACCATCTCACGATGTTTTACAAATTCAGCTGTTTACTTCTGCCTAATTACTTTTTATCTTAGGGGAAGACACAGCAGACCTTCTGTATTTTAAGCACAAGAGCTTTATTTTACTACCTCTGTACCACAGTAATAAGCTTCTATCATTATTTTCACCTGGCCAGAAAAACCAAATGTGAAAAGCAAAGGCATTTAACATTGCCATCTGAGGTTTCTCAATTTCGTATTCGTTCAAGAGAGAAGGAAGGAATCATTTTTGTTACCAGTTTCCCAGTCATCTGCACTTTTACCAACCTCTGTTTCTTGGAGATGCTGTAGTTTAAACTTCATTTTCCCTCAATTCCTTCGCTGACCTAGAGGTGTGGTCCATATCAGTGTTGACTCGAAACAAAAGACAATGCTACTCAGATACAATTCTTCTCCTTGCAATGATTTTCTCTCTTCTCTGTAGTAACAACAACAAAACTTGGTGGATTAAATTCAAGTGTTCAGGTCAAGATAAGGAAGTAGCACTGTGAAAGTTTGATGGCACTGCTGTGAGATCATGTTGGGAAGGAATGCTAGGAGCACTGGGAGAAGGTGGAATCCTGAGAAGAATCAGCAGAGGGTTTCAGATGCTGGAGACTGAAAGTGGACCCCGAGAGTGTATAGTTCAGAACTGTGTTGGACAGATTTGGGGCAGCTGTTAACAATGCAACTTTCTGTCTCCTACTTTTCCTACATCTGAGACTGCATTTTGTTTACAGTGGGAATTAATGTTCTTCACAAAATACCTGAAGGTTTTCAGACTAGAAAGGCTGAAGTAGGCTCTTGGTTTCAGAACTGTTCCTTCAAAAGACTGTTTCCATGAGAAGGGCGGTGAGGGCTGTCCAGTTTGGGAGGTGACAGAAACGCCTCTTGGAAAGTGTGTAAGATAAGGCAGAAGTACAGTAACACGATCACATTAAGATTAAAAAATATACAGCTATTTAGTGATTTTGAATAGAGGCTGTTTTACCTCTCCCTGAGTTGGCCACTAGGAAGCATAACAAGCCTACAGGACATCTTGGTGGTAATTTAAAGCTGCTGCAGAACGCTGTAGAGAGCTTGCTGCCGTGGAGAGCTGGAATCAAACTCACTGCAATGAAGGTCCACGAGTGTTTGTGGTCTATTCCTGGGACTGTACTGACCCCTAGTGACTGCAATTCTAATTAAATAATTTACAGAATATATCACTATTATTTTGACACCAATTCATTATGAGGAAATTATTAAAATCCTTCTTTTTAGCAGTGTCTACAGGAAGCAAATTTTCACTCTGTTTTTATTTTACAATAACCCATTTTTATTCTCATTTGCGTGCTGACTTGAGACATACATTGATATATTAATAAAAGAACAGCTTATTTAAAATACCACCGCTGCCAAGATCCTGGGAGTTGGTGGTTTTAATTTATCTGTGTAAGTATGTTCAGGAATGCAGAGTCTCACACTGGAAGCCTTGCAAAGTTTTTTTTATAAAATACAGATGGCATCCCCATTCATCTGTTTACAATCTAATATGCTGTACCTACACTACTTATCTGATGTGCTTTTAGAAGTACCATCTGGAAAAAACTTAGCATAGCACATTTTTACATGTATAAAGCAACAACAACAGATCATTTCTTTTCCCTGAGTCCTTCAACTCAGCAGTAGGTTAGGTTTAAGGATATGATCCATGGCAAGTTCAATTCTCCTTCCGTACCCCATGCCTCCGATCTGTAGCATGTTATATAAGATCGTATTTTCAAGGACTATCAGTTTGAGTCAGTTTTGACATACATGAGAAAAAACAGAAATTCACTATTCAGGCCTCGCTGCACAAAGTGTTGAATGCCCTCCATTTCCTTAAAGCAAAGGCATGCACCCACTCAGCTCTGCTGCACTGCGAATCACTCAGTTCTCTGTGAACGAGGGTCTGCTGCTTATGGAGTGGGGGGGACAAACTGAAGAGAGGAAGGTGCTGTATTGATTTCAGCTACAAAGATTTCTGCTAGTAACTTCAGATGTGAAATACTAGTTCATAGAGGCACACCTTTGTGCTTGTCAACTCACTGCAGTCAAACCTCAGTGCAATTCATTTGACTCTAATTAATTACAGCGCTGTTATTAGCAAAGTAAATATTGTAGATATTAGAAATTCCATACCCAATTCATTTTTATTAGGTGCATTTATTTGACACTTATGAATATGCAAACATCGTGTTTTAGACATACTACAGTAACAATGCTATGCATCCAAGCACAGTCTCTGCTCCAAGTGGCTCGCCGTTAGACTCTAACCTGTTTGCCATTTGGTCACTCATTGTTTCTACGCCCGGGAAAAGGAAAACAGGGCTAAGACTCATTTCCTTAAGTAAGTCTCTGGCAAACAGATTGTTGCTAATTGCAATAACTCCCCAAAATTCAGCTTTTTGTGCAGGTACATCAATAAGGAAAATCAATAGTCTTAACACCTGAACAAACAAACAGTATTAACTATACTCCTAGAACTCTCAAAACCAAACGGAAAATAAAAATGCAAAGCTGCAAAAGTTAAATATTGAAATCCTTTTTAAATAAATGCAGGAGTAAGAACAGACCATAATGATAATGGAGCTCCGCTCAATTTATTGTCCTGCTCAGTATAATACCGTAAAGTACAGACTAACACTAAACAAACACTAAAGGTAAGATTTAGATAACATGGCAAAATGAGAATAAAAGAATTAACTAAAAGGCAGACAACATACAGAATGCTGCTGCAAGGCACTCTGTGCTCCAGTTTGAAAATCCAATGTTTAATTAGAGAGAGAGAGACATTCAGTATGCTTAGTAATTGATTTTAAAAAGATGTTTTGTGTCTTTCACATTTTTCTGCATCTCAGCTCAAACAGCTCTTTATCTTCTAAAGATTACAATTACATCATGGATGAATCTGGCTTCCACATCAACACAGACATTTTCTGGAAGGCATCGGTACTGCTGCTTACGTTCAAAATCCTATGAAACTGCCAAGTACAGCTAATAATACCTATTCAGATTAAGAATTATGCATTAAAGCATCTGTCAGACAAAAAGGGGGAAGATCTTTCAAGGATCTTTTATTGTCAGCTTTGCAGTATACGGACAAAGCCTGTAAAACATCATTTTGTCTGTATACTGCAAATTTTCACAGCAGATGAAATTTTGTGAGCAGACTGAAAACCTCTATAGGTGCTCACACAGAACATACTTTAGTGTACATTTTTATGGTTTTTGAATGGTTAGAATGTATTTTCTGCATCTTGTTTTGTGGTTTTGATGACCAGATGTGCAATATCTTATTTTGTTGTTTAACTGGAATTTTTATTCAAAGTTGAAATATTGGCTTCATATCTTTTTGCTGCCTCTAAGTCCTTTTCTTTTCTCTTCATCTCCATATCTTGGCTCTGTGGTCAAAAGAGATACAGTGAACATTTTGTGTACAATTCGAGTAAAACTGTATGATCCTTCAGAGAGATTTTAAGAATTAAACCTTCAACAATCGTAGGGGCAATGGAAATAAAAATATTCCACACTAATAAAATTAATCTATTTTGAAAATGTTGCATCCTTTTTCCACCAAAACCCTTCAGTGCACATGTTTAAGAACAATGTAGTACTCGCATGAAGCAACCAGGCACGGCAGCTATTACAGATACTTAATGTGCACTCAATTAGAGAGAGAGAGAGATTGTCCACATACACGTTCTCTCTTGCTTTCTCCAGTGCTAGAAGCCAAAACCCACTTCATGAAATCTCCTCACTTAAAAAGCAGGGACATATTTTGTTGTCATGTCAGAACATTTTAGACGATCAGAAATAATGTGTTAATTATACAGAGAAAATTACACGTCCACATGTAAAACTACTAACAATTCTTTCAGATTATTCAACGTTGCTTAGGATCTTACAGTCTCTGGTGAGGTTTTAAGAGGTTTCAAGAGATACATTTTCTCAACAAGGAGACACAGTTTTGATAAAAAACTGAATTACAAATATTTCTACAACAGATTTACCTGTTTGTGAAAGCACCAGATACAAAGCAATACGATGTTAATAAATAATCGTTTTGTATACAATTTGGTTAGAAATGCAAAAAGCATTATTATACTGATATCCCTGTTTTCTTTTAATTCCAGATCAATTCCAACAAGTAATTCCACAATAATTCTGTTTTTCAGTTTATATGCAGCATCTAAGTAACACAGTTTTTAGTTTTGGTCCAATGTTTTTCATTTGTGTCCAGAAGAATTTCACACCCAGCGGCTCAGGTACTCTTCAAAGAAAAGGTGCTGAAAATGATGTTAGCTCTTTGTAGGACAAAACGCTCTGGACAAATTTTCTTTGAAATGCTCTATCCCATTTTTAGACTGGAGATTTGGTAAAATATATCTTTTGCATTGAGAACTTCTCTCTGGTATTTCTATGCAAACCTCAAAAAAAAAAACCCAAATATTTAAAGGAAAAAAACAACCAAAACTGTTAGTCCCAAGGACTAAACAATAATGCTGAGATTGATTTCATTTACACTTTCTCATCTAAAAACAATTACCCGTCAGACATACTACTTTTATTGTAAATGAAGACAAGAAGGCACCTCAAAATGGAGATCCATCTTAACAAAGATAAATAAAACTGGCAATTTATCATTTGAGAATTATTTGAATTATTTGTCATTCTATTTGTCACTGAAGTGTCAAAACACAGTTGTCCAAAATACTGATTAAGGCTGGAAATAAAAGCCAAAATATGGTACTATTCTGTAAGTAGAACATTGCAAAACTGTATTATAAAGTTAAATGTAACTAGAAGATACATAATTACATCTGAAAGAGACAAAAAGTAAAATAGATTACAAATCCCACTCTAAGTTTCTTGTTGAATTCATGACACGGAAGGTACATCACCCTGAAAGAATGGTAGGAAGAATGAATTTTGTCCTCCATTCAGCAATGACAATGTGAGAACACAATAATGCATGTCGCAAAAGTTCTGTTACCAATTTAAACTTGTTCTGAAGTTTGAATACATTCCAAGAGTTTGTTTACTTAAGAAAAAAAAATAATCATCAATAATGAAAACAATCAAAACCCTAAGTAGAATTTCAGTGAAATACTATTTGCAAAGACATAGACCAAAAAAAAAAAAAAAAAAGGTCATTCCTTCATCCCCTTCCAGAAAAAAAGTGGAACAATAAATATTTCTTGAGAGCAAACTAAAATGATACTGGAAGACTACTTCTACTGCTATTACTATTGATATTCAGAGTAGAATGATAAATTAAAATGGTCAAACGTTATCTTTCAAAAGAAGAAAATTACCTACAAGAAGATTCAGAAGTGGGAATCAGCACAAAGTTTAAATGTGTTTACATCTCTATGGAAATTACTGTAGTGTAATGATGAAAATCAAGCTGGATTAAATGGCCTCTTGCCCACACTTAGGTGTAAGTACCTAAATAGGTATTCATATTTAGATATAAAAACCTACATATTCACTTCCAGTGACAAACGTGAAAGCAGCAGAATACAGTCAGGTATTTTAAGAGTCATTTTAAGAATTCCATGTAAGCAGGAACTCAAGTGTATATCCATTGTACATTGGTTCCTGTATGACTCTGCCACCACGGTAGGACACATATGCTGATCTTTTAGGTTCTGGAGAGTTGAAATAAATGTTTCTTTCAGTTTGTCTCACAGAACCAATAGAAGAAGTAGTTCCATCATCCCTTCTACGATAATTTTGTTGGTAATTTGGTTTAACTTTTGAGTATGAAGTGGGAGTTCCTAAAATTGGAAAAACAAATGTATAAAGTAATGTTGTGATATCACTCAAAGAAGACAAAATTTAAAAGAATGTTCTGTACAGACAGTCCACTCAAAATAGAGATTGTCCATATGCGACACATAGAACGGAACAAGGTAGTGCTAAATCATCTAATAGTTTAGTTTTTAGAAATGAGTAAGCCAACTGTTTTATAAAAATACCTTTGCCTGTTCCTGCATTAGGTGAGTTTCTTTGCTCCTCAGAAATACAGTTATTCTTCTTTACCCCCTTGAAGTGGCATTTCCTCACACATTCAGCGCTGCCTGTTGCTGAAGGATTTAATTGCACAGATTTACCTTTCAAAAAGCACACATTTTCTTATCAAGAAATGCTATGATGAATTGAAAAACTCATCTTCCACTTCATACACAGGTCTCCTTAGGTAAGGAACACTATCTTCCTCTTTAAATATTTTGAAAGAATCATCTCACAAAATGAAAAAAAAGTTGCTACATTTCCATTAGCACAGCTCAAGGTCTCAAAATCTTGAGGACAAACTCAAAATTTAACAATAACAGTCCAACAGTACTTTGAACAAGTTTGAAACAAACAATTACTTTGATTCTGTCTCTGAACGTTTCCCATTAGGAATCAGAAAAACTTCAATAATACTGTAAGAAATATAATCTCACTGAAAAGCAAAGAATCACAGAACTGTATGCCCCCTGCCAAAGCAGCTCCCTAGCCCAGGTTGCACAGGTAGGCGTCCAGGCGGGTCTGCAACGTCTCCAGAGAAGGAGACTCCACCACCTCTCTGTGCAGCTGTGCCACTGCTCCGGCACTGCACTGGGAAGAAGTTCCCACACACATTTGTGCTGAACTTCCTGCGCTTCAGTTTGTGGCCATTTTCCCTTGTTCTATCACCACGCACTGCACAGAGTCCAGCCTCGTCCTTTTGCCTCCCACTCCTTAGGTATTTATGGACATGGATTAAATTCCCTCTGCATCTCCTTTTCTCAAGGCTGAACAGACCCTGGTCTCTCAGCCTTTCCTCATAAGAGAGGTGTTCCATGCCCATTAATATCTTTGTAGCCCTCCACTGAAGTCTTTCAAGGAGATCCCTGTCTATATTGTACCGAAGAGCCCAAAACTGGACACAGGAGTCCTGGTGAGGCCTCACCAGGGCAGAGTAGAGGGGGAGGATCAGATCCCTTGACCTGCTGGCCATGCTCTTTTTAATGCAGCCCAGGATCCTATTGGCCTTCTTGGCCACCAGCGCACACTGCTGCCTCAGGGCCAGCCTGTCATCATCAGGAAACCCCAAGTTCATAGGTTCATAGCTTTATAGGTTGGAAAGGACCTACAAGATCATCTAGTCCAACCATCCTCCTAACACCATCCCTACCCACTGAACTGCTAAATCAAATCCCTTAGCACCTCATCTCAACGGTTCTTGAACAGCGCTAGGGATGGTGCCTCAACCACCTCCCTAGGCAGGCCATTCCAGTGCCTGACCACTCTTTCAGAGAAAAAATGTTTCCTCAAATCTAATGTAAATCTTCCCCGGCACAACTTGTGGCCATTCCCTCTCGTCCTGTCATTATTTATCAGGGAGAAGAAGTCCCTATTCACAGAGTAGCTCTCCAGCATGTCATCCCCAAACCTTAAATAAGTACCTTTTTCATTTGAATGCTTTGATGCAGTTGGTGTCTTTTCAAAATATACTGGCTCACTTTGTTTCTCATTAAAATATTTGTTCCTCCGTGGTGCAAAATAATCACGTCCTAGAGAAAATGAAGAAAAGATGAAGGAAATCCTCAATTTTAAAGAACATTCTGAACAATAAAATGTGAACCATTTTATATTTACATTCTGAATGAAATTAATAAAAAAGAAAAAAATATAATAAAACCAAATAGACAATTCATTAAGCAACCCCCACCCAAAAAAATAATAAGATAAATATTTAAAAGCTTTAAATACGCAGGGGAATGATTTAATTACAGAATTCCTTCTTGGCAGGCATGGGGAGGTGATTGTCCCCATGTGTGCAGCTCTTGTGAGGACCCATCTGCAGTACTGCATCCAGGCCTGGGGACCCCAGTACATGACAAACACAGAGCTCTTGGAATGAGACTAGAGGAGGGCCTCTAAGATCACAGGAAGGCTGGAACAGCTCTACTATGAAGATGAGATGAGGGAATTGGGCTCGTTTAGCTTGTAGATGTATCAGGAAGCCAAAATTAATTACCTTTATTTTCATAGGATTTATCATCCGCTCTGTTAACACATTTCAATGGTACTTTCATTCCTGAAGTCTCTCTCTCTCTTTTCATATTACTGTCACCTGGAAAGGCAACAGAAGGAACACGTTAGCTCCCTGCATATAGCCACAATGAATGAAAATGTCATTCTCTTCCCTCCACATCTATGAATTAGTAATTAGCTCCAAGCAATTTCCTTGACCTGCTTGCTTTATATTCTTCTTTCTCTATTATTTTGTTTTGAAATATATTCATACGTGTAAACCAGTGAAGCATACTGCATAAGCTCTCTTGACCAGATTTAAGAATAACTGTGTTTGTTGTAAAATGAGACTGCCAACTGAATGTCAGTCAGTTTAATTAATCAGGTCGAACAAATCATTTGAGCTGAAGATACACAAGTGTCTTTGGTAGACAAACCTTCAGTAATGATGGTGAAAAGCATCAATTCTTGTTCAGAAGTCTGTTTCCCATACAAAGAAGTAACTCCTAAATTTGCAAAGAATAAGTCACCCATAACATTAGATAATCTCACAGAATGAAAATACTTGGAGCTGTAGAGACCAACTAGATGATCTTTGAGGTCCTTTTCAACCCAAGCCACTCTATGGTTCTGTGATAATATGAAAGAGACCTGTATGCTGTTTCATACCCATCTGAAGCTAGAAGATGCACAGCACTTTGCTGACAGCTAGACCAAGCATCCCTTACATGGTCATGAATTATTTTGCATTGACAAACAAAGGGGAGAAAAAGGAATAATACTGAAATTCTTATTATTCTTACCAGTATTTTATATTTCTTAAGGAAAAAATGCAAATACTGATAAGCAAACAAACACAGGTTGGTCTGAAAGTAATGCCTCCTGTAGGCATTCCCCTACTTATTTTTTTTAACGGCACAAGCCATTTCTCTGACCAAAATAAGCAGGAAAAAGTCCAATGTAATGACCATAAAGGTTTTTTATATTTACTAAAATCTTCAAACATGCTGAATAATAAGTGATATTTTCAATCCCTACAATTGATGGTGTAGTATGAAAAGGAGTGTACAAAATGTGTAACAAAAAAACTGGGTATTTCAGATATTAATTTATATTTAAAGGGTGGAGTTTGTACCAGGCATATTGACTTCATTACAACACAGTGTTCAGCAATGAGAAGCCAATAATAATTACCTTTATTTTCATAGGATTTATCATCCTCTCTGTTAATACATTTCAATGGTACTTTCATTCCTGAAGTCTCTCTCTCCGTTTTCATATTATTTTCACCTGGAAAGGCAACAGAAGGAACACGTTAGCTCCCTGAATATAGCCACAATGAATGAAAATGTTATTCTCTTCCTTCCACATCTGTAAATTAGTAATTAGCTCAAACCAATTTCCTTTATAGTTTCATATGTTCAAAGGTACATTAGGTTGGAAAGGACCTACAAGATCATCTAGTCCAACCATCCTCCTAACACCATCCCTACCCACTGAACTGCTAAATCAAATCCCTTAGCACCTCATCTAAACTCTTCTTGAACAGCGCTAGGGATGGTGCCCCAACCACCTCCCTAGGCAGGCCATTCCAGTGCCTGACCACTCTTTCAGAGAAAAAATGTTTCCTCAAATCTAATCTAAATCTTCCCCGGCGCAACTTGTGGCCATTCCCTCTCGTTCTGTCATTATTTATCAGGGAGAAGAAGTCCCTATTCACAGAGTAGCTCTCCAGCATGTCATCCCCAAACCTTAAATAAGTACATTTTTCGTTTGAATGCTTTGATGCAGTTGGTGTTTTTTCAAAATATACTGGCTCACTTTCTTTCTCATTAAAATATTTGTTCCTCCGTGGTGCTAAATAATCACGTCCTAGAGAAAATGAAGAAAAGATGAAGGAAATCCTCAATTTTAAAGAACATTCTGAACAATAAAATGTGAACCATTTTATAATTACATTCTGAGTGAAATTAACAAAAAAGAAAAAAATATAATAAAACCAAATAGACAATTCATTAAGCAACTTCCACCCAAAAAAAAAAATAAGATAAACATTTAAAAACTTTAAATACGCAGGGGTATGATTTAATTACAGAATTCCTTCTCGGCAGGCAGGGGGAGGTGATTGTCCCCATGTGTGCAGCTCTTGTGAGGACCCATCTGCAGTACTGCATCCAGGCTTGGGGACCCCAGTACATGACAAACACAGAGCTCTTGGAATGAGACTAGAGGAGGGCCACTAAGATCACAGGAAGGCTGGAATAGCTCTCCTATGAAGATGAGATGAGGGAATTGGGCTCGTTTAGCTTGTAGATGTATCAGGAAGCCAATATGAAGTACCTTTATTTTCACAGGATTTGTCATCTGTTCTGCTAAATTGCTTCACTGATACTTCCATTCCTGAAGTCTCTCTCTCTCTTTTCATATTACTGTCACCTGGAAAGGCAACAGAAGGAACACGTTAGCTCCCTGCATATAGCCACAATGAATGAAAATGTCATTCTCTTCCCTCCACATCTATGAATTAGTAATTAGCTCCAAGCAATTTCCTTGACCTGCTTGCTTTTTATTCTTCTTTCTCTGTTATTAGTCATTTCAACTGTGCATTGTGAAACTTAAGCACTCATGTATAACATCTGAATTTTCTAAGGAAGTGCCATGACACTCACATTAAAGAAGACATGGTATATACTGACTACAAAAATAAAAATACCTACCTGTCCCTGAATCTTGCTCAACGGTGTCCATTGCTAATTTCTCACTTCCCAAACCTGGAGATGGAGGAGCAATTTCTCCTGACTGGAGAACCTGAGGGTTCTGAATCCTATAATATTCTCCTAAACATACAGCAAAAAGTGAAAAAAAAAACCTCAAACACCTTTACTATACTGGCAATGGTGCTGTTCATAAAAGGGTCACCCATGTCATACTTACCAGATTTATAGCACACTTCCATTATTGCTCTTTCTTCTTCAATGTCTTCAGCAGTCTTTTCCCGTGTAACAGAAATAGCTGTAGGAAACATTTTATAAAGATTACTAGATATCTTGTCATGCCATACCAAGACCATTAATGTTTCTTAACTATCAAATAACACGATGAATTTCATTTTTGCCATGACTATTTGTTAACATTAGGTTTTTTCCCAGTGCAATGGAATTTCAGCTACAGCAGCTCTTAAAATAACTGCTGATTTAGAGTGATTTAAAAAAATATTTTCAGTATTCATCTGTAAATTATTATATATATTCTCAAAAGGAAATCTCAGTGAACATGTCATCCATGTTTTCTTGTCACAAAGCCTCTTCCCAATGTTGTTAACTTGCAGTGCCTGCAACTCTTAAGTAACACTCTTTTGTGAGTGCTCCTTATCTGTTCCAGTTAAGATTAGTAAGACTAATCTCTAAGTGAGACACGTTCCATTGCTTAACTACAGGTGTTCTGGTTGTTGATTTTTGTTTTCTTTTTCACATATGTTTTTTCATATATATATGTGTTAGTAAACCAGTGAAGCATATTGCATGCATTTTCTTTAGCAAGTCCTCAGTCAACACATAGTATTAAATATTAATTGTTAAGATGATTAAGATTGGTGAGAACAGGAAGATAATAAAAATGTCATTCTACATGAGAAAATGCCAAATGCTTGTTATATGATAGTATTTGACAGTCATCTGAATATTTTAAACTCTATTTGATGAAAAATGGAATATGGGAATTACACCAGCATCAAAATACAAAACTAGATGCTTTGCAGGAGTTAGAAACTATGGTTTACTCATGCGTCTGCTGTCTAACAGCTTTGCTGGGAAACAGTTTCAAAAACTTGACAACAGCTCTTTCCTAAAAATGTTAACAGTCATGGGAATACATCAGTTGTGAACCACATTGCATCAGGTGAAAAACCTTTATTCTAGTTCCTTCTAAGAGGAAATGGAAAACTTATTTACTATTACTATTGTCTTCGTCCTCCTCTTCATCCTCGTCTTCATCGTCTTCATTGCTGAGGTCTACAATCACTGGAGGGTGAATTGGTATTAAAATATTCCCCTGAATTTTGTAGAGTTCTTGACTATTGGCTGAAATCAGAATCCCTTCTTGGCCTTGCTGTTGAACTACAGTATCTGCAGAAAAGAACCAGAGACCGATTTTTTTTCAAGAGGGAACTGCAATCTGAAGTTCAGGTTCAGACCAACAGGTAAACTTTCAAAGTAATTATCATACATAAACTGTCTGCAAATAGATGAACTGAGCCTTATTTCAAGTATCTTCTAGAGAGGCAGGCAAATGAACACACTCCAAACACATGAAGAAATAGAATGCATGTGTAGTAGCCCCTCTGATGGGAAAGACAACACACTGCTGACTATAGCCTGCAGAAAAGAGAAGCTTCTATACTGTTCAAAAAACTTGTACAATACATAATATATTATATACTATTATATGATAATATATATAGGCTGTATATCTCTTCCTGCTAGTAGACAGACAAACTAAGTAACTTTCTTTCTTCCAATCTCTTTGTAGGTAGTTTACAACACAGGGAAATAAGGGATTAATAACATCTTGGCTGAAGTGCATCGCTTCCAGGACTCTGCTTGTGGAAATAGAGTAAGCATGCTGAGTAGCAGGCAGGCTTGGGTTGCTCCACAGGGCATCAGTTTGGAAGAATTTAGCACTGTTAAGCACTAAGCCAAATCAAACTTCAACACGAGTTTTAAGCCTGGAAATAAATAAATAATTACAGCATGTGCAATGTTATGGTGAGCACCCAGACTGTGGAGTTACAGGTATGCCAGTAAAATGAAACAGTTTGGGGCCATTTCCTAGTTCTGAGTTTCGGGCATTACTCCTAGAAAGAATGTCTGTTGGGCATCTTCTCGAGTTCACACCATAACCAAAAGTGTAATTGAGTTTACAGCAGCTCTGGCTGTCAGAGGCTGAGCATTAGAGTATGAGTGTGGGGCACCACCTGAAGGGTGGGCCCTGTGGTACCGAGCTGTGTTGGGGCAGCGCTTGGAAGGCCACGTGGGATCAGTTCAGGAAGGATGGCATTTCACCAGAGTGACACCACGCTGGGCAAAGAGTGACCACAAGGGAACAGCAGAGATGAATCGTTAAGGTCTGACTGCAGTCACCCCATTCCCCTCAATGCATTCCCCCCATTCCCTCCCTAGGGGAGGAGGTAGGAGTGGATTAGGGGAAGGTGGTTTTAGTTTGCTTTTAGTTTCTCACTTCTCCAGTCTGTTAGTAGCTGGCAATAAACTACATTAATCATTTCCTTGGAGAAAATGGACAATTTCAGATACTTTTTAGAAAACGGGAATAAAAAAAGTCCCTGAGTGATGCTTTCGAGTGAGGCCAGAAAAGACCCTATCAGTTCAGAAGCTAAGAGATTAATGATTTCCTATGAAACAAAATCTTCAGACTAAATCTGACTCGTATGTTCTAAGCCGGGACAAAATATTTACATAAATAAATGCCTTCCTACTCCAATAATATAGCACAGATGAAAAGCTAATATAAAGTTTTGCTCCGTGGATCTCAGAAATCTAAAGTGGCATCTACTAATTCATCTTATATATAACTAGCAACTATGAAGACTTGTAACACTGCACGTACATGTATAAATTAACATAGCAACCCACCCACTGATCAGTACAACTCCTTGGTTCACTCTGAACTTGATGTGATAGCTGGTCACTCCTGATTCATTTGCAGCGGTGCACTTTTTTGATGTTAACGTGCACTATGCAAGCAGTGGAAGTTTAAGGATATGTTTCAGTGTTTAGTTACTTAGTGGACAAATGGTTGAGAAAACACTTCTACTTACTGACAGTAGGCGGCAGAAACAGTCTGTTTATACGACGAGGTTTGCTATGCTGGAAGCTGCAATCGATCCTCACACAGCCTAACGGCTTTGTTTCCCAGAAACACAAGGTGTTGCTGTACTTTTGCTGGGAGACAAAACATTTTCAGACATGGTTACAGTGTACTGTGATGAACGGAGGACTAACACTTTGCAGGACCACACAGTGCTCTGTCAGAATGTTTAAAGGTAACTACACCTACGTAAGGGAGATACATTCTCCACTGCAGACATTTTACAGATGTTGGGAAGAAAAAAATCTTTCTTTTTTACACAGTATTCATTTAATTTATGTGTGCCTGGGTTTCCTCTTCTACAGAATAAGTTTACCAGACCCATCTCAAACAAAATTTGCTGAAGATGCCTAAAAAACCCCCTGAAATCATACAAATTTAGGAACTTGTACAGACTTGTCAGACGTGGATTACAAAAGAAATTTGTTTCATTCCTCTTTCAAAACCACGTTGGCAGGAGGAAGTCACTTTTGATGTTAGAATTAAAATTGTGCTTGAAGGAACTCACTCCTTTCTACCTTTATGTGAACGCTTCCCTTGTCTCCATCACGTTCACAAGATATCAGAGCTCAGAAGTTTCTCGCAGTGACAGACTCTTCACTTGAAACACTAATGCACAGAATGATTCTGAGGTTGACAGACTAAATCCCCATACACAGCGTACAAGTGGCTGCTTTAAACTGTGAATGTCCTCCAATAAAACTCCTTGTCATTAATGTGAGAGACCATGCAGCAGCCAAGTATAAAAATGTGATGAAAAATATTTACAAATCACCAAAATTATGCAAGATTTGATGTTCAGAAACTACTACCATTACACTGCTTAGGCCACCTGCCAGCTGTTTTTTCACATGACGCACAGAAGCTTAATGGGGAAAAACAAGTTGGTCATCCAATTATTGCTGCTTCACTTCTACATACAGTCCCAGTGCTGGGATAATACTGATCGAGATTTTTCCAGATTACATCTGTCCACAAAAGTGCACAACCAGCACATTTCCAGTGAAAGCCCCTTTCTTCACTCAAAATTCTCTCCCTTATTTTTCTTTAAGGAAAACAAAGTCACACTTGAAAAACGTCTGAATTCTCCCTGAAGTAAGTGGGAATGTTCCCATTGGTTCTGGAGAGACGAGTCTTACTCAGCTGGCATTAGGAGTCGAAGCCTGTCTCTGAAGCACCAATGCCTAAACCACCGATGCTCAAACAGATGCAATAACCAAGAACCAATCCACCCCTGGATTTTTACCAACTACAACAGAAACATTTCTTGGAAGTTCTGAATGGCTTCCTTTTCTGGAACAGGTCTTGAAGAAACTCAGGTAGTCAGTGTAAGCAGAACTTGTAAACACGGTCTATTAATTCAGATTTACTATAACTTTGACAGAATAAGAGAGATGAATTATGAGGGATTTTTAATGTCTGTGCTCCCTGAGTATCTGAGCCTTAGCCCCAGGAGAAATTAGGACAATTAGCTCCTCTCACTTCAGAAAATTAAATCATTGATTTATGTATGCCATGATAGATGCATACCAACTTCTAACGTTCGATAATAAATCTCCCTCTAACTATGCACGTATCATCAAGGATGCTGACCACTCTAGAATCTATAGCATTTACCTGTGCATGTGGAGGAGAATAACTGTGGTCATTCCCATCTTGATCCATTGTCACTTATTTTGTACTTATTCTACTCCTTTTATTCCAGCAGAGCACACGTTAAAAGACACCAGTGTACAAGCAAATCTTAAATTTGTCCCGAAAACAGTAGTTTTCTTTACAAGAAGGTGTTTTCAGAACTTCAGCTCTGCATCTGTTTTGGAACAAATCTCCAACTGATGGCCTAGCTAAAGCTCAGTACAGCTGAGCTGAGGAGGTGGCCTGCCTGCTAAGGGCCAAAGTTGGTTTCTGGGGTAAACAGAATGTTACCTGGCAGTTATAGGTCCACTGCTCCTGCAGACATTGTGACATCATCAGGTGACATCATCTAACCTTCCACGCTTGAACATAGTCCCTATTTCTCACTGTAGAAGTTAGGGTCTTCTAACCAAACCTCTGATACAAAACTGATGCCTGCATTTTTAAGCAAAGTTCTTGTACTCATTGTGTTTCATTGTGTTTCATTGTTTCAGTAAGCATTGGTAATTGCCAGGCAATACAAATCGATGTTATCAGGGATCGACTTAATGATCCAGTATGGTTAACGGGAAAACTTTGGGGCGCCAGGTTATGGGAATCTGGAAAAGACCGGGGAGGATACTTCCTCATAAAAAAGGAACCAGTCTCACATGACCCAGTACCTATAGGACCCAATCCAGTTGCTAACATTGAAAGTCAGACAAGCACAACAAAGAGTCCTAATAATATAACCCCAGGAGTAAAAGAGACCCAGAGTGAAAACGAATCCACTAATTGGCCAGATGATCAGTCCACTCAAGAATATAACGCACTATGGAAAATAATGCAGGCCACATTTAAAGTCCTAAATGAGACTCACCTAAATCTAACTGAGGGATGCTGGTTATGCTATATAGCGAGACCGCCCTTTTATGAAGCCGTAGGATCCCCTGCTAAGCCAGGATAAAGTAATGGAACAAACCCCAGGGAATGTGTTTGGAGAAAGGGAAAAGAAAACACTCCTGGATTATCAATGGCGCAGGTGAAAGGCAAAGGAATGTGTGTAGGAAGTATACCCGAAAAAAGAAAACACCTCTGCCAAGTAAAGGTGTCCATCTCAGACCCGAAAAAGCCAGCCAAATGGCTCATTCCTACAGTTAACACAAGATGAATTTGTAATAACCTGGGAGTTACTCCATGCCTGTCGATTGATAATTTTAACGAGACATCAGAATATTGCATACAAGTTTTAATTCTTCCCCGAATATCATATCATCCTAAGGATTATGTATATGAGCATCAGATTACCCCGGAATACCATCTAATAAAAAGAGAACCATTCACCGCACTGACAATAGCGGTGCTATTAGGTGTTGGGGAAGCAGGGATGGGAACTGGGGTAGCGTCTCTAGTAACCCAACAACAGGGATTCAAGGACTTGAGACACACAGTAGATGATCTAAGCCGAATTGAGAAGGCAATAGATGGATTAGTGAAATCAGTCAGGTCCTTATCAGAGGTAGTACTCCAAAATCATAGAGGACTGGATCTTCAGTTCTTACAACAAGGAGGACTGTGTGTAGCTCTAAGGGAAGAGTGTTGCACTTATGCAGATCATACTGGGGTAGTAATTGACACCATGACAGAGTTACGAAAACAACTAGAACAGAGGAGAAGGGAACGAGAAGAGCAACAAAGTTGGTATGAATCTTGGTTCAATCGCTCCCCATGGATGACAACCCTTTTGTCCACTGTAGTGGGTCCTTTAATACTACTGATCCTAGTGTTAACCTTTGGGCCTTGTATTTTCAATAAACTAATCTCTATAGTGAAAGGGAGATTGGAGGCTTTCCATTTGATGCTCTTGAGGGCCAAATATGAGCCCCTCCATGAAACAGGGACAAGGGATTATCTGGAGCTTAATGAAAGAGAGGTACAGGGATACCACGAACAAAAATAGTAATAAAAGAAAAAGGAGGGAATTGTGAGAAAGTAATCTTTTTGTTCGCGGTAAGAGGGAAGGAACCTGTAAATAAGTAACTGTAGTTTGTGATTTAGCATGTAACGTAGATGAACATTCCGCTTAAGCAATCAAAAAGGCCGCAAAGGATAGACACTAATATAAGGAAGCTTAGCTTGCGAAAACACTTGCCACAAAGGATAGACACTACTATAAGAAAGCTTAGCTTGCGAAAACACAAAACTTGCGCAAAACCGCGAGCTAGCCTAAACACACTCAAGGACTAGTGATTATGCAATTAACCAATGAGATTTGTTCATATGAATAACATACCATAAAAGGAAAAACCACCAGAAAGGGTCAAGAGGAAGATATGGAGGAAGACTACTTACTTCAACCCATACGACCACCGGGAGGCAGAAGAAGACCCCCTAGCAACAACTGGATCATGCGCAGAGTACACCACAATGAGGAAGTAAAAAGGACACGTATACAAAAGATGGACTGTATAAAAGGATCGAGTATCGGTTCAACTGTTGCGACAGTTGGTGGAACGCAGAGTCCCCTGTCGCCCAGCGCTGCATTGCCTCTTTGCTCCTTGCTCAATTTGATTAATAAAATTCAATAGTTGAATTTTTGATTCCTAGTCCATTGAATCTATTTATAACACAGCTGTGTTAAGCTTATCGCTACCCCTCCTAACAAAATACCAGTGAGGGGCTCTTCCCCTTCAAGGTTTGAAGATTTACATCAAAATCAACCCTTAAGTGTAATCCTCTCTATAAATCAGAGGTTGGAATGTGATGAATATGTATGAACTATACTTTTAAATAGGTATTCTTACTTTCTTTGCGTTGTGTCTTTGTTGGTGGAGCGAGACTTCCCGGCACACCCAGCGCTGCTTGCTTATTACTTTTCACCTTTTGATTATAATAAAATATTCTAAAAACTCAGATTGGACTCTGAGAGTTTATGACAAATTGGTGACCCTGACGTGATGCGACTGGACTCGAGCGGGACATCCTGACTCCCGGGGAGGCGCCCTACCTTTTTGGTAGCCTCGGGAGAAAAGGTTCTTGGGAAGGTTGGAAAGGTTCTCTCTCTTCGGGAGAAAAGTCCTTGCCCGACCTTTCGCATCACACGAACTTGGAAAAGCAATAAGCAAGGAAAAGAGCTCCCTTGGAAAAACTGCAGTAAATATCCGGTAATTCTTGTGCACGAAGATCCAACCGAGAACATCGGACTGTGAGTATCGCTTGGTTGGGAGGGCGAGTTCCGGGGTGGAGAGAATTAAGTTGAGGAAAGCCTCTCGAGAGGGTGGTTAGAAATTCCCAGGGACCCACAGAGAGGCCCAGAGGAAGGGAATAGATCACCTAGAATTAGGAGGGGAAATAGCTTAAAGAAGGAAACCCCGGAATAAGAATATGGGGCAGAGAAAGTCTAAGTCTGCTGACCCCAGGAGGGACCCACAGAAAGGCCCCAAGGATAAGGAAGGGAGCAAATTACTCGAAATGCCCCCAGACAGTCTGCTGGGGTTAATGATAAAATACTGGGGACATGGGGCAGAGAAAGTTGAAATCTGCTGACCCCAGGAGGGACCCACAGAGAGGCCCCAAGGATAAGAAAGGGAGCAAATTGCTTGAAATACCCCCAGACAGTCCGCTGGGGTTAATGGTAAAATACTGGGGAAATGGGCCATCCCAGAAAGGGAAAAACAAAACAAAAATTGATGGTCCATTATTGTGAATCTGTTGAAATTGTTGAAATGTCGGGTGGAAAACAAAGAAGACCTGATCGGGTGCATTGGCCAATGTTTGTGAGTCGTGAATGAGTGTGCTGGATACGTGAGACGCAGAATCGCTGCGGAGCGAGTGCGGAGTCCCGATCCGCGGTTCCGTCCTCCAGAGAGGGAAGCGGCCGGAGACGGACGAAGCGAGCGACAACAACTGTCATTGTTCTCTTTGTGTGTACACCACTTGTCTTTTGTCTATATGTATGTCATAGGTGTAAAGGATGGGAGTTTCTGTCTTTTAAATGAGGAGGGCAGACCAATAGAGGAAAGGTGTCCATAGCCCTAAATGGGACTTTAAGCTATAAGATCATAAGTTCATAAGTTCATAAGTTCATAAGTTCATAAGTTCATAAGGTTGGAAAGGACCTATAAGATCATCTAGTCCAACCATCCTCCTATCACTATCTCTACCCAACTACTAAATTAAGTCCTTTAGCACCTCATCTAAACGCTTCTTGAACAGCGCTAGGGATGGTGCCTCAACCACCTCCGTAGGCAGGCCATTCCAGTGCCTGACCACTCTTTCAGAAAAGAAATGCTTCCTGAGGTCTAATCTAAATCTTCCCTGGCGCAACTTGTGGCCATTCCCTCTCGTCCTGTCATTACTTATCAGGGAGAAGAAGCCTACCCCCTCCTCACCACAACCCCCCTTCAGGAAGTGGTAGAGTGCAATCAACTAACATTGTTTCTTAGGCGAGAAGGGAGACGGGATAAGGTAGCATATAGAAGTGCAATTGTTAACGGTATACGAAAGTGTAATTGAGGGTATGGATTGTGGGCAAAAGGGTTAAGGAGACCCTGATACTCCAGTGGGCAGGCAATAACCCATTTTGTGGCCAGGTCTTGGACGGACATTAGAAAGAAATTGGAAAAGTTAGAAGACTGGCAGGAAACAGGGACTAGATGAATTACTGAGAGAAGCACAGAAAGTATATGTAAGGTGGGATGAGGAGAAACAAAAAGCAAAGGCCCGAATATTTGTCGCGGCTGTGAGAGGTGAAAAAAGGAGGAAATTCCTAAGAAAAGAGAAAACCTTAGGAATACTAAGAGCATTGGAAAGCCTCTGCAAAAGGGATCCGAACGAGGAATAGAATGTTATTATTGTGGGAAGAAAGGACACTGAATCGAAATTTAAAATAAATAAATGAATAGATAAACACAACAGGATGGATGCATTTAAAGAATAGGGGTGTTGGGGCTATATACATCCGGGGGACGAGACCAACTAAAGAGCCCATTGTCAAAGAGATAGGAATGTTTGTCCAGAGTGAATAAGCTTAGCATGCAAAAGCTTGTGCAAACCTACCTTGCTGAAAGCTTGTGCAAACCGGGAACTCGCTCAAACGTGGTTAAGGGTTAGTGACTGTGTAAGTAACTAATGAGATTTGCTCATATGAACAACGTACCATGAAAGGAAAAACCACCAGAAGGGGTCAAGAAGGAGATATGGAGAAAGACTACTTACTTCAACTCATGCGACCACCAGGATCATGCGCAGAGTACACCACAATGAGGAAGTAAAAAGGACACGTATACGAAAGATGGACTGTATAAAAGGATCGAGTATCGGTTCAAGTGTTGCGACAGTTGGTGGAACGCAGAGTCCCCTGTCTCCCAGCGCTGCATTGCCTTTTTGCTCTTTGCTCAATTTGATTAATAAAATTCAATAGTTGAATTTTTGATTCCTAGTCCGTTGAATCTATCTATAACAATTGGTGCCGTGACTCGGATAGGAGTAGTGGCCGTGTTCTGAGGGTTGAGGAGGTGCCCCGCCAGAACTGGTGGCCCCACTCTTGATTCCCTGCCTCACTCCTACCGACGATCCGAAATTTAAGAGCAAAAAGGCAATAAAGGACCGGTCGACCCCTTAAATTTTGTGCACAGAAGTCCGGACGAAGACGCGGGATGCGTAAGTGACTGCTGTTTTGGCAGGGGTTTTCCGTTCGGTCGGGGTCGGGTTTCCCGGAGTGCGACGAGTGGTGTGTGTGTGAGAGGGGGCCGGTAGCTCGGACTAACCCAAGCGAGTGTGGACCCTCTAGTAGTGCGGTTCTCATTGCCTGCGAAGGTGTGAGCCACGAACGAGGGGAAGTGAGTGGAACGCATACACACTGAGTGAAGGCACTCTGGAAGATGGGACAGGGAAAAAGCAAGGCCCCTGTAGCCATGAAACGTCCTCCAGTCCCAAAGGATTCTCCTCTAGCATTCATGTTAGAAATGTGGAGGTACTATCCCGGGACAGGAAATAAGAGTAAAACCAAGATGATCCATTATTGTGTAGAAGTGTGAGGAGATCAAAAGATTGGCCCTGCTGTTTGCTGGCCAAAATTTGGATCTAGTGAAGATTGGGTACAACAACGGTTAAATTTTTGGGTTAACTCTAAGACTCCCTTTAGTCAGGAAGAGAGCGAATATGCGGCTGTTTGGGTTACACACCCAGGGGGACCAGGAATCCCGATCTTCAAATTGTCTGAAGTAGATAAAAGGACTGAAAAACAGAAGCCTCGGAAAGAGGAGGATATCCCCATGGGACCTCCACCATATGTCCCACCACAGCCGATAGCTCCTCCTTCTCCACAGCCTGAAATAAACAATCAGGACAATTTAGATAATCAGGAAATGGACCCTAATTTGGGCCCTCAAACTAGGAGTCGGACACGTCAACAGAATCTATATCCATTACGAGAGGTACCCATGGGGGGTCCCAATCCACAAATGGGGTTCATCTCAGTACCTTTAAATTCGGGAGATGTTAGGGAATTTAAGAAAGAGATGGGTAAACTTTTGGAAGATCCATTAGGGGTTGCGGAAAGGGTAGACCAATTTCTAGGCCCCAGTACATATACGTGGGATGAGTTACAGTCCATCCTAGGCATCTTATTTACAACTGAAGAAAAACATATGATTAGGACTGCAGGAATGAGGGTTTGGGACGCCCAGCATGCCCAGGGACCCCAGGCAGATGTAAAATGGCCCTTACAAAGGCCACAATGGGACCACCAAGACCCAAATCATCGGATACATATGCAAGATTTACGGAGTATAGTTATCCAAGGAATTAGGGAAGCAGTCCCTAGAGGCCAGAATATCAATAAGGCATTCAATGAAAGACAGAAGAAAGAGGAATCCCCTAATGACTGGCTGGAGCGGTTACGAAAGAATTTACAAATGTACTCCGGGTTAGATACTGAAACCCCGTTAGGACAAGCTTTGTTGAAAACACAGTTTGTGGCCAAGGCCTGGGACGATATACGAAAGAAACTCGAAAAAATTGAGAATTGGCAGGACAGAGGAATGGATGAATTATTAAGGGAAGCTCAGAAGGTGTATGTTCGCAGGGACGATGAGAGCCAGAAGAGGCAAGTTAGGATGATGGTGGCCGCGGTTAGAGAGAGCCGGGAACTAGACAAGCAGGAAAGGCGAACATTACAAAAGCCTCCCTCTAATCAGGGGAAGAGCAAGGGAGCAAGAGAAAGAAAGGAAGAACGGACTTGTTTCTACTGTGGGAAGAAAGGCCACCTAAAGAAAAACTGTAGAAGTAGGATGCAAGATGAAAAGGTGTTTAAAGAAGATTAGGGAGGTCAGGGGCTTTACCTTTTGGGGACCCAGAAACACCGTGAGTCCTTGATAAAATTAAAGATAGGTCCCCAACAAGAAGAAATAGAATTTTTAGTGGACTCGGGGGCTGAGAGATCCACCATGCAACAACTACCTTCTGGATGTAAATTGTCCAGGGAAACAGCCCTAGTAGTAGGAGCTAAGGGAGAACCCTTTAAGGTAGAGGTCATTAAAAATGTAAAAATAGAAACAGAATCTAAACTAGGATTGGGAGATTTTCTAATTGTACCAGAAGCTGAATTCAATTTGTTAGGACGAGACTTAATTATAGAACTGGGGATAAGCTTGGAAGTAGAGAACAGGGAAATAAAGATTAAACTTTGCCCTTTAAGGGTGGAGGATGAAGAAAGGATTGACCCTGAAGTATGGTATACAATCGAAAGTGTAGGACGTCTGGAAATACCTCCTTTTTCAGTTAAACTTAAAGACCCTGAAATTCCTATAAAAATAAAACAGTACCCCATTTCATTGGAGGGAAGGAGAGGCCTAAAGCCAGAAATAGAGAGACTTATAAAGCAGGGGTTACTGGAACCTTGCATGTCCCCATTCAACACTCCCATATTGCCGGTAAGGAAACCTAATGGTACCTATCGTTTGGTACATGATTTACGGGAAATAAATAAGAGGACAATATCTCGCTTTCCTGTAGTTGCTAATCCTTACACCTTATTGAGTAAATTAGGCCCTGAAAACCTATGGTATAGTGTAATTGATTTGAAAGATGCGTTTTGGGCTTGCCCTCTAGATGAGTCTTGCCAAGATTATTTCGCCTTTGAATGGGAAGACCCGGACACAGGGAGAAAACAACAGCTGAGGTGGACAGTACTACCACAGGGCTTTACCGAATCCCCAAATCTGTTCGGGCAGGCCCTAGAACAGATTTTGCAAGAATATCAACCAGCTCCAGAAATCACCCTTATCCAGTATGTTGATGATCTGTTGATCGCGGGAAAAGAGGAGGAACAGGTTAGGGAAGAGAGCATTAAACTCCTTAATTTTCTAGGGTTAAAAGGTCTCAAAGTCTCAAAGACAAAGTTACAGTTTGTGGAAGAAGAAGTCAGGTACTTAGGCCACTATATTACTAAAGGGGAAAAGAAGGTAGATCCAGACAGAGTGGGGGGGATGTTGTCCCTGCCACCCCCCCAGAGTAAAAGACAAATAAGGCAAATTTTAGGGCTAGTAGGATATTGTAGGCAATGGATTGAGAATTATAGTAAGAAAGTAAAATTTTTATATCAAAAATTAACCCCCGAGGGACGGATAACTTGGGGTAAAGATGATGAAAGAAAGTGGCAGGCATTACAAGAAGATTTAGTCAATGCCCCGGTTTTAAGCCTCCCTGACCTTAAGAGACCTTTCTATTTGTTTGTCAACATAGACGACGGTACAGCATATGGAGTCTTGACTCAGGAGTGGGCTGGAAAGAAAAAGCCTATAGGGTACTTTTCAAAATTACTGGATCCAGTGAGCAGAGGATGGCCCACTTGTCTGCAGGCAATAGTAGGATGTGCCTTATTGGTAGAAGAGGCCAGAAAAATTACCTTTAACAGTGACATAAGGGTGTTGTCTCCCCATAATATCCAAAGTGTTTTACAACAGAAAGCTGAAAAGTGGATCTCAGATTCTCGATTGCTGAAATATGAGGGTATTTTACTAGAAGCACCAAAATTAACCTTAGAAACTACTAGTCTGCAAAATCCTGCACAATTTCTATATGGTGAACCCGAGGAATCGCAATTATTACACAATTGCCTTCAAACTATTGAGAACCAGACAAAAATTAGGCTGGACTTAGAGGAGGAAGAATTAGATGAGGGAGAAAGAATCTTTGTAGATGGGTCTTCTAGGGTGATTGACGGGAAGAGGAAATCAGGATATGCACTAATAGACGGAAAAACGTTAAGGGTACTAGAATCTGGACCGTTGAGCCCCTCTTGGTCAGCACAAGCTTGTGAGCTATATGCAGTCCTACAGGCCTTGAGAAGATTGGAGGGAAGATTAGGAACAGTATACACTGATTCTAAATATAGTTATGGAGTAATACATACTTTTGGAAAAATCTGGGAAGAAAGGGGACTAATTAACTCCCAGGGAAAGGACTTAGTACACCAGGAACTAATAAGGGAAGTTTTGCAAGCGTTAAGAGGACCGCTTAAAATAGCTGTAGTACATTTAAGGGGGCATCAAAAAGGAATTGACTATAAGACGCGGGGAAATAACATGGCAGACCAAGAGGCTAAACAAGCTGCATTACGCGTATTAGTACTGACAAAAGATAAACCGCAACATACAGAATCGAGAATAGCACCTCCTGTGTTCACTCCTAAGGAAGAACAGAAACTTACTCAAATGGAAGTAACTAAGAGTGAGGAAGGGAAATGGTATCTGTCAGATGGAAGAGAAGTTCTACCAAAATCGATAGCCTTTAATATCTTAACTAACTTACATAAACAAACTCATTGGGGAAGCCAGGGTCTGGTAGACCACTTCGCCACCAAATATATGGCTATAGGTCTCCACGACTTAGCAAAGAAAATTACCCAAGGATGCCCTACATGCCTGAAGATCAATAGAGCTGTACAAAGACGGGTACCTATGGGAGGAAGACCCCTAGCAGTAAGACCATTTTCTCGAGTCCAAATTGACTTTACAGAACTTCCCAAAGTAGGACGCTACAAATATGTTTTAGTTATTATAGACCACCTCACTCATTTTATTGAGGCCTTCCCTACCTCTAGAGCGACTGCTCAAACTGTGGCGAAGATCCTTTTAGAGCAGATAATCCCTAGATACGGGGTCGCTATTGACTCTGATCAAGGTCCCCACTTTACATCTAAAATTATAAAGAACTTGACGGAAGCCTTGGGAATAAAGTGGGAAGAACACACTCCTTGGCATCCCCAAAGCTCGGGACGTGTGGAACGAATGAATGGGGAGCTGAAAAAGCAATTGGCGAAACTAACACTAGAAACTAAACTTTCATGGATAAAATGTATCCCTTTAGCATTGTTAAATATTAGGGCACAACCCAGGGCCGATATTGGAATATCTCCTTTCGAAATGTTATATGGAATGCCCTACGATGCAGGAGTTCCCATTGATCATCCAAATATCACAGATAAAACCATTAATACCTATATCAGTGAATTAATGAAATATAGACAGGAGTTGTGGGAAAGAGGTCAAATAACCCAAAGACCTCCTCTTGATATTAGACTACATCAGATTAAGCCAGGAGATTGGGTTCTTATAAAATCATGGAAAGAAGCCACTCTACAACCCCGTTGGGAGGGACCCTATTTAGTACTCTTAACCACTAATACGGCAGTTCGAACTGCAGAAAAAAGATGGACACACGCCAGCCATATTAAAGGTCCAGTAGACAACAATGAGTGGGAAGTCACTAGCCCAGCGGGGGATCTGAAGATGAAGTTGTCCAGAAAATCGCGATAAAAAGAACTTAATTTGGGGAAATGTGTTTCACCACAGGGACTTCTGTGAACAACCGGAGAAAACCAATATAATCCCGTGCGTAAAGAAATCTCAACCTACCTGAAGAAGCCAAATGATCGGGGCATGGTTTGAACACCTACCCTTTGCTGTACAGTGTTTAATAGGGTTTGTGACAGCATTAATCTTGTCACCAATTGTATATTTCTTATGGAAAGTCGTTAAGTGTGGGAAAGGAATTTGTGTTTATGTATAGAGGAGAATGAGAATCATTTATTAAGACCTTGAAGAATGAACTGGTCAAATGCTCCAATAGAACATTAGGTGAGGTCAGCCTGCCAAGTCTGCCCTGAATACAACTGGTATACGGCTGTAAGGGTTGGCCGATTGTTGAGAAAGCTCCAAAAAACAAAACTCGTGAGACACTCTGTGGATAAGTGCCCAGTTTTACCCCCAGGGATTATAACAGACCATGATGGGGAAAAGTTCACCTTCGAGTGGATCTTCTGCTGCCGAGAAGATAAAAACCCCTGTAGCTGGCTGCAACCCAGTTGACAGGTGAGGCAGAGAAGGATCTCGGGTGGAGGTGAGGTACCTGACCCCGAAGACAATCATTTTTGTCTGTGCATCTATTTTACTCCCGGGGGTACGGGCTAATAATCCCCACGAGCCCATGATATGGGAATTATTCAACATGCAACAACCTGACCAACCCTTGAAAAGCTGTAGAAATCAAACCCATGTAAATTTTACTGTTTCTTTAAGGGAGTTAATTACGGGACACCGAGGAGATAGGGCAGATGATTGTATGGGATTTTACGTTTGTCCCGCTTCAAATAGGGGGAGAAATTATTGTAATTTACCATATCACTACTACTGTGGTTATTGGGGATGTGAGACATGGGCATCAGACTGGTCCCCATCTATTAAGGACCCAGATATACAGATAGAATGGGTCCCTCCTGGCTGCACACAACCCGCCATAGGAACAGATGGACATGTTTGGGGACATTGTGAGGCTAATTGGCGTTATAATTGCATGGGGATTAATATAAAGGTCCAGAAGCCTACGAACGATAGTTGGTTAATTGGAAGAATGTGGGGAATCAGATTTTGGGAACCAGGCACAGACAGGGGTGGTATATTTAAAATAAAAAAGAGAAGTATGCCACATGATCCCCCATCCCCCATAGGCCCAAATATAGTTTTGGCACCGCCCTCTCCTGACAAAAGAACCCCGCCATCTGTTGCCCCCACACCGACAGTTACCCCAAACCGTAGAGGTCAAATGTATAGGACACCACCACCTACCCTCAGCGATCCCCTATGGGGAATTATGCAAGCTGCATATGCCACCCTGAATAAAACACAACCAAACTTAACTAACGAGTGCTGGTTGTGCTATAGTGTTCGACCACCTTATTACGAGGCAGTAGGAGAGCCAAGCAAAGCCATATGGAATAATGGAATGAATCCCGTTGAATGCCCATGGGGTAATAATCACACCCAGGGGTTGACAATCCAGCATGTAACCAGGAAAGGAACGTGTGTTGGAACCATACCAAAACAATATAAGAGTCTTTGTAATAGCACAATATCTAAAGATAGAATAATGAACAAGACAAATGCAAAATTTAAATGGCTAATCCCCACAGCAGGTGCAAAATGGGTATGCTCAGATGTCGGAATGACACCATGTATATCATTAGAGGTATTTGATAGATCTGAATTTTGTGTACAAGTAGTAATTATCCCACGATTAATGTATCACTCTGATGAAGAGGTTGTGTATCAACTTGAAGGGAGCCTCAGCAGACAGAAAAGAGAGCCTATAACAGCAATTACTTTAGCAACCCTCTTGATTGCCGGAGGTGTGGGTGCCGGAACTGGCATAGCCTCACTTGTCAAAAGTAACGAGGTACAAAGTTTACAACAAGCTGTGGATGCAGATCTAGACAGAATAGAACAATCAATCGATGAATTGGCAACTTCAGTCAAATCGTTATCAGAGGTGGTATTACAGAATCGAAGAGGATTAGACCTCCTATTCCTAAAGGAAGGGGGACTATGCGTAGCACTCCAAGAAGAATGTTGCTCATTTGTTGATCACACCGGGATAGTTAAGGACACCATGGCTGAACTTCGTAAGAGATTGGAACAACGGAAAAGGGATAGAGAAATTGGAAGGTCCTGGTATGAGGGTTGGTTTAACGTATCACCATGGCTTACCTCTTTGCTGTCTGCTCTGGCTGGACCCTTGATTACAATCATCCTGGGATTAATATTTGGACCATGCATAATTAAATGGTTATTGCAACTGGTAAAGAAGCGATTTGACACCGCAAAATTGTTAATCTTAACGCAAATAACTTCACAGAGAGAGATGGAGCAATTATAAATGGAGAAAGTGTGATATTCCGACCTATGAGCACAATCAGGGAAGGAGAATTGTAAGGACAAACATTCAACGGTAAAAGAAAAAGGGGGGAAATTGTCAAAGAGATAGGAATGTTTGTCCAGAGTGAATAAGCTTAGCATGCAAAAGCTTGTGCAAACCTACCTTGCTGAAAGCTTGTGCAAACCGGGAACTCGCTCAAACGTGGTTAAGGGTTAGTGACTGTGTAAGTAACTAATGAGATTTGTTCATATGAACAACGTACCATGAAAGGAAAAACCACCAGAAGGGGTCAAGAAGGAGATATGGAGAAAGACTACTTACTTCAACTCATGCGACCACCAGGATCATGCGCAGAGTACACCACAATGAGGAAGTAAAAAGGACACGTATACGAAAGATGGACTGTATAAAAGGATCGAGTATCGGTTCAAGTGTTGCGACAGTTGGTGGAACGCAGAGTCCCCTGTCGCCCAGCGCTGCATTGCCTTTTTGCTCTTTGCTCAATTTGATTAATAAAATTCAATAGTTGAATTTTTGATTCCTAGTCCGTTGAATCTATCTATAACACCATGATAAGGTTAAAAGTAGGTCCCCAGGTGGAAGAAATTATATTCTTAATAGATACAGGAGCTGAAAGGTCCACAATACAGAAACTACCTAAAGGGTGTATAGTGAGCAAGGATAAAAGCCTGGTAGTCAGGGCGAAACATGAACCCTTATGGGTCCCAATTGGAAAAAAGGAAAAAAAAAAATAATAAAAATGAAAATAAAAAGGTGTAACGATTGAAGCTGAAACAAAAACTTGTTTAGGGAATTTATTAGTGGTCCCCGAGGCAGAACATAACTTACTGGGGAGGGATTTAATAGTGGTATTAGGAATAAACCTTGCCATAAATGAAGGAGAGATAGTTTCAAGACTGTGTGTTCTCACGCAAAAAGATGAGGAAGAAATCAATCCCCAGCGGTGGCATCCGAAAGGAACCACAGGAAAACTGGGAATTCCACCCATAAGCGTTAAGCTTGGGGAAGTGAGGAACTGTGTAGCTCTCCAAGAAGTTTATTTACTGTAGCTTATGAAAGTGTTGTCTTTAGCTTTCGTCTTTTTGTGTGCTCCCCTCAGCAAGAGGGAGGAGTGATTGGAACAGTATTTACATTTGCTTAATAGCTGTGTTATGCCTTCCTGGATGGGGGGTGATGAGGTGTTAATTGAGCTTTTGAGTATGTCCTCTCCCTCAGTGTAGACCTTTTCTGAGTACAGAGAAATGAGCGACAGTGCAGTCACAATGAAAAGTGAAGAGGTATTATTCGACCTCTTAGAAAGGCGTGGTGCCAGACCCTCATTAACCGAGGTAGACTGGGCACGGCAGAACTGGCATAATTTGCAGTGTTTCAGACGGTATCCTGCAGAAAAACGGTCGTACCCGAGCCGGAAAAGGGAAGGTAATTATTTATGCAGTATTAGATTCGGCTCCGGTTGCAGCCATAGAATTCCGTGACCAGCAGTTGAAATCAGAAAGCCAAACTACAGGGTCACTTCAGGAATTGGTTAAAACTCTGCAGAAATAGATAGATGAACTCAAAGGACAATTAGAAAATGAAAAACATAATGCAGATCTCTTACTAGAGGCTCTGAAGGGAAATTGTATGGATACCAGTGATACTTTTATACATAGAGTACCAAAAGAAAGAAAAAAAAAAAAAAGGTATCCTCTAGAAGGACTGGAAGGAATAAAAGCAAGGCTAGAAAAATTAGAAGCCCCCCCAGCTCAATTGCATCCTTTAATAGAAACTGAGTTAATTGGGCAGATGAGGAGGCAAAAGGGGCAGGCTAATTAGAGGAAATAAGAACCCAAGATGACAAAAAGGTAACACCAAAAATCTATTCTCAAAAAGAAAGAGAGAGCTTTGAGAAATTAGGAGTAAAATGGATTGATAATAAGTGGATTTTGCCCGATGGCCGGGAATTATTACCCAAGAACTTTGCCCAAAGAATTGTGCAGCAAATGCAGCAGAGAACCCACTGGGGAAGTAGGGCATTGGCAGATTGTTTCTTAAAATTATATGGGTGCATAGGGATATTTGAAGTAGCAAAGCAAGAAACAAGAGGTTGCTTAATTTGCCAAAAGGTTAACAAACGAAATCTACGACAAACACCTTCAGGGGGAAGGCCATTGGCACACAGACCTTTTGAACGAGTACAGATAGATTTTATTGAATTACCAAAGGCAGGAAAGTATAAGTATTTACTAGTAATAGTAGACCAATTAACTCATTGGGTAGAGGCATTTCCCACAACTAGGGCCACTGCTCAAACAGTGGCCAAACATCTCTTGGAAGATATTATCCCCAGGTATGGTTTAATAGGGGTTATTGACTCAGATCAAGGAACTCATTTTACCTCCCGAATTTTGAAAGGCCTGGCAGAAGCCCTGGGGGTAAGGTGGGAATATCACACCCCATGGCATCCACAAAGTTCGGGGCGGGTAGAAAGGATGAATGGTACCTTAAAGGCCCAGTTAACTAAGTTAATGTTAGAAACTAAGATGTCTTGGATAAAATGCTTACCTTTAGCCTTACTTAATATTAGGAGTATGCCCAATTCAGAACATGGGATATCCCCCTATGAGATGCTATATGGAATGCCTTATATTCAGGGAATACCCATTGATTATCCCAGATTTGGAGAGAGTTCTGTACAGCAGTATATAATAACTCTGACTAAGAACTTGGAAGAACTAAGGGAAAAGGGCCTGTTAGCTCAAAGTACCCCCTTAGAATTTACAACACACAAGATAAAGCCAGGAGATAAAGCGTTAATAAAAACCTGGAAAGAAACTTCGTTAACCCCATGTTGGGAGGGACCTTTTCTCGTTCTCTTAACTACAGAAACAGTGTGCGCACGGCAGAGAAGGGCTGGACTCACGCCTCCCGTGTAAAAGGCCCCATCGACACTAAGGACTGGAAGGTTACATCGTCTCCAGGAGAACTGAAAATACGAATTCAACGATAACGTTCATGCAAGAGACTAAATTGCCCCCTTTAAGGATAAGTGTGGATGTTACCTTCTTGCATGACTTGTATGTGTTATTATTGTAAGGAGAAGTGGTAATACCACCGCAGGGGGGGGGTGTCTGCAAAAGGGGAAAATTTGCAATGAGTAATTGAAGGTAGGACGATTATATATATATAGGGAGGGAGTTAACTGCTCAGGGAACTCAGGCTCCTGACAGAGAGGGTGAGAGTTCTTCATTCACAGGACCAAGGAACAGGGAGCAGAAAATATAAAGAATAGAAGACTACCAACAAAACCGGGTGCCCTGTAGTGTTCGACTTGTGAGAATACAAATTGGGAAATTTTGGGCAGGGGTGCGCAGGATATGACTGCTCATATGGAGCCCCTGAAGACTATCCTTGCTGCCGAGAAGATGGTTTACCCCGCTGCCGGATGCAACCCGGTAGGCGGAGGAGGCAGAGGGATGAGAGAACGGTGGGGTATAGTGATGCTCTTAACCATACTGAGCTATCCTGGCAGTGGAACTGCAAACCCATGCTCAAAGTGCTACCAATATGTTAAATACGGTCGAACCACGGAATGGGCATTATCATTCCATACCCACATAAACGCGGCCTGTTATGATAGGAACGCATTATAATTGCTAGGCATGACCTCTGGGTGGCAGCTAACAAAGGAAAAAGTGGATTTGTAAATGGCCGTGCTTGTCCAAAGGGAGAGGAGAACATCTGTTTCACTAAATCAGGGATGTGGGGATATTCTGATGGCGGGGGGGGTCCAAGATCAATACAAGGAAGAGCTAGTGAGAAATGTTACCAAGCAACTGCAGGTCAAGCAAAAAATGCAGGAAAACAAAATACAGAAGAACAAAATGCAGGAAAACAAACAGTCACCCCTCTATGATGAGGTGAGAAAAATCCTAGGGGAATCTGGACCTACCAAGGGGGTTAACCCGTTCATTAACCTTACGCAAGAAATTGCCACTGAATTAAATATATCCTCATGTTGGATATGCGGGGGGTCTCAGATGACAGAACAATGGCCCTGGAGAGGGGAGGGACTAGAACCATGGCAATTACTAAATTGGAATCATACTCACAGGTCAACTGAAATGAGACCAGAGGGATGGATACTTAGTCATGAAGTTATTGGACAAATCTGTATATCAAGGGAAGGAAGGCAATTTAAACGATATTTGGGAGTTACCCCCTGCAAAATGGTATTAACCACAAACTCCACGGAGGGACCGGGACATTGGTGGCCCGGCTCTCCCCAGGGATATTGGACAAATAATTGTACATCTCTTACTAAGCACTCCCTATGTTGGAAGAATGAGAGCAATGAAAATCCCTTCAGGGAAATAGAAGCCTTAAAGGAATTTTGGGAAGAGCCGGGAAGGAATGTCTCAGATTGGAGATCTCCTGACGGACTATTTTGGATCTGTGGAAGACGGGCATTTAATAAATTGCCAAAAGACTGGAAAGGCACTTGTACTATTGGGATAATACAACCAGCCTTTTTCCTATTACCTAGACAACGGGGGAAAACTCTGGGAGTGCCACTATACGAAACTCTGGCTAGACAAATACGAGAATTAAGAATAGGAGGGACTCAAACCTGGAAGGATGATGAATGGCTTCCACAGAGAATAATAGAATACTACGACCCAGCTCTGTGGGCCCAAGATGTTAGTTGGGGATATAGAACTCCCATCTATATGCTGAATCAAATTATTAGGTTACAAGCCGTGGTAGAATTAGTAACAAACCAAACAGCAGAGGCCTTAAAATTAATAGCCCGACAACTCTCACAAACCAGGGCAGCAGTATATCAAAATTGGTTAGCTCTAGATTACTTACTGGCGGAGGAAGGAGGGGTCTGTGGAAGGTTCAACACCTCCGAATGCTGTCTCGAAATAGACGATAGCGGACAAGCCATAACAAATATTGCAGAAGAGATAAAAAGAATTGCCCATGTTCCGGTCCAGAGGTGGAATTCAATTCTAAACGATGATTGGTGGAATCAGTTATTTGGGGGCGCGTGGTGGAAACGACTGGGTTTCATGATATTGTGTGGGATGATTGGACTAATATTTATATCTTGTGTAATTCCATGCCTCATTCGGATAATACCTTCCATGATACAAGGAATGCAGATTTCTGCAATGCCAATAGATCCAGAAGAAGCAAAGTCTGGAAGGACCCACAAATTGATGATAGTAAAAACTGAAGCGGCTCCATTTTTGCAAGCTGCTAGGAAAGCAGGATTGAATTTAGAATACCGGACACGAATCACTGATGGCGATCAAAAAGGAAATGGGGGATTGTGAAACATGTAAAGGTGATTCGTGTCAAAGATAAAAAGTCAAAGCTGCTGACACAATACCTTCAGACTGGCATTAATTCCAATTGGTATACAAAGTTACTTAAAGGAGTAAAATGTCCTTGTGAGACATGGAAGGATAGAACTTTATCTACATTTCAAACACCAGTCTTGTGTAACAAAAAGCGTATTCCTCACACCAAGGGGTGAAACTAACACAGACCTTGGAAGATTAGCCTGGAATGCACCCAGAGATGGGGCCAGTGGCCCTTTTCGGGGTACTTAGCTTGGGGAAGCTAATCCCTGGAAAAGGACCACATGGCGCCAAAGGTGCTACTCCCTTACTGATTTATCTGTTGGACCAGCTGTGTTAAGCTTATCGCTACCCCTCCTAACAAAATACCAGTGAGGGGCTCTTCCCCTTCAAGGTTTGAAGATTTACGTCAAAATCAACCCTTAAGTGTAATCCTCTCTATAAATCAGAGTTTGGAATGTGATGAATATGTATGAACTATACTTTTAAATAGGTATTCTTACTTTCTTTGCGGTGTGTCGTTGGTGGAGCGAGACTCCCCGGCACACCCAGCGCTGCTTGCTTATTGCTTTTCACCTTTTGATTATAATAAAATATTCTAAAAACTCAGATTGGACTCTGAGCGTTTATGACAGATGTAAGGTGGAAAATGTTTACTCAGAGGGCTGTGAGGCACTGGCATAGGCTGCCCAGAGAAGCACCGACGTTAGCACGCTTTCACTAAAACTGTTACAGAAGTACCACGAATGGTGCCTCGTAGAAACGTTAACTAACCGTGGCTGGATATTATTTCAGATCACAGTATGGCTTCTTTCTCTGAAGTACCTGAAAAAACTAATGAAGCTACATCCTACCTCTACTTCCACTATTTTTGGGCAAAGGTCAGAGGAAGCAATAGGAAATATTCTGTTTGTGATGATTCTTTGTGAGTAGAAAGAGATTTGACTTGGCTTTGTAGTAGCCTTTGTAAGACTGCATCTGAATTTATCAATAGCATCTTAAGTATTGGAAAAAAGACGGCATAAATATTAAAGTAAGAACGGATGGTGATTTGTGTGGGCTTTATTTTATTTGTGCTGTGAAAGTGTACATCCACTGATATAAAGTATACATACTGAAAAATTTCACCTAGTAGCTGTACATTTATCTCCAAAAATACTTCTAGCCTGGCTGGTGTACTGCAGGTATGTTTTCCATTCTTTCTTCTTGAATTTTCTACAGCTGAGGTACAAATAACTAACGTGTAAGAGCAGAGACGAGCACAGCACTGTATGCTGTTGAGATGCACGACTGCAACAATACATTACAGTATCAGTGATCGGGAGTTCACCATCCATAAGGTGCTTTCAGAGTTTCTGGACTTGTCAGAGTTGAAAACTTGGACTTTTTCTTAAGAATGTCTATAACTGCAATTACTGTTTTGAGCAATATTGCATAGTAGATGGGGGAGGTATAACTGTTTTTCATTTTGACTGGTGTATATAATGTAAATACACTCAGAAAGTAATCTCAGTGAACATGTCATCCGGGATTTGTTGTCACAAAGCCTCTGTCCAATGTTGTTAACCTGCTGTGTCTGCTGGCACAGCTGGTGAAGTGAGTGCTCCTTATCTGTCCCAGTTAAGACTAGTAAGACTAATGTCTAAGTGAGACACGTTCAGTTGCTTAACTACAGGTGTGCTGGTTGTTGATTTTTGTTTTCTTTTTCAGATATGTTTTTTGATGTATGTATGTGTTTGTAAACCAGTGAAGCATATTGCATGAATTTTCTTTAGCAAGTCCTCAGTGAACACATAGTATTAAATATTAAGAATATTGGTGAGACCAGGAAGATAATAAAAATGTCTTTCTACATGAGAAAAGGCCAACTATTCAGATCATCCTCAAATTGAGAACTTGTACAATACATAATATATTATATACTATTATATGATAATATATATAGGCTGTATATCTCTTCCTGCTAGTAGACAGACAAACTAAGTAACTTTCTTTCTTCCAATCTCTTTGTAGGTAGTTTACAACACAGGGAAATAAAGGATTAATAACATCTTGGCTGAAGTGCATCGCTTCCAGGACTCTGCTTGTGGAAATAGAGTAAGCATGCTGAGTAGCAGGCAGGCCTGGGTTGCTCCACAGGGCATCAATTTGGAAGAATTTAGCACTGTTAAGCACTAAGCCAAATCAAACTTCAACACGAGTTTTAAGCCTGGAAATAAATAAATAATTACAGCATGTGCAATGTTATGGTGAGCACCCAGACTGTGGAGTTACAGGCATGCCAGTAAAATGAAACAGTTTGGGGCCGTTTCCTAGTTCTGAGTTTCGGGCATTACTCCTAGAAAGAATGTCTGTTGGGCATCTTCTCGAGTTCACACCATAACCAAAAGTGTAATTGAGTTTACAGCAGCTCTGTCTGGCAGAGGCTGAGCATTAGAGTATGAGTGTGGGGCACCACCTGAAGGGTGGGCCCTGTGGTACCGAGCTGTGTTGGGGCAGCGCTTGGAAGGCCACGTGGGATCAGTTCAGGAAGGATGGCATCTCACCAGAGTGACACCACGCTGGGCAAAGAGTGACCACAAGGGAACATAGAGGCACACCTTTGTGCTTGTCAACTCGCTGCAGTCAAACCTCAGTGCAATTCATTTGACTCTAATTAATTACAGCGCTGTTATTAGCAAAGTAAATATTGTAGATGTTAGAAATTCCATACCCAATTCATTTTTATTAGGTGCATTTATTTGACACTTATGAATATGCAAACATCGTATTTTAGACATACTACAGTAACAATGCTATGCATCCAAGCACAGTCTCTGCTCCAAGTGGCTCGCCGTTAGACTCTAACCTGTTTGCCATTTGGTCACTCATTGTTTCTACGCCCGGGAAAAGGAAAACAGGGCTAAGACTCATTTCCTTAAGTAAGTCTCTGGCAAACAGATTGTTGCTAATTGCAATAACTCCCCAAAATTCAGCTTTTTGTGCAGGTACATCAATAAGGAAAATCAATAGTCTTAACACCTGAACAAACAAACAGTATTAACTATACTCCTAGAACTCTCAAAACCAAACGGAAAATAAAAATGCAAAGCTGCAAAAGTTAAATATTGAAATCCTTTTTAAATAGATGCAGGAGTAAGAACAGACCATAATGATAATGGAGCTCCGCTCAATTTATTGTCCTGCTCAGTATAATACCGTAAAGTACAGACTAACACTAAACAAACACTAAAGGTAAGATTTAGATAACATGGCAAAATGAGAATAAAAGAATTAACTAAAAGGCAGACAACATACAGAATGCTGCTGCAAGGCACTCTGTGCTCCAGTTTGAAAATCCAATGTTTAATTAGAGAGAGAGAGACATTCAGTATGCTTAGTAATTGATTTTAAAAAGATGTTTTGTGTCTTTCACATTTTTCTGCATCTCAGCTCAAACAGCTCTTTATCTTCTAAAGATTACAATTACATCATGGATGAATCTGGCTTCCACATCAACACAGACATTTTCTGGAAGGCATCGGTACTGCTGCTTACGTTCAAAATCCTATGAAACTGCTAAGTACAGCTAATAATACCTATTCAGATTAAGAATTATGCATTAAAGCATCTGTCAGACAAAAAGGGGGAAGACTGTTCAAGGATCTTTTATTGTCAGCTTTGCAGTATACGGACAAAGCCTGTAAAACATCATTTTGTCTGTATACTGCAAATTTTCACAGCAGATGAAATTTTGTGAGCAGACTGAAAACCTTGTCAGCGGTTTGCGGGACAGTTTGACCCGGTACCGTGACAATTGAGGCAGGGGACCCACGGGCCCACAACCCGGGGAAGGGGTAGGGGGGAAAAGGAAAAAGGAGAAGGGAGATGGGCCTAGGAACAAAACAGCGGCAACGATCTGAGGAGGAAAGCTAATTTACTAAATAAGATATCAGAAAGGAAAATAACACAATATAATATAATATAATTGGAATTGAGGCAAATGAATCAAATAAAATGAGCAAGAGAGAGAGTGTCCGGTAAACCGAAGGCCTTACGCTAACGCTGAAGGCGGACGGCTGCAACAAACACCCACTGCCGAGCTCGGTCCCGAAGGGAAGAGAGTGTCCCGTGACCGCAGACAGTTTTTATCTTTCCCTCTGAGCGTAAACACGTAAGAACGCAAAGCATCGCAAAGTCCTCTGGGGAATGGAGTTCTTCTTCTCTTCTGAGACAGGCATACCTGGAACTATCGATGATCCACGGAGCTGGAGCATTAACTCTTTAACTCTAAATGCACTACATGATGTTATGATGTGGAATACCAGTACCAAAAATCATAAAACCATGACATTCCACTCCTTATTCAACATCATTACATCATGCTTAATATATATATATACATAAAGAAACAATGATTAACAAGCATTAAATACAAACACATACAACATACAAATATACATATATACATATATACATATATACATATATACATATATACATAGTAATAGAATTACTGAGGGCGCTCTCCCCACATCAAATTCCCTTGTGGTACACACTGAACATCCCCATTCTTCTGCATCACCCACCAGGTAGACCCAGGTCCCTGAGCAAAAACAGTTCCACGGAGAGGTTTGCCCTCTCCAGAAGCTGGAAGAACCCAAACCGCTTTTCCCAACATGTTCTTCACATGTACTACAGGGACCTTATCTCCTTCTACAGTAGGTAGAGAGCTGGATTGGGCAGGACCATCGCGATTGATGGATCCTCTGGTGTTGACCAACCAGGTGGCTTCTGACAAATTCTTCTCCCAGTGCTTAAATGTTCCACCACCCATTGCTTTCAACATTGTTTTTAACAACCCATTGTACCTTTCAATTTTACCAGAAGCTGGTGCATGATAGGGGAGATGATAAATCCACTCGATGCCATGATCTTTGGCCCAAGTATTTACAAGAGAATTTTTGAAATGAGTTCCATTATCTGACTCAATTCTCTCTGGAGTGCCATGTCGCCATAGGACTTGTTTCTCGAGCCCTAAGATGGTGTTCCGGGCAGTAGCATGGGGTACTGCATATGTTTCAAGCCACCCAGTAGTTGCCTCTACCATGGTGAGCACATAATGCTTACCACTGCGAGATCGTGGTAAGGTGATATAATCAACCTGCCACGCCTCCCCATATTTATACTTTTGCCATCGCCCTTCCTCCCAAAGAGGTTTCATCCTCTTTGCCTGTTTAATTGTGGTGCATGTGTCACAGTCATGGATAACCTGTGCAATAACATCCATAATTAAGTCCACCCCTCAGTCTCTAGCCCACTTATATGTTGCATCTCTTCCTTGATGGCCCGAGGTCTCATGGGCCCACCGAGCTAGAAATAATTCACTTTTGTGTTGCCAGTCCAAGTCTACTTGAGCCACCTTAACTTTGGCAGCTCGATCTACCTGATGGTTATTTTGCTGCTCTTCAGTTGCCTGGCTCTTAGGAACATGAGCATCTACATGGCGCACCTTTACAACCATATTCTTTATTCGGGCAGCAATGTTTTTCCACAGTTCAGCAGCCCAAATAGGTTTACCTCTCCGTTGCCAACCATTTTGTTCCCACTGCTGTAACCACCCCCATAAAGCATTTGCCACCATCCATGAGTCAGTGTAAAGATAAAGCACTGGCCACCTCTCTCGTTCAGCAATATCTAAGGCCAGCTGGACAGCCTTTACCTCTGCAAATTGACTTGATTCTCCTTCTCCTTCAGTGGCCTCTGCAACTCGTCGTGTGGGGCTCCACACAGCAGATTTCCATCTGCGGTGCTTACCCACAATGCAACACGATCCATCTGTGAACAGGGCATATCTCTTTTCATTGTCTGGTAGTTCATTATATGGTGGGGCTTCTTTAGCACGTGACACCTCCTCAGCTGGCGTTGTTCCAAACGTTTTACCTTCAGGCCAGTCCATGATCACCTCCAGGATTCCTGGACGGTTGAGGTTCCCCATCCGAGCTCGCTGTGTAATCAGTGCAGTCCACTTACTCCAAGTGGCATCAGTAGCATGATGGGTAGAGGGAGCTGTTCCTTTGAACATCAGCACTGGCAGTCGAGAAGCAGATTGAACCCCCTCGTACGCGGCTAAGATCTCTTTCTCAGTTGGAGTGTAGCGCTCCTCAGACCCCCTGTAAGGGCAGTTTTAACAGAAACAGTAAAAACGTTTTTTTTTCTTTTACTCAAACAAGCCGGCAGCACCCGAAAAGTTTGCAAATATCCCAGAAGAACCGGGACAGTTTGACCCGGTACCGTGACAATTGAGGCAGGGGAACCACGGGTCCACAACCCGGGGAAGGGGGAGGGGGAAAAAGGGAAAAAGGAGAAGGGAGATGGGCCTAGGAACAAAACAGCGGCAACGATCTGAGGAGGAAAGCTAATTTACTAAATAAGATATCAGAAAGGAAAATAACACAATATAATATAATATAATTGGAATTGAGGCAAATGAATCAAATAAAATGAGCAAGAGAGAGAGTGTCCGATAAACCGAAGGCCTTACGCTAATGCTGAAGGCGGACGGCTGCAACAAACACCCACTGCCGAGCTCGGTCCCGAAGGGAGGAGAGAGTCCCGTGACCGCAGACAGTTTTTATCTTTCCCTCTGAGCGTAAACACGTAAGAACGCAAAGCATCGCAAAGTCCTCTGGGGAATGGAGTTCTTCTTCTCTTCTGAGACAGGCATACCTGGAACTATCGATGATCCATGGAGCTGGAACATTAACTCTTTAACTCTAAATGTACTACATGATGTTATGATGTGGAATACCAGTACCAAAAATCATAAAACCATGACAAACCTCTATAGGTGCTCACACAGAACATACTTTAGTGTACATTTTTATGGTTTTTGAATGGTTAGAATGTATTTTCTGCATCTTGTTTTGTGGTTTTGATGACCAAATGTGCAATATCTTATTTTGTTGTTTAACTGGAATTTTTATTCAAAGTTGAAATATTGGCTTCATATCTTTTTGCTGCCTCTAAGTCCTTTTCTTTTCTCTTCATCTCCATATCTTGGCTCTGTGGTCAAAAGAGATACAGTGAACATTTTGTGTACAATTCGAGTAAAACTGTATGATCCTTCAGAGAGATCTTAAGAATTAAACTTTCAACAATCGTAGGGGCAATGGAAATGAAAATATTCCAAACTAATAAAATTAATCTATTTTGAAAATGTTGCATCCTTTTTCCACCAAAACCCTTCAGTGCACATGTTTAAGAACAATGTAGTACTCGCATGAAGCAACCAGGCACGGCAGCTATTACAGATACTTAATGTGCACTCAATTAGAGAGAGAGAGAGATTGTCCACATACACGTTCTCTCTTGCTTTCTCCAGTGCTAGAAGCCAAAACCCACTTCATGAAATCTCCTCACTTAAAAAGCAGGGACATATTTTGTTGTCATGTCAGAACATTTTAGACGATCAGAAATAATGTGTTAATTATACAGAGAAAATTACACGTCCACATATGAAACTACTAAAAATTCTTTCAGATTATTCAACGTTGCTAAGGATCTTACAATCTCTGGTGTGGTTTTAAGAGGTTTCAAGAGATACATTTTCTCAACAAGGAGACACACTTCTGATAAAAAACTGAATTACAAATATTTCTACAACAGATTTACCTGAACGGTTGTTTTAAACTAAAAGAATGTCTTCGCGTGTGGATTTCTTTTCTTCCAAGTTGGAGCACTGTAAGATGCTGAATAATATTTGTCTGCTGAAGAAAAAATGAAAAACAAAATCTTAATTTCAGTCACAATTTCAGAAAAGATGATCTCAATCTGCTATGTGGTTTAAAAGTAAGATTTACTGAATCGATGGATCAGAAGAATCATACATCACCACTGAAATGAATGCAAGCTATTATTAAATGTAGACTTTACTTTACTTTTAGTATATTAAAACATTTGTAATCTTTCACCAATTCCACAATGCTCAGTTTCTTCAAAATGAATGTTCCTGTGCTGAAAACATTTTGAAAGAGTCAACTGCTCTTTACTACAAAAATAAAATCATCAATAACGAAAACAATCAAAAACCCTAAGTAGAATTTCAGTGAAATACTATTTGCAAAGACATAGACAAAAAAAAAAAAAAGGTCATTCCTTCATCCTCTTCCAGAAAAAAAGTGGAACAATAAATATTTCTTGAGAGCAAACTAAAATGATACTGGAAGACTACTTCTACTGCTATTACTATTGATATTCAGAGTAGAATGATAAATTAAAATGGTCAAACGTTATCTTTCAAAAGAAGAAAATTACCTACAAGAAGATTCAGAAGTGGGAATCAGCACAAAGTTTAAATGTGTTTACATCTCTATGGAAATTACTGTAGTGTAATGATGAAAATCAAGCTGGATTAAATGGCCTCTTGCCCACACTTAGGTGTAAGTACCTAAATAGGTATTCATATTTAGATATAAAAACCTACATATTCACTTCCAGTGACAAACGTGAAAGCAGCAGAATACAGTCAGGTATTTTAAGAGTCATTTTAAGAATTCCATGTAAGCAGGAACTCACGTGTATATCCATTGTACATTGGTTCCTGTATGACTCTGCCACCACGGTAGGACACATATGCTGATCTTTTAGGTTCTGGAGAGTTGAAATAAATGTTTCTTTCAGTTTGTCTCACAGAACCAATAGAAGAAGTAGTTCCATCATCCCTTCTACGATAATTTTGTTGGTAATTTGGTTTAACTTTTGAGTATGAAGTGGGAGTTCCTAAAATTGGAAAAACAAATGTATAAAGTAATGTTGTGATATTACTCAAAGAAGACAAAATTTAAAAGAATGTTCTGTACAGACAGTCCACTCAAAATAGAGATTGTCCATATGCGACACATAGAACGGAACAAGGTAGTGCTAAATCATCTAATAGTTTAGTTTTTAGGAATGAGTAAGCCAACTGTTTTATAAAAATACCTTTGCCTGTTCCTGCATTAGGTGAGTTTCTTTGCTCCTCAGAAATCCAGTTATTCTTCTTTACCCCCTTGAAGTGGTATTTCCTCACACATTCAGCGCTGTCTGTTGCTGAAGGATTTAATTGCACAGATTTACCTTTCAAAAAGCACACATTTTCTTATCAAGAAATGCTATGATGAATTGAAAAACTCATCTTCCACTTCATACACAGGTCTCCTTAGGTAAGGAACACTATCTTCCTCTTTAAATATTTTGAAAGAATCATCTCACAAAATGAAAAAAAAGTTGCTACATTTCCATTAGCACAGTTCAAGGTCTCAAAATCTTGAGGACAAACTCAAAATTTAACAATAACAGTCCAACAGTACTTTGAACAAGTTTGAAACAAACAATTACTTTGATTCTGTCTCTGAACGTTTCCCATTAGGAATCAGAAAAACTTCAATAATACTGTAAGAAATAGAATCTCACTGAAAAGCAAAGAATCACAGAACAGTATGCCCCCTGCCAAAGCAGCTCCCTAGCCCAGGTTGCACAGGTAGGCGTCCAGGCGGGTCTGCAACGTCTCCAGAGAAGGAGACTCCACCACCTCTCTGTGCAGCTGTGCCACTGCTCCGGCACTGCACTGGGAAGAAGTTCCCACACACATTTGTGCTGAACTTCCTGCGCTTCAGTTTGTGGCCATTTTCCCTTGGTTCTATCACCATGCACCGCACAGAGTCCAGCCTCATCCTTTTGCCTCCCACTCTTTAGGTATTTATGGACATGGATTAAATTCCCTCTGCATCTCCTTTTCTCAAGGCTGAACAGACCCTGGTCTCTCAGCCTTTCCTCATAAGAGAGGTGTTCCATGCCCATTAATATCTTTGTAGCCCTCCACTGAAGTCTTTCAAGGAGATCCCTGTCTATATTGTACCGAAGAGCCCAAAACTGGACACAGGAGTCCAGGAGAGGCCTCACTAGGGCAGAGTAGAGGGGGAGGATCAGATCCCTTGACCAGCTGGCAATGCTCTTTTTAATGCAGCCCAGGATCCCATTGGCCTTCTTGGCCACCAGGGCACACTGCAGCCTCAGGGCCAGCCTATCATCATCAGGAACCCCAAGTTCATAGGTTCATAGCTTTATAGGTTGGAAAGGACCTACAAGATCATCTAGTCCAACCATCCTCCTTACACCATCACTACTCACTGAACTGCTAAATCAAATCCCTTAGCAACTCAACTAAACGCTTCTTGAACAGCACTAGGGATTATGCCCCAACCACCTCCCTAGGCAGGCCATTCCAGTGCCTGACCACTCTTTCAGAGAAAAAATGTTTCCTCAAATCCAATGTAAATCTTCCTTGGCACAAATTGTGGCCATTCCCTCTCGTCCTGTCATTATTTATCAGATAGAAGTCCCTATTCACAGAGCATCTCTCCAGCAGGTCATCCCCAAACCTTAAATAAGTACATTTTTCGTTTGAATATTTGGATGTAGTTGGTGCTTTTTCAAAATATACTGGCTCACTTTGTTTCCCATTAAAATATTTGTTCCTCTGTGGTGCAAAATAACCACCTCCTAGAGAATATGAAGAAAAGATGAAGGAAATCCTCAATTTTAAAGAACATTCTGAACAATAAAATGTGAACCATTTTATAATTACATTCTGAGTGAAATTAACAAAAAAGAAAAAAATATAATAAAACCAAATAGACAATTCATTAAGCAACCCCCACCCCCAAAAAAAATAAGATAAATATTTAAAAGCTTTAAATAAACAGGGGAATGATTTAATTACAGAATTCCTTCTCGGCAGGCAGGGGGAGGTGATTGTCCCCATGTGTGCAGCTCTTGTGAGGAACCATCTGCAGTACTGCATCCAGGCCTGGGGACCCCAGTACATGACAAACACAGAGCTCTTGGAATGAGACTAGAGGAGGGCCTCTAAGATCACAGGAAGGCTGCAACACCTCTCCAATGAAGATGAGATGAGGGAATTGGGCTCGTTTAGCTTGTAGATGTATCAGGAAGCCAATATTAATTACCTTTATTTTCATAGGATTTATCACCTGATCTCCTAAATTGCTTCACTGATACTTTCATTCCTGAAGTCTCTCTCTCTCTTTTCATATTATTGTCACCTGAAAAAGCAACAGAAGGAACACGTTAGCTCCCTGCATATAGCCACAATGAATGAAAATGTCATTCTCTTCCTTCCACATCTATAAATTAGTAATTAGATCAAAGCAATTACCTTTATATTTTAATATGTTCATAGGTACATTAGGTTCGAAAGAACCTACAAGATCATCTAGTCCAACCATCCTCCTAACACTATCCCTACCCAACTATTAAATCAAATCCCTTAGCACCTCATCTAAACGCTTCTTGAACAGCACTGCCTCCCTAGGCAGGCCATTCCAGTGCCTGACCACTCTTTCAGAGAAAAATTGTTTCCTCAAATCTAATGTAAATCTTCCCCGGCAAAACTTGTGGCCATTCCCTCTCATCCTGTCATTATTTATCAGATAGAAGTCCCTATTCACAGAGCACCTCTCCAGCAGGTCATCCCCAAACCTTAAATAAGTACCTTTTCCATTTGAATATTTGGATGCAGTTGGTGTTTTTTCAAAATATACTGGCTCATTTTGTTTCCAATTAAAATATTTGTTCCTCTGTGGTGCAAAATAACCACCTCCTAGAGAATATGAAGAAAAGATGGAGAAAAATTTTAAAGAACATTCTGAAAAATTAATGGTGAACCATTTTATAATTACATTATGAATGAAATTAAAGAAAAAAATATAATAAAACCAAATAGACAATTCATTAAGCAACTTCCACCCAAAAAAAAAATAAGATAAACATTTAAAAGCTTTAAGTACACATGGGTAATATTAAGTACAGAATTTCTTCTCGGCAGGCAGGGGGAGGTGATTGTCCCCATGTGTGCAGCTCTTGTGAGGACCCATCTGCAGTACTGCATCCAGGCCTGGGGACCCCAGTACATGACAAACACAGAGCTCTTGGAATGAGACTAGAGGAGGGCCACTAAGATCACAGGAAGGCTGGAACACCTCTCCTATGAAGATGAGATGAGGGAATTGGTCTCGTTTTGCTAGTAGATGTATCAGGAAGCCTAAATTAATTACCTTTATTTTCATAGAATTTATCATCCGCTCTGTTAAAACATTTCAATGGTACTTTCATTCCTGAAGTCTCTCTCTCTCTTTTCATATTATTGTCACCTGGAAAGGCAACAGAAGGAACACGTTAGCTCCCTGCATATAGCCACAATGAATGAAAATGTCATTCTCTTCCTTCCACATCTATGAATTAGTCATTAGCTCCAAGCAATTTCCTTGACCTGCTTGCTTTATATTCTCCTTTCTCAATTATTTTGTTTTGAAATATATCCATACGTGTAAACCAGTGAAGCATACTGCATAAGCTCTCTTGACCAGATTTAAGAGTAACTGTGTTTGTTATAAAATGAGACTGCCAACTGAATGTCGGTCAGTTTAATTAATCAGACTGAACAAATCGTTTGAGCTGAAGATACACAAGTGTCTTTGGTAGACAAACCTTCAGTAATGATGGTGAAACGCATCAATTCCTGTTCAGAAATCCGTTTCCCATACAAAGAAGTAACTCCTAAATTTGCAAAGAATAAGTCACCCATAACATTAGATAATCTCACAGAATGAAAATACTTGGAGCTGTAGAGACCAACTAGATGATCTTTGAGGTCCTTTTCAACCCAAGCCATTCTATGGTTCTGTGATAATATGAAAGAGACCTGTATGCTGTTTCATACCCATCTGAAGCTAGAAGATGCACAGCACTTTGCTGACAGCTAGACCAAGCATCCCTAGCATGGTCATGAATTATTTTGCATTGACAAACAAAGGGGAGAAAAAGGAATAATACTGAAATTCTTATTATTCTTACCAGTATTTTATATTTCTGAAGGAAAAAAAAGCAAATGCTGTTAAGCAAACCAACATAGATTGGTCTGAAAGTAATGCCTCCTGTAGGCATTCCTCCACTAATTTTTTTTAACTTCACAAGCCATTTCTCTGACCAAAATAAGCAGGAAAAAGTCCAATGTAATGACCATAAAGGTTTCTTATATTTACTAAAATCGTCAAACATGCTGAATAATAAGTGATATTTTCAATCCCTACAATTGATGGTGTAGTATGAAAAGGAGTGTACAAAATGTGTAACAAAAAAACCTAGGTATTTCAGATATTAATTTATATTTAAAGGGTGGAGTTTGTACCAGGCATATTGACTTTAGGCAGTTTTCTTTACAACACAATGTTCAGCATTGAGAAGCCAATATGAATTACCTTTATTTTCACAGGATTTGTCATCTGTTCTGCTAAATTGCTTCACTGATACTTCCATTCCTGAAGTCTCTCTCTCTCTTTTCATATTACTGTCACCTGGAAAGGCAACAGAAGGAACACGTTAGCTCCCTGCATATAGCCACAATGAATGAAAATGTCATTCTCTTCCCTCCACATCTATGAATTAGTAATTAGCTCCAAGCAATTTCCTTGACCTGCTTGCTTTATATTCTTCTTTCTCTGTTATTAGTCATTTCAACTGTGCATTGTGAAAATTAAGCACTCATGTATAACATCTGAATTTTCTAAGGAAGTGCCATGACACTCACATTAAAGAAGACATGGTATATACTGACTACAAAAATAAAAATACCTACCTGTCCCTGAATCTTGCTCAGCGGTGTCCATTGCTAATTTCTCACTTCCCAAACCTGGAGGTGGAGGAGCAATTTCTCCTGACTGGAGAACCTGAGGGTACTGAACCCTATAATATTCTCCTAAACATACAGCAAAAAGTGAAAAAAAAAACCTCAAACACCTTTACTATACTGGCAATGGTGCTGTTCATAAAAGGGTCACCCATGTCATACTCACCAGATTTATAGCACACTTCCTTCATTGCTCTTTCTTCTTCAATGTCTGCAGCAGTCTTTTCCGGTGTAACAGAAATAGCTGTAGGAAACATTTTATAAAGATTACTAGATGTCTTGTCATGCCATACCAAGACCATTAATGTTTCTTAACTATCAAATAACACGATGAATTTCATTTTTGCCATGACTATTTGTTAACATTAGGTTTTTTCCCAGTGCAATGGAATTTCAGCTACAGCAGCTCTTAAAGTAACTGCTGATTTAGAGTGATTTAAAAAAATATTTTCAGTATTCATCTGTAAAATATTATATATATTCTCAAAAGGAAATCTCAGTGAACATGTCATCCATGTTTTCTTGTCACAAAGCCTCTACCCAATGATGTTAACCTGCTATGTCTGCTGTCACAGGTGATGAAGTGAGTGCTCCTTATCTGTCACAGTTAAGACTAGTAAGACTAACCTCGAAGTGAGACACGTTCAATTGCTTAATTACAGGTGTGTTGTTTTTTGGTTTCTAAAATATGTGTTTTGAAATATATCCATACGTGTAAACCAGTGAAGCATACTGCATAAGCTCTCTTGACCAGATTTAAGAATAACTGTGTTTGTTATAAAATGAGACTGCCAACTGAATGTCAGTCAGTTTAATTAATCAGACTGAACAAATCATTTGAGCTGAAGATACACAAGTGTCTTTGGTAGACAAACCTTCAGTAATGATGGTGAAAAGCATCAATTCCTGTTCAGAAATCCGTTTCCCATACAAAGAAGTAACTCCTAAATTTGCAAAGAATAAGTCACCCATAACATTAGATAATCTCACAGAATGAAAATACTTGGAGCTGTAGAGACCAACTAGATGATCTTTGAGGTCCTTTTCAACCCAAGCCACTCTATGGTTCTGTGATAATATGAAAGAGACCTGTATGCTGTTTCATACCCATCTGAAGCTAGAAGATGCACAGCACTTTGCTGACAGCTAGACCAAGCATCCCTAGCATGGTCATGAATTATTTTGCATTGACAAACAAAGGGGAGAAAAAGGAATAATACTGAAATTCTTATTATTCTTACCAGTATTTTATATTTCTGAAGGAAAAAAAAGCAAATGCTGTTAAGCAAACAAACATAGATTGGTCTGAAAGTAATGCCTCCTGTAGGCATTCCTCCACTAATTTTTTTTAACTTCACAAGCCATTTCTCTGACCAAAATAAGCAGGAAAAAGTCCAATGTAATGACCATAAAGGTTTCTTATATTTACTAAAATCGTCAAACATGCTGAATAATAAGTGATATTTTCAATCCCTACAATTGATGGTGTAGTATGAAAAGGAGTGTACAAAATGTGTAACAAAAAAACCTAGGTATTTCAGATATTAATTTATATTTAAAGGGTGGAGTTTGTACCAGGCATATTGACTTTAGGCAGTTTTCTTTACAACACAGTGTTCAGCATTGAGAAGCCAATATGAATTACCTTTATTTTCACAGGATTTGTCATCTGTTCTGCTAAATTGCTTCACTGATACTTCCATTCCTGAAGTCTCTCTCTCTCTTTTCATATTACTGTCACCTGGAAAGGCAACAGAAGGAACACGTTAGCTCCCTGCATATAGCCACAATGAATGAAAATGTCATTCTCTTCCCTCCACATCTATGAATTAGTAATTAGCTCCAAGCAATTTCCTTGACCTGCTTGCTTTATATTCTTCTTTCTCTGTTATTAGTCATTTCAACTGTGCATTGTGAAACTTAAGCACTCATGTATAACATCTGAATTTTCTAAGGAAGTGCCATGACACTCACATTAAAGAAGACATGGTATATACTGACTACAAAAATAAAAATACCTACCTGTCCCTGAATCTTGCTCAGCGGTGTCCATTGCTAATTTCTCACTTCCCAAACCTGGAGGTGGAGGAGCAATTTCTCCTGACTGGAGAACCTGAGGGTACTGAACCCTATAATATTCTCCTAAACATACAGCAAAAAGTGAAAAAAAAAAACCTCAAACACCTTTACTATACTGGCAATGGTGCTGTTCATAAAAGGGTCACCCATGTCATACTCACCAGATTTATAGCACACTTCCTTCATTGCTCTTTCTTCTTCAATGTCTGCAGCAGTCTTTTCTGGTGTAACAGAAATAGCTGTAGGAAACATTTTATAAAGATTACTAGATGTCTTGTCATGCCATACCAAGACCATTAATGTTTCTTAACTATCAAATAACACGATGAATTTCATTTTTGCCATGACTATTTGTTAACATTAGGTTTTTTCCCAGTGCAATGGAATTTCAGCTACAGCAGCTCTTAAAGTAACTGCTGATTTAGAGTGATTTAAAAAATATTTTCAGTATTCATCTGTAAAATATTATATATATTCTCAAAAGGAAATCTCAGTGAACATGTCATCCATGTTTTCTTGTCACAAAGCCTCTACCCAATGATGTTAACCTGCTATGTCTGCTGTCACAGGTGATGAAGTGAGTGCTCCTTATCTGTCACAGTTAAGACTAGTAAGACTAACCTCGAAGTGAGACACGTTCAATTGCTTAATTACAGGTGTGTTGTTTTTTGGTTTCTAAAATATGTGTTTTGAAATATATCCATACGTGTAAACCAGTGAAGCATACTGCATAAGCTCTCTTGACCAGATTTAAGAATAACTGTGTTTGTTATAAAATGAGACTGCCAACTGAATGTCAGTCAGTTTAATTAATCAGACTGAACAAATCATTTGAGCTGAAGATACACAAGTGTCTTTGGTAGACAAACCTTCAGTAATGATGGTGAAAAGCATCAATTCCTGTTCAGAAATCCGTTTCCCATACAAAGAAGTAACTCCTAAATTTGCAAAGAATAAGTCACCCATAACATTAGATAATCTCACAGAATGAAAATACTTGGAGCTGTAGAGACCAACTAGATGATCTTTGAGGTCCTTTTCAACCCAAGCCACTCTATGGTTCTGTGATAATATGAAAGAGACCTGTATGCTGTTTCATACCCATCTGAAGCTAGAAGATGCACAGCACTTTGCTGACAGCTAGACCAAGCATCCCTAGCATGGTCATGAATTATTTTGCATTGACAAACAAAGGGGAGAAAAAGGAATAATACTGAAATTCTTATTATTCTTACCAGTATTTTATATTTCTGAAGGAAAAAAAAGCAAATGCTGTTAAGCAAACCAACATAGATTGGTCTGAAAGTAATGCCTCCTGTAGGCATTCCTCCACTAATTTTTTTTAACTTCACAAGCCATTTCTCTGACCAAAATAAGCAGGAAAAAGTCCAATGTAATGACCATAAAGGTTTCTTATATTTACTAAAATCGTCAAACATGCTGAATAATAAGTGATATTTTCAATCCCTACAATTGATGGTGTAGTATGAAAAGGAGTGTACAAAATGTGTAACAAAAAAACCTAGGTATTTCAGATATTAATTTATATTTAAAGGGTGGAGTTTGTACCAGGCATATTGACTTTAGGCAGTTTTCTTTACAACACAATGTTCAGCATTGAGAAGCCAATATGAATTACCTTTATTTTCACAGGATTTGTCATCTGTTCTGCTAAATTGCTTCACTGATACTTCCATTCCTGAAGTCTCTCTCTCTCTTTTCATATTACTGTCACCTGGAAAGGCAACAGAAGGAACACGTTAGCTCCCTGCATATAGCCACAATGAATGAAAATGTCATTCTCTTCCCTCCACATCTATGAATTAGTAATTAGCTCCAAGCAATTTCCTTGACCTGCTTGCTTTATATTCTTCTTTCTCTGTTATTAGTCATTTCAACTGTGCATTGTGAAAATTAAGCACTCATGTATAACATCTGAATTTTCTAAGGAAGTGCCATGACACTCACATTAAAGAAGACATGGTATATACTGACTACAAAAATAAAAATACCTACCTGTCCCTGAATCTTGCTCAGCGGTGTCCATTGCTAATTTCTCACTTCCCAAACCTGGAGGTGGAGGAGCAATTTCTCCTGACTGGAGAACCTGAGGGTACTGAACCCTATAATATTCTCCTAAACATACAGCAAAAAGTGAAAAAAAAAACCTCAAACACCTTTACTATACTGGCAATGGTGCTGTTCATAAAAGGGTCACCCATGTCATACTCACCAGATTTATAGCACACTTCCTTCATTGCTCTTTCTTCTTCAATGTCTGCAGCAGTCTTTTCCGGTGTAACAGAAATAGCTGTAGGAAACATTTTATAAAGATTACTAGATGTCTTGTCATGCCATACCAAGACCATTAATGTTTCTTAACTATCAAATAACACGATGAATTTCATTTTTGCCATGACTATTTGTTAACATTAGGTTTTTTCCCAGTGCAATGGAATTTCAGCTACAGCAGCTCTTAAAGTAACTGCTGATTTAGAGTGATTTAAAAAAATATTTTCAGTATTCATCTGTAAAATATTATATATATTCTCAAAAGGAAATCTCAGTGAACATGTCATCCATGTTTTCTTGTCACAAAGCCTCTACCCAATGATGTTAACCTGCTATGTCTGCTGTCACAGGTGATGAAGTGAGTGCTCCTTATCTGTCACAGTTAAGACTAGTAAGACTAACCTCGAAGTGAGACACGTTCAATTGCTTAATTACAGGTGTGTTGTTTTTTGGTTTCTAAAATATGTGTTTTGAAATATATCCATACGTGTAAACCAGTGAAGCATACTGCATAAGCTCTCTTGACCAGATTTAAGAATAACTGTGTTTGTTATAAAATGAGACTGCCAACTGAATGTCAGTCAGTTTAATTAATCAGACTGAACAAATCATTTGAGCTGAAGATACACAAGTGTCTTTGGTAGACAAACCTTCAGTAATGATGGTGAAAAGCATCAATTCCTGTTCAGAAATCCGTTTCCCATACAAAGAAGTAACTCCTAAATTTGCAAAGAATAAGTCACCCATAACATTAGATAATCTCACAGAATGAAAATACTTGGAGCTGTAGAGACCAACTAGATGATCTTTGAGGTCCTTTTCAACCCAAGCCACTCTATGGTTCTGTGATAATATGAAAGAGACCTGTATGCTGTTTCATACCCATCTGAAGCTAGAAGATGCACAGCACTTTGCTGACAGCTAGACCAAGCATCCCTAGCATGGTCATGAATTATTTTGCATTGACAAACAAAGGGGAGAAAAAGGAATAATACTGAAATTCTTATTATTCTTACCAGTATTTTATATTTCTGAAGGAAAAAAAAGCAAATGCTGTTAAGCAAACAAACATAGATTGGTCTGAAAGTAATGCCTCCTGTAGGCATTCCTCCACTAATTTTTTTTAACTTCACAAGCCATTTCTCTGACCAAAATAAGCAGGAAAAAGTCCAATGTAATGACCATAAAGGTTTTTTATATTTACTAAAATCGTCAAACATGCTGAATAATAAGTGATATTTTCAATCCCTACAATTGATGGTGTAGTATGAAAAGGAGTGTACAAAATGTGTAACAAAAAAACCTAGGTATTTCAGATATTAATTTATATTTAAAGGGTGGAGTTTGTACCAGGCATATTGACTTTAGGCAGTTTTCTTTACAACACAATGTTCAGCATTGAGAAGCCAATATGAATTACCTTTATTTTCACAGGATTTGTCATCTGTTCTGCTAAATTGCTTCACTGATACTTCCATTCCTGAAGTCTCTCTCTCTCTTTTCATATTACTGTCACCTGGAAAGGCAACAGAAGGAACACGTTAGCTCCCTGCATATAGCCACAATGAATGAAAATGTCATTCTCTTCCCTCCACATCTATGAATTAGTAATTAGCTCCAAGCAATTTCCTTGACCTGCTTGCTTTATATTCTTCTTTCTCTGTTATTAGTCATTTCAACTGTGCATTGTGAAACTTAAGCACTCATGTATAACATCTGAATTTTCTAAGGAAGTGCCATGACACTCACATTAAAGAAGACATGGTATATACTGACTACAAAAATAAAAATACCTACCTGTCCCTGAATCTTGCTCAGCGGTGTCCATTGCTAATTTCTCACTTCCCAAACCTGGAGGTGGAGGAGCAATTTCTCCTGACTGGAGAACCTGAGGGTACTGAACCCTATAATATTCTCCTAAACATACAGCAAAAAGTGAAAAAAAAAACCTCAAACACCTTTACTATACTGGCAATGGTGCTGTTCATAAAAGGGTCACCCATGTCATACTCACCAGATTTATAGCACACTTCCTTCATTGCTCTTTCTTCTTCAATGTCTGCAGCAGTCTTTTCCGGTGTAACAGAAATAGCTGTAGGAAACATTTTATAAAGATTACTAGATGTCTTGTCATGCCATACCAAGACCATTAATGTTTCTTAACTATCAAATAACACGATGAATTTCATTTTTGCCATGACTATTTGTTAACATTAGGTTTTTTCCCAGTGCAATGGAATTTCAGCTACAGCAGCTCTTAAAGTAACTGCTGATTTAGAGTGATTTAAAAAAATATTTTCAGTATTCATCTGTAAAATATTATATATATTCTCAAAAGGAAATCTCAGTGAACATGTCATCCATGTTTTCTTGTCACAAAGCCTCTACCCAATGATGTTAACCTGCTATGTCTGCTGTCACAGGTGATGAAGTGAGTGCTCCTTATCTGTCACAGTTAAGACTAGTAAGACTAACCTCGAAGTGAGACACGTTCAATTGCTTAATTACAGGTGTGTTGTTTTTTGGTTTCTAAAATATGTGTTTTGAAATATATCCATACGTGTAAACCAGTGAAGCATACTGCATAAGCTCTCTTGACCAGATTTAAGAATAACTGTGTTTGTTATAAAATGAGACTGCCAACTGAATGTCAGTCAGTTTAATTAATCAGACTGAACAAATCATTTGAGCTGAAGATACACAAGTGTCTTTGGTAGACAAACCTTCAGTAATGATGGTGAAAAGCATCAATTCCTGTTCAGAAATCCGTTTCCCATACAAAGAAGTAACTCCTAAATTTGCAAAGAATAAGTCACCCATAACATTAGATAATCTCACAGAATGAAAATACTTGGAGCTGTAGAGACCAACTAGATGATCTTTGAGGTCCTTTTCAACCCAAGCCACTCTATGGTTCTGTGATAATATGAAAGAGACCTGTATGCTGTTTCATACCCATCTGAAGCTAGAAGATGCACAGCACTTTGCTGACAGCTAGACCAAGCATCCCTAGCATGGTCATGAATTATTTTGCATTGACAAACAAAGGGGAGAAAAAGGAATAATACTGAAATTCTTATTATTCTTACCAGTATTTTATATTTCTGAAGGAAAAAAAAGCAAATGCTGTTAAGCAAACAAACATAGATTGGTCTGAAAGTAATGCCTCCTGTAGGCATTCCTCCACTAATTTTTTTTAACTTCACAAGCCATTTCTCTGACCAAAATAAGCAGGAAAAAGTCCAATGTAATGACCATAAAGGTTTTTTATATTTACTAAAATCGTCAAACATGCTGAATAATAAGTGATATTTTCAATCCCTACAATTGATGGTGTAGTATGAAAAGGAGTGTACAAAATGTGTAACAAAAAAACCTAGGTATTTCAGATATTAATTTATATTTAAAGGGTGGAGTTTGTACCAGGCATATTGACTTTAGGCAGTTTTCTTTACAACACAATGTTCAGCATTGAGAAGCCAATATGAATTACCTTTATTTTCACAGGATTTGTCATCTGTTCTGCTAAATTGCTTCACTGATACTTCCATTCCTGAAGTCTCTCTCTCTCTTTTCATATTACTGTCACCTGGAAAGGCAACAGAAGGAACACGTTAGCTCCCTGCATATAGCCACAATGAATGAAAATGTCATTCTCTTCCCTCCACATCTATGAATTAGTAATTAGCTCCAAGCAATTTCCTTGACCTGCTTGCTTTATATTCTTCTTTCTCTGTTATTAGTCATTTCAACTGTGCATTGTGAAACTTAAGCACTCATGTATAACATCTGAATTTTCTAAGGAAGTGCCATGACACTCACATTAAAGAAGACATGGTATATACTGACTACAAAAATAAAAATACCTACCTGTCCCTGAATCTTGCTCAGCGGTGTCCATTGCTAATTTCTCACTTCCCAAACCTGGAGGTGGAGGAGCAATTTCTCCTGACTGGAGAACCTGAGGGTACTGAACCCTATAATATTCTCCTAAACATACAGCAAAAAGTGAAAAAAAAAACCTCAAACACCTTTACTATACTGGCAATGGTGCTGTTCATAAAAGGGTCACCCATGTCATACTCACCAGATTTATAGCACACTTCCTTCATTGCTCTTTCTTCTTCAATGTCTGCAGCAGTCTTTTCCGGTGTAACAGAAATAGCTGTAGGAAACATTTTATAAAGATTACTAGATGTCTTGTCATGCCATACCAAGACCATTAATGTTTCTTAACTATCAAATAACACGATGAATTTCATTTTTGCCATGACTATTTGTTAACATTAGGTTTTTTCCCAGTGCAATGGAATTTCAGCTACAGCAGCTCTTAAAGTAACTGCTGATTTAGAGTGATTTAAAAAAATATTTTCAGTATTCATCTGTAAAATATTATATATATTCTCAAAAGGAAATCTCAGTGAACATGTCATCCATGTTTTCTTGTCACAAAGCCTCTACCCAATGATGTTAACCTGCTATGTCTGCTGTCACAGCTGATGAAGTGAGTGCTCCTTATCTGTCACAGTTAAGACTAGTAAGACTAACCTCGAAGTGAGACACGTTCAATTGCTTAATTACAGGTGTGTTGTTTTTTGGTTTCTAAAATATGTGTTTTGAAATATATCCATACGTGTAAACCAGTGAAGCATACTGCATAAGCTCTCTTGACCAGATTTAAGAATAACTGTGTTTGTTATAAAATGAGACTGCCAACTGAATGTCAGTCAGTTTAATTAATCAGACTGAACAAATCATTTGAGCTGAAGATACACAAGTGTCTTTGGTAGACAAACCTTCAGTAATGATGGTGAAAAGCATCAATTCCTGTTCAGAAATCCGTTTCCCATACAAAGAAGTAACTCCTAAATTTGCAAAGAATAAGTCACCCATAACATTAGATAATCTCACAGAATGAAAATACTTGGAGCTGTAGAGACCAACTAGATGATCTTTGAGGTCCTTTTCAACCCAAGCCACTCTATGGTTCTGTGATAATATGAAAGAGACCTGTATGCTGTTTCATACCCATCTGAAGCTAGAAGATGCACAGCACTTTGCTGACAGCTAGACCAAGCATCCCTAGCATGGTCATGAATTATTTTGCATTGACAAACAAAGGGGAGAAAAAGGAATAATACTGAAATTCTTATTATTCTTACCAGTATTTTATATTTCTGAAGGAAAAAAAAGCAAATGCTGTTAAGCAAACAAACATAGATTGGTCTGAAAGTAATGCCTCCTGTAGGCATTCCTCCACTAATTTTTTTTAACTTCACAAGCCATTTCTCTGACCAAAATAAGCAGGAAAAAGTCCAATGTAATGACCATAAAGGTTTTTTATATTTACTAAAATCGTCAAACATGCTGAATAATAAGTGATATTTTCAATCCCTACAATTGATGGTGTAGTATGAAAAGGAGTGTACAAAATGTGTAACAAAAAAACCTAGGTATTTCAGATATTAATTTATATTTAAAGGGTGGAGTTTGTACCAGGCATATTGACTTTAGGCAGTTTTCTTTACAACACAATGTTCAGCATTGAGAAGCCAATATGAATTACCTTTATTTTCACAGGATTTGTCATCTGTTCTGCTAAATTGCTTCACTGATACTTCCATTCCTGAAGTCTCTCTCTCTCTTTTCATATTACTGTCACCTGGAAAGGCAACAGAAGGAACACGTTAGCTCCCTGCATATAGCCACAATGAATGAAAATGTCATTCTCTTCCCTCCACATCTATGAATTAGTAATTAGCTCAAACCAATTTCCTTTATACTTTCATATGTTCATAGGTACACTAGGATGGAAAGGACCTACAAGATCATCTAGTCCAACCATCCTCCTAACACCATCCCTACCCACTGAACTTCTAAATCAAATCCCTTAGCACCTCATCTAAATGCTTCTTGAACAGCGCTAGGGATGGTGCCTCAACCACCTCCCTATGCAGGCCATTCCAGTGCCTGACCACCCTTTCAGAGAAAAAATGTTTCCTCAAATCTAATCTAAATCTTCCTCAGTACAACTTGTGGCCATTCCCTCTCGTCCTGTCATTATTTTTCAGAAAGAAGTCCCTACTCTCCAGCAGGTCATCCCCAAATTTTAAATAAGTACCTTTTTCATTTGAATGCTTTGATGCAGTTGGTGTTCTTTCAAAATATACTGGCTCACTATGTTTCCAATTAAAATATTTGTTTCTCTGTGGTGCAAAATGATCACGTCCTAGAGAAAATGAAGAAAAGATGAAAGAAATCCTCAATTTTAAAGAACATTCTGAACAATAAAATGTGAACCATTTTATAATTACATTCTGAGTGAAATTAATAAAAATAATATATAATAAAACCAAATAGACAATTCATTAAGCAACCTCGGCCACCCAAAAAATAGAAAATTAAGAGAAACATTTAAAAGCTTTAAATACACAGGGGAATGATTTAATTACAGAATTCCTTCTCGGCAGGCAGGGGGAGGTGATTGTCCCCATGTGTGCAGCTCTTTTGAGGACCCATCTGCAGTACTGCATCCAGGCCTGGGGACCCCAGTACATGACAAACACAGAGCTCTTGGAATGAGACTAGAGGAGGGCCTCTAAGATCACAGGAAGGCTGCAACACCTCTCCTATGAAGATGAGATGAGGGAATTGGGCTCGTTTAGCTTGTAGATGTATCAGGAAGCCAAAATTAATTACCTTTATTTTCATAGGATTTATCACCTGATCTCCTAAATTGCTTCACTGATACTTTCATTCCTGAAGTCTCTCTCTCTCTTTTCATATTATTGTCACCTGGAAAGGCAACAGAAGGAACACGTTAGCTCCCAGCATATAGCCACAATGAATGAAAATGTCATTCTCTTCCTTCCACATCTATAAATTAGTAATTAGCTCAAACCAATTTCCTTTATACTTTCATATGTTCATAGGTACACTAGGATGGAAAGGACCTACAAGATCATCTAGTCCAACCATCCTCCTATCACCATCCCTACCCACTGAACTTCTAAATCAAATCCCTTAGCACCTCATCTAAACGCTTCTTGAACAGCGCTAGGGATGGTGCCTCAACCACCTCCCTAGGCAGGCCATTCCAGTGCCTGACCACCCTTTCAGAGAAAAAATGTTTCCTCAAATCTAATCTAAATCTTCCTCAGTACAACTTGTGGCCATTCCCTCTCGTCCTGTCATTATTTTTCAGAAAGAAGTCCCTATTCACAAAGCACCTCTCCAGCAGGTCATCCCCAAACCATAAATAAGTACCTTTTTCATTTGAATGCTTTGATGCAGTTGGTGTTCTTTCAAAATATACTGGCTCACTTTGTTTCCAATTAAAATATTTTTTTCTCTGTGGTGCAAAATAATCACGACCTAGAGAAAATGAAGAAAAGAGAAGGAAAAATTCAATTTTAAAGAACATTCTGAACAATTAAATGTGAACCATTTTATAATTACATTCTGAGTGAAATTAATAAAAAAGAAAAAAATATAATAAAACCTAATAGACAATTCATTAATCAACGCCCACCCGAATAAAAAAATTTAAGACAAAAATTTAAAAGCTTTAAATACACAGGGGAATGATTTAATTACAGAATTCCTTCTCGGCAGGCAGGGGGAGGTGATTGTCCCCATGTGTGCAGCTCTTTTGAGGACCCATCTGCAGTACTGCATCCAGGCCTGGGGACCCCAGTACATGACAAACACAGAGCTCTTGGAATGAGACTAGAGGAGGGCCTCTAAGATCACAGGAAGGCTGGAAAACCTCTCCTATGAAGATGAGATGAGGGAATTGGGCTCGTTTAGCTTGTAGATTTATCAGGAAGCCAAAATTAAATACCTTTCTTTTCATAGGATTTATCATCCGCTCTGTTAAAACATTTCGATGGTACTTTCATTCCTGAAGTCTCTCTCTCTCTTTTCATATTACTGTCACCTGGAAAGGCAACAGAAGGAACACGTTAGCTCCCTGCATATAGCCACAATGAATGAAAATGTCATTCTCTTCCCTCCACATCTATGAATTAGTCATTAGCTCCAAGCAATTTCCTTGACCTGCTTGCTTTATATTCTTCTTTCTCTGTTATTAGTCATTTCAACTGTGCATTGTGAAACTTAAGCACTCATGTATAACATCTGAATTTTCTAAGGAAGTGCCATGACACTCACATTAAAGAAGACATGGTATATACTGACTACAAAAATAAAAATACCTACCTGTCCCTGAATCTTGCTCAGCGGTGTCCATTGCTAATTTCTCACTTCCCAAACCTGGAGGTGGAGGAGCAATTTCTCCTGACTGGAGAACCTGAGGGTACTGAACCCTATAATATTCTCCTAAACATACAGCAAAAAGTGAAAAAAAAAACCTCAAACACCTTTACTATACTGGCAATGGTGCTGTTCATAAAAGGGTCACCCATGTCATACTCACCAGATTTATAGCACACTTCCTTCATTGCTCTTTCTTCTTCAATGTCTGCAGCAGTCTTTTCCGGTGTAACAGAAATTGCTGTAGGAAACATTTTATAAAGATTACTAGATGTCTTGTCATGCCATACCAAGACCATTAATGTTTCTTAACTATCAAATAACACGATGAATTTCATTTTTGCCATGACTATTTGTTAACATTAGGTTTTTTCCCAGTGCAATGGAATTTCAGCTACAGCAGCTCTTAAAGTAACTGCTGATTTAGAGTGATTTAAAAAAATATTTTCAGTATTCATCTGTAAAATATTATATATATTCTCAAAAGGAAATCTCAGTGAACATGTCATCCATGTTTTCTTGTCACAAAGCCTCTACCCAATGATGTTAACCTGCTATGTCTGCTGTCACAGGTGATGAAGTGAGTGCTCCTTATCTGTCACAGTTAAGACTAGTAAGACTAACCTCGAAGTGAGACACGTTCAATTGCTTAATTACAGGTGTGTTGTTTTTTGGTTTCTAAAATATGTGTTTTGAAATATATCCATACGTGTAAACCAGTGAAGCATACTGCATAAGCTCTCTTGACCAGATTTAAGAGTAACTGTGTTTGTTATAAAATGAGACTGCCAACTGAATGTCAGTCAGTTTAATTAATCAGACTGAACAAATCATTTGAGCTGAAGATACACAAGTGTCTTTGGTAGACAAACCTTCAGTAATGATGGTGAAAAGCATCAATTCCTGTTCAGAAATCCGTTTCCCATACAAAGAAGTAACTCCTAAATTTGCAAAGAATAAGTCACCCATAACATTAGATAATCTCACAGAATGAAAATACTTGGAGCTGTAGAGACCAACTAGATGATCTTTGAGGTCCTTTTCAACCCAAGCCACTCTATGGTTCTGTGATAATATGAAAGAGACCTGTATGCTGTTTCATACCCATCTGAAGCTAGAAGATGCACAGCACTTTGCTGACAGCTAGACCAAGCATCCCTAGCATGGTCATGAATTATTTTGCATTGACAAACAAAGGGGAGAAAAAGGAATAATACTGAAATTCTTATTATTCTTACCAGTATTTTATATTTCTGAAGGAAAAAAAAGCAAATGCTGTTAAGCAAACAAACATAGATTGGTCTGAAAGTAATGCCTCCTGTAGGCATTCCTCCACTAATTTTTTTTAACTTCACAAGCCATTTCTCTGACCAAAATAAGCAGGAAAAAGTCCAATGTAATGACCATAAAGGTTTTTTATATTTACTAAAATCGTCAAACATGCTGAATAATAAGTGATATTTTCAATCCCTACAATTGATGGTGTAGTATGAAAAGGAGTGTACAAAATGTGTAACAAAAAAACCTAGGTATTTCAGATATTAATTTATATTTAAAGGGTGGAGTTTGTACCAGGCATATTGACTTTAGGCAGTTTTCTTTACAACACAATGTTCAGCATTGAGAAGCCAATATGAATTACCTTTATTTTCACAGGATTTGTCATCTGTTCTGCTAAATTGCTTCACTGATACTTCCATTCCTGAAGTCTCTCTCTCTCTTTTCATATTACTGTCACCTGGAAAGGCAACAGAAGGAACACGTTAGCTCCCTGCATATAGCCACAATGAATGAAAATGTCATTCTCTTCCCTCCACATCTATGAATTAGTAATTAGCTCCAAGCAATTTCCTTGACCTGCTTGCTTTATATTCTTCTTTCTCTGTTATTAGTCATTTCAACTGTGCATTGTGAAACTTAAGCACTCATGTATAACATCTGAATTTTCTAAGGAAGTGCCATGACACTCACATTAAAGAAGACATGGTATATACTGACTACAAAAATAAAAATACCTACCTGTCCCTGAATCTTGCTCAGCGGTGTCCATTGCTAATTTCTCACTTCCCAAACCTGGAGGTGGAGGAGCAATTTCTCCTGACTGGAGAACCTGAGGGTACTGAACCCTATAATATTCTCCTAAACATACAGCAAAAAGTGAAAAAAAAAACCTCAAACACCTTTACTATACTGGCAATGGTGCTGTTCATAAAAGGGTCACCCATGTCATACTCACCAGATTTATAGCACACTTCCTTCATTGCTCTTTCTTCTTCAATGTCTGCAGCAGTCTTTTCCGGTGTAACAGAAATTGCTGTAGGAAACATTTTATAAAGATTACTAGATGTCTTGTCATGCCATACCAAGACCATTAATGTTTCTTAACTATCAAGTAACACGATGAATTTCATTTTTGCCATGACTATTTGTTAACATTAGGTTTTTTCCCAGTGCAATGGAATTTCAGCTACAGCAGCTCTTAAAGTAACTGCTGATTTAGAGTGATTTAAAAAAATATTTTCAGTATTCATCTGTAAAATATTATATATATTCTCAAAAGGAAATCTCAGTGAACATGTCATCCATGTTTTCTTGTCACAAAGCCTCTACCCAATGATGTTAACCTGCTATGTCTGCAGTCACAGGTGATGAAGTGAGTGCTCCTTATCTGTCACAGTTAAGACTAGTAAGACTAACCTCGAAGTGAGACACGTTCAATTGCTTAATTACAGGTGTGTTGTTTTTTGGTTTCTAAAATATGTGTTTTGAAATATATCCATACGTGTAAACCAGTGAAGCATACTGCATAAGCTCTCTTGACCAGATTTAAGAATAACTGTGTTTGTTATAAAATGAGACTGCCAACTGAATGTCAGTCAGTTTAATTAATCAGACTGAACAAATCATTTGAGCTGAAGATACACAAGTGTCTTTGGTAGACAAACCTTCAGTAATGATGGTGAAAAGCATCAATTCCTGTTCAGAAATCCGTTTCCCATACAAAGAAGTAACTCCTAAATTTGCAAAGAATAAGTCACCCATAACATTAGATAATCTCACAGAATGAAAATACTTGGAGCTGTAGAGACCAACTAGATGATCTTTGAGGTCCTTTTCAACCCAAGCCACTCTATGGTTCTGTGATAATATGAAAGAGACCTGTATGCTGTTTCATACCCATCTGAAGCTAGAAGATGCACAGCACTTTGCTGACAGCTAGACCAAGCATCCCTAGCATGGTCATGAATTATTTTGCATTGACAAACAAAGGGGAGAAAAAGGAATAATACTGAAATTCTTATTATTCTTACCAGTATTTTATATTTCTGAAGGAAAAAAAAGCAAATGCTGTTAAGCAAACCAACATAGATTGGTCTGAAAGTAATGCCTCCTGTAGGCATTCCTCCACTAATTTTTTTTAACTTCACAAGCCATTTCTCTGACCAAAATAAGCAGGAAAAAGTCCAATGTAATGACCATAAAGGTTTCTTATATTTACTAAAATCGTCAAACATGCTGAATAATAAGTGATATTTTCAATCCCTACAATTGATGGTGTAGTATGAAAAGGAGTGTACAAAATGTGTAACAAAAAAACCTAGGTATTTCAGATATTAATTTATATTTAAAGGGTGGAGTTTGTACCAGGCATATTGACTTTAGGCAGTTTTCTTTACAACACAATGTTCAGCATTGAGAAGCCAATATGAATTACCTTTATTTTCACAGGATTTGTCATCTGTTCTGCTAAATTGCTTCACTGATACTTCCATTCCTGAAGTCTCTCTCTCTCTTTTCATATTACTGTCACCTGGAAAGGCAACAGAAGGAACACGTTAGCTCCCTGCATATAGCCACAATGAATGAAAATGTCATTCTCTTCCCTCCACATCTATGAATTAGTAATTAGCTCCAAGCAATTTCCTTGACCTGCTTGCTTTATATTCTTCTTTCTCTGTTATTAGTCATTTCAACTGTGCATTGTGAAAATTAAGCACTCATGTATAACATCTGAATTTTCTAAGGAAGTGCCATGACACTCACATTAAAGAAGACATGGTATATACTGACTACAAAAATAAAAATACCTACCTGTCCCTGAATCTTGCTCAGCGGTGTCCATTGCTAATTTCTCACTTCCCAAACCTGGAGGTGGAGGAGCAATTTCTCCTGACTGGAGAACCTGAGGGTACTGAACCCTATAATATTCTCCTAAACATACAGCAAAAAGTGAAAAAAAAAACCTCAAACACCTTTACTATACTGGCAATGGTGCTGTTCATAAAAGGGTCACCCATGTCATACTCACCAGATTTATAGCACACTTCCTTCATTGCTCTTTCTTCTTCAATGTCTGCAGCAGTCTTTTCCGGTGTAACAGAAATAGCTGTAGGAAACATTTTATAAAGATTACTAGATGTCTTGTCATGCCATACCAAGACCATTAATGTTTCTTAACTATCAAATAACACGATGAATTTCATTTTTGCCATGACTATTTGTTAACATTAGGTTTTTTCCCAGTGCAATGGAATTTCAGCTACAGCAGCTCTTAAAGTAACTGCTGATTTAGAGTGATTTAAAAAAATATTTTCAGTATTCATCTGTAAAATATTATATATATTCTCAAAAGGAAATCTCAGTGAACATGTCATCCATGTTTTCTTGTCACAAAGCCTCTACCCAATGATGTTAACCTGCTATGTCTGCTGTCACAGGTGATGAAGTGAGTGCTCCTTATCTGTCACAGTTAAGACTAGTAAGACTAACCTCGAAGTGAGACACGTTCAATTGCTTAATTACAGGTGTGTTGTTTTTTGGTTTCTAAAATATGTGTTTTGAAATATATCCATACGTGTAAACCAGTGAAGCATACTGCATAAGCTCTCTTGACCAGATTTAAGAATAACTGTGTTTGTTATAAAATGAGACTGCCAACTGAATGTCAGTCAGTTTAATTAATCAGGTCGAACAAATCATTTGAGCTGAAGATACACAAGTGTCTTTGGTAGACAAACCTTCAGTAATGATGGTGAAAAGCATCAATTCCTGTTCAGAAATCCGTTTCCCATACAAAGAAGTAACTCCTAAATTTGCAAAGAATAAGTCACCCATAACATTAGATAATCTCACAGAATGAAAATACTTGGAGCTGTAGAGACCAACTAGATGATCTTTGAGGTCCTTTTCAACCCAAGCCACTCTATGGTTCTGTGATAATATGAAAGAGACCTGTATGCTGTTTCATACCCATCTGAAGCTAGAAGATGCACAGCACTTTGCTGACAGCTAGACCAAGCATCCCTAGCATGGTCATGAATTATTTTGCATTGACAAACAAAGGGGAGAAAAAGGAATAATACTGAAATTCTTATTATTCTTACCAGTATTTTATATTTCTGAAGGAAAAAAAAGCAAATGCTGTTAAGCAAACAAACATAGATTGGTCTGAAAGTAATGCCTCCTGTAGGCATTCCTCCACTAATTTTTTTTAACTTCACAAGCCATTTCTCTGACCAAAATAAGCAGGAAAAAGTCCAATGTAATGACCATAAAGGTTTTTTATATTTACTAAAATCGTCAAACATGCTGAATAATAAGTGATATTTTCAATCCCTACAATTGATGGTGTAGTATGAAAAGGAGTGTACAAAATGTGTAACAAAAAAAACCTAGGTATTTCAGATATTAATTTATATTTAAAGGGTGGAGTTTGTACCAGGCATATTGACTTTAGGCAGTTTTCTTTACAACACAATGTTCAGCATTGAGAAGCCAATATGAATTACCTTTATTTTCACAGGATTTGTCATCTGTTCTGCTAAATTGCTTCACTGATACTTCCATTCCTGAAGTCTCTCTCTCTCTTTTCATATTACTGTCACCTGGAAAGGCAACAGAAGGAACACGTTAGCTCCCTGCATATAGCCACAATGAATGAAAATGTCATTCTCTTCCCTCCACATCTATGAATTAGTAATTAGCTCCAAGCAATTTCCTTGACCTGCTTGCTTTATATTCTTCTTTCTCTGTTATTAGTCATTTCAACTGTGCATTGTGAAACTTAAGCACTCATGTATAACATCTGAATTTTCTAAGGAAGTGCCATGACACTCACATTAAAGAAGACATGGTATATACTGACTACAAAAATAAAAATACCTACCTGTCCCTGAATCTTGCTCAGCGGTGTCCATTGCTAATTTCTCACTTCCCAAACCTGGAGGTGGAGGAGCAATTTCTCCTGACTGGAGAACCTGAGGGTACTGAACCCTATAATATTCTCCTAAACATACAGCAAAAAGTGAAAAAAAAAACCTCAAACACCTTTACTATACTGGCAATGGTGCTGTTCATAAAAGGGTCACCCATGTCATACTCACCAGATTTATAGCACACTTCCTTCATTGCTCTTTCTTCTTCAATGTCTGCAGCAGTCTTTTCCGGTGTAACAGAAATTGCTGTAGGAAACATTTTATAAAGATTACTAGATGTCTTGTCATGCCATACCAAGACCATTAATGTTTCTTAACTATCAAGTAACACGATGAATTTCATTTTTGCCATGACTATTTGTTAACATTAGGTTTTTTCCCAGTGCAATGGAATTTCAGCTACAGCAGCTCTTAAAGTAACTGCTGATTTAGAGTGATTTAAAAAAATATTTTCAGTATTCATCTGTAAAATATTATATATATTCTCAAAAGGAAATCTCAGTGAACATGTCATCCATGTTTTCTTGTCACAAAGCCTCTACCCAATGATGTTAACCTGCTATGTCTGCAGTCACAGGTGATGAAGTGAGTGCTCCTTATCTGTCACAGTTAAGACTAGTAAGACTAACCTCGAAGTGAGACACGTTCAATTGCTTAATTACAGGTGTGTTGTTTTTTGGTTTCTAAAATATGTGTTTTGAAATATATCCATACGTGTAAACCAGTGAAGCATACTGCATAAGCTCTCTTGACCAGATTTAAGAATAACTGTGTTTGTTATAAAATGAGACTGCCAACTGAATGTCAGTCAGTTTAATTAATCAGACTGAACAAATCATTTGAGCTGAAGATACACAAGTGTCTTTGGTAGACAAACCTTCAGTAATGATGGTGAAAAGCATCAATTCCTGTTCAGAAATCCGTTTCCCATACAAAGAAGTAACTCCTAAATTTGCAAAGAATAAGTCACCCATAACATTAGATAATCTCACAGAATGAAAATACTTGGAGCTGTAGAGACCAACTAGATGATCTTTGAGGTCCTTTTCAACCCAAGCCACTCTATGGTTCTGTGATAATATGAAAGAGACCTGTATGCTGTTTCATACCCATCTGAAGCTAGAAGATGCACAGCACTTTGCTGACAGCTAGACCAAGCATCCCTAGCATGGTCATGAATTATTTTGCATTGACAAACAAAGGGGAGAAAAAGGAATAATACTGAAATTCTTATTATTCTTACCAGTATTTTATATTTCTGAAGGAAAAAAAAGCAAATGCTGTTAAGCAAACAAACATAGATTGGTCTGAAAGTAATGCCTCCTGTAGGCATTCCTCCACTAATTTTTTTTAACTTCACAAGCCATTTCTCTGACCAAAATAAGCAGGAAAAAGTCCAATGTAATGACCATAAAGGTTTTTTATATTTACTAAAATCGTCAAACATGCTGAATAATAAGTGATATTTTCAATCCCTACAATTGATGGTGTAGTATGAAAAGGAGTGTACAAAATGTGTAACAAAAAAACCTAGGTATTTCAGATATTAATTTATATTTAAAGGGTGGAGTTTGTACCAGGCATATTGACTTTAGGCAGTTTTCTTTACAACACAATGTTCAGCATTGAGAAGCCAATATGAATTACCTTTATTTTCACAGGATTTGTCATCTGTTCTGCTAAATTGCTTCACTGATACTTCCATTCCTGAAGTCTCTCTCTCTCTTTTCATATTACTGTCACCTGGAAAGGCAACAGAAGGAACACGTTAGCTCCCTGCATATAGCCACAATGAATGAAAATGTCATTCTCTTCCCTCCACATCTATGAATTAGTAATTAGCTCCAAGCAATTTCCTTGACCTGCTTGCTTTATATTCTTCTTTCTCTGTTATTAGTCATTTCAACTGTGCATTGTGAAACTTAAGCACTCATGTATAACATCTGAATTTTCTAAGGAAGTGCCATGACACTCACATTAAAGAAGACATGGTATATACTGACTACAAAAATAAAAATACCTACCTGTCCCTGAATCTTGCTCAGCGGTGTCCATTGCTAATTTCTCACTTCCCAAACCTGGAGGTGGAGGAGCAATTTCTCCTGACTGGAGAACCTGAGGGTACTGAACCCTATAATATTCTCCTAAACATACAGCAAAAAGTGAAAAAAAAAACCTCAAACACCTTTACTATACTGGCAATGGTGCTGTTCATAAAAGGGTCACCCATGTCATACTCACCAGATTTATAGCACACTTCCTTCATTGCTCTTTCTTCTTCAATGTCTGCAGCAGTCTTTTCCGGTGTAACAGAAATAGCTGTAGGAAACATTTTATAAAGATTACTAGATGTCTTGTCATGCCATACCAAGACCATTAATGTTTCTTAACTATCAAGTAACACGATGAATTTCATTTTTGCCATGACTATTTGTTAACATTAGGTTTTTTCCCAGTGCAATGGAATTTCAGCTACAGCAGCTCTTAAAGTAACTGCTGATTTAGAGTGATTTAAAAAATATTTTCAGTATTCATCTGTAAAATATTATATATATTCTCAAAAGGAAATCTCAGTGAACATGTCATCCATGTTTTCTTGTCACAAAGCCTCTACCCAATGATGTTAACCTGCTATGTCTGCTGTCACAGGTGATGAAGTGAGTGCTCCTTATCTGTCACAGTTAAGACTAGTAAGACTAACCTCGAAGTGAGACACGTTCAATTGCTTAATTACAGGTGTGTTGTTTTTTGGTTTCTAAAATATGTGTTTTGAAATATATCCATACGTGTAAACCAGTGAAGCATACTGCATAAGCTCTCTTGACCAGATTTAAGAATAACTGTGTTTGTTATAAAATGAGACTGCCAACTGAATGTCAGTCAGTTTAATTAATCAGACTGAACAAATCATTTGAGCTGAAGATACACAAGTGTCTTTGGTAGACAAACCTTCAGTAATGATGGTGAAAAGCATCAATTCCTGTTCAGAAATCCGTTTCCCATACAAAGAAGTAACTCCTAAATTTGCAAAGAATAAGTCACCCATAACATTAGATAATCTCACAGAATGAAAATACTTGGAGCTGTAGAGACCAACTAGATGATCTTTGAGGTCCTTTTCAACCCAAGCCACTCTATGGTTCTGTGATAATATGAAAGAGACCTGTATGCTGTTTCATACCCATCTGAAGCTAGAAGATGCACAGCACTTTGCTGACAGCTAGACCAAGCATCCCTAGCATGGTCATGAATTATTTTGCATTGACAAACAAAGGGGAGAAAAAGGAATAATACTGAAATTCTTATTATTCTTACCAGTATTTTATATTTCTGAAGGAAAAAAAAGCAAATGCTGTTAAGCAAACAAACATAGATTGGTCTGAAAGTAATGCCTCCTGTAGGCATTCCTCCACTAATTTTTTTTAACTTCACAAGCCATTTCTCTGACCAAAATAAGCAGGAAAAAGTCCAATGTAATGACCATAAAGGTTTTTTATATTTACTAAAATCGTCAAACATGCTGAATAATAAGTGATATTTTCAATCCCTACAATTGATGGTGTAGTATGAAAAGGAGTGTACAAAATGTGTAACAAAAAAACCTAGGTATTTCAGATATTAATTTATATTTAAAGGGTGGAGTTTGTACCAGGCATATTGACTTTAGGCAGTTTTCTTTACAACACAATGTTCAGCATTGAGAAGCCAATATGAATTACCTTTATTTTCACAGGATTTGTCATCTGTTCTGCTAAATTGCTTCACTGATACTTCCATTCCTGAAGTCTCTCTCTCTCTTTTCATATTACTGTCACCTGGAAAGGCAACAGAAGGAACACGTTAGCTCCCTGCATATAGCCACAATGAATGAAAATGTCATTCTCTTCCCTCCACATCTATGAATTAGTAATTAGCTCCAAGCAATTTCCTTGACCTGCTTGCTTTATATTCTTCTTTCTCTGTTATTAGTCATTTCAACTGTGCATTGTGAAACTTAAGCACTCATGTATAACATCTGAATTTTCTAAGGAAGTGCCATGACACTCACATTAAAGAAGACATGGTATATACTGACTACAAAAATAAAAATACCTACCTGTCCCTGAATCTTGCTCAGCGGTGTCCATTGCTAATTTCTCACTTCCCAAACCTGGAGGTGGAGGAGCAATTTCTCCTGACTGGAGAACCTGAGGGTACTGAACCCTATAATATTCTCCTAAACATACAGCAAAAAGTGAAAAAAAAAACCTCAAACACCTTTACTATACTGGCAATGGTGCTGTTCATAAAAGGGTCACCCATGTCATACTCACCAGATTTATAGCACACTTCCTTCATTGCTCTTTCTTCTTCAATGTCTGCAGCAGTCTTTTCCGGTGTAACAGAAATAGCTGTAGGAAACATTTTATAAAGATTACTAGATGTCTTGTCATGCCATACCAAGACCATTAATGTTTCTTAACTATCAAATAACACGATGAATTTCATTTTTGCCATGACTATTTGTTAACATTAGGTTTTTTCCCAGTGCAATGGAATTTCAGCTACAGCAGCTCTTAAAGTAACTGCTGATTTAGAGTGATTTAAAAAAATATTTTCAGTATTCATCTGTAAAATATTATATATATTCTCAAAAGGAAATCTCAGTGAACATGTCATCCATGTTTTCTTGTCACAAAGCCTCTACCCAATGATGTTAACCTGCTATGTCTGCTGTCACAGGTGATGAAGTGAGTGCTCCTTATCTGTCACAGTTAAGACTAGTAAGACTAACCTCGAAGTGAGACACGTTCAATTGCTTAATTACAGGTGTGTTGTTTTTTGGTTTCTAAAATATGTGTTTTGAAATATATCCATACGTGTAAACCAGTGAAGCATACTGCATAAGCTCTCTTGACCAGATTTAAGAGTAACTGTGTTTGTTATAAAATGAGACTGCCAACTGAATGTCAGTCAGTTTAATTAATCAGACTGAACAAATCATTTGAGCTGAAGATACACAAGTGTCTTTGGTAGACAAACCTTCAGTAATGATGGTGAAAAGCATCAATTCCTGTTCAGAAATCCGTTTCCCATACAAAGAAGTAACTCCTAAATTTGCAAAGAATAAGTCACCCATAACATTAGATAATCTCACAGAATGAAAATACTTGGAGCTGTAGAGACCAACTAGATGATCTTTGAGGTCCTTTTCAACCCAAGCCACTCTATGGTTCTGTGATAATATGAAAGAGACCTGTATGCTGTTTCATACCCATCTGAAGCTAGAAGATGCACAGCACTTTGCTGACAGCTAGACCAAGCATCCCTAGCATGGTCATGAATTATTTTGCATTGACAAACAAAGGGGAGAAAAAGGAATAATACTGAAATTCTTATTATTCTTACCAGTATTTTATATTTCTGAAGGAAAAAAAAGCAAATGCTGTTAAGCAAACAAACATAGATTGGTCTGAAAGTAATGCCTCCTGTAGGCATTCCTCCACTAATTTTTTTAACTTCACAAGCCATTTCTCTGACCAAAATAAGCAGGAAAAAGTCCAATGTAATGACCATAAAGGTTTTTTATATTTACTAAAATCGTCAAACATGCTGAATAATAAGTGATATTTTCAATCCCTACAATTGATGGTGTAGTATGAAAAGGAGTGTACAAAATGTGTAACAAAAAAACCTAGGTATTTCAGATATTAATTTATATTTAAAGGGTGGAGTTTGTACCAGGCATATTGACTTTAGGCAGTTTTCTTTACAACACAATGTTCAGCATTGAGAAGCCAATATGAATTACCTTTATTTTCACAGGATTTGTCATCTGTTCTGCTAAATTGCTTCACTGATACTTCCATTCCTGAAGTCTCTCTCTCTCTTTTCATATTACTGTCACCTGGAAAGGCAACAGAAGGAACACGTTAGCTCCCTGCATATAGCCACAATGAATGAAAATGTCATTCTCTTCCCTCCACATCTATGAATTAGTAATTAGCTCCAAGCAATTTCCTTGACCTGCTTGCTTTATATTCTTCTTTCTCTGTTATTAGTCATTTCAACTGTGCATTGTGAAACTTAAGCACTCATGTATAACATCTGAATTTTCTAAGGAAGTGCCATGACACTCACATTAAAGAAGACATGGTATATACTGACTACAAAAATAAAAATACCTACCTGTCCCTGAATCTTGCTCAGCGGTGTCCATTGCTAATTTCTCACTTCCCAAACCTGGAGGTGGAGGAGCAATTTCTCCTGACTGGAGAACCTGAGGGTACTGAACCCTATAATATTCTCCTAAACATACAGCAAAAAGTGAAAAAAAAAACCTCAAACACCTTTACTATACTGGCAATGGTGCTGTTCATAAAAGGGTCACCCATGTCATACTCACCAGATTTATAGCACACTTCCTTCATTGCTCTTTCTTCTTCAATGTCTGCAGCAGTCTTTTCCGGTGTAACAGAAATTGCTGTAGGAAACATTTTATAAAGATTACTAGATGTCTTGTCATGCCATACCAAGACCATTAATGTTTCTTAACTATCAAATAACACGATGAATTTCATTTTTGCCATGACTATTTGTTAACATTAGGTTTTTTCCCAGTGCAATGGAATTTCAGCTACAGCAGCTCTTAAAGTAACTGCTGATTTAGAGTGATTTAAAAAAATATTTTCAGTATTCATCTGTAAAATATTATATATATTCTCAAAAGGAAATCTCAGTGAACATGTCATCCATGTTTTCTTGTCACAAAGCCTCTACCCAATGATGTTAACCTGCTATGTCTGCTGTCACAGGTGATGAAGTGAGTGCTCCTTATCTGTCACAGTTAAGACTAGTAAGACTAACCTCGAAGTGAGACACGTTCAATTGCTTAATTACAGGTGTGTTGTTTTTTGGTTTCTAAAATATGTGTTTTGAAATATATCCATACGTGTAAACCAGTGAAGCATACTGCATAAGCTCTCTTGACCAGATTTAAGAGTAACTGTGTTTGTTATAAAATGAGACTGCCAACTGAATGTCAGTCAGTTTAATTAATCAGACTGAACAAATCATTTGAGCTGAAGATACACAAGTGTCTTTGGTAGACAAACCTTCAGTAATGATGGTGAAAAGCATCAATTCCTGTTCAGAAATCCGTTTCCCATACAAAGAAGTAACTCCTAAATTTGCAAAGAATAAGTCACCCATAACATTAGATAATCTCACAGAATGAAAATACTTGGAGCTGTAGAGACCAACTAGATGATCTTTGAGGTCCTTTTCAACCCAAGCCACTCTATGGTTCTGTGATAATATGAAAGAGACCTGTATGCTGTTTCATACCCATCTGAAGCTAGAAGATGCACAGCACTTTGCTGACAGCTAGACCAAGCATCCCTAGCATGGTCATGAATTATTTTGCATTGACAAACAAAGGGGAGAAAAAGGAATAATACTGAAATTCTTATTATTCTTACCAGTATTTTATATTTCTGAAGGAAAAAAAAGCAAATGCTGTTAAGCAAACAAACATAGATTGGTCTGAAAGTAATGCCTCCTGTAGGCATTCCTCCACTAATTTTTTTTAACTTCACAAGCCATTTCTCTGACCAAAATAAGCAGGAAAAAGTCCAATGTAATGACCATAAAGGTTTTTTATATTTACTAAAATCGTCAAACATGCTGAATAATAAGTGATATTTTCAATCCCTACAATTGATGGTGTAGTATGAAAAGGAGTGTACAAAATGTGTAACAAAAAAACCTAGGTATTTCAGATATTAATTTATATTTAAAGGGTGGAGTTTGTACCAGGCATATTGACTTTAGGCAGTTTTCTTTACAACACAATGTTCAGCATTGAGAAGCCAATATGAATTACCTTTATTTTCACAGGATTTGTCATCTGTTCTGCTAAATTGCTTCACTGATACTTCCATTCCTGAAGTCTCTCTCTCTCTTTTCATATTACTGTCACCTGGAAAGGCAACAGAAGGAACACGTTAGCTCCCTGCATATAGCCACAATGAATGAAAATGTCATTCTCTTCCCTCCACATCTATGAATTAGTAATTAGCTCCAAGCAATTTCCTTGACCTGCTTGCTTTATATTCTTCTTTCTCTGTTATTAGTCATTTCAACTGTGCATTGTGAAACTTAAGCACTCATGTATAACATCTGAATTTTCTAAGGAAGTGCCATGACACTCACATTAAAGAAGACATGGTATATACTGACTACAAAAATAAAAATACCTACCTGTCCCTGAATCTTGCTCAGCGGTGTCCATTGCTAATTTCTCACTTCCCAAACCTGGAGGTGGAGGAGCAATTTCTCCTGACTGGAGAACCTGAGGGTACTGAACCCTATAATATTCTCCTAAACATACAGCAAAAAGTGAAAAAAAAAACCTCAAACACCTTTACTATACTGGCAATGGTGCTGTTCATAAAAGGGTCACCCATGTCATACTCACCAGATTTATAGCACACTTCCTTCATTGCTCTTTCTTCTTCAATGTCTGCAGCAGTCTTTTCCGGTGTAACAGAAATTGCTGTAGGAAACATTTTATAAAGATTACTAGATGTCTTGTCATGCCATACCAAGACCATTAATGTTTCTTAACTATCAAGTAACACGATGAATTTCATTTTTGCCATGACTATTTGTTAACATTAGGTTTTTTCCCAGTGCAATGGAATTTCAGCTACAGCAGCTCTTAAAGTAACTGCTGATTTAGAGTGATTTAAAAAAATATTTTCAGTATTCATCTGTAAAATATTATATATATTCTCAAAAGGAAATCTCAGTGAACATGTCATCCATGTTTTCTTGTCACAAAGCCTCTACCCAATGATGTTAACCTGCTATGTCTGCAGTCACAGGTGATGAAGTGAGTGCTCCTTATCTGTCACAGTTAAGACTAGTAAGACTAACCTCGAAGTGAGACACGTTCAATTGCTTAATTACAGGTGTGTTGTTTTTTGGTTTCTAAAATATGTGTTTTGAAATATATCCATACGTGTAAACCAGTGAAGCATACTGCATAAGCTCTCTTGACCAGATTTAAGAATAACTGTGTTTGTTATAAAATGAGACTGCCAACTGAATGTCAGTCAGTTTAATTAATCAGACTGAACAAATCATTTGAGCTGAAGATACACAAGTGTCTTTGGTAGACAAACCTTCAGTAATGATGGTGAAAAGCATCAATTCCTGTTCAGAAATCCGTTTCCCATACAAAGAAGTAACTCCTAAATTTGCAAAGAATAAGTCACCCATAACATTAGATAATCTCACAGAATGAAAATACTTGGAGCTGTAGAGACCAACTAGATGATCTTTGAGGTCCTTTTCAACCCAAGCCACTCTATGGTTCTGTGATAATATGAAAGAGACCTGTATGCTGTTTCATACCCATCTGAAGCTAGAAGATGCACAGCACTTTGCTGACAGCTAGACCAAGCATCCCTAGCATGGTCATGAATTATTTTGCATTGACAAACAAAGGGGAGAAAAAGGAATAATACTGAAATTCTTATTATTCTTACCAGTATTTTATATTTCTGAAGGAAAAAAAAGCAAATGCTGTTAAGCAAACAAACATAGATTGGTCTGAAAGTAATGCCTCCTGTAGGCATTCCTCCACTAATTTTTTTAACTTCACAAGCCATTTCTCTGACCAAAATAAGCAGGAAAAAGTCCAATGTAATGACCATAAAGGTTTTTTATATTTACTAAAATCGTCAACCATGCTGAATAATAAGTGATATTTTCAATCCCTACAATTGATGGTGTAGTATGAAAAGGAGTGTACAAAATGTGTAACAAAAAAAACCTAGGTATTTCAGATATTAATTTATATTTAAAGGGTGGAGTTTGTACCAGGCATATTGACTTTAGGCAGTTTTCTTTACAACACAATGTTCAGCATTGAGAAGCCAATATGAATTACCTTTATTTTCACAGGATTTGTCATCTGTTCTGCTAAATTGCTTCACTGATACTTCCATTCCTGAAGTCTCTCTCTCTCTTTTCATATTACTGTCACCTGGAAAGGCAACAGAAGGAACACGTTAGCTCCCTGCATATAGCCACAATGAATGAAAATGTCATTCTCTTCCCTCCACATCTATGAATTAGTAATTAGCTCCAAGCAATTTCCTTGACCTGCTTGCTTTATATTCTTCTTTCTCTGTTATTAGTCATTTCAACTGTGCATTGTGAAACTTAAGCACTCATGTATAACATCTGAATTTTCTAAGGAAGTGCCATGACACTCACATTAAAGAAGACATGGTATATACTGACTACAAAAATAAAAATACCTACCTGTCCCTGAATCTTGCTCAGCGGTGTCCATTGCTAATTTCTCACTTCCCAAACCTGGAGGTGGAGGAGCAATTTCTCCTGACTGGAGAACCTGAGGGTACTGAACCCTATAATATTCTCCTAAACATACAGCAAAAAGTGAAAAAAAAAACCTCAAACACCTTTACTATACTGGCAATGGTGCTGTTCATAAAAGGGTCACCCATGTCATACTCACCAGATTTATAGCACACTTCCTTCATTGCTCTTTCTTCTTCAATGTCTGCAGCAGTCTTTTCCGGTGTAACAGAAATTGCTGTAGGAAACATTTTATAAAGATTACTAGATGTCTTGTCATGCCATACCAAGACCATTAATGTTTCTTAACTATCAAATAACACGATGAATTTCATTTTTGCCATGACTATTTGTTAACATTAGGTTTTTTCCCAGTGCAATGGAATTTCAGCTACAGCAGCTCTTAAAGTAACTGCTGATTTAGAGTGATTTAAAAAAATATTTTCAGTATTCATCTGTAAAATATTATATATATTCTCAAAAGGAAATCTCAGTGAACATGTCATCCATGTTTTCTTGTCACAAAGCCTCTACCCAATGATGTTAACCTGCTATGTCTGCTGTCACAGGTGATGAAGTGAGTGCTCCTTATCTGTCACAGTTAAGACTAGTAAGACTAACCTCGAAGTGAGACACGTTCAATTGCTTAATTACAGGTGTGTTGTTTTTTGGTTTCTAAAATATGTGTTTTGAAATATATCCATACGTGTAAACCAGTGAAGCATACTGCATAAGCTCTCTTGACCAGATTTAAGAATAACTGTGTTTGTTATAAAATGAGACTGCCAACTGAATGTCAGTCAGTTTAATTAATCAGACTGAACAAATCATTTGAGCTGAAGATACACAAGTGTCTTTGGTAGACAAACCTTCAGTAATGATGGTGAAAAGCATCAATTCCTGTTCAGAAATCCGTTTCCCATACAAAGAAGTAACTCCTAAATTTGCAAAGAATAAGTCACCCATAACATTAGATAATCTCACAGAATGAAAATACTTGGAGCTGTAGAGACCAACTAGATGATCTTTGAGGTCCTTTTCAACCCAAGCCACTCTATGGTTCTGTGATAATATGAAAGAGACCTGTATGCTGTTTCATACCCATCTGAAGCTAGAAGATGCACAGCACTTTGCTGACAGCTAGACCAAGCATCCCTAGCATGGTCATGAATTATTTTGCATTGACAAACAAAGGGGAGAAAAAGGAATAATACTGAAATTCTTATTATTCTTACCAGTATTTTATATTTCTGAAGGAAAAAAAAGCAAATGCTGTTAAGCAAACAAACATAGATTGGTCTGAAAGTAATGCCTCCTGTAGGCATTCCTCCACTAATTTTTTTTAACTTCACAAGCCATTTCTCTGACCAAAATAAGCAGGAAAAAGTCCAATGTAATGACCATAAAGGTTTTTTATATTTACTAAAATCGTCAAACATGCTGAATAATAAGTGATATTTTCAATCCCTACAATTGATGGTGTAGTATGAAAAGGAGTGTACAAAATGTGTAACAAAAAAACCTAGGTATTTCAGATATTAATTTATATTTAAAGGGTGGAGTTTGTACCAGGCATATTGACTTTAGGCAGTTTTCTTTACAACACAATGTTCAGCATTGAGAAGCCAATATGAATTACCTTTATTTTCACAGGATTTGTCATCTGTTCTGCTAAATTGCTTCACTGATACTTCCATTCCTGAAGTCTCTCTCTCTCTTTTCATATTACTGTCACCTGGAAAGGCAACAGAAGGAACACGTTAGCTCCCTGCATATAGCCACAATGAATGAAAATGTCATTCTCTTCCCTCCACATCTATGAATTAGTAATTAGCTCCAAGCAATTTCCTTGACCTGCTTGCTTTATATTCTTCTTTCTCTGTTATTAGTCATTTCAACTGTGCATTGTGAAACTTAAGCACTCATGTATAACATCTGAATTTTCTAAGGAAGTGCCATGACACTCACATTAAAGAAGACATGGTATATACTGACTACAAAAATAAAAATACCTACCTGTCCCTGAATCTTGCTCAGCGGTGTCCATTGCTAATTTCTCACTTCCCAAACCTGGAGGTGGAGGAGCAATTTCTCCTGACTGGAGAACCTGAGGGTACTGAACCCTATAATATTCTCCTAAACATACAGCAAAAAGTGAAAAAAAAAACCTCAAACACCTTTACTATACTGGCAATGGTGCTGTTCATAAAAGGGTCACCCATGTCATACTCACCAGATTTATAGCACACTTCCTTCATTGCTCTTTCTTCTTCAATGTCTGCAGCAGTCTTTTCCGGTGTAACAGAAATAGCTGTAGGAAACATTTTATAAAGATTACTAGATGTCTTGTCATGCCATACCAAGACCATTAATGTTTCTTAACTATCAAATAACACGATGAATTTCATTTTTGCCATGACTATTTGTTAACATTAGGTTTTTTCCCAGTGCAATGGAATTTCAGCTACAGCAGCTCTTAAAGTAACTGCTGATTTAGAGTGATTTAAAAAAATATTTTCAGTATTCATCTGTAAAATATTATATATATTCTCAAAAGGAAATCTCAGTGAACATGTCATCCATGTTTTCTTGTCACAAAGCCTCTACCCAATGATGTTAACCTGCTATGTCTGCTGTCACAGGTGATGAAGTGAGTGCTCCTTATCTGTCACAGTTAAGACTAGTAAGACTAACCTCGAAGTGAGACACGTTCAATTGCTTAATTACAGGTGTGTTGTTTTTTGGTTTCTAAAATATGTGTTTTGAAATATATCCATACGTGTAAACCAGTGAAGCATACTGCATAAGCTCTCTTGACCAGATTTAAGAATAACTGTGTTTGTTATAAAATGAGACTGCCAACTGAATGTCAGTCAGTTTAATTAATCAGGTCGAACAAATCATTTGAGCTGAAGATACACAAGTGTCTTTGGTAGACAAACCTTCAGTAATGATGGTGAAAAGCATCAATTCCTGTTCAGAAATCCGTTTCCCATACAAAGAAGTAACTCCTAAATTTGCAAAGAATAAGTCACCCATAACATTAGATAATCTCACAGAATGAAAATACTTGGAGCTGTAGAGACCAACTAGATGATCTTTGAGGTCCTTTTCAACCCAAGCCACTCTATGGTTCTGTGATAATATGAAAGAGACCTGTATGCTGTTTCATACCCATCTGAAGCTAGAAGATGCACAGCACTTTGCTGACAGCTAGACCAAGCATCCCTAGCATGGTCATGAATTATTTTGCATTGACAAACAAAGGGGAGAAAAAGGAATAATACTGAAATTCTTATTATTCTTACCAGTATTTTATATTTCTGAAGGAAAAAAAAGCAAATGCTGTTAAGCAAACAAACATAGATTGGTCTGAAAGTAATGCCTCCTGTAGGCATTCCTCCACTAATTTTTTTTAACTTCACAAGCCATTTCTCTGACCAAAATAAGCAGGAAAAAGTCCAATGTAATGACCATAAAGGTTTTTTATATTTACTAAAATCGTCAAACATGCTGAATAATAAGTGATATTTTCAATCCCTACAATTGATGGTGTAGTATGAAAAGGAGTGTACAAAATGTGTAACAAAAAAAACCTAGGTATTTCAGATATTAATTTATATTTAAAGGGTGGAGTTTGTACCAGGCATATTGACTTTAGGCAGTTTTCTTTACAACACAATGTTCAGCATTGAGAAGCCAATATGAATTACCTTTATTTTCACAGGATTTGTCATCTGTTCTGCTAAATTGCTTCACTGATACTTCCATTCCTGAAGTCTCTCTCTCTCTTTTCATATTACTGTCACCTGGAAAGGCAACAGAAGGAACACGTTAGCTCCCTGCATATAGCCACAATGAATGAAAATGTCATTCTCTTCCCTCCACATCTATGAATTAGTAATTAGCTCCAAGCAATTTCCTTGACCTGCTTGCTTTATATTCTTCTTTCTCTGTTATTAGTCATTTCAACTGTGCATTGTGAAACTTAAGCACTCATGTATAACATCTGAATTTTCTAAGGAAGTGCCATGACACTCACATTAAAGAAGACATGGTATATACTGACTACAAAAATAAAAATACCTACCTGTCCCTGAATCTTGCTCAGCGGTGTCCATTGCTAATTTCTCACTTCCCAAACCTGGAGGTGGAGGAGCAATTTCTCCTGACTGGAGAACCTGAGGGTACTGAACCCTATAATATTCTCCTAAACATACAGCAAAAAGTGAAAAAAAAAACCTCAAACACCTTTACTATACTGGCAATGGTGCTGTTCATAAAAGGGTCACCCATGTCATACTCACCAGATTTATAGCACACTTCCTTCATTGCTCTTTCTTCTTCAATGTCTGCAGCAGTCTTTTCCGGTGTAACAGAAATTGCTGTAGGAAACATTTTATAAAGATTACTAGATGTCTTGTCATGCCATACCAAGACCATTAATGTTTCTTAACTATCAAGTAACACGATGAATTTCATTTTTGCCATGACTATTTGTTAACATTAGGTTTTTTCCCAGTGCAATGGAATTTCAGCTACAGCAGCTCTTAAAGTAACTGCTGATTTAGAGTGATTTAAAAAAATATTTTCAGTATTCATCTGTAAAATATTATATATATTCTCAAAAGGAAATCTCAGTGAACATGTCATCCATGTTTTCTTGTCACAAAGCCTCTACCCAATGATGTTAACCTGCTATGTCTGCAGTCACAGGTGATGAAGTGAGTGCTCCTTATCTGTCACAGTTAAGACTAGTAAGACTAACCTCGAAGTGAGACACGTTCAATTGCTTAATTACAGGTGTGTTGTTTTTTGGTTTCTAAAATATGTGTTTTGAAATATATCCATACGTGTAAACCAGTGAAGCATACTGCATAAGCTCTCTTGACCAGATTTAAGAATAACTGTGTTTGTTATAAAATGAGACTGCCAACTGAATGTCAGTCAGTTTAATTAATCAGACTGAACAAATCATTTGAGCTGAAGATACACAAGTGTCTTTGGTAGACAAACCTTCAGTAATGATGGTGAAAAGCATCAATTCCTGTTCAGAAATCCGTTTCCCATACAAAGAAGTAACTCCTAAATTTGCAAAGAATAAGTCACCCATAACATTAGATAATCTCACAGAATGAAAATACTTGGAGCTGTAGAGACCAACTAGATGATCTTTGAGGTCCTTTTCAACCCAAGCCACTCTATGGTTCTGTGATAATATGAAAGAGACCTGTATGCTGTTTCATACCCATCTGAAGCTAGAAGATGCACAGCACTTTGCTGACAGCTAGACCAAGCATCCCTAGCATGGTCATGAATTATTTTGCATTGACAAACAAAGGGGAGAAAAAGGAATAATACTGAAATTCTTATTATTCTTACCAGTATTTTATATTTCTGAAGGAAAAAAAAGCAAATGCTGTTAAGCAAACAAACATAGATTGGTCTGAAAGTAATGCCTCCTGTAGGCATTCCTCCACTAATTTTTTTTAACTTCACAAGCCATTTCTCTGACCAAAATAAGCAGGAAAAAGTCCAATGTAATGACCATAAAGGTTTTTTATATTTACTAAAATCGTCAAACATGCTGAATAATAAGTGATATTTTCAATCCCTACAATTGATGGTGTAGTATGAAAAGGAGTGTACAAAATGTGTAACAAAAAAACCTAGGTATTTCAGATATTAATTTATATTTAAAGGGTGGAGTTTGTACCAGGCATATTGACTTTAGGCAGTTTTCTTTACAACACAATGTTCAGCATTGAGAAGCCAATATGAATTACCTTTATTTTCACAGGATTTGTCATCTGTTCTGCTAAATTGCTTCACTGATACTTCCATTCCTGAAGTCTCTCTCTCTCTTTTCATATTACTGTCACCTGGAAAGGCAACAGAAGGAACACGTTAGCTCCCTGCATATAGCCACAATGAATGAAAATGTCATTCTCTTCCCTCCACATCTATGAATTAGTAATTAGCTCCAAGCAATTTCCTTGACCTGCTTGCTTTATATTCTTCTTTCTCTGTTATTAGTCATTTCAACTGTGCATTGTGAAACTTAAGCACTCATGTATAACATCTGAATTTTCTAAGGAAGTGCCATGACACTCACATTAAAGAAGACATGGTATATACTGACTACAAAAATAAAAATACCTACCTGTCCCTGAATCTTGCTCAACGGTGTCCATTGCTAATTTCTCACTTCCCAAACCTGGAGGTGGAGGAGCAATTTCTCCTGACTGGAGAACCTGAGGGTACTGAACCCTATAATATTCTCCTAAACATACAGCAAAAAGTGAAAAAAAAAACCTCAAACACCTTTACTATACTGGCAATGGTGCTGTTCATAAAAGGGTCACCCATGTCATACTCACCAGATTTATAGCACACTTCCTTCATTGCTCTTTCTTCTTCAATGTCTGCAGCAGTCTTTTCCGGTGTAACAGAAATAGCTGTAGGAAACATTTTATAAAGATTACTAGATGTCTTGTCATGCCATACCAAGACCATTAATGTTTCTTAACTATCAAATAACACGATGAATTTCATTTTTGCCATGACTATTTGTTAACATTAGGTTTTTTCCCAGTGCAATGGAATTTCAGCTACAGCAGCTCTTAAAGTAACTGCTGATTTAGAGTGATTTAAAAAAATATTTTCAGTATTCATCTGTAAAATATTATATATATTCTCAAAAGGAAATCTCAGTGAACATGTCATCCATGTTTTCTTGTCACAAAGCCTCTACCCAATGATGTTAACCTGCTATGTCTGCTGTCACAGGTGATGAAGTGAGTGCTCCTTATCTGTCACAGTTAAGACTAGTAAGACTAACCTCGAAGTGAGACACGTTCAATTGCTTAATTACAGGTGTGTTGTTTTTTGGTTTCTAAAATATGTGTTTTGAAATATATCCATACGTGTAAACCAGTGAAGCATACTGCATAAGCTCTCTTGACCAGATTTAAGAATAACTGTGTTTGTTATAAAATGAGACTGCCAACTGAATGTCAGTCAGTTTAATTAATCAGGTCGAACAAATCATTTGAGCTGAAGATACACAAGTGTCTTTGGTAGACAAACCTTCAGTAATGATGGTGAAAAGCATCAATTCCTGTTCAGAAATCCGTTTCCCATACAAAGAAGTAACTCCTAAATTTGCAAAGAATAAGTCACCCATAACATTAGATAATCTCACAGAATGAAAATACTTGGAGCTGTAGAGACCAACTAGATGATCTTTGAGGTCCTTTTCAACCCAAGCCACTCTATGGTTCTGTGATAATATGAAAGAGACCTGTATGCTGTTTCATACCCATCTGAAGCTAGAAGATGCACAGCACTTTGCTGACAGCTAGACCAAGCATCCCTAGCATGGTCATGAATTATTTTGCATTGACAAACAAAGGGGAGAAAAAGGAATAATACTGAAATTCTTATTATTCTTACCAGTATTTTATATTTCTGAAGGAAAAAAAAGCAAATGCTGTTAAGCAAACAAACATAGATTGGTCTGAAAGTAATGCCTCCTGTAGGCATTCCTCCACTAATTTTTTTTAACTTCACAAGCCATTTCTCTGACCAAAATAAGCAGGAAAAAGTCCAATGTAATGACCATAAAGGTTTTTTATATTTACTAAAATCGTCAAACATGCTGAATAATAAGTGATATTTTCAATCCCTACAATTGATGGTGTAGTATGAAAAGGAGTGTACAAAATGTGTAACAAAAAAACCTAGGTATTTCAGATATTAATTTATATTTAAAGGGTGGAGTTTGTACCAGGCATATTGACTTTAGGCAGTTTTCTTTACAACACAATGTTCAGCATTGAGAAGCCAATATGAATTACCTTTATTTTCACAGGATTTGTCATCTGTTCTGCTAAATTGCTTCACTGATACTTCCATTCCTGAAGTCTCTCTCTCTCTTTTCATATTACTGTCACCTGGAAAGGCAACAGAAGGAACACGTTAGCTCCCTGCATATAGCCACAATGAATGAAAATGTCATTCTCTTCCCTCCACATCTATGAATTAGTAATTAGCTCAAACCAATTTCCTTTATACTTTCATATGTTAATAGGTACATTAGGTTGGAAAGGACCTAAAGATCATCTAGTCCAACCATCCTCCTAACACCATCCCTACCCACTGAACTTCTAAATCAAATCCCTTAGCACCTCATCTAAATGCTTCTTGAACAGCGCTAGGGATGGTGCCTCAACCACCTCCCTAGGCAGGCCATTCCAGTGCCTGACCACCCTTTCAGAGAAAAAATGTTTCCTCAAATCTAATGAAAATCTTCCTCGGTACAACTTGTGGCCATTCCCTCTCGTCCTGTCATTATTTTTCAGAAAGAAGTCCCTACTCTCCAGCAGGTCATCCCCAAATTTTAAATAAGTACCTTTTTCTTTTGAATGCTTTGATGCAGTTGGTGTTCTTTCAAAATATACTGGCTCACTATGTTTCCAATTAAAATATTTGTTTTTCTGTCGTTCAAAATGATCACGTCCTAGAGAATATGAAGAAAAGAGAAGGAAAACTTCAATTTTAAAGAACATTCTGAACAATAAAATGTGAACCATTTTATAATTACATTCTGAGTGAAATTAATAAAAAAAATGTATAATAAAACCAAATAGACAATTCATTAAGCAACCTCGGCCCCCCAAAAAATAGAAAATTAAGAGAAACATTTAAAAGCTTTAAATACACAGGGGAATGATTTAATTACAGAATTCCTTCTCGGCAGGCAGGGGGAGGTGATTGTCCCCATGTGTGCAGCTCTTTTGAGGACCCATCTGCAGTACTGCATCCAGGCCTGGGGACCCCAGTACATGACAAACACAGAGCTCTTGGAATGAGACTAGAGGAGGGCCTCTAAGATCACAGGAAGGCTGCAACACCTCTCCTATGAAGATGAGATGAGGGAATTGGGCTCGTTTAGCTTGTAGATGTATCAGGAAGCCAAAATTAATTACCTTTATTTTCATAGGATTTATCACCTGATCTCCTAAATTGCTTCACTGATACTTTCATTCCTGAAGTCTCTCTCTCTCTTTTCATATTACTGTCACCTGGAAAGGCAACAGAAGGAACACGTTAGCTCCCTGCATATAGCCACAATGAATGAAAATGTCATTCTCTTCCTTCCACATCTATAAATATGTAATTAGCTCAAACCAATTTCCTTTATACTTTCATATGTTCATAGGTACACTAGGATGGAAAGGACCTACAAGATCATCTAGTCCAACCATCCTCCTATCACCATCCCTACCCACTGAACTGCTAAATCAAATCCCTTATCACCTCATCTAAACGCTTCTTGAACAGCGCTAGGGATGGTGCCTCAACCACCTCCCTTGGCAGGCCATTCCAGTGCCTGACCACCCTTTCAGAGAAAAAATGTTTCCTCAAATCTAATCTAAATCTTCCTCAGTACAACTTGTGGCCATTCCCTCTCGTCCTGTCATTATTTTTCAGAAAGAAGTCCCTATTCACAAAGCACCTCTCCAGCAGGTCATCCCCAAACCATAAATAAGTACCTTTTTCATTTGAATGCTTTGATGCAGTTGGTGTTCTTTCAAAATATACTGGCTCACTTTGTTTCCAATTAAAATATTTTTTTCTCTGTGGTGCAAAATAATCACGACCTAGAGAAAATGAAGAAAAGAGAAGGAAAACTTCAATATTAAAGAACATTCTGAACAATTAAATGTGAACCATTTTATAATTACATTCTGAATGAAATTAATAAAAAAGAAAAAAATATAATAAAACCTAATAGACAATTCATTAATCAACGCCCACCCGAATAAAAAAAAATAAGATAAACATTTAAAAGCTTTAAATACGCAGGGGAATGATTTAATTACAGAATTCCTTCTCGGCAGGCAGGGGTAGGTGATTGTCCTCATGTGTGCAGCTCTTGTGAGGACCCATCTGCAGTACTGCATCCAGTCCTGGGGACCCCAGTACATGACAAACACAGAGCTCTTGGAATGAGACTAGAGGAGGGCCGCTAAGATCACAGGAAGGCTGGAGCACCTCTCCTATGAAGATGAGATGAGGGAATTGGGCTCGTTTTGCTTGTAGATGCATCAGGAAGGCAAAATTAATTACCTTTATTTTCATAGGATTTATCATCTGTTCTGCTAAATTGCTTCACTGATACTTTCATTCCTGAAGTCTCTCTCTCTCTTTTCATATTATTGTCACCTGAAAAAGCAACAGAAGGAACACGTTAGCTCCCTGCATATAGCTACAATTAATGAAAATGTCATTCTCTTCCTTCCACATCTATAAATTAGTAATTAGCTCAAACCAATTTCCTTTATAGTTTTATAAGTTCATAGGTACATTAGGTTGGAAAGAACCTACAAGATCATCTAGTCCAACCATCCTCCTATCACCATCCCTACCCACTGAACTGCTAAATCAAATCCCTTAGCACCTCATCTAAACGCTTCTTGAACAGCGCTAGGGATGGCGCCTCAACCACCTCCCTAGGCAGGCCATTCCAGTGCCTGACCACACTTTCAGAGAAAAAATGTTTCCTCAAATCTAGTGAAAATCTTCCTCGGTACAACTTGTGGCCATTCCCTCACGTCCTGTCATTATTTTTCAGAAAGAAGTCCCTATTCACAGAGCATGTCTCCAGCAGGTCATCCCCAAACCTTAAATAAGTACCTTTTTCATTTGAATGCTTTGATGCAGATGGAGTTTTTTCAAAATATACTGGCTCCCTTCGTTTCCCATTAAAATATTTGTTTCTCTGTGTTGCAAAATAATCACCTCCTAGAGAAAATGAAGAAAAGATGAAGGAAATCTTCAATTTTAAAGAACATTCTGAACAATAAAATGTGAAACATTTTATAATTACATTCTAATTGAAATTAACGAAAAAGAAAAAAATATAAAAAAACCGAAATAGACAACTCATTAAGCAACCTCGACCACCAAGAATACAGAAAATTAAGAGAAATATTTAAAAGCTATAAATACACAGGGGAATGATTTAATTACAGAATTCCTTCTCGGCAGGCAGGGGTAGGTGATTGTCCTCATGTGTGCAGCTCTTGTGAGGACCCATCTGCAGTACTGCATCCAGTCCTGGGGACCCCAGTACATGACAAACACAGAGCTCTTGGAATGAGACTAGAGGAGGGCCGCTAAGATCACAGGAAGGCTGGAGCACCTCTCCTATGAAGATGAGATGAGGGAATTGGGCTCGTTTTGCTTGTAGATGCATCAGGAAGGCAAAATTAATTACCTTTATTTTCATAGGATTTACCACCTGATCTCCTAAATTGCTTCACTGATACTTTCATTCCTGAAGTCTCTCTCTCTCTTTTCATATTACTGTCACCTGGAAAGGCAACAGAAGGAACACGTTAGCTCCCTGCATATAGCCACAATGAATGAAAATGTCATTCTCTTCCCTCCACATCTATGAATTAGTAATTAGCTCCAAGCAATTTCCTTGACCTGCTTGCTTTATATTCTTCTTTCTCTGTTATTAGTCATTTCAACTGTGCATTGTGAAACTTAAGCACTCATGTATAACATCTGAATTTTCTAAGGAAGTGCCATGACACTCACATTAAAGAAGACATGGTATATACTGACTACAAAAATAAAAATACCTACCTGTCCCTGAATCTTGCTCAACGGTGTCCATTGCTAATTTCTCACTTCCCAAACCTGGAGGTGGAGGAGCAATTTCTCTTGACTGGAGAACCTGAGGGTTCTGAATCCCATAATATTCCCCTAAACAAACAGCAAAAAGTGAAAAAAATACCCTCAAACACCTTTACTATACTGGCAATGGTGCTGTTCATAAAAGGGTCACCCATGTCATACTTACCAGATTTATAGCACACTTCCATTATTGCTCTTTCTTCTTCAATTTCTTCAGCAGTCTTTTCCCGTGTAACAGAAATAGCTGTAGGAAACATTTTATAAAGATTACTAGATGTCTTGTCATGCCATACCAAGACCATTAATGTTTCTTAACTATCAAATAACACGATGAATTTCATTTTTGCCATGACTATTTGTTAACATTAGGTTTTTTCCCAGTGCAATGGAATTTCAGCTACAGCAGCTCTTAAAGTAACTGCTGATTTAGAGTGATTTAAAAAAATATTTTCAGTATTCATCTGTAAAATATTATATATATTCTCAAAAGGAAATCTCAGTGAACATGTCATCCATGTTTTCTTGTCACAAAGCCTCTACCCAATGATGTTAACCTGCTATGTCTGCAGTCACAGGTGATGAAGTGAGTGCTCCTTATCTGTCACAGTTAAGACTAGTAAGACTAACCTCGAAGTGAGACACGTTCAATTGCTTAATTACAGGTGTGTTGTTTTTTGGTTTCTAAAATATGTGTTTTGAAATATATCCATACGTGTAAACCAGTGAAGCATACTGCATAAGCTCTCTTGACCAGATTTAAGAATAACTGTGTTTGTTATAAAATGAGACTGCCAACTGAATGTCAGTCAGTTTAATTAATCAGACTGAACAAATCATTTGAGCTGAAGATACACAAGTGTCTTTGGTAGACAAACCTTCAGTAATGATGGTGAAAAGCATCAATTCCTGTTCAGAAATCCGTTTCCCATACAAAGAAGTAACTCCTAAATTTGCAAAGAATAAGTCACCCATAACATTAGATAATCTCACAGAATGAAAATACTTGGAGCTGTAGAGACCAACTAGATGATCTTTGAGGTCCTTTTCAACCCAAGCCACTCTATGGTTCTGTGATAATATGAAAGAGACCTGTATGCTGTTTCATACCCATCTGAAGCTAGAAGATGCACAGCACTTTGCTGACAGCTAGACCAAGCATCCCTAGCATGGTCATGAATTATTTTGCATTGACAAACAAAGGGGAGAAAAAGGAATAATACTGAAATTCTTATTATTCTTACCAGTATTTTATATTTCTGAAGGAAAAAAAAGCAAATGCTGTTAAGCAAACAAACATAGATTGGTCTGAAAGTAATGCCTCCTGTAGGCATTCCTCCACTAATTTTTTTTAACTTCACAAGCCATTTCTCTGACCAAAATAAGCAGGAAAAAGTCCAATGTAATGACCATAAAGGTTTCTTATATTTACTAAAATCGTCAAACATGCTGAATAATAAGTGATATTTTCAATCCCTACAATTGATGGTGTAGTATGAAAAGGAGTGTACAAAATGTGTAACAAAAAAACCTAGGTATTTCAGAAATTAATTTATATTTAAAGGGTGGAGTTTGTACCAGGCATATTGACTTCAGGCAGTTTTCTTTACAACACAATGTTCAGCATTGAGAAGCCAATATGAATTACCTTTATTTTCACAGGATTTATCATCTGTTCTGCTAAATTGCTTCACTGATACTTTCATTCCTGAAGTCTCTCTCTCTCTTTTCATATTATTGTCACCTGGAAAGGCAACAGAAGGAACACGTTAGCTCCCTGCATATAGCCACAATGAATGAAAATGTCATTCTCTTCCCTCCACATCTATGAATTAGTAATTAGCTCCAAGCAATTTCCTTGACCTGCTTGCTTTATATTCTTCTTTCTCTGTTATTAGTCATTTCAACTGTGCATTGTGAAACTTAAGCACTCATGTATAACATCTGAATTTTCTAAGGAAGTGCCATGACACTCACATTAAAGAAGACATGGTATATACTGACTACAAAAATAAAAATACCTACCTGTCCCTGAATCTTGCTCAACGGTGTCCATTGCTAATTTCTCACTTCCCAAACCTGGAGGTGGAGGAGCAATTTCTCTTGACTTGAGAACCTGAGGGTTCTGAATCCCATAATATTCCCCTAAACAAACAGCAAAAAGTGAAAAAAATACCCTCAAACACCTTTACTATACTGGCAATGGTGCTGTTCATAAAAGGGTCACCCATGTCATACTTACCAGATTTATAGCACACTTCCATTATTGCTCTTTCTTCTTCAATTTCTTCAGCAGTCTTTTCCCGTGTAACAGAAATAGCTGTAGGAAACATTTTATAAAGATTACTAGATGTCTTGTCATGCCATACCAAGACCATTAATGTTTCTTAACTATCAAATAACACGATGAATTTCATTTTTGCCATGACTATTTGTTAACATTAGGTTTTTTCCCAGTGCAATGGAATTTCAGCTACAGCAGCTCTTAAAGTAACTGCTGATTTAGAGCGATTTAAAAAAATATTTTCAGTATTCATCTGTAAAATATTATATATATTCTCAAAAGGAAATCTCAGTGAACATGTCATCCATGTTTTCTTGTCAGAAAGCCTCTTCCCAATGTTGTTAACTTGCAGTGCCTGCAACTCTTAAGTAACACTCTTTTGTGAGTGCTCCTTATCTGTCACAGTTAAGATTAGTAAGACTAATCTCTAAGTGAGACACGTTCCATTGCTTAACTACAGGTGTGCTGGTTGTTGATTTTTGTTTTCTTTTTCACATTTTTTTTTCATATATATATGTGTTAGTAAACCAGTGAAGCATATTGCATGAATTTTCTTTAGCAAGTCCTCAGTCAACACGTAGTATTAAATATTAATATTAATTGTTAAGATGGTTAAGATTGGTGAGAACAGGAAGATAATAAAAATGTCATTCTACATGAGAAAATGCCAAATGCTTGTTATATGATAGTATTTGACTGTCATCTGAATATTTTAAACTCTATTTGATGAAAAATGGAATATGGGAATTACACCAGCATCAAAATACAAAACTAGATGCTTTGCAGGAGTTAGAAACTATGGTTTACTCATGCGTCTGCTGTCTAACAGCTTTGCTGGGAAACAGTTTCAAAAACTTGACAACAGCTCTTTCCTAAAAATGTTAACAGTCATGGGAATACATCAGTTGTGAACCACATTGCATCAGGTGAAAAAACTTTATTCTAGTTCCTTCTAAGAGGAAATGGAAAACTTATTTACTATTACTATTGTCTTCGTCCTCCTCTTCATCCTCGTCTTCATCGTCTTCATTGCTGAGGTCTACAATCACTTGAGGGTGAATTGGTATTAAAATATTCCCCTGAATTTTGTAGAGTTCTTGACTATTGGCTGAAATCAGAATCCCTTCTTGGCCTTGCTGTTGAACTACAGTATCTGCAGAAAAGAACCAGAGACCGATTTTTTTTCAAGAGGGAACTGCAATCTGAAGTTCAGGTTCAGACCAACAGGTAAACTTTCAAAGTAATTATCATACGTAAACTGTCTGCAAATAGATGAACTGAGCCTTATTTCAAGTATCTTCTAGAGAGGCAGGCAAATGAACACACTCCAAACACATGAAGAAATAGAATGCATGTGTAGTAGCCCCTCTGATGGGAAAGACAACACACTGCTGACTATAGCCTGCAGAAAAGAGAAGCTTCTATACTGTTCAAAAAAGGCTGTATATCTCTTCCTGCTAGTAGACAGACAAACTAAGTAACTTTCTTTCTTCCAATCTCTTTGTAGGTATTTTACAACACAGGGAAATAAAGGATTAATAACATTTTGGCTGAAGTGCATCGCTTCCAGGACTCTGCTTGTGGAAATAGAGTAAGCATGCTGAGTAGCAGGCAGGCCTGGGTTGCTCCACAGGGCATCAGTTTGGAAGAATTTAGCACTGTTAAGCACTAAGCCAAATCAAACTTCAACACGAGTTTTAAGCCTGGAAATAAATAAATAATTACAGCATGTGCAATGTTATGGTGAGCACCCAGACTGTGGAGTTACAGGTATGCCAGTAAAATGAAACAGTTTGGGGCCGTTTCCTAGTTCTGAGTTTCGGGCATTACTCCTAGAAAGAATGTCTGTTGGGCATCTTCTCGAGTTCACACCATAACCGAAAGTGTAATTGAGTTTACAGCAGCTCTGGCTGTCAGAGGCTGAGCATTAGAGTATGAGTGTGGGGCACCACCTGAAGGGTGGGCCCTGTGGTACCGAGCTGTGTTGGGGCAGCGCTTGGAAGGCCACGTGGGATCAGTTCAGGAAGGATGGCATCTCACCAGAGTGACACCACGCTGGGCAAAGAGTGACCACAAGGGAACAGCAGAGATGAATCGTTAAGGACTGACTGCAGTCACCCCATTCTCCCCAATGCATTCCCCCCATTCCCTCCCTAGGAGAGGAGGTAGGAGTGGATTAGGGGAAGGTGGTTTTAGTTTGCTTTTAGTTTCTCACTTCTCCAGTCTGTTAGTAGCTGGCAATAAACTACATTAATCATTTCCTCGGAGAAAATGGACAATTTCAGATACTTTTTAGAAAACGGGAATAAAAAAAGTCCCTGAGTGATGCTTTCGAGTGAGGCCAGAAAAGACCCTATCAGTTCAGAAGCTAAGAGATTAATGATTTCCTATGAAACAAAATCTTCAGACTAAATCTGACTCGTATGTTCTAAGCCGGGACAAAATATTTACATAGATAAATGCCTTCCTACTCCAGTAATATAGCACAGATGAAAAGCTAATATAAAGTTTGTGCTCCGTGGATCTCAGAAATCTAAAGTGGCATCTACTAATTCATCTTATATATAACTAGCAACTATGAAGACTTGTAACACTGCACGTACATGTATAAATTAACATAGCAACCCACCCACTGATCAATACAACTCCTTGGTTCACTCTGAACTTGATGTGATAGCTGGTCACTCCTGATTCATTTGCAGCGGTGCACTTTTTTGATGTTAACGTGCACTATGCAAGCAGTGGAAGTTTAAGGATATGTTTCAGTGTTTAGTTACTTAGTGGACAAATGGTTGAGAAAACACTTCTACTTACTGACAGTAGGCGGCAGAAACAGTCCGTTTATAAGACGAGGTTTGCTATGCTGGAAGCTGCAATCGATCCTCACACAGCCTAACGGCTTTGTTTCCCAGAAACACAAGGTGTTGCTGTACTTTTGCTGGGAGACAAAACATTTTCAGACATGGTTACAGTGTACTGTGATGAACGGAGGACTAACACTTTGCAGGACCACACAGTGCTCTGTCAGAATGTTTAAAGGTAACTACACCTACGTAAGGGAGATACATTCTCCACTGCAGACATTTTACAGATGTTGGGAAGAAAAAAATCTTTCTTTTTTACACAGTATTCATTTAATTTATGTGTGCCTGGGTTTCCTCTTCTACAGAATAAGTTTACCAGACCCATCTCAAACAAAATTTGCTGAAGATGCCTAAAAAACCCCCTGAAATCATACAAATTTAGGAACTTGTACAGACTTGTCAGACGTGGATTACAAAAGAAATTTGTTTCATTCCTCTTTCAAAACCACGTTGGCAGGAGGAAGTCACTTTTGATGTTAGAATTAAAATTGTGCTTGAAGGAACTCACTCCTTTCTACCTTTATGTGAACGCTTCCCTTGTCTCCATCACGTTCACAAGATATCAGAGCTCAGAAGTTTCTCGCAGTGACAGACTCTTCACTTGAAACACTAATGCACAGAATGATTCTGAGGTTGACAGACTAAATCCCCATACACAGCGTACAAGTGGCTGCTTTAAACTGTGAATGTCCTCCAATAAAACTCCTTGTCATTAATGTGAGAGACCATGCAGCAGCCAAGTATAAAAATGTGATGAAAAATATTTACAAATCACCAAAATTATGCAGGATTTGATGTTCAGAAACTACTACCATTACACTGCTTAGGCCACCTGCCAGCTGTTTTTTCACATGACACACAGAAGCTTAATGGGGAAAAACAAGTTGGTCATCCAATTATTGCTGCTTCACTTCTACATACAGTCCCAGTGCTGGGATAATACTGATCGAGATTTTTCCAGATTACATCTGTCCACAAAAGTGCACAACCAGCACATTTCCAGTGAAAGCCCCTTTCTTCACTCAAAATTCTCTCCCTTATTTTTCTTTAAGGAAAACAAAGTCACACTTGAAAAACGTCTGAATTCTCCCTGAAGTAAGTGGGAATGTTCCCATTGGTTCTGGAGAGACGAGTCTTACTCAGCTGGCATTAGGAGTCGAAGCCTGTCTCTGAAGCACCAATGCCTAAACCACCGATGCTCAAACAGATGCAATAACCAAGAACCAATCCACCCCTGGATTTTTACCAACTACAACAGAAACATTTCTTGGAAGTTCTGAATGGCTTCCTTTTCTGGAACAGGTCTTGAAGAAACTCAGGTAGTCAGTGTAAGCAGAACTTGTAAACACGGTCTATTAATTCAGATTTACTATAACTTTGACAGAATAAGAGAGATGAATTATGAGGGATTTTTAATGTCTGTGCTCCCTGAGTATCTGAGCCTTAGCCCCAGGAGAAATTAGGACAATTAGCTCCTCTCACTTCAGAAAATTAAATCATTGATTTATGTATGCCATGATAGACGCATACCAACTTCTAACGTTCGATAATAAATCTCCCTCTAACTATGCACGTATCATCAAGGATGCTGACCACTCTAGAATCTATAGCATTTACCTGTGCATGTGGAGGAGAATAACTGTGGTCATTCCCATCTTGATCCATTGTCACTTATTTTGTACTTATTCTACTCCTTTTATTCCAGCAGAGCACACATTAAAAGAAACCAGTGTACAAGCAAATCTTAAATTTGTCCCAAAACCAGTAGTTTTCTTTACAAGAAGGTGTTTTCAGAACTTCAGCTCTGCATCTGTTTTGGAACAAATCTCCAACTGATGGCCTAGCTAAAGCTCAGTACAGCTGAGCTGAGGAGGTGGCCTGCCTGCTAAGGGCCAAAGTTGGTTTCTGGGGTAAACAGAATGTTACCTGGCAGTTATAGGTCCACTGCTCCTGCAGACATTGTGACATCATCAGGTGACATCATCTAACCTTCCACGCTTGAACATAGTCCCTATTTCTCACTGTAGAAGTTAGGGTCTTCTAACCAAACCTCTGATACAAAACTGATGCCTGCATTTTTAAGCAAAGTTCTTGTACTCATTGTGTTTCATTGTGTTTCATTGTTTCAGTAAGCATTGGTAATTGCCAGGCAATACAAATCGATGTTATCAGGGATCAACTTAATGATCCAGTATGGTTAACGGGAAAACTTTGGGGCGCCAGGTTATGGGAATCTGGAAAAGACCGGGGAGGATACTTCCTCATAAAAAAGGAACCAGTCTCACATGACCCAGTACCTATAGGACCCAATCCAGTTGCTAACATTGAAAGTCAGACAAGCACAACAAAGCGTCCTAATAATATAACCCCAGGAGTAAAAGAGACCCAGAGTGAAAACGAATCCACTAATTGGCCAGATGATCAGTCCACTCAAGAATATAACGCACTATGGAAAATAATGCAGGCCACATTTAAAGTCCTAAATGAGACTCACCTAAATCTAACCGAGGGATGCTGGTTATGCTATATAGCGAGACCGCCCTTTTATGAAGCCGTAGGATCCCCTGCTAAGCCAGGATGAAGTAATGGAACAAACCCCAGGGAATGTGTTTGGAGAAAGGGAAAAGAAAACACTCCTGGATTATCAATGGCGCAGGTGAAAGGCAAAGGAATGTGTGTAGGAAGTATACCCGAAAAAAGAAAACACCTCTGCCAAGTAAAGGTGTCCATCTCAGACCCGAAAAAGCCAGCCAAATGGCTCATTCCTACAGTTAACACAAGATGAATTTGTAATAACCTGGGAGTTACTCCATGCCTGTCGATTGATAATTTTAACGAGACATCAGAATATTGCATACAAGTTTTAATTCTTCCCCGAATATCATATCATCCTAAGGATTATGTATATGAGCATCAGATTACCCTGGAATACCATCTAATAAAAAGAGAACCATTCACCGCACTGACAATAGCGGTGCTATTAGGTGTTGGGGAAGCAGGGATGGGAACTGGGGTAGCGTCTCTAGTAACCCAACAACAGGGATTCAAGGACTTGAGACACACAGTAGATGATCTAAGCCGAATTGAGAAGGCAATAGATGGATTAGTGAAATCAGTCAGGTCCTTATCAGAGGTAGTACTCCAAAATCGTAGAGGACTGGATCTTCAGTTCTTACAACAAGGAGGACTGTGTGTAGCTCTAAGGGAAGAGTGTTGCACTTATGCAGATCATACTGGGGTAGTAATTGACACCATGACAGAGTTACGAAAACAACTAGAACAGAGGAGAAGGGAACGAGAAGAGCAACAAAGTTGGTATGAATCTTGGTTCAATAGCTCCCCATGGATGACAACCCTTTTGTCCACTATAGTGGGTCCTTTAATACTACTGATCCTAGTGTTAACCTTTGGGCCTTGTATTTTCAATAAACTAATCTCTATAGTGAAAGGGAGATTGGAGGCTTTCCATTTGATGCTCTTGAGGGCCAAATATGAGCCCCTCCATGAAACAGGGACAAGGGATTATCTGGAGCTTAATGAAAGAGAGGTACAGGGATACCACGAACAAAAATAGTAATAAAAGAAAAAGGAGGGAATTGTGAGAAAGTAATCTTTTTGTTCGCGGTAAGAGGGAAGGAACCTGTAAATAAGTAACTGTAGTTTGTGATTTAGCATGTAACGTAGATGAACATTCCGCTTAAACAATCAAAAAGGCCGCAAAGGATAGACACTAATATAAGGAAGCTTAGCTTGCGAAAACACTTGCCACAAAGGATAGACACTACTATAAGAAAGCTTAGCTTGCGAAAACACAAAACTTGCGCAAAACCGCGAGCTAGCCTAAACACACTCAAGGACTAGTGATTATGCAATTAACCAATGAGATTTGTTCATATGAATAACATACCATAAAAGGAAAAACCACCAGAAAGGGTCAAGAGGAAGATATGGAGGAAGACTACTTACTTCAACCCATACGACCACCGGGAGGCAGAAGAAGACCCCCTAGCAACAACTGGATCATGCGCAGAGTACACCACAATGAGGAAGTAAAAAGGACACGTATACAAAAGATGGACTGTATAAAAGGATCGAGTATCGGTTCAACTGTTGCGACAGTTGGTGGAACGCAGAGTCCCCTGTCGCCCAGCGCTGCATTGCCTCTTTGCTCCTTGCTCAATTTGATTAATAAAATTCAATAGTTGAATTTTTGATTCCTAGTCCATTGAATCTATTTATAACACAGCTGTGTTAAGCTTATCGCTACCCCTCCTAACAAAATACCAGTGAGGGGCTCTTCCCCTTCAAGGTTTGAAGATTTACATCAAAATCAACCCTTAAGTGTAATCCTCTCTATAAATCAGAGGTTGGAATGTGATGAATATGTATGAACTATACTTTTAAATAGGTATTCTTACTTTCTTTGCGTTGTGTCTTTGTTGGTGGAGCGAGACTTCCCGGCACACCCAGCGCTGCTTGCTTATTACTTTTCACCTTTTGATTATAATAAAATATTCTAAAAACTCAGATTGGACTCTGAGCGTTTATGACAAATTGGTGACCCCGACGTGATGCGACTGGACTCGAGCGGGACATCCTGACTCCCGGGGAGGCGCCCTACCTTTTTGGTAGCCTCGGGAGAAAAGGTTCTTGGGAAGGTTGGAAAGGTTCTCTGTCTTCGGGAGAAAAGTCCTTGCCCGACCTTTCGCATCACACGAACTTGGAAAAGCAATAAGCAAGGAAAAGAGCTCCCTTGGAAAAACTGCAGTAAATATCCGGTAATTCTTGTGCACGAAGATCCAACCGAGAACATCGGACTGTGAGTATCGCTTGGTTGGGAGGGCGAGTTCCGGGGTGGAGAGAATTAAGTTGAGGAAAGCCTCTCGAGAGGGTGGTTAGAAATTCCCAGGGACCCACAGAGAGGCCCAGAGGAAGGGAATAGATCACCTAGAATTAGGAGGGGAAATAGCTTAAAGAAGGAAACCCCGGAATAAGAATATGGGGCAGAGAAAGTCTAAGTCTGCTGACCCCAGGAGGGACCCACAGAAAGGCCCCAAGGATAAGGAAGGGAGCAAATTACTCGAAATGCCCCCAGACAGTCTGCTGGGGTTAATGATAAAATACTGGGGACATGGGGCAGAGAAAGTTGAAATCTGCTGACCCCAGGAGGGACCCACAGAGAGGCCCCAAGGATAAGAAAGGGAGCAAATTGCTTGAAATACCCCCAGACAGTCCGCTGGGGTTAATGGTAAAATACTGGGGAAATGGGCCATCCCAGAAAGGGAAAAACAAAACAAAAATTGATGGTCCATTATTGTGAATCTGTTGAAATTGTTGAAATGTCGGGTGGAAAACAAAGAAGACCTGATCGGGTGCATTGGCCAATGTTTGTGAGTCGTGAATGAGTGTGCTGGATACGTGAGACGCAGAATCGCTGCGGAGCGAGTGCGGAGTCCCGATCCGCGGTTCCGTCCTCCAGAGAGGGAAGCGGCCGGAGACGGACGAAGCGAGCGACAACAACTGTCATTGTTCTCTTTGTGTGTACACCACTTGTCTTTTGTCTATATGTATGTCATAGGTGTAAAGGATGGGAGTTTCTGTCTTTTAAATGAGGAGGGCAGACCAATAGAGGAAAGGTGTCCATAGCCCTAAATGGGACTTTAAGCTATAAGATCAACTAACATTGTTTCTTAGGCGAGAAGGGAAACGGGATAAGGTAGCATATAGAAGTGCAATTGTTAACGGTATACGAAAGTGTAATTGAGGGTATGGATTGTGGGCAAAAGGGTTAAGGAGACCCTGATACTCCAGTGGGCAGGCAATAACCCATTTTGTGGCCAGGTCTTGGACGGACATTAGAAAGAAATTGGAAAAGTTAGAAGACTGGCAGGAAACAGGGACTAGATGAATTACTGAGAGAAGCACAGAAAGTATACGTAAGGTGGGATGAGGAGAAACAAAAAGCAAAGGCCCGAATATTTGTCGCGGCTGTGAGAGGTGAAAAAAGGAGGAAATTCCTAAGAAAAGAGAAAACCTTAGGAATACTAAGAGCATTGGAAAGCCTCTGCAAAAGGGATCCGAACGAGGAATAGAATGTTATTATTGTGGGAAGAAAGGACACTGAATCGAAATTTAAAATAAATAAATGGATAAACACGACAGGATGGATGCATTTAAAGAACAGGGGTGTTGGGGCTATATACATCCGGGGGACGAGACCAACTAAAGAGCCCATTGTCAAAGAGATAGGAATGTTTGTCCAGAGTGAATAAGCTTAGCATGCAAAAGCTTGTGCAAACCTACCTTGCTGAAAGCTTGTGCAAACCGGGAACTCGCTCAAACGTGGTTAAGGGTTAGTGACTGTGTAAGTAACTAATGAGATTTGTTCATATGAATAACGTACCATGAAAGGAAAAACCACCAGAAGGGGTCAAGAAGGAGATATGGAGAAAGACTACTTACTTCAACTCATGCGACCACCAGGATCATGCGCAGAGTACACCACAATGAGGAAGTAAAAAGGACACGTATATGAAAGATGGACTGTATAAAAGGATCGAGTATCGGTTCAAGTGTTGCGACAGTTGGTGGAACGCAGAGTCCCCTGTCTCCAAGCGCTGCATTGCCTTTTTGCTCTTTGCTCAATTTGATTAATAAAATTCAATAGTTGAATTTTTGATTCCTAGTCCGTTGAATCTATCTATAACACCATGATAAGGTTAAAAGTAGGTCCCCAGGTGGAAGAAATTATATTCTTAATAGATACAGGAGCTGAAAGGTCCACAATACAGAAACTACCTAAAGGGTGTATAGTGAGCAAGGATAAAAGCCTGGTAGTCAGGGCGAAACATGAACCCTTATGGGTCCCAATTGGAAAAAAGGAAAAAAAAAAATAATAAAAATGAAAATAAAAAGGTGTAACGATTGAAGCTGAAACAAAAACTTGTTTAGGGAATTTATTAGTGGTCCCCGAGGCAGAACATAACTTACTGGGGAGGGATTTAATAGTGGTATTAGGAATAAACCTTGCCATAAATGAAGGAGAGATAGTTTCAAGACTGTGTGTTCTCACGCAAAAAGATGAGGAAGAAATCAATCCCCAGCGGTGGCATCCGAAAGGAACCACAGGAAAACTGGGAATTCCACCCATAAGCGTTAAGCTTGGGGAAGTGAGGAACTGTGTAGCTCTCCAAGAAGTTTATTTACTGTAGCTTATGAAAGTGTTGTCTTTAGCTTTCGTCTTTTTGTGTGCTCCCCTCAGCAAGAGGGAGGAGTGATTGGAACAGTATTTACATTTGCTTAATAGCTGTGTTATGCCTTCCTGGATGGGGGGTGATGAGGTGTTAATTGAGCTTTTGAGTATGTCCTCTCCCTCAGTGTAGACCTTTTCTGAGTACAGAGAAATGAGCGACAGTGCAGTCACAATGAAAAGTGAAGAGGTATTATTCGACCTCTTAGAAAGGCGTGGTGCCAGACCCTCATTAACCGAGGTAGACTGGGCACGGCAGAACTGGCATAATTTGCAGTGTTTCAGACGGTATCCTGCAGAAAAACGGTCGTACCCGAGCCGGAAAAGGGAAGGTAATTATTTATGCAGTATTAGATTCGGCTCCGGTTGCAGCCATAGAATTCCGTGACCAGCAGTTGAAATCAGAAAGCCAAACTACAGGGTCACTTCAGGAATTGGTTAAAACTCTGCAGAAATAGATAGATGAACTCAAAGGACAATTAGAAAATGAAAAACATAATGCAGATCTCTTACTAGAGGCTCTGAAGGGAAATTGTATGGATACCAGTGATACTTTTATACATAGAGTACCAAAAGAAAGAAAAAAAAAAAAAAGGTATCCTCTAGAAGGACTGGAAGGAATAAAAGCAAGGCTAGAAAAATTAGAAGCCCCCCCAGCTCAATTGCATCCTTTAATAGAAACTGAGTTAATTGGGCAGATGAGGAGGCAAAAGGGGCAGGCTAATTAGAGGAAATAAGAACCCAAGATGACAAAAAGGTAACACCAAAAATCTATTCTCAAAAAGAAAGAGAGAGCTTTGAGAAATTAGGAGTAAAATGGATTGATAATAAGTGGATTTTGCCCGATGGCCGGGAATTATTACCCAAGAACTTTGCCCAAAGAATTGTGCAGCAAATGCAGCAGAGAACCCACTGGGGAAGTAGGGCATTGGCAGATTGTTTCTTAAAATTATATGGGTGCATAGGGATATTTGAAGTAGCAAAGCAAGAAACAAGAGGTTGCTTAATTTGCCAAAAGGTTAACAAACGAAATCTACGACAAACACCTTCAGGGGGAAGGCCATTGGCACACAGACCTTTTGAACGAGTACAGATAGATTTTATTGAATTACCAAAGGCAGGAAAGTATAAGTATTTACTAGTAATAGTAGACCAATTAACTCATTGGGTAGAGGCATTTCCCACAACTAGGGCCACTGCTCAAACAGTGGCCAAACATCTCTTGGAAGATATTATCCCCAGGTATGGTTTAATAGGGGTTATTGACTCAGATCAAGGAACTCATTTTACCTCCCGAATTTTGAAAGGCCTGGCAGAAGCCCTGGGGGTAAGGTGGGAATATCACACCCCATGGCATCCACAAAGTTCGGGGCGGGTAGAAAGGATGAATGGTACCTTAAAGGCCCAGTTAACTAAGTTAATGTTAGAAACTAAGATGTCTTGGATAAAATGCTTACCTTTAGCCTTACTTAATATTAGGAGTATGCCCAATTCAGAACATGGGATATCCCCCTATGAGATGCTATATGGAATGCCTTATATTCAGGGAATACCCATTGATTATCCCAGATTTGGAGAGAGTTCTGTACAGCAGTATATAATAACTCTGACTAAGAACTTGGAAGAACTAAGGGAAAAGGGCCTGTTAGCTCAAAGTACCCCCTTAGAATTTACAACACACAAGATAAAGCCAGGAGATAAAGCGTTAATAAAAACCTGGAAAGAAACTTCGTTAACCCCATGTTGGGAGGGACCTTTTCTCGTTCTCTTAACTACAGAAACAGTGTGCGCACGGCAGAGAAGGGCTGGACTCACGCCTCCCGTGTAAAAGGCCCCATCGACACTAAGGACTGGAAGGTTACATCGTCTCCAGGAGAACTGAAAATACGAATTCAACGATAACGTTCATGCAAGAGACTAAATTGCCCCCTTTAAGGATAAGTGTGGATGTTACCTTCTTGCATGACTTGTATGTGTTATTATTGTAAGGAGAAGTGGTAATACCACCGCAGGGGGGGGGTGTCTGCAAAAGGGGAAAATTTGCAATGAGTAATTGAAGGTAGGACGATTATATATATATAGGGAGGGAGTTAACTGCTCAGGGAACTCAGGCTCCTGACAGAGAGGGTGAGAGTTCTTCATTCACAGGACCAAGGAACAGGGAGCAGAAAATATAAAGAATAGAAGACTACCAACAAAACCGGGTGCCCTGTAGTGTTCGACTTGTGAGAATACAAATTGGGAAATTTTGGGCAGGGGTGCGCAGGATATGACTGCTCATATGGAGCCCCTGAAGACTATCCTTGCTGCCGAGAAGATGGTTTACCCCGCTGCCGGATGCAACCCGGTAGGCGGAGGAGGCAGAGGGATGAGAGAACGGTGGGGTATAGTGATGCTCTTAACCATACTGAGCTATCCTGGCAGTGGAACTGCAAACCCATGCTCAAAGTGCTACCAATATGTTAAATACGGTCGAACCACGGAATGGGCATTATCATTCCATACCCACATAAACGCGGCCTGTTATGATAGGAACGCATTATAATTGCTAGGCATGACCTCTGGGTGGCAGCTAACAAAGGAAAAAGTGGATTTGTAAATGGCCGTGCTTGTCCAAAGGGAGAGGAGAACATCTGTTTCACTAAATCAGGGATGTGGGGATATTCTGATGGCGGGGGGGGTCTGTTGTGGTTTTGTGGTTTTGATGCCGGTATTCCACATCAGAGCATCATGCAGCAGTTAAGGAGTTAATGCTGGGGGAGCAGCAGAGGGGAGGGGCGGAGCTCCGCACCGGATGCAGGCGGCGCTCGGTCGGGGCGCGTTGCTCTGGGCTGCCGTGGAGGTTCAGCACGTGTGCTTCCCCTGCGGGTCCTCCTTAGCGTAAGCTCATAGCTTTTGGTTTGGAAATTTTTCTCTCTCTTTCAATTGTTCAATTTTATTAGATTTAGTAAAGTTACCGTTCCTTCTCAGATCGTGCCGTTGTTTTCTTGTAGACCCATCTCTTCCCGCCGTTTCCCCCTCCCCCTCCCGGAGCGCGGCTCTGCTCGGGCGGCCGCGCGGCCACTGACGCAGTTTCTTTTTCTCTCCCCTCTCCCTTCTCGGTTTCCTTTGGGTCACTGTCACGGACAACACCGTGACAATTATTGGTGGAGAATGCGGGCAGTGCAGTATTGGCACTCCATTGTAAATCTAGTGCAGAGTGGACTAAGGTTTTTCATGTACCTTATAGCATGCTGGCGTCTTTTTAAGCTCCTCGCGTTCAGCACCGGAGTAGTGTGGATATACAGCTACTTTAGTGTGCTGAGGGGGTTACATGCCTCCTACCTAAACACCCTGGCTAATGTGACAGATTATGCGGCATTTGGAATGGTTTCCAGTTACTCTTTTCAGGTCTTTACCTATATTCAGGATGTCAACCTGACAACTGTGTTATCTATTTTCCTGAATGCTCTCTTGGCAATTTATATCATATGGAGGAAGCCTTCCTCAAAACCAGAGAGTGTTGAATGGCAGGGAAGGTGGAAAAAATTAGGAAAGAAATTAGAAGCGTGGGGACCCCCGGTGTTATGCAATTTTGATCTTGAGCACCTGTGGGACCCTGAGAAATTCAGTGAGTGTTTAGGTAAGGAGTCATGTGACTCAGGACGGTCTGAGAAGGAATGTATTGTTTGGGGTCTGGCTTGTGCTTATCGAGCCATAATTGATATTCTGGAGAGAAATGGTTTCCAAACCAAGGTCCAAAGCAAAAATGAAAACCTCCAAGTTAGACCTGACCAATCACAGGAAGCACCGGTATCAGTGTCGGTTGCCCCTGTGGAAGGCCAGAAATGGACACGGCCGTCCTCGCGCCTAGAACGGAAAGAAGAAGCAGAGAAAAAAAAGGAAGATCCAGGCGAGGGGCCCTCCTCAGCACCACCACCACCACCACCACCTAAAAAGGCCACTAAGAAAAGTGAGAGACATGGAGAAGACAGCGATGATGATGGAGTCACTGTTACCACTACTCGTCGGCCCCTAAAGATGACTGAAATACAAGGTTCAAGAAAGGAGTTTGTACGGCGCTCGGGTGAATCTATTGTCACCTGGTTGCTGCGGTGTTGGGACAGCGGTGCCAGCAGCGTGTCCCTAGATGGCAGCGAAGCCCGCCAACTGGCAAGCATTGCCCGAGACCCAGCTATCGACAGAGGAATTGGCAGATGTCTGAATGGAGTCGCTACCCTCTGGGAACGAGTCCTAGTGGCTGTAAAGGATAGATACCCTTACAAAGATGATCTGGAGCCTAAGGTGGAAAGATGGAACACCGTGGAGAAAGGCATCCAATTTTTGAGAGAAACAGCCGTAGTAGAGATGCTGTATGATCCCAATTTCGTCCCTAACAATCCACACCAGGACCGTGATCCTGATAGAGTAAGGTGCACACCTGATGTATATCGCAAGCTCTCAAAAACAGCACCAGAGAGGTACGCAAGTACACTGGTAGCAATGTTCCATAGATTCGAGGGTCAAGACAGAAGACTCCCAGTTTATGAATTGACTATTACTCTCCAAAACTTTGAACAACAGTTTCCACCATCACGTGCTTCCATTGCAGCTATAGTAGCAGAAGAAGTAGGTGAGATAAAGAAAACTATACTGGACGAACTGTCATTACTGATGAATAGGGATGAACCTGTGTCAGTATTGGAAACACCTGATGAAGACGAGCATGACGCAAAGAATCTGATGAAGCAATTTATCAAACTGTTGAAAGTCTCGGCCACTAAAGGCAACCGCCCCTCTGCACGAGCAAATGACGGCAGTAACATCATGTCACGTGTGGCCATGTGGAGCTTCTTACGAGAAAACGGAGAGGACATGAGGAAGTGGCATAAAAAACCCACTCCTGTACTGCGAGCACGGGTGAGAGAACTACAGCAGAGATCAGCCACCAATGAAATTGCTCCCGTCACTGCAGGTAACCAATAGAGGGGCCCTGCCCTCAGCCAGGGGAGGGAAAGGGATAACAGAGTGTATTGGACTGTGTGGATTAGATGGCCTGGCACATTAGAGCCACAAAGATATAAGGCACTGGTGGACACTGGTGCACAGTGCACTCTGATGCCCTCGAGTTATAAAGGGACAGAATTGATTCATATTTCTGGAGTGACTGGGGGTTCTCAGGAACTGTCTGTGTTGGAGGCAGAAATAAGCCTCACCGGTAAAACCTGGCAGAAGCATCCCATAGTGACTGGACAGGGGGCTCCATGCATACTTGGTATTGACTATCTCAGAAGGGGACATTTCAAGGATCCCAAGGGGTACCGATGGGCTTTTGGAATAGCTGCTGTAGATGCAGACAACATTCAGCAGCTGTCTGTTTTACCTGGCCTGTCAGAAGATCCGTCTGTTGTGGGGGTACTGAAAGTGAAAGAGCAGCAGGTACCTATCGCTACAAAAACAGTGCACAGACGGCAGTACCGCACCAACAGGGATTCCTTGCTCCCCATTCATGACTTGATCCGTCAGCTAGAGAGCCAGGGAGTGATCAGCAAGACTCACTCACCTTTTAACAGCCCCATATGGCCGGTGCGTAAAGCCAGTGGAGAATGGAGGCTGACGGTAGATTACCGTGGCCTGAATGAAGTCACACCCCCACTGAGTGCTGCTGTGCCAGATATGTTGGAGCTGCAGTATGAACTGGAGTCAAAAGCAGCCAAGTGGTATGCCACTATAGACATTGCCAATGCATTCTTTTCTATTCCTTTGGCCACAGAGTGCAGACCACAGTTTGCTTTCACCTGGAGGGGCGTTCAGTACACCTGGAACCGTTTGCCCCAGGGGTGGAAACACAGCCCAACCATCTGCCATGGGCTGATTCAAACCACACTGGAACAGGGTGGGGCACCTGAGCACCTCCAGTATATTGATGACATTGTTGTGTGGGGTGATACAGCAGAGGAAGTTTTTAAAAAAGGAGAGCAAATAATCCAAATTCTTCTGGGTGCTGGTTTTGCTATTAAACGGAACAAAGTGAAGGGACCTGCCCAAGAAATTCAATTCCTAGGAGTAAAATGGCAAGATGGACGTCGTCACATTCCAGGAGATGTGATTGACAAAATCACCAGTATGTCACCACCCACTAGCAAGAAAGAGACACAGTCTTTTCTGGGTGTAGTAGGTTTTTGGAGGATGCACATCCCAAACTACAGCCTCATAGTAAGCCCCCTCTATCAAGTGACTCGGAAAAAGAATAATTTTGCATGGGGTCCTGAACAGCAGCAGGCCTTTGAGCAAATCAAGCAGGAGATAGCCCGTGCTGTGGCCCTGGGGCCAGTTCGGTTGGGACAGGATGTGAAAAACATCCTCTACACTGCTGCTGGAGAGAAAGGTCCCACTTGGAGTCTGTGGCAAAGAGCCTCTGGGGAGACCCGAGGCCGACCCCTTGGATTTTGGAGCAGAGCGTACAGGGGTTCAGAGGAGTGCTACACTCCAACTGAGAAGGAGATTTTGGCCGCATACGAGGGGGTTCGGGCTGCCTCTGAAGTAATTGGTACTGAGACACAGCTCCTCCTGGCACCTCGACTGCCAGTGCTGAATTGGATGTTCAAAGGAAAGGTTCCCCCCACCCATCATGCTACCGATGCCACCTGGAGTAAGTGGATTGCACTGATTACACAGCGAGCTCGGATGGGGAACCTCAACCGTCCAGGAATCCTGGAGGTGATCATGGACTGGCCTGAAGGCAAGAAATTTGGAACATCCCCATCAGAGGAGATACCACGTGCTAAAGAGGCCCCACCATATAACGAACTACTAGAGAATGAAAAGACGTATGCCCTCTTCACTGATGGATCGTGTCGTATTGTTGGGAAGCATCGCAGATGGAAGGCTGCTGTGTGGAGCCCCACACGACGAGTTGCAGAGGCCACCGAAGGAGAAGGAGAGTCAAGCCAATTTGCGGAGGTAAAGGCTGTCCAGCTGGCCTTAGATGTGGCTGAACGGGAGAGGTGGCCCGTGCTATATCTTTATACTGACTCTTGGATGGTGGCAAATGCTTTATGGGGTTGGTTGCAGCAGTGGGAACAGGACAACTGGCAACGGAAGGGTAAACCTATTTGGGCTGCTGAACTGTGGAAAGACATTGCTGCCCGAACAAAAAGGTTGGGTGTAAAGGTGCGCCATGTAGATGCTCATGTGCCCAAGAATCGAGCTACTGAAGAGCAGAAAAATAACCATCAGGTAGATCGAGCTGCCAGAATTGAGGTGTCTCAGATCGATTTGGACTGGCAGAACAAAGGAGAGCTGTTTTTAGCTCGGTGGGCCCATGAGACCTCTGGCCATCAAGGAAGGGATGCGACCTATAAGTGGGCTAGAGACCGAGGGGTGGACTTAACTATGGATGCCGTTGCACAGGTTATCCATGACTGTGACACATGTGCCATAATTAAACAGGCCAAGAGGATGAAACCCCTCTGGCAGGAAGGGCGATGGGAAAAGTATAAATATGGGGAGGCGTGGCAGGTTGATTATATCACCTTGCCACGAACTCGCGATGGTAAGCGTTACGTGCTCACCATGGTGGAGGCGACCACTGGGTGGCTTGAGACATACGCAGTACCCCATGCTACCGCCCGAAACACCATCTTAGGGCTCGAGAGACAAGTCCTATGGAGACATGGCACTCCAGAGAGAATTGAGTCCGATAATGGGACTCATTTCAAAAATTCTCTTGTGGATATCTGGGCCAAAGAACACGGCATTGAATGGATCTACCATATCCCCTACCATGCACCAGCTGCTGGTAAGATCGAGCGCTACAACGGGTTGTTAAAAACCACGTTGAGAGCAATGGGTGGTGGGACATTCAAGCACTGGGAGAAGCATCTGGCAGAAGCCACCTGGCTGGTCAACACTAGGGGATCAGTCAACCGAGAGGGTCCTACACAGTCCGGCTCCCTACAGACCATAGAGGGAGATAAGGTCCCTGTGGTACATGTGAGGAGCATGTTGGGAAAAGCGGTGTGGGTCCTTCCAGCCTCTGGAAAGGGCAAACCACTCCGTGGAACCGTTTTTGCGCAGGGACCTGGGTGCACCTGGTGGGTAATGGATAAAAATGGGGATGTCCAGTGTGTCCCACAAGGGAATTTGATGCTGGGGGAATGCAGTCTGTAATTACGTGTGTATGTATGTATATATATATATATGTTTCTATGTAACTCATGTTATTACTGTTTGGTTATGTATAGATGTGTGTTAAGCATGATGTGATGATGTGGAATAAGGGGTGGAATGTTGTGGTTTTGTGGTTTTGATGCCGGTATTCCACATCAGAGCATCATGCAGCAGTTAAGGAGTTAATGCTGGGGGAGCAGCAGAGGGGAGGGGCGGAGCTCCGCACCGGATGCAGGCGGCGCTCGGTCGGGGCGCGTTGCTCTGGGCTGCCGTGGAGGTTCAGCACGTGTGCTTCCCCTGCGGGTCCTCCTTAGCGTAAGCTCATAGCTTTTGGTTTGGAAATTTTTCTCTCTCTTTCAATTGTTCAATTTTATTAGATTTAGTAAAGTTACCGTTCCTTCTCAGATCGTGCCGTTGTTTTCTTGTAGACCCATCTCTTCCCGCCGTTTCCCCCTCCCCCTCCCGGAGCGCGGCTCTGCTCGGGCGGCCGCGCGGCCACTGACGCAGTTTCTTTTTCTCTCCCCTCTCCCTTCTCGGTTTCCTTTGGGTCACTGTCACGGACAACACCGTGACAGGGTCCAAGATCAATACAAGGAAGAGCTAGTGAGAAATGTTACCAAGCAACTGCAGGTCAAGCAAAAAATGCAGGAAAACAAAATACAGAAGAACAAAATGCAGGAAAACAAACAGTCACCCCTCTATGATGAGGTGAGAAAAATCCTAGGGGAATCTGGACCTACCAAGGGGGTTAACCCGTTCATTAACCTTACGCAAGAAATTGCCACTGAATTAAATATATCCTCATGTTGGATATGCGGGGGGTCTCAGATGACAGAACAATGGCCCTGGAGAGGGGAGGGACTAGAACCATGGCAATTACTAAATTGGAATCATACTCACAGGTCAACTGAAATGAGACCAGAGGGATGGATACTTAGTCATGAAGTTATTGGACAAATCTGTATATCAAGGGAAGGAAGGCAATTTAAACGATATTTGGGAGTTACCCCCTGCAAAATGGTATTAACCACAAACTCCACGGAGGGACCGGGACATTGGTGGCCCGGCTCTCCCCAGGGATATTGGACAAATAATTGTACATCTCTTACTAAGCACTCCCTATGTTGGAAGAATGAGAGCAATGAAAATCCCTTCAGGGAAATAGAAGCCTTAAAGGAATTTTGGGAAGAGCCGGGAAGGAATGTCTCAGATTGGAGATCTCCTGACGGACTATTTTGGATCTGTGGAAGACGGGCATTTAATAAATTGCCAAAAGACTGGAAAGGCACTTGTACTATTGGGATAATACAACCAGCCTTTTTCCTATTACCTAGACAACGGGGGAAAACTCTGGGAGTGCCACTATACGAAACTCTGGCTAGACAAATACGAGAATTAAGAATAGGAGGGACTCAAACCTGGAAGGATGATGAATGGCTTCCACAGAGAATAATAGAATACTACGACCCAGCTCTGTGGGCCCAAGATGTTAGTTGGGGATATAGAACTCCCATCTATATGCTGAATCAAATTATTAGGTTACAAGCCGTGGTAGAATTAGTAACAAACCAAACAGCAGAGGCCTTAAAATTAATAGCCCGACAACTCTCACAAACCAGGGCAGCAGTATATCAAAATTGGTTAGCTCTAGATTACTTACTGGCGGAGGAAGGAGGGGTCTGTGGAAGGTTCAACACCTCCGAATGCTGTCTCAAAATAGACGATAGCGGACAAGCCATAACAAATATTGCAGAAGAGATAAAAAGAATTGCCCATGTTCCGGTCCAGAGGTGGAATTCAATTCTAAACGATGATTGGTGGAATCAGTTATTTGGGGGCGCGTGGTGGAAACGACTGGGTTTCATGATATTGTGTGGGATGATTGGACTAATATTTATATCTTGTGTAATTCCATGCCTCATTCGGATAATACCTTCCATGATACAAGGAATGCAGATTTCTGCAATGCCAATAGATCCAGAAGAAGCAAAGTCTGGAAGGACCCACAAATTGATGATAGTAAAAACTGAAGCGGCTCCATTTTTGCAAGCTGCTAGGAAAGCAGGATTGAATTTAGAATACCGGACACGAATCACTGATGGCGATCAAAAAGGAAATGGGGGATTGTGAAACATGTAAAGGTGATTCGTGTCAAAGATAAAAAGTCAAAGCTGCTGACACAATACCTTCAGACTGGCATTAATTCCAATTGGTATACAAAGTTACTTAAAGGAGTAAAATGTCCTTGTGAGACATGGAAGGATAGAACTTTATCTACATTTCAAACACCAGTCTTGTGTAACAAAAAGCGTATTCCTCACACCAAGGGGTGAAACTAACACAGACCTTGGAAGATTAGCCTGGAATGCACCCAGAGATGGGGCCAGTGGCCCTTTTCGGGGTACTTAGCTTGGGGAAGCTAATCCCTGGAAAAGGACCACATGGCGCCAAAGGTGCTACTCCCTTACTGATTTATCTGTTGGACCAGCTGTGTTAAGCTTATCGCTACCCCTCCTAACAAAATACCAGTGAGGGGCTCTTCCCCTTCAAGGTTTGAAGATTTACGTCAAAATCAACCCTTAAGTGTAATCCTCTCTATAAATCAGAGTTTGGAATGTGATGAATATGTATGAACTATACTTTTAAATAGGTATTCTTACTTTCTTTGCGGTGTGTCGTTGGTGGAGCGAGACTCCCCGGCACACCCAGCGCTGCTTGCTTATTGCTTTTCACCTTTTGATTATAATAAAATATTCTAAAAACTCAGATTGGACTCTGAGCGTTTATGACAGATGTAAGGTGGAAAATGTTTACTCAGAGGGCTGTGAGGCACTGGCATAGGCTGCCCAGAGAAGCACCGACGTTAGCACGCTTTCACTAAAACTGTTACAGAAGTACCACGAATGGTGCCTCGTAGAAACGTTAACTAACCGTGGCTGGATATTATTTCAGATCACAGTATGGCTTCTTTCTCTGAAGTACCTGAAAAAACTAATGAAGCTACATCCTACCTCTACTTCCACTATTTTTGGGCAAAGGTCAGAGGAAGCAATAGGAAATATTCTGTTTGTGATGATTCTTTGTGAGTAGAAAGAGATTTGACTTGGCTTTGTAGTAGCCTTTGTAAGACTGCATCTGAATTTATCAATAGCATCTTAGGTATTGGAAAAAAGACGGTATAAATATTAAAGTAAGAACGGATGGTGATTTGTGTGGGCTTTATTTTATTTGTGCTGTGAAAGTGTACATCCACTGATATAAAGTATACATACTGAAAAATTTCACCTAGTAGCTGTACATTTATCTCCAAAAATACTTCTAGCCTGGCTGGTGTACTGCAGGTATGTTTTCCATTCTTTCTTCTTGAATTTTCTACAGCTGAGGTACAAATAACTAACGTGTAAGAGCAGAGACGAGCACAGCACTGTATGCTGTTGAGATGCACGACTGCAACAATACATTACAGTATCAGTGATCGGGAGTTCACCATCCATAAGGTGCTTTCAGAGTTTCTGGACTTGTCAGAGTTGAAAACTTGGACTTTTTCTTAAGAATGTCTATAACTGCAATTACTGTTTTGAGCAATATTGCATAGTAGATGGGGGAGGTATAACTGTTTTTCATTTTGACTGGTGTATATAATGTAAATACACTCAGAAAGTAATCTCAGTGAACATGTCATCCGGGATTTGTTGTCACAAAGCCTCTGTCCAATGTTGTTAACCTGCTGTGTCTGCTGGCACAGCTGGTGAAGTGAGTGCTCCTTATCTGTCCCAGTTAAGACTAGTAAGACTAATGTCTAAGTGAGACACGTTCAGTTGCTTAACTACAGGTGTGCTGGTTGTTGATTTTTGTTTTCTTTTTCAGATATGTTTTTTGATGTATATATGTGTTTGTAAACCAGTGAAGCATATTGCATGAATTTTCTTTAGCAAGTCCTCAGTGAACACATAGTATTAAATATTAAGAATATTGGTGAGACCAGGAAGATAATAAAAATGTCTTTCTACATGAGAAAAGGCCAACTATTCAGATCATCCTCAAATTGAGAACTTGTACAATACATAATATATACTATTATATGATAATATATATAGGCTGTATATCTCTTCCTGCTAGTAGACAGACAAACTAAGTAACTTTCTTTCTTCCAATCTCTTTGTAGGTAGTTTACAACACAGGGAAATAAAGGATTAATAACATCTTGGCTGAAGTGCATTGCTTCCAGGACTCTGCTTGTGGAAATAGAGTAAGCATGCTGAGTAGCAGGCAGGCCTGGGTTGCTCCACAGGGCATCAATTTGGAAGAATTTAGCACTGTTAAGCACTAAGCCAAATCAAACTTCAACACGAGTTTTAAGCCTGGAAATAAATAAATAATTACAGCATGTGCAATGTTATGGTGAGCACCCAGACTGTGGAGTTACAGGTATGCCAGTAAAATGAAACAGTTTGGGGCCGTTTCCTAGTTCTGAGTTTCGGGCATTACTCCTAGAAAGAATGTCTGTTGGGCATCTTCTCGAGTTCACACCATAACCAAAAGTGTAATTGAGTTTACAGCAGCTCTGTCTGGCAGAGGCTGAGCATTAGAGTATGAGTGTGGGAACCACCTGAAGGGTGGGCCCTGTGGTACCGAGCTGTGTTGGGGCAGCGCTTGGAAGGCCACGTGGGATCAGTTCAGGAAGGATGGCATCTCACCAGAGTGACACCACGCTGGGCAAAGAGTGACCACAAGGGAACATAGAGGCACATCTTTGTGCTTGTCAACTCACTGCAGTCAAACCTCAGTGCAATTCATTTGACTCTAATTAATTACAGCGCTGTTATTAGCAAAGTAAATATTGTAGATGTTAGAAATTCCATACCCAATTCATTTTTATTAGGTGCATTTATTTGACACTTATGAATATGCAAACATCGTGTTTTAGACATACTACAGTAACAATGCTATGCATCCAAGCACAGTCTCTGCTCCAAGTGGCTCGCCGTTAGACTCTAACCTGTTTGCCATTTGGTCACTCATTGTTTGTACGCCCGGGAAAAGGAAAACAGGGCTAAGACTCATTTCCTTAAGTAAGTCTCTGGCAAACAGATTGTTGCTAATTGCAATAACTCCCCAAAATTCAGCTTTTTGTGCAGGTACATCAATAAGGAAAATCAATAGTCTTAACACCTGAACAAACAAACAGTATTAACTATACTCCTAGAACTCTCAAAACCAAACGGAAAATAAAAATGCAAAGCTGCAAAAGTTAAATATTGAAATCCTTTTTAAATAGATGCAGGAGTAAGAACAGACCATAATGATAATGGAGCTCCGCTCAATTTATTGTCCTGCTCAGTATAATACCGTAAAGTACAGACTAACACTAAACAAACACTAAAGGTAAGATTTAGATAACATGGCAAAATGAGAATAAAAGAATTAACTAAAAGGCAGACAACATACAGAATGCTGCTGCAAGGCACTCTGTGCTCCAGTTTGAAAATCCAATGTTTAATTAGAGAGAGAGAGACATTCAGTATGCTTAGTAATTGATTTTAAAAAAATGTTTTGTGTCTTTCACATTTTTCTGAAATTTAATGTCTCTCTGTCCAAGATGTCTTCCAGCCTCCACCAGTTCTTCTCTGTTCATGAACATCAGGTCTAGCAGGGCACCTCTCCTGGTAGGATCTCTTGCCACATGCGTCAGGAAGTTATCTTCCACACATTCTAGAAACCTCAAATCTTCAAGAGATTAATGATATAATCTGGTGAGATAAAACCTATTTCCATTGTGCCCCCAAATTAAAAGTGGCTGCTTGTACTAGGTGGAACACCTTTTGCACTGCTATTTCTTGGTTTTAAACAGTTCTAGTGTGTACCGTCCTCAGGATTATAAAATAATGGCCTTTACACAGCTTTTTCCAACACACCAAATGATGGAGCAGTCATTAATAAGGGGATGAGAGTCTTCTGTGAGTCCCTGAGGTGTGTCTGTTCAAAGCGGTGCAGTACACTCAAGGGCAAATAAAACAATGGGAAATCAGAGGACTTCAACTACTGTGGCTATTTATTCTGCAGCAACTTCAGACCCAGCCATGGTGATAGTCTTCTAATGCTTTAAATCAAACAGTCAGTGTCTGTGGCCTCGAGGTAAGAAATGTTCAACATCTGTCAGTTTCCAGACATGAAACATTGCAGCTACCCTACCTGAAGGAAATTTTGCTTTCTGTGCACCAGAAATCTCAGCAGTACTGTTGTCATGTGCCATTTTCACTAAGGAACGCAAGATTTCCTCTTCACAAAACACCCAACAATTCCTAAGATAAAATTTTAAGTTATTTGCAAAATATGATATTTATAATATTTTAAAATTCCACAAAACTGCATCCATAAACTGTTCCATTTTTTTAACACTCTAAAAACCACTCTTGACATCTGCCCATGACATGAGAAATTGTATCACTGTCTACTTCATCAGGCCACCTGTTCAGGCTGTATCTGCCTGCATGCCCTTTGGCCAATGAGAAAGAACTATGGATGCAAATATAAGTGGGAATAGAATGAATGACAAGCCCCATAAGACATTTCATTTCTAAATGTCCACGGGCTGGTACTTTGGAGCACAAGTTATTCAGTGCTCCTGTCTTATATTGTTAGCTGGGTGCTTCCTGTGCCAAGAGAACAAAGTTTTTGATCAAAAGTAGTCAACTGAAATAGCTGGCACAAGGCACTTTTATTTACCACTTTCTTCTATTTACCACTTTCATCTATTTATACATGATTGTCACGTTTCTGTTATTGTTGTTGTTCTTTCAGTTCTGCATCTTATTTGTCCAGTTTGCAAATTTGCCTTCAGAGAAGTCTTGCTGGATTTTACATCCTCATTCACCTCCAGGAGTAAAAAAAAGATCGGAAGGTCACAGCGGATACTGTAATGAAAACCTTGGAAGTCACTGAGTTCTCTGCTGTGCTTAGTCAAAAGACACTTGAATTTTAAAATATGAATAATTTTCCTGAACTCAATAGAATTACAGTGGGTCATGTCAGAGTATACTTTGCCTGGCACATACTCCTCTACAGTATTATCATCTTCAAAATCTGCTCTTCAGGTTTTTCCTGCAGTGAAGGAGGAGCTGTGAAGATGAAAGAAGCACATTCTCTCCTCACAGTGAAAATTCATCAAAATACCTTTACAATGCAAAACAGCAGTAGTAAGAGTACCGACCTTTGAAGACACTGCTTTTGTCCAGGGGGAGCAAAATGTGTCACTAAAAAACAAACAAACAAACAAACAAACAAACAAACAAACCCCACACAAATGAACAAAGAAACAAAAAGAAAACCTATAGAAGTATGTAAGTGTTCTTAAAAGAAGAGTCAAAATTATTTGGAATTAACGAAATTAATATTCTGATACTCAGAAAACCTGCCCACCAGCAAGTACGGGAGTGGAATAACTCTATTAGTCTTACCTGCATGTATGTTACTTGCTGACTGCATCTATACTGGCTATGAGATCCCGGGTCTTGATCCACTGCAAACCGTCTGTAGCAGTACACTTCAGTTTCAGGCTAGACGTATTTCTTGAACTAATTTTTGTTTAGTATGAGTTGAGACAAGAAATTTGTCTTTTTTAGTAGGAAGGAAGAGGAACTGTAGTCTTGGCCACATTTTGGATAAAACTTGATCTGGAACTGTTTGTTCTTGTAGAATTAATTTTACGTTGGAATACAAATGAACACACAAACATGCTTTTATATTATTTTAAGTAATGTTTACCATCAGATTATCTGAACATCTATTTTATATATTTATTTTTATTATTATTACTTTATTGTTGCCCATATAACGGTCTGGAGAAGAGGTAGGACTAAAGAAAGTAGCCAAGTTTACAGGAACCTAACCATCTCACGATGTTTTACAAATTCAGCTGTTTACTTCTGCCTAATTACTTTTTATCTTAGGGGAAGACACAGCAGACCTTCTGTATTTTAAGCACAAGAGCTTTATTTTACTACCTCTGTACCACAGTAATAAGCTTCTATCATTATTTTCACCTGGCCAGAAAAACCAAATGTGAAAAGCAAAGGCATTTAACATTGCCATCTGAGGTTTCTCAATTTCGTATTCGTTCAAGAGAGAAGGAAGGAATCATTTTTGTTACCAGTTTCCCAGTCATCTGCACTTTTACCAACCTCTGTTTCTTGGAGATGCTGTAGTTTAAACTTCATTTTCCCTCAATTCCTTCGCTGACCTAGAGGTGTGGTCCATATCAGTGTTGACTCGAAACAAAAGACAATGCTACTCAGATACAATTCTTCTCCTTGCAATGATTTTCTCTCTTCTCTGTAGTAACAACAACAAAACTTGGTGGATTAAATTCAAGTGTTCAGGTCAAGATAAGGAAGTAGCACTGTGAAAGTTTGATGGCACTGCTGTGAGATCATGTTGGGAAGGAATGCTAGGAGCACTGGGAGAAGGTGGAATCCTGAGAAGAATCAGCAGAGGGTTTCAGATGCTGGAGACTGAAAGTGGACCCCGAGAGTGTATAGTTCAGAACTGTGTTGGACAGATTTGGGGCAGCTGTTAACAATGCAACTTTCTGTCTCCTACTTTTCCTACATCTGAGACTGCATTTTGTTTACAGTGGGAATTAATGTTCTTCACAAAATACCTGAAGGTTTTCAGACTAGAAAGGCTGAAGTAGGCTCTTGGTTTCAGAACTGTTCCTTCAAAAGACTGTTTCCATGAGAAGGGCGGTGAGGGCTGTCCAGTTTGGGAGGTGACAGAAACGCCTCTTGGAAAGTGTGTAAGATAAGGCAGAAGTACAGTAACACGATCACATTAAGATTAAAAAATATACAGCTATTTAGTGATTTTGAATAGAGGCTGTTTTACCTCTCCCTGAGTTGGCCACTAGGAAGCATAACAAGCCTACAGGACATCTTGGTGGTAATTTAAAGCTGCTGCAGAACGCTGTAGAGAGCTTGCTGCCGTGGAGAGCTGGAATCAAACTCACTGCAATGAAGGTCCACGAGTGTTTGTGGTCTATTCCTGGGACTGTACTGACCCCTAGTGACTGCAATTCTAATTAAATAATTTACAGAATATATCACTATTATTTTGACACCAAGTACTGCTGTACCAAGAAGCTTTCATCAAAAGGTGTCTTCATTATGAGGAAATTATTAAAATCCTTTTTAGCAGTGTCTACAGGAAGCAAATTTTCACTCTGTTTTTATTTTACAATAACCCATTTTTATTCTCATTTGCGTGCTGACTTGAGACATACATTGATATATTAATAAAAGAACAGCTTATTTAAAATACCACCGCTGCCAAGATCCTGGGAGTTGGTGGTTTTAATTTATCTGTGTAAGTATGTTCAGGAATGCAGAGTCTCACACTGGAAGCCTTGCAAAGTTTTTTTTATAAAATACAGATGGCATCCCCATTCATCTGTTTACAATCTAATATGCTGTACCTACACTACTTATCTGATGTGCTTTTAGAAGTACCATCTGGAAAAAACTTAGCATAGCACATTTTTACATGTATAAAGCAACAACAACAGATCATTTCTTTTCCCTGAGTCCTTCAACTCAGCAGTAGGTTAGGTTTAAGGATATGATCCATGGCAAGTTCAATTCTCCTTCCGTACCCCATGCCTCCGATCTGTGGCATGTTATATAAGATCGTATTTTCAAGGATTATCAGTTTGAGTCAGTTTTGACATACATGAGAAAAAACAGAAATTCACTATTCAGGCCTCGCTGCACAAAGTGTTGAATGCCCTCCATTTCCTTAAAGCAAAGGCATGCACCCACTCAGCTCTGCTGCACTGCGAATCACTCAGTTCTCTGTGAACGAGGGTCTGCTGCTTATGGAGTGGGGGGGACAAACTGAAGAGAGGAAGGTGCTTTATTGATTTCAGCTACAAAGATTTCTGCTAGTAACTTCAGATGTGAAATACTAGTTCATAGAGGCACACCTTTGTGCTTGTCAACTCACTGCAGTCAAACCTCAGTGCAATTCATTTGACTCTAATTAATTACAGCGCTGTTATTAGCAAAGTAAATATTGTAGATATTAGAAATTCCATACCCAATTCATTTTTATTAGGTGCATTTATTTGACACTTATGAATATGCAAACATCGTGTTTTAGACATACTACAGTAACAATGCTATGCATCCAAGCACAGTCTCTGCTCCAAGTGGCTCGCCGTTAGACTCTAACCTGTTTGCCATTTGGTCACTCATTGTTTGTACGCCCGGGAAAAGGAAAACAGGGCTAAGACTCATTTCCTTAAGTAAGTCTCTGGCAAACAGATTGTTGCTAATTGCAATAACTCCCCAAAATTCAGCTTTTTGTGCAGGTACATCAATAAGGAAAATCAATAGTCTTAACACCTGAACAAACAAACAGTATTAACTATACTCCTAGAACTCTCAAAACCAAACGGAAAATAAAAATGCAAAGCTGCAAAAGTTAAATATTGAAATCCTTTTTAAATAGATGCAGGAGTAAGAACAGACCATAATGATAATGGAGCTCCGCTCAATTTATTGTCCTGCTCAGTATAATACCGTAAAGTACAGACTAACACTAAACAAACACTAAAGGTAAGATTTAGATAACATGGCAAAATGAGAATAAAAGAATTAACTAAAAGGCAGACAACATACAGAATGCTGCTGCAAGGCACTCTGTGCTCCAGTTTGAAAATCCAATGTTTAATTAGAGAGAGAGAGACATTCAGTATGCTTAGTAATTGATTTTAAAAAGATGTTTTGTGTCTTTCACATTTTTCTGCATCTCAGCTCAAACAGCTCTTTATCTTCTAAAGATTACAATTACATCATGGATGAATCTGGCTTCCACATCAACACAGACATTTTCTGGAAGGCATCGGTACTGCTGCTTACGTTCAAAATCCTATGAAACTGCCAAGTACAGCTAATAATACCTATTCAGATTAAGAATTATGCATTAAAGCATCTGTCAGACAAAAAGGGGGAAGATCTTTCAAGGATCTTTTATTGTCAGCTTTGCAGTATACGGACAAAGCCTGTAAAACATCATTTTGTCTGTATACTGCAAATTTTCACAGCAGATGAAATTTTGTGAGCAGACTGAAAACCTCTATAGGTGCTCACACAGAACATACTTTAGTGTACATTTTTATGGTTTTTGAATGGTTAGAATGTATTTTCTGCATCTTGTTTTGTGGTTTTGATGACCAGATGTGCAATATCTTATTTTGTTGTTTAACTGGAATTTTTATTCAAAGTTGAAATATTGGCTTCATATCTTTTTGCTGCCTCTAAGTCCTTTTCTTTTCTCTTCATCTCCATATCTTGGCTCTGTGGTCAAAAGAGATACAGTGAACATTTTGTGTACAATTCGAGTAAAACTGTATGATCCTTCAGAGAGATTTTAAGAATTAAACCTTCAACAATCGTAGGGGCAATGGAAATAAAAATATTCCACACTAATAAAATTAATCTATTTTGAAAATGTTGCATCCTTTTTCCACCAAAACCCTTCAGTGCACATGTTTAAGAACAATGTAGTACTCGCATGAAGCAACCAGGCACGGCAGCTATTACAGATACTTAATGTGCACTCAATTAGAGAGAGAGAGAGATTGTCCACATACACGTTCTCTCTTGCTTTCTCCAGTGCTAGAAGCCAAAACCCACTTCATGAAATCTCCTCACTTAAAAAGCAGGGACATATTTTGTTGTCATGTCAGAACATTTTAGACGATCAGAAATAATGTGTTAATTATACAGAGAAAATTACACGTCCACATGTAAAACTACTAACAATTCTTTCAGATTATTCAACGTTGCTTAGGATCTTACAGTCTCTGGTGAGGTTTTAAGAGGTTTCAAGAGATACATTTTCTCAACAAGGAGACACAGTTTTGATAAAAAACTGAATTACAAATATTTCTACAACAGATTTACCTGTTTGTGAAAGCACCAGATACAAAGCAATACGATGTTAATAAATAATCGTTTTGTATACAATTTGGTTAGAAATGCAAAAAGCATTATTATACTGATATCCCTGTTTTCTTTTAATTCCAGATCAATTCCAACAAGTAATTCCACAATAATTCTGTTTTTCAGTTTATATGCAGCATCTAAGTAACACAGTTTTTAGTTTTGGTCCAATGTTTTTCATTTGTGTCCAGAAGAATTTCACACCCAGCGGCTCAGGTACTCTTCAAAGAAAAGGTGCTGAAAATGATGTTAGCTCTTTGTAGGACAAAACGCTCTGGACAAATTTTCTTTGAAATGCTCTATCCCATTTTTAGACTGGAGATTTGGTAAAATATATCTTTTGCATTGAGAACTTCTCTCTGGTATTTCTATGCAAACCTCAAAAAAAAAAACCCAAATATTTAAAGGAAAAAAACAACCAAAACTGTTAGTCCCAAGGACTAAACAATAATGCTGAGATTGATTTCATTTACACTTTCTCATCTAAAAACAATTACCCGTCAGACATACTACTTTTATTGTAAATGAAGACAAGAAGGCACCTCAAAATGGAGATCCATCTTAACAAAGATAAATAAAACTGGCAATTTATCATTTGAGAATTATTTGAATTATTTGTCATTCTATTTGTCACTGAAGTGTCAAAACACAGTTGTCCAAAATACTGATTAAGGCTGGAAATAAAAGCCAAAATATGGTACTATTCTGTAAGTAGAACATTGCAAAACTGTATTATAAAGTTAAATGTAACTAGAAGATACATAATTACATCTGAAAGAGACAAAAAGTAAAATAGATTACAAATCCCACTCTAAGTTTCTTGTTGAATTCATGACACGGAAGGTACATCACCCTGAAAGAATGGTAGGAAGAATGAATTTTGTCCTCCATTCAGCAATGACAATGTGAGAACACAATAATGCATGTCGCAAAAGTTCTGTTACCAATTTAAACTTGTTCTGAAGTTTGAATACACTCCAAGAGTTTGTTTACTTAAGAAAAAAAAATAATCATCAATAATGAAAACAATCAAAAACCCTAAGTAGAATTTCAGTGAAATACTATTTGCAAAGACATAGACCAAAAAAAAAAAAAAAAAAGGTCATTCCTTCATCCCCTTCCAGAAAAAAAGTGGAACAATAAATATTTCTTGAGAGCAAACTAAAATGATACTGGAAGACTACTTCTACTGCTATTACTATTGATATTCAGAGTAGAATGATAAATTAAAATGGTCAAACGTTATCTTTCAAAAGAAGAAAATTACCTACAAGAAGATTCAGAAGTGGGAATCAGCACAAAGTTTAAATGCGTTTACATCTCTATGGAAATTACTGTAGTGTAATGATGAAAATCAAGCTGGATTAAATGGCCTCTTGCCCACACTTAGGTGTAAGTACCTAAATAGGTATTCATATTTAGATATAAAAACCTACATATTCACTTCCAGTGACAAACGTGAAAGCAGCAGAATACAGTCAGGTATTTTAAGAGTCATTTTAAGAATTCCATGTAAGCAGGAACTCAAGTGTATATCCATTGTACATTGGTTCCTGTATGACTCTGCCACCACGGTAGGACACATATGCTGATCTTTTAGGTTCTGGAGAGTTGAAATAAATGTTTCTTTCAGTTTGTCTCACAGAACCAATAGAAGAAGTAGTTCCATCATCCCTTCTACGATAATTTTGTTGGTAATTTGGTTTAACTTTTGAGTATGAAGTGGGAGTTCCTAAAATTGGAAAAACAAATGTATAAAGTAATGTTGTGATATCACTCAAAGAAGACAAAATTTAAAAGAATGTTCTGTACAGACAGTCCACTCAAAATAGAGATTGTCCATATGCGACACATAGAACGGAACAAGGTAGTGCTAAATCATCTAATAGTTTAGTTTTTAGGAATGAGTAAGCCAACTGTTTTATAAAAATACCTTTGCCTGTTCCTGCATTAGGTGAGTTTCTTTGCTCCTCAGAAATACAGTTATTCTTCTTTACCCCCTTGAAGTGGTATTTCCTCACACATTCAGCGCTGTCTGTTGCTGAAGGATTTAATTGCACAGATTTACCTTTCAAAAAGCACACATTTTCTTATCAAGAAATGCTATGATGAATTGAAAAACTCATCTTCCACTTCATACACAGGTCTCCTTAGGTAAGGAACACTATCTTCCTCTTTAAATATTTTGAAAGAATCATCTCACAAAATGAAAAAAAAGTTGCTACATTTCCATTAGCACAGCTCAAGGTCTCAAAATCTTGAGGACAAACTCAAAATTTAACAATAACAGTCCAACAGTACTTTGAACAAGTTTGAAACAAACAATTACTTTGATTCTGTCTCTGAACGTTTCCCATTAGGAATCAGAAAAACTTCAATAATACTGTAAGAAATAGAATCTCACTGAAAAGCAAAGAATCACAGAACTGTATGCCCCCTGCCAAAGCAGCTCCCTAGCCCAGGTTGCACAGGTAGGCGTCCAGGCGGGTCTGCAACGTCTCCAGAGAAGGAGACTCCACCACCTCTCTGTGCAGCTGTGCCACTGCTCCGGCACTGCACTGGGAAGAAGTTCCCACACACATTTGTGCTGAACTTCCTGCGCTTCAGTTTGTGGCCATTTTCCCTTGGTTCTATCACCATGCACCGCACAGAGTCCAGCCTCGTCCTTTTGCCTCCCACTCCTTAGGTATTTATGGACATGGATTAAATTCCCTCTGCATCTCCTTTTCTCAAGGCTGAACAGACCCTGGTCTCTCAGCCTTTCCTCATAAGAGAGGTGTTCCATGCCCATTAATATCTTTGTAGCCCTCCACTGAAGTCTTTCAAGGAGATCCCTGTCTATTTTGTACCGAAGAGCCCAGAACTGGACACAGGAGTCCAGGTGAGGCCTCACCAGGGAAGAGTAGAGGGGGAGGATCAAGGCCCCTTGACCTGCTGGCCATGCTCTTTTTAATGCAGCCCAGGATCCCATTGGCCTTCTTGGCCACCAGCGCACACTGCTGCCTCAGGGCCAGCCTATCATCATCAGGAACCCCAAGTTCATAGGTTCATAGCTTTATAGGTTGGAAAGGACCTACAAGATCATCTAGTCCAACCATCCTCCTAACACCATCCCTACACACTGAACTGCTAAATCAAATCCCTTAGCACCTCATCTCAACGGTTCTTGAACAGTGCTAGAAATGGTGCCTCAACCACCTCCCTAGGCAGGCCATTCCAGTGCCTGACCACTCTTTCAGAGAAAAATTGTTTCCTCAAATCTAATATAAATCTTCCCCGGCACAACTTGTGGCCATTCCCTCTCGTCCTGTCATTATTTATCAGGGAGAAGAAGTCCCTATTCACAGAGTAGCTCTCCAGCAGGTCATCCTCAAACCTTAAATAAGTACCTTTTTCGTTTGAATGCTTTGATGCAGTTGGTGTTTTTTCAAAATATACTGGCACACTTTCTTTCTCATTAAAATATTTGTTCCTCTGTGGTGCAAAATAATCACGTCCTAGAGAAAATGAAGAAAAGATGAAGGAAATCCTCAATTTTAAAGAACATTCTGAACAATAAAATGTGAACAATTTTATAATTACATTCTGAATGAAATTAATAAAAAAGAAAAAATATAATAAAACCAAATAGACAATTCATTAAGCAACCTCCACCCAAAAAAAAAATAATAATATGATAAACATTTAAAAGCTTTAAATACGCAGGGGTATGATTTAATTACAGAATTCCTTCTCGGCAGGCAGGGGGAGGTGATTGTCCCCATGTGTGCAGCTCTTGTGAGGACCCATCTGCAGTACTGCATCCAGGCCTGGGGACCCCAGTACATGACAAACACAGAGCACTTGGAATGAGACTAGAGGAGGGCCACTAAGATCACAGGAAGGCTGGAACAGCTCTACTATGAAGATGAGATGAGGGAATTGGGCTTGTTTAGCTTGTAGATGTATCAGGAAGCCAAAATTAATTACCTTTATTTTCATAGGATTTATCATCCGCTCTGTTAATACATTTCAATGGTACTTTCATTCCTGAAGTCTCTCTCTCTCTTTTCATATTATTGTCACCTGGAAAGGCAACAGAAGGAACACGTTAGCTCCCTGCATATAGCCACAATGAATGAAAATGTCATTCTCTTCCCTCCACATCGATGAATTAGAAATTAGCTCCAAGCAATTTCCTTGACCTGCTTGCTTTATATTCTTCTTTCTCTATTATTTTGTTTTGAAATATATCCATACGTGTAAACCAGTGAAGCATACTGCATAAGCTCTCTTGACCAGATTTAAGAATAACTGTGTTTGTTATAAAATGAGACTGCCAACTGAATGTCAGTCAGTTTAATTAATCAGACTGAACAAATCATTTGAGCTGAAGATACACAAGTGTCTTTGGTAGACAAACCTTCAGTAATGATGGTGAAAAGCATCAATTCCTGTTCAGAAATCTGTTTCCCATAAAAAGAAGTAACTCCTAAATTTGCAAAGAATAAGTCACCCATAACATTAGATAATCTCACAGAATGAAAATACTTGGAGCTGTAGAGACCAACTAGATGATCTTTGAGGTCCTTTTCAACCCAAGCCACTCTATGGTTCTGTGATAATATGAAAGAGACCTGTATGCTGTTTCATACCCATCTGAAGCTAGAAGATGCACAGCACTTTGCTGACAGCTAGACCAAGCATCCCTAGCACGGTCATGAATTATTTTGCATTGACAAACGAAGGGGAGAAAAAGGAATAATACTGAAATTCTTATTATTCTTACCAGTATTTTATATTTCTGAAGGAAAAAATGCAAATACTGATAAGCAAACAAACACAGGTTGGTCTGAAAGTAATGCCTCCAGTAGGCATTCCCCTACTTATATTTTTAACGGCACAAGCCATTTCTCTGACCAAAATAAGCAGGAAAAAGTCCAATGTAATGACCATAAAGGTTTCTTATATTTACTAAAATCTTCAAACATGCTGAATAATAACTGATATTTTCAATCCCTACAATTGATGGTGTAGTATGAAAAGGAGTGTACAAAATGTGTAACAAAAAAACTAGGTATTTCATATATTAATTTATAATTAAAGGGTGGAGTTTGTACCAGGCATATTGACTTCATTACAACACAGTGTTCAGCAATGAGAAGCCAATATTAATTACCTTTATTTTCATAGGATTTATCATCCGCTCTGTTAATACATTTCAATGGTACTTTCATTCCTGAAGTCTCTCTCTCCCTTTTCATATTATTTTCACCTGGAAAGGCAACAGAAGGAACACGTTAGCTCCCTGCATATAGCCACAATGAATGAAAATGTCATTCTCTTCCTTCCACATCTGTAAATTAGTAATTAGCTCAAACCAATTTCCTTTATAGTTTCATATGTTCAAAGGTACATTAGGTTGGAAAGGACCTACAAGATCATCTAGTCCAACCATCCTCCTAACACCATCCCTACCCACTGAACTGCTAAATCAAATCCCTTAGCACCTTATCTAAACTCTTCTTGAACAGCGCTAGGGATGGTGCCTCAACCACCTCCCTAGGCAGGCCATTCCAGTGCCTGACCACCCTTTCAGAGAAAAAATGTTTCCTCAAATCTAATCTAAATCTTCCTTGGCACAAATTGTGGCCATTCCCTCTCGTCCTGTCATTATTTATCAGATAGAAGTCCCTATTCACAGAGCACCTCTCCAGCAGGTCATCCCCAAACCTTAAATAAGTATATTTTTCGTTTGAATATTTGGATGTAGTTGGTGCTTTTTCAAAATATACTGGCTCACTTTGTTTCCCATTAAAATATTTGTTCCTCTGTGGTGCAAAATAACCACCTCCTAGAGAACATGAAGAAAAGATGAAGGAAATTCTCAATTTTAAAGAACATTCTGAACAATAAAATGTGAACCATTTTATAATTACATTCTGAGTGAAATCAATAAAAAAAAATATAATAAAACCAAATAGACAATTCATTAAGAAAATTCCACCCAAAAAAAAAAATAAGATAAACATTTAAAAGCTTTAAATACGCAGGGGTATGATTTAATTACAGAATTCCTTCTCGGCAGGCAGGGGGAGGTGATTGTCCCCATGTGTGCAGCTCTTGTGAGGACCCATCTGCAGTACTGCATCCAGGCCTGGGGACCCCAGTACATGACAAACACAGAGCTCTTGGAATGAGACTAGAGGAGGGCCACTAAGATCACAGGAAGGCTGGAACAGCTCTACTATGAAGATGAGATGAGGGAATTGGGCTCTTTTTGCTTGTAGATGTATCAGGAAGCCAATATGAATTACCTTTATTTTCACAGGATTTGTCATCTGTTCTGCTAAATTGCTTCACTGATACTTCCATTCCTGAAGTCTCTCTCTCTCTTTTCATATTACTGTCACCTGGAAAGGCAACAGAAGGAACACGTTAGCTCCCTGCATATAGCCACAATGAATGAAAATGTCATTCTCTTCCCTCCACATCTATGAATTAGTAATTAGCTCCAAGCAATTTCCTTGACCTGCTTGCTTTATATTCTTCTTTCTCTGTTATTAGTCATTTCAACTGTGCATTGTGAAACTTAAGCACTCATGTATAACATCTGAATTTTCTAAGGAAGTGCCATGACACTCACATTAAAGAAGACATGGTATATACTGACTACAAAAATAAAAATACCTACCTGTCCCTGAATCTTGCTCAGCGGTGTCCATTGCTAATTTCTCACTTCCCAAACCTGGAGATGGAGGAGCAATTTCTCCTGACTGGAGAACCTGAGGGTTCTGAACCCTATAATATTCTCCTAAACATACAGCAAAAAGTGAAAAAAAAAACCTCAAACACCTTTACTATACTGGCAATGGTGCTGTTCATAAAAGGGTCACCCATGTCATACTCACCAGATTTATAGCACACTTCCTTCATTGCTCTTTCTTCTTCAATGTCTGCAGCAGTCTTTTCCGGTGTAACAGAAATAGCTGTAGGAAACATTTTATAAAGATTACTAGATGTCTTGTCATGCCATACCAAGACCATTAATGTTTCTTAACTATCAAATAACACGATGAATTTCATTTTTGCCATGACTATTTGTTAACATTAGGTTTTTTCCCAGTGCAATGGAATTTCAGCTACAGCAGCTCTTAAAGTAACTGCTGATTTAGAGCGATTTAAAAAAATATTTTCAGTATTCATCTGTAAAATATTATATATATTCTCAAAAGGAAATCTCAGTGAACATGTCATCCATGTTTTCTTGTCACAAAGCCTCTACCCAATGATGTTAACCTGCTATGTCTGCTGTCACAGGTGATGAAGTGAGTGCTCCTTATCTGTCACAGTTAAGACTAGTAAGACTAACCTCGAAGTGAGACACGTTCAATTGCTTAATTACAGGTGTGTTGTTTTTTGGTTTCTAAAATATGTGTTTTGAAATATATCCATACGTGTAAACCAGTGAAGCATACTGCATAAGCTCTCTTGACCAGATTTAAGAATAACTGTGTTTGTTATAAAATGAGACTGCCAACTGAATGTCAGTCAGTTTAATTAATCAGACTGAACAAATCATTTGAGCTGAAGACACACAAGTGTCTTTGGTAGACAAACCTTCAGTAATGATGGTGAAAAGCATCAATTCCTGTTCAGAAATCTGTTTCCCATACAAAGAAGTAACTCCTAAATTTGCAAAGAATAAGTCACCCATAACATTAGATAATCTCACAGAATGAAAATACTTGGAGCTGTAGAGACCAACTAGATGATCTTTGAGGTCCTTTTCAACCCAAGCCACTCTATGGTTCTGTGATAATATGAAAGAGACCTGTATGCTGTTTCATACCCATCTGAAGCTAGAAGATGCACAGCACTTTGCTGACAGCTAGACCAAGCATCCCTAGCATGGTCATGAATTATTTTGCATTGACAAACAAAGGGGAGAAAAAGGAATAATACTGAAATTCTTATTATTCTTACCAGTATTTTATATTTCTGAAGGAAAAAAAAGCAAATGCTGTTAAGCAAACAAACATAGATTGGTCTGAAAGTAATGCCTCCTGTAGGCATTCCTCCACTAATTTTTTTTAACTTCACAAGCCATTTCTCTGACCAAAATAAGCAGGAAAAAGTCCAATGTAATGACCATAAAGGTTTTTTATATTTACTAAAATCGTCAAACATGCTGAATAATAAGTGATATTTTCAATCCCTACAATTGATGGTGTAGTATGAAAAGGAGTGTACAAAATGTGTAACAAAAAAACCTAGGTATTTCAGATATTAATTTATATTTAAAGGGTGGAGTTTGTACCAGGCATATTGACTTTAGGCAGTTTTCTTTACAACACAATGTTCAGCATTGAGAAGCCAATATGAATTACCTTTATTTTCACAGGATTTGTCATCTGTTCTGCTAAATTGCTTCACTGATACTTCCATTCCTGAAGTCTCTCTCTCTCTTTTCATATTACTGTCACCTGGAAAGGCAACAGAAGGAACACGTTAGCTCCCTGCATATAGCCACAATGAATGAAAATGTCATTCTCTTCCCTCCACATCTATGAATTAGTAATTAGCTCCAAGCAATTTCCTTGACCTGCTTGCTTTATATTCTTCTTTCTCTGTTATTAGTCATTTCAACTGTGCATTGTGAAACTTAAGCACTCATGTATAACATCTGAATTTTCTAAGGAAGTGCCATGACACTCACATTAAAGAAGACATGGTATATACTGACTACAAAAATAAAAATACCTACCTGTCCCTGAATCTTGCTCAACGGTGTCCATTGCTAATTTCTCACTTCCCAAACCTGGAGGTGGAGGAGCAATTTCTCCTGACTGGAGAACCTGAGGGTTCTGAATCCTATAATATTCTCCTAAACAAACAGCAAAAAGTGAAAAAAAAAACCTCAAACACCTTTACTATACTGGCAATGGTGCTGTTCATAAAAGGGTCACCCATGTCATACTTACCAGATTTATAGCACACTTCCATTATTGCTCTTTCTTCTTCAATGTCTTCAGCAGTCTTTTCCCGTGTAACAGAAATAGCTGTAGGAAACATTTTATAAAGATTACTAGATGTCTTGTCATGCCATACCAAGACCATTAATGTTTCTTAACTATCAAATAACACGATGAATTTCATTTTTGCCATGACTATTTGTTAACATTAGGTTTTTTCCCAGTGCAATGGAATTTCAGCTACAGCAGCTCTTAAAATAACTGCTGATTTAGAGTGATTTAAAAAAATATTTTCAGTATTCATCTGTAAATTATTATATATATTCTCAAAAGGAAATCTCAGTGAACATGTCATCCATGTTTTCTTGTCACAAAGCCTCTTCCCAATGTTGTTAACTTGCAGTGCCTGCAACTCTTAAGTAACACTCTTTTGTGAGTGCTCCTTATCTGTTCCAGTTAAGATTAGTAAGACTAATCTCTAAGTGAGACACGTTCCATTGCTTAACTACAGGTGTGCTGGTTGTTGATTTTTGTTTTCTTTTTCACATTTTTTTTTTCATATATATATGTGTTAGTAAACCAGTGAAGCATATTGCATGCATTTTCTTTAGCAAGTCCTCAGTCAACACATAGTATTAAATATTAATTGTTAAGATGATTAAGATTGGTGAGAACAGGAAGATAATAAAAATGTCATTCTACATGAGAAAATGCCAAATGCTTGTTATATGATAGTATTTGACAGTCATCTGAATATTTTAAACTCTATTTGATGAAAAATGGAATATGGGAATTACGCCAGCATCAAAATACAAAACTAGATGCTTTGCAGGAGTTAGAAACTATGGTTTACTCATGCGTCTGCTGTCTAACAGCTTTGCTGGGAAACAGTTTCAAAAACTTGACAACAGCTCTTTCCTAAAAATGTTAACAGTCATGGGAATACATCAGTTGTGAACCACATTGCATCAGGTGAAAAACCTTTATTCTAGTTCCTTCTAAGAGGAAATGGAAAACTTATTTACTATTACTATTGTCTTCGTCCTCCTCTTCATCCTCGTCTTCATCGTCTTCATTGCTGAGGTCTACAATCACTGGAGGGTGAATTGGTATTAAAATATTCCCCTGAATTTTGTAGAGTTCTTGACTATTGGCTGAAATCAGAATCCCTTCTTGGCCTTGCTGTTGAACTACAGTATCTGCAGAAAAGAACCAGAGACCGATTTTTTTTCAAGAGGGAACTGCAATCTGAAGTTCAGGTTCAGACCAACAGGTAAACTTTCAAAGTAATTATCATACATAAACTGTCTGCAAATAGATGAACTGAGCCTTATTTCAAGTATCTTCTAGAGAGGCAGGCAAATGAACACACTCCAAACACATGAAGAAATAGAATGCATGTGTAGTAGCCCCTCTGATGGGAAAGACAACACACTGCTGACTATAGCCTGCAGAAAAGAGAAGCTTCTATACTGTTCAAAAAAGGCTGTATATCTCTTCCTGCTAGTAGACAGACAAACTAAGTAACTTTCTTTCTTCCAATCTCTTTGTAGGTAGTTTACAACACAGGGAAATAAGGGATTAATAACATCTTGGCTGAAGTGCATTGCTTCCAGGACTCTGCTTGTGGAAATAGAGTAAGCATGCTGAGTAGCAGGCAGGCCTGGGTTGCTCCACAGGGCATCAGTTTGGAAGAATTTAGCACTGTTAAGCACTAAGCCAAATCAAACTTCAACACGAGTTTTAAGCCTGGAAATAAATAAATAATTACAGCATGTGCAATGTTATGGTGAGCACCCAGACTGTGGAGTTACAGGCATGCCAGTAAAATGAAACAGTTTGGGGCCGTTTCCTAGTTCTGAGTTTCGGGCATTACTCCTAGAAAGAATGTCTGTTGGGCATCTTCCCTAGTTCACACCATAACCAAAAGTGTAATTGAGTTTACAGCAGCTCTGTCTGGCAGAGGCTGAGCATTAGAGTATGAGTGTGGGGCACCACCTGAAGGGTGGGCCCTGTGGTACCGAGCTGTGTTGGGGCAGCGCTTGGAAGGCCACGTGGGATCAGTTCAGGAAGGATGGCATCTCACCAGAGTGACACCACGCTGGGCAAAGAGTGACCACAAGGGAACAGCAGAGATGAATCGTTAAGGACTGACTGCAGTCACCCCATTCCCCTCAATGCATTCCCCCCATTCCCTCCCTAGGGGAGGAGGTAGGAGTGGATTAGGGGAAGGTGGTTTTAGTTTGCTTTTAGTTTCTCACTTCTCCAGTCTGTTAGTAGCTGGCAATAAACTACATTAATCATTTCCTTGGAGAAAATGGACAATTTCAGATACTTTTTAGAAAACGGGAATAAAAAAAGTCCCTGAGTGATGCTTTCGAGTGAGGCCAGAAAAGACCCTATCAGTTCAGAAGCTAAGAGATTAATGATTTCCTATGAAACAAAATCTTCAGACTAAATCTGACTCGTATGTTCTAAGCCGGGACAAAATATTTACATAGATAAATGCCTTCCTACTCCAATAATATAGCACAGATGAAAAGCTAATATAAAGTTTGTGCTCCGTGGATCTCAGAAATCTAAAGTGGCATCTACTAATTCATCTTATATATAACTAGCAACTATGAAGACTTGCAACACTGCACGTACATGTATAAATTAACATAGCAACCCACCCACTGATCAGTACAACTCCTTGGTTCACTCTGAACTTGATGTGATAGCTGGTCACTCCTGATTCATTTGCAGCGGTGCACTTTTTTGATGTTAACGTGCACTATGCAAGCAGTGGAAGTTTAAGGATATGTTTCAGTGTTTAGTTACTTAGTGGACAAATGGTTGAGAAAACACTTCTACTTACTGACAGTAGGCGGCAGAAACAGTCTGTTTATACGACGAGGTTTGCTATGCTGGAAGCTGCAATTGATCCTCACACAGCCTAACGGCTTTGTTTCCCAGAAACACAAGGTGTTGCTGTACTTTTGCTGGGAGACAAAACATTTTCAGACATGGTTACAGTGTACTGTGATGAACGGAGGACTAACACTTTGCAGGACCACACAGTGCTCTGTCAGAATGTTTAAAGGTAACTACACCTACGTAAGGGAGATACATTCTCCACTGCAGACATTTTACAGATGTTGGGAAGAAAAAAATCTTTCTTTTTTACACAGTATTCATTTAATTTATGTGTGCCTGGGTTTCCTCTTCTACAGAATAAGTTTACCAGACCCATCTCAAACAAAATTTGCTGAAGATGCCTAAAAAACCCCCTGAAATCATACAAATTTAGGAACTTGTACAGACTTGTCAGACGTGGATTACAAAAGAAATTTGTTTCATTTCTCTTTCAAAACCACGTTGGCAGGAGGAAGTCACTTTTGATGTTAGAATTAAAATTGTGCTTGAAGAAACCCACTCCTTTCTACCTTTATGTGAACGCTTCCCTTGTCTCCATCACGTTCACAAGATATCAGAGCTCAGAAGTTTCTCGCAGTGACAGACTCTTCACTTGAAACACTAATGCACAGAATGATTCTGAGGTTGACAGACTAAATCCCCATACACAGCGTACAAGTGGCTGCTTTAAACTGTGAATGTCCTCCAATAAAACTCCTTGTCATTAATGTGAGAGACCATGCAGCAGCCAAGTATAAAAATGTGATGAAAAATATTTACAAATCACCAAAATTATGCAGGATTTGATGTTCAGAAACTACTACCATTACACTGCTTAGGCCACCTGCCAGCTGTTTTTTCACATGACACACAGAAGCTTAATGGGGAAAAACAAGTTGGTCATCCAATTATTGCTGCTTCACTTCTACATACAGTCCCAGTGCTGGGATAATACTGATCGAGATTTTTCCAGATTACATCTGTCCACAAAAGTGCACAACCAGCACATTTCCAGTGAAAGCCCCTTTCTTCACTCAAAATTCTCTCCCTTATTTTTCTTTAAGGAAAACAAAGTCACACTTGAAAAACGTCTGAATTCTCCCTGAAGTAAGTGGGAATGTTCCCATTGGTTCTGGAGAGACGAGTCTTACTCAGCTGGCATTAGGAGTCGAAGCCTGTCTCTGAAGCACCAATGCCTAAACCACCGATGCTCAAACAGATGCAATAACCAAGAACCAATCCACCCCTGGATTTTTACCAACTACAACAGAAACATTTCTTGGAAGTTCTGAATGGCTTCCTTTTCTGGAACAGGTCTTGAAGAAACTCAGGTAGTCAGTGTAAGCAGAACTTGTAAACACGGTCTATTAATTCAGATTTACTATAACTTTGACAGAATAAGAGAGATGAATTATGAGGGATTTTTAATGTCTGTGCTCCCTGAGTATCTGAGCCTTAGCCCCAGGAGAAATTAGGACAATTAGCTCCTCTCACTTCAGAAAATTAAATCATTGATTTATGTATGCCATGATAGACGCATACCAACTTCTAACGTTCGATAATAAATCTCCCTCTAACTATGCACGTATCATCAAGGATGCTGACCACTCTAGAATCTATAGCATTTACCTGTGCATGTGGAGGAGAATAACTGTGGTCATTCCCATCTTGATCCATTGTCACTTATTTTGTACTTATTCTACTCCTTTTATTCCAGCAGAGCACACATTAAAAGAAACCAGTGTACAAGCAAATCTTAAATTTGTCCCAAAACCAGTAGTTTTCTTTACAAGAAGGTGTTTTCAGAACTTCAGGTCTGCATCTGTTTTGGAACAAATCTCCAACTGATGGCCTAGCTAAAGCTCAGTACAGCTGAGCTGAGGAGGTGGCCTGCCTGCTAAAGGCCAAAGTTGGTTTCTGGGGTAAACAGAATGTTACCTGGCAGTTATAGGTCCACTGCTCCTGCAGACATTGTGACATCATCAGGTGACATCATCTAACCTTCCACGCTTGAACATAGTCCCTATTTCTCACTGTAGAAGTTAGGGTCTTCTAACCAAACCTCTGATACAAAACGGATGCCTGCATTTTTAAGCAAAGTTCTTGTACTCATTGTGTTTCATTGTGTTTCATTGTTTCAGTAAGCATTGGTAATTGCCAGGCAATACAAATCGATGTTATCAGGGATCAACTTAATGATCCAGTATGGTTAACGGGAAAACTTTGGGGCGCCAGGTTATGGGAATCTGGAAAAGACCGGGGAGGATACTTCCTCATAAAAAAGGAACCAGTCTCACATGACCCAGTACCTATAGGACCCAATCCAGTTGCTAACGTTGAAAGTCAGACAAGCACAACAAAGCGTCCTAATAATATAACCCCAGGAGTAAAAGAGACCCAGAGTGAAAACGAATCCACTAATTGGCCAGATGATCAGTCCACTCAAGAATATAACGCACTATGGAAAATAATGCAGGCCACATTTAAAGTCCTAAATGAGACTCACCTAAATCTAACTGAGGGATGCTGGTTATGCTATATAGCGAGACCGCCCTTTTATGAAGCCGTAGGATCCCCTGCTAAGCCAGGATGAAGTAATGGAACAAACCCCAGGGAATGTGTTTGGAGAAAGGGAAAAGAAAACACTCCTGGATTATCAATGGCGCAGGTGAAAGGCAAAGGAATGTGTGTAGGAAGTATACCCGAAAAAAGAAAACACCTCTGCCAAGTAAAGGTGTCCATCTCAGACCCGAAAAAGCCAGCCAAATGGCTCATTCCTACAGTTAACACAAGATGAATTTGTAATAACCTGGGAGTTACTCCATGCCTGTCGATTGATAATTTTAACGAGACATCAGAATATTGCATACAAGTTTTAATTCTTCCCCGAATATCATATCATCCTAAGGATTATGTATATGAGCATCAGATTACCCTGGAATACCATCTAATAAAAAGAGAACCATTCACCGCACTGACAATAGCGGTGCTATTAGGTGTTGGGGAAGCAGGGATGGGAACTGGGGTAGCGTCTCTAGTAACCCAACAACAGGGATTCAAGGACTTGAGACACACAGTAGATGATCTAAGCCGAATTGAGAAGGCAATAGATGGATTAGTGAAATCAGTCAGGTCCTTATCAGAGGTAGTACTCCAAAATCGTAGAGGACTGGATCTTCAGTTCTTACAACAAGGAGGACTGTGTGTAGCTCTAAGGGAAGAGTGTTGCACTTATGCAGATCATACTGGGGTAGTAATTGACACCATGACAGAGTTACGAAAACAACTAGAACAGAGGAGAAGGGAACGAGAAGAGCAACAAAGTTGGTATGAATCTTGGTTCAATAGCTCCCCATGGATGACAACCCTTTTGTCCACTATAGTGGGTCCTTTAATACTACTGATCCTAGTGTTAACCTTTGGGCCTTGTATTTTCAATAAACTAATCTCTATAGTGAAAGGGAGATTGGAGGCTTTCCATTTGATGCTCTTGAGGGCCAAATATGAGCCCCTCCATGAAACAGGGACAAGGGATTATCTGGAGCTTAATGAAAGAGAGGTACAGGGATACCACGAACAAAAATAGTAATAAAAGAAAAAGGAGGGAATTGTGAGAAAGTAATCTTTTTGTTCGCGGTAAGAGGGAAGGAACCTGTAAATAAGTAACTGTAGTTTGTGATTTAGCATGTAACGTAGATGAACATTCCGCTTAAACAATCAAAAAGGCCGCAAAGGATAGACACTAATATAAGGAAGCTTAGCTTGCGAAAACACTTGCCACAAAGGATAGACACTACTATAAGAAAGCTTAGCTTGCGAAAACACAAAACTTGCGCAAAACCGCGAGCTAGCCTAAACACACTCAAGGACTAGTGATTATGCAATTAACCAATGAGATTTGTTCATATGAATAACATACCATAAAAGGAAAAACCACCAGAAAGGGTCAAGAGGAAGATATGGAGGAAGACTACTTACTTCAACCCATACGACCACCGGGAGGCAGAAGAAGACCCCCTAGCAACAACTGGATCATGCGCAGAGTACACCACAATGAGGAAGTAAAAAGGACACGTATACAAAAGATGGACTGTATAAAAGGATCGAGTATCGGTTCAACTGTTGCGACAGTTGGTGGAACGCAGAGTCCCCTGTCGCCCAGCGCTGCATTGCCTCTTTGCTCCTTGCTTAATTTGATTAATAAAATTCAATAGTTGAATTTTTGATTCCTAGTCCATTGAGTCTATTTATAACACAGCTGTGTTAAGCTTATCGCTACCCCTCCTAACAAAATACCAGTGAGGGGCTCTTCCCCTTCAAGGTTTGAAGATTTACATCAAAATCAACCCTTAAGTGTAATCCTCTCTATAAATCAGAGGTTGGAATGTGATGAATATGTATGAACTATACTTTTAAATAGGTATTCTTACTTTCTTTGCGTTGTGTCTTTGTTGGTGGAGCGAGACTTCCCGGCACACCCAGCGCTGCTTGCTTATTACTTTTCACCTTTTGATTATAATAAAATATTCTAAAAACTCAGATTGGACTCTGAGCGTTTATGACAAATTGGTGACCCCGACGTGATGCGACTGGACTCGAGCGGGACATCCTGACTCCCGGGGAGGCGCCCTACCTTTTTGGTAGCCTCGGGAGAAAAGGTTCTTGGGAAGGTTGGAAAGGTTCTCTGTCTTCGGGAGAAAAGTCCTTGCCCGACCTTTCGCATCACACGAACTTGGAAAAGCAATAAGCAAGGAAAAGAGCTCCCTTGGAAAAACTGCAGTAAATATCCGGTAATTCTTGTGCACGAAGATCCAACCGAGAACATCGGACTGTGAGTATCGCTTGGTTGGGAGGGCGAGTTCCGGGGTGGAGAGAATTAAGTTGAGGAAAGCCTCTCGAGAGGGTGGTTAGAAATTCCCAGGGACCCACAGAGAGGCCCAGAGGAAGGGAATAGATCACCTAGAATTAGGAGGGGAAATAGCTTAAAGAAGGAAACCCCGGAATAAGAATATGGGGCAGAGAAAGTCTAAGTCTGCTGACCCCAGGAGGGACCCACAGAAAGGCCCCAAGGATAAGGAAGGGAGCAAATTACTCGAAATGCCCCCAGACAGTCTGCTGGGGTTAATGATAAAATACTGGGGACATGGGGCAGAGAAAGTTGAAATCTGCTGACCCCAGGAGGGACCCACAGAGAGGCCCCAAGGATAAGAAAGGGAGCAAATTGCTTGAAATACCCCCAGACAGTCCGCTGGGGTTAATGGTAAAATACTGGGGAAATGGGCCATCCCAGAAAGGGAAAAACAAAACAAAAATTGATGGTCCATTATTGTGAATCTGTTGAAATTGTTGAAATGTCGGGTGGAAAACAAAGAAGACCTGATCGGGTGCATTGGCCAATGTTTGTGAGTCGTGAATGAGTGTGCTGGATACGTGAGACGCAGAATCGCTGCGGAGCGAGTGCGGAGTCCCGATCCGCGGTTCCGTCCTCCAGAGAGGGAAGCGGCCGGAGACGGACGAAGCGAGCGACAACAACTGTCATTGTTCTCTTTGTGTGTACACCACTTGTCTTTTGTCTATATGTATGTCATAGGTGTAAAGGATGGGAGTTTCTGTCTTTTAAATGAGGAGGGCAGACCAATAGAGGAAAGGTGTCCATAGCCCTAAATGGGACTTTAAGCTATAAGATCATAAGTTCATAAGTTCATAAGTTCATAAGTTCATAAGTTCATAAGTTCATAAGTTCATAAGGTTGGAAAGGACCTATAAGATCATCTAGTCCAACCATCCTCCTATCACTATCTCTACCCAACTACTAAATTAAGTCCTTTAGCACCTCATCTAAACGCTTCTTGAACAGCGCTAGGGATGGTGCCTCAACCACCTCCGTAGGCAGGCCATTCCAGTGCCTGACCACTCTTTCAGAAAAGAAATGCTTCCTGAGGTCTAATCTAAATCTTCCCTGGCGCAACTTGTGGCCATTCCCTCTCGTCCTGTCATTACTTATCAGGGAGAAGAAGCCTACCCCCTCCTCACCACAACCCCCCTTCAGGAAGTGGTAGAGTGCAATCAACTAACATTGTTTCTTAGGCGAGAAGGGAAACGGGATAAGGTAGCATATAGAAGTGCAATTGTTAACGGTATACGAAAGTGTAATTGAGGGTATGGATTGTGGGCAAAAGGGTTAAGGAGACCCTGATACTCCAGTGGGCAGGCAATAACCCATTTTGTGGCCAGGTCTTGGACGGACATTAGAAAGAAATTGGAAAAGTTAGAAGACTGGCAGGAAACAGGGACTAGATGAATTACTGAGAGAAGCACAGAAAGTATACGTAAGGTGGGATGAGGAGAAACAAAAAGCAAAGGCCCGAATATTTGTCGCGGCTGTGAGAGGTGAAAAAAGGAGGAAATTCCTAAGAAAAGAGAAAACCTTAGGAATACTAAGAGCATTGGAAAGCCTCTGCAAAAGGGATCCGAACGAGGAATAGAATGTTATTATTGTGGGAAGAAAGGACACTGAATCGAAATTTAAAATAAATAAATGAGTAGATAAACACAACAGGATGGATGCATTTAAAGAATAGGGGTGTTGGGGCTATATACATCCGGGGGACGAGACCAACTAAAGAGCCCATTGTCAAAGAGATAGGAATGTTTGTCCAGAGTGAATAAGCTTAGCATGCAAAAGCTTGTGCAAACCTACCTTGCTGAAAGCTTGTGCAAACCGGGAACTCGCTCAAACGTGGTTAAGGGTTAGTGACTGTGTAAGTAACTAATGAGATTTGCTCATATGAACAACGTACCATGAAAGGAAAAACCACCAGAAGGGGTCAAGAAGGAGATATGGAGAAAGACTACTTACTTCAACTCATGCGACCACCAGGATCATGCGCAGAGTACACCACAATGAGGAAGTAAAAAGGACACGTATACGAAAGATGGACTGTATAAAAGGATCGAGTATCGGTTCAAGTGTTGCGACAGTTGGTGGAACGCAGAGTCCCCTGTCTCCCAGCGCTGCATTGCCTTTTTGCTCTTTGCTCAATTTGATTAATAAAATTCAATAGTTGAATTTTTGATTCCTAGTCCGTTGAATCTATCTATAACAATTGGTGCCGTGACTCGGATAGGAGTAGTGGCCGTGTTCTGAGGGTTGAGGAGGTGCCCCGCCAGAACTGGTGGCCCCACTCTTGATTCCCTGCCTCACTCCTACCGACGATCCGAAATTTAAGAGCAAAAAGGCAATAAAGGACCGGTCGACCCCTTAAATTTTGTGCACAGAAGTCCGGACGAAGACGCGGGATGCGTAAGTGACTGCTGTTTTGGCAGGGGTTTTCCGTTCGGTCGGGGTCGGGTTTCCCGGAGTGCGACGAGTGGTGTGTGTGTGAGAGGGGGCCGGTAGCTCGGACTAACCCAAGCGAGTGTGGACCCTCTAGTAGTGCGGTTCTCATTGCCTGCGAAGGTGTGAGCCACGAACGAGGGGAAGTGAGTGGAACGCATACACACTGAGTGAAGGCACTCTGGAAGATGGGACAGGGAAAAAGCAAGGCCCCTGTAGCCATGAAACGTCCTCCAGTCCCAAAGGATTCTCCTCTAGCATTCATGTTAGAAATGTGGAGGTACTATCCCGGGACAGGAAATAAGAGTAAAACCAAGATGATCCATTATTGTGTAGAAGTGTGAGGAGATCAAAAGATTGGCCCTGCTGTTTGCTGGCCAAAATTTGGATCTAGTGAAGATTGGGTACAACAACGGTTAAATTTTTGGGTTAACTCTAAGACTCCCTTTAGTCAGGAAGAGAGCGAATATGCGGCTGTTTGGGTTACACACCCAGGGGGACCAGGAATCCCGATCTTCAAATTGTCTGAAGTAGATAAAAGGACTGAAAAACAGAAGCCTCGGAAAGAGGAGGATATCCCCATGGGACCTCCACCATATGTCCCACCACAGCCGATAGCTCCTCCTTCTCCACAGCCTGAAATAAACAATCAGGACAATTTAGATAATCAGGAAATGGACCCTAATTTGGGCCCTCAAACTAGGAGTCGGACACGTCAACAGAATCTATATCCATTACGAGAGGTACCCATGGGGGGTCCCAATCCACAAATGGGGTTCATCTCAGTACCTTTAAATTCGGGAGATGTTAGGGAATTTAAGAAAGAGATGGGTAAACTTTTGGAAGATCCATTAGGGGTTGCGGAAAGGGTAGACCAATTTCTAGGCCCCAGTACATATACGTGGGATGAGTTACAGTCCATCCTAGGCATCTTATTTACAACTGAAGAAAAACATATGATTAGGACTGCAGGAATGAGGGTTTGGGACGCCCAGCATGCCCAGGGACCCCAGGCAGATGTAAAATGGCCCTTACAAAGGCCACAATGGGACCACCAAGACCCAAATCATCGGATACATATGCAAGATTTACGGAGTATAGTTATCCAAGGAATTAGGGAAGCAGTCCCTAGAGGCCAGAATATCAATAAGGCATTCAATGAAAGACAGAAGAAAGAGGAATCCCCTAATGACTGGCTGGAGCGGTTACGAAAGAATTTACAAATGTACTCCGGGTTAGATACTGAAACCCCGTTAGGACAAGCTTTGTTGAAAACACAGTTTGTGGCCAAGGCCTGGGACGATATACGAAAGAAACTCGAAAAAATTGAGAATTGGCAGGACAGAGGAATGGATGAATTATTAAGGGAAGCTCAGAAGGTGTATGTTCGCAGGGACGATGAGAGCCAGAAGAGGCAAGTTAGGATGATGGTGGCCGCGGTTAGAGAGAGCCGGGAACTAGACAAGCAGGAAAGGCGAACATTACAAAAGCCTCCCTCTAATCAGGGGAAGAGCAAGGGAGCAAGAGAAAGAAAGGAAGAACGGACTTGTTTCTACTGTGGGAAGAAAGGCCACCTAAAGAAAAACTGTAGAAGTAGGATGCAAGATGAAAAGGTGTTTAAAGAAGATTAGGGAGGTCAGGGGCTTTACCTTTTGGGGACCCAGAAACACCGTGAGTCCTTGATAAAATTAAAGATAGGTCCCCAACAAGAAGAAATAGAATTTTTAGTGGACTCGGGGGCTGAGAGATCCACCATGCAACAACTACCTTCTGGATGTAAATTGTCCAGGGAAACAGCCCTAGTAGTAGGAGCTAAGGGAGAACCCTTTAAGGTAGAGGTCATTAAAAATGTAAAAATAGAAACAGAATCTAAACTAGGATTGGGAGATTTTCTAATTGTACCAGAAGCTGAATTCAATTTGTTAGGACGAGACTTAATTATAGAACTGGGGATAAGCTTGGAAGTAGAGAACAGGGAAATAAAGATTAAACTTTGCCCTTTAAGGGTGGAGGATGAAGAAAGGATTGACCCTGAAGTATGGTATACAATCGAAAGTGTAGGACGTCTGGAAATACCTCCTTTTTCAGTTAAACTTAAAGACCCTGAAATTCCTATAAAAATAAAACAGTACCCCATTTCATTGGAGGGAAGGAGAGGCCTAAAGCCAGAAATAGAGAGACTTATAAAGCAGGGGTTACTGGAACCTTGCATGTCCCCATTCAACACTCCCATATTGCCGGTAAGGAAACCTAATGGTACCTATCGTTTGGTACATGATTTACGGGAAATAAATAAGAGGACAATATCTCGCTTTCCTGTAGTTGCTAATCCTTACACCTTATTGAGTAAATTAGGCCCTGAAAACCTATGGTATAGTGTAATTGATTTGAAAGATGCGTTTTGGGCTTGCCCTCTAGATGAGTCTTGCCAAGATTATTTCGCCTTTGAATGGGAAGACCCGGACACAGGGAGAAAACAACAGCTGAGGTGGACAGTACTACCACAGGGCTTTACCGAATCCCCAAATCTGTTCGGGCAGGCCCTAGAACAGATTTTGCAAGAATATCAACCAGCTCCAGAAATCACCCTTATCCAGTATGTTGATGATCTGTTGATCGCGGGAAAAGAGGAGGAACAGGTTAGGGAAGAGAGCATTAAACTCCTTAATTTTCTAGGGTTAAAAGGTCTCAAAGTCTCAAAGACAAAGTTACAGTTTGTGGAAGAAGAAGTCAGGTACTTAGGCCACTATATTACTAAAGGGGAAAAGAAGGTAGATCCAGACAGAGTGGGGGGGATGTTGTCCCTGCCACCCCCCCAGAGTAAAAGACAAATAAGGCAAATTTTAGGGCTAGTAGGATATTGTAGGCAATGGACTGAGAATTATAGTAAGAAAGTAAAATTTTTATATCAAAAATTAACCCCCGAGGGACGGATAACTTGGGGTAAAGATGATGAAAGAAAGTGGCAGGCATTACAAGAAGATTTAGTCAATGCCCCGGTTTTAAGCCTCCCTGACCTTAAGAGACCTTTCTATTTGTTTGTCAACATAGACGACGGTACAGCATATGGAGTCTTGACTCAGGAGTGGGCTGGAAAGAAAAAGCCTATAGGGTACTTTTCAAAATTACTGGATCCAGTGAGCAGAGGATGGCCCACTTGTCTGCAGGCAATAGTAGGATGTGCCTTATTGGTAGAAGAGGCCAGAAAAATTACCTTTAACAGCGACATAAGGGTGTTGTCTCCCCATAATATCCAAAGTGTTTTACAACAGAAAGCTGAAAAGTGGATCTCAGATTCTTGATTGCTGAAATATGAGGGTATTTTACTAGAAGCACCAAAATTAACCTTAGAAACTACTAGTCTGCAAAATCCTGCACAATTTCTATATGGTGAACCCGAGGAATCGCAATTATTACACAATTGCCTTCAAACTATTGAGAACCAGACAAAAATTAGGCTGGACTTAGAGGAGGAAGAATTAGATGAGGGAGAAAGAATCTTTGTAGATGGGTCTTCTAGGGTGATTGACGGGAAGAGGAAATCAGGATATGCACTAATAGACGGAAAAACGTTAAGGGTACTAGAATCTGGACCGTTGAGCCCCTCTTGGTCAGCACAAGCTTGTGAGCTATATGCAGTCCTACAGGCCTTGAGAAGATTGGAGGGAAGATCAGGAACAGTATACACTGATTCTAAATATAGTTATGGAGTAATACATACTTTTGGAAAAATCTGGGAAGAAAGGGGACTAATTAACTCCCAGGGAAAGGACTTAGTACACCAGGAACTAATAAGGGAAGTTTTGCAAGCGTTAAGAGGACCGCTTAAAATAGCTGTAGTACATTTAAGGGGGCATCAAAAAGGAATTGACTATAAGACGCGGGGAAATAACATGGCAGACCAAGAGGCTAAACAAGCTGCATTAGTACTGACAAAAGATAAACCGCAACATACAGAATCGAGAATAGCACCTCCTGTGTTCACTCCTAAGGAAGAACAGAAACTTACTCAAATGGAAGTAACTAAGAGTGAGGAAGGGAAATGGTATCTGTCAGATGGAAGAGAAGTTCTACCAAAATCGATAGCCTTTAATATCTTAACTAACTTACATAAACAAACTCACTGGGGAAGCCAGGGTCTGGTAGACCACTTCGCCACCAAATATATGGCTATAGGTCTCCACGACTTAGCAAAGAAAATTACCCAAGGATGCCCTACATGCCTGAAGATCAATAGAGCTGTACAAAGACGGGTACCTATGGGAGGAAGACCCCTAGCAGTAAGACCATTTTCTCGAGTCCAAATTGACTTTACAGAACTTCCCAAAGTAGGACGCTACAAATATGTTTTAGTTATTATAGACCACCTCACTCATTTTATTGAGGCCTTCCCTACCTCTAGAGCGACTGCTCAAACTGTGGCGAAGATCCTTTTAGAGCAGATAATCCCTAGATACGGGGTCGCTGAGGTCATTGACTCTGATCAAGGTCCCCACTTTACATCTAAAATTATAAAGAACTTGACGGAAGCCTTGGGAATAAAGTGGGAAGAACACACTCCTTGGCATCCCCAAAGCTCGGGACGTGTGGAACGAATGAATGGAGAGCTGAAAAAGCAATTGGCGAAACTAACACTAGAAACTAAACTTTCATGGATAAAATGTATCCCTTTAGCATTGTTAAATATTAGGGCACAACCCAGGGCCGATATTGGAATATCTCCTTTCGAAATGTTATATGGAATGCCCTACGATGCAGGAGTTCCCATTGATCATCCAAATATCACAGATAAAACCATTAATACCTATATCAGTGAATTAATGAAATATAGACAGGAGTTGTGGGAAAGAGGTCAAATAACCCAAAGACCTCCTCTTGATATTAGACTACATCAGATTAAGCCAGGAGATTGGGTTCTTATAAAATCATGGAAAGAAGCCACTCTACAACCCCGTTGGGAGGGACCCTATTTAGTACTCTTAACCACTAATACGGCAGTTCGAACTGCAGAAAAAGGATGGACACACGCCAGCCGTATTAAAGGTCCAGTAGACAACAATGAGTGGGAAGTCACTAGCCCAGCGGGGGATCTGAAGATGAGGTTGTCCAGAAAATCGCGATAAAAAGAACTTAATTTGGGGAAATGTGTTTCACCACAGGGACTTCTGTGAACAACCGGAGAAAACCAATATAATCCCGTGCGTAAAGAAATCTCAACCTACCTGAAGAAGCCAAATGATTGGGGCATGGTTTGAACACCTACCCTTTGCTGTACAGTGTTTAATAGGGTTTGTGACAGCATTAATCTTGTCACTAATTGTATATTTCTTATGGAAAGTCGTTAAGTGTGGGAAAGGAATTTGTGTTTATGTATAGAGGAGAATGAGAATCATTTATTAAGACCTTGAAGAATGAACTGGTCAAATGCTCCAATAGAACATTAGGTGAGGTCAGCCTGCCAAGTCTGCCCTGAATACAACTGGTATACGGCTGTAAGGGTTGGCCGATTGTTGAGAAAGCTCCAAAAAACAAAACTCGTGAGACACTCTGTGGATAAGTGCCCAGTTTTACCCCCAGGGATTATAACAGACCATGATGGGGAAAAGTTCACCTTCGAGTGGATCTTCTGCTGCCGAGAAGATAAAAACCCCTGTAGCTGGCTGCAACCCAGTTGACAGGCGAGGCAGAGAAGGATCTCGGGTGGAGGTGAGGTACCTGACCCCGAAGACAATCATTTTTGTCTGTGCATCTATTTTACTCCCGGGGGTACGGGCTAATAATCCACACGAGCCCGTGATATGGGAATTATTCAACATGCAACAACCTGACCAACCCTTGAAAAGCTGTAGAAATCAAACCCATGTAAATTTTACTGTTTCTTTAAGGGAGTCAATTACGGGACACCGAGGAGATAGGGCAGATGATTGTATGGGATTTTACATTTGTCCCGCTTCAAATAGGGGGAGAAATTATTGTAATTTACCATATCACTACTACTGTGGTTATTGGGGATGTGAGACATGGGCATCCGACTGGTCCCCATCTATTAAGGACCCAGATATACAGATAGAATGGGTCCCTTCTGGCTGCACACGACCCGCCATAGGAACAGATGGACATGTTTGGGGACATTGTGAGGCTAATTGGCGTTATAATTGCATGGGGATTAATATAAAGGTCCAGAAGCCTACGAACGATAGTTGGTTAATTGGAAGAATGTGGGGAATCAGATTTTGGGAACCAGGCACAGACAGGGGTGGTATATTTAAAATAAAAAAGAGAAGTATGCCACATGATCCCCCATTGCCTATAGGCCCAAATATAGTTTTGGCACTGCCCTCTCCTGACAAAAGAACCCCGCCATCTGTTGCCCCCACACCGACAGTTACCCCAAACCGTACAGGTCAAATGTATAGGACACCACCACCTACCCTCAGCGATCCCCTATGGGGAATTATGCAAGCTGCATATGCCGCCCTGAATAAAACACAACCAAACTTAACTAACGAGTGCTGGTTGTGCTATAGTGTTCGACCACCTTATTACGAGGCAGTAGGAGAGCCAAGCAAAGCCATATGGAATAATGGAATGAATCCCGTTGAATGCCCATGGGGTAATAATCACACCCAGGGGTTGACAATCCAGCATGTAACCAGGAAAGGAACGTGTGTTGGAACCATACCAAAACAATATAAGAGTCTTTGTAATAGCACAATATCTAAAGATAGAATAATGAACAAGACAAATGCAAAATTTAAATGGCTAATCCCCACAGCAGGTGCAAAATGGGTATGCTCAGATGTCGGAATGACACCATGTATATCATTAGAGGTATTTGATAGATCTGAATTTTGTGTACAAGTAGTAATTATCCCACGATTAATGTATCACTCTGATGAAGAGGTTGTGTATCAACTTGAAGGGAGCCTCAGCAGACAGAAAAGAGAGCCTATAACAGCAATTACTTTAGCAACCCTCTTGATTGCCGGAGGTGTGGGTGCCGGAACTGGCATAGCCTCACTTGTCAAAAGTAACGAGGTACAAAGTTTACAACAAGCTGTGGATGCAGATCTAGACAGAATAGAACAATCAATTGATGAATTGGCAACTTCAGTCAAATCGTTATCAGAGGTGGTATTACAGAATCGAAGAGGATTAGACCTCCTATTCCTAAAGGAAGGGGGACTATGCGTAGCACTCCAAGAAGAATGTTGCTCATTTGTTGATCACACCGGGATAGTTAAGGACACCATGGCTGAACTTCGTAAGAGATTGGAACAACGGAAAAGGGATAGAGAAATTGGAAGGTCCTGGTATGAGGGTTGGTTTAACGTATCACCATGGCTTACCTCTTTGCTGTCTGCTCTGGCTGGACCCTTGATTACAATCATCCTGGGATTAATATTTGGACCATGCATAATTAAATGGTTATTGCAACTGGTAAAGAAGCGATTTGACACCGCAAAATTGTTAATCTTAACGCAAATAACTTCACAGAGAGAGATGGAGCAATTATAAATGGAGAAAGTGTGATATTCCGACCTATGAGCACAATCAGGGAAGGAGAATTGTAAGGACAAACATTCAACGGTAAAAGAAAAAGGGGGGAAATTGTCAAAGAGATAGGAATGTTTGTCCAGAGTGAATAAGCTTAGCATGCAAAAGCTTGTGCAAACCTACCTTGCTGAAAGCTTGTGCAAACCGGGAACTCGCTCAAACGTGGTTAAGGGTTAGTGACTGTGTAAGTAACTAATGAGATTTGTTCATATGAACAACGTACCATGAAAGGAAAAACCACCAGAAGGGGTCAAGAAGGAGATATGGAGAAAGACTACTTACTTCAACTCATGCGACCACCAGGATCATGCGCAGAGTACACCACAATGAGGAAGTAAAAAGGACACGTATACGAAAGATGGACTGTATAAAAGGATCGAGTATCGGTTCAAGTGTTGCGACAGTTGGTGGAACGCAGAGTCCCCTGTCGCCCAGCGCTGCATTGCCTTTTTGCTCTTTGCTCAATTTGATTAATAAAATTCAATAGTTGAATTTTTGATTCCTAGTCCGTTGAATCTATCTATAACACCATGATAAGGTTAAAAGTAGGTCCCCAGGTGGAAGAAATTATATTCTTAATAGATACAGGAGCTGAAAGGTCCACAATACAGAAACTACCTAAAGGGTGTATAGTGAGCAAGGATAAAAGCCTGGTAGTCAGGGCGAAACATGAACCCTTATGGGTCCCAATTGGAAAAAAGGAAAAAAAAAAATAATAAAAATGAAAATAAAAAGGTGTAACGATTGAAGCTGAAACAAAAACTTGTTTAGGGAATTTATTAGTGGTCCCCGAGGCAGAACATAACTTACTGGGGAGGGATTTAATAGTGGTATTAGGAATAAACCTTGCCATAAATGAAGGAGAGATAGTTTCAAGACTGTGTGTTCTCACGCAAAAAGATGAGGAAGAAATCAATCCCCAGCGGTGGCATCCGAAAGGAACCACAGGAAAACTGGGAATTCCACCCATAAGCGTTAAGCTTGGGGAAGTGAGGAACTGTGTAGCTCTCCAAGAAGTTTATTTACTGTAGCTTATGAAAGTGTTGTCTTTAGCTTTCGTCTTTTTGTGTGCTCCCCTCAGCAAGAGGGAGGAGTGATTGGAACAGTATTTACATTTGCTTAATAGCTGTGTTATGCCTTCCTGGATGGGGGGTGATGAGGTGTTAATTGAGCTTTTGAGTATGTCCTCTCCCTCAGTGTAGACCTTTTCTGAGTACAGAGAAATGAGCGACAGTGCAGTCACAATGAAAAGTGAAGAGGTATTATTCGACCTCTTAGAAAGGCGTGGTGCCAGACCCTCATTAACCGAGGTAGACTGGGCACGGCAGAACTGGCATAATTTGCAGTGTTTCAGACGGTATCCTGCAGAAAAACGGTCGTACCCGAGCCGGAAAAGGGAAGGTAATTATTTATGCAGTATTAGATTCGGCTCCGGTTGCAGCCATAGAATTCCGTGACCAGCAGTTGAAATCAGAAAGCCAAACTACAGGGTCACTTCAGGAATTGGTTAAAACTCTGCAGAAATAGATAGATGAACTCAAAGGACAATTAGAAAATGAAAAACATAATGCAGATCTCTTACTAGAGGCTCTGAAGGGAAATTGTATGGATACCAGTGATACTTTTATACATAGAGTACCAAAAGAAAGAAAAAAAAAAAAAAGGTATCCTCTAGAAGGACTGGAAGGAATAAAAGCAAGGCTAGAAAAATTAGAAGCCCCCCCAGCTCAATTGCATCCTTTAATAGAAACTGAGTTAATTGGGCAGATGAGGAGGCAAAAGGGGCAGGCTAATTAGAGGAAATAAGAACCCAAGATGACAAAAAGGTAACACCAAAAATCTATTCTCAAAAAGAAAGAGAGAGCTTTGAGAAATTAGGAGTAAAATGGATTGATAATAAGTGGATTTTGCCCGATGGCCGGGAATTATTACCCAAGAACTTTGCCCAAAGAATTGTGCAGCAAATGCAGCAGAGAACCCACTGGGGAAGTAGGGCATTGGCAGATTGTTTCTTAAAATTATATGGGTGCATAGGGATATTTGAAGTAGCAAAGCAAGAAACAAGAGGTTGCTTAATTTGCCAAAAGGTTAACAAACGAAATCTACGACAAACACCTTCAGGGGGAAGGCCATTGGCACACAGACCTTTTGAACGAGTACAGATAGATTTTATTGAATTACCAAAGGCAGGAAAGTATAAGTATTTACTAGTAATAGTAGACCAATTAACTCATTGGGTAGAGGCATTTCCCACAACTAGGGCCACTGCTCAAACAGTGGCCAAACATCTCTTGGAAGATATTATCCCCAGGTATGGTTTAATAGGGGTTATTGACTCAGATCAAGGAACTCATTTTACCTCCCGAATTTTGAAAGGCCTGGCAGAAGCCCTGGGGGTAAGGTGGGAATATCACACCCCATGGCATCCATAAAGTTCGGGGCGGGTAGAAAGGATGAATGGTACCTTAAAGGCCCAGTTAACTAAGTTAATGTTAGAAACTAAGATGTCTTGGATAAAATGCTTACCTTTAGCCTTACTTAATATTAGGAGTATGCCCAATTCAGAACATGGGATATCCCCCTATGAGATGCTATATGGAATGCCTTATATTCAGGGAATACCCATTGATTATCCCAGATTTGGAGAGAGTTCTGTACAGCAGTATATAATAACTCTGACTAAGAACTTGGAAGAACTAAGGGAAAAGGGCCTGTTAGCTCAAAGTACCCCCTTAGAATTTACAACACACAAGATAAAGCCAGGAGATAAAGCGTTAATAAAAACCTGGAAAGAAACTTCGTTAACCCCATGTTGGGAGGGACCTTTTCTCGTTCTCTTAACTACAGAAACAGTGTGCGCACGGCAGAGAAGGGCTGGACTCACGCCTCCCGTGTAAAAGGCCCCATCGACACTAAGGACTGGAAGGTTACATCGTCTCCAGGAGAACTGAAAATACGAATTCAACGATAACGTTCATGCAAGAGACTAAATTGCCCCCTTTAAGGATAAGTGTGGATGTTACCTTCTTGCATGACTTGTATGTGTTATTATTGTAAGGAGAAGTGGTAATACCACCGCAGGGGGGGGGTGTCTGCAAAAGGGGAAAATTTGCAATGAGTAATTGAAGGTAGGACGATTATATATATATAGGGAGGGAGTTAACTGCTCAGGGAACTCAGGCTCCTGACAGAGAGGGTGAGAGTTCTTCATTCACAGGACCAAGGAACAGGGAGCAGAAAATATAAAGAATAGAAGACTACCAACAAAACCGGGTGCCCTGTAGTGTTCGACTTGTGAGAATACAAATTGGGAAATTTTGGGCAGGGGTGCGCAGGATATGACTGCTCATATGGAGCCCCTGAAGACTATCCTTGCTGCCGAGAAGATGGTTTACCCCGCTGCCGGATGCAACCCGGTAGGCGGAGGAGGCAGAGGGATGAGAGAACGGTGGGGTATAGTGATGCTCTTAACCATACTGAGCTATCCTGGCAGTGGAACTGCAAACCCATGCTCAAAGTGCTACCAATATGTTAAATACGGTCGAACCACGGAATGGGCATTATCATTCCATACCCACATAAACGCGGCCTGTTATGATAGGAACGCATTATAATTGCTAGGCATGACCTCTGGGTGGCAGCTAACAAAGGAAAAAGTGGATTTGTAAATGGCCGTGCTTGTCCAAAGGGAGAGGAGAACATCTGTTTCACTAAATCAGGGATGTGGGGATATTCTGATGGCGGGGGGGGTCCAAGATCAATACAAGGAAGAGCTAGTGAGAAATGTTACCAAGCAACTGCAGGTCAAGCAAAAAATGCAGGAAAACAAAATACAGAAGAACAAAATGCAGGAAAACAAACAGTCACCCCTCTATGATGAGGTGAGAAAAATCCTAGGGGAATCTGGACCTACCAAGGGGGTTAACCCGTTCATTAACCTTACGCAAGAAATTGCCACTGAATTAAATATATCCTCATGTTGGATATGCGGGGGGTCTCAGATGACAGAACAATGGCCCTGGAGAGGGGAGGGACTAGAACCATGGCAATTACTAAATTGGAATCATACTCACAGGTCAACTGAAATGAGACCAGAGGGATGGATACTTAGTCATGAAGTTATTGGACAAATCTGTATATCAAGGGAAGGAAGGCAATTTAAACGATATTTGGGAGTTACCCCCTGCAAAATGGTATTAACCACAAACTCCACGGAGGGACCGGGACATTGGTGGCCCGGCTCTCCCCAGGGATATTGGACAAATAATTGTACATCTCTTACTAAGCACTCCCTATGTTGGAAGAATGAGAGCAATGAAAATCCCTTCAGGGAAATAGAAGCCTTAAAGGAATTTTGGGAAGAGCCGGGAAGGAATGTCTCAGATTGGAGATCTCCTGACGGACTATTTTGGATCTGTGGAAGACGGGCATTTAATAAATTGCCAAAAGACTGGAAAGGCACTTGTACTATTGGGATAATACAACCAGCCTTTTTCCTATTACCTAGACAACGGGGGAAAACTCTGGGAGTGCCACTATACGAAACTCTGGCTAGACAAATACGAGAATTAAGAATAGGAGGGACTCAAACCTGGAAGGATGATGAATGGCTTCCACAGAGAATAATAGAATACTACGACCCAGCTCTGTGGGCCCAAGATGTTAGTTGGGGATATAGAACTCCCATCTATATGCTGAATCAAATTATTAGGTTACAAGCCGTGGTAGAATTAGTAACAAACCAAACAGCAGAGGCCTTAAAATTAATAGCCCGACAACTCTCACAAACCAGGGCAGCAGTATATCAAAATTGGTTAGCTCTAGATTACTTACTGGCGGAGGAAGGAGGGGTCTGTGGAAGGTTCAACACCTCCGAATGCTGTCTCGAAATAGACGATAGCGGACAAGCCATAACAAATATTGCAGAAGAGATAAAAAGAATTGCCCATGTTCCGGTCCAGAGGTGGAATTCAATTCTAAACGATGATTGGTGGAATCAGTTATTTGGGGGCGCGTGGTGGAAACGACTGGGTTTCATGATATTGTGTGGGATGATTGGACTAATATTTATATCTTGTGTAATTCCATGCCTCATTCGGATAATACCTTCCATGATACAAGGAATGCAGATTTCTGCAATGCCAATAGATCCAGAAGAAGCAAAGTCTGGAAGGACCCACAAATTGATGATAGTAAAAACTGAAGCGGCTCCATTTTTGCAAGCTGCTAGGAAAGCAGGATTGAATTTAGAATACCGGACACGAATCACTGATGGCGATCAAAAAGGAAATGGGGGATTGTGAAACATGTAAAGGTGATTCGTGTCAAAGATAAAAAGTCAAAGCTGCTGACACAATACCTTCAGACTGGCATTAATTCCAATTGGTATACAAAGTTACTTAAAGGAGTAAAATGTCCTTGTGAGACATGGAAGGATAGAACTTTATCTACATTTCAAACACCAGTCTTGTGTAACAAAAAGCGTATTCCTCACACCAAGGGGTGAAACTAACACAGACCTTGGAAGATTAGCCTGGAATGCACCCAGAGATGGGGCCAGTGGCCCTTTTCGGGGTACTTAGCTTGGGGAAGCTAATCCCTGGAAAAGGACCACATGGCGCCAAAGGTGCTACTCCCTTACTGATTTATCTGTTGGACCAGCTGTGTTAAGCTTATCGCTACCCCTCCTAACAAAATACCAGTGAGGGGCTCTTCCCCTTCAAGGTTTGAAGATTTACGTCAAAATCAACCCTTAAGTGTAATCCTCTCTATAAATCAGAGTTTGGAATGTGATGAATATGTATGAACTATACTTTTAAATAGGTATTCTTACTTTCTTTGCGGTGTGTCGTTGGTGGAGCGAGACTCCCCGGCACACCCAGCGCTGCTTGCTTATTGCTTTTCACCTTTTGATTATAATAAAATATTCTAAAAACTCAGATTGGACTCTGAGCGTTTATGACAGATGTAAGGTGGAAAATGTTTACTCAGAGGGCTGTGAGGCACTGGCATAGGCTGCCCAGAGAAGCACCGACGTTAGCACGCTTTCACTAAAACTGTTACAGAAGTACCACGAATGGTGCCTCGTAGAAACGTTAACTAACCGTGGCTGGATATTATTTCAGATCACAGTATGGCTTCTTTCTCTGAAGTACCTGAAAAAACTAATGAAGCTACATCCTACCTCTACTTCCACTATTTTTGGGCAAAGGTCAGAGGAAGCAATAGGAAATATTCTGTTTGTGATGATTCTTTGTGAGTAGAAAGAGATTTGACTTGGCTTTGTAGTAGCCTTTGTAAGACTGCATCTGAATTTATCAATAGCATCTTAGGTATTGGAAAAAAGACGGTATAAATATTAAAGTAAGAACGGATGGTGATTTGTGTGGGCTTTATTTTATTTGTGCTGTGAAAGTGTACATCCACTGATATAAAGTATACATACTGAAAAATTTCACCTAGTAGCTGTACATTTATCTCCAAAAATACTTCTAGCCTGGCTGGTGTACTGCAGGTATGTTTTCCATTCTTTCTTCTTGAATTTTCTACAGCTGAGGTACAAATAACTAACGTGTAAGAGCAGAGACGAGCACAGCACTGTATGCTGTTGAGATGCACGACTGCAACAATACATTACAGTATCAGTGATCGGGAGTTCACCATCCATAAGGTGCTTTCAGAGTTTCTGGACTTGTCAGAGTTGAAAACTTGGACTTTTTCTTAAGAATGTCTATAACTGCAATTACTGTTTTGAGCAATATTGCATAGTAGATGGGGGAGGTATAACTGTTTTTCATTTTGACTGGTGTATATAATGTAAATACACTCAGAAAGTAATCTCAGTGAACATGTCATCCGGGATTTGTTGTCACAAAGCCTCTGTCCAATGTTGTTAACCTGCTGTGTCTGCTGGCACAGCTGGTGAAGTGAGTGCTCCTTATCTGTCCCAGTTAAGACTAGTAAGACTAATGTCTAAGTGAGACACGTTCAGTTGCTTAACTACAGGTGTGCTGGTTGTTGATTTTTGTTTTCTTTTTCAGATATGTTTTTTGATGTATGTATGTGTTTGTAAACCAGTGAAGCATATTGCATGAATTTTCTTTAGCAAGTCCTCAGTGAACACATAGTATTAAATATTAAGAATATTGGTGAGACCAGGAAGATAATAAAAATGTCTTTCTACATGAGAAAAGGCCAACTATTCAGATCATCCTCAAATTGAGAACTTGTACAATACATAATATATTATATACTATTATATGATAATATATATAGGCTGTATATCTCTTCCTGCTAGTAGACAGACAAACTAAGTAACTTTCTTTCTTCCAATCTCTTTGTAGGTAGTTTACAACACAGGGAAATAAAGGATTAATAACATCTTGGCTGAAGTGCATCGCTTCCAGGACTCTGCTTGTGGAAATAGAGTAAGCATGCTGAGTAGCAGGCAGGCCTGGGTTGCTCCACAGGGCATCAATTTGGAAGAATTTAGCACTGTTAAGCACTAAGCCAAATCAAACTTCAACACGAGTTTTAAGCCTGGAAATAAATAAATAATTACAGCATGTGCAATGTTATGGTGAGCACCCAGACTGTGGAGTTACAGGCATGCCAGTAAAATGAAACAGTTTGGGGCCGTTTCCTAGTTCTGAGTTTCGGGCATTACTCCTAGAAAGAATGTCTGTTGGGCATCTTCTCGAGTTCACACCATAACCAAAAGTGTAATTGAGTTTACAGCAGCTCTGTCTGGCAGAGGCTGAGCATTAGAGTATGAGTGTGGGGCACCACCTGAAGGGTGGGCCCTGTGGTACCGAGCTGTGTTGGGGCAGCGCTTGGAAGGCCACGTGGGATCAGTTCAGGAAGGATGGCATCTCACCAGAGTGACACCACGCTGGGCAAAGAGTGACCACAAGGGAACATAGAGGCACACCTTTGTGCTTGTCAACTCGCTGCAGTCAAACCTCAGTGCAATTCATTTGACTCTAATTAATTACAGCGCTGTTATTAGCAAAGTAAATATTGTAGATGTTAAAAATTCCATACCCAATTCATTTTTATTAGGTGCATTTATTTGACACTTATGAATATGCAAACATCGTATTTTAGACATACTACAGTAACAATGCTATGCATCCAAGCACAGTCTCTGCTCCAAGTGGCTCGCCGTTAGACTCTAACCTGTTTGCCATTTGGTCACTCATTGTTTCTACGCCCGGGAAAAGGAAAACAGGGCTAAGACTCATTTCCTTAAGTAAGTCTCTGGCAAACAGATTGTTGCTAATTGCAATAACTCCCCAAAATTCAGCTTTTTGTGCAGGTACATCAATAAGGAAAATCAATAGTCTTAACACCTGAACAAACAAACAATATTAACTATACTCCTAGAACTCTCAAAACCAAACGGAAAATAAAAATGCAAAGCTGCAAAAGTTAAATATTGAAATCCTTTTTAAATAGATGCAGGAGTAAGAACAGACCATAATGATAATGGAGCTCCGCTCAATTTATTGTCCTGCTCAGTATAATACCGTAAAGTACAGACTAACACTAAACAAACACTAAAGGTAAGATTTAGATAACATGGCAAAATGAGAATAAAAGAATTAAATAAAAGGCAGACAACATACAGAATGCTGCTGCAAGGCACTCTGTGCTCCAGTTTGAAAATCCAATGTTTAATTAGAGAGAGAGAGACATTCAGTATGCTTAGTAATTGATTTTAAAAAGATGTTTTGTGTCTTTCACATTTTTCTGCATCTCAGCTCAAACAGCTCTTTATCTTCTAAAGATTACAATTACATCATGGATGAATCTGGCTTCCACATCAACACAGACATTTTCTGGAAGGCATCGGTACTGCTGCTTACGTTCAAAATCCTATGAAACTGCTAAGTACAGCTAATAATACCTATTCAGATTAAGAATTATGCATTAAAGCATCTGTCAGACAAAAAGGGGGAAGATCTTTCAAGGATCTTTTATTGTCAGCTTTGCAGTATACGGACAAAGCCTGTAAAACATCATTTTGTCTGTATACTGCAAATTTTCACAGCAGATGAAATTTTGTGAGCAGACTGAAAACCTCTATAGGTGCTCACACAGAACATACTTTAGTGTACATTTTTATGGTTTTTGAATGGTTAGAATGTATTTTCTGCATCTTGTTTTGTGGTTTTGATGACCAGATGTGCAATATCTTATTTTGTTGTTTAACTGGAATTTTTATTCAAAGTTGAAATATTGGCTTCATATCTTTTTGCTGCCTCTAAGTCCTTTTCTTTTCTCTTCATCTCCATATCTTGGCTCTGTGGTCAAAAGAGATACAGTGAACATTTTGTGTACAATTCGAGTAAAACTGTATGATCCTTCAGAGAGATTTTAAGAATTAAACCTTCAACAATCGTAGGGGCAATGGAAATAAAAATATTCCACACTAATAAAATTAATCTATTTTGAAAATGTTGCATCCTTTTTCCACCAAAACCCTTCAGTGCACATGTTTAAGAACAATGTAGTACTCGCATGAAGCAACCAGGCACGGCAGCTATTACAGATACTTAATGTGCACTCAATTAGAGAGAGAGAGAGAGATTGTCCACATACACGTTCTCTCTTGCTTTCTCCAGTGCTAGAAGCCAAAACCCACTTCATGAAATCTCCTCACTTAAAAAGCAGGGACATATTTTGTTGTCATGTCAGAACATTTTAGACGATCAGAAATAATGTGTTAATTATACAGAGAAAATTACACGTCCACATGTAAAACTACTAACAATTCTTTCAGATTATTCAACGTTGCTTAGGATCTTACAGTCTCTGGTGAGGTTTTAAGAGGTTTCAAGAGATACATTTTCTCAACAAGGAGACACAGTTTTGATAAAAAACTGAATTACAAATATTTCTACAACAGATTTACCTGTTTGTGAAAGCACCAGATACAAAGCAATACGATGTTAATAAATAATCGTTTTGTATACAATTTGGTTAGAAATGCAAAAAGCATTATTATACTGATATCCCTGTTTTCTTTTAATTCCAGATCAATTCCAACAAGTAATTCCACAATAATTCTGTTTTTCAGTTTATATGCAGCATCTAAGTAACACAGTTTTTAGTTTTGGTCCAATGTTTTTCATTTGTGTCCAGAAGAATTTCACACCCAGCGGCTCAGGTACTCTTCAAAGAAAAGGTGCTGAAAATGATGTTAGCTCTTTGTAGGACAAAACGCTCTGGACAAATTTTCTTTGAAATGCTCTATCCCATTTTTAGACTGGAGATTTGGTAAAATATATCTTTTGCATTGAGAACTTCTCTCTGGTATTTCTATGCAAACCTCAAAAAAAAAAAACCCAAATATTTAAAGGAAAAAAACAACCAAAACTGTTAGTCCCAAGGACTAAACAATAATGCTGAGATTGATTTCATTTACACTTTCTCATCTAAAAACAATAACCCGTCAGACATACTACTTTTATTGTAAATGAAGACAAGAAGGCACCTCAAAATGGAGATCCATCTTAACAAAGATAAATAAAACTGGCAATTTATCATTTGAGAATTATTTGAATTATTTGTCATTCTATTTGTCACTGAAGTGTCAAAACACAGTTGTCCAAAATACTGATTAAGGCTGGAAATAAAAGCCAAAATATGGTACTATTCTGTAAGTAGAACATTGCAAAACTGTATTATAAAGTTAAATGTAACTAGAAGATACATAATTACATCTGAAAGAGACAAAAAGTAAAATAGATTACAAATCCCACTCTAAGTTTCTTGTTGAATTCATGACACGGAAGGTACATCACCCTGAAAGAATGGTAGGAAGAATGAATTTTGTCCTCCATTCAGCAATGACAATGTGAGAACACAATAATGCATGTCGCAAAAGTTCTGTTACCAATTTAAACTTGTTCTGAAGTTTGAATACACTCCAAGAGTTTGTTTACTTAAGAAAAAAAAATAATCATCAATAATGAAAACAATCAAAAACCCTAAGTAGAATTTCAGTGAAATACTATTTGCAAAGACATAGACCAAAAAAAAAAAAAAAAAAGGTCATTCCTTCATCCCCTTCCAGAAAAAAAGTGGAACAATAAATATTTCTTGAGAGCAAACTAAAATGATACTGGAAGACTACTTCTACTGCTATTACTATTGATATTCAGAGTAGAATGATAAATTAAAATGGTCAAACGTTATCTTTCAAAAGAAGAAAATTACCTACAAGAAGATTCAGAAGTGGGAATCAGCACAAAGTTTAAATGCGTTTACATCTCTATGGAAATTACTGTAGTGTAATGATGAAAATCAAGCTGGATTAAATGGCCTCTTGCCCACACTTAGGTGTAAGTACCTAAATAGGTATTCATATTTAGATATAAAAACCTACATATTCACTTCCAGTGACAAACGTGAAAGCAGCAGAATACAGTCAGGTATTTTAAGAGTCATTTTAAGAATTCCATGTAAGCAGGAACTCAAGTGTATATCCATTGTACATTGGTTCCTGTATGACTCTGCCACCACGGTAGGACACATATGCTGATCTTTTAGGTTCTGGAGAGTTGAAATAAATGTTTCTTTCAGTTTGTCTCACAGAACCAATAGAAGAAGTAGTTCCATCATCCCTTCTACGATAATTTTGTTGGTAATTTGGTTTAACTTTTGAGTATGAAGTGGGAGTTCCTAAAATTGGAAAAACAAATGTATAAAGTAATGTTGTGATATCACTCAAAGAAGACAAAATTTAAAAGAATGTTCTGTACAGACAGTCCACTCAAAATAGAGATTGTCCATATGCGACACATAGAACGGAACAAGGTAGTGCTAAATCATCTAATAGTTTAGTTTTTAGAAATGAGTAAGCCAACTGTTTTATAAAAATACCTTTGCCTGTTCCTGCATTAGGTGAGTTTCTTTGCTCCTCAGAAATACAGTTATTCTTCTTTACCCCCTTGAAGTGGTATTTCCTCACACATTCAGCGCTGTCTGTTGCTGAAGGATTTAATTGCACAGATTTACCTTTCAAAAAGCACACATTTTCTTATCAAGAAATGCTATGATGAATTGAAAAACTCATCTTCCACTTCATACACAGGTCTCCTTAGGTAAGGAACACTATCTTCCTCTTTAAATATTTTGAAAGAATCATCTCACAAAATGAAAAAAAAGTTGCTACATTTCCATTAGCACAGCTCAAGGTCTCAAAATCTTGAGGACAAACTCAAAATTTAACAATAACAGTCCAACAGTACTTTGAACAAGTTTGAAACAAACAATTACTTTGATTCTGTCTCTGAACGTTTCCCATTAGGAATCAGAAAAACTTCAATAATACTGTAAGAAATAGAATCTCACTGAAAAGCAAAGAATCACAGAACTGTATGCCCCCTGCCAAAGCAGCTCCCTAGCCCAGGTTGCACAGGTAGGCGTCCAGGCGGGTCTGCAACGTCTCCAGAGAAGGAGACTCCACCACCTCTCTGTGCAGCTGTGCCACTGCTCCGGCACTGCACTGGGAAGAAGTTCCCACACACATTTGTGCTGAACTTCCTGCGCTTCAGTTTGTGGCCATTTTCCCTTGTTCTATCACCACGCACCGCACAGAGTCCAGCCTCGTCCTTTTGCCTCCCACTCCTTAGGTATTTATGGACATGGATTAAATTCCCTCTGCATCTCCTTTTCTCAAGGCTGAACAGACCCTGGTCTCTCAGCCTTTCCTCATAAGAGAGGTGTTCCATGCCCATTAATATCTTTGTAGCCCTCCACTGAAGTCTTTCAAGGAGATCCCTGTCTATTTTGTACCGAAGAGCCCAGAACTGGACACAGGAGTCCAGGTGAGGCCTCACCAGGGCAGAGTAGAGGGGGAGGATCAGATCCCTTGACCTGCTGGCCATGCTCTTTTTAATGCAGCCCAGGATCCTATTGGCCTTCTTGGCCACCAGCGCACACTGCTGCCTCAGGGCCAGCCTGTCATCATCAGGAAACCCCAAGTTCATAGGTTCATAGCTTTATAGGTTTTGCATTGAGAACTTCTCTCTGGTATTTCTATGCAAACCTCAAAAAAAAAAAAACCCAAATATTTGGAAAAGACCTACAAGATCATCTAGTCCAACCATCCTCCTAACACCATCCCTACCCACTGAACTGCTAAATCAAATCCCTTAGCACCTCATCTCAACGGTTCTTGAACAGTGCTAGGGATGGTGCCTCAACCACCTCCCTAGGCAGGCCATTCCAGTGCCTGACCACTCTTTCAGAGAAAAAATGTTTCCTCAAATCTAATGTAAATCTTCCCCGGCACAACTTGTGGCCATTCCCTCTCGTCCTGTCATTATTTATCAGGGAGAAGAAGTCCCTATTCACAGAGTAGCTCTCCAGCAGGTCATCCCCAAACCTTAAATAAGTACATTTTTCGTTTGAATGCTTTGATGCAGTTGGTGTCTTTTCAAAATATACTGGCTCACTTTGTTTCTCATTAAAATATTTGTTCCTCCGTGGTGCAAAATAATCACGTCCTAGAGAAAATGAAGAAAAGATGAAGGAAATCCTCAATTTTAAAGAACATTCTGAACAATAAAATGTGAACCATTTTATAATTACATTCTGAATGAAATTAATAAAAAAGAAAAAAATATAATAAAACCAAATAGACAATTCATTAAGCAACCCCCACCCAAAAAAAAAATAATAATAAGATAAACATTTAAAAGCTTTAAATACGCAGGGGAATGATTTAATTACAGAATTCCTTCTCGGCAGGCAGGGGGAGGTGATTGTCCCCATGTGTGCAGCTCTTGTGAGGACCCATCTGCAGTACTGCATCCAGGCCTGGGGACCCCAGTACATGACAAACACAGAGCTCTTGGAATGAGACTAGAGGAGGGCCACTAAGATCACAGGAAGGCTGGAACACCTCTCCTATGAAGATGAGATGAGGGAATTGGGCTTGTTTAGCTTGTAGATGTATCAGGAAGCCAAAATTAATTACCTTTATTTTCATAGGATTTATCATCCTCTCTGTTAACACATTTCAATGGTACTTTCATTCCTGAAGTCTCTCTCTCTCTTTTCATATTACTGTCACCTGGAAAGGCAACAGAAGGAACACGTTAGCTCCCTGCATATAGCCACAATGAATGAAAATGTCATTCTCTTCCTTCCACATCTATGAATTAGTAATTAGCTCCAAGCAATTTCCTTGACCTGCTTGCTTTATATTCTTCTTTCTCTATTATTTTGTTTTGAAATATATTCATACGTGTAAACCAGTGAAGCATACTGCATAAGCTCTCTTGACCAGATTTAAGAATAACTGTGTTTGTTATAAAATGAGACTGCCAACTGAATGTCAGTCAGTTTAATTAATCAGGTCGAACAAATCATTTGAGCTGAAGATACACAAGTGTCTTTGGTAGACAAACCTTCAGTAATGATGGTGAAAAGCATCAATTCCTGTTCAGAAATCTGTTTCCCATAAAAAGAAGTAACTCCTAAATTTGCAAAGAATAAGTCACCCATAACATTAGATAATCTCACAGAATGAAAATACTTGGAGCTGTAGAGACCAACTAGATGATCTTTGAGGTCCTTTTCAACCCAAGCCACTCTATGGTTCTGTGATAATATGAAAGAGACCTGTATGCTGTTTCATACCCATCTGAAGCTAGAAGATGCACAGCACTTTGCTGACAGCTAGACCAAGCATCCCTAGCATGGTCATGAATTATTTTGCATTGACAAACAAAGGGGAGAAAAAGGAATAATACTGAAATTCTTATTATTCTTACCAGTATTTTATATTTCTTAAGGAAAAAATGCAAATACTGATAAGCAAACAAACACAGGTTGGTCTGAAAGTAATGCCTCCTGTAGGCATTCCTCCACTAATTTTTTTTAACTTCACAAGCCATTACTCTGACCAAAATAAGCAGGAAAAAGTCCAATGTAATGACCATAAAGATTTTTTATATTTACTAAAATCTTCAAACATGCTGAATAATAAGTGATATTTTCAATCCCTGCAATTGATGGTGTAGTATGAAAAGGAGTGTACAAAATGTGTAACAAAAAAACCTAGGTATTTCAGATATTAATTTATATTTAAAGGGTGGAGTTTGTACCAGGCATATTGACTTCATTACAACACAGTGTTCAGCAATGAGAAGCCAATATTAATTACCTTTATTTTCATAGGATTTATCATCCGCTCTGTTAATACATTTCAATGGTACTTTCATTCCTGAAGTCTCTCTCTCCCTTTTCATATTATTTTCACCTGGAAAGGCAACAGAAGGAACACGTTAGCTCCCTGCATATAGCCACAATGAATGAATATGTCATTCTCTTCCTTCCACATCTATAAATTAGTAATTAGCTCAAACCAATTTCCTTTATAGTTTCATATGTTCATAGGTACATTAGGTTGGAAAGGACCTACAAGATCATCTAGTCCAACCATCCTCCTAACACCATCCCTACACACTGAACTGCTAAATCATATCCCTTAGCACCTTATCTAAACTCTTCTTGAACAGCGCTAGGGATGGTGCCTGAACCACCTCCCTAGGCAGGCCATTCCAGTGCCTGACCACTCATTCAGAGAAAAAATGTTTCCTCAAATCTAATCTAAATCTTCCTTGGCACAAATTGTGGCCATTCCCTCTCGTCCTGTCATTATTTATCAGATAGAAGTCCCTATTCACAGAGCACCTCTCCAGCAGGTCATCCCCAAACCTTAAATAAGTACATTTTTCGTTTGAATATTTGGATGTAGTTGGTGCTTTTTCAAAATATACTGGCTCACTTTGTTTCCCATTAAAATATTTGTTCCTCTGTGGTGCAAAATAACCACCTCCTAGAGAATATGAAGAAAAGATGAAGGAAATCCTCAATTTTAAAGAACATTCTGAACAATAAAATGTGAACCATTTTATAATTACATTCTGAGTGAAATTAACAAAAAAGAAAAAAATATAATAAAACCAATTAGACAATTCATTAAGCAACTTCCACCCAAAAAATAAATAAGATAAACATTTAAAAGCTTTAAATACACAGGGGTATGATTTAATTACAGAATTCCTTCTCGGAAGGCAGGGGGAGGTGATTGTCCCCATGTGTGCAGCTCTTGTGAGGACCCATCTGCAGTACTGCATCCAGGCCTGGGGACCTCAGTACATGACAAACACAGAGCTCTTGGAATGAGACTAGAGGAGGGCCACTAAGATCACAGGAAGGCTGGAACAGCTCTACTATGAAGATGAGATGAGGGAAGTGGGCTCGTTTTGCTTGTAGATGTATCAGGAAGCCAATATGAATTACCTTTATTTTCACAGGATTTGTCATCTGTTCTGCTAAATTGCTTCACTGATACTTCCATTCCTGAAGTCTCTCTCTCCCTTTTCATATTATTTTCACCTGGAAAGGCAACAGAAGGAACACGTTAGCTCCCTGCATATAGCCACAATGAATGAAAATGTCATCCTCTTCCCTCCACATCTATGAATTAGTAATTAGCTCCAAGCAATTTCCTTGACCTGCTTGCTTTATATTCTTCTTTCTCTGTTATTAGTCATTTCAACTGTGCATTGTGAAACTTAAGCACTCATGTATAACATCTGAATTTTCTAAGGAAGTGCCATGACACTCACATTAAAGAAGACATGGTATATACTGACTACAAAAATAAAAATACCTACCTGTCCCTGAATCTTGCTCAACGGTGTCCATTGCTAATTTCTCACTTCCCAAACCTGGAGGTGGAGGAGCAATTTCTCCTGACTGGAGAACCTGAGGGTACTGAACCCTATAATATTCTCCTAAACATACAGCAAAAAGTGAAAAAAAAAACCTCAAACACCTTTACTATACTGGCAATGGTGCTGTTCATAAAAGGGTCACCCATGTCATACTCACCAGATTTATAGCACACTTCCTTCATTGCTCTTTCTTCTTCAATGTCTGCAGCAGTCTTTTCCGGTGTAACAGAAATAGCTGTAGGAAACATTTTATAAAGATTACTAGATGTCTTGTCATGACATACCAAGACCATTAATGTTTCTTAACTATCAAATAACACGATGAATTTCATTTTTGCCATGACTATTTGTTAACATTAGGTTTTTTCCCAGTGCAATGGAATTTCAGCTACAGCAGCTCTTAAAGTAACTGCTGATTTAGAGCGATTTAAAAAAATATTTTCAGTATTCATCTGTAAAATATTATATATATTCTCAAAAGGAAATCTCAGTGAACATGTCATCCATGTTTTCTTGTCACAAAGCCTCTACCCAATGATGTTAACCTGCTATGTCTGCTGTCACAGGTGATGAAGTGAGTGCTCCTTATCTGTCACAGTTAAGACTAGTAAGACTAACCTCGAAGTGAGACACGTTCAATTGCTTAATTACAGGTGTGTTGTTTTTTGGTTTCTAAAATATGTGTTTTGAAATATATCCATACGTGTAAACCAGTGAAGCATACTGCATAAGCTCTCTTGACCAGATTTAAGAATAACTGTGTTTGTTATAAAATGAGACTGCCAACTGAATGTCGGTCAGTTTAATTAATCAGACTGAACAAATCGTTTGAGCTGAAGATACACAAGTGTCTTTGGTAGACAAACCTTCAGTAATGATGGTGAAAAGCATCAATTCCTGTTCAGAAATCCGTTTCCCATACAAAGAAGTAACTCCTAAATTTGCAAAGAATAAGTCACCCATAACATTAGATAATCTCACAGAATGAAAATACTTGGAGCTGTAGAGACCAACTAGATGATCTTTGAGGTCCTTTTCAACCCAAGCCACTCTATGGTTCTGTGATAATATGAAAGAGACCTGTATGCTGTTTCATACCCATCTGAAGCTAGAAGATGCACAGCACTTTGCTGACAGCTAGACCAAGCATCCCTAGCATGGTCATGAATTATTTTGCATTGACAAACAAAGGGGAGAAAAAGGAATAATACTGAAATTCTTATTATTCTTACCAGTATTTTATATTTCTGAAGGAAAAAAAAGCAAATGCTGTTAAGCAAACAAACATAGATTGGTCTGAAAGTAATGCCTCCTGTAGGCATTCCTCCACTAATTTTTTTTAACTTCACAAGCCATTTCTCTGACCAAAATAAGCAGGAAAAAGTCCAATGTAATGACCATAAAGGTTTTTTATATTTACTAAAATCGTCAAACATGCTGAATAATAAGTGACATTTTCAATCCCTACAATTGATGGTGTAGTATGAAAAGGAGTGTACAAAATGTGTAACAAAAAAACCTAGGTATTTCAGATATTAATTTATATTTAAAGGGTGGAGTTTGTACCAGGCATATTGACTTTAGGCAGTTTTCTTTACAACACAGTGTTCAGCATTGAGAAGCCAATATGAATTACCTTTATTTTCACAGGATTTGTCATCTGTTCTGCTAAATTGCTTCACTGATACTTCCATTCCTGAAGTCTCTCTCTCTCTTTTCATATTACTGTCACCTGGAAAGGCAACAGAAGGAACACGTTAGCTCCCTGCATATAGCCACAATGAATGAAAATGTCATTCTCTTCCCTCCACATCTATGAATTAGTAATTAGCTCCAAGCAATTTCCTTGACCTGCTTGCTTTATATTCTTCTTTCTCTGTTATTAGTCATTTCAACTGTGCATTGTGAAACTTAAGCACTCATGTATAACATCTGAATTTTCTAAGGAAGTGCCATGACACTCACATTAAAGAAGACATGGTATATACTGACTACAAAAATAAAAATACCTACCTGTCCCTGAATCTTGCTCAACAGTGTCCATTGCTAATTTCTCACTTCCCAAACCTGGAGATGGAGGAGCAATTTCTCCTGACTGGAGAACCTGAGGGTTCTGAATCCTATAATATTCTCCTAAACAAACAGCAAAAAGTGAAAAAAAAAACCTCAAACACCTTTACTATACTGGCAATGGTGCTGTTCATAAAAGGGTCACCCATGTCATACTCACCAGATTTATAGCACACTTCCTTTATTGCTCTTTCTTCTTCAATGTCTTCAGCAGTCTTTTCCCGTGTAACAGAAATAGCTGTAGGAAACATTTTATAAAGATTACTAGATGTCTTGTCATGCCATACCAAGACCATTAATGTTTCTTAACTATCAAATAACACGATGAATTTCATTTTTGCCATGACTATTTGTTAACATTAGGTTTTTTCCCAGTGCAATGGAATTTCAGCTACAGCAGCTCTTAAAGTAACTGCTGATTTAGAGCGATGTAAAAAAATATTTTCAGTATTCATCTGTAAATTATTATATATATTCTCAAAAGGAAATCTCAGTGAACATGTCATCCATGTTTTCTTGTCACAAAGCCTCTTCCCAATGTTGTTAACTTGCAGTGCCTGCAACTCTTAAGTTACACTCTTTTGTGAGTGCTCCTTATCTGTTCCAGTTAAGATTTGTAAGACTAATCTCTAAGTGAGACACGTTCCATTGCTTAACTACAGGTGTGCTGGTTGTTGATTTTTGTTTTCTTTTTCACATTTTTTTTTTCATATATATATGTGTTAGTAAACCAGTGAAGCATATTGCATGCATTTTCTTTAGCAAGTCCTCAGTCAACACATAGTATTAAATATTAATTGTTAAGATGATTAAGATTGGTGAGAACAGGAAGATAATAAAAATGTCATTCTACATGAGAAAATGCCAAATGCTTGTTATGTGATAGTATTTGACAGTCATCTGAATATTTTAAACTCTATTTGATGAAAAATGGAATATGGGAATTACGCCAGCATCAAAATACAAAACTAGATGCTTTGCAGGAGTTAGAAACTATGGTTTACTCATGCGTCTGCTGTCTAACAGCTTTGCTGGGAAACAGTTTCAAAAACTTGACAACAGCTCTTTCCTAAAAATGTTAACAGTCATGGGAATACATCAGTTGTGAACCACATTGCATCAGGTGAAAAACCTTTATTCTAGTTCCTTCTAAGAGGAAATGGAAAACTTATTTACTATTACTATTGTCTTCGTCCTCCTCTTCATCCTCGTCTTCATCGTCTTCATTGCTGAGGTCTACAATCACTGGAGGGTGAATTGGTATTAAAATATTCCCCTGAATTTTGTAGAGTTCTTGACTATTGGCTGAAATCAGAATCCCTTCTTGGCCTTGCTGTTGAACTACAGTATCTGCAGAAAAGAACCAGAGACCGATTTTTTTTCAAGAGGGAACTGCAATCTGAAGTTCAGGTTCAGACCAACAGGTAAACTTTCAAAGTAATTATCATACATAAACTGTCTGCAAATAGATGAACTGAGCCTTATTTCAAGTATCTTCTAGAGAGGCAGGCAAATGAACACACTCCAAACACATGAAGAAATAGAATGCATGTGTAGTAGCCCCTCTGATGGGAAAGACAACACACTGCTGACTATAGCCTGCAGAAAAGAGAAGCTTCTATACTGTTCAAAAAAATCGTACAATACATAATATATTATATACAATTATATGATAATATATATAGGCTGTATATCTCTTCCTGCTAGTAGACAGACAAACTAAGTAACTTTCTTTCTTCCAATCTCTTTGTAGGTAGTTTACAACACAGGGAAATAAGGGATTAATAACATCTTGGCTGAAGTGCATTGCTTCCAGGACTCTGCTTGTGGAAATAGAGTAAGCATGCTGAGTAGCAGGCAGGCCTGGGTTGCTCCACAGGGCATCAGTTTGGAAGAATTTAGCACTGTTAAGCACTAAGCCAAATCAAACTTCAACACGAGTTTTAAGCCTGGAAATAAATAAATAATTACAGCATGTGCAATGTTATGGTGAGCACCCAGACTGTGGAGTTACAGGCATGCCAGTAAAATGAAACAGTTTGGGGCCGTTTCCTAGTTCTGAGTTTCGGGCATTACTCCTAGAAAGAATGTCTGTTGGGCATCTTCTCGAGTTCACACCATAACCAAAAGTGTAATTGAGTTTACAGCAGCTCTGTCTGGCAGAGGCTGAGCATTAGAGTATGAGTGTGGGGCACCACCTGAAGGGTGGGCCCTGTGGTACCGAGCTGTGTTGGGGCAGCGCTTGGAAGGCCACGTGGGATCAGTTCAGGAAGGATGGCATCTCACCAGAGTGACACCACGCTGGGCAAAGAGTGACCACAAGGGAACAGCAGAGATGAATCGTTAAGGACTGACTGCAGTCACCCCATTCCCCTCAATGCATTCCCCCCATTCCCTCCCTAGGGGAGGAGGTAGGAGTGGATTAGGGGAAGGTGGTTTTAGTTTGCTTTTAGTTTCTCACTTCTCCAGTCTGTTAGTAGCTGGCAATAAACTACATTAATCATTTCCTTGGAGAAAATGGACAATTTCAGATACTTTTTAGAAAACGGGAATAAAAAAAGTCCCTGAGTGATGCTTTCGAGTGAGGCCAGAAAAGACCCTATCAGTTCAGAAGCTAAGAGATTAATGATTTCCTATGAAACAAAATCTTCAGACTAAATCTGACTCGTATGTTCTAAGCCGGGACAAAATATTTACATAGATAAATGCCTTCCTACTCCAATAATATAGCACAGATGAAAAGCTAATATAAAGTTTGTGCTCCGTGGATCTCAGAAATCTAAAGTGGCATCTACTAATTCATCTTATATATAACTAGCAACTATGAAGACTTGCAACACTGCACGTACATGTATAAATTAACATAGCAACCCACCCACTGATCAGTACAACTCCTTGGTTCACTCTGAACTTGATGTGATAGCTGGTCACTCCTGATTCATTTGCAGCGGTGCACTTTTTTGATGTTAACGTGCACTATGCAAGCAGTGGAAGTTTAAGGATATGTTTCAGTGTTTAGTTACTTAGTGGACAAATGGTTGAGAAAACACTTCTACTTACTGACAGTAGGCGGCAGAAACAGTCTGTTTATACGACGAGGTTTGCTATGCTGGAAGCTGCAATTGATCCTCACACAGCCTAACGGCTTTGTTTCCCAGAAACACAAGGTGTTGCTGTACTTTTGCTGGGAGACAAAACATTTTCAGACATGGTTACAGTGTACTGTGATGAACGGAGGACTAACACTTTGCAGGACCACACAGTGCTCTGTCAGAATGTTTAAAGGTAACTACACCTACGTAAGGGAGATACATTCTCCACTGCAGACATTTTACAGATGTTGGGAAGAAAAAAATCTTTCTTTTTTACACAGTATTCATTTAATTTATGTGTGCCTGGGTTTCCTCTTCTACAGAATAAGTTTACCAGACCCATCTCAAACAAAATTTGCTGAAGATGCCTAAAAAACCCCCTGAAATCATACAAATTTAGGAACTTGTACAGACTTGTCAGACGTGGATTACAAAAGAAATTTGTTTCATTTCTCTTTCAAAACCACGTTGGCAGGAGGAAGTCACTTTTGATGTTAGAATTAAAATTGTGCTTGAAGAAACCCACTCCTTTCTACCTTTATGTGAACGCTTCCCTTGTCTCCATCACGTTCACAAGATATCAGAGCTCAGAAGTTTCTCGCAGTGACAGACTCTTCACTTGAAACACTAATGCACAGAATGATTCTGAGGTTGACAGACTAAATCCCCATACACAGCGTACAAGTGGCTGCTTTAAACTGTGAATGTCCTCCAATAAAACTCCTTGTCATTAATGTGAGAGACCATGCAGCAGCCAAGTATAAAAATGTGATGAAAAATATTTACAAATCACCAAAATTATGCAGGATTTGATGTTCAGAAACTACTACCATTACACTGCTTAGGCCACCTGCCAGCTGTTTTTTCACATGACACACAGAAGCTTAATGGGGAAAAACAAGTTGGTCATCCAATTATTGCTGCTTCACTTCTACATACAGTCCCAGTGCTGGGATAATACTGATCGAGATTTTTCCAGATTACATCTGTCCACAAAAGTGCACAACCAGCACATTTCCAGTGAAAGCCCCTTTCTTCACTCAAAATTCTCTCCCTTATTTTTCTTTAAGGAAAACAAAGTCACACTTGAAAAACGTCTGAATTCTCCCTGAAGTAAGTGGGAATGTTCCCATTGGTTCTGGAGAGACGAGTCTTACTCAGCTGGCATTAGGAGTCGAAGCCTGTCTCTGAAGCACCAATGCCTAAACCACCGATGCTCAAACAGATGCAATAACCAAGAACCAATCCACCCCTGGATTTTTACCAACTACAACAGAAACATTTCTTGGAAGTTCTGAATGGCTTCCTTTTCTGGAACAGGTCTTGAAGAAACTCAGGTAGTCAGTGTAAGCAGAACTTGTAAACACGGTCTATTAATTCAGATTTACTATAACTTTGACAGAATAAGAGAGATGAATTATGAGGGATTTTTAATGTCTGTGCTCCCTGAGTATCTGAGCCTTAGCCCCAGGAGAAATTAGGACAATTAGCTCCTCTCACTTCAGAAAATTAAATCATTGATTTATGTATGCCATGATAGACGCATACCAACTTCTAACGTTCGATAATAAATCTCCCTCTAACTATGCACGTATCATCAAGGATGCTGACCACTCTAGAATCTATAGCATTTACCTGTGCATGTGGAGGAGAATAACTGTGGTCATTCCCATCTTGATCCATTGTCACTTATTTTGTACTTATTCTACTCCTTTTATTCCAGCAGAGCACACATTAAAAGAAACCAGTGTACAAGCAAATCTTAAATTTGTCCCAAAACCAGTAGTTTTCTTTACAAGAAGGTGTTTTCAGAACTTCAGGTCTGCATCTGTTTTGGAACAAATCTCCAACTGATGGCCTAGCTAAAGCTCAGTACAGCTGAGCTGAGGAGGTGGCCTGCCTGCTAAGGGCCAAAGTTGGTTTCTGGGGTAAACAGAATGTTACCTGGCAGTTATAGGTCCACTGCTCCTGCAGACATTGTGACATCATCAGATGACATCATCTAACCTTCCACGCTTGAACATAGTCCCTATTTCTCACTGTAGAAGTTAGGGTCTTCTAACCAAACCTCTGATACAAAACGGATGCCTGCATTTTTAAGCAAAGTTCTTGTACTCATTGTGTTTCATTGTGTTTCATTGTTTCAGTAAGCATTGGTAATTGCCAGGCAATACAAATCGATGTTATCAGGGATCAACTTAATGATCCAGTATGGTTAACGGGAAAACTTTGGGGCGCCAGGTTATGGGAATCTGGAAAAGACCGGGGAGGATACTTCCTCATAAAAAAGGAACCAGTCTCACATGACCCAGTACCTATAGGACCCAATCCAGTTGCTAACGTTGAAAGTCAGACAAGCACAACAAAGCGTCCTAATAATATAACCCCAGGAGTAAAAGAGACCCAGAGTGAAAACGAATCCACTAATTGGCCAGATGATCAGTCCACTCAAGAATATAACGCACTATGGAAAATAATGCAGGCCACATTTAAAGTCCTAAATGAGACTCACCTAAATCTAACTGAGGGATGCTGGTTATGCTATATAGCGAGACCGCCCTTTTATGAAGCCGTAGGATCCCCTGCTAAGCCAGGATGAAGTAATGGAACAAACCCCAGGGAATGTGTTTGGAGAAAGGGAAAAGAAAACACTCCTGGATTATCAATGGCGCAGGTGAAAGGCAAAGGAATGTGTGTAGGAAGTATACCCGAAAAAAGAAAACACCTCTGCCAAGTAAAGGTGTCCATCTCAGACCCGAAAAAGCCAGCCAAATGGCTCATTCCTACAGTTAACACAAGATGAATTTGTAATAACCTGGGAGTTACTCCATGCCTGTCGATTGATAATTTTAACGAGACATCAGAATATTGCATACAAGTTTTAATTCTTCCCCGAATATCATATCATCCTAAGGATTATGTATATGAGCATCAGATTACCCTGGAATACCATCTAATAAAAAGAGAACCATTCACCGCACTGACAATAGCGGTGCTATTAGGTGTTGGGGAAGCAGGGATGGGAACTGGGGTAGCGTCTCTAGTAACCCAACAACAGGGATTCAAGGACTTGAGACACACAGTAGATGATCTAAGCCGAATTGAGAAGGCAATAGATGGATTAGTGAAATCAGTCAGGTCCTTATCAGAGGTAGTACTCCAAAATCGTAGAGGACTGGATCTTCAGTTCTTACAACAAGGAGGACTGTGTGTAGCTCTAAGGGAAGAGTGTTGCACTTATGCAGATCATACTGGGGTAGTAATTGACACCATGACAGAGTTACGAAAACAACTAGAACAGAGGAGAAGGGAACGAGAAGAGCAACAAAGTTGGTATGAATCTTGGTTCAATAGCTCCCCATGGATGACAACCCTTTTGTCCACTATAGTGGGTCCTTTAATACTACTGATCCTAGTGTTAACCTTTGGGCCTTGTATTTTCAATAAACTAATCTCTATAGTGAAAGGGAGATTGGAGGCTTTCCATTTGATGCTCTTGAGGGCCAAATATGAGCCCCTCCATGAAACAGGGACAAGGGATTATCTGGAGCTTAATGAAAGAGAGGTACAGGGATACCACGAACAAAAATAGTAATAAAAGAAAAAGGAGGGAATTGTGAGAAAGTAATCTTTTTGTTCGCGGTAAGAGGGAAGGAACCTGTAAATAAGTAACTGTAGTTTGTGATTTAGCATGTAACGTAGATGAACATTCCGCTTAAACAATCAAAAAGGCCGCAAAGGATAGACACTAATATAAGGAAGCTTAGCTTGCGAAAACACTTGCCACAAAGGATAGACACTACTATAAGAAAGCTTAGCTTGCGAAAACACAAAACTTGCGCAAAACCGCGAGCTAGCCTAAACACACTCAAGGACTAGTGATTATGCAATTAACCAATGAGATTTGTTCATATGAATAACATACCATAAAAGGAAAAACCACCAGAAAGGGTCAAGAGGAAGATATGGAGGAAGACTACTTACTTCAACCCATACGACCACCGGGAGGCAGAAGAAGACCCCCTAGCAACAACTGGATCATGCGCAGAGTACACCACAATGAGGAAGTAAAAAGGACACGTATACAAAAGATGGACTGTATAAAAGGATCGAGTATCGGTTCAACTGTTGCGACAGTTGGTGGAACGCAGAGTCCCCTGTCGCCCAGCGCTGCATTGCCTCTTTGCTCCTTGCTCAATTTGATTAATAAAATTCAATAGTTGAATTTTTGATTCCTAGTCCATTGAATCTATTTATAACACAGCTGTGTTAAGCTTATCGCTACCCCTCCTAACAAAATACCAGTGAGGGGCTCTTCCCCTTCAAGGTTTGAAGATTTACATCAAAATCAACCCTTAAGTGTAATCCTCTCTATAAATCAGAGGTTGGAATGTGATGAATATGTATGAACTATACTTTTAAATAGGTATTCTTACTTTCTTTGCGTTGTGTCTTTGTTGGTGGAGCGAGACTTCCCGGCACACCCAGCGCTGCTTGCTTATTACTTTTCACCTTTTGATTATAATAAAATATTCTAAAAACTCAGATTGGACTCTGAGCGTTTATGACAAATTGGTGACCCCGACGTGATGCGACTGGACTCGAGCGGGACATCCTGACTCCCGGGGAGGCGCCCTACCTTTTTGGTAGCCTCGGGAGAAAAGGTTCTTGGGAAGGTTGGAAAGGTTCTCTCTCTTCGGGAGAAAAGTCCTTGCCCGACCTTTCGCATCACACGAACTTGGAAAAGCAATAAGCAAGGAAAAGAGCTCCCTTGGAAAAACTGCAGTAAATATCCGGTAATTCTTGTGCACGAAGATCCAACCGAGAACATCGGACTGTGAGTATCGCTTGGTTGGGAGGGCGAGTTCCGGGGTGGAGAGAATTAAGTTGAGGAAAGCCTCTCGAGAGGGTGGTTAGAAATTCCCAGGGACCCACAGAGAGGCCCAGAGGAAGGGAATAGATCACCTAGAATTAGGAGGGGAAATAGCTTAAAGAAGGAAACCCCGGAATAAGAATATGGGGCAGAGAAAGTCTAAGTCTGCTGACCCCAGGAGGGACCCACAGAAAGGCCCCAAGGATAAGGAAGGGAGCAAATTACTCGAAATGCCCCCAGACAGTCTGCTGGGGTTAATGATAAAATACTGGGGACATGGGGCAGAGAAAGTTGAAATCTGCTGACCCCAGGAGGGACCCACAGAGAGGCCCCAAGGATAAGAAAGGGAGCAAATTGCTTGAAATACCCCCAGACAGTCCGCTGGGGTTAATGGTAAAATACTGGGGAAATGGGCCATCCCAGAAAGGGAAAAACAAAACAAAAATTGATGGTCCATTATTGTGAATCTGTTGAAATTGTTGAAATGTCGGGTGGAAAACAAAGAAGACCTGATCGGGTGCATTGGCCAATGTTTGTGAGTCGTGAATGAGTGTGCTGGATACGTGAGACGCAGAATCGCTGCGGAGCGAGTGCGGAGTCCCGATCCGCGGTTCCGTCCTCCAGAGAGGGAAGCGGCCGGAGACGGACGAAGCGAGCGACAACAACTGTCATTGTTCTCTTTGTGTGTACACCACTTGTCTTTTGTCTATATGTATGTCATAGGTGTAAAGGATGGGAGTTTCTGTCTTTTAAATGAGGAGGGCAGACCAATAGAGGAAAGGTGTCCATAGCCCTAAATGGGACTTTAAGCTATAAGATCATAAGTTCATAAGTTCATAAGTTCATAAGTTCATAAGTTCATAAGTTCATAAGGTTGGAAAGGACCTATAAGATCATCTAGTCCAACCATCCTCCTATCACTATCTCTACCCAACTACTAAATTAAGTCCTTTAGCACCTCATCTAAACGCTTCTTGAACAGCGCTAGGGATGGTGCCTCAACCACCTCCGTAGGCAGGCCATTCCAGTGCCTGACCACTCTTTCAGAAAAGAAATGCTTCCTGAGGTCTAATCTAAATCTTCCCTGGCGCAACTTGTGGCCATTCCCTCTCGTCCTGTCATTACTTATCAGGGAGAAGAAGCCTACCCCCTCCTCACCACAACCCCCCTTCAGGAAGTGGTAGAGTGCAATCAACTAACATTGTTTCTTAGGCGAGAAGGGAAACGGGATAAGGTAGCATATAGAAGTGCAATTGTTAACGGTATACGAAAGTGTAATTGAGGGTATGGATTGTGGGCAAAAGGGTTAAGGAGACCCTGATACTCCAGTGGGCAGGCAATAACCCATTTTGTGGCCAGGTCTTGGACGGACATTAGAAAGAAATTGGAAAAGTTAGAAGACTGGCAGGAAACAGGGACTAGATGAATTACTGAGAGAAGCACAGAAAGTATATGTAAGGTGGGATGAGGAGAAACAAAAAGCAAAGGCCCGAATATTTGTCGCGGCTGTGAGAGGTGAAAAAAGGAGGAAATTCCTAAGAAAAGAGAAAACCTTAGGAATACTAAGAGCATTGGAAAGCCTCTGCAAAAGGGATCCGAACGAGGAATAGAATGTTATTATTGTGGGAAGAAAGGACACTGAATCGAAATTTAAAATAAATAAATGAATAGATAAACACAACAGGATGGATGCATTTAAAGAATAGGGGTGTTGGGGCTATATACATCCGGGGGACGAGACCAACTAAAGAGCCCATTGTCAAAGAGATAGGAATGTTTGTCCAGAGTGAATAAGCTTAGCATGCAAAAGCTTGTGCAAACCTACCTTGCTGAAAGCTTGTGCAAACCGGGAACTCGCTCAAACGTGGTTAAGGGTTAGTGACTGTGTAAGTAACTAATGAGATTTGCTCATATGAACAACGTACCATGAAAGGAAAAACCACCAGAAGGGGTCAAGAAGGAGATATGGAGAAAGACTACTTACTTCAACTCATGCGACCACCAGGATCATGCGCAGAGTACACCACAATGAGGAAGTAAAAAGGACACGTATACGAAAGATGGACTGTATAAAAGGATCGAGTATCGGTTCAAGTGTTGCGACAGTTGGTGGAACGCAGAGTCCCCTGTCTCCCAGCGCTGCATTGCCTTTTTGCTCTTTGCTCAATTTGATTAATAAAATTCAATAGTTGAATTTTTGATTCCTAGTCCGTTGAATCTATCTATAACAATTGGTGCCGTGACTCGGATAGGAGTAGTTGCCGTGTTCTGAGGGTTGAGGAGGTGCCCCGCCAGAACTGGTGGCCCCACTCTTGATTCCCTGCCTCACTCCTACCGACGATCCGAAATTTAAGAGCAAAAAGGCAATAAAGGACCGGTCGACCCCTTAAATTTTGTGCACAGAAGTCCGGACGAAGACGCGGGATGCGTAAGTGACTGCTGTTTTGGCAGGGGTTTTCCGTTCGGTCGGGGTCGGGTTTCCCGGAGTGCGACGAGTGGTGTGTGTGTGAGAGGGGGCCGGTAGCTCGGACTAACCCAAGCGAGTGTGGACCCTCTAGTAGTGCGGTTCTCATTGCCTGCGAAGGTGTGAGCCACGAACGAGGGGAAGTGAGTGGAACGCATACACACTGAGTGAAGGCACTCTGGAAGATGGGACAGGGAAAAAGCAAGGCCCCTGTAGCCATGAAACGTCCTCCAGTCCCAAAGGATTCTCCTCTAGCATTCATGTTAGAAATGTGGAGGTACTATCCCGGGACAGGAAATAAGAGTAAAACCAAGATGATCCATTATTGTGTAGAAGTGTGAGGAGATCAAAAGATTGGCCCTGCTGTTTGCTGGCCAAAATTTGGATCTAGTGAAGATTGGGTACAACAACGGTTAAATTTTTGGGTTAACTCTAAGACTCCCTTTAGTCAGGAAGAGAGCGAATATGCGGCTGTTTGGGTTACACACCCAGGGGGACCAGGAATCCCGATCTTCAAATTGTCTGAAGTAGATAAAAGGACTGAAAAACAGAAGCCTCGGAAAGAGGAGGATATCCCCATGGGACCTCCACCATATGTCCCACCACAGCCGATAGCTCCTCCTTCTCCACAGCCTGAAATAAACAATCAGGACAATTTAGATAATCAGGAAATGGACCCTAATTTGGGCCCTCAAACTAGGAGTCGGACACGTCAACAGAATCTATATCCATTACGAGAGGTACCCATGGGGGGTCCCAATCCACAAATGGGGTTCATCTCAGTACCTTTAAATTCGGGAGATGTTAGGGAATTTAAGAAAGAGATGGGTAAACTTTTGGAAGATCCATTAGGGGTTGCGGAAAGGGTAGACCAATTTCTAGGCCCCAGTACATATACGTGGGATGAGTTACAGTCCATCCTAGGCATCTTATTTACAACTGAAGAAAAACATATGATTAGGACTGCAGGAATGAGGGTTTGGGACGCCCAGCATGCCCAGGGACCCCAGGCAGATGTAAAATGGCCCTTACAAAGGCCACAATGGGACCACCAAGACCCAAATCATCGGATACATATGCAAGATTTACGGAGTATAGTTATCCAAGGAATTAGGGAAGCAGTCCCTAGAGGCCAGAATATCAATAAGGCATTCAATGAAAGACAGAAGAAAGAGGAATCCCCTAATGACTGGCTGGAGCGGTTACGAAAGAATTTACAAATGTACTCCGGGTTAGATACTGAAACCCCGTTAGGACAAGCTTTGTTGAAAACACAGTTTGTGGCCAAGGCCTGGGACGATATACGAAAGAAACTCGAAAAAATTGAGAATTGGCAGGACAGAGGAATGGATGAATTATTAAGGGAAGCTCAGAAGGTGTATGTTCGCAGGGACGATGAGAGCCAGAAGAGGCAAGTTAGGATGATGGTGGCCGCGGTTAGAGAGAGCCGGGAACTAGACAAGCAGGAAAGGCGAACATTACAAAAGCCTCCCTCTAATCAGGGGAAGAGCAAGGGAGCAAGAGAAAGAAAGGAAGAACGGACTTGTTTCTACTGTGGGAAGAAAGGCCACCTAAAGAAAAACTGTAGAAGTAGGATGCAAGATGAAAAGGTGTTTAAAGAAGATTAGGGAGGTCAGGGGCTTTACCTTTTGGGGACCCAGAAACACCGTGAGTCCTTGATAAAATTAAAGATAGGTCCCCAACAAGAAGAAATAGAATTTTTAGTGGACTCGGGGGCTGAGAGATCCACCATGCAACAACTACCTTCTGGATGTAAATTGTCCAGGGAAACAGCCCTAGTAGTAGGAGCTAAGGGAGAACCCTTTAAGGTAGAGGTCATTAAAAATGTAAAAATAGAAACAGAATCTAAACTAGGATTGGGAGATTTTCTAATTGTACCAGAAGCTGAATTCAATTTGTTAGGACGAGACTTAATTATAGAACTGGGGATAAGCTTGGAAGTAGAGAACAGGGAAATAAAGATTAAACTTTGCCCTTTAAGGGTGGAGGATGAAGAAAGGATTGACCCTGAAGTATGGTATACAATCGAAAGTGTAGGACGTCTGGAAATACCTCCTTTTTCAGTTAAACTTAAAGACCCTGAAATTCCTATAAAAATAAAACAGTACCCCATTTCATTGGAGGGAAGGAGAGGCCTAAAGCCAGAAATAGAGAGACTTATAAAGCAGGGGTTACTGGAACCTTGCATGTCCCCATTCAACACTCCCATATTGCCGGTAAGGAAACCTAATGGTACCTATCGTTTGGTACATGATTTACGGGAAATAAATAAGAGGACAATATCTCGCTTTCCTGTAGTTGCTAATCCTTACACCTTATTGAGTAAATTAGGCCCTGAAAACCTATGGTATAGTGTAATTGATTTGAAAGATGCGTTTTGGGCTTGCCCTCTAGATGAGTCTTGCCAAGATTATTTCGCCTTTGAATGGGAAGACCCGGACACAGGGAGAAAACAACAGCTGAGGTGGACAGTACTACCACAGGGCTTTACCGAATCCCCAAATCTGTTCGGGCAGGCCCTAGAACAGATTTTGCAAGAATATCAACCAGCTCCAGAAATCACCCTTATCCAGTATGTTGATGATCTGTTGATCGCGGGAAAAGAGGAGGAACAGGTTAGGGAAGAGAGCATTAAACTCCTTAATTTTCTAGGGTTAAAAGGTCTCAAAGTCTCAAAGACAAAGTTACAGTTTGTGGAAGAAGAAGTCAGGTACTTAGGCCACTATATTACTAAAGGGGAAAAGAAGGTAGATCCAGACAGAGTGGGGGGGATGTTGTCCCTGCCACCCCCCCAGAGTAAAAGACAAATAAGGCAAATTTTAGGGCTAGTAGGATATTGTAGGCAATGGACTGAGAATTATAGTAAGAAAGTAAAATTTTTATATCAAAAATTAACCCCCGAGGGACGGATAACTTGGGGTAAAGATGATGAAAGAAAGTGGCAGGCATTACAAGAAGATTTAGTCAATGCCCCGGTTTTAAGCCTCCCTGACCTTAAGAGACCTTTCTATTTGTTTGTCAACATAGACGATGGTACAGCATATGGAGTCTTGACTCAGGAGTGGGCTGGAAAGAAAAAGCCTATAGGGTACTTTTCAAAATTACTGGATCCAGTGAGCAGAGGATGGCCCACTTGTCTGCAGGCAATAGTAGGATGTGCCTTATTGGTAGAAGAGGCCAGAAAAATTACCTTTAACAGCGACATAAGGGTGTTGTCTCCCCATAATATCCAAAGTGTTTTACAACAGAAAGCTGAAAAGTGGATCTCAGATTCTTGATTGCTGAAATATGAGGGTATTTTACTAGAAGCACCAAAATTAACCTTAGAAACTACTAGTCTGCAAAATCCTGCACAATTTCTATATGGTGAACCCGAGGAATCGCAATTATTACACAATTGCCTTCAAACTATTGAGAACCAGACAAAAATTAGGCTGGACTTAGAGGAGGAAGAATTAGATGAGGGAGAAAGAATCTTTGTAGATGGGTCTTCTAGGGTGATTGACGGGAAGAGGAAATCAGGATATGCACTAATAGACGGAAAAACGTTAAGGGTACTAGAATCTGGACCGTTGAGCCCCTCTTGGTCAGCACAAGCTTGTGAGCTATATGCAGTCCTACAGGCCTTGAGAAGATTGGAGGGAAGATCAGGAACAGTATACACTGATTCTAAATATAGTTATGGAGTAATACATACTTTTGGAAAAATCTGGGAAGAAAGGGGACTAATTAACTCCCAGGGAAAGGACTTAGTACACCAGGAACTAATAAGGGAAGTTTTGCAAGCGTTAAGAGGACCGCTTAAAATAGCTGTAGTACATTTAAGGGGGCATCAAAAAGGAATTGACTATAAGACGCGGGGAAATAACATGGCAGACCAAGAGGCTAAACAAGCTGCATTACGCGTATTAGTACTGACAAAAGATAAACCGCAACATACAGAATCGAGAATAGCACCTCCTGTGTTCACTCCTAAGGAAGAACAGAAACTTACTCAAATGGAAGTAACTAAGAGTGAGGAAGGGAAATGGTATCTGTCAGATGGAAGAGAAGTTCTACCAAAATCGATAGCCTTTAATATCTTAACTAACTTACATAAACAAACTCACTGGGGAAGCCAGGGTCTGGTAGACCACTTCGCCACCAAATATATGGCTATAGGTCTCCACGACTTAGCAAAGAAAATTACCCAAGGATGCCCTACATGCCTGAAGATCAATAGAGCTGTACAAAGACGGGTACCTATGGGAGGAAGACCCCTAGCAGTAAGACCATTTTCTCGAGTCCAAATTGACTTTACAGAACTTCCCAAAGTAGGACGCTACAAATATGTTTTAGTTATTATAGACCACCTCACTCATTTTATTGAGGCCTTCCCTACCTCTAGAGCGACTGCTCAAACTGTGGCGAAGATCCTTTTAGAGCAGATAATCCCTAGATACGGGGTCGCTGAGGTCATTGACTCTGATCAAGGTCCCCACTTTACATCTAAAATTATAAAGAACTTGACGGAAGCCTTGGGAATAAAGTGGGAAGAACACACTCCTTGGCATCCCCAAAGCTCGGGACGTGTGGAACGAATGAATGGAGAGCTGAAAAAGCAATTGGCGAAACTAACACTAGAAACTAAACTTTCATGGATAAAATGTATCCCTTTAGCATTGTTAAATATTAGGGCACAACCCAGGGCCGATATTGGAATATCTCCTTTCGAAATGTTATATGGAATGCCCTACGATGCAGGAGTTCCCATTGATCATCCAAATATCACAGATAAAACCATTAATACCTATATCAGTGAATTAATGAAATATAGACAGGAGTTGTGGGAAAGAGGTCAAATAACCCAAAGACCTCCTCTTGATATTAGACTACATCAGATTAAGCCAGGAGATTGGGTTCTTATAAAATCATGGAAAGAAGCCACTCTACAACCCCGTTGGGAGGGACCCTATTTAGTACTCTTAACCACTAATACGGCAGTTCGAACTGCAGAAAAAGGATGGACACACGCCAGCCGTATTAAAGGTCCAGTAGACAACAATGAGTGGGAAGTCACTAGCCCAGCGGGGGATCTGAAGATGAGGTTGTCCAGAAAATCGCGATAAAAAGAACTTAATTTGGGGAAATGTGTTTCACCACAGGGACTTCTGTGAACAACCGGAGAAAACCAATATAATCCCGTGCGTAAAGAAATCTCAACCTACCTGAAGAAGCCAAATGATTGGGGCATGGTTTGAACACCTACCCTTTGCTGTACAGTGTTTAATAGGGTTTGTGACAGCATTAATCTTGTCACTAATTGTATATTTCTTATGGAAAGTCGTTAAGTGTGGGAAAGGAATTTGTGTTTATGTATAGAGGAGAATGAGAATCATTTATTAAGACCTTGAAGAATGAACTGGTCAAATGCTCCAATAGAACATTAGGTGAGGTCAGCCTGCCAAGTCTGCCCTGAATACAACTGGTATACGGCTGTAAGGGTTGGCCGATTGTTGAGAAAGCTCCAAAAAACAAAACTCGTGAGACACTCTGTGGATAAGTGCCCAGTTTTACCCCCAGGGATTATAACAGACCATGATGGGGAAAAGTTCACCTTCGAGTGGATCTTCTGCTGCCGAGAAGATAAAAACCCCTGTAGCTGGCTGCAACCCAGTTGACAGGCGAGGCAGAGAAGGATCTCGGGTGGAGGTGAGGTACCTGACCCCGAAGACAATCATTTTTGTCTGTGCATCTATTTTACTCCCGGGGGTACGGGCTAATAATCCACACGAGCCCGTGATATGGGAATTATTCAACATGCAACAACCTGACCAACCCTTGAAAAGCTGTAGAAATCAAACCCATGTAAATTTTACTGTTTCTTTAAGGGAGTCAATTACGGGACACCGAGGAGATAGGGCAGATGATTGTATGGGATTTTACATTTGTCCCGCTTCAAATAGGGGGAGAAATTATTGTAATTTACCATATCACTACTACTGTGGTTATTGGGGATGTGAGACATGGGCATCCGACTGGTCCCCATCTATTAAGGACCCAGATATACAGATAGAATGGGTCCCTTCTGGCTGCACACGACCCGCCATAGGAACAGATGGACATGTTTGGGGACATTGTGAGGCTAATTGGCGTTATAATTGCATGGGGATTAATATAAAGGTCCAGAAGCCTACGAACGATAGTTGGTTAATTGGAAGAATGTGGGGAATCAGATTTTGGGAACCAGGCACAGACAGGGGTGGTATATTTAAAATAAAAAAGAGAAGTATGCCACATGATCCCCCATTGCCTATAGGCCCAAATATAGTTTTGGCACTGCCCTCTCCTGACAAAAGAACCCCGCCATCTGTTGCCCCCACACCGACAGTTACCCCAAACCGTACAGGTCAAATGTATAGGACACCACCACCTACCCTCAGCGATCCCCTATGGGGAATTATGCAAGCTGCATATGCCGCCCTGAATAAAACACAACCAAACTTAACTAACGAGTGCTGGTTGTGCTATAGTGTTCGACCACCTTATTACGAGGCAGTAGGAGAGCCAAGCAAAGCCATATGGAATAATGGAATGAATCCCGTTGAATGCCCATGGGGTAATAATCACACCCAGGGGTTGACAATCCAGCATGTAACCAGGAAAGGAACGTGTGTTGGAACCATACCAAAACAATATAAGAGTCTTTGTAATAGCACAATATCTAAAGATAGAATAATGAACAAGACAAATGCAAAATTTAAATGGCTAATCCCCACAGCAGGTGCAAAATGGGTATGTTCAGATGTCGGAATGACACCATGTATATCATTAGAGGTATTTGATAGATCTGAATTTTGTGTACAAGTAGTAATTATCCCACGATTAATGTATCACTCTGATGAAGAGGTTGTGTATCAACTTGAAGGGAGCCTCAGCAGACAGAAAAGAGAGCCTATAACAGCAATTACTTTAGCAACCCTCTTGATTGCCGGAGGTGTGGGTGCCGGAACTGGCATAGCCTCACTTGTCAAAAGTAACGAGGTACAAAGTTTACAACAAGCTGTGGATGCAGATCTAGACAGAATAGAACAATCAATTGATGAATTGGCAACTTCAGTCAAATCGTTATCAGAGGTGGTATTACAGAATCGAAGAGGATTAGACCTCCTATTCCTAAAGGAAGGGGGACTATGCGTAGCACTCCAAGAAGAATGTTGCTCATTTGTTGATCACACCGGGATAGTTAAGGACACCATGGCTGAACTTCGTAAGAGATTGGAACAACGGAAAAGGGATAGAGAAATTGGAAGGTCCTGGTATGAGGGTTGGTTTAACGTATCACCATGGCTTACCTCTTTGCTGTCTGCTCTGGCTGGACCCTTGATTACAATCATCCTGGGATTAATATTTGGACCATGCATAATTAAATGGTTATTGCAACTGGTAAAGAAGCGATTTGACACCGCAAAATTGTTAATCTTAACGCAAATAACTTCACAGAGAGAGATGGAGCAATTATAAATGGAGAAAGTGTGATATTCCGACCTATGAGCACAATCAGGGAAGGAGAATTGTAAGGACAAACATTCAACGGTAAAAGAAAAAGGGGGGAAATTGTCAAAGAGATAGGAATGTTTGTCCAGAGTGAATAAGCTTAGCATGCAAAAGCTTGTGCAAACCTACCTTGCTGAAAGCTTGTGCAAACCGGGAACTCGCTCAAACGTGGTTAAGGGTTAGTGACTGTGTAAGTAACTAATGAGATTTGTTCATATGAACAACGTACCATGAAAGGAAAAACCACCAGAAGGGGTCAAGAAGGAGATATGGAGAAAGACTACTTACTTCAACTCATGCGACCACCAGGATCATGCGCAGAGTACACCACAATGAGGAAGTAAAAAGGACACGTATACGAAAGATGGACTGTATAAAAGGATCGAGTATCGGTTCAAGTGTTGCGACAGTTGGTGGAACGCAGAGTCCCCTGTCGCCCAGCGCTGCATTGCCTTTTTGCTCTTTGCTCAATTTGATTAATAAAATTCAATAGTTGAATTTTTGATTCCTAGTCCGTTGAATCTATCTATAACACCATGATAAGGTTAAAAGTAGGTCCCCAGGTGGAAGAAATTATATTCTTAATAGATACAGGAGCTGAAAGGTCCACAATACAGAAACTACCTAAAGGGTGTATAGTGAGCAAGGATAAAAGCCTGGTAGTCAGGGCGAAACATGAACCCTTATGGGTCCCAATTGGAAAAAAGGAAAAAAAAAAATAATAAAAATGAAAATAAAAAGGTGTAACGATTGAAGCTGAAACAAAAACTTGTTTAGGGAATTTATTAGTGGTCCCCGAGGCAGAACATAACTTACTGGGGAGGGATTTAATAGTGGTATTAGGAATAAACCTTGCCATAAATGAAGGAGAGATAGTTTCAAGACTGTGTGTTCTCACGCAAAAAGATGAGGAAGAAATCAATCCCCAGCGGTGGCATCCGAAAGGAACCACAGGAAAACTGGGAATTCCACCCATAAGCGTTAAGCTTGGGGAAGTGAGGAACTGTGTAGCTCTCCAAGAAGTTTATTTACTGTAGCTTATGAAAGTGTTGTCTTTAGCTTTCGTCTTTTTGTGTGCTCCCCTCAGCAAGAGGGAGGAGTGATTGGAACAGTATTTACATTTGCTTAATAGCTGTGTTATGCCTTCCTGGATGGGGGGTGATGAGGTGTTAATTGAGCTTTTGAGTATGTCCTCTCCCTCAGTGTAGACCTTTTCTGAGTACAGAGAAATGAGCGACAGTGCAGTCACAATGAAAAGTGAAGAGGTATTATTCGACCTCTTAGAAAGGCGTGGTGCCAGACCCTCATTAACCGAGGTAGACTGGGCACGGCAGAACTGGCATAATTTGCAGTGTTTCAGACGGTATCCTGCAGAAAAACGGTCGTACCCGAGCCGGAAAAGGGAAGGTAATTATTTATGCAGTATTAGATTCGGCTCCGGTTGCAGCCATAGAATTCCGTGACCAGCAGTTGAAATCAGAAAGCCAAACTACAGGGTCACTTCAGGAATTGGTTAAAACTCTGCAGAAATAGATAGATGAACTCAAAGGACAATTAGAAAATGAAAAACATAATGCAGATCTCTTACTAGAGGCTCTGAAGGGAAATTGTATGGATACCAGTGATACTTTTATACATAGAGTACCAAAAGAAAGAAAAAAAAAAAAAAGGTATCCTCTAGAAGGACTGGAAGGAATAAAAGCAAGGCTAGAAAAATTAGAAGCCCCCCCAGCTCAATTGCATCCTTTAATAGAAACTGAGTTAATTGGGCAGATGAGGAGGCAAAAGGGGCAGGCTAATTAGAGGAAATAAGAACCCAAGATGACAAAAAGGTAACACCAAAAATCTATTCTCAAAAAGAAAGAGAGAGCTTTGAGAAATTAGGAGTAAAATGGATTGATAATAAGTGGATTTTGCCCGATGGCCGGGAATTATTACCCAAGAACTTTGCCCAAAGAATTGTGCAGCAAATGCAGCAGAGAACCCACTGGGGAAGTAGGGCATTGGCAGATTGTTTCTTAAAATTATATGGGTGCATAGGGATATTTGAAGTAGCAAAGCAAGAAACAAGAGGTTGCTTAATTTGCCAAAAGGTTAACAAACGAAATCTACGACAAACACCTTCAGGGGGAAGGCCATTGGCACACAGACCTTTTGAACGAGTACAGATAGATTTTATTGAATTACCAAAGGCAGGAAAGTATAAGTATTTACTAGTAATAGTAGACCAATTAACTCATTGGGTAGAGGCATTTCCCACAACTAGGGCCACTGCTCAAACAGTGGCCAAACATCTCTTGGAAGATATTATCCCCAGGTATGGTTTAATAGGGGTTATTGACTCAGATCAAGGAACTCATTTTACCTCCCGAATTTTGAAAGGCCTGGCAGAAGCCCTGGGGGTAAGGTGGGAATATCACACCCCATGGCATCCACAAAGTTCGGGGCGGGTAGAAAGGATGAATGGTACCTTAAAGGCCCAGTTAACTAAGTTAATGTTAGAAACTAAGATGTCTTGGATAAAATGCTTACCTTTAGCCTTACTTAATATTAGGAGTATGCCCAATTCAGAACATGGGATATCCCCCTATGAGATGCTATATGGAATGCCTTATATTCAGGGAATACCCATTGATTATCCCAGATTTGGAGAGAGTTCTGTACAGCAGTATATAATAACTCTGACTAAGAACTTGGAAGAACTAAGGGAAAAGGGCCTGTTAGCTCAAAGTACCCCCTTAGAATTTACAACACACAAGATAAAGCCAGGAGATAAAGCGTTAATAAAAACCTGGAAAGAAACTTCGTTAACCCCATGTTGGGAGGGACCTTTTCTCGTTCTCTTAACTACAGAAACAGTGTGCGCACGGCAGAGAAGGGCTGGACTCACGCCTCCCGTGTAAAAGGCCCCATCGACACTAAGGACTGGAAGGTTACATCGTCTCCAGGAGAACTGAAAATACGAATTCAACGATAACGTTCATGCAAGAGACTAAATTGCCCCCTTTAAGGATAAGTGTGGATGTTACCTTCTTGCATGACTTGTATGTGTTATTATTGTAAGGAGAAGTGGTAATACCACCGCAGGGGGGGGGTGTCTGCAAAAGGGGAAAATTTGCAATGAGTAATTGAAGGTAGGACGATTATATATATATAGGGAGGGAGTTAACTGCTCAGGGAACTCAGGCTCCTGACAGAGAGGGTGAGAGTTCTTCATTCACAGGACCAAGGAACAGGGAGCAGAAAATATAAAGAATAGAAGACTACCAACAAAACCGGGTGCCCTGTAGTGTTCGACTTGTGAGAATACAAATTGGGAAATTTTGGGCAGGGGTGCGCAGGATATGACTGCTCATATGGAGCCCCTGAAGACTATCCTTGCTGCCGAGAAGATGGTTTACCCCGCTGCCGGATGCAACCCGGTAGGCGGAGGAGGCAGAGGGATGAGAGAACGGTGGGGTATAGTGATGCTCTTAACCATACTGAGCTATCCTGGCAGTGGAACTGCAAACCCATGCTCAAAGTGCTACCAATATGTTAAATACGGTCGAACCACGGAATGGGCATTATCATTCCATACCCACATAAACGCGGCCTGTTATGATAGGAACGCATTATAATTGCTAGGCATGACCTCTGGGTGGCAGCTAACAAAGGAAAAAGTGGATTTGTAAATGGCCGTGCTTGTCCAAAGGGAGAGGAGAACATCTGTTTCACTAAATCAGGGATGTGGGGATATTCTGATGGCGGGGGGGGTCCAAGATCAATACAAGGAAGAGCTAGTGAGAAATGTTACCAAGCAACTGCAGGTCAAGCAAAAAATGCAGGAAAACAAAATACAGAAGAACAAAATGCAGGAAAACAAACAGTCACCCCTCTATGATGAGGTGAGAAAAATCCTAGGGGAATCTGGACCTACCAAGGGGGTTAACCCGTTCATTAACCTTACGCAAGAAATTGCCACTGAATTAAATATATCCTCATGTTGGATATGCGGGGGGTCTCAGATGACAGAACAATGGCCCTGGAGAGGGGAGGGACTAGAACCATGGCAATTACTAAATTGGAATCATACTCACAGGTCAACTGAAATGAGACCAGAGGGATGGATACTTAGTCATGAAGTTATTGGACAAATCTGTATATCAAGGGAAGGAAGGCAATTTAAACGATATTTGGGAGTTACCCCCTGCAAAATGGTATTAACCACAAACTCCACGGAGGGACCGGGACATTGGTGGCCCGGCTCTCCCCAGGGATATTGGACAAATAATTGTACATCTCTTACTAAGCACTCCCTATGTTGGAAGAATGAGAGCAATGAAAATCCCTTCAGGGAAATAGAAGCCTTAAAGGAATTTTGGGAAGAGCCGGGAAGGAATGTCTCAGATTGGAGATCTCCTGACGGACTATTTTGGATCTGTGGAAGACGGGCATTTAATAAATTGCCAAAAGACTGGAAAGGCACTTGTACTATTGGGATAATACAACCAGCCTTTTTCCTATTACCTAGACAACGGGGGAAAACTCTGGGAGTGCCACTATACGAAACTCTGGCTAGACAAATACGAGAATTAAGAATAGGAGGGACTCAAACCTGGAAGGATGATGAATGGCTTCCACAGAGAATAATAGAATACTACGACCCAGCTCTGTGGGCCCAAGATGTTAGTTGGGGATATAGAACTCCCATCTATATGCTGAATCAAATTATTAGGTTACAAGCCGTGGTAGAATTAGTAACAAACCAAACAGCAGAGGCCTTAAAATTAATAGCCCGACAACTCTCACAAACCAGGGCAGCAGTATATCAAAATTGGTTAGCTCTAGATTACTTACTGGCGGAGGAAGGAGGGGTCTGTGGAAGGTTCAACACCTCCGAATGCTGTCTCGAAATAGACGATAGCGGACAAGCCATAACAAATATTGCAGAAGAGATAAAAAGAATTGCCCATGTTCCGGTCCAGAGGTGGAATTCAATTCTAAACGATGATTGGTGGAATCAGTTATTTGGGGGCGCGTGGTGGAAACGACTGGGTTTCATGATATTGTGTGGGATGATTGGACTAATATTTATATCTTGTGTAATTCCATGCCTCATTCGGATAATACCTTCCATGATACAAGGAATGCAGATTTCTGCAATGCCAATAGATCCAGAAGAAGCAAAGTCTGGAAGGACCCACAAATTGATGATAGTAAAAACTGAAGCGGCTCCATTTTTGCAAGCTGCTAGGAAAGCAGGATTGAATTTAGAATACCGGACACGAATCACTGATGGCGATCAAAAAGGAAATGGGGGATTGTGAAACATGTAAAGGTGATTCGTGTCAAAGATAAAAAGTCAAAGCTGCTGACACAATACCTTCAGACTGGCATTAATTCCAATTGGTATACAAAGTTACTTAAAGGAGTAAAATGTCCTTGTGAGACATGGAAGGATAGAACTTTATCTACATTTCAAACACCAGTCTTGTGTAACAAAAAGCGTATTCCTCACACCAAGGGGTGAAACTAACACAGACCTTGGAAGATTAGCCTGGAATGCACCCAGAGATGCCAGTGGCCCTTTTCGGGGTACTTAGCTTGGGGAAGCTAATCCCTGGAAAAGGACCACATGGCGCCAAAGGTGCTACTCCCTTACTGATTTATCTGTTGGACCAGCTGTGTTAAGCTTATCGCTACCCCTCCTAACAAAATACCAGTGAGGGGCTCTTCCCCTTCAAGGTTTGAAGATTTACGTCAAAATCAACCCTTAAGTGTAATCCTCTCTATAAATCAGAGTTTGGAATGTGATGAATATGTATGAACTATACTTTTAAATAGGTATTCTTACTTTCTTTGCGGTGTGTCGTTGGTGGAGCGAGACTCCCCGGCACACCCAGCGCTGCTTGCTTATTGCTTTTCACCTTTTGATTATAATAAAATATTCTAAAAACTCAGATTGGACTCTGAGCGTTTATGACAGATGTAAGGTGGAAAATGTTTACTCAGAGGGCTGTGAGGCACTGGCATAGGCTGCCCAGAGAAGCACCGACGTTAGCACGCTTTCACTAAAACTGTTACAGAAGTACCACGAATGGTGCCTCGTAGAAACGTTAACTAACCGTGGCTGGATATTATTTCAGATCACAGAATGGCTTCTTTCTCTGAAGTACCTGAAAAAACTAATGAAGCTACATCCTACCCCTACTTCCACTATTTTTGGGCAAAGGTCAGAGGAAGCAATAGGAAATATTCTGTTTGTGATGATTCTTTGTGAGTAGAAAGAGATTTGACTTGGCTTTGTAGTAGCCTTTGTAAGACTGCATCTGAATTTATCAATAGCATCTTAAGTATTGGAAAAAAGACGGCATAAATATTAAAGTAAGAACGGATGGTGATTTGTGTGGGCTTTATTTTATTTGTGCTGTGAAAGTGTACATCCACTGATATAAAGTATACATACTGAAAAATTTCACCTAGTAGCTGTACATTTATCTCCAAAAATACTTCTAGCCTGGCTGGTGTACTGCAGGTATGTTTTCCATTCTTTCTTCTTGAATTTTCTACAGCTGAGGTACAAATAACTAACGTGTAAGAGCAGAGACGAGCACAGCACTGTATGCTGTTGAGATGCACGACTGCAACAATACATTACAGTATCAGTGATCGGGAGTTCACCATCCATAAGGTGCTTTCAGAGTTTCTGGACTTGTCAGAGTTGAAAACTTGGACTTTTTCTTAAGAATGTCTATAACTGCAATTACTGTTTTGAGCAATATTGCATAGTAGATGGGGGAGGTATAACTGTTTTTCATTTTGACTGGTGTATATAATGTAAATACACTCAGAAAGTAATCTCAGTGAACATGTCATCCGGGATTTGTTGTCACAAAGCCTCTGTCCAATGTTGTTAACCTGCTGTGTCTGCTGGCACAGCTGGTGAAGTGAGTGCTCCTTATCTGTCCCAGTTAAGACTAGTAAGACTAATGTCTAAGTGAGACACGTTCAGTTGCTTAACTACAGGTGTGCTGGTTGTTGATTTTTGTTTTCTTTTTCAGATATGTTTTTTGATGTATGTATGTGTTTGTAAACCAGTGAAGCATATTGCATGAATTTTCTTTAGCAAGTCCTCAGTGAACACATAGTATTAAATATTAAGAATATTGGTGAGACCAGGAAGATAATAAAAATGTCTTTCTACATGAGAAAAGGCCAACTATTCAGATCATCCTCAAATTGAGAACTTGTACAATACATAATATATTATATACTATTATATGATAATATATATAGGCTGTATATCTCTTCCTGCTAGTAGACAGACAAACTAAGTAACTTTCTTTCTTCCAATCTCTTTGTAGGTAGTTTACAACACAGGGAAATAAAGGATTAATAACATCTTGGCTGAAGTGCATCGCTTCCAGGACTCTGCTTGTGGAAATAGAGTAAGCATGCTGAGTAGCAGGCAGGCCTGGGTTGCTCCACAGGGCATCAATTTGGAAGAATTTAGCACTGTTAAGCACTAAGCCAAATCAAACTTCAACACGAGTTTTAAGCCTGGAAATAAATAAATAATTACAGCATGTGCAATGTTATGGTGAGCACCCAGACTGTGGAGTTACAGGTATGCCAGTAAAATGAAACAGTTTGGGGCCGTTTCCTAGTTCTGAGTTTCGGGCATTACTCCTAGAAAGAATGTCTGTTGGGCATCTTCTCGAGTTCACACCATAACCAAAAGTGTAATTGAGTTTACAGCAGCTCTGTCTGGCAGAGGCTGAGCATTAGAGTATGAGTGTGGGGCACCACCTGAAGGGTGGGCCCTGTGGTACCGAGCTGTGTTGGGGCAGCGCTTGGAAGGCCACGTGGGATCAGTTCAGGAAGGATGGCATCTCACCAGAGTGACACCACGCTGGGCAAAGAGTGACCACAAGGGAACATAGAGGCACACCTTTGTGCTTGTCAACTCACTGCAGTCAAACCTCAGTGCAATTCATTTGACTCTAATTAATTACAGCGCTGTTATTAGCAAAGTAAATATTGTAGATGTTAGAAATTCCATACCCAATTCATTTTTATTAGGTGCATTTATTTGACACTTATGAATATGCAAACATCGTGTTTTAGACATACTACAGTAACAATGCTATGCATCCAAGCACAGTCTCTGCTCCAAGTGGCTCGCCGTTAGACTCTAACCTGTTTGCCATTTGGTCACTCATTGTTTCTACGCCCGGGAAAAGGAAAACAGGGCTAAGACTCATTTCCTTAAGTAAGTCTCTGGCAAACAGATTGTTGCTAATTGCAATAACTCCCCAAAATTCAGCTTTTTGTGCAGGTACATCAATAAGGAAAATCAATAGTCTTAACACCTGAACAAACAAACAGTATTAACTATACTCCTAGAACTCTCAAAACCAAACGGAAAATAAAAATGCAAAGCTGCAAAAGTTAAATATTGAAATCCTTTTTAAATAAATGCAGGAGTAAGAACAGACCATAATGATAATGGAGCTCCGCTCAATTTATTGTCCTGCTCAGTATAATACCGTAAAGTACAGACTAACACTAAACAAACACTAAAGGTAAGATTTAGATAACATGGCAAAATGAGAATAAAAGAATTAAATAAAAGGCAGACAACATACAGAATGCTGCTGCAAGGCACTCTGTGCTCCAGTTTGAAAATCCAGTGTTTAATTAGAGAGAGAGAGACATTCAGTATGCTTAGTAATTGATTTTAAAAAGATGTTTTGTGTCTTTCACATTTTTCTGCATCTCAGCTCAAACAGCTCTTTATCTTCTAAAGATTACAATTACATCATGGATGAATCTGGCTTCCACATCAACACAGACATTTTCTGGAAGGCATCGGTACTGCTGCTTACGTTCAAAATCCTATGAAACTGCTAAGTACAGCTAATAATACCTATTCAGATTAAGAATTATGCATTAAAGCATCTGTCAGACAAAAAGGGGGAAGACTGTTCAAGGATCTTTTATTGTCAGCTTTGCAGTATACGGACAAAGCCTGTAAAACATCATTTTGTCTGTATACTGCAAATTTTCACAGCAGATGAAATTTTGTGAGCAGACTGAAAACCTTGTCAGCGGTTTGCGGGACAGTTTGACCTGGTACCGTGACAATTGAGGCAGGGGACCCACGGGCCCACAACCCGGGGAAGGGGTAGGGGGGAAAAGGAAAAAGGAGAAGAGAGATGGGCCTAGGAACAAAACAGCGGCAACGATCTGAGGAGGAAAGCTAATTTACTAAATAAGATATCAGAAAGGAAAATAACACAATATAATATAATATAATTGGAATTGAGGCAAATGAATCAAATAAAATGAGCAAGAGAGAGAGTGTCCGGTAAACCGAAGGCCTTACGCTAACGCTGAAGGCGGACGGCTGCAACAAACACCCACTGCCGAGCTCGGTCCCGAAGGGAAGAGAGTGTCCCGTGACCGCAGACAGTTTTTATCTTTCCCTCTGAGCGTAAACACGTAAGAACGCAAAGCATCGCAAAGTCCTCTGGGGAATGGAGTTCTTCTTCTCTTCTGAGACAGGTATACCTGGAACTATCGATGATCCACGGAGCTGGAGCATTAACTCTTTAACTCTAAATGCACTACATGATGTTATGATGTGGAATACCAGTACCAAAAATCATAAAACCATGACATTCCACTCCTTATTCAACATCATTACATCATGCTTAATATATATATATACATAAAGAAACAATGATTAACAAGCATTAAATACAAACACATACAACATACAAATATACATATATACATATATACATATATACATATATACATAGTAATAGAATTACTGAGGGCGCTCTCCCCACATCAAATTCCCTTGTGGTACACACTGAACATCCCCATTCTTCTGCATCACCCACCAGGTAGACCCAGGTCCCTGAGCAAAAACAGTTCCACGGAGAGGTTTGCCCTCTCCAGAAGCTGGAAGAACCCAAACCGCTTTTCCCAACATGTTCTTCACATGTACTACAGGGACCTTATCTCCTTCTACAGTAGGTAGAGAGCTGGATTGGGCAGGACCATCGCGATTGATGGATCCTCTGGTGTTGACCAACCAGGTGGCTTCTGACAAATTCTTCTCCCAGTGCTTAAATGTTCCACCACCCATTGCTTTCAACATTGTTTTTAACAACCCATTGTACCTTTCAATTTTACCAGAAGCTGGTGCATGATAGGGGAGATGATAAATCCACTTGATGCCATGATCTTTGGCCCAAGTATTTACAAGAGAATTTTTGAAATGAGTTCCATTATCTGACTCAATTCTCTCTGGAGTGCCATGTCGCCATAGGACTTGTTTCTCGAGCCCTAAGATGGTGTTCCGGGCAGTAGCATGGGGTACTGCATATGTTTCAAGCCACCCAGTAGTTGCCTCTACCATGGTGAGCACATAATGCTTACCACTGCGAGATCGTGGTAAGGTGATATAATCAACCTGCCACGCCTCCCCATATTTATACTTTTGCCATCGCCCTTCCTCCCAAAGAGGTTTCATCCTCTTTGCCTGTTTAATTGTGGTGCATGTGTCACAGTCATGGATAACCTGTGCAATAACATCCATAGTTAAGTCCACCCCTCAGTCTCTAGCCCACTTATATGTTGCATCTCTTCCTTGATGGCCCGAGGTCTCATGGGCCCACCGAGCTAGAAATAATTCACTTTTGTGTTGCCAGTCCAAGTCTACTTGAGCCACCTTAACTTTGGCAGCTCGATCCACCTGATGGTTATTTTGCTGCTCTTCAGTTGCCTGGCTCTTAGGAACATGAGCATCTACATGGCGCACCTTTACAAACATATTCTTTATTCGGGCAGCAATGTTTTTCCACAGTTCAGCAGCCCAAATAGGTTTACCTCTCCGTTGCCAACCATTTTGTTCCCACTGCTGTAACCACCCCCATAAAGCATTTGCCACCATCCATGAGTCAGTGTAAAGATAAAGCACTGGCCACCTCTCTCGTTCAGCAATATCTAAGGCCAGCTGGACAGCCTTTACCTCTGCAAATTGACTTGATTGTCCTTCTCCTTCAGTGGCCTCTGCAACTCGTCGTGTGGGGCTCCACACAGCAGATTTCCATCTGCAGTGCTTACCCACAATGCAACACGATCCATCTGTGAACAGGGCATATCTCTTTTCATTGTCTGGTAGTTCATTATATGGTGGGGCTTCTTTAGCACGTGACACCTCCTCAGCTGGCGTTGTTCCAAACGTTTTACCTTCAGGCCAGTCCATGATCACCTCCAGGATTCCTGGACGGTTGAGGTTCCCCATCCGAGCTCGCTGTGTAATCAGTGCAGTCCACTTACTCCAAGTGGCATCAGTAGCATGATGGGTAGAGGGAGCTGTTCCTTTGAACATCAGCACTGGCAGTCGAGAAGCAGATTGAACCCCCTCGTACGCGGCTAAGATCTCTTTCTCAGTTGGAGTGTAGCGCTCCTCAGACCCCCTGTAAGGGCAGTTTTAACAGAAACAGTAAAAACGTTTTTTTTTCTTTTACTCAAACAAGCCGGCAGCACCCGAAAAGTTTGCAAATATCCCAGAAGAACCGGGACAGTTTGACCCGGTACCGTGACAATTGAGGCAGGGGAACCACGGGCCCACAACCCGGGGAAGGGGGAGGGGGGAAAAAGGGAAAAAGGAGAAGGGAGATGGGCCTAGGAACAAAACAGTGGCAACGATCTGAGGAGGAAAGCTAATTTACTAAATAAGATATCAGAAAGGAAAATAACACAATATAATATAATATAATTGGAATTGAGGCAAATGAATCAAATAAAATGAGCAAGAGAGAGAGTGTCCGATAAACCGAAGGCCTTACGCTAATGCTGAAGGCGGACGGCTGCAACAAACACCCACTGCCGAGCTCGGTCCCGAAGGGAAGAGAGAGTCCCGTGACTGCAGACAGTTTTTATCTTTCCCTCTGAGCGTAAACACGTAAGAATGCAAAGCATCGCAAAGTCCTCTGGGGAATGGAGTTCTTCTTCTCTTCTGAGACAGGCATACCTGGAACTATCGATGATCCATGGAGCTGGAACATTAACTCTTTAAATGTACTACATGATGTTATGATGTGGAATACCAGTACCAAAAATCATAAAACCATGACAAACCTCTATAGGTGCTCACACAGAACATACTTTAGTGTACATTTTTATGGTTTTTGAATGGTTAGAATGTATTTTCTGCATCTTGTTTTGTGGTTTTGATGACCAAATGTGCAATATCTTATTTTGTTGTTTAACTGGAATTTTTATTCAAAGTTGAAATATTGGCTTCATATCTTTTTGCTGCCTCTAAGTCCTTTTCTTTTCTCTTCATCTCCATATCTTGGCTCTGTGGTCAAAAGAGATACAGTGAACATTTTGTGTACAATTCGAGTAAAACTGTATGATCCTTCAGAGAGATCTTAAGAATTAAACTTTCAACAATCGTAGGGGCAATGGAAATGAAAATATTCCAAACTAATAAAATTAATCTATTTTGAAAATGTTGCATCCTTTTTCCACCAAAACCCTTCAGTGCACATGTTTAAGAACAATGTAGTACTCACATGAAGCAACCAGGCACGGCAGCTATTACAGATACTTAATGTGCACTCAATTAGAGAGAGAGAGAGATTGTCCACATACACGTTCTCTCTTGCTTTCTCCAGTGCTAGAAGCCAAAACCCACTTCATGAAATCTCCTCACTTAAAAAGCAGGGACATATTTTGTTGTCATGTCAGAACATTTTAGACGATCAGAAATAATGTGTTAATTATACAGAGAAAATTACACGTCCACATATGAAACTACTAAAAATTCTTTCAGATTATTCAACGTTGCTAAGGATCTTACAATCTCTGGTGTGGTTTTAAGAGGTTTCAAGAGATACATTTTCTCAACAAGGAGACACACTTCTGATAAAAAACTGAATTACAAATATTTCTACAACAGATTTACCTGAACGGTTGTTTTAAACTAAAAGAATGTCTTCGCGTGTGGATTTCTTTTCTTCCAAGTTGGAGCACTGTAAGATGCTGAATAATATTTGTCTGCTGAAGAAAAAATGAAAAACAAAATCTTAATTTCAGTCACAATTTCAGAAAAGATGATCTCAATCTGCTATGTGGTTTAAAAGTAAGATTTACTGAATCGATGGATCAGAAGAATCATACATCACCACTGAAATGAATGCAAGCTATTATTAAATGTAGACTTTACTTTACTTTTAGTATATTAAAACATTTGTAATCTTTCACCAATTCCACAATGCTCAGTTTCTTCAAAATGAATGTTCCTGTGCTGAAAACATTTTGAAAGAGTCAACTGCTCTTTACTACAAAAATAAAATCATCAATAACGAAAACAATCAAAAACCCTAAGTAGAATTTCAGTGAAATACTATTTGCAAAGACATAGACCAAAAAAAAAAAAAAGGTCATTCCTTCATCCTCTTCCAGAAAAAAAGTGGAACAATAAATATTTCTTGAGAGCAAACTAAAATGATACTGGAAGACTACTTCTACTGCTATTACTATTGATATTCAGAGTAGAATGATAAATTAAAATGGTCAAACGTTATCTTTCAAAAGAAGAAAATTACCTACAAGATGATTCAGAAGTGGGAATCAGCACAAAGTTTAAATGTGTTTACATCTCTATGGAAATTACTGTAGTGTAATGATGAAAATCAAGCTGGATTAAATGGCCTCTTGCCCACACTTAGGTGTAAGTACCTAAATAGGTATTCATATTTAGATATAAAAACCTACATATTCACTTCCAGTGACAAACGTGAAAGCAGCAGAATACAGTCAGGTATTTTAAGAGTCATTTTAAGAATTCCATGTAAGCAGGAACTCACGTGTATATCCATTGTACATTGGTTCCTGTATGACTCTGCCACCACGGTAGGACACATATGCTGATCTTTTAGGTTCTGGAGAGTTGAAATAAATGTTTCTTTCAGTTTGTCTCACAGAACCAATAGAAGAAGTAGTTCCATCATCCCTTCTACGATAATTTTGTTGGTAATTTGGTTTAACTTTTGAGTATGAAGTGGGAGTTCCTAAAATTGGAAAAACAAATGTATAAAGTAATGTTGCGATATTACTCAAAGAAGACAAAATTTAAAAGAATGTTCTGTACAGACAGTCCACTCAAAATAGAGATTGTCCATATGCGACACATAGAACGGAACAAGGTAGTGCTAAATCATCTAATAGTTTAGTTTTTAGGAATGAGTAAGCCAACTGTTTTATAAAAATACCTTTGCCTGTTCCTGCATTAGGTGAGTTTCTTTGCTCCTCAGAAATACAGTTATTCTTCTTTACCCCCTTGAAGTGGTATTTCCTCACACATTCAGCGCTGTCTGTTGCTGAAGGATTTAATTGCACAGATTTACCTTTCAAAAAGCACACATTTTCTTATCAAGAAATGCTATGATGAATTGAAAAACTCATCTTCCACTTCATACACAGGTCTCCTTAGGTAAGGAACACTATCTTCCTCTTTAAATATTTTGAAAGAATCATCTCACAAAATGAAAAAAAAGTTGCTACATTTCCATTAGCACAGTTCAAGGTCTCAAAATCTTGAGGACAAACTCAAAATTTAACAATAACAGTCCAACAGTACTTTGAACAAGTTTGAAACAAACAATTACTTTGATTCTGTCTCTGAACGTTTCCCATTAGGAATCAGAAAAACTTCAATAATAATGTAAGAAATAGAATCTCACTGAAAAGCAAAGAATCACAGAACTGTATGCCCCCTGCCAAAGCAGCTCCCTAGCCCAGGTTGCACAGGTAGGCGTCCAGGCGGGTCTGGAACGTCTCCAGAGAAGGAGACTCCACCACCTCTCTGTGCAGCTGTGCCACTGCTCCGGCACTGCACTGGGAAGAAGTTCCCACACACATTTGTGCTGAACTTCCTGCACTTCAGTTTGTGGCCATTTTCCCTTGGTTCTATCACCATGCACCGCACAGAGTCCAGCCTCATCCTTTTGCCTCCCACTCTTTAGGTACTTATGGACATGGATTAAATTCCCTCTGCATCTCCTTTTCTCAAGGCTGAACAGACCCTGGTCTCTCAGCCTTTCCTCATAAGAGAGGTGTTCCATGCCCATTAATATCTTTGTAGCCCTCCACTGAAGCCTTTCAAGGAGATCCCTGTCTATTTTGTACCGAAGAGCCCAGAACTGGACACAGGAGTCCAGGTGAGGCCTCACCAGGGCAGAGTAGAGGGGGAGGATCAGGTCCCTTGACCTGCTGGCCATGCTCTTTTTAATGCAGCCCAGGATACTATTGGCCTTCTTGGCCACCAGGGCACCCTGCTGCCTCAGGGCCAGCCTATCATCATCAGGAACCCCAAGTTCATAGGTTCATAGATTTATAGGTTGGAAAGGACCTACAAGATCATCTAGTCCAACCATCCTCCTTACACCATCACTACTCACTGAACTGCTAAATCAAATCCCTTAGCAACTCAACTAAACGCTTCTTGAACAGCACTAGGGATTGTGCCCCAACCACCTCCCTAGGCAGGCCATTCCAGTGCCTGACCACTCTTTCAGAGAAAAAATGTTTCCTCAAATGTAATCTAAATCTTCCTTGGCACAAATTGTGGCCATTCCCTCTCGTCCTGTCATTATTTATCAGATAGAAGTCCCTATTCACAGAGCACCTCTCCAGCAGGTCATCCCCAAACCTTAAATAAGTACATTTTTCGTTTGAATATTTGGATGTAGTTGGTGCTTTTTCAAAATATACTGGCTCACTTTGTTTCCCATTAAAATATTTGTTCCTCTGTGGTGCAAAATAACCACCTCCTAGAGAATATGAAGAAAAGATGAAGGAAATCCTCAATTTTAAAGAACATTCTGAACAATAAAATGTGAACCATTTTATAATTACATTCTGAGTGAAATTAACAAAAAAGAAAAAAATATAATAAAACCAAATAGACAATTCATTAAGCAACTTCCACCCAAAAAAAAAATAAGATAAACATTTAAAAGCTTTAAATACACAGGGGTATGATTTAATTACAGAATTCCTTCTCGGCAGGCAGGGGGAGGTGATTGTCCCCATGTGTGCAGCTCTTGTGAGGACCCATCTGCAGTACTGCATCCAGGCCTGGGGACCCCAGTACATGACAAACACAGAGCTCTTGGAATGAGACTAGAGGAGGGCCACTAAGATCACAGGAAGGCTGGAACAGCTCTACTATGAAGATGATATGAGGGAATTGGGCTCGTTTAGCTTGTAGATGTATCAGGAAGCCAAAATTAATTACCTTTATTTTCATAGGATTTATCACCTGATCTCCTATATTGCTTCACTGATACTTTCATTCCTGAAGTCTCTCTCTCTCTTTTCATATTATTGTCACCTGAAAAAGCAACAGAAGGAACACGTTAGCTCCCTGCATATAGCCACAATGAATGAAAATGTCATTCTCTTCCTTCCACATCTATAAATTAGTAATTAGATCAAAGCAATTACCTTTATAGTTTAATATGTTCATAGGTACATTAGGTTCGAAAGAACCTACCAGATCATCTAGTCCAACCATCCTCCTAACACTATCCCTACCCAACTATTAAATCAAATCCCTTAGCACCTCATCTAAACGCTTCTTGAACAGCACTGCCTCCCTAGGCAGGCCATTCCAGTGCCTGACCACTCTTTCAGAGAAAAATTGTTTCCTCAAATCTAATGTAAATCTTCCCCGGCACAACTTGTGGCCATTCCCTCTCATCCTGTCATTATTTATCAGATAGAAGTCCCTATTCACAGAGACACTCTCCAGAAGGTCATCCCCAAACCTTAAATAAGTACCTTTTCCATTTGAATATTTGGATGTAGTTGGTGTTTTTTCAAAATATACTGGCTCATTTTGTTTCCAATTAAAATATTGGTTCCTCTGTGGTGCAAAATAACCACCTCCTAGAGAATATGAAGAAAAGATGGAGAAAAATATTAAAGAACATTCTGAAAAATTAATGGTGAACAATTTTATAATTACATTATGAATGAAATTAATGAATAAAATAAAATAAAACCAAATAGACAATTCATTAAGCAACTTCCACCCAAAAAAAAATAAGATAAACATTTAAAAGCTTTAAGTACACATGGGTATGATTAAGTACAGAATTTCTTCTCGGCAGGCAGGGGGAGGTGATTGTCCCCAAGTGTGCAGCTCTTGTGAGGACCCATCTGCAGTACTGCATCCAGGCCTGGGGACCCCAGTACATGACAAACACAGAGCTCTTGGAATGAGACTAGAGGAGGGCCACTAAGATCACAGGAAGGCTGGAACAGCTCTACTATGAAGATGATATGAGGGAATTGGGCTCGTTTAGCTTGTAGATGTATCAGGAAGCCAAAATTAATTACCTTTATTTAAATAGAATTTATCATCCGCTCTGTTAAAACATTTCAATGGTACTTTCATTCCTGAAGTCTCTCTCTCTCTTTTCATATTATTGTCACCTGGAAAGGCAACAGAAGGAACACGTTAGCTCCCTGCATATAGCCACAATGAATGAAAATGTCATTCTCTTCCTTCCACATCTATGAATTAGTCATTAGCTCCAAGCAATTTCCTTGACCTGCTTGCTTTATATTCTCCTTTCTCTATTATTTTGTTTTGAAATATATCCATACGTGTAAACCAGTGAAGCATACTGCATAAGCTCTCTTGACCAGATTTAAGAGTAACTGTGTTTGTTATAAAATGAGACTGCCAACTGAATGTCGGTCAGTTTAATTAATCAGACTGAACAAATCGTTTGAGCTGAAGATACACAAGTGTCTTTGGTAGACAAACCTTCAGTAATGATGGTGAAAAGCATCAATTCCTGTTCAGAAATCCGTTTCCCATACAAAGAAGTAACTCCTAAATTTGCAAAGAATAAGTCACCCATAACATTAGATAATCTCACAGAATGAAAATACTTGGAGCTGTAGAGACCAACTAGATGATCTTTGAGGTCCTTTTCAACCCAAGCCACTCTATGGTTCTGTGATAATATGAAAGAGACCTGTATGCTGTTTCATACCCATCTGAAGCTAGAAGATGCACAGCACTTTGCTGACAGCTAGACCAAGCATCCCTAGCATGGTCATGAATTATTTTGCATTGACAAACAAAGGGGAGAAAAAGGAATAATACTGAAATTCTTATTATTCTTACCAGTATTTTATATTTCTGAAGGAAAAAAAAGCAAATGCTGTTAAGCAAACAAACATAGATTGGTCTGAAAGTAATGCCTCCTGTAGGCATTCCTCCACTAATTTTTTTTAACTTCACAAGCCATTTCTCTGACCAAAATAAGCAGGAAAAAGTCCAATGTAATGACCATAAAGGTTTTTTATATTTACTAAAATCGTCAAACATGCTGAATAATAACTGATATTTTCAATCCCTACAATTGATGGTGTAGTATGAAAAGGAGTGTACAAAATGTGTAACAAAAAAACCTAGGTATTTCAGATATTAATTTATATTTAAAGGGTGGAGTTTGTACCAGGCATATTGACTTTAGGCAGTTTTCTTTACAACACAATGTTCAGCATTGAGAAGCCAATATGAATTACCTTTATTTTCACAGGATTTGTCATCTGTTCTGCTAAATTGCTTCACTGATACTTCCATTCCTGAAGTCTCTCTCTCTCTTTTCATATTACTGTCACCTGGAAAGGCAACAGAAGGAACACGTTAGCTCCCTGCGTATAGCCACAATGAATGAAAATGTCATTCTCTTCCCTCCACATCTATGAATTAGTAATTAGCTCCAAGCAATTTCCTTGACCTGCTTGCTTTATATTCTTCTTTCTCTGTTATTAGTCATTTCAACTGTGCATTGTGAAACTTAAGCACTCATGTATAACATCTGAATTTTCTAAGGAAGTGCCATGACACTCACATTAAAGAAGACATGGTATATACTGACTACAAAAATAAAAATACCTACCTGTCCCTGAATCTTGCTCAACGGTGTCCATTGCTAATTTCTCACTTCCCAAACCTGGAGATGGAGGAGCAATTTCTCCTGACTGGAGAACCTGAGGGTACTGAACCCTATAATATTCTCCTAAACATACAGCAAAAAGTGAAAAAAAAAACCTCAAACACCTTTACTATACTGGCAATGGTGCTGTTCATAAAAGGGTCACCCATGTCATACTCACCAGATTTATAGCACACTTCCTTCATTGCTCTTTCTTCTTCAATGTCTGCAGCAGTCTTTTCCGGTGTAACAGAAATAGCTGTAGGAAACATTTTATAAAGATTACTAGATGTCTTGTCATGCCATACCAAGACCATTAATGTTTCTTAACTATCAAATAACACGATGAATTTCATTTTTGCCATGACTATTTGTTAACATTAGGTTTTTTCCCAGTGCAATGGAATTTCAGCTACAGCAGCTCTTAAAGTAACTGCTGATTTAGAGCGATGTAAAAAAATATTTTCAGTATTCATCTGTAAAATATTATATATATTCTCAAAAGGAAATCTCAGTGAACATGTCATCCATGTTTTCTTGTCACAAAGCCTCTACCCAATGATGTTAACCTGCTATGCCTGCTGTCACAGGTGATGAAGTGAGTGCTCCTTATCTGTCACAGTTAAGACTAGTAAGACTAACCTCGAAGTGAGACACGTTCAATTGCTTAATTACAGGTGTGTTGTTTTTTGGTTTCTAAAATATGTGTTTTGAAATATATCCATACGTGTAAACCAGTGAAGCATACTGCATAAGCTCTCTTGACCAGATTTAAGAATAACTGTGTTTGTTATAAAATGAGACTGCCAACTGAATGTCGGTCAGTTTAATTAATCAGACTGAACAAATCGTTTGAGCTGAAGATACACAAGTGTCTTTGGTAGACAAACCTTCAGTAATGATGGTGAAAAGCATCAATTCCTGTTCAGAAATCCGTTTCCCATACAAAGAAGTAACTCCTAAATTTGCAAAGAATAAGTCACCCATAACATTAGATAATCTCACAGAATGAAAATACTTGGAGCTGTAGAGACCAACTAGATGATCTTTGAGGTCCTTTTCAACCCAAGCCACTCTATGGTTCTGTGATAATATGAAAGAGACCTGTATGCTGTTTCATACCCATCTGAAGCTAGAAGATGCACAGCACTTTGCTGACAGCTAGACCAAGCATCCCTAGCACGGTCATGAATTATTTTGCATTGACAAACAAAGGGGAGAAAAAGGAATAATACTGAAATTCTTATTATTCTTACCAGTATTTTATATTTCTGAAGGAAAAAAAAGCAAATGCTGTTAAGCAAACAAACATAGATTGGTCTGAAAGTAATGCCTCCTGTAGGCATTCCTCCACTAATTTTTTTTAACTTCACAAGCCATTTCTCTGACCAAAATAAGCAGGAAAAAGTCCAATGTAATGACCATAAAGGTTTTTTATATTTACTAAAATCGTCAAACATGCTGAATAATAACTGATATTTTCAATCCCTACAATTGATGGTGTAGTATGAAAAGGAGTGTACAAAATGTGTAACAAAAAAACCTAGGTATTTCAGATATTAATTTATATTTAAAGGGTGGAGTTTGTACCAGGCATATTGACTTTAGGCAGTTTTCTTTACAACACAGTGTTCAGCATTGAGAAGCCAATATGAATTACCTTTATTTTCACAGGATTTGTCATCTGTTCTGCTAAATTGCTTCACTGATACTTCCATTCCTGAAGTCTCTCTCTCTCTTTTCATATTACTGTCACCTGGAAAGGCAACAAAAGGAACACGTTAGCTCCCAGCATATAGCCACAATGAATGAAAATGTCATTCTCTTCCTTCCACATCTATGAATTAGTAATTAGCTCAAACCAATTTCCTTTATACTTTCATATGTTCATAGGTATATTAGGTTGGAAAGGACATACAAGATCATCTAGTCCAACCATCCTCCTAACACCATCCCTACCCACTGAATTTCTAAATCAAATCCCTTAGCACCTCATCTAAAAGCTTCTTGAACAGCGCTAGGGATGGTGCCTCAACCACCTCCCTAGGCAGGCCATTCCAGTGCCTGACCACCCTTTCAGAGAAAAAATGTTTCCTCAGGTCTAATGAAAATCTTCCTCGGTACAACTTGTGGCCATTCCCTCTCGTCCTGTCATTATTTTTCAGGTAGAAGTCCCTACTCTCCAGCAGGTCATCCCCAAATTTTAAATAAGTACCTTTTTCATTTGAATGCTTTGATGCAGTTGGTGTTCTTTCAAAATATACTGGCTCACTTCGTTTCCCATTAAAATATTTTTTTCTCTGTGGTGCAAAATGATCACCTCCTAGAGAAAATGAAGAAAAGATGAAAGAAATCCTCAATTTTAAAGAACATTCTGAACAATAAAATGTGAACCATTTTATAATTACATTCTGAGTGAAATCAATAAAAAAAATATAATAAAACCAAATAGACAATTCATTAAGCAACCTCGGCCCCCCAAAAAATAGAAAATTAAGAGAAACATTTAAAAGCTTTAAATACACAGGGGAATGATTTAATTACAGAATTCCTTCTCGGCAGGCAGGGGTAGGTGATTGTCCCCATGTGTGCAGCTCTTGTGAGGACCCATCTGCAGTACTGCATCCAGGCCTGGGGACCCCAGTACATGACAAACACAGAGCTCTTGGAATGAGACTAGAGGAGGGCCTCTAAGATCACAGGAAGGCTGGAAAACCTCTCCTATGAAGATGAGATGAGGGAATTGGGCTCGTTTAGCTTGTAGATGTATCAGGAAGCCAAAATTAATTACCTTTATTTTCATAGGATTTATCACCAGATCTCCTATATTGCTTCACTGATACTTTCATTCCTGAAGTCTCTCTTTCTCTTTTCATATTATTGTCACCTGAAAAAGCAACAGAAGGAACACGTTAGCTCCCAGCATATAGCCACAATGAATGAAAGTGTCATTCTCTTCCTTCCACATCTATAAATTTGTAATTAGCTCAAACCAATTTCCTTTACACTTTCATATTTTCATAGGTACACTAGGATGGAAAGGACCTACAAGATCATCTAGTCCAACCATCCTCCTATCTCCATCCCTACCTACTGAACTTCTAAATCAAATCCCTTAGCACCTCATCTAAACGCTTCTTGAACAGCGCTAGGGATGGTGCCTCAACCACCTCCCTAGGCAGGCCATTCCAGTGCCTGACCACCCTTTCAGAGAAAAAATGCTTCCTCAAATCTAATCTAAATCTTCCTCAGTACAACTTGTGGCCATTCCCTCTCGTCCTGTCATTATTTTTCAGAAAGAAGTCCCTATTCACAAAGCACCTCTCCAGCAGGTCATCCCCATACCATAAATAAGTACCTTTTTCATTTGAATGCTTTGATGCAGTTGGTGTTTTTTCAAAATATACTGGCTCACTTTGTTTCCAATTAAAATATTTTTTTCTCTGTGGTACAAAATAATCACGACCTAGAGAAAATGAAGAAAAGAGAAGGAAAACTTCAATTTTAAAGAACATTCTGAACAATTAAATGTGAACCATTTTATAATTACATTCTGAGTGAAATTAATAAAAAAGAAAAAAATATAATAAAACCTAATAGACAATTCATTAATCAACGCCCACCCGAATAAAAAAAATTAAGACAAAAATTTAAAAGCTTTAAATACACAGGGGAATGATTTAATTACAGAATTCCTTCTCGGCAGGCAGGGGGAGGTGATTGTCCCTATGTGTGCAGCTCTTTTGAGGACCCATCTGCAGTACTGCATCCAGGCCTGGGGACCCCAGTACATGACAAACACAGAGCTCTTGGAATGAGACTAGAGGAGGGCCTCTACGATCACAGGAAGGCTGGAACACCTCTCCTATGAAGATGAGATGAGGGAATTGGGCTCGTTTAGCTTGTAGATGTATCAGGAAGCCAAAATTAAATACCTTTATTTTCATAGGATTTATCATCCGCTCTGTTAAAACATTTCGATGGTACTTTCATTCCTGAAGTCTCTCTCTCTCTTTTCATATTATTGTCACCTGGAAAGGAAACAGAAGGAACACGTTAGCTCCCTGCATATAGCCACAATGAATGAAAATGTCATTCTCTTCCCTCCACATCAATGAATTAGTAAGTAGCTCCAAGCAATTTCCTTGACCTGCTTGCTTTATATTCTTCTTTCTCTATTATTTTGTTTTGAAATATATCCATACGTGTAAACCAGTGAAGCATACTGCATAAGCTCTCTTGACCAGATTTAAGAATAACTGTGTTTGTTATAAAATGAGACTGCCAACTGAATGTCAGTCAGTTTAATTAATCAGGTCGAACAAATAATTTGAGCTGAAGATACACAAGTGTCTTTGGTAGACAAACCTTCAGTAATGATGGTGAAAAGCATCAATTCCTGTTCAGAAATCCGTTTCCCATACAAAGAAGTAACTCCTAAATTTGCAAAGAATAAGTCACCCATAACATTAGATAATCTCACGGAATGAAAATACTTGGAGCTGTAGAGACCAACTAGATGATCTTTGAGGTCCTTTTCAACCCAAGCCACTCTATGGTTCTGTGATAATATGAAAGAGACCTGTATGCTGTTTCATACCCATCTGAAGCTAGAAGATGCACAGCACTTTGCTGACAGCTAGACCAAGCATCCCTAGCATGGTCATGAATTATTTTGCATTGACAAACAAAGGGGAGAAAAAGGAATAATACTGAAATTCTTATTATTCTTACCAGTATTTTATATTTCTGAAGGAAAAAAAAGCAAATGCTGTTAAGCAAACAAACATAGATTGGTCTGAAAGTAATGCCTCCTGTAGGCATTCCTCCACTAATTTTTTTTAACTTCACAAGCCATTTCTCTGACCAAAATAAGCAGGAAAAAGTCCAATGTAATGACCATAAAGGTTTTTTATATTTATTAAAATCGTCAAACATGCTGAATAATAACTGATATTTTCAATCCCTACAATTGATGGTGTAGTATGAAAAGGAATGTACAAAATGTGTAACAAAAAAACCTAGGTATTTCAGATATTAATTTATATTTAAAGGGTGGAGTTTGTACCAGGCATATTGACTTTAGGCAGTTTTCTTTACAACACAGTGTTCAGCATTGAGAAGCCAATATGAATTACCTTTATTTTCACAGGATTTATCACCTGATCTCCTAAATTGCTTCACTGATACTTTCATTCCTGAAGTCTCTCTCTCTCTTTTCATATTATTGTCACCTGAAAAAGCAACAGAAGGAACACGTTAGCTCCCTGCATATAGCTACAATTAATGAAAATGTCATTCTCTTCCTTCCACATCTATAAATTATTAATTAGCTCAAACCAATTTCCTTTATAGTTTCATATGTTCATAGGTACATTAGGTTGGAAAGAACCTACAAGATCATCTAGTCCAACCATCCTCCTATCACCATCCCTACCCACTGAACTTCTAAATCAAATCCCTTAGCACCTCATCTAAACGCTTCTTGAACAGTGCTAGGGATGGTGCCTCAACCACCTCCCTAGGCAGGCCATTCCAGTGCCTGACCACTCTTTCAGAGAAAAAATGTTTCCTCAAATCTAATCTTAATCTTCCTCGGTACAACTTGTGGCCATTCCCTCTCGTCCTGTCATTATTTTTCAGAAAGAAGTCCCTATTCACAGAGCATCTCTCCAGCAGGTCATCCCCAAACATTAAATAAGTACCTTTTTCATTTGAATGCTTTGATGCAGATGGAGTTTTTTCAAAATATACTGGCTCACTTCGTTTCCCATTAAAATATTTGTTTCTCTGTGGTGCAAAATAATAACCTCCTAGAGAAAATGAAGAAAAGATGAAGGAAATCCTCAATTTTAAAGAACATTCTGAACAATAAAATGTGAACCATTTTATAATTACATTCTGAGTGAAATCAATAAAAAAAAATATAATAAAACCAAATAGACAATTCATTAAGCAACCTCGGCCCCCCAAAAAATAGAAAATTAAGAGAAACATTTAAAAGCTTTAAATACACAGGGGAATGATTTAATTACAGAATTCCTTCTCGGCAGGCAGGGGTAGGTGATTGTCCCCATGTGTGCAGCTCTTGTGAGGAACCATCTGCAGTACTGCATCCAGGCCTGGGGACCCCAGTACATGACAAACACAGAGCTCTTGGAATAAGACTAGAGGAGGGCCACTAAGATCACAGGAAGGCTGGAGCACCTATCCTATGAAGATGAGATGAGGGAATTGGGCTCATTTTGCTTGTAGATGCATCAGGAAGCCAAAATTAATTACCTTTATTTTCATAGGATTTATCACCTGATCTCCTAAATTGCTTCACTGATACTTTCATTCCTGAAGTCTCTCTCTCTCTTTTCATATTACTGTCACCTGGAAAGGCAACAGAAGGAACACGTTAGCTCCCTGCATATAGCCACAATGAATGAAAATGTCATTCTCTTCCCTCCACATCTATGAATTAGTAATTAGCTCCAAGCAATTTCCTTGACCTGCTTGCTTTATATTCTTCTTTCTCTGTTATTAGTCATTTCAACTGTGCATTGTGAAACTTAAGCACTCATGTATAACATCTGAATTTTCTAAGGAAGTGCCATGACACTCACATTAAAGAAGACATGGTATATACTGACTACAAAAATAAAAATACCTACCTGTCCCTGAATCTTGCTCAACGGTGTCCGTTGCTAATTTCTCACTTCCCAAACCTGGAGATGGAGGAGCAATTTCTCCTGACTGGAGAACCTGAGGGTACTGAACCCTATAATATTCTCCTAAACATACAGCAAAAAGTGAAAAAAAAACCTCAAACACCTTTACTATACTGGCAATGGTGCTGTTCATAAAAGGGTCACCCATGTCATACTCACCAGATTTATAGCACACTTCCTTCATTGCTCTTTCTTCTTCAATGTCTGCAGCAGTCTTTTCCGGTGTAACAGAAATAGCTGTAGGAAACATTTTATAAAGATTACTAGATGTCTTGTCATGCCATACCAAGACCATTAATGTTTCTTAACTATCAAATAACACGATGAATTTCATTTTTGCCATGACTATTTGTTAACATTAGGTTTTTTCCCAGTGCAATGGAATTTCAGCTACAGCAGCTCTTAAAGTAACTGCTGATTTAGAGCGATGTAAAAAAATATTTTCAGTATTCATCTGTAAAATATTATATATATTCTCAAAAGGAAATCTCAGTGAACATGTCATCCATGTTTTCTTGTCACAAAGCCTCTACCCAATGATGTTAACCTGCTATGTCTGCTGTCACAGGTGATGAAGTGAGTGCTCCTTATCTGTCACAGTTAAGACTAGTAAGACTAACCTCGAAGTGAGACACGTTCAATTGCTTAATTACAGGTGTGTTGTTTTTTGGTTTCTAAAATATGTGTTTTGAAATATATCCATACGTGTAAACCAGTGAAGCATACTGCATAAGCTCTCTTGACCAGATTTAAGAATAACTGTGTTTGTTATAAAATGAGACTGCCAACTGAATGTCGGTCAGTTTAATTAATCAGACTGAACAAATCGTTTGAGCTGAAGATACACAAGTGTCTTTGGTAGACAAACCTTCAGTAATGATGGTGAAAAGCATCAATTCCTGTTCAGAAATCCGTTTCCCATACAAAGAAGTAACTCCTAAATTTGCAAAGAATAAGTCACCCATAACATTAGATAATCTCACGGAATGAAAATACTTGGAGCTGTAGAGACCAACTAGATGATCTTTGAGGTCCTTTTCAACCCAAGCCACTCTATGGTTCTGTGATAATATGAAAGAGACCTGTATGCTGTTTCATACCCATCTGAAGCTAGAAGATGCACAGCACTTTGCTGACAGCTAGACCAAGCATCCCTAGCATGGTCATGAATTATTTTGCATTGACAAACAAAGGGGAGAAAAAGGAATAATACTGAAATTCTTATTATTCTTACCAGTATTTTATATTTCTGAAGGAAAAAAAAGCAAATGCTGTTAAGCAAACAAACATAGATTGGTCTGAAAGTAATGCCTCCTGTAGGCATTCCTCCACTAATTTTTTTTAACTTCACAAGCCATTTCTCTGACCAAAATAAGCAGGAAAAAGTCCAATGTAATGACCATAAAGGTTTTTTATATTTACTAAAATCGTCAAACATGCTGAATAATAACTGATATTTTCAATCCCTACAATTGATGGTGTAGTATGAAAAGGAATGTACAAAATGTGTAACAAAAAAACCTAGGTATTTCATATATTAATTTATATTTAAAGGGTGGAGTTTGTACCAGGCATATTGACTTTAGGCAGTTTTCTTTACAACACAGTGTTCAGCATTGAGAAGCCAATATGAATTACCTTTATTTTCACAGGATTTGTCATCTGTTCTGCTAAATTGCTTCACTGATACTTCCATTCCTGAAGTCTCTCTCTCTCTTTTCATATTACTGTCACCTGGAAAGGCAACAGAAGGAACACGTTAGCTCCCTGCGTATAGCCACAATGAATGAAAATGTCATTCTCTTCCCTCCACATCTATGAATTAGTAATTAGCTCCAAGCAATTTCCTTGACCTGCTTGCTTTATATTCTTCTTTCTCTGTTATTAGTCATTTCAACTGTGCATTGTGAAACTTAAGCACTCATGTATAACATCTGAATTTTCTAAGGAAGTGCCATGACACTCACATTTAAGAAGACATGGTATATACTGACTACAAAAATAAAAATACCTACCTGTCCCTGAATCTTGCTCAACGGTGTCCATTGCTAATTTCTCACTTCCCAAACCTGGAGATGGAGGAGCAATTTCTCTTGACTGGAGAACCTGAGGGTACTGAATCCTATAATATTCCCCTAAACAAACAGCAAAAAGTGAAAAAAAAAACCTCAAACACCTTTACTATACTGGCAATGGTGCTGTTCATAAAAGGGTCACCCATGTCATACTCACCAGATTTATAGCACACTTCCTTTATTGCTCTTTCTTCTTCAATGTCTTCAGCAGTCTTTTCCCGTGTAACAGAAATAGCTGTAGGAAACATTTTATAAAGATTACTAGATATCTTGTCATGCCATACCAAGACCATTAATGTTTCTTAACTATCAAATAACACGATGAATTTCATTTTTGCCATGACTATTTGTTAACATTAGGTTTTTTCCCAGTGCAATGGAATTTCAGCTACAGCAGCTCTTAAAGTAACTGCTGATTTAGAGTGATTTAAAAAAATATTTTCAGTATTCATCTGTAAATTATTATATATATTCTCAAAAGGAAATCTCAGTGAACATGTCATCCATGTTTTCTTGTCACAAAGCCTCTTCTTAATGTTGTTAACTTGTAGTGCCTGCAACTCTTAAGTAACACTCTTTTGTGAGTGCTCCTTATGTGTTCCAGTTAACATTTGTAAGACTAATCTCTAAGTGAGACATGTTCCATTGCTTAACTACAGGTGTGCTGGTTGTTGATTTTTGTTTTCTTTTTCACATATATTTTTTCATATATATATGTGTTAGTAAACCAGTGAAGCATATTGCATGAATTTTCTTTAGCAAGTCCTCAGTCAACACGTAGTATTAAATATTAATATTAATTGTTAAGATGATTAAGATTGGTGAGAACAGGAAGATAATAAAAATGTCATTCTACATGAGAAAATGCCAAATGCTTGTTATATGATAGTATTTGACAGTCATCTGAATATTTTAAACTCTATTTGATGAAAAATGGAATATGGGAATTACGCCAGCATCAAAATACAAAACTAGATGCTTTGCAGGAGTTAGAAACTATGGTTTACTCATGCGTCTGCTGTCTAACATCTTTGCTGGGAAACAGTTTCAAAAACTTGACAACAGCTCTTTCCTAAAAATGTTAACAGTCATGGGAATACATCAGTTGTGAACCACATTGCATCAGGTGAAAAACCTTTATTCTAGTTCCTTCTAAGAGGAAATGGAAAACTTATTTACTATTACTATTGTCTTCGTCCTCCTCTTCATCCTCGTCTTCATCGTCTTCATTGCTGAGGTCTACAATCACTTGAGGGTGAATTGGTATTAAAATATTCCCCTGAATTTTGTAGAGTTCTTGACTATTGGCTGAAATCAGAATCCCTTCTTGGCCTTGCTGTTGAACTACAGTATCTGCAGAAAAGAACCAGAGACCGATTTTTTTTCAAGAGGGAACTGCAATCTGAAGTATTGAGACCAACAGGTAAACTTTCAAAGTAATTATCATATGTAAACTGTGTGCAAATAGATGAACTGAGCCTTATATCAAGTATCTTCTAGAGAGGCAGGCAAATGAACACACTCCAAACACATGAAGAAATAGAATGTATGTGTAGTAGCCCCTCTGATGGGAAAGACAACACACTGCTGACTATAGCCTGCAGAAAAGAGAAGCTTCTATACTGTTCAAAAAAGGCTGTATATCTCTTCCTGCTAGTAGACAGACAAACTAAGTAACTTTCTTTCTTCCAATCTCTTTGTAGGTAGTTTACAACACAGGGAAATAAAGGATTAATAACATCTTGGCTGAAGTGCATTGCTTCCAGGACTCTGCTTGTGGAAATAGAGTAAGCATGCTGAGTAGCAGGCAGGCCTGGGTTGCTCCACAGGGCATCAGTTTGGAAGAATTTAGCACTGTTAAGCACTAAGCCAAATCAAACTTCAACACGAGTTTTAAGCCTGGAAATAAATAAATAATTACAGCATGTGCAATGTTATGGTGAGCACCCAGACTGTGGAGTTACAGGTATGCCAGTAAAATGAAACAGTTTGGGGCCGTTTCCTAGTTCTGAGTTTCGGGCATTACTCCTAGAAAGAATGTCTGTTGGGCATCTTCTCGAGTTCACACCATAACCAAAAGTGTAATTGAGTTTACAGCAGCTCTGTCTGGCAGAGGCTGAGCATTAGAGTATGAGTGTGGGAACCACCTGAAGGGTGGGCCCTGTGGTACCGAGCTGTGCTGGGGCAGCGCTTGGAAGGCCACGTGGGATCAGTTCAGGAAGGATGGCATCTCACCAGAGTGACACCACGCTGGGCAAAGAGTGACCACAAGGGAACAGCAGAGATGAATCGTTAAGGTCTGACTGCAGTCACCCCATTCCCCTCAATGCATTCCCCCCATTCCCTCCCTAGGGGAGGAGGTAGGAGTGGATTAGGGGAAGGTGGTTTTAGTTTGCTTTTTGTTTCTCACTTCTCCAGTCTGTTAGTAGCTGGCAATAAACTACATTAATCATTTCCTTGGAGAAAATGGACAATTTCAGATACTTTTTAGAAAACGGGAATAAAAAAAGTCCCTGAGTGATGCTTTCGAGTGAGGCCAGAAAAGACCCTATCAGTTCAGAAGCTAAGAGATTAATGATTTCCTATGAAACAAAATCTTCAGACTAAATCTGACTCGTATGTTCTAAGCCGGGACAAAATATTTACATAGATAAATGCCTTCCTACTCCAATAATATAGCACAGATGAAAAGCTAATATAAAGTTTGTGCTCCGTGGATCTCAGAAATCTAAAGTGGCATCTACTAATTCATCTTATATATAACTAGCAACTATGAAGACTTGTAACACTGCACGTACATGTATAAATTAACATAGCAACCCACCCACTGATCAGTACAACTCCTTGGTTCACTCTGAACTTGATGTGATAGCTGGTCACTCCTGATTCATTTGCAGCGGTGCACTTTTTTGATGTTAACGTGCACTATGCAAGCAGTGGAAGTTTAAGGATATGTTTCAGTGTTTAGTTACTTAGTGGACAAATGGTTGAGAAAACACTTCTACTTACTGACAGTAGGCGGCAGAAACAGTCCGTTTATAAGACGAGGTTTGCTATGCTGGAAGCTGCAATCGATCCTCACACAGCCTAACGGCTTTGTTTCCCAGAAACACAAGGTGTTGCTGTACTTTTGCTGGGAGACAAAACATTTTCAGACATGGTTACAGTGTACTGTGATGAACGGAGGACTAACACTTTGCAGGACCACACAGTGCTCTGTCAGAATGTTTAAAGGTAACTACACCTACGTAAGGGAGATACATTCTCCACTGCAGACATTTTACAGATGTTGGGAAGAAAAAAATCTTTCTTTTTTACACAGTATTCATTTAATTTATGTGTGCCTGGGTTTCCTCTTCTACAGAATAAGTTTACCAGACCCATCTCAAACAAAATTTGCTGAAGATACCTAAAAAACCCCCTGAAATCATACAAATTTAGGAACTTGTACAGACTTGTCAGACGTGGATTACAAAAGAAATTTGTTTCATTTCTCTTTCAAAACCACGTTGGCAGGAGGAAGTCACTTTTGATGTTAGAATTAAAATTGTGCTTGAAGGAACTCACTCCTTTCTACCTTTATGTGAACGCTTCCCTTGTCTCCATCACGTTCACAAGATATCAGAGCTCAGAAGTTTCTCGCAGTGACAGACTCTTCACTTGAAACACTAATGCACAGAATGATTCTGAGGTTGACAGACTAAATCCCCATACACAGCGTACAAGTGGCTGCTTTAAACTGTGAATGTCCTCCAATAAAACTCCTTGTCATTAATGTGAGAGACCATGCAGCAGCCAAGTATAAAAATGTGATGAAAAATATTTACAAATCACCAAAATTATGCAGGATTTGATGTTCAGAAACTACTACCATTACACTGCTTAGGCCACCTGCCAGCTGTTTTTTCACATGACACACAGAAGCTTAATGGGGAAAAACAAGTTGGTCATCCAATTATTGCTGCTTCACTTCTACATACAGTCCCAGTGCTGGGATAATACTGATCGAGATTTTTCCAGATTACATCTGTCCACAAAAGTGCACAACCAGCACATTTCCAGTGAAAGCCCCTTTCTTCACTCAAAATTCTCTCCCTTATTTTTCTTTAAGGAAAACAAAGTCACACTTGAAAAACGTCTGAATTCTCCCTGAAGTAAGTGGGAATGTTCCCATTGGTTCTGGAGAGACGAGTCTTACTCAGCTGGCATTAGGAGTCGAAGCCTGTCTCTGAAGCACCAATGCCTAAACCATCGATGCTCAGAGATGCAATAACCAAGAACCAATCCACCCCTGGATTTTTACCAACTACAACAGAAACATTTCTTGGAAGTTCTGAATGGCTTCCTTTTCTGGAACAGGTCTTGAAGAAACTCAGGTAGTCAGTGTAAGCAGAACTTGTAAACACGGTCTATTAATTCAGATTTACTATAACTTTGACAGAATAAGAGAGATGAATTATGAGGGATTTTTAATGTCTGTGCTCCCTGAGTATCTGAGCCTTAGCCCCAGGAGAAATTAGGACAATTAGCTCCTCTCACTTCAGAAAATTAAATCATTGATTTATGTATGCCATGATAGATGCATACCAACTTCTAACGTTCGATAATAAATCTCCCTCTAACTATGCACGTATCATCAAGGATGCTGACCACTCTAGAATCTATAGCATTTACCTGTGCATGTGGAGGAGAATAACTGTGGTCATTCCCATCTTGATCCATTGTCACTTATTTTGTACTTATTCTACTCCTTTTATTCCAGCAGAGCACACGTTAAAAGACACCAGTGTACAAGCAAATCTTAAATTTGTCCCGAAAACAGTAGTTTTCTTTACAAGAAGGTGTTTTCAGAACTTCAGCTCTGCATCTGTTTTGGAACAAATCTCCAACTGATGGCCTAGCTAAAGCTCAGTACAGCTGAGCTGAGGAGGTGGCCTGCCTGCTAAGGGCCAAAGTTGGTTTCTGGGGTAAAAGGAGCGTTACCTGGCAATTACATAGCATTGTTACATAACATGTCCACTGCTCCTGCAGACATTGTGACATCATCAGATGACATCATCTAACCTTCCACGCTTGAACATAGTCCCTATTTCTCACTGTAGAAGTTAGGGTCTTCTAACCAAACCTCTGATACAAAACTGATGCCTGCATTTTTAAGCAAAGTTCTTGTACTCATTGTGTTTCTTACCGTATCTCTCTCTGGGCTGATACACTTGCCGCTTACTGAGAGTACGCTCTGATGTGCTGAGGGCCTGTGCTGTTTCTGCTACACGTGTCCTCTCTCTCCCATGATGTTCACTGCCACAGCTAAAGCAGGGAACAGCATATGCTTGTGTCACCGATTAACACTCAAGTCTCGGGTTGCCTCTGTGCAAAAAGCAAGTAGGGGTGAAATGAGTTTTTTAACCCTGGAAAGCGCTCAGATGTGCAGTTACCCCTGCAGCGTGGGATGAGATGTACTACACTGCGTGATGCGGGCAGCAGCGCGCACTGTAACCGCGGCCGAGCAGCGTCCTGAGAGCGCAGAGAAGCTGGGGAGGCAGCTGTCGCAGCCCACGTACAAGCTGACACTGAGAAGACCCCACTCTTTGGGGACACCGCTTCCGCGCCCGTGTAGGGACGGACGGAAGAGTACCGAGCGACGGCGGGGGCTGAAGTAAGAAGCAACGGCCTTCGCCTCAGCCCCACCGCGAGCCCCGCGCCGCCGCTCGGGCCTCACACGCGAGAGGCGGAGGCGGCGCCGCCGGACTACGTCTCCCATAGCGCAGCGCGGTGCGGGCGCGCTTCCGCCTGCTCGCGGGGCCGGCGTCGGGAGAGGGCGGGCGGCGCCATGAGCCGCAGGGGTGCGGTGCAGCGCAAGGTGCCGTGCTTGTTCGTGACCGAGGTGAAGGAGGAGCCGTCGGCCAAGCGGGAGCGCCAGGTGCGCGGGGCGAGGCCGGGAGGCGGCGGCGGCGGCGGCGGCGCTCGAGTGGAGCCCGGCGCGGCTGCAATGGGGCAAGAGCGGAATGGCACCCGTCTGTGCGGCTGCAGGCTTTAACGCTTCCTGTTGTCCTGCCTCAGTGGAAAACAGCTGGGATCCGTCTGTGTGATTTGCTCCCCTTGAAGTTTGCTGGCAGTGGCCGGGGCTAACCTTTCCGTACCTGCGCCCTGCCGTGTTGGGGTCCTCCCCTAAGTTGCTATTCCTTCATAGAGGAAAAGCAGTTGGGCTTAGGTGTGAGGGCAAGGATGGCACTGGGGTATGGCTGCTTTATTCGTGGCGTGGGGGAACCGCTGTAAAGTAGAGAGGAAAGACTTCCTTTGGATGTAAGGTGGAAAATGTTTACTCGGAGGGCTGTGAGGCACTGGCATAGGCTGCCCAGAGAAGCACCGACGTTAGCACGCTTTCACTAAAACTGTTACAGAAGTACCACGAATGGTGCCTCGTAGAAACGTTAACTGACCGTGGCTGGATATTATTTCAGATCACAGAATGGCTTCTTTCTGTATTCCCTGTGGAAAATTATTTTGTTAACAACACTGGTCCTAAGTATTATGTAGCAGTGTTTTGGCACTTTGCAAGTCAGTAGTATGTATCGTGAATTGATGATGGTGCAATTGACATTCTGTTCCAACCCAGAACTTAGGAGCAGGCAGTCATGCTGGATTTCTGTTAGCATAATAATACAGGAAAGTTTATCTCAAAATTCTGTCACGTTGGACTGGAACCCATGTAGATTCCACACACTATTTATAGTGGAAGGCAATATAATCCCTAGATACTAATCAGGAATGTATGGGAGGGTCAGAGTTCAGAAATAGTTGGCCTTTTTGTTTTTTTTGTTTGTTTGTTTTTCTGGTTTTTTTTTTTTGTCTTATAGCATTTTTCAAACTTGTCTTACAGAAGTGATGGTTCATTTTGATAGTATTAGAAATTCATAAATACAATGTAGAGTGTCAGACTTACAGAGGCCAGCAGTACAGAGCAAGAACTTCTGAAAACAACACAGTAACGTAGCAGTGCTTAGGATTTAAAATACCTGTCTTCTTTTCAGCCATTTAAAGTTTTGGCAACTGAAACCCTAAATGAAAAAGCATTAGAGGCAGATATATACAACGCATTTCCTACTGAAAAGGTGGATGGAACCTGCTGTTATGTAGCGACCTATAAAGGTAATAAGGAAGATCCATATGCAAGTTTTTCATGCTGACTAGTGCCCTGTTTTAGTTGGCCATAAAGTAATAGTTTCTATAAGCATATTAAGATGTCCGTAAAGTTCTTAAGAGATTTTACTCTCTTAAGTAGTAAGTTACTGTGTTTAAGTTACTGTGCCTCATTTTAAAAATTATTTTTGGTAAAAGTACTTTGCACACTGGAATTTATATGGAGGATGTTTAATTTCCTTGAGAAGGTTCAAATTGTTGGGGTTTGGGAGAAAATCTGAAGATTGGTTCATTGTTTTACTGGGGTTCCTGCCTTTCCCTGAAATTGCAAGAAAAAACTGTAGTAAACTAGGCAAAATTCTACAGGTAGATTTTCAGATTTGTATACAATAACAAACTCATTAATTAAACCAGTTCTTCGTGTGTAAAAGTTTTTAGTGACAAATGAGTGACATCTTCATGCTTTTAACTTTTATGCACTTGATTTCTGTACTGTGCAGGGTATGGTTACCTAAGTAAACCACTGTTTTTTTACTTCTGGGATCTGTAGGGCAACCATGCCTGTGGGCCAGGCTGGACAGAAGGCCCAACAAACAAGCTGAGAAAAGGTTCAAACGATTCTTATATTCCGTTGAAGATTGCAAAGGTCAGTAAAGAATTTTTTCCTGCTCTGGTGTTGTGTTTTTTCTGCTGGATGCTTCACCTCTCATCTGATGCAGGAAGTATCACTTACCCTTCTCCATTTTTTTTCATGTCTTTTCTTCTCTTGTCCTAGTTTAAATGTATTACTGGCTATTCACATAGCTATTTCTTAATCTTAACTACTTAAAGGCTAATATGTTACTTTAGACCTCCTGATTCTAGACTGTAAATGAAATGTTGATGCTTTTACAAAGTGATGTGTGCTACTGTCTTTCAAAGAAGGTTTAGGTCACATTATTTTAACTCTTGCATTGACAGAAGATCAAAATGTAATTCTGTCTAACCGTTTGCCAAATTCTGAATGCTGCATTTATACGTCTAGAATTTATTTGGAACATTGAAGAGGATTTCAAGCCTGTTCCAGATACCTGGATCCCAGCCAAGGAAATAGAGTTCTCTAATGGCAATCCTTTGCCTGATGAAAATGGACATATGCCAGGTACACGTGGTGAAAGGGTGACAAAATACTGTTTTAAGGTGCATCAGAATTCGTTCCAGAGTTCCAAAATGTATCTAACATATGCAGAAAACAAACAAAATATTATTTGTTCATTGTCCTGAAAGGCTTTATTCTGCCATACTGGAAATAATTAGTTTGCCTTCAGCTGGAGCTCTGTCTGTCCATACTAGAAAATTGGCATGTTTGTATTCCTGTTAACGTTCCTTAGAGATATAACTGTTTCTCTAGTTACTCTGATTTTAGCTAGGGTAACTGTTGTTGGTTTGGTTTGGTTTTATTGCGTATATACTTTAAATTGGCATTTGATAAATTTAGATACTAACCTTGGTGAAATGCAATGTCTTTTTTGTAGGTTGGGTGCCTGTGGAGAAAAACAGTAAGCAGTATTGCTGGCACTCATCTGTTGTAAATTATGAGGCTGAAATGGCACTTGTATTGAAACACCATGCTGACCCTGGGCTCTTGGAAATTAGACCAGTATCACTGTCAGAACTTCTAGAACAAACACTGGAGCTTATTGGCACACATATTAATGCAAATCCATATGGTAAGTTTGTATGGGTAAAAATACTTTATTCACTGATGTTTTATCTGCAAATGCATTAATTTTCATTGTATAATGTTGGTTTTTTTTCATCTTCATGTAAAAGAAATGAAAAGGCATGCGTAAATAGTAACATTTACTAGAAAGGAAGGAAAGGGCTAGCTTCAGGAATACTCACAGGTTGGTATCCAAAAAACACTCAGCTCAGAATGTCAAATTCTTACAAGCCTGTCTGTTAAAACTTCTTTCTGCATACATGTTCTTCAGGAGTTCATGTGAAAGTGCTTTGCTGTAGCATTTCAACAGGAGGAAGCAGTTTTATTCATGCTGAGGACCACAAAACTTCTGCATGAACATAACTGATTTAAAAAAATATATACCTATTGCACATACCTATTTATAGGAAGCAATTCATAGTATACCTAAAACTGAGGTTTCTGCTATATTGATGCAGAGCTGTGTGAAATCTGAAAGGGAAAAACGGCTGTGCTTTTGAAGAACGCTGGTTTTTCAGTAGTCAAGATGTAGGTTTTAACGACTGCTTTTTGCTGGTTTCAGGCTGTTAAGGTGTACCATCTCATTTTTAATAATAACATCCCAGAAAAGAAGAATACACTAACCAAAAAAATTGTTTTAAATGTTAGATCTTAAAATACCTTAAGGTTGCTTGATGGTGATTGTCTTCTTGATGCTGCCTAGTTCGTTAAAACAGAAAACTGTGTTCAGCTATAGATACTTTTTTAGTCCCTAGAATTAGTCATGAATTGCAGTTTTAAAATTATTAAATACTGTGCATATCTTCTTAGGGAAATGTAATTTTAAAGCTAGATTTTGCCTGTGACTTCTCCCTTTCAAAGCCTGTTAACAGAAAGCACAATTAAGCATGAGCACCAATGAATTTTAACTTACTTTCTTGGCTGTTATGGTGATTGCTGAGGAAGGACAGGAAGAATAGTAGTACATAGTCTAGGAATTATGTTAGAATTTAAAGAAGCAGGAACAAAAATTTTTTATTGTTTTGGTCTTAGTTTTCAGTGGAAATATTCAGTCACTGAAGAGACAGTGATTCTTTCATTTCTTGGTATTAAACAGCCTTGCCTAAATGTAATTCTGCATTCATGAGAAAATATGGCATTTCACAAAGTAAGATATTTGTGATATGGATTGTGATCCAAAGCATGAAGAATGTAGTGACTGTGGTTACTGAGGAGGTGAACATGAGCATGAAACTGAACACTGTAGCATCTGTGGCATCTTAATTTATATTCTATAAATAAAAGTTGCATGAGGAGAAGATGGCTACATTTGACATTTACGTGTGATTAGTCTTCTAAAGACAGTACATTGCAGTAGAATCTAATAGAAATCTGCCTTTATAGAGCACTTTGTAGATGTCTGTAACAAAAGTGAGGAGAATGTTAGAACGTGTAACTCCAGAAAGATTAGGACAAGGAGAGAGGGCCACAAACTGATGCATAGGAATTTCCACACAGAAAGTTCCACTTCTTCCCAGTGCAGTGCCGGAGCAGTGGCACAGCTGCACAGAGAGGTGGTAGAGTCTCCTTCTCTGGAGACGTTCCAGACCCGCCTGGACGCCTACCTGTGCAACCTGGGCTAGGGAGCTGCTTTGGCAGGGGGCTGGACTCAGTGATCTCTAGAGGTCCCTTCCAAGCCCTACAATTCTGTGATTCTTTGATTTTGTTCCTTTTAACACAGGATTGGGAAGCAAAAAGCAACCTATACATCTTCTTGTACCACATGGAGCATTTGAAATAAAGAATCCACCTGCTTTGAAACAAAATGACATAGTGTCGTGGTTTGAAGGCTGCAGTGAAGGTAAAGTTGAAGGAATTGTTTGGCACTGCCGTGATGGAAGTTTAATCAAGGTAAATATCTTGACTGTGCTTTCTACACATCTATAACAATTTTTAGTTTCTGAGGCAATGTGGGTTATTGTTCACTTTTTACCTTGCTTTTCAAATTCTTTATTAGTAATCCTAGCAAATTTGGTTACGGTAGAATGAAGCAAGCCACTGAACAGAATTCACTACAGCTGACAGTTTATTAAAATTTTTTATTACCTACATTATGTTTATAGTAATTGAGAATATAAAATAATTTTTCTGTCCACACAGGATTTGGTCAACATTTTAAAACTTTATTCAAAAACTTTATTTCTTGTAACGTTGACTGAGGGAGCAAGGATTGTTAATGTGATCTTTGATTAATTAGCAAGTTAATTTTTATTTCTGATGCTTTAGAGGACACAGTGGTACTTGCTTGCATTCTGTGCTTCACTTAGTCATGTCATCCTAACAACAAATACCTAATTAATGTTTATCAGAATTGATGTAGTGCTGAGGACCCTGGAACTGAAGCCCCCTTCCCCCTCAGATTGGGAACTGTTGGGCTGCTATATCAGAATCTCAGAATGAATCTGTTTCTTCTTTTTTAGCTCCATCGCCATCATCTTGGTTTATGCTGGCCACTTGCAGAGACATACTTGAATTCTCAACCTGTTGTTATTTCTTTGAATAGACAAGACTATGACTGTGACTTTGGACCAAAGAGTTTGTTCCACCAGTTTTCGAACCTAGATGGTCAAAGATTTGACAGACTCAAAGATATCAAGTTTGATGACTGAAGTTATTTTTCTCTTTTAAGTTAATAGCTGTATGTCGTGCATTCTGCTTATTTCCATCTCAGAACTCCCTACAAAACAAGGAATCCTCCTGCCTAAGCAGCAAGCTCTGTACTCTACAGTTTGAAGTTTATCTTAAGTGACTTACTGTATGTAATAACGTATGTGACATCCAGAACAGAATCTAGCTTTCAGCACGTTTATCTCATTTCTGAAAAATCCTTAACTTGGGAACTCATTTCTGGAACTGCTAACAGTGAAGCAGAACGTTGTCTTACACTGTCTGATACTTAGCTTAGCTAAGGAATGCATTAAACTCTAACAGTTCCCTAGGTTGCACTTCTTTTCTGAATACAATTACTCTAACACTGTAACATGTAGAATAACATGTAGAATTCACCTTCAGGATCTTTTTCTTATCAGTGCAGAACAGATGTCTGGGACCACAGTCATGTCTGAAGTGTGAAGATTTCTTAAAACATTTATGCTTTTCATGGGTGAAAACTTCTTATGGTATTATTTAACTGAGAAGCTGCAGTGTTATCCTAGTACCCAAAAAAACTAATGAAGCTACATCCTACCTCTATTTCCACTATTTTTGGGCAAAGGTCAGAGGAAGCAATAGGAAATATTCTGTTTGTGATGATTCTTTGTGAGTAGAAAGAGATTTGACTTGGCTTTGTAGTAGCCTTTGTAAGACTGCATCTGAATTTATCAATAGCATCTTAAGTATTGGAAAAAAGACGGCATAAATATTAAAGTAAGAACGGATGGTGATTTGTGTGGGCTTTATTTTATTTGTGCTGTGAAAGTGTACATCCACTGATATAAAGTATACATACTGAAAAATTTCACCTAGTAGCTGTACATTTATCTCCAAAAATACTTCTAGCCTGGCTGGTGTACTGCAGGTATGTTTTCCATTCTTTCTTCTTGAATTTTCTACAGCTGAGGTACAAATAACTAACGTGTAAGAGCAGAGACGAGCACAGCACTGTATGCTGTTGAGATGCACGACTGCAACAATACATTACAGTATCAGTGATCGGGAGTTCACCATTCATAAGGTGCTTTCAGAGTTTCTGGACTTGTCAGAGTTGAAAACTTGGACTTTTTCTTAAGAATGTCTATAACTGCAATTACTGTTTTGAGCAATATTGCATAGTAGATGGGGGAGGTATAACTGTTTTTCATTGTGACTCGTTTATATAATGGTGTATATAAATACTGACCACAAACCCATTGGCTAAGGGAATTCAGGAAGTTACAAAACATGCCAAATCATTATGACTTCAATTTTTTTTTTTTTTTTTTTTGTCCTGGAATGACAGACATGTCAGTATTAGGTAACTGCCCTAGAGTTTATTTTCCATATCAGTGCTGAGGAAACTAACAGCTAACCAACAGAGGTATCTGCTGGGCTATCCACTGGAATGCCAAACCCTTCAGACAGCTTCTTTAATCTTTCTTCTAAAATAATATTCTTTTTTAATTCCTCATTATAGTTGTATTTCAGATCTTCAATTTCTTCAAAGAAGGAAGGATTGAAGTTCTCCAGTTCTTCTCTCAACTTCTTTGTTTCTTCCTATTATGAAGAACAAAGGGGTACCAGCTATAACCAACACTTGGGAGATACATGTTGTCAACAGCTTTTTTTTTCAGAGGCAGAAGTATTAGAGAACATACGTTCTACAGACAAATTTACTCAAGAAGAGAAAATTCAATAACAAAATCAGCTTCATAGGCCTAATGCTTAGAAATTGACTGTTGTTTTATTGTTAGTTTGGGTACTAAATACGTTCTAGCTGACTATAGTTGTGCTCATTATCTTGCCAAAAATCACTGTAACTCACCTTTAACTGCTCTTTCTCCAGCTCTGAGGCTTTCAGCTGTGCCTGGAGGTCAGCTATTTCTGTCATTAACTGATCATTTTTATCCTTCTTTGCAACTTCGTTATTTCCTGCAAAAATTATTGACTTGATAAGAAATTTCGGGTAAGTATAACTGATTGCATGAACAAATCTGTTACAACAATACTTCCAACTGTTTCAGCTGTAAAGAGATGCAATGTGCAAACTCAGTTGCAATCAGAAAACACCAAAATTTCAAATCCTCTTGGCTACTATTTGGTTCTTCCACAAATTAGGTAATAGTGTATAATTCTTGCACTATAGCACTCTCCTTTCCTTTTGCTGTGGCTCATTCTTACAGCTGCTAATCTTAAGCCATTCACAGGGCTGGTATCCTGAAACAGACACTTGTTTTCTGGCATTCTGGAATGCAGTGCAAGAGGAGTAAGAAGGAGGGTTTCAATGAATGACTGAAGTCTTACAAGCAGTATTTGATATTTGTAAAACACAAAATACTCATCTTCTTGGAAAGGGAAATATTGCAAAGATTCCAGCCTTGTGCTCAAAATAATTTTTACTAATACTTTCTTAAAAATATCTTGTTAATTCTCTAACGTCAAGGACCTTAATTTGCTTCAGTTTTAACGTACATTGGCATTAATAAAGCCATAGAAATATTTGGATTATATTATTAGGCCCAAACTACACAAAAATCTTTAGGCATTGGAAATGATTACCAGCTGCAGGAGCTTCACTTGTGAACGTGTGTATGCCGTGCTTAAAGTCTTCTATCTGGCGTGCTAGTTCTGCTTTTTCTTCCTTTAATCGACTATTAGTTGATCTGGAATATAAAACAATTTAATAATCATTTTAAATATTCTCATGTTTTAGAATATGAAATACATCATTAAAAATTGCAGTGGCTTTTTGTTAATCATTCTCCTGTGTTGGCTAAGGAATACTGTACCTTAAAAGCTGGAGCTCCCTGAGGAGGCCTTTCTCTGTCCTTGTACCTTCAGGAAAGTGGTTGAGAAGTTCCATCTTGAAAGAAAATGTAAAAAAAAACCAAACAAAAACAAAACAACACAGATTATAGAAAAATAAACTCTGTCAGTATGAACATCAGAATAAAACCAATATTAATCCATCTATTCTTAGAGTCGTCTGGCTTAGATTTTTACTCACTTGTTCTTTCAGATCCTCTAAGTTTTTATCAGCATTGTGTTCATGTTCTGTTGCCTCCTGAAGCAGCTGTTTAAGGTCAGTAATGCTTTGGTCTTTTTTAGCAATATCCAATTCTTTCATCTTTGTTTTGTGCATCCTGCTAATAAAATTATTATTAGCAATTAAAGAGAAAAAGAGAAGAGGAAAAGCTAACATCTTTCCAAAAATAGAAATCAATGAAACATTTTTGTATTATTTTAGAATAAAGGTTCTTCCAAAAGTTCCACCATTGCTGACCTTACTTTGTGTTTGTACTTTAACAAGGAGTTACTGGAATCCTCTATGGTTTTGCACATGTACACCAGGTTTTCCATGGAAAGCAGAGAGCACAGTAATGCTATTTGATAGCTGAGAATTTCTTATGCAAAAGACTACTTTTCAACATAGTCAGCAATATTAGCTGTGCATTTTTTTTCCCACTGATGAACAAAAGGAGGTGTTACTTTTGGAGCAGCTGTCACACATACACATGTACATATATAGAAATACATATTAACACACAACTACCTATATCAACTAAAAGAGAAGTTAGTGTAAATGGTTTTCAAGAAGGTGAATAACTAAAAGAGAAACTGGATTCAAACATTAAGCTGATAACACCAGCCTGAAAGGGCCTGCCATCTTTACTGCACATTCCTCTTCTTGCAGGGCTTCCTGAGCACCTATGAGTACGTGTCCTAAAGAGCACAGAAATCTCAGTGGGCTTAATAACAACCTGCGCATGTTCATATGGTTATGTAGGTACACAAACACAACCAGGAAAACGCAGGTTCTGGGTCTCTGTTTTTTCTATCTTTTTCTCCCACCCCTCTCATATTGCTGACCTTTGGGTAAGATACTAAAATACATGCTTTCTATGTTCAGCTGAAACTGAGGTTATTCCACAAAGCACACATTCAGTACACTTAAGTAGCAAGGAAAACAAAGTAGTTCCTCTATTGAAGCTATCCAGGAGTCCAGAGCTGAACTGAAGAAGGAATAACAGCTTCTCTAGAGAACCAGCTACCAAGGTCAATAGTTAAGGATGGCAGATCTCTGGTGGATTCATATCAGAGATTTTTATACTGATTCTACAAACTAATATCGGACAACAAGCATGTTATAACAACTTCAAAAGAGGAAAGAAAGAAAAATTATGAAAATGAAAGTATGTATTCTTTTGATAATATTTGAGGAATGAAGAATGGTTTTAATCCATACCTTGTTACAGCAACTGATTTCCAGATTTTCCTGTTAGCTTCATCAAGCAGAGGGCCTGTGCTCTCAGCCAAATTTAGCCTCTTAATGGCTTCCTCTAGCTGTATAGTTAATTTCTCATTTAATATCTCCAAATTATTCTTTGCTATTCGTAGCTTCTCTCCACTGTCAGCTTCCTATTGTTCAGTAGAAAAAAACAAAAATTACTTTGTATGTTGCAGTGCATTATCTAAAAAGGTGGCGAGACAGTGGTGATAATGTATCCTAGACTTACGTATCCCAGACCACTAGCACTGCAACTTTCAAATTCTGTCATGGCCTGTTTCTAAGATGTCTCCACCCCAAATGTAATTAAAAGCTCTGCAATAGCAATAACAATACTTGGAAAAGTATCCTCTCCACATGGAGAATTTAAAATAGAAAAAAGAAACTTAGCACAACAAGTAGCTAAAGGAAAAAAGGAGGTGCTTTACAATGATCATACCTTTTTCAGCTCTTTACGTAGCCTCTCGTTTTCAGTAATGACTTTTTCCATCCCTTTGGTTTTAGATTCATAATGCATACTCAGCTGGTCCCCAAGATGAAGTTTCATTTTTTTCATTTCAGACTAAATAATAAATAGTTTGTTAAAACATATTAATGTTACTTCAAATTTCCTTTTTGAAGCACAGCAGTGTTACCTAGCAGACTGAACATTTCATCACATATTTAAAGGTATCTTAACATACGAAGTATCATTCCAGAAATCATGCAATCTGTTATGCTACAATGAAGTTCAGCTTTTGTGCACTTCTGTACTAATCAGCATCAACAACTGGCCTGCTGTTCAATTTTCTGACTAAATTCTATATAAACTCCTATCTAAATATACTATTTAACAACAATCAGTACCTTTAACCTCTCATTTTCCTGTTCAAGGCCAAGTAATTTCTCATTAGAAACCACAGCTGGAGCTTTTTTCAGATCTTCGTTTTCTCTCTGGACTCTCTCTACAACCTTTTTCATCAAACCAATAGTTTTTTCCAATTCTGGGACTGTCTTTCCACTTCTGCCAGCCTGTGCAGGAGAGAAAGAAAAAATAGAACACAACCTTCTTAGATACACAAATTCTTATTTTTATGGCGTATTTTCCATTGTTTTATGTTTATTCTAAAGTTTTTAAAGTTTAGAATCCTCAGGAGTCTTGCACACTTAGCTTTCCAAAAGGTCAAGTGATATATTCAAATCCAGTCAACTTATCAGCTCCTTCAACTTGTTACCAAAGAAAGCTGCAGTTAAACCTCAAAACTGTATGTATTTTTTAAAGTAAAACATTATAACAATAAATCAAAGTACTAGGTTCTATTTTGTTGTTTTTTATTTAGTTGGTTTTTGTGTTTTTTTTCCATTATGTTTTTCTTGTAGAGCAGTTTCCTGATCCAACTGACCACACAGCTGCATGAATACTAGCACTGTCTAAAGGGGAAAAGTCACAACAGCCTGGGAGCTTAAATAACTAAAAAAGGGCCTTTCTTTTTTTTTTTTCTTCAACCATTCTTTTTATGAGGTAGAAAAGTATTTAAAAAGAGTGTTCAAATGCCTTTATTTTCTCGTATTATTTGCGGCAATGGACTTCCTCGGCAATAATGATTTAAAAATGTTGCTGTTTCCCGAAGTATCTCCTTTCCACAGAGGAAAGGACCACTGTAGAGCAGAAAATGAGTAAGATTCTAGGAGACTTACATAAAAATGTACAGTGAGCAAATTTTGGAGGTGAGAATTACTTCTTGTCTGGAAGCACTGAAGGGATTAGAAGTTTTGTGGTTGTACACAGCAGAACTAGAGAAAAAAACCCTAACAGATCTTTGTGTCAGAAAAGGAAGTTTCAGAATTTGCTGCCTCCTCAGAATCTTTGAAAGAAGCTGTTTACAGACTGAACTGCCTTATCCAAAAGCTACAACGGCATAAGAAACTATTCTTTCCAGGTACCCCAAAGCAGAATTCATTCTCACTGTATAATTCAAGGCTCTTGCTTAATTCTGCTTCATTTCTGCTTCACACAAATAAATTTGAGAAGTCAGCAAAATGAAACACTCAGCATTGCTGAAACCTTTTTTTTCCTCTAACTTCTCAAGTGTTGCTCTATTAAAGCAGCTGACAATGGCTAGAGTAACATTTGTGTAGTCTTGCATAGTAAAGCAGCCTCACTAACAAGGTACATTAACAACTGCATCAAATCAAAATCCTAGCCTTTCTTTTTTAATAAAACAAAAAAGCTGTTACAAATGTAATTTTTATTATAAAGGCTGTAACTCCTCTTTGGTACAAACATGTTTCTGAAGACAGGTTTAATGAAAACAGAACAAAGCTTTGGTACTGCGAAGTCTTAATATAGTAGCTCTATTCATTCTAGTGGTCCTATTGACTGAATTTTATTAATTAATTGTAACACTTCAACAGTAAAATAAACAATACATGCACTGTTTGCTTTCAGTTGATTCAAAATAATTTACCTTAAATAAAGTACTTTTTTCATATAACGTAATTGTGATGAAATATGCTGTTGCAATACTCACCCCTCTAACACTGCCCAGTTTTCTTTCAACCTCTGCTTTCTCCTTTTTGAGAAGTTCACACATTTCTTTTAAGTCACTCACTTGGTCCTAAGAGAACAAAGTTCAATAAGAGAATATAGAACAAGGTACTTACTTCTTTAGATTTCAAATTGAGATGAACAGTAACAAAGTTACAGTTGGTTTTATTAAAAAGAAACCAATTCCCATTACAATGACATTTTTAATAATTCCTACCAAGCCTTTTGTCTCACATAAGAACATGTAAAATGTGCAATATATACAAACATTACTTTCTTTTTAAGAAATCCACTAACTTTGCCAGGTTAAAGAGGACAGATGGTAAAGGAGATGTTACCTTTAGTCTTGGCAAATCTCTGTTGGCTTGCTCTAGCTGGAATCTCAGCTCAACATTTTCAGATGATAATCTTAGATTTTCCTTTAGAACCTCTTGTTCTCTTCGATATTGATCATCTGATCCTACTCCTGATGTCTTCAGAAAACAGAGGAAAAAAGTAAACTATTATTAAATCATAGGATTTAAAATCATAGCTGTAGCTGGTAACAGCAACAGATGATAATATGTATTTTTTAACTGAAAAAAAAGATGAAAACAAAATGCTTTTTATCTTTCTTTTTGGATTTTTTTCATTACAGAAATTTTGTGACATATAACTGATCAGAGATGTATTACCAAATAACAAGATCTGTCTTAGAAACATGGTTTAGCGGGCATGGTGACAATGGATGAACAGTTGGACTAGATGATCTTAGAGGTCTTTTCCAACCTTAATGATTTGATGATTCCGTGATTTTAACTACTTTTCTTATATTTTCTAAACATGACCAGCCTTTACAGAAAGCTTACAAATGAGCATAAACTCGTTAACAAAAATGCTAAAACGTAACTATCAAACTACTGGTTACAAATGCAGTTCAAAGTCAAAAAGACAGAAAATCTACTGAGAACAGAAAGCTGTGACACTACCTTGGAATCTAAAAAATCTAATTTTAAGGACATATTCTGAAATGTTTATGAAATACTTCATACAGCATTTAGAATTTAGGTAAAGTCAAATAGATCACAGACCAAATCAGTTCCTATATGTTAAGACTTTAACGACATAAAAAGTACTTTGCATGCCAATTGCAATTGTATGTATATGAAAAATTATTACCCTATATTAGTAAAAACGAGATCCTTTTAATGGTACAATAATCTGTAGGTTTTATTTATGTAATTATGGAAGTAACCATATGATCCATTAATGCACCACTAAGAATTAAAGGAATAATGTTTCAGTACAGTACATTTTTTCTAAACGTGTGTAACATCACACCGTAAGTCCCTAAAGAATGATCACCTAGCTGCATGCATCATTGTGATTATTTCTCAGCTTTTTGCATTAAAACTATAGAATTGACAACTTAGTTGTGAGCTGACATACAAGTGAACTGTGAAAGTGTAAGAATTATTTTTATGGACCATTTGGTAATGACCTCAATATAACTACACACAAAAACTATTCTACATCACTTCTACAGAAAAAATGCTAGAGGACTGCTACAGTGTCAAACCTCAGGCATTTCACAGAGTTCTGTGGTTGTTTCAACTCCCTCTGTATTGCTTCGGTAAGTTTCACATTTATTCTCTGCAGTGTGTTGCTTCATTTCATTACTCACACTCTTTTTTTGTGCTTCATCATCATTAACTTCACTAGAAGGTTCTCCTGAATAAGAGTTATTGCAGCTCATTCTGTCAGTATAAGGCTCTTGTACACTTTCTTCTTCATCAACATTAGGTGGCTTGCATATTTCTTGTTTTCTTTCCTCCTCTTCAAATTCCTCATTAGTTTTTCCATTTTCAGGTTGGGTTATATTTTCTTCTTTATCACTGCAATTCCCTCCACCATCTTCAGCTGTATTGTTGTTTCTCAGTCCTTCCCAAGAAATATCTCTGTCCTCGCATTTTGCACCATCTTCAGGATGGTGCTGCTCAGGACTGACTTCTGTGCCTGCATGTCTGGTAGCCTCATGGCCTTCATTATGCACAGTGGCACTCTGTATGCTTGCTTCCTCATCTATTTCATTGTTACCAAAAGTGCTAAGATCAGTCTGATATTTGACTTCATCCCTACTTGAAACAGATTTCTTCTGAAGGCAATTCAAATTCTCTTTACCGATACTGACAGAAAGAGACTTGTTCAATTCAGTTTGATAATATGTACTCTAATTGAAGATGAATACAGAATGAAGCATGAAAGAAAAGCAGAAGACAGGAAGACAGTAGAAAAAAAAAGAAGAAATAAAGAAACAGACTGCACTGCTGAATCCATTTCTTGAAGAATTAAGATAATGTAGCAACTCAGTGTTCACAATACAGTCAACTTTGTACAAATCAGAGCAGAACAAACCACATCTAATGTTAATGAAATGCAGCTAAAAATCCCCCCAAATCCTTTGTGCCACATTTTTCCATGAAGTAGTGACTCAGCTGCAGACTCACATTTTTGACAAAATATATCCCTTATTTCTCCACTATAGGAAATGGGATATTTCAGCTTCTACCTGTGGAACTCAGAAACTAGTTATTTTTTCTCTAGTCAAGAAATAGAGTATTTCATATTCTGTTATACAACAACAATCATTTGAAATAAAATTTGCCAAATGATACAGGAACAGTAAAGGATAATAAATATTTTTGTTAAGTAGGTGCAGAGGTGATAGGGTCATATTATTAACTTACCAAGGGCCTAGAATATGTCTCTCTTGAACACTGTCTCTGCAATGCATTAAGCTTTTCCTGGAGGTACTGATTTTTTAAATGCAACTCTTCTACAACAGAATCACGTGGGATTGCTTGCTGTGTTCTAAATACAAAAGCAAAGCAAGCCAAAATAAAAAAAAATGGCTATTAATACAGAACAGCATACATTTATGTAAAACAAACATGAACTTCTGGATTACTGGATTGTAACTTCTAGTTTTAACGGACTAGTCATACTAAATCTATGTTATCCATACATACTATTTCAGCTAATCCCCATTAATCAAGAGTACCTACTTTGGGAAAAGGAATCTGCTATTTTGAGATGTGTACACCTTCCACACTGATAATGGATACAATGATTAGGAATATGCTCCTTAACTGTAACACCTCAGTTCCAGAAACTTTCATCAACTTGAAATTATTACAATTTTACACAAAAGGAGCCATATGTTTGTTATACTGATGCACTTTTAAAATAATGAACCAATGTTGTATAATGTCTCTACACCCACAGTTGCTCCCTGGAAGCTTTGAGTTAGCTCATCACAGACTCATAGGCTTTTGCAACTTGGTTTGTTTTGTTGCTTTTTATTCTATCACTAGACCTTTAAACAGATGTTTTTTCTCATTTTGATTTCATATTTTTTTACAGATTTTCTTGAAATGCCTCTTACCTCATGTGAGCAACTTCATTTTCTAAATATAGGTTCCGTTTTCTCAGTTCTTCCAGTTCTGTTTCAGTCTCTGAGGCTCTTACTCCAACAACACGGTCAACAGTAACACCAGTATTTTTCAGTTTCTTCTGAAGAGTAATTTTCTCTTTTTCAGCCCTGCAACATGCAGTATATTTGCAGCTAAAACTTTGTTTTTGCTGACTTGCTTTCTTTAGAAGAAAATATTTTCCTCTCTGAAAGAATTCTTGTAATTTATTTTCTCACTGTACTGCACCACCCTTTTCATTAATTAATGTTACCATGCAGACAGCCACTATATATATATAAATAAATCACAAATACTGGAAAAAATAGCAAGAATGAAGTTAGCATACTAGTCGCAAGTCATTTGTTGATCTTGCTTGTGTTTTATATTAAATTTCTGAGAGATTTGCTCTAATCTCAGACAAATGCCATTCTGAAGCAATTTCAACCACAATCTAACCACAGTTACAACTATTATCATTACTATCATTATTTGGAGGTCATCCAAATGACCAACCATCATCACTGCATGGTTGCTTTTTTTTTGGTTATGTTTTGTTTAAAAAGTATCTTTCTGTCTCACCATGCTAGAACTATCAGTACTGAAGTAGCATAACACAACAGTGATACAGTATACAGTTCTAACAGTCTGATTCAGAATCATTGAGGTGAGAATCTGTCTGTCTTGCTGAGACTTTTGTTTGTTTCAGGGAAACAAAAGAACATCATATACAAGAAGCATAATATGGGACACTCATTAGTTTTATTCAGAGACAGTTTCTTCTACAAGTATAGAAAGGATACTACAGGAGTAGTCTGCAGCCTGAAAAGTAACTAATTCTTTTAATATCAGTACCAAATGTAAACACTGATCTTGTAATGAGCTGTTAATGATTATGTGGCAAAAATATTTGCATTTCTCCTATGCCATCACATTGTAGCAGAATACAGTGAAAACAACTCACCTGGAATAAAGTTCCTTCAGTGTACTGAACTGTTTGGTTAAAGTATCGGTTTCCTTTTCCTTCTCTTTAAGTTTGTTCCTCATCCCTTCCATTCTCATTTGCCACTTTTTACTTTCTTCCCATCTAATTATTTCCTCTTTAGAGGTCTGTGAAGCACACAAATTATGTATTTCTTTGTTCAAGCTACTTTCTTAAAAAAAAAACCACATTAGAAAATGAAGCACGGAATACTTTACATTTCTAAATTTGAAACATCAAGCCATAATTAGGTAAAAAGCAGTCCAAGCTGGATACTCTAAACATGCTGCAATAACTGGCACAAAAGGCTGATGCAATTTGATGTTATTATCAAATTCATCTTCACATTTTTATGTTCACTTAAAAAAAGAAAGTGAGAGATTTTAAACACTTAGATGTGCTTGTGAAATATATCCTTCTATTTTAAATCACAGGAGGTTTGTAAAGAAGATAAAGAAGGGCCTGAAAAATCATCCTGTAAACAACCTTTTTATTCTGCTTTTGGACTTTTGCTTCATTTCATCTCTGTACTTTTCTGTCTTCACTCTAAAGTTACAGTTACTAGAAGACAGATGGAAAATAAATTCTTGCAAAAAGGAAAAAAAGCATCATATTTATACCATAAAGAATATTAATGATTACTGTAACAAACCAGTAATTAGTTACTGAGATTGAAAGATAACAAGCAGAAAAACCAACAACTGTAAAATGGACACCTCTCCAAAAGATCAGAACTTCCTGGAAGTGGAGACTGCTTTTGTGAAGAATATCTACTTTCAGACACATAATCGATTCACACCTTTTTCTCCTCAAGTACTTCAAATTTGTATCCCCGCAAGTATCTAAACTACACTTAATCAATTCCACTGCTATCTACAAAATCTTAGTTTCCTACAACCTGTGGACCTTTTAATACAAAAAGTATTGATATACAAGCACTTATTACTAAGCAACAAGCAGTAACTAAGACTACACAGAACACAAAAAAGTGACTGACATGAAACTGCTTTTGATTTGATCAAGTTTGCTGGTTCACAGTTGTTTTAGGAGGCAGTGGAAAGAGCTGAACTGCCTACACTTAAGATGTAAAGCCACAGTATTTTTAGTTATCATATACCTTGTCTTCTTTTGCACTTTTTTTTTCTGTTTCTTCACACTTCTTCTCAAGTTCATTTTCCAACTTCTTAACTTTTTTCTGAAGTTCATCTATCAGATTTTGCTCACCAGCTTTGTTCTGAAAAATTACAAACTTTCAACTTAAACGACCACTACCTATTTTTCTCTAATATTAATAATATTTAATCTCTAATATTTAATCTAATATTTAATCTAATATTTATCTCTAATATTGAATCTCTAATATTTTTCTCCCCTGAAAAAATAGTTTAATTCCAATTGGTAGAATTAGCTTACAACCTAAATTATCCTCTTAAAATTTTCTTTACTTCAACAATTTAACTCTGCATTCAAAAATTAGTTCAGTAGTTAAGCAGTTGAATTAAAAAACAAGTTTAGGTAGTTCTGAACAGAGTAGCGAGGGCAGACAGGAAGATCACAAAATTCAAGCTAGGCATTTTTAACAGCTTTAGAAGTGGCAACTGAACTCTTCAGATTCTAAATTTATTAGAAGGAAAAAGTATTTTTTAGTCTGTTCAGTGCATTCGAGACATACTTTAAATAGGAAAAACTAACAGCTCATATGTAACCCAGCTGACAGCAAACATACTGTTTCAAATTGAGTATTTGCCTCAACGCCTGTCAAATCCTCCATCAAGTCAGCCCATCCAGTTTAAAAGCTTGACCAAAATGAAACACGTTTTTAAAAATCAGTTCTACCTGAATACCACTGGTTAGCCTCCTGATCCGTTTCTTCAGTTCTTCATTTTCCATTTCAACTTCATTTTTTTCTCTCATCATTTTAGAAAATGTCTTTTGTTTCCTCTGGAGTTCTTGGTTCAGCTCATCCATTTCATTTAACAAAGCACTCTCCCTGTTTTTACTTAGTTTAAGGTTATCTGTAAGTTTTGAAATCTGATTATTTAGTTCCTCTATCTGCGTCTAAAGAAAAAAAGTACATAAAAAAAAAGAAATCAAGATATACCAGCAACATAAAAATAGAATACAAAGACATTATCTTGTACTCACCGTGAGCCTCTTTGTTTCTCTGTCAACAATCTCCTGAACATTCATATATGCCTCTTTTTGTGATGCTGCAGAAATAACTTGCTGTTCAGCATTAGCAGTCATTTCTGCTCGCAGTTCCAGAAGTGCTTTACTCAAAGCCTGAAAATAAAAAATGCAGGTTCTAATATGAGAAGAAGCTGCTAACATGAACATTAGAAAACAACAAAATGCAACTCTATTTTGTGTTAAATTACACAACTGTATTTCACCTCTTAGTGTACCATATATAGAACTCTTAAAACATTAAGCCACATTAAGTATTCATTTTTATTTGTGACCCAGGTACATAATTTTCGTTGACTGACTTTCTGCTGCTTCTCTTTTAGGGCCAACTGGTTCTTCAGCTGTTCCACTAGGCTCTTCATTGTTGCTGTAGGTGCTCTATTATTTGCTTCTTTTTGAGCCGCTAGTTCAGCTTTTACATTGGCTAATTCCTTCTCCGTGTGAGATAGCAATTTCTTCAATCCATTTGCTTCATCTTTCAGTTGTTCCACATCAACTGTGTGCTTTTCCTGAAGTCTAATGTAAAATAAGCATTAATAGGGCACACTGGTTAATTATTAGCAAGCAAACTTCAAATAAAACAAAGTTGCATTTTTTGCTGTTAAAGTATATCATCACAGGAAGACAGAATGGGCTGGGTTGAAAGGGACTTTAAGGCTCATCTAGTTCCAACCCACTTGTCATGGGCAGCAACACCTCTCACTAGATCAGGCTGCCCAAGGCCCCAATTAGTCTGGCTTTGGATGCATCTGGGGATAGGGCATCCATCCTCTGGGCAACCTGTTCCAGTGCCTTACCATCTCATGAGTAACGAAATGGTATACAGATTTGAGAATATCAAGAAAAAAAGAAAAAAAGGTCACCTAAGCAAAGAATGTCTCCACTTAATAAGGAAATTACTCAAGAATAATTGACAAGTAATTCTAGAACAATGTTCTAGTTTAATTCCTGTCCTCAACTAATAAGGAAACCATCATCCTTTCTTCTTTTAAACAGGGCTTAAACTTTCACGTATTCAAACTTCTCAGGCAGCAAGTTCAAATGGGTGGTAGTGAGCACAGAGCAAGTATCACAATAGCTTGGTCTCATATCAAGACTCATTAAATACTTCTGTTTTGATTGGATGGCACAAAGTTTATAACAGAAATACATTTTCCCAAGCCACATTTTTCAATATCAGCCTTAATGAAGAGCTTTGAAGCAAAAATAGTTTATGTTTAACAACTATAACAACTTTTATTTTCTTCAGGCAAACCTAAGTATCAGCTAAATTGTGCTCAAATCAACAGACTACTTCAGTAACAGCAGTGCATAGCTGACCAACTGAAACTTACACTAATAGAATCAAAACTTACTGGGCTCTGATCGTCTCAAACTCTTTGATTTTCATTACAGTAATCTGTTTTTGTTTCTCCAAATCAGATGACGTTTTCTTTAATTTACCAACAAGTGAAGCAAGAGAATTGTCCTGTTCTACTACAGTTTGCTCCATTTCAGCTAAACTGAGGAAGTGTTTGCTGCTGTTAAGTGATAAAGAAGGCTTTTCCATTAACTCCTGTAAAACAGAACAAACGCGTGTGGTAAACATCTTATGCTTTAAATGCAAGGTTAGTGATGAATTTTAAACTCAGTTCTAACCAAACATTATTATCTATCATATTTATCTACTGAGATACCATTCTTATACTGCTTTGAAAAGAGCTTTGCACATGGAACACTCTGCAGAATAACCAATTACATATAGGTGTCACCTTATCATCATCAAAGGTAAATCTGCATTATAATGGACTTAGAGCAACTGATTGAAAAGAATAGAGAAAAAATAAACCTCCCTTCTTCCCTATAAGTCTACAGATTAGAATATGAAGAATTATGTTATAATCTAAAGCAGACACTTTGTGTTTTACACTTGTCCTGTAATTCATCTATCTCAAATTCAAGAATTTCTGAAGTTCTTTCTGTATGGACCGTTTATTCTTCATCATCATTTACTACTTATTTTTGACTACAAAATTGTCCTTTTGAGTAACCTGTTTCAAAATACAGGAACAATTTCACTAATCCCACAGATACACATAACTCACCAAAGCAGTCTGTTTCAATTTATTAAGAGAATTCTCAGTACACAAATCTAGCTTCTGGTGTAGAACTCTAATGTCTTCTTCATGTTTCTTTGCTATTTCCTCTTGTTCCTGTTAGTTCAAAATAAAAACGCAATTCTACTTGATGCACATGGAACTGAAGTTCCCTCCACACAGATTCTTCAGTTACTGCTCAGTATTGTTTCTCAATTTTTCCTCTAATTCTTCTGTTTTTCAAAAGACTTTTCATTTTGTTAATGATTTTACCTTTTTTTTCCCCCACTTTTCAACATATTTTGCAAGTAGTGTACTGCAAAAGGAGCTAGAAAGCAAACGAGCAGCATTAGTGCTCCTCTTCCCCATGCCTCTCTGTGGGTAGTGATATCCATACTATGTAGTTATCCGGGCTGCTTACTTTGGACTAACTTTAATGTGATTCTATGGGTGGAATGTCTACTAGCAGACAAAGCACAGTAGGTTCATTCTTAAGACTACATCTGAAGTTAACAAAGGAGCAAATAAAACCATACAAATGGAAAAAAGTTTATGCAAAACATAAATACCTCTCTTGCTTTAGCAAGCAGATCTTGGTATTTTTTTAACATTTCCTCCTTCTGATTTAATCGTGCTTGCATATTTGCAATAGTTTGATGAGCAATTTTTATTGCACGACTGTACTCTGGATCATCTTCTTTTTTGCCTAATTCAGCTATTATTTTCTCTTTTTCTGATGTTGAAGGCAACCGAAGTCTTAGTTCATTTATAACTTTGTCTCTGGATAAAACATTTTGTTCAGCTTTCCACAGAGCAGCTTCCTTTTCTTTTAGTTTCTACAACAAAAAGCAATTATTGAATTCACAGAACTCAAATGCTCCAAAAAAGAGCTTACTTTAAAAAAAAAATCTAACAGAAAGATTTGTCTAAATGGGTTTATATTCAAAAGGCTTTCTACAGTCAGTTTTGGCTGTATGGAATTGCTATTAGATCAAAAAAGCCCGAGGGTATCTTCTGCTTACACACTTATGCAACCCACTTTGAGCTATCAAAACTAAGGTGGCGGTATTTTTGAGATTAGTAAACTGAATTTCATACAAGAACATCCTACCCTAGTGAAGATATTATCTAAATTAATCAAAAATGTTCCCCAATAACCTGCTCTAATTGAAAGAACTACATAAGTACAATTAAATATATTATTTACATTTTTTCTGGGTTAAAATACTTCTGAAGGAATCGACATATTTGATGGACATTCATGAAAGGTATCTGTTAGAGAAAAATAATCGTGAACATAGAACTAAAACCTTTATCTTTTTAGAGTAAGTTATAAGTTTAACTACCTCCTCTAGTAATTTGCAGGTTGCCCTTGTTTCCACAATTATTCGAATATGCTCCTGAATCTTCCTCAAAGCCAGCTCAAGTTGTTGTGGGAGGGGCAAACTAGGGTCTGGAACTGATCCTGTGGCCTCTTCACACTGTACAGAAAAGTTCATATTCACATTATACAACAGCTCTGAAAAGTGTGCCTCTCACTGTATGTGCAGTTAATTCGGTGCACGTACCTTTAGAGCAGTACTGAGTATTTCATTCTGTTGCTGATCATATATGTCTAATTGGCGCTGCAGTTCTAATTCCCTCTGGTCCCATGCCATTTGCCTTTCTTCATGAAACTGTAATATACGTTTGATAAAGGCATTTTATTTCTTAATGGCAATGGAGATTTTATAACCAACTTAAACAGAAAAAAGATAAAGAGCTATTCTAATAGCCCAAGTGCTATTAGAAAGTATTACAGAATCATGACGCAAACACGTTACAAATCTTAGTGAGGATCACTTTGAAATCACTTAACAAAGTAAAGAATCTGCTGTTTTTCTAGCAGTATGCAGAAATGCATACCTTGTTCTGCTGCACAACTTCTTCTTCCAAATTACTGATTGTGCATTCGTATTCTGAAATTATGTTATGCAAATACTTCATCTCTTCCTTTTGCTTGACTAATTCTCGATTGAGTTTAAGTTCCTGCAGATGGAGTTCCTCCATCTTCATATGCCATTCTATTACCTAATAATGAATGATAAACAGTGTTATAATTTTCCAAGCATACAAGCCACATAGATGCAGTCACACTCCAGCTTTGAGGAAGGGCAGCACTAGCCAAGGAAGAGAAAGATTCTGCCTTTTTCTTTCCTTGAATGAGGCAGCATGACAAGATTATGAACTGCAAAAGGAATTATAGAAGCACAGAAAACAACTGAAGAGACAAACTGTTTCCCCCACACTGTCAAAAGAAATTTCTCTGTAAATAATTTTCAAATGACCTAACCAACTACACTGGGATCTGGAAGAGAAGTGAGAATGCCTTATTCAAATTGCAAAGCAGTATTTTTACAGTAGCAAAATATGGCAAAGTAGAATTACATGGGTATAATCACATTTCTGACCATGCTTCCCTTGGATCTATTTAAAAGACAGAAACTTGTAGCAAAGATTTCAATACAAGCTCATGCAACAGAACTTCAGAATATTACTCTGTATTTAATTTAATTTAATTCATAATTTAATCAAATTTAATCCAATTCAATTCCCAATAAGAGCCTATTTCCTATGCCACTTAATTAGAAAAAGAAAATTAATAATTCTGACTGTGCTGACTTTTACACAGCAAATAACTAACATGTTGTTCCTTTTTTAAAATAGGAAAACTAAAAATGGATAGCTGTCATATTCCGACACAGTACATTTAGAGTTCTTGAAGCAAAACATTAAACAGAGGTTCAGGAAACACTGAAATGAAATTTAGCATAAATGCTAAATTAGATTCAGAGAGCTGTTCAAAGTTGTAAGGAAGCAAACCTTTTGAGCTCCTCTCGTATCCTTCAATGCAGTTAATAATTCTTCTAAGCCTTTCAGCTTCAACTCCATCTCCATTGCTCTGCTTTCTGCATTCTGACGGTCCTGCTGGGCACGCTGAACTTCTTCTAGGATTTTCAGTTTGTCACTCTGTAGCTGAATCAAAGTTCTAGAGAATTTTTCTTGTTGTGCTAAAGGTAGAGCCCCACTAAACTGTCTCCTCAAAGACTGAACTGTCTGTCGTAGATGTCTTGCTCTATTCCTTCCTTCCAGTCGGGCAAAATATAAGGCGTGCTCTCTGTCATCAAGTTTCTGCTCTAAATGTAGATTGTGGATTTCCACCTTCTGTAGTTTCAGTTTTAGAGTCTCCAACTTGCCTATCGCAATGGATTCACTGCCTTGAAGGGCTAGGATATGCTGATGCAGTTTTGCAATAACTGCTTTTTCATCAGACTGTGCCTATGAAAAAAATTATACAGCAAAATTATTTTTTGAGTATGTTGATGCAGTGTATTAATGCAGCTATTAACTTTTGTATTTTATATATTGCATGCATTTTATTGCACAGATACAAGCCTTTAAGAAAAACTTTTTATCTTTCCAATTTGTTAATACAGCCATATGTTTGAAATAGACCTTTTTAGATACCAATCTTGAAAACTGTTTATTTCCAAAATACCAGGAAATGGGGAAGAAAAGCAAACCCAAACATATCAAATATAGTAATATAAAAGCTGGCAGAAGTGTTTTATCCAAGGATTGAACCTATTCTAGAAGATGGAGACAATCCCAAGTAATTGTTTTAGTTAGTAATAGAACAAGATAGTGAGCTTTATCTTCAAGTGCCACAAGTCAAAGCTTGTCTCATAAAAACATAAAAAATCACTACCAACACTCTTGATTATCTGCTTAAAAATCAACCTTACTATATTCCTTATGTAGGAATACATCTGAATAACATGGAAATAAGATCAGGATTTTTTTTTCTTAATAGCTGTTCAATTAGAAATTGAAAAAATTATATATATAATTATTGAAGAAATACAGAATTCTTGAATGGGTATGAACAAAGGCTCGGTTTGGTAACGTCCTTCTGAAATACTATTACAGGTTCCTCATTTACTGCAAAATTATTTCATTTCTTCCTTGCTCTGAGGAAAAAAAAAGAAAAATCAAAGTGGAGTGCTAATAAATGTTAATCTTACCATACCTGATAGTCTAAAACTTGCATTCTAAGAGACTCCACTTCCTTCTCTCTGCATTGCTGGCGTGCCTCTAGAGCTTCAACTTGCATTTTTGCTATGTCAGACAGTTCCCTCAATCTATGCAGGAAAAACAAGAGCTCTGTGTCACTTCAAACTATTGAGTAAGTTCTTAAGCTTTTCTACACAGAACATGCTAAGAAAAGATGCTTATTTTGTCTCCTCATATCAAATATTTATGGAATCATAGAATATTCTTTTCAGCATTCTTCTTTACTGCTCAGCAATCTTGTTAGAAAAATTATTTTATATTGCTTCTCACTGTGATGGATTTTTCCTTTAAGTTTGCTACCAGTAATCTCCTCAAGTAAAACATGATGTTTTACTAGAAGTAAGTACTTTCTCCTCTATCTCTCTCCCATAAATGAGCAACAGGATTAATTCTTTATTCTCTGCTTCCCCAAGTCTAATGCCCCATTTTCAGCATGAAAATCACTCTACATATCCACAGACTTTGCTAATTTAGAAACATAGCAGGATGACATCATTAGTTTTGGTTTGTTGTGCCACAGACGTAGAAAAAAATCTTTTTTAATTTGTTCAAACGTGCTAGCAATTAATATTTTAGCACATGCTTATGACAGTCTATCCATGCCAGCGTATAATTCCTTGTTCAAATCGCAATGAAGCAAACAACTGAATTAAACACTTCATTTCATTTCCATATTTGGCATATATGAATGCCAAGAAGTCAAGCAATGAAAAGTGTTATATGCAAGTATTTGAGCCAGTATTGATTTTTGTTTGAACACCTCCATATACACTGCATTATGAATTTGTTACCTCAACACTTACTTTGACACTTCAGTCTTGAGCTCCATTTCACGCTTCTCTAGGTCCATGATTTGCCGTCTGTCTGCATCACTCACTGCCTTACTTACACTGTTTGACAATTCATCTCTTAATTCCTGTTCTACTTTTTGTGCCTCAAGATTGATTTTGGTGAGCTTAAAAACAGAATCAAAAAAAGAGAATGATATCATAAGTGCACAACTGCTCCAAAACTTGCAAAGAAAAGTGCCCAAAGTAACTTCTTTTAAAGTTATAACAAAACATTGTTCAGCCATATTTGAAAAGTAGTTTATTTCCTCTCTGCTTAAACATATTTTTGTCCACAGCATTGCATGCATATAGGAAGAGATACACAGATCAGCATGGAACAGAATCCTAAACTAAATCCTATTTTAATTACTCAATTTTCTTAAATTCATTCCAGCAAAGAACTTGCTTTTAAACTAAAACAAGAACAAAATAGTAAAACTGCAAACTCTTTAGGAAATAAACTATGTCAAGTTGTTTGTGTGTTCTACAGTGAACAAATGTTATCTGAAATAGTGTCAGCATTTTTTTTAAACAGATGTCCAGTCATGCAAATTTGCAGCTCAGAAACGGCATCTGTATCTTGCATCATAAATTTGTCAGTCATAATGATACATAACTGAAAATGCTTTTTGGAAAACTCCAGAATGTGCTTCTAATATTTGTCAAATTGTGTTGTTAATTCGCATCACACTTACCTCAGCAAACTTTGTTTCCAGTTCAAAATTGCGTTCTTCTACTTGCTTTAAAGTATTTCTTAAATGTTCATACATATGTTGAGAGTGCTCTGCTCTCTGTCTTTCATTTAGTTCCTTCATTTCCAACATGGCAATTTTCTTAGAAATTGACAAAATCTCACTGTTGGTTATTGCTTTTGTAGCTTTGTCCATGGCACTGTCATCCCCTATGTTAAAAAATATTTACACTGAGGAATACACAGGCTGATTCAACTATGAAAATTATTTACACCTTGAAGGAGTCTTCCTTTACCCTTAAAGTTATATAAAGTTATATAAACTTTATCTAAACATATGGCAGATTAGATGTCAAGGAAATGTTTTACTAAGAGAGTGGTGAGGTACTGGAACAGGTTGCCCATAGAGGTTGTGGATACTCCGTCCCTGGAGGTGTTTAAGACCATGTTGGTGTACTGGGCAACCTGATCTAGTAATTATCCAGCACTTGGTAACCGAGCCTCTAGTAGGGGGGTTGGAACTTTGATGACCCTTGAGGTCTCTTCCAAGCCAAGCCATTCTACTATCTTGTGAATGATTCTATGCTAAATACTATTTTGGTATTTTTTTTTTTTAACTGGAGGCACAGATATTTAAAAAGTATTACATTTAAAAAATGTCTGATCAGATTAAAATCTTATCAATTTTAAATGGGTGTATCTGCAACCGTGGTTAGAGAAATAATTGCTTTCATATTTACTTTGTCCTTTTCCAGCTGGTAAATCTTCAAGAAATTTAATTAAAAATTAAAAGAAAAATAACCGGATGAGTTCTTCATGAATAATGAGAACGTATGTAAAATGTAAAGAAGGTAGCCCCAAATACCAGGAAAAAATATTTTGTTTTGAATCCACGAAAAAGAGATCATTTTTCTGACCAGCAATGAAGTACTTTGACTGACAACTGAGTCATCAAAAAATAAATAAAATAAAATCACTGGATGTAGCTTTGCAAGTTCTGGCTTTTAAACCCTTGACCCTACAATCCAAAAGTCAATGACGAATAGTTTCCAGAAGAAAACAAAAGCACACATAAATTAAGACTATGAATGCAAGATTCAAAATAATTTTGACTTTTTTTTTAAACAGATACATGAATTTTAAAACATTATAAAAGACTGTTTTAACACAGGATGTACCATTTGCTTTTTAATGTTGCAATTCAACCTCCATACTTACCCAGTTTAGTCATTTGTTCCCAAGCCTGTTCTATAGTATGAAGTTTCTCTTTTGTGATTTCCAGTTCCTTATTCAAGAAATTTATCTGCGCTTTTAAGGATTCATTTTCATGCTACATGACAGAAAAGTTGCAACATAACAGCAAACTATTAAACTCTAGCAGACTTGATGTTTATTATCTATAAAATCTTATATTAACACATTTTGCATAAGTACAACCAATTTATGATTTGGAGCAGAATAGCTTAAGTTGCCTCATAAGCCTCTTCTGTTGCATTCCACTTTCAAACTACTATTGCCATGAGTATTTATCATCACAGTGACTTTGGTTCCAAGATTTCATCTAATTCTAGATGGTCTAAATTCATCGTACTAGGCATACCATTTCCAACGGGAAGGGAGAAAGTACTTCTAGAGGATATTTCATCTTACACCAAAGTACATTTTAGGTTGACCATAGGCTTCCTTTAGATATCTTTTAAGTATCAAACAGGATTCCACACACAGACAAATTTAACTGTACAGAAAGCTTACCCGTCACATATATTCAGCCCTTGTCAACCACTAACAACCCAAAAGACAAGATAATTGAACTTATGTTACCTATTCATACTTTTGTGGACCATTACTTCTGACATGAATGCAGGGCAGAAGGTAGAAACTCATCTTTTAAATTAGTTTCACAGCCCTCTATGAATAACCTTTCAATTTAAGGAATACTTATTTATTTTCAGCTCCTATTTCATGCTGTAAAAACATTACAAACATCCTTTGGTGATGTATTTATTCATTTCACACTTACAGATACTGCCCTTTGGAACTGCTACATTCTTGTAATTCAAGACTGAGTTAAAAGTACTTTCTTTGGGAGAAAGCCTTGAGGGTATCTGCACTCATCTCACTTTTCTTATGATCTCTAACATTGCATTTGCCAGCCTGGTTTTAGTAATCAAAGCACCACAAAAGAAATGTATCCACATCTCAACTTAAAATCCAAAGAAAAAGAAAAAAAAACCCAACACAATACCAACAAAAACTTAAACAGAAAGCTTTTAAACATGGAATGAGAGTTGGGACTTTTCGTGTTTCTTAACACACTGACAAATTACCAGGTAAGCAAATTAAGATTTGATAACAACAATAAGACTTGCTCCAATATCTCATACTCGTCACAGAGATGTTTTAACTACTAGTTTTAGTGTTAGGACTTTCAACAGTACAGAAGAGAAGTGTCATCTTTCTATTAACTGAGTAGAAAATAAAAAGCAGAATGAATGTACAATGACGTGTAGTTTTGAGCCTTAAGGCTCAAAGGTAACACAGACATTACCTCCATGTGTTCCATGTTTGTTATCCGTTGGACGAGCAAATTATCTTTTTGTAACATATCTCTGTATTTAGCAGTTAATGCATTATACTGCTTATTAGCCAGTTCTAGTTCAGACAGTGGGACGCTACCATCCAACACTTTCTGTAGAGCTGCAATCTTAAAGCTAGCCATTTCCTATAAAAATAATCAATACAATGGGTTAACAAGATTTACTAGCGAAAAACTGCTCCAAAGAAAGACAGTAGTAGTTCTTATGATGTTTAGAATATGATACTGTTTTATCTTACTACATCAACATACATCTTTCTGCACTATTTGCAAAAGCATTGACAAAATTTTGCTGCTGTTGAACTGTCTAGATCATTCTATCATCAATAACCTCTATATCTGACAGTCAAAAAGGTATTAGGTATAGTTAAATTAATGCAAGCCCTATCAACCTGAAGGGCCAAAATGTGTGATATTGTTTCATATGAAACTTCCAATAAAATAACTTGTTGAAGAAAACAGAGTTTGTATTATGATACTCACTTAAGTACGAAGAATACTTTGATAAAATACCACTGAGCAAACATTACACAAAGCATCCAACAAACTCGTACTGCTGGGTTTTTTTTAAAGTATATTTACTGCCAAATTGTAAAAATAAAGATGTTTATTATTACTACTATTAACTATACCTTGAATCGTTGTAAATGTCCGATCTTCCCTGCAACTGCAGTCTCCATATGTGTTATTTCACTCTTCAATTTCTCATTTTCTTTTCTAAGGTATCGTTCCATCTCAAGCAGAGTGGTATACTGCCTTGTTAATGACCTTTCATTAACTTGTAAGACAGTTATTTTTCTATTATTTTCTGCAAGCCATTTTTTGGTTTCATCAGGATCCAGCTCAAGTGCACTGAGTAAATTCTGTAAAAGTACTTTTCTTAACAAGAATCTTGTACAGAAATATGTTAAATTGAACTACATTGATGTTGACAAGTTTCTCTTGTTGAAATACGTTGTCATCATTCCATTAAGCAGAAATAATTTATTTTTCATAATAAAATACATATGCAGACTAAATACACGGATAAACATACAAGGAAAGAAAAAATCTAAATGTTTAAAGCCATTAATTTCTGGAGAATAGTTTCAAAACTTAGAATTAAAATAATTCTCTACATATTTATCAGATTTCATTCTTATAGTAGCCTCACATACATTTATAACCATAACAAAATTTATTTGAATTATCTTCTAGACTAAATAGAATGAGCATGGTACCTAACAATCACTAATAATGTCCTACTTCTAGGTTCATATTTTGACAATAAGATTTGTTAAATAACACATGATCTCTACACTCTCAAAGCTGCACTCATGTGCACACGTTTATACACACGTATAAATCCTGAAGGAGTTGTGGAAAGAAACTATAGTGACTCAGGTCACAGAAGAAACATGAGCTTTAGTTTTGCTGTTGCACAGATCAACATGCCAAGGAGATAGAGAAAAGGGATTGGAGCTGTAAAAATCCTAGATTTCTCTGAACCTAATGAGAAAGAATAGTCTTGTGGCTAGAAAAAACACCAGACTCCTGGAAGCCTGAAGTGGTTAAAAAATCTAGTGCTTTAACAACTAGCATGCCTTCTCCTTTTAGGCCTACAGTAAAATGCTGTAGATATCATAACAGTAATAGTATGTTTTACTTTTTGTATTCTTGATACTGTGTGTACAGCTCTCTGACAGTTAATTACATTCCGATAATAAATTAATAAATAACTTCCCTTCTTATTAGATTTGAACTGAGCAGATTTTACCCATGCAACATTTTCCTACTCTAATAAATTATAGTACTGTTTTATAATCACTCTTTATTAGCCTCTACTTAGTAATATGTTTTTATAGTGGAAGCAACAAAAGTACTCACAGAGTATTCCTTTATTTTTGTAGCATCTTGTTCTTTTTGCTCCTCCAGCTTCTTCTTTTCTTCCTTCATTTCTTCTGACTCTTTCTGCCAGCTTTCCTTATCTCTAAAAAAGGAATTAAAAAGATTAATTTATAATCGTGAAGCACTTTGTGATTTTCAAAACTGTAACTAAGCCAGTAACTCTGAAACACTGCAAACAAAGATATATTTTTTAAAGCAATAATGTAATTTGTAGAAGATATTATAATTATAGATAGATAATTGAAAACTTATCTCCTCTGGGTTTCAGCTAGAATAACAATTTCCCTCAGGAAATACACAAATTCAACTCAGATTCCTCATATCCAACATCAGCATTAGAGGTCCAAATTCCAAAAGAAAAGGCAAGCAATGGCTGTAACATTAACTCAAACTTTCAATGATTTTTTAAGTCTTTCCTTCCATGGCATTCATTTCAGGGGCACACACAACATCATTTCCTGCCCTATTTTCTCAATTTCAGTTAAAAATATAAAAACAAAACCATTAAGCTTTGCTGTGGCCCAAGATACACTCCTCTATCAAAGAATCTTCTCCTTTTACTTTAGCCTGTGACACATTTGGAGTAGGAGCCTTGAATTATCATCTTATCCCTGTGATTGAGGTACATAATCAAGTTGTACATGAGGCAATGTACTGTAGCCTTTAATACTTAAAAGAGAACTTTATCTGTGAAATCTTAACTAATTCAAAGAACAAAAGAAGCTCATATAATTTATTACTCCAAAAGTCATCCAGTCACTGCTTGTTCCCACTCCAAAACAGAAAGGATACAACAGATACAACTTAGCAGTCTGTTAAGAACCCAAATCAGCAGACTGACCTCTATGCCTTTAGCACATTAAGAAACTTTATTTTGACCATAAGAAGAACTTAGAAATTAGATTCAATTAAACATACGAAGGAATTGAGAGAGACAAGAAAGAAGCATCTGAAGACCTGAAAAAGAGATGTCTGACTCTCTTTGGATAACAATTTCCTATTTTTTTTTTCTCCCTCAGAGAAACTGCTAAATTGGTATGGAATGCAAAAGCCAGTAACGTGAGATTCTAATAAAAAATCAGATGTAGAAGGTACAATGCAATTCTCATTTTAAATTATGCAGAAAAAAAGATGCAGTAGAAGACGTTTTATGTAAGAGTTTTCTAAGTTTTTTCAAGACTAAAGAATATATAGGATGTCCAGCTCTAAGAGCAGTGATGTTTATGGCACTAACCAAAGAACCATTCCAATGTAGCTGTAAATCTTGATTCAAAGTTATTAAACATGTAGATATTTGAACTGAAGAATTCAGAGAACAATACCTTTGGTATTCCTTATAGAGCAAGCCTTGTTGATGACGAATTACTGCAAATTTTCGTTTATAGTCCTCTACTGCATCTTCTAATTGTTTAAGTAACCGTTCTTTATTTTCCAGTTCCTAATGATTATTTTCCAAATAAAAACAAAATTGAAGTCATTATTACAGGCTTTAAACATAAAAGCATTAGTCAGAATTGCAGGTTTTTGTTTTACTTTTTATGTTAGATATTTCTGTTACGAATTCTGTGAATTGCAGAAAGTAAATGTCTTTCTTTAGAAGTAACAGGAGAAAAAATTAGTCCAGTAAATATTGGTATATGTATTACCAGGTGCAAAATTGTTCTGTTGATGTTGTTAGTCTACATATGTAGTCCACAAAGAATACTAATTGAAAATGTTCATGGAGAGTCATGCTCTTCTCATATTCCTAAATAAATATTAACTTTACCATATGAAATTAAAGAATTTAAATAATAAAAAAATAAAAATAATAAAAAAGTAAAAGTAAAGTTATCAAAGACAGTAATAATAAAAAGTCAATCAGTTATTTACTATTTAACTGTTCTCTGGGAAACATCGCTTTTGGTTTCAATGTACTTAATCCCATTTTCACATGTTCACTTATTTTTGACATAATTGAAAGAAAATTCACATGGTAAATACAGACTTCTGTTGTACTTAAATAAGAAAAGAAAAAAAATGATCACAATAGGGTTTCCATGTACATATCCAGCTGTGAAATCCAGTCAGTAGTGAAAGCATTTCTCACAGAAAAACTGCTGAACTGTGAAGTAGATTTTTAGATCAAAATTCAGATTTTCAACACAATAAATCCAAACTGTTGTCAAATATATAGTTACAATCTTTTGAGTTTACAGCACAGGAAAACATTGAAAGCTTGGTAGAAAAAAACTAAGCAAAACAAAACCAGTATAGTCCCAAGAGTTTACAGATGTCAAACTTCAAAACAATTTTGGAGCACTCTCCCATGTCTATGTGTGATATGGCAATAGATTTTGGTGGAATGAGCTATATGTTACATATATTCTCAATATCAAAAGCTAAACGTGTTACCTGTATAAGACGTATTAAATATTCATTCAAAGAATTAATCATATTAACACTTGAAGGAATCATCCCTTCTGGAAGATTCACTGTTTTGAAGATAATATTAGCACATTCTGATTGACGTAATATGCAAATTTCATTATTCAATTGTGCAATCTAAAGAAAAGAAACAAAACAACAAAGTAACTTTATACAATTTAAAAATATCCAGTTGATGGACAACATACTGGCTCTCCAATATTTTTAAGACAGTTCTTATTAACAATCTAATTCAGTTCCACATACATTCTAAAGCACTCTTAGAAAGGAAACTTAAAAAATAATGTGATTTCATACATTATTAAATGCATAACATCTTGAGCTAAACAGATCAAGTGACTCCAAGAATCAGGGTAGATTCACATATCTGTTAGTTTCATTTAGAACCGTTTAAAATATTGCATGCTTTTGTAACTTCTAAAAGATGAAGTTTAGGACATAACTATTGCAGTGGTTATCTGATGGCCTATTCTAAACAAATCTTTGCTCTTTCACTTCTTAAAAGGCTCTCCAGTTCTCTAGTCTAATAGTACACAAAACATTATTCTACAATATTAGTTGCTGGGAAATCTTTTTCTATTACTAAAGTAGAAAAAAAATTATGTAATGTAAACTGTATACCTTTTCATTTGCCTTTGCCAGCTGATTAGAGAAATGTGTTGCCTCCTTTTGAGTCTGTTTCAGTTCCTGTCTTAATTCTTCATTTCGTCCTGTAAGCTGATCAACCTGAGCTTTCAAGTGCACACTAGCATCAAAGATTCCTTCTGTGTTCTTTGACTCAATTGCCTAATATAGTGAACATTTAATTCACACAACAGAGAAAAAGCACGGAAAAAAAATTAGAAAAAAATAAATTTTAGCTTTTAAAAATCTGCTCATCTGTTTGCTGATGCTATATGCACCACATACTGTGATATAAATGATCATATTTTCCTGTTAAAACACTAATTTTTCAGTACAATGTATAAAGAAAGAATATTTCTTTGGCATTTCCTGTAGATTCTGCATAGATATAACACAGGCAAATTAACTTTTATCTTAAGTTTTATGCCTAGGACAGTGAACTTACCCAAGTCAGTTTCATAATCTATTTATTTATTTTTTTCCCTCTCTTTCATTTTTTTCCCCTTTCCTTCCTATCTCTTCTTGTTACATATTTATTTATTTATTTTTAGAGGAGTCACATTATGTAATCCCACTTTTAATTATAAGTAAGTAAATATATAGCAACTCCTATTTCATTATACAATAACCAAGGACAAAAAAAAATAGTCTTAAAATCCTGTGAGGACAAATAATAAGAGAGTAAGCTTACATTAACTAAACGATCCAAACTAGGGATAATTAAGGATGTTTCTCCTCCCTTCACACTAGGATCCTTCTGCACTTCCTTCACAGCTTGCAATATTTCTTTCATTCCTTGTTCAAGTTGTTTGTTCTCTTCTGATAATTCTTTTACTGCAATAAATAGTTAATGTGTCTGAAAGCACTATAACATGATTGACTCACTAGAATATTTCATCATAATATCTCTTGATTTGATATATAATGTTCATATTACATACAGATAAATTCAACTCAGAAAATTTTTGCTTGGAGAAATACCAACAAAACAATAGAGAAATCCTTCACGGGAAATCATTGGACTTTACTGAACTTTCCATGTTTCCCAACACTTTTTAGACTTTTTAGTAGCACATCTGATCCGTTCTCACAGATGCAGAAACATAGCTATCTTGGAAATATTTGTGTGTAACAATTATCAATATAGGGATGGCTTGAATTCCTGGAACAGAATGGTAAAATTGAAAAATTTTAAATTTTAAATTCTTTGGGTATAATAAGGACTCTCAAATCATACAGTTTTCCTGCCAGTATTTGTCTCTCAAGTGAAATTCAGAAGAATTCAGAGAAGCAAAGTATAATTAAGCAAGGAAAATGCAAGGTTATAATAAAAGAGACCTCCCACAGACTTAAAAGATTTTCTTAAGCCCAGCTCTTAAGGAGAAATCCTAGTTTAATGTAATTAGTATGAATAAGCTATGTTTCTTGTGTTAACATTAATTTAATTTTAAAATAGGAAACATATATGCATTAACAGACAAAACATACACATACAAAAATAAACACAAATTTTTGTTTTAAAATGGCATTAAGGACAATTCAAGAAATTTTAATTTGATAAATGCTATTTATGTTTGCAATTACATTTCAGAAACATAACTGACACAGAAGGGTATCTAAATAATTGCATAAAAATATTCTATGCACACTGCAAATTCAATCATTGCGAAAGTTACCAAACTAAACTGCATTGAAAAGAAACTGCAAAGCTGAACATTTCTGGACACAATCACAAAATATAGAGCAAATAAACAAACAAGCAATCTGCAGGTACCTGATAACACTGTAGTTTTTGAAATACATAGTTCCAACTTACATTTAGATTGAAATTTTACTATTATAGTCCTACTCTTTTCCAAATCTCTCTCTCTCTCGCTCAGCTCATTTGCAAGATACTCATTCTAAAGAAACGAAAAAAGATTAAAAATTGCAAATCAGGAATATTAGCAGTAAAATTCTGATTAAGAGTCTGTGGTTACAGAATGTCAAATGAGAATGAAACATTTGAAAATATTGCCATTCCATTACATTCAACAGTGAAATTATATAGTATGTGAACCAAAATGAGGGGTTACATCATGGGCAAACATTAAAGAAATAGTCTGTCAGCAACAAAATCATAAAGAAAAAACTACTTAAACTATAAATAAACTTCATATAAATACCCTTTCTCTTTTTTGTTGTTTAATTAAAAATAGCCCACAATGTATTACCTGCTTTGCCTGGCTTCTGCATTTTTCTAGCTGTAATTCAGAATAATTACTTAGCATACCCTCAACAGATTTCTGGTTATCTGCTAATTTTAAAAGAAGAACAGTGCCTTATTAATATATGATTCTATTTCCATTTATATATAAAGGTTTATATTCCCGAGTCTTCTAAAATACAAAAAAAAAAAATATTATTTTCTATCAGAATGAAAAGAATAGGCATTATTTATGCTGCAGCTTAGTTAACGGAATAAGAGAAACCTCAGCAGAAAAGCATGTTCCCACAGCATGGAAAAGCTGATATAAAGTTGGAAAATGCTTAATACACACAGACTTAATTCTTTGGACACTTACTTATATGCTTAACAATTACACAGCTAAGCCACGCTCAACAGAAATTCTATCTTCAAAAACATTTCAGGAAAGACCTGTGTGCTGATCCTATTTACTCTAATCATTATTTTCCCTTATCAAAACCCAGATAAACAAGAGATATATTCTCTATATCCATTCAAAATATAGTTTCAGTTTAGTTTTAATATACTAGTCCCAGCTTTTTCATCACTTCGTATTATTATTTTATGAAAACCTGCCCACATACAAGCCTCCTGAAATGCAACAGAAAATAAAGATGGATTTACTGGAAGAATTACACAAGGTGTATCCCATGTAACACTGTCCAGAGATACACATATTCTTGGACATGCAGCAGATGGAACAACTGTCTGCAGGTACCTTTATGAGACTATTGGCTTGATTCATGTCCTATATCTCTGCCTGGTACCCCAAAACTCCTGTGCTAACACAGAATCTTTAATAGCAATACCAGAGAATAATTTTGTTATGATTTATCATGCAAATAGAACACAGTAAGCATCCTGCAATCGAGCTGTCCTTCTAATGATTCTTAAAAGGTTTCAAAAATCCTTTCAAGAACATAAAATAATTTATCATTGAAGCTATTTTCAATAAATTGAGTTTTTAATTGGAAATATTTGCGGTTTTTCCAAGAACTGATAAGATGCTAGGTTGGTGGTGAAATGGCTAAAAAGATATCAGAAATAACTCGGGAAATTTTTAGTTTATTTTTTTAATTTTTAGCAGAAATCTCACCATCTGATTTCACTTCAAAGGACAGAATCAGCCCCTACTTCATTCAACTAATATTTGCAAACTACCACTGTGATATTTCTCTGTGTAATTAAAGCAATTTTAAAATAATTGTCCTCAAACTGTGTTGCTCAATTTACAGTTCCAACAATTGTAAGAAATGCAAAGTTAAATGCATTAATAAGTGATTCAGATGAAAATAAGTCAGATTTTGAAAAAAAAATATATTCCCTCTTCAGTGTTATAATATCCCTGATATATCTTCAGTGTATAATATATATCTTCAGTGTTATAATATCCCTGTTATATCTTCAGTGTAATATCCCTGATGCTGATGTAAACTATAGCTCCGGTGATACATAAAGTTCTCTTATGCTCAGAGTTTCTGAACTACAGCTGTCATTAAATATTTGCAACTCTGTCACATATTTTGAATCTAAATGAAGCAAAGAAGTATTTCTAGTTTTTTCCAAGTGACCTAAATTCTCAAATATGCAAGTAGTTCTTCTAGATAGATTTTCCACAGCCTCACTCTTTTCAGCTGTGTCTTTCACTGAGCTCAAAAGGCTAACTGATGCCACTCTATATGAAAGTATGCTTCTCATTTCCATGTTACATGTGTTACTAGCCTGTACTCACAGAAAATAAAAAACACTCATTATTATTAGAAAAAAAATAGTAACTTGGAAATTTTTGAATGTAGTTAGTAGAAGTTTCTAGAAAATATTTATACAGATATTTGCAAAGTAATATAATTGCTATTTTGAAGCAGAAATATAGTAAATGCTCATGAGCTTGCTTTGTAAACCTACCTTTGCCTTTACTTCAGCAATATTGTGTGTGTTCAAGAAATCAAATTCTCTCTTCCTCATTTGCTTCTCTTCTATGAAGCTGTCTGTTACCTCCACAGCACCAACCTCCAGTGCTAATTGAAAGTAAATGTACAAGAGATAAATGGTTATGACATTTTTTTTGGTCTTCAAACAAGAAAATATATTCCAGTTAGTATATCTCAGCTCTGTTTTTCTACTTGCAGCGTAAGGAGCTGTATATCTTTAAATTCAAACAGAGTATTTTTGCCTAGGTAGCACAGAGTAGAAATTTTTAAGATTTCTGAAATGCATTTATTATGAAGGTTTACTGGAAATCATGGTGATATCATCTTATATCTAAAAAGTCCAAAACAGTGACAGTGATGCATCACTAGTCATCAAATCAATAATCTATTGGGCTATAAGACTACAAAAACATGAAACCACTCACATCTTCCTACAGATTCAGCGAAAAGTATTTTAACTTTTAGTTTAATCACAATACATTGAACAGAGCTGCAATGATAACTATAGACAATGTTCGTGCAAGACAGAGTTTGTAACAAAAAATATCCTACCTCTTGTGGCAATTCTTCTTCCCTTCTCCTGAGCCAATTTACGAACTTGTTTTTTCAGTTCAATTCTTTCCTCTTCTAGTCTCTCAATCTGCATATTATTAACAAATCAGTACTTCAACCTGTTCACAGTATTATAATTAATAGTTACATAAAAATACAATTTATCACTTGCCTCTTTCAAAAGAATCTGGTTTTCAGATCTATATTGCTGCTGTTTCAGTGTTTTGCTGTTTCTGAATTCATTTAAATCAATCATTGCCTTTGGCTCAAGACCTGAAACACAGTATAAACATAAAATGTGCAATCATATATTAAGAACGAGTATTAATATTAATGGTCATCAGAAGATAGACCACTTAAATAACAACATAATCAGTCAGGTAGAATAAAAAACTAGTAAGTTGATGGTTAAATATATTCGTATTTCTAAACATTATGCTCTGTGTAAAAATACCAGAAGAAAACACAATTCTGCTTTAGTTACTCAAAAAACAGCAATAATATACCACCTAAAATTCACTGTACTTATGTTTTTGATACACACGTATAAAATAAGCCTGTCCATTTTTTTAACTATTTTTCAATCTAGCATTACTATTTCAATATGCTTTGTTTTCCAAATACTAAATTACGAAGCCAATTAAGCATCTACAATCAAGAAGGAATCAAAACCTAAAAAGCAATCCAAAATATATTCTCCTGCTTTCTTCAGACAAAGCAGCCTGTAAGCCAAATTTAGAAATGACACTCATTCATCTTGTCCTAACTAAAGCTATTTGGAACTATTAGCAAAATATAAGTAAGTATTTCCAAGTAGTTACTTAGTATACTCTGACATTCTCACACCATCAATAACTGAAAATGTAAAATGTATTGAATGTAACATACCTAAGCGCTCTCTAAGCTCCTCGTTTTCATCAAGAAAATCATTTATTTTAAGTTCAAGTTTATTGACTTCCTTAATTAACATTTCAATCTCGTGATCTCGTATTTTGATTTGCTTTTTTAAATCCTTTATTTCAGCAACAGCCTCTTCCAAACCATACACTCCCTGTAAGAATCCAAATGGGAATTATAAACAAAGCCTCTAACAGTACACAGAGGAAAAATTACAAATCTGTGTTTCACTGTTACAAAGCCAATGACACTATTTGAAAACAAAACAAGAAGAAACTGCTATGATTCAGAACTTGCACTAAAAATCATATGGGACCTGAGGTAAGTGAAAGAAAGACAATAAGTGAAGAAATCCCTCCAGAACACCACAAGGATGAAGTGAGTTCATCCTCTTGAGGGGCTGACTCAGTGTCCACTAAAGTAAATGCTGACCATATAGTAAATTTCTAACTGAATTGCCAATTTCTTTCATGCAAACATTTTCAAGAATGATTGCATTTGTGATTTTTCATCATTGCATTAAAGGATACCAAAACTTTCAGTGTTGATTAATTTCAAAATATCTTTGAAAAACATTCTCTGGGTATAAAAATTGTACCAAAAGAGTGCCACTTTTCTGCATGCTATCTGAGTTTCAGTATAATTTTTGAGGAATCTAATTTTTTTAATATATATACTTCTTACATCAAATATTAAATACTTAACAAGAAAATCTTTCTCAGTTATAATCACTCTTCTACACTGTGCTTTCTAAAGCATGATGCCAAATAAAAGCAAATCCTATAAATCTGTCTAACTATAGAGCAGCTTCTACACATTTCAAAACTGGTCCCATTTATTATAGGATTATTTGAAGATTCTATCTTGACTGTGATCAAAGACAGTCAAGCACAGCTTCACCAAGGGTATAACATACCTGAACAATCTGGTGGACTTCTACGAGGGAGTAATGGCATCACAGGACAAAGGAAGGTCAAATGATGCCATCATTTTATGACTCTTCAATTAACGTTCAATGGGTTTCACTCACACTTAAACTACGTTCATATGCTAATACTGTCACCTTGAAAAAGTTTTTATGTACAGCTAACAAATTGAATGCAATCACTGACCACTAAAAGAAAAAAAATAGCATTGGAAGACATTCATTTAATTTCTAATGTAGAACACAATAAATAAAGTGCAAGGAGAAAATGTTCTGCTAAAACTATGATGAACTAATCTATCAACTTGAACAAACTGCTTACCAGTTCGTAGTCTTTCATTCGTTTCAGAGTCTCAACAAGTTCTTTGTCCTTTTCTCTGGCATCTGCTTCTGCTAGTTCTGCTGATTTCTCAGCCTCCTTTGTTTTTTCTTCTAGCAGTTTTAACTTTTCTTGCATATCTCCTAGACAATTCTGCTGAGCAAGAGATGAGAGACCTGGAAAGAAAAACAATTATCTGGTGACAATGCAGTTAATATTTCTACCTAATCAAGAAACACTTCAGATAAAATTATAAAGGAGACCTTCATTATCTGCTCTTTTAAGCAAATAATTACAAAAGGCTACATACTAGAGCTTTTTTTTTTCAATTGTTCCTTCAAACAACCCTTATAAGAAGTATGCATATAAAAGACATCAGAAATTATTTTAAATTGTATGTAATCAATCAATTGCAAGTCTTTACAGAGCTGAGTCCTTGTATATCACACACTAACCTACAAAGATCAGGTTTAGTTTTATTAATAAATAAAGCAAAATAAATGTTATTTATTTTTTGGTGTTATATCTAAAGCCCACTGAAGTACTGTGAATAAATTTAAACCACTTTTGTTTGTATGATAAATGGACATTAACAAAAAATTCAAAAGATGAATACTTAAATATTTCAAATATTTTTTTCGGTATTTCTGAAGAATACACCTCCCCTGTGAAGACAGACTGAGAGAACTGGGGCTGTTCAGCTTAGAGAAGAGAAGGCTCCAAAGACACCTGATAGTGGCCTTTCATTATCTACAGGGAGACTGTAAGAAAGAAGAAAACAGACAAGAGTCTGTTGTGATGGAACAAATCTTCGATATTAACAGACCACAAGGAAAGTAGAATGAGTGCAGACTCTTAAAGCTTTCTCCCAAAGTACATGATCTAGCTGTAGCTGTCTCTGCTCATTGTAGGAGAGTTGTACAGATGATTTCTAAAGGCCCCTTCCACCTGAAATGATTATATGAAATTTACTGCTTCTTAATTTCTTTTTAATATATCTTAAAATAACACATTCAGCTTACCTTTATCTTTTTGGAGATCATTTTTTAATTCCTCAATAAGAAACGCATTTTGTTCCATTTCTTTGGTATACTGTTCGACTTGCTCAGTCAGCAGTCTTATCTGAGCATCTCGCTCTTGCACACTCTACAAAAAGAAAAAATTAAAGAAATTATTTTTTACTGTTTATCTCACTCCTGTACACTCAAAAAAAACCCAAACAAACAACACAAAAAGAGAAACTCTATTAAAGAAAGTCTTCTTTATTGACACAGATACTACTGGTACAGAACATCACATTTCTTCCAAGTACATAATAAATGAAAAGCAGCTATGATAATAAAAATCAATTACACAACAAGCAAATATACTATACTTACAGCATAGAGTTCAGATATTAGCTAGAAGTAGCATATTTAAAGGCAAAGCAGGGAAAACAAAAGAAAGTAAAAATAAAGCGTTCAAGTAACACAAACACACTGAAGCATTATTGTATCAATTTCACATGGAACAGCTCTCTAAGAGTTAAGATAATAATGCATGATAAAAAGTTTTAGATCAAACAGACTTCTTACTATCTCCTCATTAACACGTGGTAGGAACTGAATCGTATATTCTAGACTGGGAAGACTAATAATCCATCATACCTAATGTCTATTTTGCAGACTGACTTTCAACTAATCATTCAACTTTTAATAATTCAAACCAAATCTTGCTTTACATGCAATACATATCCGTAGGCAGACACAGACTGTGAAAGTGTCCATTAATATATTAGTTCTATGCTTTTACATGAACTTTAGAAATATCACAGAAAGCTCAGTTTTATTTCTGGTGTGATTAAAAAAAAAAAAGAAAAAAGAGTTAGAAATAAATTACATAAAATAAAAATCTCAAGAGTTGCTTACCTTACTTAATACCAAATTTATGAAAAACAAAATATCAGGCTTGTTTAGAGGAAAAATACAATCACATGCTTAGCAAAGTTGTAAAAAACTAACCATAACCCTTTAAAATGTGCACATACACTGAACTGCAACGGGCCTGGTCCATTTTGAGTTACAACACAATGTATTAACTTATTTTTTAAATGCTCTATTTAAAATATATTTCCACAAAACTGTTCAAAATAACATGCTAGTGACTGTCATTGAAAACCAAATTCTACAGCCATCTGGTCAGCTTAAAAACAGACTGTATAACTGCTCATCAAAGATTTTCTCATCTGCTTCCATCTTCTGATCTTCAGAGGCTAAATTGTACACTGTTTTTTATCAGTTCCTGGTCCTGTAAGACTGCATAATTATACCTCATAATACTGCTCAGTCTAAAAATGCCCATAACGTATGTCCCAGGGTTCTTAAAGGGATGTGAGATTTTTTTTTTGCCACCATCCTAGAGGTGATCATAGACTGATCTGAATCTAAAAAGTTTGAAATGTTACCAGGAGAAGAGAATCAAGTGCTAAAGAGGCCCCACCATACAATTAATTAACAGAAATAAATAAATAAATATACCCTGTTCGCAGATGGATTGTGTCATACTGCAGGGAAGCATTGCAGATGGAAATCTGCTGTGTGGAGCCCTACACAACAAGTTGCAGAGGCCACTGAAGGAAAAGTAGAATTAAGTCAATACTGCTGAATGAGAGAGGTGGCCAGTGCTTTATCTCTACACTGACTCATGGATAGTGGCAAATGCTTTATGGGGGTGGTTACAGCAGTTGGAACAGAACAACTGGCAATGAAGGAGTAAATTTATTTGGGCTGCTGAACTGTGGAAAGACATTGCTGTCTGAATAAAGAATATTGTTCAAAGGTGTCATGTAGTTGCTCATGTGCCCAAGATTCAGGCTACTGAAGAACAACAAAATAACCATCAGGTAGACTGAGCGGCCAAAATTGAGGTGACTCAATGACAAGGGTGAATTATTTCTAGCTTGATGGGCTCATGAGACCTCAGGCAACGAAGGAAGAGATGCAACATATAAGTGGGCTACAGACTGAGGGGTGGACTTAACTACGGACGCTACTGCACAGGTTATTCGTGACTCTGAAACATGCACTGCAATTAAACAAGCCAAGAGGATGAAACCTCTCTCAGGGGGAAGGGCGATGGCAAAAGTATAAATATGGGGAGGTGTGGCAGGCTGATTATACCACCTTGCCACAAACCCACAATGGTAAGCGTTATGTGCTGACCATGGTGGAAGCAACCACTGGGTGGCTTGAAACATATGCACTATCCCATGGTGACACCTGAAACATCATCTTACGTCTCAAGAAACAAGTCCTACAGCAACATGGCACTCCAGAAAGAACTGAGTCAGATAATGGGACTCATTTCAAAAATTCTCTTGTAAATACTTGGGCCAAAGATCATGGCATTGAGAGGATTTATAATATCCCCTATCATGCACCAGCTTCTGGTAAAATCGAAGGACACAAAGGGTTGTTAAGAACTGTTGAAAGCAATGGGTGGAGGAATAAAGCACTGGGAGAAGCATTTCGCAGCAGCCACCAGGGTGGTCAGCACTCGAGGAACTATCAATAAAGATGGTCCTATCCAATCCAGCTTCCTTCATACTGTAGAGGGAGATAAGGTCCCTGTAGTATATTTAAAGAGCATGTCGGGAAAAGCGGTCTGGGTCCCTCCAGCTTCTGGAAAAGGGAAAATCTGTCCATGGAACTGTTTTTGCTCAGGGGACTGAGTCCACTTGATGGGTGATGCAGAAAAACTGTGACAGAATGTTTTCAAGTTTGTCAAGAAAATGAAAAAATTCAAAATCATAATGATTATCTAATTTTAAACTAATAAAAGCGGTCCTTAAATTTAGCTGCTTTCATGTGCTAAACCATAGGCTTCAACAGTATGGCACAAGAGAAGACAAAGGAACACAGAAGGTAAAATCCCTAGGAAAAGTTTCTTCCTTGACAGATTTAGAATATAAACTAAATTCTAATTTATCAGCTTTAAGTTCTGGATGCTCAGATGTTAAAGTAATCCTTCTGAGTATAGTTAGATAAGTTAAATATAAAAGCAACAGAACTGGCTACCAAAAGCTCAGCACATAAAGAAAAAGACGTCCTTTGTGTACATTAAGCTAATTTTGTGGTGGAAGAAATCAATCTGCCTCATAATTCTCAAAGGTGAGTAACACCATATTCTGGTACTTGCAAACTGTGAAAGGCTAAACTATTTGGACAGTAGTTTACCTATTAAACAGCAATCTCTATGCACGTAATTTATTACATAGACAGTACCTGCTGAAGGGCCAGTATACTGTTTCTATTTACATCAAGTCGGGCCATTTTCATTTCCTCTTTCATGTTAAACAACATTTGTTGATATTCTATGAGTTCACTGTCTTTCGAAGCCAGGATTTTCTAAAAAGGTAGATAAAATACCATCAGAATGCCTGAAGTAATCTTTAAAATAATAAATAAAGGTATTAAAAGTACCTTCCATTCTTCAACTTTTGCATTTATAGCTGCCATGAGTGGATCATCTTCCTCATTCTTTGCTTTCAGCTGGTCTGAAAGCTCCTGAACCTAGAAATGCAATTTGGATCAATCTGATATTAAAAAAAACACGTTTCACTTACCAAACATGTATGTTCAAAAACACTACATCAAACACACACAACTTAGCGGAAGGGCAATAAAGAAGTAAGGTAGAATTCTGGCTCTAAGAATGGGTTGACTAAAACTGTATGAAAGTATTTTGCAATATGCAGTCAAGTTTTGATATTTGTATCAAGTTTAAAGATCATCTTATTTCCAGAAAGTGTTATTCTAGCAGAGTATGTGTTTTTAACTGGATATGTTTAATGTTTTTTAAATTAAGCTAAAATATGGCATGCAACATAAAAGCAAAACAAATTACAAAAATACACTCAATAATACAAACATTAGATCTTACTTGAAATTTGTACTGTTCTTTCTCCTTTCTTAACTGATCCATAACAGCATCAGATTGTTGCACAATTAGTTTCATTTTATTATACTCATCCGTCATCCTCTCCATTTCTTGCACAGATTCCTCAAGATTCTTTCTCATTTCTTGGTTTTGAATGTCTAATTTCTCATTAGTTTCAGTCAAAATCTGCAAAATTTAAGAATCCGCTGCTTTTAAAAAGTGTGCATTTTAATACCTGAATAACCAGAAATTTAAAACTACCTTAAATTTAATACTTTAAAGCATAAATTACCCCAGAATAGAGTATTTGACCTCTGGATCCTCAAATTAAACAAATCCTACTGGCTAAGCACTAAACATCTCCCAGTGTCAGTAACTTTATTAAACTTTGTTACTTCAAACATTCACAGATGGAGAATATATACATCCCAGAACCCAAATGCATTTGAAATTCCCTCAATCCACATGATTTGGCCTGTAATTTGGCACAGCTTTCTAAAAAATTCTATTGTCTGTCTATTAAATACTCAGCAGCATCCATTTTACCTGAATTTCATCCAAATACTGGACAAGCTCAAAGTTCTTTTTGGACAACTGAGATCTGTAATCAATATCATCACCTCTTCGTGACAGAACTGTTTCTTTATGAGAATCTATTTGCCTCTGATAGTCAACTACATCCTGACGCAATTGTTCATTCTGTAGAGAAAGTAATCCAAAAATGAATCTATTTTGAAGGGCTGAAAACAAAGCTGTTTTTCTAGCAAGCTAATACAAAGAGCTAACACAGTCAAAGCCATCTAAACACCTACAGTCTGCTTTTAAAAACTTAGACGCCTCACCTTTCTCTTCATTTGTTTTTTCTTCTGATTAAAAATGAGAGAACAAGAGCAAGAGAACAAAGCATGAAAAATATTAGAAAGTATCTTTGCTTTCTACAGACTAAGTAGGAATCAATGTAAAAGCAAACCAAAATAGAATTCCCTGTGTACCTGTGCATATGTACATACAAGTATATGGATAAAACGGCCTGAGGAATGACTTTCAAGTTTGTATCGGAACATTAATTTTAACCGTTACCGTCCATTGCAAGATTACAGACATTAAAGTTATAAAAACAGTTTCTAAATCTTTTTAAAAGCATGACTCAAGAAAAAACTAACCCTTAATGTTATTTTTATATTAACCCTTAATGGTAATCCTTAATTTATTCTTGTATTAAGTACTGACTCTTTGTTAAAAAAACTTACTAGCAAAAGCAGCAAGCATAAACTGAATCCTGACTGCTACTGATCTAAGACATTTGTCAATAGTATTTAAGAAAAATACTAAAAACTCAAATAACCAAAGTCATAGGACTTTGTAAATTCAAGCACAGACCCTGATCTCAATGAGCTAAATTTCTCCAGAACAGATCTATGACAGATCTATGAAAACTGATTAAACATTCCAAACTTCTTTGTATCAATACCTAGGAAATGTTTTAGACCAGAATTAAATACCATATCACATAAAGCAGTGTACAGAAGACTAAAAATATAAAACCTACTAAGTAAATAAGCAGTCATTCTTTACTAACCTCTCTCCTTAATTTGATGTTTTCATTTTCTGCATCTTCATTTCGAAGAGCAAGCTAGAATAAGATAACAAAATCTTTATCATATATGTAGATACATATATTCACATACATATACGCATACAAATATATAATGCTACCATCACAGACTACAGAAAGCCAAGAACACCAGAAACAAAACAAGTAATGAAAGTACAGTGGCCCTGTTCCATCAGTGTTTTATATTTCAGAGGCTCTTCTCAGAATGTCTAACTTTTAAATGTTGCTTCTGAACTGCTTTAGAGATATCAAGCTGAAGCCTTTCTTACCTGTTCATTCACTTTCTTCTCTTTTTCCAGTTCCTTTTCTATATCTGTTATTTGTCTCTCCTTCTGTTCTACCTGTTTCTCCAGTCGGCGAATCTCATCACGCAAAAAACGAGTATCACGAACACCAGCTGAACTTTGTGCCATCTTAGGAATATAAAAGTGACATAACAAATAGTTCTTCAAAATAGAAATATTTGGGAAAAAAAAAAGAAAAAAAAAGATACTACAGCTAATGCTCAGGAAATACAACAGAAAGGCCTTGCTAGCTTCCTTCAACAAAAAATACATAAATCGATAAATAAAAGTCACTAAAGATAAATGGGACTTGCTAAAACACATTTCATTGTAATGTTCATTCAGTTCTTTGTAAAATACGGCTGGTGAATACTCAAAAGTAAATAAAAAATGTATTACACGAACTTAAGATCATTATCTCTCTTAACTGGTTAAAACTGTAGTGTTTCAAAACAAAACAAAAAATTATAATCAAGAACCACACTCCCAGCATTCTGTAAACCAAAACCCTTTTAAAATGTACCTCTAATTCACTTTCCAGCTTCATCAGCTTTGTTTTAAACAGATTTTCTGTTAAAATAGAACACATACAGTGAGTTATCCACCAAGGTACCCAAAGCAACAATGATGAACTTAAACCATTAAATATTTACTGAAGCAAATGACTACAGATGAGTTGGTATTTTATTCATTTTTCTAAATTTAAAGAAACAACAAGCAAACTTAAATAACCTTAACACATCATTTATGAAGAATGTAACAAGATTTGCTTACCACATTTGGCTTGCTCTTCCCCAGCTTTTTCTACTTCTTCTAGTGCCAACTCTACCTCTTGAGCTTTCATCTGGGAAAAAAAATCATAAGCAAAGGAAAGGGATTGATACTAACGCAAACTTAGAGAGCATCCCCCATACCTCATGCTTAGGATTATGAAAACATTACAAAAGAACACTGTATTGTTCTTCAAAAAAAGGAAACTTCTTTTATTTTTCCCTACACTAACAATTTAGATCTTCCGATTGCTGAAATACCTACCTTAGTAATTTATTACAATGAAACTTTTCTAAACATTCAAAAGCATACAGGTGAAAATAAGAAGTGGTAAAAAAGCTTCATTAGAAGCAACATGTTGAGCTGTGCAGGTCTTATTTCGTGTTTTCAGCACACTTCTCAGTGTGACACTGTGAGAGATTTATATGATCAGTTTTAGGGTAGTTTCTTCCATTCATATGGACACTTTTGAAACTACTCCAAAACATCAACCTACTACAGTCAATTGCTTAAAGTTAAAGCCATTATGAATAACTCAGTACGAATCTAATTCCTGAGATCGCATTTTCCACATTTGAAATTAAGATTCTGTAACCACATAATAATGGTTGTCCTGTTCACTTCCCTTTCCTTTGGTGAAATGATCTCAAGAATAACCAGTTATGTTCAATGCACAAGAAGAAAAAAAAAAGGTGTAATCATGCTTTCATTTAAAGAATTAAAATTAATAATTAATTTAAAAAAAAGCAAATGTATCTACAGAATTGGAGAAAAGTGAGAATTAACACAAACCTTCAACAGAGACTGAGTAATTTTAAACAGATGTATCAATTGCTCAGGAGCTTCATTTTTCAAGTCTTTGCCATCAACCTGAAGAGATAACAGTGGTTTTCTTATAGAAATATCACTGAAATTCACAAAATAAATAATTTGTGCATGGGTAAAAGCAAGGACGGATTAGGGAAGAATGCATAGCAAAACTTGTATGTCCTATTTTCCCCTTGAGCACCTTGGACAGGGTCTCAAGCAATCTGTCTGCCAGCTCTTCTCGACGAGGCAGAGCATCTGGATCTACTTTCATAAGCTTCTTCCAATCTAGAATGGGTGCCATATTGATTTTATAGTACTTTTCCTGGAACAAAAAATAGAAGTAACAATTATCAGACACTGCTGCTGCCAATCAGTCAATTTAAAGTAGGCTGGCCAATGAAGCACAAAATGATATTAACAACCGTATGGAATTTTTAGTACTGATTAATGTTCTGTTTACATTTTAGCATACTGTAAACAAGGAGACTACAGTAAAACTATTTTTTCTTTGCACAAAAAAGTAGATCATAAACAATCAAATAATTTGAAATTCAAAAACTATATATCTGGACACATGAGAAATTTCAGTTTTCACTTCTAAATTTTCTTTGTTTTTTCCCAACTTCTCCTGCCCCTTGAACTAGCCCTTGTACAATACAATTTCCATATAGTCATAAAATCCTTATTTGTTGTATTTAAGCAACCAATGTTTTCATTTAATGCTACGTTATCCACTTTTTGTAGTCATCTCTATGATACTAAACTCTTGTATGAAGCATCCTTTCCTAATGACTAGAATAATTGAATTGACAGGACAGCAGGCCACCCAGTTACTGACAAAAATCTAATGTGAATTAATGCAAATCTTTGCTCTACAGATTACCTGATGGCTGCTGAGGGTCACAATGACTTCTCATACACCCAGAAGACAATAAAGTACCTGAAAAAGAAAGAACTGTTTGTAAATCATAATGTTAGTAAGTCTTTTTTTATTGAGACAGTGGTTAGGTGCTGGAACACGTTGCCCAAAGAGGCTGTGGATATTCTGTCCCTGGAGGTATTTAAGACCAGGATGGATGAGGCCCTGGAGAACCTGATCTAGTACCTGATGTAGTAGTTGGCAACCCTGTCTGTGGCAGGGCATTTGAACTTGATGATCCTTGAGGCTTCTTCACACCCAAGCCAGTGTATGATTCTTTGATCCTTAACATTTTCTGGAGTTATTTCTGACCTATATTGTCAATTCTTAAAAGGTTTGATTCTACCAAGTTTTAAAAAATGTTATTTAAACTCACATACCACCCAAAGTTGTTAAAACAATAAAAATGGTTAAGAAAATTAAGAAAGAAATAAAAACAAGCAGGACATTTAATTCATTATTATTCAATAACTAATGATATAGTGGGGACATTTTCTGGGGAAAAAATCAAGCTCAGTCAATAGCAGTAACAAAAATTTAGACCTCATTCACTGGCCTTCATCTAAAGACTAAAAAACTGAAATTTCCTTAATGAAAGACTGAACAGGTATTATTTTCCCATTACCTGAGCAATCTGAAAGAACAGTTTTAAACCTTTGATATACAGCTTTATTTCTAACAGGACAAAAATCATTTTTCCATCATCTTCTTTGAACATGTGAAGTACTACAGAGTATTGACCAGCTCTTCAGTGTTTGTTAAATGTTTAAGGAAACATGCACTCTATATAATCCGTGACCTGGTAATGATGAAAAACATATATACATATTTTTGCTTTTCTGCTTCCTTGTAAATAACAGAAAATACAAGAAAGTCACATGCAGGAATATAACTGATTTTGGAATTGTCACTACTTCAGTTAATCCAATACTACTTGATTCCATGATCCTTGTTTTCTTATCATTTTAATTTTTTTTAATCAGTGAGGTGTATAAAACATGGATAAAATTCACAACCTTACTATTGTTGAATTTTCCTACCTTCCTTCTTTCATTTCTCTTCTCTTCCTGACTTACAGAGCAACTTCTTTACAAAAGCATCAGTCCCGAAATGATATCTAAGGGGAGAGAGAGATGTATATAAATAAAGTAGTCCTAATTATTGGGACATCAGCTTCCAAGACATAGGCGGCACAACCTGAATATACAGAATGTTGTACTGTACATATATATTTAAGTACAATAAATATGATATCACTTCTTCATAAAATGCAGATTATCTCTTTTCATCAGTAGAATACGTGCTTTTGACAGGTGATCCACGTAGTGACACAGATTTCATCACAGTGAAATCAAGCACCAGTACCAACGGCAGTTCTTCTTCCATAAAGTGCACATAACATGTAACTGAGTTGTACACACACTCGAGTGACAATATACATCATGAAATAGCACAGACACATGGGAGATGTGTTCTGCTGTAGTATTCCTACAGAACACTAACATCTTGTCTACTAACAGCTAAAACACGCTCTTGCGCAGGGTTCCTGGCAAGGACACGACCACAATCCCTCCAGGATGCTGCTTCACATTTGTTAAAACAGGAAATTGCCTTACTTTGCATCAGCCTTCCTAAGGGGGAACGGCTGAAGTTCGAGAGGCACAGAGGCAGCGGTGTGAGGCGCAACTGCCCGGACTCTTCTGCCCGGCACCAGAGGCCCCCTCCCGCAGCCCGGCTCCGCGGGCCGCCCCGCCGAGGACCGCCCTCCTCTGAGCAGCTCCGCTGCCGCCCCGATCTCACCGCTCCGCCGGGACGCCGATGGCGGCAAAGGCCGCTGCTAGGCAACGCCGTCAAACTCTCCCGCCGGTTCCGCTCTGAGGAAGACGGGCAGGCGTAGAGGCGGGGAAAAACGCACTACCATGGGCCACACAGTGGGTCGTCACAGGCACGGAACCGGAGCGCCGCAGACCAGGGCTGCCCACCTCGGGAGCGGATCAGAGCCGCCTCCCCGCGCTCCCGCGGCGAACCCCAGCATGCCGTGCGGTCCCTCCAGGACCACAGCTCCCAGCATGCCTTGGAGCCAGGGGCCCCGAGCTGGGCGTTCTCCCGACAGCTTCCGCCAGCCGGAGGGGGCGGCAGCGCGCAGGGGGCGGTCTGCGCATGCGCATTGCGGTGGGGGCTCCGGCGCGAGCCCTGGGCAGCGGCGGGAGCGCTTCCGCGGCGGGCTCAGGTAGGGTGAGCGGGCGGGCGCTGGCGTGTCGGGGCCGTCCTTCTGCTGACGGGATATGGGGGCCGGGCTCGGTGTTCCGCTGGGATGAGTTGTTTCTGCTGCTGCCGTGCGGCCTCGGTCCCGACCGTGCTTCGTGCCCCGGCTCGGCCCTCTCACTTCCTTACGCTTCCTGGCAGCCCCCTTCCTTTCTCACCCTCCCGTCGGCCCCCGCTGTTCCTATCCGGCCCTGTACTGCCGCGCCGCGGGCTGCGTGTTCCTTTCGGTGTGTAAGTATCGGTAATCAGCCCCAAGGGACAGTTTGCGGGGTAACACGGGAGGGGATGGCTGTATGAACTACCCGCGTCCATTGCGTACTGCTGGCCGGCGAGGAACCTGAGCATGGGTAGCCTAAAAAGTTGGAGAGCTTCGCCTGCATGGACACGACCACATCTTCTCAAATCGGAGGAAAACCAGTACCCACGTGAAGTGCGTTATATCCAATGTGTTCATTCAGTAGCTGTGTCAAGAGCTGGAACTGTGTGTGCTTTTACACCATCTGAACTAAAAGGCAGAGGTGGTCATCTTTTGTATTTACTTTTTTTTTTCTGATTTATTCATGTTTGCTATCTCTTTATCGGTGTAGATAATTAAGGAGGGCTGACAAGACACGAGGCCTTTGGCACACCTGGTAGTTACGTAACTTGTTCCAGCTGTGTCATAAGTCTTAACTCTTGACTGAAGGTAAAGACTTTATATCTTAGCTCAGGGTTGGTTAGTTACACCTCTCTGCTGGTAAGATAATACCCTATGTGGTTAGTACAGGGGAAGAGAGACTGGATTGTATTTCTAGGATGGAAACCGTTACTAAAAATAAGATTTTTCATGATTAAATGATAAAAAAAGAAGTGAGAAAAAAGAATTCTTGGCAGGAATTGCTTCATAGGTGGGGCACGTGGTCTACAGAGTATAAAGCTGCTTTGCTGTATGATGAGTCTCTAGGAAGTGGATCTTTATCCCTATGTGACCTAGAGAGTAAAGTAATCCATTGATGATGTTAATGAAGTTTTGCAAGGTCAAGTGCAAGGCCCTACACTTGGGTTCGGGTATTCCAAAGCAAAATTACAGGTTGACCAGAATAAGTTGAAAGCATACACAAGGAGAAGGATTTTGTGTTATTTGTTGATGAGAAACTCACTGTGAGCTGGCAGTGTACACTTGCAGCCTAGAAAGCCAACTGTATCCTGGGCTGTATCAAAACAGAGATGGCCAGCAGGGTGTGGGAGGTGATTGTCCACTTCTGAGGCCCCAGAATACTGAAACCAGGCCTGAGATTCCCAGCACAGGAAGGACATGGAGCTATTTTGGTGATTTCTGAGGAGGCCACAAGGATTATCAGAGGACTGGAGCACCTCTCCCACAAAGAGAAGCTGAGAGAGCTGGGGTTATTCAGCTTGCAGAAAAGAGGGTTCTAGGGCAACCTTACAGAGGTCTTCTGATATATAAAAAGGAAAGGTGGAGAGGAAATCTTTGTAGGGGAGTCTGGTGATAGGACAAGGTGGCATGTGTTTGAACCAGAAGAGGGGAGATTTAAATTTAATGAAATAATTCCTTGTCATGAAGGTGATGAGGCACTGGAACAGATTTCTTCATCCTTTGAGACACTGAAGGCCAGGTTTGTTATGACTTTGATCAGCAGTCTAGTGGGAGGTGTCCCTGCCAAGAAAGATGCTGAAACTGGATGGTTTTTAAGGTCCCTACCAAACCGTTCTATAATTCCATCATAAGATGCTTTTAAATAAAAATATGCACACACACACACACACATATATATATATCTTGTTTTTAATTCTCTTTATGATAGCAAGCTGATAATGTACTTGACTTTTTGGAAGGTTTTTTGTGGTCTTATGTTACAAAATCAACAGAAAATACAACATTATGTATTCCAGTGGTGTACCCACATCTAGATTTGTAATTACGATGTACAGCTAATAGAGAAGATTGATGTGGAACTACTGCAGACTTTAAGGTAGACATGAAAACTGAAAATGAAATAAGAAAAAATGGAAATATTAGTCATATAAAGAATGACAATGTTTAAAATACAGAATGTCTTAGAACAAGTGAAGTAATATTTCTTTTGTTCTGCCTCAACATGTAATCGTGTGATGAAGTTTATATAAGCAATTTCCCTTCTGATGAGAACGCTCTCTTGCAGGAGCCAGAAAACGTTTTAGCTCCTTAGTACACAGCTTGACTTATCCTGATGGAAGAGAGAGGCATCCATATTAAGCCATGTTTCTGATATCAGTATGCTGTTTCATAAAGCCAGTGCAGAAACTGCATTATGGAAATTCAAATGGAATGTCATTTCAAAACAAAAACAAATAGAAGTCATCATATACAGACCAAGCATACTAAATAAGGACATGCATAGCAGAGTCTCTTCAGTGTATGCCACACATGTAGCTTTTGTTCCTCTATTCTTTAGAGTTAATGAATGTGCTCTTTATACTGTTTATATTTCTGGAGCACAGTGTTATCCAGTTTGAGCATTATTTTAGAGAAGCTATTTTTGCATCACTGTCCTATGGAAAAACAGGTAATGTTTTTTAGTGTAAATATAAAACATTTTGTTATTGTTTGAATAAATGGCTTGGTAGCCTTCCCCCCTCAAAAAGGAGTTGGGGAGGGTGGGAGAGGAAAAGTTGTAGTCTTTTTTTCTTGTTAATCATTATTAAGGTATATATTATTCTACTTGTGCATTCCAGGTATTTGTATTTCAGCTGATTGTTGAAACAAACTGAAAACAAACACCAGTTAAGCCAGTATCTCTTATTCATGTTCAGATTGCTTTATAATTTGATCCTTGTTTGTACCAGAATAACCTAATATGTCTGGTTGGTGATTTAACATATTGATTGTTAACAATCTCCTGTCTGCCCTGTGGGAAATCTTTCCTCTGATGTTGAGCACATGTTCTTACTCCAAATCAGAACTGCCATTTCTCTTCTCATCTAGTTGATATTTCAGAGCTTTGCTGAGAGAAGGCTGGAGGCTGTTTCCTTCCTAGGAAATAAAAAAGTACTTCAGATTAGTCCTGTTGCTCTTAATTGTGTACTATTTGCAGAAGGTTGCTACATTAAAACATCTCTTGTATTTGTTCTGCTCTGGGGCTTCAAGAAGATAAAAGAGATTTCATGCATGTTTTGAGTTTGTCCTGAGTTCCTAATACTTTTTTTTATTCTCCCCTATGTGATCCAAGCCAGTCATGAAAACCTCAGCTGTCTAATTTGGTTAAAACTGGAGTTCTACTTTGGAGAGACATTTTTAAGATAAGTTGATGGTTGTTTTGGAAGGGAACAGTGGAAAGGAAATGTTGATATCTTTTCATTATTAAACATGGATATAAAGTTAGAAAAAGTATTAGATTTAGACAACTCAAACTGCAAAAAGAGAAAGTGTGTTGGCAAGACAAGTGAGAACAGTATTGGGACTTCAGGTACTTAATTAAGTTTTAAAGTGGCAAAGCTACAGGTTTTGGCAGTCTTGTATGCCTACCTGTGCAACCTGGTCTAGGGAGCCTGCTTTGGTATGGGTGTTGGACTCAGTGATCTCTAGAGATCCCTTCCAACCCCTACAGTTCTGTTATCCTGTGATTGGTGGTGTTCATCAGTTCAGCCACCAGGTTTTGGATTAACTTGTTGCTCACTTGGAAGAATAAATTAAAATAAATAAATAAGTAAAGCAGCTTTAACAGTTCTTTGTTTTCTTACACTTCTGATGATTGAACTCATTTGTCTGTGCATCCTGTAAATATGTTTTAAATAGTTTGAGGCCTCGGTTATTATTACTGTTAATTTCTTCAGAGTTATTAAATAACACAACTGTTATTTGTCAACTTGTCCATGTATATCTGTCTCTTTGTGGCTTTTGGAACTCCAATTGGAGAGTGGGAAACCCATGGGTTTTTTTTTGTGAAGGTTGAAAATGCTGACATTTTGGTATGACTGAGAAATGCCATGTGTTTTTTTAATATAAATGAGCATTTAATACAGCATGAATTAAATCATTCGCAGAATATGTGAATAATAAAACTGGATCTTCAGCATATACCTGCAGTGTTCTGTTATGGACAGTAAATAAGATGATGTATTTTTCGGTTGGTTTTGTTTTCTTAATTTTCTGACAGCTTGAGCTGACTTGTAAAATACTATCATAAGCTGCAAATAACAACAAGGTGTCCTTAATGCTGTGTATTTTCAGGAGCTATCACACAGAAATTGGAACAGATAAAAACTTTGCAGTTGTGACAGCTGTTTGAGATGAATTTTAATGAAGTGCCACAGATTTAATTTTTTTTCCTTCCAAGAGAAGAAAAAGATGACTTAGAGTTTTGCTTTTTAGTAGACCTAATAAAAAAAAAAGACAGTTATTAATGCCCTTGAGAGGATAAAACAAGCAAATACTATTACCCAAAAGAAGAGAAATTGGAAATGTATGTATAAATTCTTAAAACTAGACATAGGATTTATCTGATCAACATAAACATACTGGCTCCTGAAATCACTGTTGATATAATGTGGCAAATAACATGTTAATTAGCTGTTAGCTTATGATGGAGTGTTAAACAGCTGTTGCATATCTAGGTACTGCAGCTGCACTCTTGCCTAAATACATCTTAGTTTGGGGTTGGACTAGATGATCTTTAAAGGTCCCTTCCAACCCCTGCAATTCTGTGTGTAGTTTCCACCCTTCCAGATTTCCAAAGTGAGGATGCAGAGCATCTCAGTTTAGTGTTTCTGTGCTTTGCATACAGACTGTTATTTTGCAGTGTGCTGTCCTCTTATGTCTATGGTGTCATGGATTTTGTAGTGACTGGAGAGAAACATATTCTTGTTCTCCTACTTCGTGTTTTGGCTTTTGTGTAATATCTTACTATTGTTTGTAATTCCTGAAAAGGATTGAATAAACTTGTAGAAGACTCTCAGCAAGTTGGAGAAATGTTGCATGCCTTATAAGCCTGCTGGAGAACTCTGGTTCTTGTTTGTCCTTTTCACTTCACATCTCTGTACGTGCATGAAAATAGCACAGTGCAAAACACGTATTTCTGTGCCATACAGCTTGAGAAAATTAGACTAACAAGCAGGTATTGTGCACAGCTTTGGCATTCTGTTTTTCTGTAATTAGCTCTCATGATCATGCAGTATAACTTGCTGCTTATTGTTTGTAGTTGTATATTCTTTTTGACGTGTTTAGATATCGTTGCAAATTAAAGCATCAGCAGACATCTTTGAAATGAAGCACTTGCCAGTCCTGATTTCATCCAGTCAAATGGGGACGATGTGGATGTTTTAGATCACAGATTGATAGTAGTACAGCCCAAGGGCTGATTTAGGTATCAGATGTACAGCTGTGGATGTTAAAGGTGGGTGAGGTTAAAAACAGCCCCCAAAGGGACAGTCAGCCTGTTTACATATGTTGGTCCTGTCAGTGATGTTTTTCTGTTGTGGTTTGACCCACAGGCAGCTCAGCACCACACAGACTTTTGTTCACTTCTCTCTCTCATCCCATAGAGGGGAATGTGCACTGATAGAAGGACTGTAGGATGGAAGAGGAAGGAATATTAGTAATAACGATAAAAGAATATACAGAACTGGTGATGCACGATGCATTCAGTCACTGCCCCCTGACCCAGAACCATTGAAGCATGGCACAGCTGACACTGTGGACTTGCCTGGCCTTGGAAGTACACCCATCGCTCTGCAACAGACAAGCATAGGTGCACTATTAACACTGTCTGAGCTGGAACAAAGGCACAGGGAGTTGAGTGCAGTGCTAACTCAAGTTATGGCAAATAACTGTGTGTATTTTGATTTATCAGCTAAACAGAGTCCTTTGAACAGCAAAGAACATGATGCCTCGCTTTCCATTTTGTTCAAACGGTGTGCTTAGAGTTATAATCAGATGTTCAACTCAGAAATCTGACCACGTCTCTTTACTTTAATAAGCCCCATCTTAGTAGAGAAAAACTTTCCTCACTTCACAATTGTGCTTTATTCATGTCATCAATTTTTGGCGGTACGTACATTGTGAATAACTATTTTCAATGATGAAGTGCAGAAAAAACAAAATTTCATCAACAATCTCTGACAAACTCACTCAAACCAGGTTGATATGTTTGATAAAAACAAAGTCAAATATCCCACTAGTTCTCTGTTTTTCCTGCTCTCTTTCTTTTTGTTTCAACAAAAATTGTTAAAGATTAAAGTAAGTTTTATTTTAAAGCATGTTGTCAGAGATGGATGTTGGTGGTATGACAGTAGGGGCTGAACATCCCCATCAATATTCCATTACATTTTCTTGCCATGTGATGTATGGCAGCAGAGGGACACTCAGACAAAATGATGTTGACATGAAAGGGTGTAAGAAGTGAAGGTGTGTCGTTGAATTTCTCTGTGCAGGAAAAGATGGCACCCATCAACATTCATTGACACTTCCTGAACGTTTATGGAGACCAAACTGTATGTCAACACAGTGAGGCTGTGGGTGGTGCATTTCAGCAGTGGCAACAGTGAAGTGAAAGGCAAGCCACGTGCCAAACATCAGAGCAGCTTTTTATGAGTGGGGCATGCAGATTCTTGTTCATCACTGATGAAAATGTGTAGCTGATGGTGGTGACTATGTTAAAAAATAGTGCTTAGTAGCTAGAATGTGTTCTATCAAATAACGTTATTGTGCTCTTTGTATCTGTTGTAGTTTCCATGTAAACAAATAGAGAGCATTACTTTTGGAGTGACCTATGTATGTTATAATGGTAGTAAAAGTTAAAAAGTAAGTGTGAGTCAAGAATAAATGGATAATTATGTATTTCTATTTGATTGTAATTTTGATTTTTTCTAAATATGATTTATAGTTCTGCCTTCATGTGGATGTGAAAAGTTAATCTTAGTCACTTAGTCTCTAAAGAACTTGTTAAGGTAGTGAAGGAATACATAACAAGTAAAATATAGTATATTCTGTTATTTAGTGAATACAGAAAGTCTGGTTGTTGAAATATGTTGTATTTCAAGAAAGAGAAAAAGTATTTCAAATATTTTTGGAATATTGTCACTACTAATATACAGCGGGTCACCTCCACTGGTGCAGATTTTTGAGTGCAGCACGCTGGCTCTTGTGCATAGCTGGGAAAAGTGTGCAGTTAATGGCAGTGACTGTTGAAAGTAGTGTTTTGTAGATGAGATTTTGCTCTATCAAATAGTGTTAGCATGTTATTTATAGCTGTTGTAGTTTCTGGGGAAATGAATAGGAGGCATTACTTTTGTATCAACCTTTGTTTTGCTGCTCAAGATAATTCCTGTTCACTCAATGCAGCCCAAGCAAGCCTAAAGGTTGGACGCTCGTGGCAGCTGGCTGGTGCCCAGCTAGTCTTCAAGCAGTGGCAGCTTCCCCCTGAGCCTTTGTTTTTCAGCACAACTGGATGTGATATGGGACATCCCTTTGGCCAATTAGGGTCAGTTGTCCTGTTTCTGTATCCTTCCAGCTCCTTGTGCCCCCCCAACCCTCTCCATCTGCTTCTGGCTGGCAGGGTAGCATGATAAGCTGAAACGTCCTTGACTTACTGTAAGCACTGTTCAACAATGTCTGAAATGTCAGTGTGCTAGTGTTCTTAATGTTATTCTCATTCTGAATCCAAAATGCAGTACCGTATCAGCTGCTAGGAAGAAAATTAACTCTATCCCAACTGAAACCAGGGAATTTTCCCTCACTGCAAGTCTGTGTTAACAAACAAGTTGCTGAGCAGAATGTTTTACAGATATTTATCAATACATCCATCACTGACAATGGTGAAATACTGACACTTGCAAGTCCGTACTTGGGTTGCTACCAAATTTCAACATGCCTGTTGAGTGAGAAAGGGAATCTATCCACTCACCATGACTCACTTGAGCAGCCCAGTCATACCAAAGCTTCAGCAACCTTATGCACATCTGCGATCCATGAGTTTCTTGGTCGCTTATACTCCTTATATGGCTTCTTACTTTCCAATGTCAAATGGCAACAGATTAATTGGCATGGAGAGTGTTGGCTGCCAGATAGTTATTACTATTTTATTCTCAGATTAATGGCAGGCGTGCTTTTGTCTGACTTAACAAGTATAGACGAACTTTCATAAGCCTCCCTCTGTTATAGTCTTGCATTCTCAACTTGTTGAGTATTCAGACTTTGGTTGTGGGCCCAGTTGTAGAGTAGATAAAAGTACTGTTTCTGATGTGGAGTCTTACTATACTTGACATGCTTAATTACAAAAACATCTTTTCCACACTTAAGCTTTAATTCAGCAAGGATGTTACACTACCGTGTAGTCAGACTAGGTGGTAATTTTCCTAATTTAATTTTTTTCTAGCATAGATTCCAGGAATATAATGTTGGAACATCAGAGTACAAGTGAGTAGTTGTGCTGGATTTTTTGGTGCAATCTACAGATTCTGTCATCACCTTGCATTTCCCATTTTTCTCTTAACTGCCCTAGAAGCTGGAAAATTGAGGGGTCTTCCAGATTTGTGATGAGCTCTTGCTGCCAAGGGTGCTTCTGCTCACTGCAAAAGTTTGAGGCTACCAAGCTATCAGCAGCTGAAGCCCTGTGCTGCGTGACTTGTTGCTAACGTGTATTTGGTTGTGTTTACTTCTTATGGTTAATCTAGTTAAGAATTGTCTGGGAGTGTCTATGGCTCAAATACTTGTCTAGAAACAACAAATCATACCACATACTTGCACTAGCGACATTTGAAAAGTGCAGGTATAGGGAAGGGCAAGCATCAAAAAGAAAATACTGATTTTAAATGTTTTTTAGAATTCTATACCAGATCTTTCTGATGATGGGAATGCCACTTGAGCCAGACTTGGGATGCAGCTAAAATCTTAACCTCCCTATGCCTAAGAGTACTATTTCATCCAGATGAAAACAGCAGTATTTTCTCTGTAGTTTGCATGCAGGTCAGTGTAGCAGTCAGGAATGGTGTGATCAGTAGTAGTGTAAATAAATGGCAGAAATAATATAATAGAAGTTCGGAGCAAAACTAAAGGCTTTTAAAAGCACTAGAATTGCATAAGATTAAGGCATGAGTAAAGTAGCTGTGTTAACATATATTCTATGTACAGAAAAGTAAAAACCTTCAAAAAGCAGTTGAGCTCACAATTGATTGGGTAAAGTTATCCCTTTAGACTGAGATTTCTTAAGAATCTATCTCACCTTCTTCCCAGTTGAGTAGCAGTGTATGTTTCTGAAATAAGGCTGTTTAAGAATTACCTCAGTTTGACTTTTTGAGACTCAGAAGCATTATATACAAGGTCTTGCTGCTCAACCAGACAGTAAACTTGTGTTGTTAATAAAGAAGTCTCAGAAACAGCTCACCTCGAGATGGATTTTCTTAAGTGATAAATTTAAATAATTTGTAATGTTGGTTCTGCATGTCAGTATTATTTTGTCTAATTTTTGAAACATCATATTTCAGAAATGTGGATTTATATTTTTCACCACCATTGTTTGCAGTTAAACTCTGGGCCTGCCATCCAGCCAGGTTTTTACCCAGTGAAGAGTACACATGTCCCAGTAATGAGCTGCCAGCTTCTTTAGGAGAATACTGTGGGAGGTGATGCTATCAAAGTCTGGAGTCTGGGTAGACTGCATCCATAGCCTTTATCTCATTCACCAAGCGGGTCATCCAGTTATAGGAGATCAGGTTGATCAAACAGGACCTGCCTTTCCTGAATGCTGGCTTGGTGTGATCCCCTGGATGTCCTGCACATGTGGTGTGATCACACTCAAGATGATCTGTTCCATAGCCGCCTCTGATGTCATGGTCAAACAGTCAGGTCAGTAGTTGCCCAGATTCTCTCCTTCCAACCCTTCTTGTGAATGGGCATCTTATTGGCAGATCTCTGGCCATCTGGGACCTCAGTTTCACCAGAACTGCTGATGGATGACAGAAAATGGCTTAGCAATCACTTTTGCCTGCTCCCTCAGTACCCTCAAGGGGATATCATCTGGGTCTGTGGACTAGTGACTCTCTGGGTGGAGTAGCAATCACTAACAGTTTCCTTCTAAATTGTGGAAGTTTTATTCTGTTCCCCATCCTCTGTCTTGCAGCTCAGAGAGCTAATACCCTGAGGACAAGTGTTCTAAGTATTACATATAGACAGAAAGAAAGAAGGCATTGAGTACTTAACACTTTTTTTATTTTGTTCCCTACTGCATCCAGTAAGGGGTGGAGATTCTCCTTGGCCCTCCTTTTATTGTTAACGTATTTGTAAAAACACTTTTCTCTCACCTTTTACAATGGTGGCAAACCTAAGTTCTAGCTGTGCTCTTACTGTTCTAATTTTCCCTCTGCAACATCCTTGTATTCTTCTCGACTTGCCTACTGCTTCTTTCAAAGATGGTAAACTCTTTTTTTCCCCAGTCTCAGCAAAATCTCTCTGTTTTGCCATACAGTCTTCTTTCACGCTGTCTTGTCTTATGGGACATAGGGCCGGCCTGCTCCTCCACCTTTAATATTGCCTTTTTGGGGAACGTCCAGCCTTCCTGGACCCCTTTGCCCTACAGGACTTTCTCCCAAGTGTCTGTCCCTCCCAATGTTCTAAACAGCCCAAATTCTGCCCTCTGGAAGTTCAAGATAGCAATTTTGCTGACCCCCTTTCAGACCACCAAGAATACAGAACCATCATTTAATGGTTGCCGTGCTATTGTTTTCAAACAACCTGACGAATAGCAAGTTCAGCTTTTGACCTGGCTAATTATGTATTACGTATGAAGTAGTCATAATATTGCTATTTAATTAAATTTTAAGGGATTAGGAGGTTTGTGCAAGATGAGAGAATATTAATTTGTAATGTTTTCTTTGTGCTATTTTTCTTTAAGACAGAACTCTCATGAACATTTGTTGAAGTCAGAGAAGTTGGCACAGTTGAGGAAAAAATGACATTTTCATGAGCTTCTACAGAATGTGCAAAAGAGCTAGGTGAGATCTTCAATGGTAAGATTAACATTTTATTATTATTGTTACTCTGTACCAGTTTTTAAATGCCTTTATTTATTACACTCAACAGATTTCCTGTCTTTCAGAATGTTTGTAATTTGTTTTTTAATTACATTTGAAACATTTTGTGAGAAACATCTTTTAAAGTAAAAAAACAGAAATTACCAACACATTGTCTGCCCTTTTGATATTGTGAGCATCAGTATGTTAATTTACTCAGGGTTCTAAAGCACCTCATTTTCACTTCTCCAGCATTCACTTCAGTTGCACAGCATTCTGCTACAAATTACATCATGAGTCACCTACAGTTTTACTTCTTACTAATATAATGTGAAATTCAGTAGTATTGATGTGAAATACAAATATCAAGTTTGTGTGAGGGCTTTTAGGAGGTGGGACTCTAATTAAAATATTTATTTTGAACACTGAATTATGTAAAGTGAATGAGACTTGAGAAAAAAATCTGTTAGTGATTTTTAGGTGTATAACATAATTAACTTATAAAATACTGAAACTATTAATTTGATTCTATTTACCAAATATTGTGTTTATCAGTGAAATTACCCATTTATCTGTCTGTATATTTCAGCTTTTGTCCATGAAAGCTCGTAGAGAAGATGGCTGAAATAAGCCTAAAGGAAGTGGCACTAATAGTTGGTGTGGTGGCAGCCTGCTACTGGAACAGTCTCTTCTGTGGCTTTGTTTTTGATGATGTTTCAGCGATCTTGGACAACAAAGATTTGCATCCTTCTACTCCATTAAAAAATCTCTTTCAGAATGACTTCTGGGGGACTCCAATGTCTGAGGTAAACTGTTTGTGGAAATCTTTGAGGAAATTGGAGGGAAAAAAAATACAGACCATTTTTACTAATGCGGTTTTCCCTAATGCGGTTTTAACAAAACAATTGGATGGAATTTGATGATGTTTATATTTTGAACTATCAGATTAGGAGTAGATGTTGCTTGTATTTTTTCCTTTTGTTTAGTAAAAGAGCTTGTCAGCAAATGCTTCAAGATTCTGTGTTACCTAATTTTAGTACAAAAATTTGTGAAGTCTGACAGTTTTCCCTTCGCCCACAAAAGCTACATATATTCACGTAAAGTAGTATTTACTTCTAATGCCTATCTGGAAAGAAAAATAACACCGAAACAACGCATCTAGGATTTGGAGAATAGGGATTTAATCTATTAAGCTCATCTGTGTAAGTGTCTTGATGTGAATTGAGAGTTTTTGGTTAGTAGCCTATATTGACTCACTAAATTTTTATTTGAAAAGCTGCACTGGAATTAAAGGTGTCAATAAACATCTTTAAACAGCAGTATTTGAGGGATATACATAAATTTTAGGAAGTCACATATGGTACGATTGCTGACAAAAGGGAAAAAAAGAAATGACTGTCATAGGCCTTTTGCCTAAAAGACATTCTGCCTTGAAAACTTCACCTTTTTGTCTCTGTAATACACAGCAAGTTTATTCTCAAATAATAATTGTTAGATCTACAAATAGACTTTGATACATAATTTTTGAATAAGGAAAGCTTCCAGACCTTTTCAGACATTGAGTACATAAGAACACAACTCAGATTAATTTGAATGTTCATGACTTTTGAATTACTTTCCACGTCTTCTGCAGTTTCAGTACTTTTCATGTATGTGTGCAATTTCTCCCTCCATCTCCCATTTTTTCTTAGATTTTTTTTTACTTTTGTTATACAGACATGATCAACAAAAGATCAGTAAGCTATAGGCTAATAAATACTTTTTTTCTTGTCCCACACAGAATGAAGGTGTTAGTTTTAAAAAAGCTTCTGGAGGGAGAATAACCTCTAATATGAGCACATTGACCTGGTAGACAATACATTTATCTGAGTGCACTAGAATTCTTATTTTCTAAAAATATGAAATGTCAGATTGATCAGAGCACTTTGAATAATACATCGAAAGTATGAGGAAGTTGGAAAAAATAATAGGAGTTAACTCCTCCATTTGGACACCTGTATTTTCAATTTACTTTTCATTCACTATACTTCATTGTTAGTATTACTAGTTTACATGTCTTTATTTTTTTTTTAGGTAGATGTCTGAGAATAGTGGAGGGAAATCTTGAAAGCACAGATTGTGAAAAAGATATTTTGGAATAAATATACTGTTATAAAATGTTGGTGACTGCTTTTTTTTATTTCCTTTCAGGAGCGGAGTCATAAATCTTATCGACCCCTCACAGTTCTCACATTTCGCTTGAACTACTTGTTCAGCGAGTTAAATGCAGTTTCTTACCACTTCCTAAATCTTATCTTTCATGGAGTGGTTTGTGTAGTTTTTCTCAAAGTCTGTAAGCTTTTCCTGGACAACCAGAGCAGCATAGTTGCATCCCTGCTCTTTGCAGTGCACCCAATACATACTGAAGCGGTAGGTAAATCTGCTATTTGCTTGATCTGTTCAAACTGCATTTTTGAGCTTAGATGTTATATTTTATATAAATAGTTATATATTTTAAATCCAAAAGGTGTGTGATTTTTTTTCTTTATTGTATACTTAGCTGTTTGAAAATTGTGATGGAGATGACCGATGCTCAGAGTTGTTTGACATTCCATGCAGCTACTGAGAAATAATTCAATAGAGATTCGTTTAGATTTGAGTCTCTTCAGTTTTATAATGATGACTACTTTAGCTTGCATAATTTTTTGTGTTTTGTGATGTTTCACATAGCATTTTATGAATACTAACAATACCTCTTAATTCATTTTCATGAATTCTATTCATTTGCTAAGCAATTACTTAAAGCTAATCACAGAACCTGTTCTGTTGGTTTTATGCTGGTATATCCCGGCAAGACGCTTGCTAGTGTTGCTACTGCTATGCTACTTCTAACTTACTTTCTTTCTTTGAACCAATATCAGAATGAAGAAATACAGGTGACTGTCTTATTTACCTTTCAATTGATTCTTTAGGAACATTGTTGTTGTTGCTGTGAAAAGCATTATTTATGCAAACTGCCTGATTATATGCTATTTGATATTTACCGGTCTTCTTGCAGTATTTTGAAGTAATTCATCATGTGATTCATCAGGTTTCCAGAAAAAATGGTAATAAAGCAGATAAGTAGAATTGTCTACTGTAACTTCCATATCATGTAGGTTGGCTTACTTAGATTTCATTTCTCAATGATTGCAAAGTCATATTCCAAAACTGTTTTTCTATCGTGTTCTTACGTAATTTTCAAAAAACTGAAAATATTACAAGCATAAACTCATTAAGATTGGAAATGACCTCTAAGATCATCAAGTCCAACTACTCACCTATGACCGCTGTGCCCATCACCATTCAAAGGTGTGGATGCAATTTTGGGTTCCAGGTTGGACAGCCTGTACTTCTCGAATGAATTTTTCTAGAGCACAAGCAAGGAAACTTGTCCTTTGTGGCTTTCCTTCTTGGTGAAGAGTGAATATCTCATAAAGATAATAATCCTGTAATTATTACAGCATAGAAACAACGTGGACATCTGTTCTTGTCCCTTGGTTTGCCATTTTTTAACACAAGTTCCTGTTTCTGAAGGTGTTCTCCCAGAGTTCTAATCTTTGTTTCTTGTTAAGTCAGAAATCTCTCAGTAGAAATTCAGAAGCCTGCATCTATGGTTTTTGAGCAAATCTTTACAGGAAGTAAGTTCATAGTGTTTATAAATGGCTACTACTGTGTCCTTCCTTTAAGAAGACAGTGGCATTTTTAAAATTAAAAAAAGTTAAATTACCTACAAAATAAATTCTTGGGGAAAGCAAGGGTTAAACTATTTGTTAGTTCTGCTTGCTTATCTGTTTCTTTGAAAAAAACATACTTTAAGTTTCAAAGTTTGGCTTTGCTTGTTTATAGCAAATGTTTTTTTTTAGCAAAAAAAACATCTTTATAGGAGGATTACAAGTTGTTACTGACTTAGATTACTGATTTGTGTTTAATTAATAAATTTTTCACTTCTTTCATTTTATGATTATATGAATCCGTTACTATTTATCTTGCTTGAACTGTCAGATCCTTTATGAGGTAACTGTAACACAGTTAACTGCTTTTAATACCTTGCAATAAAATTACCAGAGTTGAATAAAGCCTGTAAAGCCATGAAAGTTTATTCTATATTACAAAGTTACGAAGTGCAGTTATTAAGCAAAATAATATAGTAATGTGTGCAGTATTAGATATTAGCCACAGGAGGGCACCTTAAGACCACACAATTACTAGGACTTAGTGGTGTACCTTTATATACTCTTGAGATTCCCCTGCTGTTGTATGTAGGTACTCAACAGAAAAGTAATTTCTTCCTCCCCACATTTAAATTTAAGCCTTCTTATTTTCTGACATAGTGTATTTTTTTCTTTCAAGTGTTTTCATGGAGAATACATGAAGAATAAAATGTAACCTGCAACTAAGAAAAAATTCTTATATTTGAAAGTTGTAGTTTGTACGTGTGCATAAAGAAATGAGGTTATAACTAACTGTATTTTAGAATCTTGGACTTGAGTGTCAAATGGCTTATTTGGACTCTAATAAGAACTCCAGAAAGCTTGCATTCCTAGTTTTTGTATCATTTGATGATACCTTGTTTCTTTTGATATTTGAAATGTATCTGAAGTTAATTCCTTCAAGTTAGTCTCACTATTTTACAGAACAGTCTGAAATAGGAGATATAACACATGCAAATCTCAGATGTTTACCTGTCTACAAATGGATTTCTTTTGGAAAAATGTAATGGAACAGCATAAATAGAGGGGGAAAAATCCTATTTGATTTCACAGGGAGAATGGGCTGTTGAGAAAGTAGTATATCATTTTCTGAGGAAAAATGATTGAAAGATGTAATGTATCTCACTTGTCCTCGTCTCTGGAGTTCCAGTTCAGACATTCTACCTAGCTTGCTACCATTTGGGCCAGAAGCCTTTTGACCAGCCATTGAGCTAATGGAGTGTCAAGTAACCTTGTAAATGCTGGAGTCTTCTCATAAGTCACCTTTGTATCCAGAAATAGTCTCTTTTGTTGGCTCAGGATTGTGGAGGTGTACCAGCACACTTGCTTTTCCTATGATCTCTTTCAGCAGATCTAATTCTACTTCATGCTGGATAATTTTGTGGTGCAGATCTTTGAAACCTCTGAGACCAAACAGTTTTGAAACAGATACATTTTTTTCTACTCAAAATGTTAACACAGTCACTGATGCCATATCAGTTTTGAAATGTGCTTTGTGACTGTGCATATTTCTGTGAATCCTTTGGTAAATTTAAACTTGATAAACTGTACTGCCAACAGAAGCAGTTGAGATCATTTGAGAATGATCTCAAATTCAGTTATGACTAATTTTTGAACATCGTGACCTTGGATATTTGAATTACTTTCTCTTTAATGCTGTGCTGGCTCAATCGTGCTTGACTAGGAATGTGCCTAGGAATAAAAATTTCAAGCGCAGTATGAATGGCTGAGAGTCATATTTGAGCATCATCATAATTACATGGTGAGCTATGAGACTTTCATAGCCAAATTTGACTGTCTACTGTGGTATACTATAGTATGCTTTCAGCCAGTTAACTCAAAAAGAACCCAAGTGTAATGAAAAACATTACAGAAGAGGGCAAATTAGGAGGAAAGGCAGTCCTAAATGGTACAGCAGTTAGAACAGTGGCTACTGCAGCAGATGCTAATAGTGTTCTCCACATTTTTCATAGAATCTTTTCCTCAGCTACCAAGAGAGGGCAGTACTATTAATATTGCCAATGAAATTATAATTCAGAAAATTGCCAAACCTGAAGTAAAGCCTGAGCCATTCTTTAACTTCGCTGCTCAGAGTTTGCCGTCAGTGTATTGATAACTTTTGACTGCTCAGATTAGAGCTGCCACAGCACCTGTTAGGTGAGCACTTCTTTCAGGTTTAGCTCTATTCAGTCAGTTTAAAAAGGCATGGATAAAAATAACAATTGTAGTTTCTAAATGCCACTGTTTCAGAGTGTGTATGTAAGTGAACGTGACAAGGTCTTTTTTGCAGTTTTTATTGATGAAAGCCAGTTTGTTTGAAGTCCTACTTCAAATAAAGTCATTATTCTATTCAACCTCTGCCCGAAATTCTATTTGTGACTGGTATTACTGAAGGTAAGGCAATATAGCATTTCTCAGTTATCTCATTTATTGTGGTACTTAAAAGCACATCAGGTGTCTGATGGCTGCCTATATCATGTGTGCTTGTTTTCAGCAGTGATTGAACTGAAAGGAGTTTTGTTCTGTTAGACTTTTCTGCTACTTTAGAGATTGTATTTATTCATATCCAGGTAGCATATTGGTATGCATTAGTCTAATACTAGAATATTGTTTTTATTCTTCTTTTTCTTTTAGGTAACTGGAGTTGTGGGCAGAGCAGAGCTTTTATCATCTATCTTTTTTCTAGCTGCGTTTTTATCATACACTAAATCTAAAGGACCAGATAATACCATAGGTAAATGACTGATAAATATATGTAACTTAATTTCTGTGTTAGTGATAATAGAGCTCTTAAAATAGCAATGTTGATAAGCTGGTTATTCAAATATTCAAATGTCAAAAAATGACCAAAAAACCATCAGCCATATAATGTCTCTTAAGCAGTACTTTTCGTCACAATTTTTTTTTCATTTTCAAGTCTAAAGCAGTTTTTAAGATGTTTTGTAAAACCCTGAATTCTTTAATGACGGAGATTCTTGTACCAACTCCAGTGAATGCATGTGAAAGCATTCTGAGATGCTTCAATTGGCCCCACATAAGCTGCACAGTTTCAGTAGAGATTTAGGAGGCTTATCTCTTTTCCAAAGTCAGTTTGACCTCATGAAAATTTTATGACAGCCTTTAAAACATACATTTGAAAAGGTATCCTGGTGAGTTACAAATGACTGTTTTTTTTTTTTCTTATCAGAATAAACAACCTTTGCCTTTAATTAGTTCTTTCAGTTTAAGGGAGATGGTTTTAAAACTGGTAACTTGGAAGTAATTTTCTGTAGAATAAGACTAGGAATGTTGCCATTAATAACAAATGACAGTTTGCATAAATGTATAGAGCATGTTCAGACATAAAGTATTAGCCTTAATCTCTCAGGTTAACTGACTAAGTTTTTGTGTTGTAGTATGAAACATTTTCAATAGTGTCTTCTTGATTTGCAGTGTGGACTCCAATTGCGTTGACTGTGTTTCTGGTAGCTGTTGCAACACTGTGTAAAGAACAAGGAATTACAGTGGTGGGGATATGCTGTGTCTATGAAGTATTCATTGCTCAGGGGGTAAGATGTGGTTGAAATTCAAATTGTTCACAAGAGTTCTGTGAAGAGATATTAAATACTTAAAGTATATTTCATTACTGATTTTTGTCAGGTCGTTAAGTCTGTAGTTCTATTAAAATTTTTTGATGTTCTTTTTTATTTAATTGATGCTTAAAATACATTCTTCATGGAGAGGTATTCATGAAACTTCTAAGTTGTCTTTTACGTGGCAAACATATTACCATATTACTTGAGGAAGGAATCACATATGTTAATGAAAACCTCATGTTTTAATTGATTAAGGTTTGCAGAGACTGAAATGTAGCAGTCTTGGTTAAAGTATTGAGATACTTAAAGATGCAGAGTTGTTTTTTAAATCCTTTAGTTAAAAGTAGAGAACATGAAATCTGAAAATGCACTTGATGAATTTCTTTTGAGTAACCAGATGTTTTGGAGTAGTCTTATTTGAGTCAGTATTGCTTTGAGAGTAACTTCAGTTTCTAATTGAATCAGTTTCATCCTGATTACTAGACATTACTAAGTCTATACATTAATAGTAACTTTTCTTTAGAGAAACATGTTTTTCCTGTAGTGAAAGAATTACTGGCTTTTTAATACTCAAATTGAAAGCAGTTGAAAATTAGTTAAATAGTCTACAAATATATTTTAAATTTACTATTCCTTAATTATTTAAATTATGAATTGTTATTTTGTAAAAGCAGAAAGATTGTCTACTTTGGTGTGTTCAATGCTAAAATGATATATTTTTCTGCTAGAGGAAATTTGTGTTGGTATCTATTTGGCTTTATGTGTCTAGTGAATAAGCATGTCATTTACAAACTGGATTTCTAGAGGAATGACCTATAGATGTCTGTACTTTTTAAACCATTACTTTTCTTACAGTAGCTTTTTATCTAAATGCATTTTTTTTAATTTTTAACAAGTTTGTGCAAGCCAGTTGAGTAGAATATAGAAAATCTAACCTAGGGCTTCTGCTGAGAGCACAGGTGTAGCATGAGCATTGTCTGTACTTCAGTTGTCCCTAGCACAAGGCATGAAGGCACAGGCAAGGAAGCTGGCAATCAGGGAAGAGATCAGGGTACATAACGTACAAGATCGTAACGCACAAGAGTCAGGGACAGGTAGGTTACTGCAGTAGAGGGATAAAATAGAAAGCCAAGACTAATCAGATATAAATTATTTCTGCTGTACCCAGATATTTTGTTCGTGGGACAAGTTTTCAAAGGGGCTAAAAATAAAAAAATTAAAAAAAAAGAAAAAACTATTTCCAAATTTATTTCATGGTCATACTTTGTTTAATGAATTCTATGCTTGAAGTTGGTATACGTTTTTTCACCTGTCTGAGTGAGTTCTGCTGTGATAGTGACAGCAATAATATCTAGGTAGAATTATTTTTATTGGAATGTTGGTTTTAGGGGGAGGGGCATGTGAAATGCATACTAACGTGAATTAAGTATTTGGAGCATGCAAGTCAAATGAGATGAGGTAGTTCATATTTAGCTACATTAATGAATACACTGATTAAAAGCACCTTTTCCTTTGCAGTATACCTTGCCAGTGCTGTTGGATACAGCTGTTCAGATTCTTCGAGGAAAGGGCAGTATTCCTTTCTCCATGCTCCAAACACTGTTGAAGCTTATAGTCCTGATGTTTAGTACACTGCTTCTTGTTGTTGTCAGAGTCCAGGTTATCCAGTCTCAACTTCCAGTGTTTACAAGGTAATGGAAAGTGCATCTTGTTTACAGGTACTGATACATAAGATGAAACTTACTGATATCTGAATAAAGTGTCTGAAGATACATTACTTGGAGTCTCTAAAGAGATATTATTTAAAAAAAAAAAGTTTGGGTTGATAATTAGCTCTAATGATCTAGAAATTAAGTTTCATTATGGAATTTTTGTCTTTGTGTCTGAACTTTGGCTGGATACTTCAGAACTTTTAACAAATATTTATTTATCTACAAATGAATAATTTTTTTATGAACTGTGGGAAAATATGCATAACTTCAAACACAGAATCTAGGGTAAATGTATATGAACTGAAAAACTGTAATTTATTGTGAAAATGTGAAGTAATGTAAAAGTGTAATGATTTTCATTAAAAGAACTTTCAAAAACTTAAAATGAAAAATGAAACAACTCTTAGGAAGTGAGTTGTAAATCACTGTTTGCTGATTCAATCAATCAGCAAACAGTTTGTTTCCTTAAGCAATCATTCAGTTTGTTGAAACAAAATGATTATATCCTAAACATTCCCAGATCTGTAAGCACTTCAGAGGAGTACTGCAGCACTAAGATGCAACATCATGCATGAGTCCCCAAATTAGACACCTTAGAAATGGAGACAGAGTAGGCTGTTGTACAGAGGCTGCTCTGAAACTAATGTCTTCCTCTTTTTTCTATTGTCTGCAATATCAGAGGCAAATGTTGGTAGTATGGCAGTAGGCACTCAACCTTCCCACCAGTATTTCATTACTTTTTGTTGTCGTGTGACAGACAGCAGCAGAGGGGCAGTCTGACAAAATGGCATCTGACATTGAAGTGCATATGATGCAAAGGTGTCATTGAATTCCTCCATGCAGAAAAAATGGCACTCACTGAACATTTTATAGAGATCAAACAGTGGATGTGAGCGTAGTGAGGTGGTGGTGACAACAGTTTTTAAGACAAGCCACTTCCAGATGGCCATGCACAACTGTTACATGAGAAAATGAAGAGTGTCTTAATCAGTTTATCCATGCAAATCGGCTGATGGTGGTGATGATTTTGAAAAAGAGTGTTTTGTAGCTGAGAATTGACTCTGTCAAACAGTATTTTTGTGCTGTTTATATCTTCCATGGAAATAAATAGGAGACATAACTTTCAGAGTGACCTGACTATGTCACTGTAATTGGAAGTTCTAGTTGTGATCTAGAGTTTGCTTGCTTCTGGTCGTAAAATCAATGAAGATCGTTATTTACTTTCATTAAAGGCTTATTTCTCTCCTTTATTTTGCTTTAGGTTTGATAACCCAGCTGCCGTAAGTCCATCTCCTGCAAGGCAGCTGACTTTCAACTACCTCCTGCCTGTAAATGCTTGGCTTCTTCTCAACCCCTCAGAGTTATGCTGTGACTGGACAATGGGGACTATCCCACTTGTGGAGTCTTTGTTGGACGTCAGAAATATTGCCACCCTTACATTCTTTTGCTTTCTGGGATCCTTGATTGTCTTCAGTCTCCGATATCCTGGGGATTCCTCCAAGACAGTACTCATGGTATGAATGATGTGTTCATAAATTTTTTATCCCTCTCCCCTGTCCACTTCCTCCTTAGTGTGACTGGCTCAGGATGTTTGATCACCTACCTAATCTTTGGTTACACTATGATGTATCTTGGACTGGAATGAACACATAAGAAAAGAGAAAAATTGTTCTAGCAATAAGCCCTTTGAATTCCAGTTAAGTGTATTTTTGTGTCAGGGATGAGATGGGGAGAAATAAATGGGATTAAATGCGGCTTTTATTTATTTGCCAGCTGCATTGTGGCTGCTTTGAAATATTCAGAAGTTGGATGGAAAACTGGAGTTTTCAGAATTAATAGAACTACACCTCTTTAGCCTTATTCTGTTTTCTATAGGAAAACTAGTTTTGTCAACCTGTAAAATCACTCCCAGTGATTTGCAAATATATGACCTTGAAATTTAAATAGGTTCTCAGGAAAGAGTATTTTGGAGGAAATGGAGCAAATGAAAAAAAAATTTCATGTAAAAACTCACAATTTTGATTGCTGCCACCGCAAAATCTTACAAGGTGAACGATTAGCTGATAGCATGTTCTTTAAGTCAGTGATGCAGTTATGCTTGCTACAGATCTGCACGCATAATCTGAGCTTGCCTTAGTAGTAATGTGCTTTTATTTGTAATGTGTAACTAGCCAACAGAAGTTTCAAATGAGTGGGAATTTTTATGCACAATTTAACACTAAGAATTTCTTTGCTAATCAGCAGGCAAACTTTGATTCATATCATGAGCTAACACAGTTCTGTTATATTTTTTTCTTTGCTTCATCACTGGAGTGAGGCAAATTGTTTCACTAGAAAACTGGTGAAAATGATGCTGGTGATGCTTGTAGTTCTGACTTTGGAAACAGCTTATGAAGTAACAAACTTTAAAGAACGATACAATCCAAAATTCATACTGTCTTCCAGTTAATCATTAATATTGTGATGTAGACGGGATTTTCTCTCATGGAGGGTGAAAGGGAGAGAACAGTTTCTTCCCTGTGGCTTTTCAGTTTTACCTATTAGAAAATTTGTAATACCATCTTTAAAATGAGCACATTGAATCTTCTTTAGTGAAACCAACTTACACAATTTATCCTTTTCCAGATAACTATGTTGGAATACTGTTTGTTTGTTTGTTTTTAAATTGTTATTCGACACTCAGTTCTTCCAATACAAGCTTGTATTTATGCTAGCCAAAATAAATTACTTCTCTGGCAGGTATAAGTTCTGTGTATTGTCTGCATGGATGCCTCCTGACATAAAGGTGCTTTCAGTGCAACACAATTGAAAGTGTGACTGTTCACACTGATTATTTTGAACCCTTAATGAGTCTCACTCTAATGTAGTTATAAAGGGCTTTGTAGAGAACTTCTTTACCAGTCTCTAGCATATCGTGTCTCTTCTGCTATCCCCATGAGACTCTCAGGTTGGATGCTAAAGCCTGACCTAAGGTAGATTCTCAAGTAACTTTCATTTATGAGTTTGGAAATGGTATGACTTTAAGCCTCCTGGAAGAATAAAGTTGTTTATTTTTACTTTTCACCAGAGTGTAAGACAGAAGGGAGACCTCACTTATGTCTTAGCATGCCTTTCTGTAATTGCTGGTATGGTTATGGATGTGGTTGTTGTATTTTTGCGAGACAAGACAAAAGAATGGATTCCTCCTTCTACTTCCACAAGTGACTGTGGTCATCCCACAGTTCTTTACAAGTACTCTCACAGGATGAAGTAACAAGAGAGGTGAAAGTTGAAGGACCCATTTTCTACCATCATCTGTTTAAAACCGGTTATCTCCATGAAGAATAACTCTGGTAAGTGAATGCATTCTATTTTCCTTTATCATGTTTTTATTTTTGCACTAAGTCCTAAAATAGCCTTCTCAAAATAACAGAACTGGGAGAGATCCAAACAGATAAATTGGTTATTTAAAGTAGCTAATTTATTTTATCAACTGATAATATAAAGCTAACAAAAAATGGGGTGGTGTGTAAGAAATCAGAACTCATGCTTTGTCATGTTAATGTCATTGCGCTGCTTGAAATAATCATTTTGATATTAATGAAGGTTGCTGCACTAGAAACAATATACGAGCAACCAAATTCTCTTAAATTTGATGTTTGCTTACTCCCTGTGAACAGTTTGATAACTTACTGTCAGAGTGACCTTTTAAAATAAGTTGCAGTGTGAGTATTGAAAATGTTTAGTACTAAAAATAGCACAGATCTAGAATTACTTTGGTGCCTTCTCACTAGATTTCAGAGTCAAGCTGTGGTCAGGGTTTTTATTTTATGAATGAGATATTTTGGATATATTTGTGCCTTTGTTAGCTACCAAAATTTAATAAAAGTTTATGTCTTAATAAATGTTAAGTGTTCCAAATAAAGATGCTTTATTATCGTTTCTCATACATCTCTTATGTTTAGACAGTACTCAGACAAAAAAGTTGTTGTCTTTTCACTGTGCAGATGTCAGGAGCAGAGTGGGTATCCTTAGGGTTCTTAGAGAAAGTCTTTAGAACTTGGAAGTGATGTATCAAGACATCAGTAATTTTAAATTTGTTACTTACTTCCTTTCTTATATCTCAGTCTTTGAAATACTTCCTTGTGAAAAATAATCTGGCAGTTCTCTTCATAGTTTATGTTGTATTTCAGTTTTGTCGTGCCCTTTGTGCTTTCTGCATACTCTATATGTTTCTGCCTCTTTTAGGTTTTTCAGTTGCCTTGACTGGAAGATTTTGTGGTGGTTTTTTTTCAACTGAGCCTCTACACCTGCTGAAAGAAAAGACTGATTGAGTAAATGATCAGAAGAGAAGACATCTTTGTCCCCTGGAGATTTGAGCCTGTCACTTACAAAAATCTATTTGAAGGACAGTATACTAAGGAGATACAAAAGGACTGAAAGAGAATTTCAGCAAAACATTGTGTAACATATTTCCATCAGAAAAATTAAATGGAATAGACCATGGAAAAACCTTTGTTACCTAGGGACAATTATTTTTATTAGGTGCCTAGATTGTAAGCACTCAGTGCTACCAGGCACTTGCTATGTGAGCTGCAGGATCCTTCATACTGGAAAACCATGGATTTCACTGTTCTGTACATTTGTTAACCGTGGGGCTTTGAGACCAATGTCCTTACTGTATTAAAGAAAAAAAAAATAGCAATAATGAAAAACTAACTCCTTAAAATCTTAAGAGATGTCTTCCTCAGTGTTGTAAAATGAGTTAATTCATTTAAACAAACGTACAGGTCTTATACACTGTAAAGTGTACTGCATTGTGAATGACTTATTTTTAAAAGATTGGCGAAACAGCACTTTTTTTTTTTTTGTGAAAGTATGCTTGGAAGATTATTTCTGTAGATTTTCATTTGTACTACTGCATGTTTTTAGCTATTGAGAACAATGTAATATAGAATGATATTAACCCTTATTTCCATCCCAAAAAAGTTTGAAGGCATTTCCTGAAACTGAATGAAAGAGTGATAACAGAAGACTGTCTTGGGGGCACCATGATGGATTCCTGTGTTTTAGAGTGGATTGCAAAAATCAGTATTAGAGTTCAATTTTGGGACTTCTGTTTGCTGACAGGATAGGTTGAGGGATGCTTTTTAGGTAGAGTATGCTGTAAAGGAAGAAGGGAGAGGAATGTGAAATGGCCTTAAAAACAATTTTGTCCCCAAGTAATCACCATATTGTCTAAGTATTGTGCTTGTAATTTCTTCAAGGTTCAGTTATTTTTCCTCTACTTTCATGAATTCTGGTGGATCACCTGCTCCATGTTAGTGACCCATATGCACGCACCTGGCCCTATGAAATGTGACATAAATCCTTACATCAGTATTGCATTTTGTATATGAAATCCTAGATTGACTTTCAAACTGATACATTGACTATTGTAGCATAGAGAAGGCTGTTAGAATTATACTTACCTAGACAGAAGATGACAGCAAGTCTGTGAATTACAGATTTCTAGAAAATTCCTACTGTTTTATTCAAAGAAATATTCAGTTTCTGTAGGAGTTCAGATATTTTTGTTTTTGTTAGTTGTAACCTGGTATTTAGAAGTAACTACTTAAACCTTTTGATGATATCAGAGATTGTAAAGCTCTTGGTCACTCAGAACTTAAAGGAAAAGGTTGTATCCACTTCATTCACAGCTGATAGTTTTCTATCTACACAACCTAAAAGCTACAGTTAGGGAAGTTGATTTGTTCACTGTCATTTTAGATATTTTAGGGTGTCTATAGTGCAGTATCTTAACACAGATGTTACTGCAGTGGTAGATTGTGATTTTTGTTATTCATATTTTGAAGAGAAACTGAAAATTGAATTAATTGTAAAAGTAAGAGCGTTTTCTTACATTGTATAAGTTGATATTTTCATTGTTATAGAAGATTATGTCCAAAATTGTAGGACTGACATGTTTTTGTATGTGTAACTTAATTAAAACCCTGTTTTGTGCTCGATCGTTTCATCCTAGTGTTTTGCTACACAGCTGCTCTATTCTGTAGTATAGCAAACCAAATACATTTATAGATTGTTAAATAAGGAGGAGTGTCATTTGCAAGTTATAAGTTTCCATTTTCAGAATGGTCTTGATGTGAAGCAGATCTAGTAAATCTAATATACTAGATTTAAAAGAACAAAACAGATCTGTCATCTATGTCTGATTTTCTGGATTTTTTTTTTTGTAATTGCTTCATAAACTGTCACTACCTAATATTGCTTACTAATTCATTTGCATTTCTTTTCTAGGCACTCTGCTTAATAGTGCTGCCATTCATTCCTGCATCAAACCTCTTTTTTCCTGTTGGATTTGTAGTAGCAGAACGAGTGTTATATGTTCCTAGCATGGGATTCTGCATTTTAGTAGCACATGGATGGAAGAAATTATCAAATAAAAGGTATGGTAGATCTATTCATAACTGGTTTAATTCATGTCTTACCCTTAATTTAACAAATTTATCAGTACTGGCATTCCCAGTAGACTTTCTACTGGTGTTGTCAAGTTTTTATTATTGAATGTAGAGTAGTGACAGCTTGGCAGTCATGTTAAGAGATGACAGCAAGGAACTTACCAGACCAGTGGATATTTTCATTTATAAGCACACATGCATCATCATTAACATTGCTTTCAGAATGGTACATGAGCTGTTTTCCCTGTGGAAGAGTTTAGTGCTGCTTTAAGGGATAAATGTTTGCTAGACTGTTTATTAGGAAAAACGCTTCAACATCAGCAGATATGTTGGTAGCATTTGTCCACATGCATGTTGGATGTGCAGTCAGGTGCTTGACTTCTCAGGATATTCTTCTAATTAAATACTGTTACTTATTTAATAATTAACTGTTGTTGAGCTTAGTGCTACAAAGAAGACACATTAGAAGTTACTTTTTACTGTGCTGTGGGTTAATTCCATAGTATCATAGCAGGTAAATTCACAATATTTTCAGCCTGTGCCTCATTCTTGCTTGTGAAATGTCAGTGATGTACAGCTTGTAAAATGAGAGGATAATGTATTTAATTCAGTTATTCAACTGAGTTTTTAGATTTAGATTTTTTGTCAAAATCATAGAATCACAGGGGTTGGAAGGGACCTCAAGAGATCATCGATTCCAACCCCCCTGCCAAAGCAGTTCCCTACACCAGGTCACACAGGTAGGCATCCAGGCGGGTCTTCAGTATCTCCAGGGAAGGAGACTCCACACCCCTGTGCAGCCTGTGCCAGTGCTTCGTCTTTTCTCAAGGCTTAAGAGGCCCAATCCACTCAGCCTTTCTTCATAGTGGAGATCCTCCAGGCCCCTCACCATCTTTGTGGCCCTGTTTGGCTGGACTCTTTCCAAGAGATCTGTCTTTTTTACACTGGGGAGCCTAGAACTGGACACAGTACTCCAGATGAGGCCTCACCAGGGCAGAGTATAGGGGGAGGGTCACCTACCTTGACCTGCTGGCCATACTTTTTTTAATGCGTCCCAGAATGCCATTGGCCCTCTTGGCCACGAGAGCACACTGCTGGCTCATGGTCAACCTATCGTCCACCAGGAAACCTAGGTCCCTCGCTACAGAGCTCCTCTCCAGCACATCATCACCCAGCCTTTACTGGTGCATGCAATTACTCCTCCCTAGGTGCAAGACTCTACACTTGCTTTTGTTAAATTTCATCCGGTTTCTGACTGTCCAGCTCTCCAGGCTGTCCAGGTCTTGCTGAATGGCAGCACAGCCTTCAGGCGTGTCAGTGGTTTTGCTGAAGATCAGTACTTTTCATATGAAGTATATTGCTTTCTGTGAAATTTTTGCAACTTGATTAATGAGATTTTATCATGAGTTCATGGCCTTTAATCTTCTTTTTTAGCATGTTTTTATTTTAGTGGATAGCAACTCACCATGCTTGGTGAGACAGTTTTGCCAAATAGAGATTTTTGTAATTATTCAGAAGTAATTAGATAAAAATTTTTAGAGGTTGGATTTGGAGAGAGAGCCAAATTTTAAGAAAAGTTTTCAGAAATTTGATTATTTTTTGTATTTGTAGTTTTACTACATAAACCGAATGAATAAAGTGCAGAAGGAATTCAAGGATCATAGAAAGTGTACCCTAGTGCACTGATCTGTTCAAGAAAAATAGTCTAAATACTAAATACTGAGATTCCTCCCCAGGACAAGCTATTGTTGTTTTTATTCTGAGGCTATTACAAGGTTAATTTAAAAGGAAATACATGTTTGAAATACTTCTGGTACCAAACATTTTAGAATGCAAGCTGCACATTGCTACAAAATGGACTGCTTAGTTATCTCTATTATGTAAAGGAACATCTTAGTTACTGATAAAATGTTCAGGGGTTAAGTTCTAAGAATGAATATCAGAGCTGTTCACTATTTGTTTAACTAAAGAATGTTTTAGATAAGAATTGTTCCCTTGGAAATTCTGCTCATATTTTGAATGTATCTTCAGTTTTCTGCTGTCTTCTACAGTGATCTGTGAGTGCTTCTCCTTGACATGGATGTTTTAACCTTGTTAACCAAATGCCATCCTACTGCTTGTTTGTACAACTGGAAGGCAGGAGTTCCCAGTCTATGTTGTCTGCTGTCATTAGATGTGAGGCCTTGCAGGACATCTTGTGTTAATTGGTTCTGCCAAAGCTGACAGCACTGGATAAGAAGAAATCCATGATACCTTGTGGGAGTGAGGAGAAAAGTATCATCACAATCCCACTATGAAGCGGCAAAAATAGAAGTGGTGTGACAGAAAACAAGGATCCAGGAGGCAACAGGCAGGGAAGAAAATTAGGCAGCAGTGTGGCTTACTATGAAAGTATAGGCAGTCAGTGCTCTAAAAAGTCTTCCAATGTGGAACAGGTACCTCACTTCAGAAATACGATTGGGGAAAGAAAAGGATTCATATGAGCCTGGCGGGGATATGGATCAGTGCATGTGTCAGTTCTCACTAATTGCTTTGCTTAAGTGTTGGAATACTCTCATAATTCTGCTGTTCTGTGTATTAATTTATTTAAAAAACAAAATTACACCAATACAGCCAAGCACTGTCTTGCACACATGTACAGCATTCTGTGTGTGAGGGGAAAACCTTGTGCTTTTTATTAAGCCTCTATGAAGTACACCAAACTGTGAACAGCTTTTGAAAAGACCAAGAAATAGTTGGTAAGGGGTGAATAACAGAATAGCTGCTTGAGAATTAGGTTTTTAATGCTTATTAATAAAGTGATGTTCATAATCGGGGGAGGCTAGGTATTTAGTATACGTTATCAGTTAGATTCATCTGGATCCATCTGTTAAAGTTTATTTTGTATTTGGTATGGTTAAACCAAATGATGTTTTAACTCCAGAAAATAAGCTGCAAATACAATATAGAAGATATTACTGACAGTTGGGTCAGAGCAGGATTTCTGCTCCTAATAATTAGAGAAATGTTTAGATCTTATATTAAGGGACATGGTTTAATGGGGAAATACTGGAGGTAAGTTGGACAGTTGGACTGGGTGATCTTGGAGATCTTTTCAAACGTTGAAGATTCTATGATTCTGATTTGCAGTTTTCATAATAAAGAGCAAGTTGCTAAAACGTTAAATCTTTCCCCTTTTCATTAGAGTTTTATTTGCTTATGGAGTGTTGAGTGGCCTCTACAGGAGACCTCTCTGATAAGATGTATTTTATAGTTAGAAAAGATCAGTAACATGTTTAGCAAGTAACATATATGGAATATTAAATAAAAGAATGAGATGATATATTTTTTTGTTTGTTTCATAGTTTGTCTTCTAGCATATAAGGTACTTCATTTAATGTAAATTAGAATTGTTTATGTGCTTTTAACAATTCTTTGTTATGTTGCTTTTTTTCTTTCTAATAGTGTGTTAAGAAAAATTTCTTGGGTTTGTTTGGCTATGGTACTGTTCACTCATGCCTTGAAAACACTGCACAGAAACTGGGATTGGCAATCAGAGTACACATTGTTTATGTCAGCTTTAAAGGTATTGTATCTTAATTAAAAAGGATAAAGGAAAATTTATGTTGCTGTTCACAAAAAAGTTGACTGTTAGTGCATGATAAGAATGAAGAGAAATTACGCTTGTTCTGCCACTTTGATTTCTGTGTTGACAGTATCTAAATCAATTACTTGCTTTTGGGAATGCTTTAACAGCAGTGTGATTCATGTGCAAGAAACAGAGGATATTTTTTTCTTGATGTGTTAAAACAGTTGAATGTATTCTCTTTATTGAGATGCTTGCACAATATGGTTGAATACAGAATCTACAAAAAAAATCCATAAAATAGTTTTTATTTTTTCCTTATGGGCATATGGCATGATAGGATAATTTGAACAGCCATCTATTCATTTTTCTATAGCTATAATGAATTTTAAAATTCTGCAAAATTTTAGGCACTAATAGCTAAGGTAAATGTGTGTCAAGCAACAAGTTAAATGCAATTGCTCTGTACACGGTGTTATTCTTGACATGCAGCAGCTTGATCTGTGATTTGTTGTTGTGTTTTTCCAACCTTGAGATGTTGGACTAGATGATCTTAGATGATCTAACCTTTCTGATTCTGTAATTCTATGTAGTTAGAAGAAAATCAAGTGTTACATAACTGGGGCTCATGCATTATAAAGTTATATATTTTTTGTTGTTTTTAGGTAAATAAGAACAATGCAAAGCTATGGAATAATGTGGGGCATGCATTAGAAAATGAAAAGAATTTTGAAAGAGCTTTGCAGTTTTTCATACAAGCCACGCAAGTACAACCAGGTAGAAGCTTTGAACAGCTGCCACTGAATGGCTTTTCCCTGCTCCTTTGATTACTTAATGTTCTGTTTTGCAGTGGTTGAACAACAAACTGCCCCAAATCCATAGTTTCTGAGTATGATAAAAGTTATTGTTAAGAGATAATAAATTTACCTCCAAAAAAAGTTCTCAATAGAAATTTCTATCTATACAAAAATGAAGACTATCCACTTTAAGCTGTTAGTGAAATTAGTTCAAGAAAACCTTTATCACACCTGTAATTCCTTTTTAAGTATGATTAACTATTATTTAATTTTCTTATTTAATACTAAGGAAAGGCAGTCAATATATCAAATTGCACATTTACTCTTTTTTTGCATACTGTTGCAAAAGAAGTTCTAGGTGGTGCTGGAGAGCCTTTCGTTCTGTAAATCTAATAAATAACTTTAATGTACTTCTACTACAGTGGAAGATCACAGACAGTTACATCAAAGTACGACCACTAATTTTTGGCCAAATGCATTTAGAATACATCTTTGGTTTATAGTTAAATAACTAGCTTCATAATTAAGGTGAAAAATAAATTAGAATTGCTTTTTTTTTTGCTGATCTTTGTGCAGAACCTGTTCTTAACATTACTCTCAAAGCACATATATTTTTTTCGTGTTACTCAGTGCATGAAAAATTTGAAGTTTCATTCTTTTCTTTATCAAGATGACATTGGTGCTCACATGAATGTTGGAAGAACTTACAAAAACTTAAACAAAACTAAAGAAGCTGAGAAATCATATATGATTGCTAAATCATTGATGCCACAGGTAATTAATAACTTAATCACCATGGGGGAGAGGGGCAAATTTTTCAGACCTACATTCATCATACAATTTTTGTATTTATCGTTAAAGATACTTGTTGCTGTAAACCTTATTACTGAAGATTGAATCTCTTAAATGAGATCTTATTACATTATATCACTGTTTATAAAATACTAACTTGGACTTCCTTTGTTTAAAAAAAATATTTTGTTGCTTTTTATACTGTTCTGGATTTATTTATTTTTGAAGATACAAAAACAGAAGCAAATTAAAAATTTCTAATCACAGCTTTTTTTTATTTTCACATCCAGCCAATACACTGATGATGTTTAGTGTTTGATCCTGTAGGATAAGGCTTAAGAACAGCATTGGAGATGGGAGAGGGCAGTTGAAACAGCAACAAAAATAAAAAAAACCTTTGCTTGAGCATGCTTTCATAAACATGTGCTCTGTTACCTTTATTATATGTCAGGATACCTAATATCTATTACTTATTTTAGCTGTTCAGGAGAAAAGGAGAGGAATATTTTGGATCTTGTATGAAAGCAGCAGCAGTTAAGGGCAAGATTAGACTGACAGGAAAATCAGCAATCTCTTGAGCAGACAATAAGGCATTAAAACATTTGCAATGTGAAGATTCTGGTAAACAATAAATCACTGACAGTGCCATAGCATTTTAATATCTCATGAAAATTTTTCATCTGCTGTATCAGTGGCTAGTGAATCTTCCTCCTTCCCTTCTTTCCCTTTCCTTCTTTCCCTTTCCCTTCCCTTCCATAGAATATCAGCCTAGACTTTCAGAGATGATCTTTGTATGACCAAGATCAGGTCGATTAAAAGTCAGTGGTCATTTGTGAAAGTCACATCGCAACATAGCAGAGATCAATTATCTGATAACATCTGTATCAAATTTAATTTGATATGGTATGTGCTTATAGAATTAAGAAGTAATAGTGTGATGTTTGTATGATTTTTTCTCTGGAGAGAAGAGTCTGACAAATTATTTCTAATGGTACCCTGAAAGAAATGTGGCAGACTGGAGTGTTAGATCTGTACTGATTTTTTTTCCTATTTTTCACTCATTGCTATTTGGAACATATATTCTTTTTGACAGATTATTCCAGGTAAAAAATACGCAGCAAGAGTTGCTCCTAACCACCTGAATGTTTATATCAATCTTGCAAACTTAATTCGAGCAAACGAATCTCGCCTCGAAGAAGCAGATCAATTGTATCGACAAGCAATTAGTATGAGGCCAGATTTCAAGCAGGCTTACATCAGCAGGTATCTTTACTAATTTCAGATATATGTATTTTTGAATATACTTACGTTTTATTTACAGTACTAGGAACAGTATTTTGTTCATACAATTTCTGTAGCGGTCGGAATTGATTTATTTTCAAATAAGATGATAAAAATTTGGAGCAGCCATTATTTATGGCAAGAACTTTTGTTATAATTTCTGTTTCAGATAGTGTCTGTATTCCACATACACTGTGTTTTCAAACATTATATAGGAAGATGCTTCCATTAGATTTCTTCATGAATCTCAAACTCAGATTTCTAATCTCCTTGTTTACTTTTGAACTAAAATGATTTTGATTAGTCTGAGTTGTAGAGTTTTATTTATTTTTTAAACAGTTGAGAAAATGCAAGACTTAAAGAAATGGGAAACATGAAAATAGGAGGCTAAGTAGAAGTTACTTGACTGTGGGTTTTGAGGCTTTTGTTCACTTTTTTGTTAATTATTATTCTCTCTAGGACTTAGTGACGTGCTGAGGTACTTAGTGAGTTGAGATGCCATCCAGAGAGACCTCCTCAGGTTTGAGCTGTGAGTGGAGGTGAACCTCATGAGGTTCAGCAAATCCAAGTGTGAAGTTTTGCACCTGGGTTCCGCAGGCCACATTATCAATACAAAGAAAAAACTTGGCACAACCCTGTCAAAAAGAACTTGGGAGTACTCATGCGTAGTACGCTGGACGTGAGCCAGCAGTGTGCTCTTGCAGCTCAGAACACCAACTGCATCCTGCATCAAAAGAAATGTGGCCAGCAGGTCAAGGCAGGTGATCTTGCACCTCTACTGTGCTGGGTTGAGATGTCATCTGGAGTACTGCATCCAGATGTGAGAGTCCCTGGTACAAGAGAAGACATGGACCTGTTGGAGAATGGAAGAGGGCCATAAAAATTATCCAAGAAATGGGACACTTCCTCTGCAAGGACAGGCTGAGAGAGCTGAGACTGCTCAGCCTGGAGCGGAGAGGACTCCAAGAAGACCTGATAGCAGCCTTTCATTACCTAAAAGGGGCTATAATAAAGAAAGGGACAGAGTCTTTCGTATAGCTCTCAAACTGTCAGAAAGGGTCATTTGTGACAGATCAAAGGAAAATGGTTTCAAACTAAAAAAGGGAAGATTTAGATTGGATGTAGGGAAAAAGTTTTTTATGATAGAGGAAGTGAAGCACTGGAACCAGTTGCCTGGAGAGGTGGTGGATGTCCCATCCTTGGGGACATTCAAGGTCAGGCTGAAGGGGGCTCTGAGTTGCCTGATCAAGCTGTAGCTGTCCCTGCTCATTGCAGGGGACTTGAACTAAATGACTTGAAGTCACTCAAACGATTCTCTGAGATGCCTTGACAGTAGCTGTTGCTGGGCCTATATCAGGAGTCCTTGATGACTTTTGTGTGTTATTTTTTTTAACTTCTAAATAAACACTGTCAGTTGTTTTTGTACTTCTATCAGTTAAAGTTGCTGAAGGTTACATTTGATTCTTCAACAGGGGAGAGTTACTTTTAAAAATGAACAAGCCTCTGAAAGCTAAGGAAGCTTACCTTAAGGCTCTAGAACTAGACAGAACCAATGCAGACCTGTGGTACAACTTGGCAATTGTTTACATTGAACTGAAAGATCCAACAGAAGCCCTGAAGAATTTTAACCAAGCACTAGAACTCAACCCAATGCATAAGCTGGCATTGTTCAATTCAGCCCTGCTAATGCAGGAATCTGGTAAGTTAGTTGTTCCTTAAGTAATTATTGTGTATTTGTGTTTGTAAGATTTCAGTTAATTGAAGTGTTTTTGAAAAGCAGTAGTATTCATAGTATTATAAAGGAAATTTTGTTGTAGTGGTCATATTTGTAATCAATTGTTAGCATGCAGAATATGCACAGTGTACATACCTTCTAATTAACACCTTGAAAACTATTTTATTCTATAACATCTTGTAAAGAACAGTGTTACGCAAAACTCTTCTTCAAAATTTTTTCCTGTATAATCTTAAAAAAAAAAAAAAGTGAATTGTGTAACATTAATGTTTTGCATTTTTTTTATTTCATCCATTCCTTATTGACTGAAAAATCTAGCTGTTTGTTGTGGGTTTTAAATCTAGCCATGGGAAATATTTTCATAGTTTCCTCTGCAGTATTTTTAATTATTATGGATCAAGCTGGAGTTTCATTAGTTTTGCTTTTCATGTGTACAGCTTCTAGCTTAATGAGTGAATGTGTGACTGTTGACATAAAAAAGGCTGTTGAAAGTAATTAGCAAGTGATGAGTAAGGTTTGTTTCCCTTTTTCTTAGGGGTAATTTACCATCCCAGCGAGATAATAGAATTGATTGGAGCTGATCCAAATGGATTATTCCTCATCTCTTTTCACATAGTAAGTTAGGCAGTACAAGAAACGCCTTGTTTCTTGTCTGAAGTAGTACAAGGAGCAGAAGTATTAGCTATCTAGTTTTGCATTACTCCTACTGGAAGGTACAGAACTGTTTGAGGAGGTGGAAGAAGATGGTTAAAATCAGCTTCCTATTCCCCCATCCTTCATTAAGCCTGTGCCTGGAATTCCTTACGAGAATATGTTCACTGAAGTATTCATAAGAATACCATAGGCTACAAGCTAGAACTGCTGCTTTTATCAGACAGAATATTTTTTTTTTTAATCTTTGATATGAAATAGTGAGAATATGTGGTAGCCTGGCTGAGTCTAATGTCACTCTATGTAGTTCTTCTCAATACGTGGTCAGGTGCTGGAATAGGCTACCCAGGGAGGTGTTTGAGTCACCATCCATGGAGGTGTCCAAGAAACATGTAGATATTGTACTGAGGGACATGGTTTAATGGGAAATATTCATGGTAGGTTTACAATTGGACTGTGGATGATCTTGGAGGTCTTTTCCAACCTTGCTGATTCTTTGATTCTGTGTCTTTAACAAAATAGGATGTATTCTAAGTTTGCCTCTGTTAAAAGTGATTAGCTAGAACTGACTTATCTGCATTCCAGTTGCTCATTCATACATGAAAATAACTGCTGTTAATCTTGTAGAGACACTTTCTGTATCTGTTGCACTGAATCTAAGTATAATTTAAAAGATAATAGGATAATGATGCTTACTTTGGCTACAAGTCAGTTGTAAGTAGTTTTGTTCTGTAAAGTAGGTAACTGTCATTTACGTTTGCTGTTACACAACACGTATAAAAAGCAGTATTTTAAACCCTTTCCCTTTCACAGATGTTACATTTTAATTTGTATAGCAATTAGCAATTTACAGGCCTGGCCTAAAAGTGTTAAGAGTAAAACTTAAATGTACTTTCTGTCATTTAGGCAATGCACACCTTAGACCTGAGGCTAAACAAAGACTGTTAAATTATGTGAAAGAAGAACCACAGGATGCAAATGGTTACTTCAATTTGGGTATGCTGGCAATGGATGACAAAAAAGATATGGAAGCAGAGGCATGGATGAAGAAAGCCATAAAGTTACAGCCAAACTTTCGAAGTGCTTTGTTCAATTTGGCACTGCTTTATTCTCAGACAGCAAAAGAATTGATGGCTTTGCCTGTACTGGAAGACTTGCTGAAATACTACCCTGATCATACCAAAGGTCTAATTTTGAAAGGAGATATCCTTATGAACCAAAAGAAGGATATAGTGGGAGCAAAAAAGTGTTTTGAAAAAATTTTGGAACTGGATCCCAACAATGTGCAAGGGAAACATAATCTTTGTGTAGTTTACTTTGAAGAACGAGACTTAATAAAAGCAGAAAAATGTTTGGTGGAAACTCTAGCACTGGCACCTCACGAAGAGTATATTCAGCGTCATCTGAACATAGTTAGAAGTAAAATCGCATCACTCAGTGCACCAGAGCAGTCATCAGTTCCAGCAGGTGATACTGCAACTGCCGATGCAGAAGGAAAAAAAAAATCATTTCAGAATTCAAAAGAACAAAAAAATAAGGAGAAACCCTCCCAAACAACAGCTGTTAACAACAGAGGACGTTCAAAAAATAAGAAACAAGCAGAAAAAAACAGTATGGAAAAAAAAGAGACTCCCAAAAAATCTGCAAAGGAAATCAAAGATATTGAGAAAAAGAGAGTTGCTGCTTTGAAAAGACTAGAAGAGATTGAACGTATATTAAATGGTGAATAGTCTTTAGTATGTCACAGTAGAGTAAGGGGGTGTACTATTTTCAATTGTTGTTTAATATATGAACCAACTGGAAGGTGGTTTCAGTATTTTCAAAAAGAAAAATGTTGACTGCATATCGCTTAACAAGAAGCAAAACTCACTGTAATGTCTTGTGTGACAAAACTGCAATTTTTAAATGTGAGGGGGATGGATGGGGATTGAAGGATAATGGGCTGAGAACAATTTTAAATGCAGAAATTTAAAATTGAGAAGATGACACTCAAAAATTATTTGTAAGTCAGGGATTTTCAGGAATGCTACTTTCAAAGAGTCAGCAAAATAACTGAGTGGAAGATTAATGGGATAAGCCAGGCACTGCCGCCATAAAAATCTGTTTGTATTAACATTTTCTACGTTTCCATTTGCACATCAGCAGTTTAAATCTTTCTATACCTTTGCTCCACATAGAAAAGCATTTTTCTTTGTCTTATTTGCCTCCAGAGCTTAGCAAAAAGTCAGTAAAATGCCACTGGTCGTAGTATGTATCTGTTAGACCATAGGACAGTGCAACAACACTAAAATTTTCAGTTGTGTTCTAAATATGGAGTGATACAATAATTTCATTTGTTCTTTACTTACTGCAAAGTTTTATACTTGATAACTCTCCTATGGTGCTCTTAAGATCTTTGGAGTCTATTTTACTTCTAAAGAAAAAGTGTGTTTTTTCTTCTACTATCAAACATCTGGTTGTTTGGGGTTTGGGATTTTCTTTTATTTTTTAATATACAGATATATACGTGTATACAAAGAAAAGATGTTTTGTTTTGTTTTTTCCCCAGTTCATTGAATACTGACAAATGCACTTTTGGTACAGTAACCAGTATGCTATGCAGTAGTTCTTGTGAACTGTGTTTCAATGACTGTGGTTTGACTCCTTGGTGTAGGAAATTCTTTGTTTAGTATAATAGATTTTCTTTTCATTGGACATGGTTTTAGTATCATGACTTTTTGCAGCATTAACTTAAGCAGTGATTGCTTAGAGCAATTTGATAATACTTAAACCACTGAATTCAGCAATGTTTGATGCAAGGAAATTTGGATAAGGTTCTTCCGAATACTAAGTTCTTTGTTTTGGTAATTTGTCATGAATGTGTGCATTTTATTTATTTTGACTACTAAAATAATCCAACTTACATTTTGCCACTAATACACCATTTTTATTTCCTATGTGACATTTTTTATTTTTGGAATTTCAGTGTTCCTTGTATCTTTGTGCAATGCGTATATTTTTTTGCTCATATATACTATATATTACCAAAACATAGAAACCTGATGCTTTGTGTAACTATTGAGAAAGAAAAGGAAATGATGGGTTCTGTAATAATTTAATCATTAAATCTAACTTTACTCTTCATGTTCTGTCTTCTTTAATGATGTAAAATTATTCCTTAGCAACTGTACTGTTTAACCATAGTCCTTTCTGTAACTGCTCAGCCTTCTGCCTTCTGGCAGTAATCCAGATGTATGTAAGATTTAATGTTTCTCTTTGTGGGAGGGTTCTTCAATGTTTGAAGGCCTTGCAGAGGGACCTTGCCACTGTTATGTATCGTTTGTAATGTTACTACAGCAAGCTTGTATGTAAATAACTAGGAAAAGAGAGTGTGGGTTTTAAAAACCATGATTTAAAAGCTGTAGACGTAACTAGGTCGAGCCTTTCTTCATATACAAATTTTAAGTTTTTCCTGTAGCACCAGAAGTCTATTGGCCGCAGCTGGAAAATCACTACATTATCTTAATCAGGGAATAATTTGGATACTTATAGCTGGAATAGTTGACATGTAGAGCTAGCTCTGCAAGAATGCAAAATAGCATATTAAATTTTCCCTCCTTACCTTAGCTTTCGAAATGAATTAGTCATTGTTCTGGCTGATGCAAAGGAACATTCATCTGAAAGTGGAAGAAATTAAGTAGGAAGCAAGGATAGTTTCTGTCTGACCAAGTGGGCAAAAATCTGATCTGAACATTGAAGAGGGGGAAAGGCACATTCTCAGTTTTGATAATTGAGTTTCTGTCACTCAGCTGTCATCTTGACCATCCAAGTACCTGTTTTTCAGGGACTAGCAAGAAGTGTTAGATTCACTGACACTCAAAAGTGTCATCAGGCTTAAGTGAATGAAATCATCAGACTGACATAAACTAGAGAATGCTGGCAGTAGGTCTTCCAGTCTCTTAACAGGCAATGTACACGCTTCATTTTAGAGAAATTGTAGTAAACGCAAGTGTTTTGTCAGTGTGCTGAGTTGAATTTAGCCTGTTTAGAATCCATCAACCATTTTAAACTCATAGGAAAAATGTTTCAGTAAAGTTAAGCTGCAAAGCTCCTAAAAATACTCAAATTATACATTTGTTCAGGTCTGATCTATTTTTTTAAGGTGCTGTTTTTATAATTTTTGTCGGGAAATTCTTGGGTATTATGAAAAATAGGAAATATCTTCCTATAAACAGGCATGTGCAGAATTTCACAGATTAGAGTTGAAACAAATAAAGTGCAAGAGGAATTCTTCCCTGTGTTCAGTGTTGTTTGCACCTTGCTTAGACAATGCCAGAAGAAAGAAGGTGAGGATGAGAGTAAACATGCAGAAATATAGCAATAGACGGAGGTTTGCTTACAAGGAAAGTAAGAACTGAATGCAATAAAAAGTTTTTTTTCTGCTATTCCAGAGTCTTACTGGTCTGTACTTTATTATGAAACGTAACACAATTTCAGAGCATTTAAAAGGAAAATGATGTGCTGAAATCTTAGAGACGTGTGAGTCTTGGCTTTAAGTTGTGAAATAATGCATTTATAACCTACAGCAACTCCTCATGCAGATCCTCATTCCCCAATGGCCCTCTGGCATGAAGCAAACAGAATGAGAGATCATCTTACTCTGAAGAAACAAGGTTCTTCTGTGCCTATGGGATGCAAAAGATGCACATGTTCTTCATTGCTCTGGAGCTGTGATTGTTGTGAACATGTTCCTCTTTAATGGCCAGAAAATGCTGGCAAAATTGTGTTTTATCACTTGTCCTATTCTTGTTCACCAAAATTAGCAGAACTGAACTGGGGCTGTGGCAACCTCACTCTTAATGCAACTTCAGAACAAAGCACCGAGCTGCTAGAAATACCACCTTTCTCACAGGAGATGTTGTCAGTTGCGGAAGTGAAGTACTTTGAAAGCTGCTGGAGTGTTTTGGCACTATGCATGTAAGTTGTCCAGCACAGCATCTAAGTAGATTTCCCTTCCTCACATGCACAGAGCATTACAAGACTAAGAGGCATAAAGAACAGCTTTTCAGGGGCATTACTTCAATCACCTTCTACTTCATGATCAGCTTAGATATTTGCAAGATCAGACTGTGTGTACTTTGTAAAGCTGCACACCCTGCATCCAAGGTACGGAGCTATGAACATGCAGGCTTGTGGCATTTGTTTCTTGAAATTTCACTGAGGCTCAATGGAGATCAAAACAATTCTGGGAAGTCAGCACCCGCCCCAAACTCTTGCAGACTTTGTATCCCACAAAGGCACAAAGAAAAGTCCCAGTTTGGGCAAATGTATGTGGCTAAAACATCTTTCAGCAGAGGCTTTGATCCATCTCTACAGTGATCCATCATTAGCAGACAAAGCTGCCATGATTACGCTGCGTATACCTGGGAGCTGTACAGAGGGGAAAAGTGAGGGAAGCCAATCTGTAAGAAATGCTAAATGTCATTGAAATCTAGGAATTATACAAAAGCTATGTAATAACTGCTGTGTTCAGAAGTGGTGCAAAAGTACAATGGTTTTGGTTTTTTTTTTTCTGTTGTTTTTTGTGTTGTTTTTTTTTTAAGGTTAAAAAAGAATGACAACAATAACTGATAAAGGAAGTTTAAACAGAGCTTCTGAACACCCATTCTGCCTTCCGGTTTAATTTTCAGATGTAACTACAATGCTGGCTTATTTTCAGTTCTCTACATAAGCACTTAAAGTTTTGCAGAATAAATAGTTACAAACAAAGCAAAGACCTTAAAGATACCAAAGACCAGAAGACAAAAAAAAAAGACCAAAGATCTTAATACTCAGGAAATTCAAATTCTCTGCAGGAACAGCAAAGGAAACTGCATGGAGCAGTGTCTCTTTAGATGTATTTATCTGAGTGGATTTACATGAAGTATATGATCTGTTGATGAGGATTATCTGTATAAGTCATACTGTACTTCTGCCCCTTACTTGGGTGAATATAGTCAATCAAGTTTCTAGGGTGAATATTTAGGCTTAAATTTACCTTTCCAGTAATTTTTTCCTTCATCTGTTTCTACAGATACTGCAAGAGAGCTGATTTGCTAGAATAATCATAAGAAGAAACAAAAAGTTTTCTGGAATAATTTCATTACGATCAACATGCATTGAATGTAGTTTTGTTCAAATCCATATACATAGGTCACACCACTTTTGGTGTACTTCCTATTTATTTCCATAGAAACTACAATGTTGTGCATAGAGCACAATTACACTATTTGTTAGAGAAAATTCTTAGCTATTAAACACCCACATTAGCTGTGCGTTTTCATCAGAGACAAACAAGAGCCTGCATGCCACACTCATAGCAATCTGCACCAGCAGAGGTGATCCACTGTTGCCACTGCTGAAACATACCACCCACCATCTCTTTGTACTCACACTCACTCTGGACACTTTCATACACACTTCTATATCAGATGCCATTCTGTCAGACTGCCTCTCTGCTGCCATCTGTCGCATGGCAACAAAATGCAGTAGGATATTGGTGGGATGGTTCTGCTTCTACTGTCATACCACCAACATCTGCCTCTGATGTCGTTATGGGCCAACGTAATAAGATAGGAATTTGTTTCAGAGCAGCTCTCATATGCTTCTCTCATTGTGCAAGGGTAAAAGCAACAACTAAATTACAAAGATTTTAATTTCATTTAAGAAATTAAAATGGTACCTTAGGATTTTATCAAAACATTCTAATTATGTGCACTGGTTTATCTTCTCATAAAATTCACAAACAGAATCTTCTTTCAACTTACTTCCTTTTGATGGTCTTTCTTCTTCTCCTCATTTTGTTCTTTCCCTATGAGCACAACCTTTTTTTTTTTCCAAACCATATGTAAAAAAATTGCCAGATGATCCTTCAGTGTATGAACATAAGACAAATCCTGTGATGCTAGAAAAAAATAACAGACTAAAGGCAACTGAAATGCATAAAAGTCACAGAATCAGAATCACAGGGGTTGGAAGGGACCTCAAGAGATCATCGAGTCCAACCCCCCTGCCAAAGCAGGTTCCCTACACCAGGTCACACAGGTAGGCGTCCAGGCGGGTCTTGAATATCTCCAGAGAAGGAGACTCCACAACCCCCCTGTGCAGCTGTGCTAGTGCTCCGTCACCCTCACCGTAAAGAAGTTCTTGTGCACATTCGTGCGGAACCTCCTGTGCTGCAGTTTCTGTCCGTTCCCCCTTGTCCTGTCTCCACACACTGCTGAAAAGAGTCTGGCCTCGACACTTTGTCCCCCACACCTCAGATATTTATAAACCTGGATCAGGTCCCCTCTCAGTCTTCTTTTCTCAAGGCTAAAGAGAACCAGTTCACTCAGCCTTTCTTCACAGGGCAGATCCTCCAGGCCCTTCACCATCTTTGTGGCCCTCTGCTGGACTCTTTCCAAGTGATCTCTGTCTTTTCTATACTGGGGAGCCCAGAACTGAACACAGTACTCCAGATGAGGCCTAACCAGTGCAGAGTAGCGGGATCTAGTCACCTAGATCTTTGCTATTTAAAATAATATCGATAGCAAAATACTGTTGTATAGTATCTGGGTATCCAAAGAGCTTTCTGGGTGATGAAAAAATATGCAAACTAGCTCATCATTTATAGGCCATGTCAACTGCAGAGTTTAAGAAAACCTGTAGTACTGTTGTTTTCATTGGTACACTGTTCCTTTTTCAGTTCAAAGCAAGATGCTATTAAGGACAGAAGGTCAAACTGAATTGGGATAAGACCTATTTCTTGAATACTTAGAGTCTGTCTTGTGTTCTCTGGCACTGGTAGGTTCTTACCCTGACAGTGCTTCAGGACAGAGGCTGTAGAGGAAAAAAAGAAAAAGGAGGGGTTTGAAGTCTTCATGTATTTGTTACTGATGAGCATCTTCAGTGTTCTGCTTTTCTCAATATTTTTTAGGAAGTGTTCACTTTCTTATTGAAAACTGTTATTGCAATTTGGACAAGCAGTGTAGAAAAATATCTGCAGACAGTGATGTCTGAGTTACCATTTATTACCTAGTATGGAGCAGTTGCATAGGTCATGCAAAGGATCAGCTAAGTGGTAAGTTAAATCTTGTGTTTTGATTTGGTTGCTGCTCAAGATCTGACAGCATTTCGAGAAGGCAGTGTAGTTATTGCTTCGAGGAGCCACCACTGTTCGTGCTATTGTTTGTCTGCAACCCTGTTATCACTTCAGAAGCAAAGGCTGTTAACAGTTGGGCTTGACCTCTTGATAACTATCTTGTTAAAAGGATGACGAGAGGTAGAGTCAACGAACCAAACTAAAACAGGATTTCAAGAAGTTTGTGATTATGTCAATAATAATTGTTTTATGGATAAAAATAAAATTAGCTAGCATTGTTCTGTATTTATATCATCCTGCATTTAGCTGTTTTCAGTTAGTTTTCCTTAAGTCGTAACTTTAAGAATATAAATCTTAAGCAGCAATCCAGTCCCCATTCTCCATTTGACAAGAAAAATTGCAATGCTCTGACTAACACCTCAAGAAGATACGGCCTCTGACCTGAGAAGATCATCATCATGAAAGCATGTGATGATCTAAACTAGGAAATAAATAAAAATGATGCTTCCATTATTTATTGGCAACTGGCAATAAAGGCTCTAGGGTTTTACAAAGCTTCAACAGTCTATTGAAGTTTGAAGATCTCCATTGTATTGTTCATTAACATACCTTCCTGCCTGTCATTTTCTTCATGAGAAACTGTTGCTTTTGTGTAACTGCACAATCAAAGGAAAAACAGTAATTTACTCTTTAAATGTCACTGTCAAACCCCATACTCACAATTTTTAGTTGTAATTTAGAGTTGTTACAAATACATGCTGAAGAGCATAAATGCAGAACTGCACCAAACAGCAAAGTGCTGTAAAGGCCGTGTTCAGAATATTGCAAATACAGTACAACTGGAAATACTTAAGAGGAAAAATAAAAGCACCTAAGGTTTTTGAGCACAAGGATACAACCAGTGTGTTGAGATCTGTTTACTCCATGGATTACTAGGAGCTTGAGTATGTATTAGAGAAATGTCGCTTTTCCTCTTTTTCTAAGCATTCATTTTCAGAGACTGAAAGTGGGTTACATATGCTATGGCCTAATTTGGTGTGGCTGCTCTTCAGAGGAGTCCTGTTGCATATCCATTGTGGTTGAGGGCTGTAGTAGATGATGTGTGAACAGAGGCCCAGGAAGCTGGGTTTGTTTTGCCTGAAGACAAAGGCCACAGGGAATTATTGCAGTCTTCAATTCTGTAGCTCAGAAGCTGTAGCCAGGTTATGTTCAGTGATGCACAGTAAATGTAATGCACAAATTCTGCAGTAAGGAAAATCCTAATTAACTGTAAGAAAATTCTTCACAATTAAGAATACTCACAAAGTAGAGTTGAGGGATCTCTGCCTATCAGAGAATTCAGAACTTTCCTGGAAGTAGACTTGACCATCCTGGCCAAACTTTTACTTTAGCCCTGCTTTGCTTAGGGATCTGGGTCAGGCCCCTTCTGACACTTGTTATTTTCATTCTGTTCTGTCATTCTATTTGCATCGCTGTATATTCAGTTGGGCACCTTAATGTTGTTTCATGTACTGCTTTATGTAAACATCTCCATTTATGGAAGCTTATGCTTTTCTTGCATACTTCTATACCTGACTGCTCTTCTTAGCATTCCTATCTGGGGATAGTCATACTAATCAGAGGCACATCGCTTTTTTGCATAGTCACAGGCTCCTCAGCTATCCTATCTTTGTGTGAATATAGTTGTCATAAATTACTGAAGTCATTTGGCAGAAAATAAGGTGACTGAGCTGAAAAGGTATCTCCAGTAGAAAGATACTGTTAATGCTGGAATACGAACTTACTTTTGTTTTCCAATGTTTAAGGTCAATAAATTCAAATTAAAACAAATACAGAGAATTTCTGCTGGCTGAATAGGGAAAGCAGAGGGCTTGTATTCTGCAAAGAGCCAGAGCTTGTTATCTAAGGCCAAACAAAATCAAAAGGGCATGTGGTTATCAAAATACCCACTAGGAGGTTATAAAATGGAAGAAAAAATACCACTTAGGCTAAAAGCCAATGTTTGTACAAGAACAAAAAAGGAGAAAACAACTATAAATAACTCAGGCTGGAAATGAGGCAAAAGGCACAGGCTAACAGAACAATAAATGATGAAAATATTTTTTGCACACAAGCTATTTTAAGTTAAAGCCATGAGCAGTTTTGAAAGTGAATCCATTAGATGCTGCCTCTGATAATGAATTACATTTTGTGACCAAGGGGGTTCATTCAAATTTTTTACTCCCTTGAGCTAAAAATAGCTAAAAAATAAAAATTTTATCTCATCATCTGTTTGTTTTAGAGCATATGCTTAAATTGGAGATGCTCTTAAATTAAAAATTCCTATTGCAAAGTAACACATTTTGGATGTGAAATTATTCTGCACAGAACAGTACAAAATAAGATTATGTTAAAATTGCCTGTTTTCTGTGTTTCTAATCTTACTGCAATCTTAATACAGGAGTGAAAATGTGTGGTTTTAGACATGAACTTAGACATTTATTTTCTTACTGAACTATTATGTTGTCTTCTTTGTATTGAGAAACTCCTGCTAGAGGTGACAGAAAGGAAGAGCAAAACTTTTATAGTGCTGACTCAGTGATCGTGGAATTGTAGGATTGTGAGTTAGAAGAGACCCTCAAAGGTCGTCGAGTCCAACCCCCTGCAATGAACAGGGACACCTACAGCTAGATCAGGTTGTTCAGAGTCCCCTCCAGCCTGACGAATGTCTCCAAGGATGGGACATCCACCACCTCTCTGGGCAACCTATTCCCGTGCTTCACTATCCTTTCTGTAAAAAACTTCTTCCTTATATCTGATCTAAACCTTACATATTTTAGTTTGAAGCCATTTCCCCTTGTCCTATCACAGCAGACCCTGCTAAAGAGTCTGTCCACTTCTTTTTTACAGCCCCTTTAGATAATGAAAGGCCACTATCTGGTTTCCTCAGCTGTCTCAGCCTCAGGAGATGTTACTGCAGATCCCTCAATGTACATATAGTTATAAATGTTGAGTTACTGCTGCAGTTTGTGGAAGAGTCCTTGAAGTTACTGCAAGTTTGCAGTAGAATTCAATTTTCATGAAGATTCAAGAAACATCTTCATTATAATACTGGAAAAAGGTGATGAGATTCATTAGCCTGTAGACAAATAAGATGCAGCTTGCTACAACCATATCTATAATAAAATATATTTCTTATATGAGGGCTGCTCCGGAACTAAAGCCTCTTATTTTATTATATTTGCCCACAATGTCAGAGGCACATGTGGGCGGTGTGGCAGTACTTTCCAGCCAATATTCCATTACCTTTAGTTGCTATGAGACAGATGGCAGCAGAGGGACTGTGCAACAAAATGGCATCTGACATGGAAGCACATGTGAAGCAATGGTATGTCACTGAATTCCTCTGTGTGCAAAGAAGTGGCACCCACTGACATTCATGACACTTACTAAATGTTTAGGGAGACCAAACAGTGGCTGTGATCACTCTGAGGCTGTGGATGATGTCTTTCAGCAGTAGTGATATGCAAGACAAACCGCGTTAAAAAGATCCATGTTGTTTTTTTATCCTGCATGCAGGATCATGTTCATTGTTGAAAATGCGTAGCTAATGGTGGTGACTACGTTGAAATTAGTGTTTTGCTCTATCAAGAATTTGCTCTATCAAATAATCTTAATGCGTTCTTTGCACCTGTTGTAGTTTCCTTGGAAACAAATAGGAAGCGTTATTTTGAGAGCGACCTATGTACATTACATTAGTAGTTAAAGTTAGAAAGTGGGTGTGAATCAAGAATGAATGGAGAATTAAGTATTTTTATTGGATTGTAATTTTGATTTTTCTTAGGATGATTCATAGTTCTGTCTTTATGTAAATGTGAAAAGTAAAACCTATCCACTGGATTGTCTCCTAAAAACTTGTTGAGGTAGTAAAGAAATGCATTAAAGAAGTAAAATATACTTTATTTAGTTATTCGGTGAATATAGAAAATCTGATTGTTGAAATATGTTCTATTTCAAGGGAGAGAAAAGAGTATTTAAAATTCTTTTTAAAAACTAATTAAAAAAAAAAAAAGACTGAAAACAATTCTGAGATTGTAAGCAATGACAATACCAAAGAATGCTGAGTCTGTATGTTTAAAAATAAAATGAAGTCTTGGGGAGAGTTTCCAGCTTTGCTTTTCAAAACTATTAAACTCATTTTTTGAAAAATGTAGTCTGATCTTCATCCAAACGTTTTTCCTCTCCTGTTTCTCTTCTTGTTTCTGAGTGCACAACGATGTAAGGAATGTACTCATACAGTCTTTCATTTTAATCTAATGATTCAGAAATGATGTAAATGTAAACCTAATTATCATAATCTATCATTTATTTTCTCGTCAACTAACAGGTTTATTCGAGCAGAAGTCATACATTTTACATGCCCAGTGAGGGTCTATCTTGACATTTTCAGTACCCAAGGCATAAACATATTTTTGTATTTATAATAAATCAGTTCTGTATCCTCTATTTTAGAATTCTGGCTGTGAAAATTTGTATTTTAAAGTGCTTCCTGCTTGTACTGCAGTTTGACACTCAATACAAAATAATTCATTCATGAGCATGCCTTGGCAAGAATATAATGCAGATTGTCCTGACCTCCTCTGCCATTGCTGAGATGGCTGGAGTAGCAAACTCAGATCCCAACACGGGATAAATCACTTCAAGATCATGCCTGATGTGAAACATAATTCTTTCTGAGCAGCAGAGGTTTAATATAAACCTGTCAGGGTAGTGTGCAGATCTTAATCTCTCATCACGCTCTCAGTGCTGAGAACACCTCTTTTCTAGAGCTTATTTCCCACCAGTCGTAGGTAAACCTCTTTAGCCTTTATCTGCTGGGCTTGTAGTCCAACTGTGAGGCTTTGGTCATCTCAAGAAAGGATATGGGCAGTTGGCTTGTATCACTAAATATCTTCCTTGTTCAACAAATTGTTAGAAGATTTTTCTATTTTCCATAATATTACAGCTTTTCTCTCCACCTCTACCCATAAAGAAATTTGTTTTTCTCTCATCTATCATCTTTCCAGAAAGCATGAACAACCTTCAGAAATTTTACATCCTCTAAGACAAACAAATTAGTCCACTTCTGAACAGCCTGTGAGGTCTTCACATGCCCTGCTGTCATGTGAGGCTGGTAAGACTGATTTTAATTTTTACATATCTCAAAGAGTTCTGACCTAGAACAGCTAAATGCTAAATTACTACACTGAAAATGCAGACTTCAGATATTTCTCAGATGAGGAAAGGATATTGACTGCCTTTATCCCATGTGTGAGATAGGTGAGGATACACAATAATTTCATGCTTTCACTCCGCAGTACGTAGAAGAAAAGTCCTAACACTGCACTGAAGGTGGTAATTTATGGTCAAATAAGATGGTGAAGGATCTAAGAGGAGAAGATGAGGTACAGCTGAGTACTCAGTTAGCTCAGAGCAGAGGAGCTGAGGGGAGGCCTGATGGCAGCTGCATCTCTCAGAGGGAGCAGAGGGGCAGTGCTGCAACGATCAGTGGCAGTGACAGGGGCTAAAGGAACGGTGTGGAGCTGTCAAGGAATGGTCAGGTTGGGTGTTAGGGAAGGGTTCTTCACCAGCAGGTGTTCAGGCAGTGGTCATGGCTGCAAGCTGTTGGAGCTTGGGCAACAGTCTCAGAAATATGGTCTGAATTTTGGATGGTCCTATGTGGAGCCAGGAGTTGGAGTTGACAATCCTCATGAGTCTCAGAATTCCAACTTGGGATTTTATAGCGTTCTCTGAAGTAATATGAATTCATAACGTGCCTTGTTGTCACAATGAGAGAATGAGAGCCACGTAATTTTTGTCCTAATTTTTATTGCAATATCTCTCAATCTTCTGTTACTCAAATTAATAACAATCTGCAAAAAAAAATCAATAATATTTAGTGGACTAGATATTGTGCAAGAGATGGCTGATTAAGTGGAACGTTGTACAGCTAATATAAATTTAAACTTTTTTGATGTATTCCCTATTCAAATAACTTTTCCAAAAACACATTTCTTAATGCATAATCACAACTTTCTCACAGATACCTCATTTTTACTACATAAACAAATCAGTTAAAATTGTTCCAAATGGAAATTGTGTTTTTACTTACACTTTGGATGCTTTTTATTTCATCTTGAGTAATTAGAGTTGGTTATAATATTATCCAAATGAAGCACTCTTTAATGGTGTTTTCAAATACTTTCCAGGTATTGTGCAAGGATGCGACCATGCATTTCACAGAAAAATAAGATTAATCGGGTGTAGAAGGCACTCTCTGTGGGATCTGGAACAAGGGAACTTGAAAGTAGAGGAGGTCTTGCAATTAAACTTATTTTTTACTAACTTTCACATCCTTGTCAACTCACTGTGTTTATATGGATTTTTTATTCTGTCATAATGTCATGGATAAAACCATGACACATAATGAGTTAAGCACATGAAAACACATCATTGTCAGAGAAGCTCATGTGGGTTTATAACAATCTGACTATGCAAATGCTTGTAAGTCAGCAAACAATTCATTTCACTTCAAAAAATTCCTGCTCAGAGATTAAATTTGGTAAGAGATTTTGAAAATATTTATATTTTTAATATTCATGGAGGACATGACATATTATTTTAAGAAGATGGAATTTATATAATTCTGACAAGACTAATAAAAAAATCTGTAGACCTAAGTTTCAGTCTTTGATGACAGCAACATACTAAAAGAAGAATTTTTTTTAAATCTTTGATACTACTGTATGTAGTTTTCTGTGCATCTCAGAAAAGAATTTTCTCACCGGTTGAGAATCTGGGGAATGCTTTCCATTGAGATCTGAATAACCATTGCTAAAGATATCTCTATGAATAATTTATTAGGTAGCATGTTAATAATTAATGCTACATATTTCAGTAGAATTTACATAAAGTTAAACTTCAGAGCATTTCTAATTCCTGGACCTATATGACCTTATTTGAGATACAACTTTAATTCTGCATTTGTTGAGGTCACCACTTCTGAACAGGTCTATAATATTTCAAGTTGTTAAAATAAACACTAGACACTTTTAGATGATCAGAAACAACTACTGAAGATGCAGTCTTTGCATTACCTTCTGTATTGCAGTTTTACTTGACCAAAATAAAAATTCTCTAGCTTTTAAGGTCAGATGCATTTGAATTGATCAGCCTAGTAAACTGATCAGAGAACAAATTATCTCTTTATGCCAAGCAAAACTGAATTCCACATATGTATCATGCATGTAATTTGTACGGGAGACTTTTAATACTTAGGCAATAAGCAAAGTTGTTATTATGTGACTTTTTCCTTCAATGTATTTTAGGAAATTGATTTTTTCTATTCACAATAAACTTAAGGAAAATTGAAATTCCAAAGAAATCTCTCCTCTGTATTGGTGTCAGTAACCATGGGTTCGTGATAGATCATAAAACTTCTAAGCCTACACATATTTTTACTACATCCATGTGTGTTGTTTCATCATCATCATCATCGAATGGTTTGGGTTGGAAGGGACCTTTAAGATCATCTAGTTCCAACCCCCCTGCTGTAGGCAGGGGCACCTCACCCTATATCAAGTTGCTCACTGCCCCATCCAGCCTGGTCTTGAACACCTCCAGGGAAGGGACATCCACAACCTCTCTGGGCAGCCTGTTCCAGTATCTCATCACCTTAACAATAAAGAATTTCTTCCTAATATCTAGTCGAAATCTACCTTCTTCTAGTTTAACGCCATTTCCCCTTATCCTGTCACTGCATGCTCTTATAAAAAGTCCCTGCTCAGCTTTCCTATAGGCCCCCTTCAGGTACTGGAAGTCCACTATATGGTCCTCCCAGAGCCTTCTCTTCTCCATGTTTATGGTTGGTTGGTTGGTTGTTTTATTTTTGTTTCAATGATTTTCCCATGTTCAAAAATTATTTTATGTTGTTTGGAAAAAGATATATGTACTTGTATCCTCACAAACAAGTTTTTAGAAATACTTTCAGTATCTTAGTGCTTGCTGGTTTTCCTTTAAACAATCTGACCAAAAAAACCCAAAACAAACAAAACAAAAACATAGTGAAGTCATTTATCCTTTCCTTTTTAGGAAAAGCATCTTAGTCCAGAAATTTGGTATGGAATTATTGCTCTTTATGTTGATGTCAAACAACAGATTTGTGATTAGATAAGACAGTCTTGCCATCCAATAAATTCCTATATCCTGAGGAATTTACCACCAAGATTTCAGGTCAACCAAAAGTAGATTCTCTTATACAATTGGATTTGGAATCCACTTTCCCCTATGACAGTTTGCTTGATCCACAAGAGCAGAATTACTTGCCCTGGATATCATGTGGTCTTTAAGTGTTCTGTCTCTATAGCCTATGGAAAAAGGAATGATGAATAACTGAATGCTGCTGACCTTATTTCTTAATTGAAAGTTTGTATGGTAGTTAGATCAGCTCAGTGTTGAACCTGTGAAGCAATATGCTGTTGAGTTGTGCAGTGAAGTTTTCCAGTTCAAGTGCTAGTTTAATTAGAATTCATACATATTTTTGTACAGTTTCATGAAATGGTTTGGATTGGAAGGGACATAAAGAACGCTCAGTATCCCTGCCATGGGCAGGGACACCTTCCACTAAATCAGGTTGCTCAAAATCCCCAACCAAAATAGCCTTGAATATTTCCAGGGATGGGGCATCCACAGCTTCTCTGGATAACCTTTGCTAAATATTACCCTTAAGTCTGCTTGAGATTTTGTGTCAGCAATTGTCTAAACTTCTCTGCAAGAGAGGTCTTTTTCTTCAACCTTCTATTGAAATAAACAGGTAACATGATTTTGTGACCTCTGAAGCCCTGGTCTGAGGTACTGAACATTTGGATTTGTTCTGGCAGGAGTCCTTTCCTATATCTGTGGACATGCTCAAGTCTGAACTTGCATGTGTATTATGCTGTCTTTCTGTATCTGTCTGATTTGTGAGAATAGGACTGTACTGTTAACTAAAGCATACTGAAATTGCATTTCCTAATTGTGGTGCTTATATACTGTTGAGTCCAGTTTTAGAATAGCATTCCTCCCTAATTTTGTCAAGCCAGCACATTGCCTTTCTTGGTAGTAGTGATATAGATGTATATAACAGAGAACAGAAGTTAAACATGTCCTCTAAAGGCAAATAGTAAAATATTCAATTTGAAACCCAAATCACTGATGTTCTTACTGGATAACTGTTGTCATACAACAATTGGGAAATAAATCAATTAATAAAAACAAATCTTCTCAATGATAACAAATTTTCCCCAGAAAAAGTTGTTTAAAACAACTCCCCTTCTTCAGAAAATTTATGTTAAAGAAGAGATTTAAAGGACCTATGAAAATTATTTATGATGTTCTTAGAGTCATACTTGGAGGGACTTGACAGTAGAATCAGTAATAAATATTTTTAAGTAAAGCATTGCTGGAAAAGCCAATTTATAGAGCGTTACTGTGTTTTGTTCAAATGAACTTTTGATGGTTCAATTAATTTTGGGAGATGTCAACACAGGAGTATCACTAGGACAGGGAAAATCTGCCAGGAATTTTGGTGGATACATTTGCAAGTTCAGAAAAGCTGAATTGCTGGAAGCAGTGTGGCCACAAATCTTGTAATGATCTGGTAATTGACCTCATAGAAGACCTTGTAAATATGATCTTCTTGTGAGATTTTGCTAATTCTCTTAGCAGTGAGGGAGCCAAGTACATTCAATGAGAGTCAGTGACAAAATCTTCCAGTTTTCTGGAAAGTACTTTCAAAAAGTAAACAAATTCTGTCAAATCAGAATCCTGCTTTTCAGTCGGATTCGTTTTTACATCTTTGTTAGAAGTAACATGTGTTAATATCTTCTACCTCCACAGAAAGATAACCATCAGTAGTAAATTTGAATTCTGGATGATCTAGATCTATAGTGATACATAGTTTCATCATAAAGGGTAAACCCATTATATTCTACTATACTTTTGAAACACTGAGAAGGTAGTAGCTTTCACCATTATTTAACTATTCTTCTCTGCCTTCTCTGAAAATTAGAGTTACTAGTATGTTTCTTTACAAATATTTGAGTGAAATCCTTTGTATTATATGAGCCTGATGCAATTTCTGTGTCAAAATTAGTGTTTTATGAGGAAGGTACTAGAGTACTATCATTCATTAGCACTTAAAAAAATCAAAAAGGACGGAAAGAGTCTCTAATTTTTATATTGAAAATATTTTTTATTTGGTTCAAACAACATTTAGTTAGTATTATATCTGAAGAGAATTAAAAGAATACTGCAGAAAACAGCTGAATTGAACAAAAGAAATGGCTAAGTTGTTAACATGAAGTATGATTTGTTAGTTCCTCCTACAGAAAGGAAGCAAACAAACAAACAAAATAATGTTTTCTGCACTGGGAGTTTTATATCAAAGAATGAATTCAAGACCGCAGATTATTCTCATTAGTGTCAAAAAATGAAAAATATGGGAGGCTATTATCTGAGTATTAATAAGCCCCAGAAAGACCTTCTATCTTTGTTGAGAACATAGAAAAACAGGAATAATGAGTCTCTGTGTTTGTTTTCTGATTTCTAATGCAATGTACTGCACAATCTCAACTCATGCGCTCCCAGCACTGAGGTCAGTCTTCATTAGCAAGCTATAAGTAGGAGCAAAATGATGGAAGAAAGAAGCCATGATACAGTATTACAAAGCCACATTTAGTTTAAAGGAGCACCTGGAACATACTTATTTTATTTATCTTATAACTAACGTTAACCTTCAGCCACCAACAGACAAAGGTTTATAGCTTTAATTTTTCTATTAAAAATTTTTAAACAAGGCTGAAGTTAGCAATTTGTTTTCAAAACTGCTGCACTCTTGTTGAAATATATCCATGAATTTGACATCCATAAAATATCATAGAAGCAATGACTGAAGTTCTGGGGATACTTTGTGTGTTCAAATTTATTTGAATTTTTGTTTGGGTTTTTTTGCTTTTTCTAAAAAGTTGCTTGCCTTTGTGTGGCATCCACATCCAAGCTGTGATGATAAGGAGTGAACATCGTCTTCCCTACTTCCAGTAGTCCAAACCCCAAAACTATTTTTTTTTTTTTGGGGGGGGGGGTTAGGGGGGAGAAGGGGTGCAGGGGTTGGGGGCTAGTGGGGAGAGGAGGCTGGCCATATTTTTGTATAATTTTGGGGGATAATATCAACTAATGCTTACCGTCCAAATGCCTCTTCCTGTGCCACAGTCTGATAGCAGACCCTAAGATCACACACTATCCATGTGTGGTGCATATAGATTAATTTTGTAAGAGAAAACCTGACTCATAATGCACTCTTACGGGAAACATTCGTTGCGTTACAAGATTTGTTTTGACTTAGTTCCAAACAGATGTGAGATTCCAAGTTTTACGTATGAAGCTCTTTTCTTTTTTTGATAAATATTTATCTTCTTTGTCACTGTGGCCATGTATACCTACCCTCTTCAAGTAGAAATTCAGAAATGATAGAGCATTAGTTTCATTCTTCCGAAGGTTTTCCTATATAAATTTGAAAAATATAAATGCCCTTGTCTGCTCTTACCCTACTTAAACTTTTGGACAGAGTAGCTTTTTCTTCTAGCTAACTAATTTCATTACAATTTTTTTTCCTAAGTGGATCCAAATCTCCCTTAATCAAGTACATGACTTTGTTTTCAGATGTTGCTCTTCATATAAAATTGGAATTTGGTATCTTTTTTTTTGTTCTATTTCTTTTAAATAGTCTGATTTGATTTTTCTTCCAATAGTACTTCTCAAAAAATTTAAAACTCATTTATAGTAATGAATTTGGTTGTTGGACACTGAAAATTTTAATTACATCAAATACCCAAAGTCATCAAGTTATATTTAAACTCTGTTCTCTGTGCTCTTAAATTTTTTCATCAGATCGAAAGTTTATTGACTATTGTTGACTCATGCCAATAATTTCAATTTCAGATAGGTGGTGAATTTTTAGAAGACTAATAAAGACTAAGACTTTTAGAGATAAGACTAGCATCCTTCATAGATCATTAAATTAAACAAAATGCTTATCATTTACAGTCAGTGGAATCAGACTTTGCTGTTTGCATATGATATTAAGCATTTTCAAATGTTCTGAAAACAGAATCTGTCCATTGACTTCAATAGTGATCAAAAGATTTAACTTAAAAAAACCCAAAAATTAATACTGGTAGCAGTAACTGCATTTCATCTGTTTAGGTGTAGGGATTTATTTTTTGTATATGCATTTGTCAAGTTTGTTTTACTGATATAAGAAGAATGCAGATAAAGTTTACACAAGTTTCTTCATGCTGTCCACTAACTACCTGGTTTTGACAGAAGTCTAGAAGATGTTACTGGTGTTTCTTTGTGGTTCCTTTAACTATGATGAGTATTCTGTACAAGGTGATTATTTTACATATGGAAATGAAAGACATCCTTCATAAAAGTTTATCAGAAGATAACGTTCAAAACAAATAAAAGTTGAAATGGGTTGATGGTTTTGTGTTCTCCATTCATCTGATGTAAACCATGTAAACCCTCAGACAAATCCCATACAATGTTAAATATATCTCAGCTACTAATTTGAGACACAAACTTGGAGTCTTCTTCCAAGGATTGTCAGTCCACAAGGTATAAAAAGTAAAGTTCTAACTTCTCTCATCTCATTTGGATACCGATTATGGATGACAAGATTTTTTTTGTTTGTTTGCTTATTGTTTTTTCTGTTGTTGTTACTGTTTTAAAAAGCACTTAAGGATTAGTGAAAACCAAAGGCAATCTGATTATAGGAAACAAAGTATTTCTTAGCTGAAAGTTGTTTATTTGATTTAGGTTAAACAGAATAGGTGAATGAAGCCACTTCACTTCACTTCATTCACTCAGCCAGTGCTGAGAGATGAAGGTAGACTGCAAAACTCTGTATTTTTGTAATGAACGCTTTTATACCACAAAAGATATTTTATTCTTAATAACCACTATTTAAGCATTACAATTTGAGCCTCTTCTTATTAAACCTATTATAATTGACATTTGATTTCTAAATGTAATCAATTTAATTAAATTGCATTGATATTTAATTAAATATCAAATGACTTAGTATTTTTACTAACATGTAATTAGTCGTACTGGTTTATAATTTCATTATTGGGTATGTCTGTAAATGAAACTAAAATTGTTTCACTCAAAAACTCGCAGCACAACCATTGTTGATTATAGTAATATTAGTAGTTAGTAGTAGTATTATTTCAACCGTAACTGTAATTTTCTTACAGGAAATTTTATGAAAGTTTTTAGTGCAATGCCATTACTGTCAGTGGAAGAGAAGGATATTTGTAGAGAATAGAACACAGAGTCCTTGCAGATATTGAAGATCATCAAATGGTTTCCACTTTAAAGAAGAAATATATTTATATGGAACAACATGGAGAACATAGTGGGAGTATATGGAGAACCAAAATGAAAGTATAGCTTTCATGTGGAAATTAATCCTAATCGTTTTGAGGGTATGAGTTGTATTTTGAAACTAAGTACAGGCATGGTAGAGCTCTTATTTCTTATGTAAAAAGCAGGTTACATATACAAGTGTTATGTATGTGAATATATTTGTTAAGAGAAATATGCAAATTATAAACGCCTAAATGAAATTCAGATTTCATTATTTTCAGATGTTAATTAAAATCTTGGCAAGATTTCTTCTTTGATGTTCTATACCTATTTGTTTTGTAAAATGGAAACTTTTGATAAACTTTCTAGAATTGTGTCTGACATCTTTAAAGATGCAGTTAGTGTAGTCAATAGCTTGTTCTAAAAGTTAACATTGCCTTTGTTGTTTAAACACAAGGAATGTTCTTATCGTCACTTACAAGTTCAATTTTAGCTAGTCTGAAAATTTTGAATGCTAGGACAAGGACTTTCACGTCTGACTATGTTGAAAGCTATGAACTTTACCTCATATTTTAACCACCACTGTTAATGTATCATTATTAATTGCAAAGGGACGCTTTTAAAAGTTAGTATTATCAGAAAAAAAATTGCCTTTGCAGTGTTGCACCAACCCTTTTGTATTCTTCTCAGTTTTTAATTATATCTTTAAACTTTTACAATTAACTACATAAATATTTACACTTCTCATAATCATTCACTTAGGCACAAGAAGACAGTTGAAATAAGTGTAGAAGAAAGGCACATTGTCTGGGATATTCAAGTTCACTCACTCATTTTATACTTTAAGTTGGGGAAAATGTGTTCCTTCCATTATTCCATTTCTAAAGAGCTTGAGGGTAAACAAGGGGTAATTCAAGAAAGAAGACCTTAGCATATATATAATACTCTGTTTTAATAAGCTTTTCTCCTAATGAAACTTAATCCAGCTATATATAAATATACATATATTTGTGTGTGCATTTATGTGTACTGAAAACATAGGCATAGAAACTTCTTAAGAGCAAATTAAATGGAAGGTATTCTAGATGAATCATGGCACCCTAAAACCTAACTTAAACACTGGCACTGGTTTTATTGGAATTTGTAACAGCTGGTCAACTGATCATAACTAGCCAATCAAAAGGAATAGGTCAGCTTTAACTGTTGCTTATCTTGACTGAGTTCAGAAATTTGTAGTTAATTCAGAAGAGTCACAACTGTTTTAAAGAGCTTGAAGGGATAGACCTTAAAATAAAATAGACCTTAAAACAAAATTGTGAAAAAGACATTTTTAGCAAAAGGGTACTAAAAGAATGTGATAGAATGTCTAAGTTTTAGAATGGGACACATTCTGCAAATATGATGGGTACTGACCTGACCAAATGCATGCTTTTCAAGGTAGAAGTTTCTGTTTGTGAATGACAGGGCATGCACTACCTGAAGTGACACACAGGGTCTGAATTGTGCTCAAGTCTATTTATACAGGCTCTCTGAGAGTGTCCTTCTTTCTCCGCACTTTGTTATTCCTGACACCCTTGGCACTGGAGACAAGAGAGGGGCTACGGAAAGATTTGGAATTGATCCCTAAATGCAATCAAGGAAAAATAGTTAGATGTTGTCAACCATGGAAATCATAATGAATGAATACAGGAGAGACAGTAGCTTGATCTGTTGATATATTCACAAATTAAACCAAAAGAATCTTCAAGATGCTCATTCCTCCTAAGGAAGCATACGAGCAATATATATTGGTGAATAACAAATTTAAAGTGATATATTGTAATGCAGAGGAAAAGAGCTAGGGCTGCCAGACTGACAGTCTGAGTTTCAGAACAACTGAGTAGATTAAAACTGTCTTCCAGAGAACAGAGAACAAAAGACAGTTGAAAGTAGCTAACACAGGTTCTAACATAGCTGAGATCACCACCAAGGTGCTTGCCCTATGTGGCAAAGAGACATAGCTGCCATGGGAATGTCATTATATTTGGGAATTTTTATGCATTTTTACTTCTTAACCAAGCATCTTGTGAATGCTGTTATTTCCCATGGATATGTGATGCAGGTAAGGATTCTGAAAATTTAGAAAATGTCAAATTCTCAGTCAGACTGGTGTACAAAAATTTAGTTTTGCACAAGTATTTCCAGGGAAGGACAGAATTATTTTCTAAATAACTAATATCTAATAGTATCGTATCCCCAGCACCAAATATCACTGAATCATAATCATCTAGTTCTTCCAGTGTTCAAAGCATGGTCAGCTACAGCAGATTGCTCCAGGCTGTGTCTAGTTTAGATTTGAACATCTTAAAGGATGAATACTCCACGTAGTGCCAGGGCAACCTTTACCGATGTTTGACCACCTTCACAGTGGGGAAAAAAAACTGCTGTTGAGGTGGAAATTTCAAATTTCTCTATTTTACTTTGTGCACTTTGAGCATCAGTGAGAAAAGTATGACTTCATCACCTACTCACTTCCTTCCTCCTGTATTAACAGATATTTTTACTCAATGATAAAATCCCCATGCTCTTTCTCATCTCCAGGCTGAACAGCTGCAGCTCTGTCAGCCTCTCCTCTTTCTTCAGGTGCTCCAGTCCCTTTATCATCTCCATGGTCCTACATTTGATGTACTCAAGTAAGTCCATTTCTGCCTTACACTGGCAATACCAGCATGGAACCCAACATTCCACCCAGGGTCTTTATAGAATCACAAATGGTTGAGGCAGGAAGAGACCTCAGGATCCATCTGGTTGAAGCTCGTCTCAAGCAGGAACACCTGCAGCAGGTTACCAGGACCATGTTCAATTAGCAGCTGATGAGTTTCAAACTCCAATTCTGAGGAAAGTAGAAGGATCAACTCTCTCAATCTACAGTCTTTCTGTGTTTTTGGCATTCTTTCCTGCAAGAGTGCATCAGGATGCATCTTGTTCTCTAAGATTCACACAACCTTTATAACAGAGCTGCTCTCCAGATAGTTGGTCCACATCTTGTCCTGATGCCTGTGTTTATTTGTGTTTTTAACTCCATAGGTACAAGATTTGACATTTGCTTTTGCTTAACTCCATGTGATTTTTGTTGGTTCATTTCTCCATCCTGTCCAGGTCCCTCTGAATGGCACAAACCTCTGGTGTATCACCCACTGCTCCCAGTTTTGTGCCAGCTACAAACCTGTTGGAAATATCCTCTGTCTCATTGTCCAGGGCATTAATAAAGATGTTAGAGCTTGTCCCAGGATTGGACCTCAGGGTGCACCACTAGTGACTTGCCTCAAACTGGAATTTATTCCTCTGATCCCATACCATTGAGCCTAGCCTTCAGGTAAGTCTTCAGTACACCTCACTGTATGTTAGCCTAACTTCATCTATTTTTTGCTGAATGATTTGATTGGAGAACATTGAAGGTCTTACTGAAGTCAAGATGAACAACATCCACTGCTCTCCTCATATACCAAGTCATTTCATCATAGAAGGCTAACAGGTAGGTAAAGCATGATTATGCCTTCATATACTCCCCATAATCTTGTTCTTCACATGCCTGGAAATGTTTTCCAGGAGGGTTTACCTTCATTACATTCCTGGACTGGTTTTGACACGAGTCTGACCATCCTGCGTCCTTCTTTCCCTTTCTGAGATGACATGATTTCTTACATTCTTTGGAGACCTCTTTCATTTACCACAATCTTCCAGAGATAAACAATGACATTTGCCAGCTCTGCCAAGACTTATGTGTGTATCTTATGAGGCTCAATGGACTGTTTAAGTGCACATATGCTTGCTCCACTGAGGAAGGTAAAGAAAAACAGGTTAGAAAGTATGTCTTTGATCCTTATTTTCTCATTTGTCTCAGGGAACTAGGATTGCTAAAGACTAGTCTAACCAGTAAAACCCAAGGTGAAGACAATGCACACCTCAGGCTTTTTCATACCCTTCCAGCAGCAGGTCCATGTTTTCCCTTGTCTTCCTTTTGCTGTTTAATCCATCTGTAGAAGCCATTCTTGTCATTTGTGTCCCTTGTCAGATTGGTGGGTGTTTCCTACCACTTCTACTACCTTCATGATCAGACTGTATATTCCTTTTGTGTGACATGACATAATTTCCCATTCTTCTGTATTTCTTTTTTATTATTGGGCTTTGTCTGGAGATTTTGGCTTTTCCATGTGAGTCTCCTGTCACTTTTGCTTGATTTCCTGCTCACTGAGATGTACCATTCTTGAGCTTTTAGAGGGCGATCCTTGGAAAGCACCTGTGTCTTCTGGAATTGTCATCTCTGCATCCTTCTCTGTGTTCCAGAGGAATCTTACAGGCAGACCCCTGGACAGAAGAGAACAACATAAAATTCTCCAGTGTTTTGACTGACAGCTCCACAGATCAGGAAACAGGCCTTCCCTGTACCCTAGTGAATACCATGCGAAACTCAACATTGTTTTTTGATGAAGAGAGGTTGCAGTTTTCTGCACTCGGGGCATACCACATTCCCTTTTCTAACCCACCACCCCCAGTACTAAATTAATCCCTAAAATATCAGTATTGTGGAAAAGTGCATAATATATACTCTCAGAAGTGATTAAACAAGGTAAACATATATAAATAAAAGTAAATGTATATAAAGTAAATGTACATAAACATGTATATAAAAATGTATATGATTTGCATTCATGAGACAAATTATTCATTTATATTATGCTATCTTCCTTCTATTGAGTAAGCAGTGGGTAATATTTATCAATGCTGGGCATTTTTTTTCAATACAGGATTTATTTATAAGGGTCTATCTGATCCAGAGATGTGAAGATGATATAGGTGGTCTGGCATACAATATGAATTTAGATGTGTAACTGTTACTTCTTATTACCCACTGACATAGGCTGGAGGGGAAAAAATAAAGAAACCAGTAAAACACATAATGAAAAAGAGCATAGTCAGTCACTGATCCATATTTAGCACGGTTGCTATGCAATAGCACAGATTAACATGGTATGAAATGCTGGCAAGTTATTTGAGAAGAGCTGGGAATTCAAAAACATACATGTATAAAGGGATAGATAAGATTTTGAAACCCCACGTAACTATTGCTTAATCCTCCAGAACAGCAGTGCAGGTCATACATATGGAAGCAATCGGTTGCCAGACATTGTGGAAGAGAATTGTTACTCATCCACAATAGCTGGACACGTAACAGAAAGAAATCCTTGACATGTCTTATGTGTTCATTTGTTGAGGATAAGAAACATTTGTTCTGTGCTTTTTCCTTGCAAGAAACATAAATTTAAGATATGTGAAAACTAGGACATGATATTGTCAGAAAAAAACCCGACCTTGACATCTCTTGGCAATGCTAAAACTGAAGGAGGTTTTCAAGTGCAAATGGCAGAATAGGGTATCTCAGAGGGTAATTGAACATTTGTAGAAGCGCTTAAATCTCTGTATTACATAAGTGCTTATTGTTGTTAGTGCTTTGCAAACCTGGCAAGCAAAGATAAGCTATGGGAAATTATCTTTAAGCAGCTTAGCTACGGAGACGGGATGTCTGGGCCTTGGTGTTTTGTTAAAAAGTTGCCATTGTCAAAGAGGAGGTAAATGAAGCAGAACTTTGTCAAGTGTAGCTGAACCCACCAGCTACTTCTTCCCATGTGATAGATATATGGGTTTGATTGCAGGTGTTTTTCGGTTTTTCAGCCTTCCCATTCACACAGTGGCTGGTCCCAGTGCTATGCAAGCTTCTCAGAAACGTGTTTTTGTGGATAAATATTCGCTTCCACATTGTGCTAAAAGTAAATTCCTGTTATGAAAATTTAATGGTGCATGTTGTATTATTCATCATGAAAAAAAAAAAAAAAAATATTGCCTGGCAATTGTTTTTTTTCAAGTGGGTGATCCACAGTGCAAAGAAAATGTTGTAAGAATACAATGATTGCACATGTATTTTGTGGTCTCTTATTCCCACACTGATGTTTGGTCATGTATTTCCTGTTAAAATGCAAGTAAGCAATGTTTTATGTGATTGCTTGAGGGAGGAGACCAACTTTTATCTTATGTTAGATCTTTATATGATATTCTTTGCTCTTTTTGTTTAAATTATGTATGTACATTGTAAGCCAGAAACATTTAAAATTCTTGGACATCTCAGACAAATCTAGAGTTTACACTTTAGAAAAATCATGTGATTTTTTTAGCAGAAATCAACTTACATATATATATATATGTATACCTGAATTTGTCTCATTAATTTGTAGGAAAACAAACAAACAAACAAAAACTATATAGGTGAAAGACTGCAGTTATGAAGTTTTAGGAAGAGAAGTGCTTTTATAAATGTTCATCGTAACCCAATTTTAGTGTGATGCTGTCCTTACCTCCTCACTTACAGGAAGCAGGAAAAGTCTTCTGGTTTATTCTCATCAGCAAACAGTGGATAAAAAACATGTTCAATGACTGAGTTTTATTTTAGGTCAGAAAATTCAGCCATAACAGTAACGTATGCATGTATGTGACACCCCAAAAAGTATTTCTAACTACATACTATTTTTCTTTAAATGTATGTCCTTGGGGATTATCTGTCAGACTAACTACTCACGGTGGCCTACTTTTTATGCAGAAATAACTATTTTCATTACCCAGAATGTTATCTTCTGTCCACATGAGCTCTCTCCTGCTGTGTTAGAGATCATGTGGATACTCTGTAAATTGAGAATCTGAAATGTGAGAATGATTGAGTAGCTTCTTTGAAGGAGTGAGAGATAGAATTCAGTTAGCAAGACTTGAAGGCAAATGTTTAAATCTAGTTAATAGAAAAAATATTCCAAAGACAGAGGATATATTAATTCTAGTAGATAGAAGTATCACTTCATTTCTTTCTTGAATTTGTACTTCTGGTATTCCTTTGAATTTGTTTGGGTTTATTCAAACAAATCTGTAAATCTTGTTAGCTAAACACTCCTGTTAGGAGTTGCACATGTAAATGTTACACTTTTAAGAGAGTTTTCAATCAACCTAGATTGTTTGAGCTGTATCTAGGCGCTCTCCTGTCAAACTTAAGATTTGTCAGTGGTTTCAGAAAAAAAAAAAAAATTAATAGTAGGAACTATAGAAAACCTTAGCAGTAATGGGCTTTTCCAAATCAATTTTAGTAAATTGCTGCCCTCTCACCCCCCTTAGATTTTCTATTTTTAAAATAGAAGATATGAAAGCTATAATATTCTATTTCCTACATGAAAAAGTCAGAGCTAAATAAGTCCTGCTAGAGTTCTACTTAGCTTGAAAATGAACCAGACTAGCTGGTTCTTCAGCTTGACATTCTAATATTTTCAATAAATCAAGAGAAACCCATGGTAGAAAGTGTAGGCTATTTTATTTGCAAGATTCCTATGAAAGCACGAAGAGGAAAAGTCAATGCATTAAGGACACTAACAATAAAACAAAATTTATGTAAATGTATATAAAACATAAAATGTATGTAAATTGTATATGTGTGTATATAGAATACCCCTACTCATGCACAAATACATGTATGCAATGCGCATAATGCACTGTATGCATGTTGACTGTACAAATACATATACATATATATTCACGCATACCTACATGTATTATATATACATTCAATAGATTATTTTAAACTTAATGCATCCAAAATATGAGCTGCAAAATTATGTTAGTGAAACTTCTTTTCTGCTTCTGGGCAAAAATGGCGATGTCATTTGAAAACAATTGGATGTGTGAAGAGCCACAGATACTCAGTAAATGGCAGAGGGAAAAGGAAATGAAAGCTACAATGTCCTTTCTCAGTTCCAGCAGTTAGCACGGAGTTAAAGAGCTCCTTCCCCTCTGTCTCAGGTCATTTATTTCAACTTCTACAGCACAGTTCAACTCTTCTGTCTCATATTTTTTACTTTACTGAGGCAGAGCCATTTCCCAAGAAAAAAGGTAAATCATGGTAAGAGTGTACTACTCACACCTGACTGCCTTTCCATAAGGGAAGAGCTGCCTTTTATTTTGCTGCACTCTTCGGACTAGCACCATTTTCTCAAATGACCCTTTCTGGATCATTTGTTTTGCTTTTATAAAAATGCTATTACAAAATAAATGCTTTCTATAAAAATATCTGTGGAAGCTTCCATTTTGTTTTCTTTTCTAAAATATGTTTTCCAGCAAATATGAGAAAAAATATTTTCTGTTTTTACAGATATTAGTCCACCTCTTCAATTTACAAACCACAAAAGGCAGTTGTAAAAGGCTACACCCAATACAAAAGAAAAACACTAAAACCAAAAAGTTTTATTTCATTTTGATGTAGTTTTCCCTGTTCATGTATTGAGCACTTGGACAAACTATTATTGTTTTAAATGCAACTGCTTAAGTGACAGGCTTCTTTCAAAATATCCAGGGTCAAATTATCATGCAATATGAGACACCTATATTGCGTATTTCTATAACTGTGTTAGCCCAGTTCCCTCTTATAACCAATGGAGGGATGTAAATGTTACTTATGTGCAATTATATCTGGCACCAAAAATGAGATCACTTTTCCTTCTATACACATCTGCTTTCTCTGATATTTTTCCATACTACCTTACCTCCTTAATTATTACATTTATCAGAAAACATTTTTAGAAAGTTGAAATGTTTTCCAATGACAATTCAGGCTATCTATATCAATTAACTCCGACACAAAGTGGGTGATTGCCATTGCCCATGTACACCACCAAGACCCATTACAGAGATGCATGATTTAATGGTTATCACATATTTGTGTGAAGTGTATTCCTTATTTAAGATATTGAAATAAATAACTTGTTTCAGTGGATGGATGTATTTTATACTGGACTGTAAATGGCTTTAAACTAGAGGGAGAAGTTTTTGTTCTGACTCAAGGAACCATTATTAAGCAAATCAAGAGCAGATACTGGAGCATTCATCCAGGCAATGTTGTTCCTTAAGTGGAAAGATGATTGCTAGATGACCTCCAGAAAGAAAGTTAAAGATGGTTAACTTTTTGAAGAAATAATTAAACGTCACTGAGATCTCTAAGGGGAGATTAGATTTTTCCCAGAAAGCAACCATAGTTTACTAGAGAAAATCTTTTACTGGATATTATCTGAGAGATGGTTCATTTAAGTGCATGTGTACAGCCAGATGTATTTAAAAGAAGGGAAATAAACTATAAACAAGTTTTTATGTGAACATGTTGAATATGATGTTACTTCTCATATTCAAATGGGTCTTATATAAACATCTGTAACTGCCACATTTTCCTTGTTTATTAACAAAACAAAATAAGATCCCAAATTTATCTTCCACTGAATAAAGAAAAGTAACTAAGACATTTTTTCTGAGGCAAGAGCAGGCCTGAATAGCTAAGAATATATAAGATATAAGAATCATCCTAACGCTTAGAGAAGTCACGATAACCTTGCTGTTTCCTTAACAAGGCCAGGTTAGACTAGAAATACTGTTTTAGATATGTCACATCATACAACTGTGATAAAGCCTGAAAGGAAGATGTCAGACTCCCTGGAGACTCCAAAACAATTAGTAAGAGTGAAGATTTAATTTTTACTATAGACATTCTTTCCTTTTTTTTTTTTTTCATTTCACTAAGGCCCCAAAGCATGCCAGCATAGCAGAATCCTCATTAGAGAGGTAAAACATTTGTGATCCCACCGAGGCCCACAGGTGCTGTGTGGGCAATTTGATCACCAAGAAGAAAAGTCAGGATAGAGGATGTGAAGTGAAAAGGCTGGTGAAGCTTTAGAGCAAGTCATGGAGAGGTGTGTTTGAAGCTAAGCATTAATGGCGTTGGAGCCACTGACAGCTCTTAGAGGAACTGAGAGACAGTACTCATAATTCATCTTTCTGAATAAATACTACCTTTTTTAATTCTTGTTATTTGAGAAACAAGTTTTGCCTCTGATTATGAGATACATTGCATTCATATTCAAGACTCAGACACATTAAGCAACCATAAGTTCAAGTGAGGCTAAAAAAGGCCCAACTGTAGCGTTACATGGGCCAAATAATCATTATACTTTTATGATCTATTTGATTTTAGGTGAAATCAGGTTTTCTCCCACTATGTTTTCATACATTTCTGTGTTGTCTATCAGATAAACTACTGATAGGAGATGTGAATTCTAAATATAATACAGTATTTGTTAAAGGATGAAAAACTTGTATGTGGCAGATTATAAGTGCTCATGAGCACTTACAAGTTGAATGCATATATTTGTACAAAACTGTAAGAAAGAAAAATTTCAGTGAGGGAATACAATGATAAATCACCAGAAAATAATGAAGGCTTCTAAGATTGTTATTGTTGATTATATTTCTGGTAGCCACACTGCAGATAATTAACCTAAAGGGTAAAGGAGGACAGAGTCTCTGCATTATATGAATTATACAACAGACTTGAACGACTACTTTGCTTCACTAGTGACAGAAAGAAGAATTGATTTATTCATTAAAATATGATTGGATATTACAAATAATATTATGGTAATACTACTAATAGTTCATTCTTTGGATATGGATTTTTACAGTCATTTTATTGTTTCACAGCTCAACATAAGCCAGTCCCTCAGAAGATCCCATCTCTTGGCTGCATATTTACTCTTCTCTCCTTGTGTTTGGCTCAAGCCACTGTACAGCCACTTGGTGTTCTGCCTTCCTGCTGATTGACATGGGGCTCTGCTTGTGTGGAGGCTTTCTAAACTCCAAGTGAACAGGAAGGAGGTATCTACTGCTAGTGCATGAACTTAGAAATGGGCTGTATGCACAGTGTTACAATCCAAATCTTGTTACTGCCAAAATGGAATACATTATATGTATACATAGCCATGTTAGGCTAACTCGGCAGTCTAACCAAAATGCAACAAACTTCTATAATAATAATAACACAATACTTCAATTATACTATCTGTTTCAGTCCAAATTGATATGGAAAAACCTCTGTTATACAAATAATTACACAGAAAATCTTGTCTCTACCCATTTTCTCTGTCATTACAATTATTTTAGTGTCCCTCCACATCCTAAGATTGTTGACCACCCCCTCTTAAGGAGAGGAAGCAGGAAGGGATATCAGTGATTTCTCTATTTGCCCAATTTTATTCTAGCAGGGATTTGATGCTTCTGGGAAAAGGGAGGAGCTCCCATTCTCCTTGGTCTTAGGGCCCACTTGTGTTGATTTTTATCCATTTTCTCAACGTGTATCTAAGCATTCACTTATTTTGTTTTCTGCTATTTTCATTGATGTCAATTACCTATTTTTTTGATCTCTTTGTATATATAAAGTCATTTGACAAGATTGTATTTGTTCAGTAACTGCAGACTGGCCATTCTGAGCTCAATTTAAGCTCTTATTTAAGCTCCAATTTATTCTGTGTTTATATTCTTGCAAGCTGTATTTTATTTAAGAACAATTGTTTGTTCTCACTATATTTATTCTCAAGTTAGGAATAATCATCTACAGCACAACAAAAAACTTCAACACTTCCATTTTTCCTGTTGGATTTCCCCAAAACAGGAAGAGTTATCTTTTTTAATATGCTTTAAAATTATTTTGGGGTCACATCAGTGGTCAGGTCTGTTAGGGACTGTAAGCCATATACAAATCTAATAATTTCCAGAGACTGACACGTGTCAACTGCAATTCAAAGAGTAAGCCTTTCACCACTGACTATTCACTGTTATAATTAGTATAACTTCAGCTTACAAAACTTAAGATAAAAAAGAGAAGATATTCTATTGGCTTTTGACGACACAGTTCACATAAAGATCAGAACTTGCAACAGATTATCTCACTGTGAACAAATAATTAATTATTTACTTTATGGTGACCAATAGAAGAGACATCATTTGAGTGATGTGAAAAGTACAGATTTACTATGCAGTAATTTGACATACTTCGTTCAGGTGGTAGGTGAAAGTTATTTTGATGTGAGAAAAGTAAGCTACTATTTGCCAGTAGTTACCCATATTACTGCTCATTTCTTTGGTGAAAAAGAAACAAAGCTGAAGTTATAATGAATCTTTTCTGTATTTTCCTTCATGGTAGGTCTTCAAAAAAACCTATAAAGATTAGACTTGTAGACATACTCAGTGACCTTTAAGGTAGTTATTTAAATCTGAGTAAAATATCAATTAAAATTCAAAGAAAATTTTGTCTTCATTGCCTGTAGTAGTATCAGTGCCAACCTCAGCTAGATTTCTGATAGAAATTCGTATAGCCAAATAGCAGAAAACATACCACTGTACTAGTGTGTCATTCTGAGGACATCCAAAAACAGAGCTCCATTGTACTGAGCATAGAAATGGAGTAACTGACATCAACTGCCCCAGTGAGAATGCCAGCACTTCCTCAACGATGGGAACTCAGTGGGGACAGATAAAGTTGTGCAGGGCTCAACAGGATGCTGTATTAGCTACAAGCTGGTGAGTATGTCCTCCTAGTGAAGGGAGACACAGTGCAGAACTGCTACCTTAAACTCCCAAAGTGGCAGAGCCATGTCTATGCACAGTAAGATTGCCTGAGGGAAAAATCTAGAACTTGATTTATGGCTGCAAATGTTTTAACTCGTTTTTGAAATGAGGTTCAGGGTCAAAAATTATGCCAAGCTGGATATCTGTTACAGAACATGGAGTAAAGGTGTTTATAAAGTAAGGTTAAGATTAAATATTTAAAAGATGATGCAGGAAAAATTATTATAAATCCTCCTAAAATGCTTTTTAATATGGAAAAAGGAGAACAAAGTCAGATCATGACAATAGACTTCTTTAGGTTGGGGACTGAATGCCTTTTACTCAGGACCATTTCTAAGAAGACTGATTTTTATGAATCACAATGTCTTGTTCTTGCCAACTTCTCCTCTTATGCACTTCAGTTCTAGGATATGGTTAACAGCCCTTGCAGCTATCTGAAAGTAGGAAACATCTGCTGTAGCACTGTGCCAGCATTACTACGGATTGGGTCTCAAAATGAATTCTTATTTTTCACTACCTTAGCTAACACATTTTTCTCAGCAATGTTACATGGAAAAAGGCAATCATGCCAGGCTGTTTTGTAATAGATAAAACAGAAAATATTTTGGGGGAAAAATATTTGAAAAAATCCCTACATTCCCCTAAGTTGTTTGTTATTACAAACAAACAGCAGCAACAAAAACTAACAAAAAGAAAGAACAGTCACATATTTTCTGCAATAATTTCTAATAATAGGTAGTAAATATTAAAAATGTGTGATTCCTGCTACTTAAACTGTGATACAAATGTTTCATGGTTTCCTGGTACAAATACTTACTAACAAACAAAAAAAAATGTTTACTATTATTTTTTCCTTCACGGCCTATTTTTCCCCAAATACACTCAACTTATGCCAATTTAATTTAATTTGATGTTCAGAAAATCAAAGACCTCTTAAAAAGCCACAAAGTCCCCTCAGAAATTTTGGCTAAAAAAATGACTAAACAAACATGCTTAACTCTTACTGATACTTTTTTAATACCTCTTGACCTTAATGCATAATTGACAATAAAATTTATCAAAGGACAGAGATATTCCCAAATCCCATATGCTTTGCAAAAAATTAATTGGAAGATTTTTCTTATCTTTTTAGAAAACATTCTTTGAAGGAAAGACAAGGAGAGTTTTAACTGTGCTGTGTTATATGGGACAAAATAGATAACTATAATACACTAACATTTGTATAGCAACAAACCTGAGTATGTGTCATCATTGATAGCATGTGGTAATCCAAAACATAAAGAAACAGAGAAGTAGATGAGCATCCAGCAGAGTGGCTCCTGTGCAGGGTTGCTCCTTGTAGTGAAGGGAATGCTATGTACACACATCAAATCATATAGGAAGGAGGCTTTCTAGGCCATTAATTATACCCTCTGAATCAGTTTACAAGCTCTTGTTTCCTTTTTCAGTTCTTCATTTCTATATTTGATAGTATAAGATAACCATGAATGGGAGAATTTACTACTACTATTACTACCACCACTATGAAATAAACTTCCACCCCAAAAACAGCGTAACAAATCTAGTAGTGCTATATTTTTTCTAAAACAGTAACACTGGTTGACTGCAAGAGCATCTAACTCTCTGCCATTCCTGTAAAAAACATATCCTGCTCTTTGATTTGCCTACACATTCTGTGCTGTCTGTTATTAAAACTAGAGAATGAATTCATATTGGAACTACTAGTTATTGTTCATAACATTAAAATCCTTCTTTTTAAAGCAGAAATCTTACATTTCAATGAAATCCACTTTATTTTTTGTATTAAAAAGCCAGTAACTTGTAATGATGAAGCCAAGGGAAATAACTGTTGTAAGCTCCTCAAGTGCAGGATGAGGATTGACCCGTAACATTTATTTATTTTAATTGGCTTTTTTATTTTTATTTTTATTTTTTTTGTTTGTTTGGGTAGCACTGAACTGAAAATGCACGATCTCTGTTGTTTATAACCAAAAAGCTCAGATGTTGATTTCCTTTATTTATTTATTTTTAAAGGCAAACATCTTAGAGTAAATTTCCTCTAGCCTTTTTGTCCTGGAATTTCCCGTTGCATAGCACTGTCCTTCAAAATAATTAACTTTCATTTGTTCTTCTAAATTGGAATTCTTTTGATTCAATAGTTTATGCAGAGATGTGTCGTTCAGATCTCTAAGTCCTGAATAAATCCTTTTCAGTAAATGTTCTGTATGTGGTTCTTATATTATTTTCTTTTGTAGTGGGAATACATTCAGCCTTCATTTTAGAAACATTCAGGGTTTTCAGACATTATTAAGTTTCTTATCAATGGATTTTTTTATATATATAAAGATTTATTGTATCCACCTAGATGATAAGGAAGAAGAGATGGCTTTCATAAATGTTGTATTTGAGACAGAACAATTTAACCATGCGGAGACTCCTTTAGTGACATTTGCATAAAATGATGACATTGAGCTCCCAGTGGCCCTCTTCCCATCATATATAGGATCAAAGAGCTATTATGCTCTGACCCTGTCTGCAGCTGTTAAATGCTTCCAATGTCTGTTTTTTCTCCCTCTGTTTTTCAAGAGTATGGACCATAAGAGAGTACCAGAGTTTCCACAGTACTTGAGCTGTAATTTCCCCAAATCAATGTTATGTTCAGGCATTTGCTGTGTTGTTTCATTTCTTAAGATTCAGCAGCTGAGATACATAATACACAGCATACCATGGTCATGAAAGATACGGTCTTCTGTTGGCAGACAGTGGAACTCTTCAGGGAGCTGCTGACTTGCTGGGAGAGCTCCTTTTTCAACTCACTTTATGTGGGAACTATGACTTGGGCAGCTAGGATGGGGAGGAAGCCAGACACAAAGGTGGATGGGTGTGAATTTAAGGTAGAGGAACAAGGGGGAGGGAGTAGCACAGGGATGAGATTTAAATTTAAGATTTTTTCAGCATCATCATTACATTACCAGAAACTGAACTCTCTGTGGGAGGGTAGTTAGGCCTTGAAGCACTATTCATGCAGCCAGACAGCACTGCCAGTGTGGTGAGAACATCAGTGGATTATGAAAACCCAGTAGAATATTTTTTTGGCATTTACAATTGCTGATCCTGACCCATTATTTAGCTTTCAAAATCACAGAATCATTGAGGTTGGAAAGAACCTCTTGAGATCATGCAGATCAGCTAGAGCAGGTTGCTCAGTGCTGAGTCTCATTGGATTCTCTCTGCCTCCAAAGACAGCAGAAAACTATTTGCTTGTGTTCAGATGGAATTCCATGTGTTTTATTTTCTACCCATCAACACTTGTCCCATTAGTGGGTGCTACTGAGAAAAGTCTGGCTCACCTCCTTCATTCCCTCCCATCACATATTTGTCATAGACAAGATTCCCCAGAGCCTTCTCCTCTCTAGCCTGAAAACCTCCCTCTCAGCCTTTCCTCATATGTCTGATGCTCCAGTTTCTTAATCCTTTTTATGACTCTGCACTGGGCTCACTACAACAAGTCCACATCCTCTTGGAAGCCCAGAGCTGGATCCAGGACTTATCTTAGTCTGCATGTGTCATTAAAGCTCTTCAAGAGGGTTTTGCAACACTATTTTAATGACTCTAAACACAGTAATGGCTAAATCCCTGGACAAATGAGATCAAGAAGAAGGGATTGGATGCTGACATGTCACAACTAGTAATGAAATAAACAACATTTTTTTTTCTTCTTGTTTCTCTGTATTGGTAATATTGTTATTTATATAAAGCTGTTTTCTCTCTATTTTCTACAATCACATTTCATCACTTCAATAACCAGTTTTTGCTCAGAAGATGAACATTATTTTGTGATATCATGCAAACTAGAAATGAAGAAAATGAAAATAGACTTTTAATTTGTTTAATATGGCTTTCTGCAGGTCTCAGTCAGCAGTAGCTTCCATATATTTCAAAACATTTTCCTATTTAGATGTATTACAAGGCTATAGGAGGTAACTACACAAAAGAATTTTCAGCCTATCTTTTCAACATTTTACAGCAATATCTTTTGGGGGGAGGAAGGGGTATTTTTTTGTATTTTTATGACCAAAGCTTGAGACAGACATTTATATGTCCATTCTGTGATTCGACTGAAATTATTCATTGGATAGAATAAAATATAGTTACATCAATTACTGTTAATTAATTTTTAGTGTTAAGCATTACAGCTTGAGGAAAATAGTGGCCCTAACTGCCTGAAGCATAAAGGAGAAGTAAAATGAAGGACAAAGTTCCAGGCATTACAGTTTGTTATCTGCAGTAGAAAATGGATTTTTACTACTTGAATATTATCAATTTGTTTTAAGTTTATTTTTCTTTTTACTATTAACAGTTGACTTTTAAAACATTTTACTTAGTACTTTTGCACATTTACAGTTAGTTACAGTAAGAATCTCAAAGCTAGTAATTTGTAAGAGATTTTTCTAAATCTACTGCTGTTCAGACAATACCATCACAGCAGTGACTTGCTTTCATAAACACACTTCTTGACCCTAAATGTGTGAGTCTGTGGAATAAAATCAATTTTCACACTGTGTAGTAAGTCTAGTGAGGAATACCACAATCGCTGCTCTCAGTTCAGAGAAGATTAAGAGCACAAATGGCTCAAAGTATGAGAGTGTCCAGGTCTGCCAAACATGCTGTTGGTGACAAAAGTTGAGTGTTGTTGGTTTGTGCATTTTTTTGTTTTGTTTGGTGATTTTATTTTTGTGGAATTTGTAATTTTTTTTTGTTTGTTTGTTTTGTTTTTAAATATCTGACTGTTGTCAAGGAAATAAACAATTTTCTTATCATATTAGTACTTATTTATCTTTAGTTTCCTCTTGAAGACCTGTTGATAGGCTTTGTTTCACAGAAACAAGAAATGAGTTCAAATTTTACCGTCACTAATAAACACTGCTTCAAGCCCTATCCTTCAAACCCCTTCAAGTCACTGGGGGAAAGGAAGAGGGTGGTCTGGAATCTACTATGTCCTGTTCAAATTGGTTGGTTTAATAGACAGCACTTTAAGGGGAACATGATAACAGAACGTAAATAGATTAGCTCATACTGCCTCTTTAGAGTGCTTCCTGTACTCTGGTTTCCTGGTGAGACAATTAAACTTGCAACTTTCATATTTTATCACCAAATTTTAGGCTGCTTAAATCCACAGATTACAATCTCCAATAAATCCCATCACTTGGCACTTACACAATTTCCCTGAGAAACCATTCCAGTTCCAGAGCTAGGTAGCTGATATCTGGGACCACTGATACCTCAGAGTTAAACTACTGTTAGAAAATAAAAGTTTATTTTATAAGTACAAGTTATTTGCTCCTTCCAGGATGGGAGCTTAGAGCAGCTGGAACTCTCCTAGGGAAGGTAGAGCCATTCCACCACCCCAACCCAGGGAGCAGCGCAAACTCACAGGTAGCAGCCACATCCAACCAACAGCCTATATTGATATTATAATGATGAAGCAGGCCTAAAGTCAGGCCTATAAATCAGTGTACAGGTCAGAGATAGGATCTAGCCAAGTGATTGCCTGCAAATCCATCGTAGCAAGGTACAGACAAGGCCACACCACGAAGTCAGGCTGCAGATTGGGATCTGGATCAAAAAAGCCCATCATCAGGCAGAGCTGTGTCTAAATGAGAAACCAGAACTCCTTTGACATAGGTTTGGGAGGGAAGTGAAAGTCCAGTGCAGATTTTAAACAGAGCTTCTGGGCCCATGGGTATAGTTGAAGCCCCAGTAGTGGTTGTTTAGGCCTATTAGTGCCCTCAAAACCCTGACAGGAGCTTTTATTTATTTTTTATTTTTTGTAATGGAGAGTATCACAAAAGGATTTCTATCCATCTCCTCCTGCAAAATAGTTTGTTCTCATCTCTGCTACCAATTGAGAACAGTTCCTGAACTACGAAATGTATGGGGTAGAATGTACCAGAAGATGTGCTGCATGGAGACACTGTGTACCAATTAGAATTCAAGATGTTCTGCCTAAATTTCAGGAAGAACTTTTCTGCATGGGTGATGTAGTGCTGGAACAGGTTATAGAATCATAGAATTATTAGAGATAGAAGGGACTCTTACAGGTCATCTAGTCCAGCACCCCTGCAATAAACCCTTGCTGTGCTGGCCACACTTCTGCAGCCCAAGTTGCCCAGAAATGTTATGGAGACTCACTCTGGATATCTCAAAAGTCACCTGGACATAGTCCTAGGCAACCTGCTCCAAGTGGCCCTGCTTGAATAGGGGCTTTGGAATAGATGACCTCTAGAAGTCCCTTCTAATCTCAACCATTCTGTAGTGAATTCTCCCTGGACTGGAACCCATGCCTCGGTGTTGTTTAATATTTTGATACAGATGTAGTCTATGAACCTACAACAAGAGACTATTAGCACTGATACACAGATTCTTGGCTCAATAACAGCAGTTTTGAACTGGATTATCTTGGGGCATTAACAGAGAAATAGTTTTTAATCCCCTTGTGACAGCTATTTAATTTCAGGCATGTAAGAATTGTTTGTCCTGCTAAGTACAATCTGAAATTTGTTACTTCTGGTAAGATCATGGATGATACTGACATATGGAGTGCCAGAGTATATTGATATCCCCATCTTCAAGTTGCTCAGACACTAGAACAGGCTCTCTGGGGAAGTTGATCACAGCATGAAGGCTGCCAGAGGTCAAGAAGCTTTTGAACAATCCTCTGAGAAATCATGTTTGATTTTTGGATGGACCTGTGTGGAGTCCAGAGCTGGACTCAATGATCCTTATGGATCTGTTCCAATTCAGGATATTCTATGATTCTATTCTATGATTGTAATATTCCTACATTGATGTCTTCATTGTAATGGAAGCATCTCTAACAATAATACAGAGATCTCTAAACTTTTAAGTCATTGTGAGATTTTGAGATTTCTTTTTCTGCCTAAAAGAGAATTGCTTCCTCTCTGCCTTGTTTTAGATATGGAGAAAAATCATGAAAACCTCTACATATTAAAACTGACCATTGTTGTGTGATCTTCCATACTAAAAAATAAAATAATAATTTGAAAATGATAGTCACGTTGAATAGGAAATTACTTATGGTTACATAACCTTGGTGATCATTTCACTCATTTTTGGTTCTTTTTTTTTTTTTTTTTTTACAGATATTATAAGCTATTTCATATGAACAAACATAGCACAAACAAAAAAATTCAGAAAAACTGGGATGGAAAATAACAGTACAGCAGGCCACCTTGTGAGATGGAAGCAGAGGATAGTTAAATATTTCTTCCAAAAAATACTTCTACCAGGTTTAAAAAAACGAGTTCATAAGATACAGCTGTTGTTTAATCTGGCCGTCAGCACCACACAACCATTCATTTACTACACCCCAAGTGAGATGACGGAGAAAACTGGAAACAAACTAGGTTTTACCTCAACACATAAATTCTGTTTACTAAGACAGAAATGAAAAATGTAAACAAAAGCATAATGATAAGAATATATAATAAGAATATATACATATATATATATCCATGATGCAATTACTTGTCACTCATTGATTAACATCTGGCTGACAGTAAAACTGCCTGCTGACTGATACGTCACTTTCAATACAGTACCTCACTACCTGTCAAATGATGGCCAGCAAATCTCCAAGCAGCAACCCCCACCCTGGCCACCTCCCTACTGCCTTCTGTACATGACAGAATAACCCCATGCCTACTTCAGGCCAGCTGCCCTGGTTCTGCTCTGACAACTACCAAAACATTGGTGAGCTGTTAACACTGTCTCACCTGAAACCAGGACAATTGCAAGAAACAAGTATGGGACTCTGTCCTGGCAAACCCTATAAAATATATAAAATATTCATCGGGTCCATAACAAAACTTTCTGAAATTAGATCCAAAGTTACTACTGGCTTTTGAATACCAACTTTCAATTCAGCTGCACATGTTTACTTCTATGTCTACTTCTAAGAGAAGCATTCAAAATTACCCAACAATATAATTAAATATAAAACTTGCCTCAAACTATCCAGAGATTATGATCCTTGCCTTATTCCTCTTTATTTGATACTTAAGCCATAAAATGAAACAGATTAACATTGTGAATGCCTGATGTATATTTCCCTGGTGTTCTATCTTAATGAGAAACAAAAATCTTGCATAAGTCCAATTTATTTTTTCACATGAATTGATGCAATTTCCTCTTAAAGCTCTAGTATAATCTTTTCCTATTCCAGTAAGTTTTAGTAAACTACATCATTATTTGAGAAATTCAGCCTCCAGAGAAAACTTTTGGTCACATGATGTTTATAAAGCTAGTGTTTGATTCCCTGACAGTACAAAACTGTTTGAACTCAGACAATACAACTTAAGTCCTACTTCTTCAGTGCTCATTCTATCAGATATACTATTTTGTTTTCAGGTAAATGACAGTTCTTGGAAAATTATGGCTAGAGCTGATACATAAAAGCAGAATTGTTACAAATCATGAAAAAAGTAGTGGTGTACAGTTTTTCTCTCTAAAGAACTGTTATGAATGCATTTTTATTCCCTTTAGATTATACAGTAATACAGCAATTTTAGGAATTTCAGTAGTATATTTCTACCCTTGCAACTACTAGAATTTTCTTGAAGAAAAACTAAATATTTTCTCCCATCTCTGCTATTTCCCTTCGTCTGCATATCAGTCTTTTTTGTGGAGACATCCCAAGTCATGTGGATGTTGTTTTGTACTCACGGATGTTTGTATTTTGATCTCATCTTTCTATGATTAATTTAGCATCTTAGTGCACTGAATTATTAACTACAGTAAGAAAGTATAATAATTGTTCCTTTGGATTAACATTCAGAAGTCCATAAAATTGTAGACTGAAAGCAAATTACCAATAAAACTTTTATGGTAGTTCACAGTACATCCTTCCTCATCATATCTTAAGCGATTCAAATTTTATTAGTATATCTATTCTCATTGTTTAGGAATTACAGATTAGGGGAAAAGTAATCCTGACCTTTAATTTGATTTTTAAAAATTTCATCTGATGTTAAATCTATTTGGACAGATAAAATTTTCTATAAGTGCTTTGGATTCACTATATTCATTATTATCTGATTAAGATATTGTGCAGTTAAATTAGAACTTATATGGAGCAAAAACAATAATACATTAATTATTTCAATTGTTGAAAAGGAATCTTAAAAAAATGGGAAAATTCAGGTTTGTCTTAGGTCAGAAGGATCCTCGGGAGGCCCTTCGCAAATGACATTGTTCAGGGCTTCACCCAACCTATGATGACAATCTCCAATCACATAACTGCACATACCTCTTTGGGAAACCTGTTACACTGTTTGTCTGTCCTCATGGTGAAAAGATTAGTCTTTATTTCCAGTTGGAGTCTTTCTTGTTTCGATATTTGATAGTAATCTGATGTTAGACATTGGATAGATGGCAGTATTACACATAAAGTGTCACAATGGTATTTCTTCATACTAAGGAACTCTAGGTAATACCTCAGCATAAGTAATTAAGCTGTGACAGATGTCATCAAATTTTATTATAAAATGTGGGTTTCTAGTTCTAAATTGAATAACTTAGCAGAAACAGCAGCATCCAAAAATCTGTAAGTAGCTATAAGGATAGCTTTCAGTACTGCTGAGCGCATCTGCCATAACAAACCTGCCAAAATATCAGTAAATCAGTGGATCTGTCAAGAATGGAGAACTGTTTTTTGAATGTTTTATTTATAACCAAACTGAGCATTTGACTATAGCCCTCTCCCTGCAGGGATCATCTTATGTCAGTTGAAGAAGGCTTGCTGCAAACCTTTAGTAAGCATCTGTTTGATGAGAAGACTGTATTATGGTTTGGTTTTGTGCTATCTGATCTGGCTAATGAAAAATGCTAGAGCTGAAGGAAACCTGTGATGATGATGATGATTATTATTATTACTATTATTATTATTATTATTTGGGAGAGAGAGACAGAACAAAATGAGAAATTTTCATCTGAGATACAAACTTGTTATGCTATTCAATCAAACTCACTTAACAATATTGACAGATATTGTCAGATACAGAATTTTTTGAAGAGCTATTGAACATGCTTTCCCTAAATCATTATGTTAGGCTATATGACAGAAATCAAAGTTTGAAGACTTAAAAGCTCCTCTGTATTCTGAAATACAGAATTTTGACATTCAAAAGATTCAAAAATTTTGACAAGTGAAGGACAAACACTTTATTTTAATCTCAGTACAAATATTGCAGCAAAGATAAACATAGTGGATCCCTGTTTAGTTTTATCAACTGATTTAGCCTGAGAGAAAACTGGGAATATCTGTGAAAACATGATCTTTTTCATTTTTTCAAAGCAAATAGAAAAGTATATAATAAAAATTCTAAATCTAAAGCATTCTTCAGCTTTCCATAAAGAAAGGTGAGATCTGGCTATATTACATTCATCTATTTATTATTTCTTTGTTTGGGTAAGAATCAAAGAAAGCAGAAGAGATCCAGCAGAGGAGGAAGTGAATAGTTATCACCTTAGTTAAACAGTAAGCCTAAATGAATAAAATTCACAGAAGAATAAAGTAAAATGAAATGAAAGTCATCCAGATATTTCATAAGTTTCTAAAGTGATTAGGAAGTCTGGAAAATGGCCAAAAACAGAACACACATTCTTAGTCCCTGATGGTTACTTTGTTCCCTATAAAAAAAATTTCAGCAGAAGTGTGTTATTGACACCCTTGGAAAATATTTTTACAGAATTTATTTCTGAAGATTGCATCCAAGTCAGAAAACCTCTGACTGAAGAAATAGCACAATTCATATCCAGAAGTTAATAAATAAAATTATTATTCAAATCATATAAGGCTAAAATAAGATTAACTGTCTTGACCTGAAGACAAGAATTAGATACAATTCCATACTACTAAAAATTCCTCTTTGTTACTAACCTAGAAAACCTCACAAGAACCAGAACTAATAGGAACTAATAGAAACATTTGGCACGGAATTTGCACATGGAGAGCTAGATGAATGTAAAAAGGAAAAATAAAAAATGACATATTAAAAAAACACATTGTTTTCAGACTGAAATATCAAGAGACTTGCCTGCTGTTACAGATTTTTGAGAGCATGGTATGCAGGTTCTTGCTCATCACTGATGAAAATACATAGCTAATGGTGGTGAGTATATTGAAAAATAGTGTTTTGTAGCTGAGAATTTGCTTGATCAAATACTGTATTGTGCTCTTTGTACCTATTGTTTCCATAGAATTAAATAGGATACATTATTTTCAGACTGAGCTACATATATATTTGTACTCAGTAATGAGAGATTACTTGAGTTCATCAACATTTGCATTTTCTTTCTTTAGTAGGATATGTGACTAAACCAGAAGCCTGAAGTCTGACCCACCTTTTAAGGATTTCATTGTATACCTGCTTTTATGTTTTGTTCAGACAGACAGGTATTGACTAAATGAGTATAGGAAAGAACTAATGCTAGTTATTTTGCTCCCTATGTAACTGGTCCACCCTTGGGATGATAAGACAATGTTGACACATACAAATAATATGCAGTTAAATATTATAGATAATGCATGCAACAAATCACACAGATTTATGTACTAATAATCTGCTCATGCATGTTCACACATTGAAAAAATTGAAAATTTGTTTTAATTAGAATTGCCAGTGAGAAAATATATATGCATTTTATTTTCAGTTCTATTAAGATTTATGGAAGTGATTAATCCTCTGTTCTTCTCTAATCCTCTAACAGAATGATGATTTCAGTCCCTGGTTTCAGCTGTCAAGCAATGCTTTTCTATTGGGTACTATAGGGCTTGATTAGGGGTTGGATACTGAGTTGGAAATCACAGCTGCCAAAGATTTGGAAGATTTATGGAATTTTGTATCATGGGAAATTTTGATGACCCTTAGCCTTAAAACAATGAAGAAATAAAAAGTGTATAGCTAAAATATTAACTGAAATGAATTTTCCTAAGAATTTACCTGAGAAGGAACTGGTGTTTTGCTTGAGGTATTCTACATTCTTCATTTTGTTTAAATATGGTTTCAGATATATGTGTCGGTTCTCATATAAGAAAATTATTTTTCAGAGATGTTTAAAGAAATCAGAGTTCTGTTCCGAAACAAAGTGCATTTGAACCACTTCAGATATGGTTTTATGTTCAGACAAGCAACCTTTAAATAAATATTTATCAGAGCTAGACAAATCCCTTCCTATCAGTCAAAGACAGCAACAATACATTACTTCTTCAGTTATTTTTTTTCTAGTTCTTTTGGTTAAGATAGCCCTCTTTAAATAATGAATGCCCTTCAGATTTAGAAGGAGTAAGGGAAGATTTAGCAGTCTGAAAACACAGGAAGAAATGTTCTTAATGTCTTACCACTTACAGGCTATTACTGAAAGTAGACTGAAGAGAAGTCACTTTTCTTTTCTTGGCTCTCCAATGCTCCCTTTTTCTTTTTGTGAACCACAGACAATAAAATGTAAGATTTTTCAGGTTACCTCCTAGCCAAAACTATTTCCTAAAACATATCTTCTTCACCTCTGCACCAGTAAGGCAGGATCCCAGGACAAAACACTTTTTTTTTTCATTTAGAAGTTTTCTTAGATTGGATAAATGAACTTCTTCCTAGTCCTAGATTTTCCTCTGGTATCCTTTTTGTCCACACTTAAATCTCTGCAGTTTTTTTGAGCTACCACAAGACTTACACATTTTAAAGTCCTTTTTAAACTGTTAAGAGGAGATGTGAATATGATTTATCCCCATGTAAATTTAGGGTTTTGAAGCTGTTATATCTCTTACCCGGCTTTGCAGTCACACACTCTTGGTTAAGATAGAATACTGTAGTATTTCTGTAGGTATACCACAAGCCTCACGTAACAGTTCATTCTTAAAGTCCTTCCAGGCCAGGTTTGCCCTTCCTAGATATCTGGGTAGTTCAGTAAATATTCCTTAGAGAGAAGAAGTCCCTTGCTCCATGATAGACCAACCATTCTGAAAGAATTAGTATTTTTCATCCACTTTTGAGTTATGTAAGCATCTTACTTATCTGTTCAAAGGCAGCCAGACGAATCAAAGGAGCAAAGTGGAACATCACAGAGATATCCAGACTAGTGCAGAACAGTCTCATTTGGACTATGCTACAGAGATGTACACACGAAGCTGGATCCAAGCAAACTATCTTGGCTGAGAAACAGCACTCCATGGCCGAGGAAGAACACCACTTTAGATGCCTATGACAGGTCCTCTTTGTGACAATGTGTTTTTACAGTTAGCTTAGATTTCTTCCTGTAGCTCTTTCCTGCAGTACTTTAACATATACACTAATAAACAAAAAACACTATCTTTACTTCATTGAACTATTTTTCAGGTGATAACATGTCATCTTTTTTATATCCTATGTCTTAGCAGTAGCATCTGCAAAGCCCTGAAGGCAAATGGGACTGTGAATTTAAATATTAACACTTTTAATGATTCAGATAGATTTCTTAGAAATTTCAAGCAAGTGGCAGCCTGTGTAGAGCTGCTTTGTGCAGTGAACCACAGATGCTGGATTGGCTAAAAATATATCACTGTATTATAAAATGTAGACATCTGTGAGGTTTGCATAACTATACAAGGAGCATACAGTAATAAGATTTTTCTGAGGAGACAAAACCCACAAGAATTTTCATTATATTCTTATGGTTTTCAGTTATTCTTTTGAGAACATAAGTATAGATCTTTTTTTGAAGATGCCACAAAAATTAGTTCTCCATGACAGGGAGACTTCAGTGCTTAGTCTCTTCCCTATGTATTTGTATGCAAAATTAAATACATACAGCAACATCAAAAATCCTCAGGCTTCTCTCTATGAAGTGCTCAGATAAGTTCAGTTGCTGTGGAGAGCACCAAGAACTAGCTCAGATGACAGACGTAGTATAGTGAGATACTTAAATTTGGGTCTTAACTCTAACATCAAGGATCTGATCCCATAATCCTCTTGCATCTCAACTACAGCTATGCCTCAGGAGTGAACTTCCAGATCAAACATAAGAAACAGATACATTTTATCTCAGTGATAATTAATAGATTCTTACATACTTGCCACTTCTATGCAGGAAATCAGTGTGATCTGAAGCATCTGAAGCTCTTAGTGGTGTTTATGACAAATTCATAGACGCTGATCGCAGCTGCCTCCACACTGTAGAGGCAGCTCCAGTCTTAGCTATTTTCAGCTTTGCAGATTCACATTTTGCTTTGTGATCACTATTCAAAGTTAACTGATTCCCCACAAAATGCAGAATGGCCTGGTAGATGAGAGAAGAGCAGTGAATATTGTCTGCCTGGACCTTCAGCAGGGCATCTGACATGGTATTGAGTAGAATTCATACAGAGAAGCTGCTGAAGTATGGGCTGGATGAACAGACAGTGATGTAGATTGAAAAGTAGTTGAAGGGTCCAGAGGGTTGTGACCAATGGCAACAGCAAACTTCCAGGCTGGGTCATGTACAGAAGTGTACTTAGTAAGTCGGAGATATGATTTTAAATCTTTATCCTGCCTAATTTCACAGAATCACAGAATTGCAGGGTTTGGAAGGGACCGCTAGAGAACATTGAGTCCAATCCCCCTGCCAAAGCAGCTCCCTAGCCCAGGTTACACAGGTAGGCATCCAGGCGAGTCTTGAACGTCTCCAGAGAAGGAGACTCCACCACCTCTCTGTGCAGCTGTGCCACTGCTCCGTCACTGCACTGGGAAGAAGTTCCCACACACATTTGTGCAGAACTTCCTGTGCTTCAGTTTGTGACCATTTCCCCTTGTCCTGTCACCACACACTGCAGACACTTGTGCCTTTGCCTCCCACTCCTTACATATTTATAGACGCGATTTCCATTGAATCATTAAGGAATGACTGATTGAATGAACGTCTCAGGAAAGTGAACTGAAGCTATAGAACACTGGTACAATGGATGGAGTTTCTCTCAATTGAGATTTGTTCTGTTTTGTGTAAGAAACTGTGTATTAGTAAGAAGAGAGGAAAATGAGCCCTTATTGCTCTGCTTTAAAAATTTTCCAGGGATTGATAGCATCAAGAGCAATAGTAAAATAATTTGCAAGGAAAGTGAGTTTTTAAAAGTAGACCTCACATCTCTTCATTGTTAAAGTTCCTTTCACTGAGCTATTGGATAAAGAAGAGTGGATTTCTCTCTCTTTCCCACACAGTAACATAGCTGAATCCAGACAGGAGTATTGGCATGGAATCCAGAGTGGAAATGTAGATTATTTTTTCTGGTTTTAGGGTCACTAGGAACTGTTGAGAGAGAAAACTTAGTCCCTTCTGATCTTTGCTCAGTTTTCTCACTTATGTGAATTTTATTTGCTGGACAGCAGTTTCTTCAGCAGAGAGGAAACCACAGTTCCTAAAAGTGAATAATTTTTAAGGATCTAGCCTATGATGCAATATCCAAGAGAATAAGCAGAGGATTTTCCTTTTTTTTCCCCCACTTTTTAAGGGATAGATAAAAAAGTTAACCATTGAAATGATACCGTGTTTTCCCTGATTTCTACACATTAAAAAGATAATAAATACTGAGACTTCTGCTAATAAGACCCTTTTCTCACTTGTTACACAAAAATGGTGCTATGATTGCATGGAAGTGTGCTTTCTAGGGCAGAGATACTTCACAGCATATCAGGCATCTCTAGTGTTTTCCTTATTCATCTGCCAGGTACCAGGGAAGACGTACACACCAGGTTTCCTTTCTGTGAAAACAGTGTGTACCTAAATTCTAAGGGTGATGGATGCAGCTGAGACATGCAATGATGATCATGGAGCTCAGAATCTCTACAATATCCCACACTGAAGGCACAACTGAGCTCTATTATGGTTTGCATTACACAGATATCCTCTGAGAAATCTGTATTTACTATTGCATAAGACCTACATATCTATGGCATATTTAAAAATGAGATTAACTACTTTACAGTGAATTGTACTGCATAAGAGAAAAATCAAAAATAGATGCTCAAGAACTGTTTTCACTGAAGTCCAGATACAAAAGCCACTGAAATAAATTAAAACTCAATGCCTGATGTATGTATTTCTTTAGTGTACTCATGTATGTATCTTACTTGTGCAAAATCTAATGAAGAAACATTGCATCTTTAGTTTATTTTGGATATCATGGATCTCTTGGCAACATGGACTGTGTATTCAGGAAACAGGAAAGTAAGTGCAGCTGTCAGTAGGAAAATGCTACAAAGGAAAACAGAAATAGTTTCTTTTTCTTCAATAATGTCTATATTTAAAAAGCTAAAACAGCTTATCAATTTTCATTTCTGACACATCCTTTTTTCCTCACCTCTGAATACTACTTCAGCTTTAAATCTCTCCAGGGCTTACTGTGAGGATACACTTTTGTCACTGGCAGTGCTCTTTGCACATATCCTACTAACAAAGAAATGCCTTGATCCACACAGATAACAACAGTCTTTACTCTTCCTTAAATCCAGTAAATTCCAAGCTTGCAAGCACTCATAAATTATATATGCATTTTGGTGTTTATATAAGGAAGCTGTTATGTTTAGAGAATGAGAATAACCAGAGTGGTCAAAGAAAACTCTGAATAACAAATCACGTGCTTCCACTAAAGGCCTAAATCTTTATGACAAGAAAGTAGAGGTCTGCCCAGAACAGATTTATATTTTTCAAAAAGTAAGGAATATTATTTCTCTCTTTTTTATTAATTTTTTTTTTTTGTAGAACATCAGGCATCTATCAACTGAAAATTACCCTAGTGAACTATTCAGTAGATTCTCCCTCTAAAAATATCCCATTTTCCTTTGTACAAAGTATTCAAAATTTATACATTTAAAAAACAATCCAGAACATTTTATTGCAAAAAGTAAAAGCATGGCAATGCAGGCTTCTATTAAGTGGTTTTATTTAGTAAAGTAAATCTGTATTAACGTGCAATGGTAACATTTAGAAGTATGAAACTTTCCTGTAAAAGACAATACATTAAAAGGGGACTTATGGCTTAAATTACCAGGACTTTATTTTTAAGAAGTAGATATGAAATTAGATTTACAGGACCCCTACTCTAGTGAAAGAAAGATAACTTATTCAGGAACTATTTGTGTAAAATCTTCAGGAGCACAGAAGATCACACTGATTTAAAAGTAATATTTTTGTGATATTAGTTTAAAATCATAATCTTGTCTCTGGAAGCTGGATGTGGGTGTGAGCCAAGTTTTACTTGAACTGTAAATTCCTCCTTGTTGAATCATGTTAACTAAATGCTTCCTAAAGCATGTATTTACACCCTGAAGCTACTGAGTCATGACAGAGACCTCTTGGATCTCACTACAAGAAGAGATAGTGCAACACAAACAGGTCAGAATTGTGTTTGTGTATTATACATGCATAATATAATGAATAGTATAATGCATACCTGGTTGTACACAGTACATAATGGCATCCAATATTCTGTCTATAAGGGGACACATTAATTGATCTAATCTGCCTGAAGTTAAATATCCTTTTTTTTTTTCCTTTTTCTTTTCCTCTTTTTTTTTTCTATGTCTTGAAATTCAGTTTCCCTTTCTTTTCTCCTTCCTCTCCTGCTTATTATAAAGACAAACTTTCCAAATCTAAGTTGGCGCTTTACTATGGCTCTGGTTACCACAAACAAATGCCACTTTTGTTACATTTAAGGAGTCAAACAAACAAACAAAATAACATTCTCCTGCTCATTTCAACTGAAGAACCTTCAGAAAGTAGTAAAATACTTCAAATACTTGCATTTATGAGTTTATCAAGGTCTTTAAAAGGGTAAAATAGATAAATCTGAAGAATAATTTCTCAGTCTAATGTTCATCTTATTGCCACAAATAAATGAGAATATAGAATACCTCTGAAACTGATCTTGGGCAAAAAACACTTGAAAATTGTGTAAAGAGGCACATTGATGAGCTATAGGAGAAGCTAAGCAAAAGCAGAACTAATCTGAATCTGATTTTATATTTTTAATGCAACTTTCTTCCAGAGATTTGAATTTGGGGAATTTCTAGTGTGTGTGTTTTACATTTCTTAGAAATCAGGAAAAATCAGCATCTTAAATGGTCCAATATTGCTTTTTCATTCCACGGGTAATTTGATTTCTCTTCTGGAAATCTGATGTTGTCAAGTGCAAACAGATGTTCCATAGTGGTGGGCTGCCGTTCAAAAACTGGTTGGCCACATTAACATGAGGCATTGCCCAAACCAATTCTATCTATTACAAATTTTCTGGGTTTTTTTGTGAGTCACTAGGTATTCACTAATGCTTCAAGACTATTTCTGAAAGATCAAATTGATTGAAATTATAAACAAGCAAAGTTTAGAAGAAAGCTGTATGAATATCTGATCAGTGAAATCTCACTGCCTGTAATGGCATATGTTATAGGTTAGATGCACAGCCACAGCTAAATAGTCTTTTGTGTTAAGTGTACTTTTTTTGTGGTTAACTTCTGAGTCCACACACAAGACAAAATCCATCTGCAGCATAACGTGACTATAAATGGAGGCCATAGGTTAACTCGTGACTAAGTTGCTGTCATATCTTTCTGGTACTTTTATTTTCTAGTATCTAAGAAATAAAACAATTCTGAGTAAATTGATGTTTTTGTTGCACGAACATCCTATTTTTCTGTTCAGTTTTGATATATTTTAACTAAAAGTGACTAAGAAATTTGATGATGGGAGTGCTTGCATGCAGCTCTACTCCTGAGTATAAATCATGGCACTCACTGACTTAGATAATGGTAGCACTCATAAATAACAGAAATAATAGGCTAGATGGAAATTACTCTCCTGTTGAAATTTCTGTTTATCACTAAGTTCTCCAGCCATATTTGCTGTTCTGTCTATTGGATATTATCACATCAAGCTTAGATGATCTCTCAGCAAAACACCATTACATTGTTTGAATCCCATCAAATGCTGTGTCACATGCTGATGTTTCCCCAAACTTCTGCAAGTATACTTGGAAAGTTATTAACAATGATTTTCATAGTGTATGGCTGAGACAACAATAGCAACAGATCTGTATTTAAATACTGTATAAATACATGGGAAAAAAAAAAGGTAACTTCAGAATGCAATGCTTGTAAACATGAGAGTAGAGGTGTGTGCTTGACACTAACAAATAAGTGGTGATGTGGATATCAGTGCAAAGGAGAGTTTGAAAGAGGAATTTAAGGGGCAACCAAAGAGCAGTTTAACACATATTTACAGTGACCCCAGAATGGCCTTACTGTGCTGAATGAAGATAAGAATTTATCTTTTAAGTGAAAGGAGACAAGATGAGAGAAAGCGTACAGGGATGTTATGGTTTTGTGATTTTTGGTACTGGTATTCCACATCATAACATCATGTAGTGCATTTAGAGTTAAAGAGTTAATGTTCCAGCTCCGTGGATCATCGATAGTTCCAGGTATGCCTGTCTCAGAAGAGAAGAAGAACTCCATTCCCCAGAGGACTTTGCGATGCTTTGCGTTCTTACGCGTTTACGCTCAGAGGGAAAGATAAAAACTGTCTGCAGTCACGGGACTCGCTCTTCCCTTCGGGACCGAGCTCGGCAGTGGGTGTTTGTTGCAGCCGTCCGCCTTCAGCGTTAGCGTAAGGCCTTCGGTTTATCGGACACTCTCTCTCTTGCTCATTTTATTTGATTCATTTGCCTCAATTCCAATTATATTATATTATTTTCCTTTCTGATATCTATTTAGTAAATTAGCTTTCCTCCTCAGATCGTTGCCGCTGTTTCGTTCCTGGGCCCATCTCCCTTCTCCTTTTTTCCCTTTCCCCCTTCCCCTTCCCCGGGGTGTGGGCCCGTGGGTCCCCTGCCTCAATTGTCACGGTACCGGGTCAAACTGTCCCGCAAACCGCTGACAATTTTGGCGCCCAACGTGGGGCACGACTAGCTACCTTAGCCGGGCAGAGACATACTTTTAGAGTGAATCTCTGTCTTTTGTTCGGAAGCTTATCTGTACTGCAGGTTCTGTACGGCAAAACACGACCTTGAAGTCCAGGCGTACTGCCAGTTCTCCTGGAATATTTGTAAACTTTTCGGGTGCTGCCGGCTTGTTTGAGTAAAAAGAAAAAAAAATGTTTTTACTGTTTCTGTTAAAACTGCCCTTACAGGGATTGTATTTCATTGCTTTTTCCCTTTTAATGCTCAAAACGTACTGGAACTTGGTTAAGCTTGCCAGTCTGATCTATGGAGCCTGGTCCCTATATGACAAACTAAAAGCAGTGATGGAGGCACCTACCAAATACCTGGGCACCCCGGCTAATGTAACAAACGATACTATGTTAACAAACCAAACAATATTTGAATGGGTGTCCAGGTTCTCCTCTCAGTTCCTTATGAATTTTCAAGATTACAGCTTAGGGACTATGTTAACGATTGGGATATTGGTCCTCCTGAATGTATCCCTTATAATGGCACTTTACACCATGTGGAGGAAGCTTTTCCCAGAAACAGAGAATGCTGAATGGCAGGGAAAGTGGAGAGTTTTAGGAAAGAAATTAGAAGCATGGGGTCCCCCGCTGCCATGGGATTTTACTCCTGAACACTTGCAGGATCCTGAGGAGCTAGGCCTGTATCTGAGTAATGGGTGTTGTGGCTCAGAAAGATCTGAGGTGGAACAGCTTATCTGGGGCTTGGCTTATGCTTACCGAGGCATATATACTGTTCGGGAGAGAGAGAGAGAGAGTGTCCAAACTGAGGCTCAGGCCAAAGAGGAAAACCTCCCAGGCACATCTGACCAGCCAAAGGAAGCACCAGCATCAAAGTCAGTTGCCCCGGTAGAAGGCCAGAAATGGAAACGTGTGTCCTCACGCCTAGAACGCAAAGAAGAGGTGGCGAAAGAAGAGGAAGATCCAGGCGAGGGGGGGTCCTCAACACCACCACCACCAAGGAAGGCAACAAAGAAAAGTGAGAGGCATGGACATAGTGATGATGAGGATGATGAGAGAGTCAAAGTTACCACGTTTCGTCGACCCATGAAAATGTCTGAGATTCAAGGCTCAAGAAAAGAGTTTATTCGACGTCCGGATGAGAGTATTGTCACTTGGTTGCTTCGGTGTTGGGACAACGGGGCCAACAGCGTGTCCCTCGACAGTAATGAAGCTCGCCAACTAGGAAACATTGCCCGTGACCCAGCTGTCGACAGAGGGATCAGCCGGTATATGGATGGAATCGCCAGCCTCTGGCAACGAATGTTAGTAGCTGTGAGGGAAAGATATCCCTACAAGAGTGACCTGGCACCTAAAGTGAAAAGATGGAAAACTATTGAGGAAGGCATCCAGTATTTGAGAGAAACAGCTGTGGCGGAAATGCTGTATGATCCCACGTTTGATCCTGAAGATCGGGACCATGATCCAGAGAAAGTAAGGAGTACACCCGAAATATGTCAGAAGCTTTCAAAAACAGCACCAGAAAGGTACGCCGGTACACTAGTGACAACGTTCAACAGATATGAGGACCAAGACAGAAAACCCCCAGTTTTTGAACTGATTCTTACACTTCAAAACTTTGAACAAAAATTTCCACCATCACACGCTTCCATTTCAGCCATATCAAGGTTAGAAGGACAGATGGAAGACGTGTTAGAGAAAGTATCCCGACTGATTGATAGGGTTGAAAAGATTGCAGCTTTCAGAAGCAAACGCCGTCCTGCTCGAGCAAATGACAGCATTAACTTCATGTCACGCGCGGCTCTGTGGAGTTACTTACGTGAAAATGGAGAAGATATGAAGGAATGGCATCAAAAACCCACTCCTGCACTGCGAGCACGGGTGAGAGAATTACAACACAGACCAACGACCAGTGAAGTTGTTCCTGTCACTACAGGTAACCAATAGAGGGGCCCTGCCCTCAGCCAGAGGAGGGAGAGGGATAATAGAGTGTATTGGACTGTGTGGATTCGGTGGCCTGGCACATCAGAACCACAAAAATATGAGGCACTGGTGGATACTGGTGCACAGTGTACTCTAATGCCTTCAAGTTATAAAGGGGCAGAACTGATTTATATCTCTGGAGTGACTGGGGGTTCTCAGGAATTGTCTGTGTTGGAGGCAGAAATAAGCCTCACTGGTAAAGACTGGCAGAAGCATCCTATAGTGACCGGACAGGGGGCTCCATGCATACTTGGTATAGACTATCTCAGAAGGGGGCACTTTAAGGATCCCAAGGGGTACCGATGGGCTTTTGGAATAGCTGCTGTGGACACAGACAACATTAAGCAGCTATCTGTTTTACCTGGCCTGTCAGAAGATCCGTCTGTTGTGGGGTTGCTGCAAGTGGAGGAGCAACAGGTACCAATTGCTACAAAAACGGTGCACAGACGGCAGTACCGCACCAACAGGGATTCCTTGCTCCCCATTCATAACTTGATCCGTCAGCTAGAGAGACAGGGAGTGATCAGCAAAACTCACTCACCTTTTAACAGCCCCATATGGCCGGTGCGTAAAGCCAGTGGAGAGTGGAGGCTGACGGTAGATTACCGTGGCCTGAATGAAGTCACACCCCCACTGAGTGCTGCTGTACCGGACATGCTACAACTCCAGTACGAACTGGAGTCAAAAGCAGCCAAGTGGTATGCCACCATTGACATTGCTAATGCCTTCTTTTCAATTCCTCTGGCCACAGAATGCAGGCCACAGTTTGCCTTCACATGGAGGGGCGTTCAGTACACCTGGAACCGTTTGCCCCAGGGGTGGAAGCACAGCCCAACCATTTGCCATGGGTTGATCCAAACTGCATTGGAGCAGGGTGGTGCTCCTGAGCATCTGCAATACATTGATGACATTGTTGTATGGGGCAATACAGCAGAGGAAGTCTTTGAGAAAGGAGAGCAGATTATCCAAATTCTCCTACGAGCTGGCTTTGCTATCAAGCGAAGCAAAGTGAAAGGGCCTGCACAGGAAATTCAGTTCCTAGGTATAAAGTGGCAAGATGGACGTCGTCACATCCCTACAGATGTGATTAACAAAATCACTGCCATGTCTCCACCCACAAGTAAGACAGAAACCCAAGCTTTTCTGGGTGTAGTGGGCTTTTGGAGAATGCATGTTCCAAACTACAGTCTCATTGTGAGCCCTCTCTATCGGGTGACGCGGAAGAAGAATGATTTTGTGTGGGGCCCTGAGCAGCAGCAGGCTTTTGAACAAATTAAGCAGGAGATAGCCCGTGCCGTGGCCCTGGGGCCAGTGCGGACGGGACAGGATGTAAAGAACATCCTCTACACTGCTGCTGGAAAGGAAGGTCCCACTTGGAGTTTGTGGCAAAGAGCTCCTGGAGAGACCCGAGGTCGACCCCTTGGATTCTGGAGTCGGGCGTACAGGGGGTCTGAGGAGCGCTACACTCCAACTGAGAAGGAGATCTTAGCCGCGTACGAGGGGGTTCGAGCTGCTTCCGAAGTAATCGGTACTGAAACACAGCTCCTCCTGGCACCTCGACTGCCAGTGCTGAGCTGGATGTTCAAAGGAACAGCTCCCTCTACCCATCATGCTACTGATGCCACTTGGAGTAAGTGGACTGCACTGATTACACAGCGAGCTCGGATGGGGAACCTCAACCGTCCAGGAATCCTGGAGGTGATCATGGACTGGCCTGAAGGTAAAACGTTTGGAACAACGCCAGCTGAGGAGGTGTCACGTGCTAAAGAAGCCCCACCATATAATGAACTACCAGACAATGAAAAGAGATATGCCCTGTTCACAGATGGATCGTGCCGCATTGTGGGTAAGCACCGCAGATGGAAATCTGCTGTGTGGAGCCCCACACGACGAGTTGCAGAGGCCGCTGAAGGAGAAGGAGAATCAAGTCAATTTGCAGAGGTAAAGGCTGTCCAGCTGGCCTTAGATATTGCCGAACGAGAGAGGTGGCCTGTGCTTTATCTTTATACTGACTCATGGATGGTGGCAAATGCTTTATGGGGGTGGTTACAGCAGTGGGAACAAAATGGTTGGCAACGGAGAGGTAAACCTATTTGGGCTGCTGAACTGTGGAAAAACATTGCTGCCCAAATAAAGAATATGGTTGTAAAGGTGCGCCATGTAGATGCTCATGTTCCTAAGAGCCGGGCAACTGAAGAGCAGCAAAATAACCATCAGGTAGATCGAGCTGCTAAAGTTAAGGTGGCTCAAATAGACTTGGACTGGCAACACAAAAGTGAATTATTTCTAGCTCGGTGGGCCCATGAGACCTCGGGCCATCAGGGAAGAGATGCAACATATAAGTGGGCTAGAGACCGAGGGGTGGACTTAACTATGGATGTTATTACGCAGGTTATCCATGACTGTGACACATGCGCCACAATTAAACAGGCCAAGAGGATGAAACCTCTTTGGGAGGAAGGGCGATGGCAAAAGTACAAATATGGGGAGGCGTGGCAGGTTGATTATATCACCTTGCCACGATCTCGCAGTGGTAAGCGTTATGTGCTCACCATGGTAGAGGCAACTACTGGGTGGCTTGAAACATATGCAGTACCCCATGCTACCGCCCGGAACACCATCTTAGGGCTCGAGAAACAAGTCCTATGGCGACATGGCACTCCAGAGAGAATTGAGTCTGATAATGGAACTCATTTCAAAAATTCTCTTGTAAATACTTGGGCCAAAGATCATGGCATCGAGTGGATTTATCATATCCCCTATCATGCACCAGCTTCTGGTAAAATTGAAAGGTACAATGGGTTGTTAAAAACAATGTTGAAAGCAATGGGTGGTGGAACATTTAAGCACTGGGAGAAGAATTTGTCAGAAGCCACCTGGTTGGTCAACACCAGAGGATCTATCAATCGCGATGGTCCTGCCCAATCCAGCTCTCTACCTACTGTAGAAGGAGATAAGGTCCCTGTAGTACACGTGAAGAACATGTTGGGAAAAGCGGTTTGGGTTCTTCCAGCTTCTGGAGAAGGCAAACCTCTCCGTGGAACTGTTTTTGCTCAGGGACCTGGGTCTACCTGGTGGGTGATGCAGAAGAATGGGGATGTTCAGTGTGTACCACAAGGGAATTTGATGTGGGGAGAGCGCCCTCAGTAATTCTATTACTATGTATATATGTATATATGTATGTTGTATGTGTTTGTATTTAATGCTTGTTAATCATTGTTTCTTTATGTATATATATATATAAAGCATGATGTAATGATGTTGAATAAGGGGTGGAATGTTATGGTTTTGTGATTTTTGGTACTGGTATTCCACATCATAACATCATGTAGTGCATTTAGAGTTAAAGAGTTAATGTTCCAGCTCCGTGGATCATCGATAGTTCCAGGTATGCCTGTCTCAGAAGAGAAGAAGAACTCCATTCCCCAGAGGACTTTGCGATGCTTTGCGTTCTTACGCGTTTACGCTCAGAGGGAAAGATAAAAACTGTCTGCAGTCACGGGACTCGCTCTTCCCTTCGGGACCGAGCTCGGCAGTGGGTGTTTGTTGCAGCCGTCCGCCTTCAGCGTTAGCGTAAGGCCTTCGGTTTATCGGACACTCTCTCTCTTGCTCATTTTATTTGATTCATTTGCCTCAATTCCAATTATATTATATTATTTTCCTTTCTGATATCTATTTAGTAAATTAGCTTTCCTCCTCAGATCGTTGCCGCTGTTTCGTTCCTGGGCCCATCTCCCTTCTCCTTTTTTCCCTTTCCCCCTTCCCCTTCCCCGGGGTGTGGGCCCGTGGGTCCCCTGCCTCAATTGTCACGGTACCGGGTCAAACTGTCCCGCAAACCGCTGACAAGGGAGAAAGAGTCTTGACATAAGTTTCTGTATTGTTATAAAAATATCTACAATTCATGAGGAAAAAAAAGGAATATGTACAAAAATAAGAATGTAAAAACAGAGCAGGGAACAGACCATAGAACAGCTCTGTCAAGTCTTAAATCTATACCTAGAAAAGTAACTATTATATTTTGTCTTTTTGTTTTGTTTTTAATAGAATACTAAGAATCATTTGAATCAGTCTCTCAAGGCAATATATAATATTACTGTAACATACATTTTTTCTATGCTTAAATCTGTCACAAATATATCCGCCTTCAAGTACTCACCTACCACCCTATCTCCAAATTTTTCTCCTCAAAGCTGTTCCATGCATCCCAACCTATCCCATAGGAATACTGTCAGTTGAGCAAAATACTTCTTTCTCAGCAACCAACCATGAAACTGCTGGCTTATATACAGTATTTATTGAGTGGGTTTTTTGTTTTTGTTTTTCTGTTTCCACAGGTGGAAAAACTAAGGGGAAGCTCAGAAAGGTTTTTTGACTTTTTATTCAAGTGTCCTTCAAGTTATCTTTTATACTTGAATATTTTCATATAGTACTCATTCTAATGTACACAATCATTAATAGATAGAAGCCAAAATATTTCTTAATGCTGCCTAATCTATCCTTCCCTTCTTTGTTCCTCAGAAACACCACCTTATCATTGCAGAATTTTTAACTAGCCCTAATGCACAACCATAGACAGTAAAAGGAGATACATCTCTGATAGAGAATTCTCCCTACAGTCCTTTGTTCCATCGCTCCAGTAACTATTTGCTTGGCAATTCATTGTTTTAGTGACACTTATGATACTTACACTGTAATTCATCTATAGGAGCTGGGGGCTAACAAAGTAGTACTTCAATTCCAGCACTGTCTTGTCAGTCTCTAACCCGTAAGTCATACCTAAAGATTTTTTATTGTCCTTTTGTGCAGACTGTTACCTTGCCATTTGCCATCTTTCAAGAACACATCCTTTTCTTCAGCTTTCCTTCCCCTTCTAGTAGCTTCTCCTAGCTTCCTGGGTTTCCATCAACTCCACACACTTCCTCCTGGGTCTTCACTTTTCTTTTGTTACAGTGTTTTAACTTTGGACCTATTTCCTGCTACAAACAGATCCCATGTTTCAGAAGCAAAAATCTTATGTTTCATTCTACTCTCTGTCCTTTGTCTGCTTGCACAGTGCTGCCATCAAAGATTGTCTCTGCACATGAAAATGCTCAGCTGTTCTCAGAGGAAGAACAAACACTCCTTCCTTTATTTCTGGAAGAGGCAGCACAAACCAGGTCAGGGAACCTCTCTCTGTTGCTCAGATGATCTTGTAACAAATTTACATTTATATGATTTGAGGTTGCAGAAGATACTGTACAACCATCATCTCCAAAGATAGAGAACAGGAAGCATATGATAGCTGATATTACTAAAGATGAATACAGAGAGGTAGCTCAGAAGTAAAAGGACTCAGTCAGAAAGTCTGAGGCTCAAAATAAAATAAAACTAACAGACATAAACAATATATTTGACTCAGAGAAGAAACTGAGGCAGGACAGAGACCTATTATCTTGATTTTGCCATACTCTTTATGTCCTTATTTTCTCCACCTCTTCCCTGCTCTCCCAGTCAACTGTTAGCAACCATTTAGGACAGGTACAGCAGACAAAAAAAGGGGAAAAAAAAACAAAAAACAAACAACCCCCCCCCCCCCAAAACAAATAACAAGTGTTTACACTACTTCAATAAGGGAAGAATGGATTATAGAATACCTAGATAAATTGCAAAATTCTTTGAAGAGTAAACAGAGTTTTCCAAGTGTATCTAGTAAAAGCAAGAAATTAATTTTATCTAGGTTACTGAATTTAATTTCAGTTCTAATAAAAACAAAAAAACTTGTTGAAACAGACAAAAAATTGCAAATAATTTCTAAATAAATAAAAGATAGCAAGGAGATATGTAACAGTCAAGATAGACTTCTCTAAATCTGATATTTAAGAAAAAAATAGTCCTAGTTTTTGACTTGATAGAAACTTTATTGGAGAAGTGAAAATTGGCAGATACTATAAGTCTTGTTCAGCACTCCTTAGAAGACATTGTCATGAAGAAGACAGGGAAATAGTGATTGGTCAAAATGGTTACAAAACTGGATAAAAACATATCCAGAGGAATAGGCATTCTTGCTTCACTGTCAGAAAAGGTGCTAAATAAAGTAAGTTTCTACATGAATCGTTTTTGCCCTTATGAGTGTTTGACAGTTCTGATAGTAACTTGCATGAATACTTTTGGCTGTATGCACTTCTTTAATCAATGTTAGAATTCAAAATCATTTTGAAAAACAAAAACAAAAACCAAACACATGGTCATTAAGCACATTGAATTCAATAGGATTAGTGCAAAAACATTATCTTCATATAGAAATTTTTGATTGTACAAATACCACTTGAGGGAAAATGCTTGAATCATCTAAGCAAAATGTGAAGTTAATAGCAAATTATGAACCAAAAATGAGGAATATCTTGTGGACTGTTATTTAAAAACAAATGACATATACTAATAAATAATAGAAGCATTGTACATGAAATGCATGAAGTAAGTTTGTCCTGGCTGATGCTGTTTAAGCAGAAGTTTAGATAAATGACCTGCACATAACTGTTGAAAGAAATTTGTGTATTTAATCCATAGGAAAAATAAAGACTTAATAAGGACATAGTATTCTTCACATATGTAGAAGGAAGCCTTAAAAAATAAATGAATTTTAAAACATTTTATTTAAAGTACAAACTACAGAAAGACTAAACACTAAGACAATGCAATAATGGGAAAAAAAAGAAAGTGGAAGAGCAGGAAAATTCATCTGGGCTTGTTAATTTTACATAGCTGGAAGATATTAAGCAAACACTGGGGAAATGTTTGGCATAGCATATTCCATTTTTGGCTAGAGAAGAATGGGAAGTTGTGAGAAATAATCAGTGATCTGCACTGGAAATAATTTATAATTCTCTTTTCCCATCCTTTCCACCAAGAAAAAGTTGGGTTGGAAAAAAAGTTTTTAAATATCATGGCTGCTCACTAATTGAATCTGTGTTGTTCAGTACTGCTGTAGCATTGCAGGTCTTTTTATTATTTATTTTATTATTATTATTTTTCCTCTTTTGTTCCTGAGAGCTCACTTTGAAATACTCAGAATATACTTATTTTGAAGATTTAAAGGGAGAGTGGTTTCCTAAGTATGATGTATAACCTACTATCTGAAAGAATCTATTTACACAGTGGAATGTAATGACTGAAAACAAATTTTTGATAATTGATCTGAGAAATCTGATTTAGGTACTTAAAGAATGCTTCTAGATAAACCTGAAAATTGCAAGTCAGTCTCACATGAGTCAGTTGCAACTCACTGGGCACTAGCTAGCAAATTATGATGCTAAACAAGAATACAATTTTATAATAATTTTTAACTTTAAGATAGTTTTTCAAGTATCCTCTAGTTTTGGTTTTATAATAGCAGTTGATTTTATACAAATTAAAGGCAATTAACTATTAACTTGATAAGGAGTTCGATTTTCAAATACATCAGCTGGGCCTGGTCAAACAAAGATTGGAAATTATCATTTCCTACTTCATTCATAATCAAATGTGTGTAAGACATTAAGCCATCTAAAGCTAATCAACAACAGCAATAAAAAAAACTATTCATAAGCCTGTATAATACTTTTTAGCGTGAAAATAATGAGCATGTGTAGACAAAATTGGATTTCAGAAGACAAGGTTTTTAGTGTAAAAAGAGGAATAGGTGTTTTTTTTACTGGCCATGCATTCAAGCCTATTTATTTTGCTTAGGAAATCTTCTTTTGGGCATTGTAATAAATCTCTCTGTAATAAAAAGAATATAGTCTGCTAAACAGTTATGCATATTCTTGCAAGATTTCCATTTCATAAGTTCGATCTGAAGCTCTTGATAGCCTATTAATTTTTTATTAATATTCATTTATATAAATAATTTTGAGAGAAAAATTGTCATATTGGCTTTAATTAAGTCAATATGACATAAGATTCACTGCTTTATTGATAATTATGTCAATATGATATATATCATATATGTCTCTAGTGAATCACTTATAATCCCATATTTTTCCTAAATACAAGATTCAGTTTCATTCAAAAAATTTCTATATAAATGATCAAACTCTAGCTGCTCTTGTGTGTAAAAAGAACTGAAAACATTCAATTTAACATAAATTTTATAGAACAGCCTGTAACATCAGGGGAGCAATAACAGAGCACTGCTTACAAAGAAAACCATGTACCATTCTTCTACTTAAAAGCCCACGTGGGAATTGTTAAATAATAATGTATTATTAAGCATTCATCATACTTGGCATCAGACAATTACCTTTTTGTTTCCATCAGAAAGCAAATTATTCTTTGAGGAAATGAATTTTATGCCTCATTATATTCCCAAGTCTGGTACAATTTTGGAATGATTGTATTTGCAGCAAAAGTTAGGAGAGGTGGTAGTAGATTTGGCATGACACTACAATCACATATTGGGAACCATAGTGCTCAAGAACAGCTTCCAGGTTAGATCACTAACATGAACATCTCCATAACATAGCATGCTTTGTGTCTCTGTTCTTTTACTTCTCTTTATCTTGTTTGTTTGTTTGTTTGTTTGTTTGTTTATTGTTGTTGTTTGTTTTGGTTGGTTGGTTGTTTTTATTTTATTTTATTTTATTTTATTTTATTTTATTTTATTTTATATTCATTTGTTGCTGTTTTCTTTTTAATACTAATCACAGAACTGTAGGAGTTGGATCTAGTCCAACCCCCCTGCCAAGGCAGGCTCCCTAGAACAGTTTGCACAGGTAGGTGTCCAGGCGGGTCTTGAACATCTCCACAACCTCACTGGGCAGCCTGTGCCAGTGCTCTGTCATTGCACTGTGAAGAAGTTCCTATGCAGATCTGTGTGGAACTTCCTGTGCTTCAGTTTGTGGCCATTTCCCATTGTCCTGTCACCATACACAGCTGAAAAGAGTCAGCTTTGTCCCTTTGCCTCCTGCTCCTTAGATATTTATAGATGTGGACCAGATCCCCTCTTACACTTCTTTTTTCAAAGCTGAACAGACCCAGGTCTCTTAGCCTTTCCTCATAAGGGAGGTGTTCCACACTCTTTATCATCTTTGTAGACATCCACCGGACTCTTTCAAAGAGATCTCTGTCTTTTTTGTACCAAAGAGCCCAGAACTGGACACAATACTCCAGTTGAGGCCTCACCAGGGAAGAGTAGAGAGGGAGGATTGCCTCTCTTGACCTGCTGGTCATGCTCTTGTTAACGCACCCCAGGATGCCATTGGCTTTCTTGGCCACCAGGGCACACTGCTGTCTCCTGGCTAACCTGTTTCCCACCAGGTACCCCGGGTCCATCTCCTCAGAGCTCCTCTCCAGCAGGTCATCCCCCAGCTTGTACCAGTGCATATAGTTATTCCTCCCTAGGTGCATGACTCTACACTTGTTCTTGTTAGATATTTTCGATCAATCCTCTTATTCTTTTTCTTGGAAACAGAAATAATTGGGTATCTTATTTAACACTGTCTGCAAAAAATGGGATAGTTGCTAATCAAGATTCCTTGGGCAGGTATGAAATTATTCTGACCTAGAATTCATTCCTGAACCACCTAGAGCTCTATGCACTCTTTTATTGTTCTGTGATTGTTGCCTATGTGACAAGTGCACTTTCAGTCAAAGAAGACGAGAGAAATAGAGCAACAGAAGCAACTGTCCATTTACTACATAAGAATTGATATACTGAATGGTTTCTCTCACTTGCTGGGAGCTACTCTTGTTTATGATTTTCTCAAATATATCTGAAAGAGATGATCAACTTTACAGGAAAATATTCATCAAACCATAGAACATATAAGAAAGAAACATGTACATTATTAGGAGCAGATTTTGATGACCAGTTATTCTTCTTCCTTTTGGACACCCTCAAGACCTCACTCTTTCTTAAACACTCTTGTATCACAAGCATTTAATTCTACTTGTTAAAATAGAACAGCTTAAAATAAACATAATTGCTCCATAATAAAACTTTTTTTTTTTCCTAAAATACTTCTGTTATAAAGTGAAAGCATGTGAAAAGAGATTAAGATACAAAAGTTTCTTGTACCTTGAGGGACAGTTGGCAACCATTTTCACTTGTAAAAATTTAAATATATGAAATAGTTTCCCCAGTTCTCTTTCCTTCTAGGCCTACATTCTTTGGAAGTGGAAGGGAGGGCTGGAAGTCCATCTGAGATAAGTTTTGCATGCAAGAAAATGCAATAGTAGTTTTGGAGCATCAGAACTTACAGTTTTGTTTGGTGAAAGTCAGGCTCTGTCCTACTTAATTCTGAATTTGGGAATTTGGTTTTATCATGTGCACATGAAAGTGATTTTTCTAAAATTTTTCACCTGTCTGCAAGAAGAAACCATCCATAAACAGAGTCATGGCCAAGTATATTTTCCTGTTCTGTGAAATTCATAGGTAGAAATTTAAGCTAGGTCTGTCACAAACTGAAGGACTGGCTTTGAACTGGTTATTGAATATTTTATTTTTGTGTAGATTAAAGTCAATCATGAAAGTGAAGCAGATCCAAGTAGCAGTTCTAATTCATAGAAAAAACAGATAGAACAAATGATTTAATGCAGAAGCTGATAAAGTCCATACAGTTTCACAGCTATGTGCTCAATTCCTACTGTCCCTGTGGCACTGTTACAGGCCTGATACATAGTTGCTGGACCAGTTGTCAGCAGCTATCTCATTCTAGAGCTGAGTAATATCATAAAAAATTTGGCTTCAGTCAATCAGCTTCTTTCAACAAAAGTTATTTCACTGGAAAATATATGTATCAATTTTAATTATAACTTCTCATCGTTGCTAAGGTACTTGTTTGGTGTGACTAAGTTTCAGTTACACTAAGTCAGTATGTCTGAGAGAACTTCAAATTCTGCCTCTGATTATCTGCAGGATAATAAGCTCCAGGAGGTTTATGCAAGTTTGGGCAAATTACATGACAGACCAAGGTGAGGAGGGAAGGTAAAGAGGAAGAAAGGATTAAAAAAAAAAAAAAAGGAAGGAAGAAAAGAATAAGAAAAGATAGAAAGAAAGAAAAAACAATGGAAGGAAGAAAGGAAGGAAAGAAGAAAGGAAGGAAGTAAGGAAGAGAAAGAAAAAGGAAGAAGGAAGGAAGGCAGGAAGGCAGGAAGGCGGGAAGGAAGGGAGGAAGGGAGGAAGGGAGGGAGGGAAGAAAGGGAGGGAGGGAGGGAGGGAGGGAGGGAGGGAGGGAGGCAGGGAGGAAGGAAGGAAGGGAGGAAGGAAGAGGAAGAGAGAAAATGAGAAAGAGAAAGAAAGAAAGAAAGAAAGAAAGAAAGAAAGAAAGAAAGAAAGAAAGAAAGAAAGAAAGAAAGAAAGAAAGAAAGAAAGAAAGAAAGAAAGAAAGAAAGAAAGAAAGAAAGAAAGAAAGAAAGAAAGAAAGAAAGAAAGAAAGAAAGAAAGAAAGAAAGAAAGAAAGAAAGAAAGAAAGAAGAAAGAAAGAAAGAAAGAAAGAAAGAAAGAAAGAAAGAAAGAAAGAAAGAAAGAAAGAAAGAAAGAAAGAAAGAAAGAAAGAAAGAAAGAAAGAAAGAAAGAAAGAAAGAAAGAAAGAAAGAAAGAAAGAAAGAAAGAAAGAAAGAAAGAAAGAAAGAAAGAAAGAAAGAAAGAAAGAAAGAAAGAAAGAAAGAAAGAGAAAGAAAGAAAGAAAGAAAGAAAGAAAGAAAGAAAGAAAGAAAGAAAGAAAGAAAGAAAGAAAGAAAGAAAGAAAGAAAGAAAGAAAGAAAGAAAGAAAGAAAGAAAGAAAGAAAGAAAGAAAGAAAGAAAGAAAGAAAGAAAGAAAGAAAAAGAGAAAGAGTTTGTTTCACTGGCATCAATTCCGCAAAAGTAAATTAGTAGACTGAACTTCAATTTCCTAGGAGTAGTGACCAGTGCCACATCCGCTTTCAATGTGAATGGAATTTTTTGACAGAGAGAGTGAACAGGGCAGAGTAATCACATCTTTTGTGAACTCTCCCTCCAGTAAACAGAAAAATACTTAGAAATAATAGGAAGAACTTAACAGAAGGAAGTTCTGTGAATGTCAGTTCAGGAATTCTAAGATGTTCTGAGTTGTCCCTCTGACGTAGCTCTTCTCTTTCCATTAACTAGAGAAGCAATACAGCAAGACTTGCCTGAAACCCACCTCTGTATTAAATCTGTCAGTGCTGCTGTGCAATGCAGTAATGCACACATTGTACACTGTCTTTCTGACTTCTGGAACACATCACACATTCAAAATGTTCCAAGTTTTTGTAGGAAAAGAATGGAATTTACTTTACATTCATTTTGTTGGCCAAAAAGAACATAAATATATGTATGTATGTTCAACAGAAATACTCAAGTTCTCCTCCAAAAAGTGCTGCCTTTCCAAAATACAATCAGAGTTGATTGCATATTGCCAGGATTGCAAGTGCAGTCTCAGCCTGCTATGACATTCCATGTGGAAAACTTGTGCAGTTTTCTAGCCTTCCTACTGGAACTCTGCAGGAATGAATAATTAAAGCTAGGGGGAAAGCAGAGGAAGCTGGCAGGTAGATGTTTCCCTTTGGTATTCCTCTTCTTTGTCTCATGGCTGCTGAAGTGAAGAGATGGGTTTCTCAATGTAATATTTTCAACTAGGTAGCCAGCAAAATCAAGCATAGATTTATCAGAGAAATTATTGAAATGATTTATCAAAGAAATGATGGGAATATAACATCCCTGGTAGCATACTGTAACATAAGATCTAAGCTTTATTACGTGTCTGAAGTCATAGCTTGCCTGAGTCACACTGAAGGAAGAGTAATTGTCTTGAGCCACATGTAAAATATATAATATAATTAATGTATATGAGTAACAAAACATTTTATTTTTTACATTTTTATTAAATCACTAAAAAAAGAGAGCAACAAAAATATAAGTCAAGTGGGATGTTTGATCCTGAATTTTTTTGTGAAACCAATGCATCAGTCTGGTTTGATGGAAGTGGATGAAATTCTTAGCAGGTTCTCAAGGTGTTTCTCAGAGATTTTTTATGACATTTCACTTCTTCTGTACTTCATCCTTGAAAATAACTGTTCATAAATGTTCATACAAACAAAATGTAATTCCATGAACAAGGTGGAATTGTGAAGCAACAGATTTTTCTCTAGTAAGAGAGGTTTTAAAGAAGTCTGGTAAATACATATGATCAAATTTTGCAATCTGATTGCTACTCTGTAGATCTCGTTTGAAAATTCACAGGTAGTGTATTCACATAGACTGAAAACTGACTTGCAAATGAGCAAAAAATAAAAAGATGATTTTTCAGAAATCTTGAAAAGTATTCTCAAATTCTCAAAATCAAAACAGATAGCAAGGCTGCACATTTTTTACTATTCTCAGGACTCTGTTCAGCCAGTGTATAAAAATGCATGAAATTATTTGCTATAGCTTGAGCTTACCATCATTTAAGTTTCACTTTGAATGTTTTGGTTTGAAACAACACAAATAAATTTATTTTGACCTTGAAATCTCATGCTTAACCCACTAAAATAAGTGGTCAAATCCACCAATAATGAGAAATTTATAAGCTGTGACACAGTTCATGCTCTGACACAGTTTTCCTTCTGATTCCATAAATGATTTGATGTCATTTTGCAAACCATAAAATCTTTGTGGCATTTTACCCCAACTTTACTTCAGAAAAGTAAATGATGTCCCCATAATCAGCGTCTATATTTTTAAGGAATTCCTGGAACTAGGGATGATTCAATCCTTTAGACTTTATGAAATTCACAGCTTTGATGACAATTTGCATAACATTACCAATTTTTAAAGCATTCGCACATATATTTTCTTGATGTATGATGCAGTGGTATTTCATTAAATGTGAATTGCTGGCAGCAATTTTGTCATCTTTTTAAACTAAGACAGGGGAGATTCAGGTTAGATATTAGGTGGAAGTTTTTCCATTCTGTGGGTGGTGACGCACTGGAACAGGTTGCCCAGAGAGGTTGTCCCTGCAGGCATTCGAAGCAAGGCTGGATGTGGCACTGGGCAGCCTGGTCTAGTGGTTGGCAACACTGCCCACAGCAGAGGGGTGTTGAAACTAGATGATTTTTGAGGTCATGCTCAACCAAGGCCTTCTATGTCATGATTCTGTGATCTATCTATTACTTTTAGAAATCCCTCTTTTTTAGCAACCATTGCTGGGGTGCCATCAGTAACTATAACAGATATATTGACAATGGTTAAAGAAAATCAATTTAATACATGCTGCTTAATATGAATCAAGAGATTTAGTTGTGTCTTTTAATGGCACCAAAGAAGCTATTTCTTCAGTGACAATGAATTTGTTATTAATATTCTAATAAAAACGGCAAGTTAAGCCGTATCTGTATCAACAGTATTTTAACTATCACCAAAGCATAAAATTTGAAACTAGCATTTTTCTATTTCTTTATTTCACCCAGCAATATTCTGGTGAGACAAACTCATCCTAGAGGTTCTTCTTACTGTCATTATTTTATTAATTTATTTATCTATTTAATTATTTATTTATTTTTATCATTGTTTTATTTTATTTTTATCAGAATAAATTCCATCTGTCATGTTTTCTGTTCAGTACTTAATAAACTCAACACTGATGAATGGTTTTTATAGTCTCTTGAATAGGAGGAACTGTGCCAAATTATAACAAAAAAGATTCAGGCCCTTCGCTTCATATATATATATAATATATTATTGAACTAACTTGTTAAAAACAAGGCACCTTAGGATTCTGAGAATTCCTCACAGCATCTGGCAGAAATATAACCACTTAGCCTGTCTGGTATTAATCTGATTCACAGTCCAGTTGAGAAAATGTGCCAAAGGAATCCCCAAACATAAAGGCTATTTGGCTTTACTTTCATGGCTAGAGATGTGTTCCTCCTGCTTCTTCTTAAATGGATGGGAGAGTCATTCCCATACCATCAGGTTTATTCTCCATATTGTAAAATGTGCAACTTGTCTATTATATTTTAAAATTATGCAGTATGTCAACACACTATTTAAGGAATGTAGCATTTCAGGAAGTAGCAAAAAACATGGCGCAGCTTAACTAAAGGTCATAGATGCCCAAAATGCAAAATGCCATCTAAAATGCTCAGCAGCAACCCAATCATGAAAGTAACTAAATAGATTCTCTCTTCCAGTTTAGCCTGATGATTCCTTAGGGATTTTTAAGACTATTGTGCTGTGAACTTACTGCAGCATCTTAACCGAAGCAACTGACCAAATGTCTACCCAAATGGACTTCAAAAAACTAATTAGAAAGAACACAGTTGTGGGCCAGCCTAGTAGGTGTGCACAACTAATATGGTTTGCTGATCTCAGATTCTCAAAAATGGTTTATTGATTCTTTTGCTTTATTTTTTGTCTATTTTTTTTTAATCTTGTTTTCTTCAGAAATGATTGGAAAGAGTTTATTCTGGATGCAATTAAAATACTTCACAGGAAGCAAGAAGTCAAGTTCTTACTCTCTCTTCCACTTCAAGAGGGTCACTGCTCTCAGTTTCAAGGAGAAGCATTTTCCTCCTCCCTCGGACCCTAAGTTCACTGACATATATAGCCACCATCCTTACAGAAAATAAACAATATATATTTGCAAGCAGGTTTAGATAAATATTTTTTATTTTCTGCAACATGTTTTCTTTCTAAACGATTCATATGCACCACAATGAGATGATCTCATTTCCAGTCACTCTTACATTTCGAATTAACTATTGAGTAATCAGAAAAGATTCTTAGCATGATTCTTACTCTAATCAGATAAAAAGCCCTTTACTTCAAGAAGCTTATTAAAGAAAACTAATTATCAACTTTATCAATCTCAGTTAAATACCTTTGACCCAAAATTTCTTATACTTGAATCTTCCATTTCTGTTTTTTTTTCTAATTTTTCTGATTTGTATGGATTCCACATGTTCAGCTATTAATCTTAACAGATATGAATTGTAAATATAGGGTGATACATTCATAATTATTATGGACAACTATTTGGTTAGTAGCCAAAATCACCGGAAATGTAAGCAAGTTTTTGTCTTTTAGTCTAAACACTCAGGTAATGGGAAATCTCAGATTATATTCAAACAAAATTCTACCATAGACTGTAAGTGAGTATTTTACTATTTTGGGTAGCTGTTGTAAATATTAAACACATAGCTACTACTCTCTGTTGTAAGAAGCTTTTCTGAACAGGGCACCCAATTGTGTACTGTTCTGCAATATATTGACTTGGAGTGCTCAAGCTGCCATCTATCCATAAGATTATCTGCATAACCATCCTGCTGATTACGCAATATTTTGGTGACTTCACTGGTTTATACAGAAGCAGAGTATTCTTTCCTAGTACATCTTTGAAAAGAATATGTTTGAGTGAGATTTTAGATTAGCAACATTCATTTGGAGCTCAGATTTTTAGTCTTATTAAGTCAACCTCTTAAATTGTGCCTTTTATACATCTGATAACATATATGTAGCTATTTCACATAAACAACATTCCTGAAATGGTCTGAAAGACAAGTATAATTTTCAATTTACCCAAGTAAAAGAATATGAATTGAATGTATAGTAATTTCTTTAATCTTAAGATTACATCAAAATTAAAACAACACAATCATCTTATTTACCTCCCTTGATTTCAGCAGTTAGACAGAAAGAACTGGATGGCACACAGAATCTATATTCAGTGCTTTGTAATGCATTATTCAAGAAGTCTGCTATTAACTACAATAAATATTGCAGTACCAGATGCTGTTGCAACATAAATAGGGAACTGCCACTTCTCCTTCTGTGATCAGGAAAACGTGCTGTATCAGCTTGTGCAATAAAGAGAGGATCCAACACTGAGCTTTGTTCTGTACCTTCTGGAAAGTCTGTTATGATCTAAGAAATTCACTATGTGATACAATCTTCAGCTGAACTGTAAGGCCTTGATTTCTTCTGAGCTTCATAGTTCTGAAAATCAAACTGGATCATGGAAGTACCTGCAAAAGTGAGAGAGATGCCAAATGTTGGCAGAGTGAGAGTGGTACCACAGCAGGAATATTGTCAGGTGAATAGTAAGAACAAAAGAGAAGGCTATAGACTTCTAAACTGTTGACAGTAGCATCATATTTATTTTTTACAAAATTTGTATTTTACAATACAATAATAAAATACAAGTAATTTGCATTTTACAAAATGAACCAAACACAAATAGACTGTTCTACACTGTTTTCCCAAAGTGTTAGCATGGCCATCCTAAGGGCTAACTCCTTGTCCATTCCTGCTTCCTCGTTCTTGGATTGCCTTTCATAACATATTATCCATGCTAAAATAACAGGATCAATTTGATATAATGCTTTCCACAGTAGTTTTAGAAAATTTGGACATTGAATACGTCGTTTTGAATAACTGCTTATATCTATTATTATTCATCTCTAATGGTCACATTGAACATTCTGAATCTTCAACAAAGCACATACATTACTTCCAGTGGAAGTGAAAATATAAATGGCTGAAAGGTTCTTCACAGCTATTCTCACCTCTTGTCAGGTAGAAAACTGTATTATATGAAAATAAGAGATCACTACTGGATGAAGGTGAAAGCACTTTTGCAGCAAAATCAAAGACAAATACAATTACTTGGAAGTCAAGATAAAGAGGAGACGGGGAGAACATAAAAGAGGAAATTCTTCTGTCTCAAGCAGGACATTATCCAGTAGGCCTTATATCATGTGTTCTGAGGGCAAAAAGTCCATAAAGGGGAAATCTATTACAACTCATGTATGGCTCTGAAATATTTGGGAATACAAATGAAACCCAGTCTCATTGCAAAAAATGGAAGGGACAAGAGGAGATGGCTTAATCTTCTGAATCTTATTTGGAAACGGGCAGAATCTGTAGGCTTCATATTGTGGGAATACAAGAAAGAATATTTAGAACAGTACAAACAGCATGGGAAAAGAAGGCTGAGAACTTAGGACACTTCCAGAAGAAAAGGAAAATAAGTAAGCTGTGTGATGGCAGACCCCAATCGGAGGAAGAGTGCGTGGCTTGGAACGACTAATGACCCTGGTTGGATAAGCACCTGTATGCATGGTTAAGGATGTGTTTTGGGGAGTATTTTGGTGACATGTAAAGGCAGGTGGGAAAGTTACAAGAGAAAACTTATGAAAGTATATAAGGGATGTTAAAATCTGTAATAAGGGATTTAGATCGTCCACATCTGAGTCCATGCCTCAGAAGCTGCATCATATATTTGCTACACCAAACCAAAAAGAATGTCCACTGGCCTGAGCAGGACTTCCACCCAGTAATAGCAAGATGCATCCTACGAAAATTTTATAATCTGGCATTCTTCCAACAGCATTTCTTTTCACTGGGACATGACATAAACATACTAAATAATTTTGTGAAAGAATGAAAACCTTGTCTTGCCTTGACTCTAAAGGACTCTAGATATGGGATTTGGAGCGGCCCAGGACTCTATAGGTTACCAATATTTGTCAGTCCAGCCAGACTACGGCAGTTCTCCTGCCTACTCTAAACATGCAGGAGGCATTCTCACAAACCCACTAATACAACAACACCATAGACACCCTTGCCTGCATGGGCATTGGCTTGCAGATGCAATGGCAGTAATGCTGGCAGAGGCATTTTGACCTAAAGCAGTGGCTGTTGCCACACACAGGAGAAAAGGTGGTGTCTGGGAATGGTTTCTGTCAGGTGTACAGGGCAATAAAGATTCTTCAGATTTTTCTGTTATTTACAAATGGTCAATTTTTCTTGATTTGTTTTCATAGATACCCCACTCTCTACTATTATAGATCAGAATTATAATTAATCGTTATTAAAGCAGAGGAGAAACAGCACTTAATTTTGTTAACTGCTCTTTGGCCATAGGTTATTGCTATAGCTGAAACTTTATATTCTTCAGCTACCTTGAAAGGTCAAGAAGAAACCCTGCCTCCATGTGTATGCTGACTTCCTTTGGGCAATCTGCCTGGACTGCAGCCTGAAGAGGCCCTCTGGGTACATAAATCTCGAAGGCTTTGAGATAGTCCAGATGGTCTTAATAGGAAAGGGTGGCTTTTCTCGATGTGTTCTCATTGTACTTTGACTAATTAAGAAGTTCTGGACAGTAAGAAGGCCTGGTCTAGATGTAAATATTTTCTATTTTGTTTTCTGTTTGTTTTCCAATAGGGCAGGAAATCCTTGAAGTGATGTCAAGTATGGACTTGCTGTCAGGGCCAAAATCATCTGCATTTTCTGAAAGTAAAAATATTTTCATACTTGAGAGTAAGAAAATGTTGTTGCACTGTAAAACATGATGTCTGTTCTCTTGGTTTCAGGGAAACTATCTTCCCCTTCTCTTCCCCACTCTTGATGAAGTGAGACCACTGTCCTATGCTTTTATCTGGGTAAGGAGGAGCTCTTTTTTTTCTGAGAACACTTCATAATGTCTTCAAAGTCTTGTTCTTAGGAGAGCAAGTGAGTACTGAGGGGCAAAAGGTTAGTCAACACCCATAGATTTTCAGTATCATGGCAACTAAATAATAAAAAATATATTAAAAATATAGATTCAATGTTATATTTTAGTCACTTACAAACAGGAGGTGCTTTTTGATTAAAAAACAAACAAACAAAAAAAAAAAAAAAAAAAGGGGGAAGATCTGCATGAGATGAATAGCCATAAAATATTGATAGCAACAGAGGGAAAACCTGTACAGGCAAACAAGAAAGAGAAAAGAAAGCAAAAACTGGGTCAAAGTGTAAGAGCTGTAGTCCTAAAGAATGCATGAGGTAATCCATGGAGCAGGCTGATTAAGGGAAATTAAAATAAAATATAATGCAGGTACCATTGGTGGCACTTTAATTATATTTCATTCATGGATTAACTTGCATTGATACACTAACGTTGCACTCAGTAATATTTGTGTTCATCACAATAAGCAGAAATGCAACTCAGAGAGAGGAATGACCCTTTCATAGATGTCAAATTACATCACAACCTCTCTGGAAGATGCTGGGAATTTTTTGTTTTGTTTATTTGTTTGCTGTTTGCTTGTTTTTCTCAGACATCTTCATTAGAACTCTAAAATCATCTTTTTCAGCTTAAATGGAAGGATGTGCTCCTCAGTCCTTTGATGAAATGTATGTGGGAACAGAATGCTGTCAGCCTGGACCTGGATCGGCTCTTAAGCTCTACACATCAGTAAGCATGGAATGCTCTCAGGTCAGGCACTGTAGTTAAATCACCTCTTCTGTAAGATTACACAGAAACAAACGTAGTATTTATTTACCAAATATAAATATACAACACTGTTTGCAAAGATAGTTCAGGAATGAAAATCAACAGCATATATCTACCAAGCATTTAATCTTCTGAGGCCCATTCCATCTTCAAGAGGTTAGCTAGGTAGCTGACAGATGCTTCAGCCTTCCTGTCTGAAGCCTGTTTTAAATGCAGCCTGACTTTGTTCCACTGGAAGTTGATCTTGGATTCCTATTTCACAAATACCATAATTCTCCTGCTGAGATTTAACAGATTGGAAATTCCCTCTGCAAGACTCATGATTTTGGGCAAAATTTCAGCTTTACTGCCATCAGAAAAGTGTCTGTTTTATCTAACCTGGAAAAGTTAATGTCTCTTGGGAATGATCCAAGGCTAATCTTATTTTTCCATACAGCAAATGAAGGATTATTTTCATGGTGAGATGAGCCAGTAGCTAGGTCATTCATTGTAGGGCAAGAACATTTCCTACTTGTAAAGTGAATGAATGTTACTCCTCACCAACTCTGAGTTTTCCTAGAAAAAATGGACTGGACATACTTTACACAGACATATTTATTGTATTAACACTACAGTGTTTGGTTGGGTTTTTTTGTTTGTTTTTGGGGTTTTTTTGACTTCTGATTGACAGTTTCAACAGACGTGAATGGATTTTTTTTGCAATTGTGAGTTCACAATTGCTTTATTTGAGCAATAGTTTGGTACCATAATGCACTATACACAGTGACAAGATATGATACTAAAGTGAGTATCTACTGAAATCTAATGTGTGTCATATTATTCACTTCTGGTTATCCATATGGAACTGTCTTCAGTTATTTCATAGGGCTCGACTGTCTATGTGGGCTATGGGAGACAGTTTTTATAACATTATTAGTGTACCTTTTAAAGAGGTGTCAATAAATTATTATGATTAAAGCCTTGGATTTTAGTAGCAAATAAAAAACAACAAACATTAGCACAGCTTAGATGATGCATTTCTGAACAAGAACGGGCTGTAACCTATAAGCAGGTAATTTTTGTAAACATTTTGGTTATGCAAAAAAAAAAAAAAGTGACATAATCTGTTTAACTAAAAAGTATCAGCTTGGGTTAGAACCCTTTCTGCCTTCACAAACAATTGATCTCCACATCCATCACAGTGTGCCTGAACACTTGGCTGCAACCCTGAGCTTAGCGGCTTGTGCATAAATATGTTGCACAGAAATGAGATGTGGCACCCTATGCAAAACTTGCCTCCACTTTTCCATCTGCTTTTCCTCTGTTTTGTGCCTTTTTCTTCCCTTACAAGGTCCTAGCAGATTCTGCAGAACTTCAGGCAGAAAGCAATTTGCATACGCAAGAGCAAGCAGAATGACACTGGAGAGAGAGAGCTGAAATTCGATTATCTCTTAGTTAAATGCTGAGAAAATCTGTGATCTGTGGGGATTACTCAGAATGTCTTAGGAGCCTGTAAAAACCTTATGCTGATGAAAGTCACTTTGAATATATCATCTAACCTTCCTGTGTGAAAAGAGTTTTTCTCTCCCATCCCCCCACTGACTCCTGGCAAGCTCTCTGCATTATCTAAAGCCACTAGCATTTCTGCAGCTTCAGGAGACGATCTACAGAATCCTGAGGAATCTACATTAACATCTCTGGGCTTTGGCTAGGTTTTGTGTTCCTTACAGGCTGCTCTGGCAGTTGTATACACTTCATGCCACTGTGTTGATGGATGTTTTGTGATGCTATATAAATATTTTCTCTACTTTTTTTGCAACACATTAAACATTACAGGTGGAGAATGAGTATTCTGTGCCTTGGAAAGGGTGAGAGTGAAGGTGCTTATCACAAAGGCCAAAGTAAAATAACTGCTTATATTTAAAATTCACTTCCATTTAAGACGCTTAAAAAATACTGAGAATGCCACATCTCCTTATTCTTTGTTTATACATTTTGCAGCTGTGCCACTTTCCCTCAGTATTCCATTATGAAAGCATAGGGATGTATTCAGAGAAACTGGGATTGCACTACAGGAACCAGTTTTGTTCTAACTCATTTGTAGTAGGGTGCCTGGTGTAATAATTTTATAGTTAAAAAAGGCACTGTTCTATTTCTGTAGTGCCACACGTTTGGGATTTTATAGAAAGTTATTCCCTAGGGAAGGCCTGTGGGAAAATTTGCAGTAAACTGGCTCCCACCATTGTGTTGTCCAGCAGACCAAAAAAAGCAAACAAATAAGTCTCTTCCTCTCTGTTTAAAGAAACATTCATCATTATAATTCTCTTGTATGCGTTGTTATGATTATGTTGTTTAATTTCTGTAGAGTACTATACATGAATAAAAAGCACCAAATCCAATTGCTGGCAGTTACACTGTAGTGGAAAATAAGATTGATTTCTCCAAAGACAAGTTCTGAAGTGATGTAACACTGCCTCGATTCATTGTGAAGAGGCCAACAACCTCTGTCCCTTTAAGTGGCCTTCTTTTGCTGTCAACCTGATTTAATAAAACAGTTCTAATGCAAGATGCCCACTTAATAACGTATTGTTCCAAGCTAATGATATTTCTTGTTGCAGTAGAATTTTTCATGTCAGAGTTTTGAATTAGCTTACAATTCTTGATAAAACCAACTGAGATATTGTATTTTTAACAGAGGTGGAAGGAAGTATAGAAAAAGGAACATTAAAAGAGATCCCCCAACTCAAATGTTTCCCTGAGTACTGGTTATGATAACTAGGTCTGGTGAGAAGAAATTTGGTTTTTAAAGGTTTGAAATTATTTTGAGATACCTGCCAAATGTTTTCCAGAATTGCAGATTGCCTTGTTTACTAGGTAGTTATGCAGAAAAATAAAATATACTGCATTTTGTTAATAGACCAAATTTTTATAAACTTTACTGTCTTTTTCTACTAAATGGTGTAAAAAAAGATAACAGCAAACAGAGACCATGCAGAACCAACCTAATGAGGCTTAATGCTGCCTCTTGAGAAGAACTGCCCTTACTGGGAGAAATGCTGACTTACCAAAAAAGCACTGAAACCACAATCTATTCTGGGGAAAACAGAGAACATGGCTCAAAGAGAGGCAAGGTTGATCCTCTTGCACAAACACCAGTTCATCCACATGGAGCAGGCACAGACATACATAGTGGTGGGGCATGAGTTGGGGGATGTGAATTATGGAGCCAAGAGCACTGGAGACTGAGCAGGAGCTGGTGTTGCATTCATTTTTACCACATAAACTAAGCGCTCATGCAAATGATAAAGATCCTGTCTAGCCTCAAATGCTGACAATCTGAGCATTTACAAGAAGGACTGAGATGAGATCAAAGGAAATTTGGAGGATTTCAGGGGCCCAGGCACAGCATTGCCCCTGCTTTATGGAAGAATTGAGATAAGAAATCTAACTCCAGCATTTAGGGACCCAAGATATGAACAATGCCAGCACTCTCATGACAGCTAGCTGGCTCAGGAGCCTTTGGCTTACTGACAGAAGCCTTCAGAAGATGCCGAGCCAGGCTGTGGTATGAATGAGGGTGGCTTTTTATATCCCCTTTTTCTGTCCCAAATCCCCTTGAATAGCTTTTACTCCCTTGCTTTTTCTCGGACCTCTGGAAGTAAAATAAACATACCATAGTTAGGTAAGACCAAGCTAATTTGATGAAACACTTCTTTTACTATACGTAGATCTAACCAATAAAATTAAAATTAGTTTTCCCTTTTAAAAGGAAGACTGCTTTTGTACAGTCTTTGGGCAATCTCAGAAATATTTATAAAAGATTCCCTCAAGCATAGAAAAACATTGGACAACAGAAGCCTTTCTACAAAACTTTTGATTTTTTTATAGATCAAATGTGAAAAGTGGAAACATACAAAGGGATTGTGAAAGATGTCACAGACTGTGTTACACAATATCAGTGTTTTGGCACAGTGAGAAACAAGTTCACAAATACTCTTTGGACGCTGGACATATCTTCATCTCAGAAGAAGCAGACAGCCATTAGGTAAGGCATGCTGACAGTAAATTCACTGCTTTCTCCTCAGATCCCATCTTCTGTAATGAATCCTGCATATGTCAGTTTTCTTCTAAATTATTGTTTGGAACAAATTAGTCAGATCTCCCTCTGTGATGTAGCTCAGGAAGTGCCTTGCTCCAGTAAGGATTTCTCACAGTTGCTGAGGATGAAACCCATGCTTCATGGCCAGCACTGCCTTTAGCACTATCCCAGCAGGCTCTGGCTACTTCACCTCAACATTACTTCATACCTCAACATATACAATGTATGCCATCTACTTTCTCCTATAGAAACACATTTTGGGAGCTCTATCATGTTCTATTATTTCATTCACTTTCAACTGAAAAAATGACAGCAAAATGATGCTTACATCTCTCACATTTGAGATGGTACCACGTGGGATTCAAAAAGGACTTCAGATGCAATGTTATTCAGAGTGCACATAGCTTATGTGCTTCAAAGAACAATATTGTCTGCAGTGAGAACGTGACCCTTTCTGTGCAACTTGGCCTGGACTTCAAGGGATGCTCCCAGGGGACAGCATCACTGGCAGTTTTGACGTAGTTAGTCTAGTGGAGTAATTCATGCTCTTGGTGAAAAAGGAAGGTAAGTGCAAAGAAGAAAAAAGTAGAAAGCAAAAAAATTCTCAAAATAATAATTAAAAAATACTAATAATCACCCTTATTTTCCTGATGAATTGAACAAAGTCAAGGCAAAAAGAAACAATTTCATTTTATGAAATGCATTTCATGTGCTAAAGTGAATATCTGTGTTTAACACTCCCATTCCTAAGTATTACTGAGATTCACTTTACTGCTTGTTCTTTAACTTGTTCTTTAACCCTCCTTTCACCACTGATGTGAAATTTAATCTTAGAAAACCTATTTGGAGGTCTATTCCTTAGATTTAACTGAATGTGTATGTGAAAACACAGCGGGGATTCTGAGTTCTCCTAAGGTTATGAGGAAATTATTTCTGTTTGTCATCTTCAAATTGATAGCAAATATACTTTATCAGGAAGATCATTTTATATTTCTGATTAGATATTACCCAAGCAATGGGTGAAGAACTGCAATTTTTTTAGGCTGAGTTTATATTAAATGAAATAGGATGTCATCTTTGATTAGTATTATGCAGATAATTTTTTAATCAGATAAGACCCCATGAAAATTAAGAGCTTAAGCACAACTCTTGTATTCCTTCTGTTGAAAATGAGATAATATAGTCTGTTAGCAAGCAAGGTTTGAATAATTATTAAAAAATGTCATTTATATTTGAGAACTATTCAGTTATTTTTAGTCTGCATCCACTCTAGTCTAATTTTATACAGCTTCATTCACTCAAGAGAAGTTCTTAAAGGTTTTTCTGAGGGGGATGGGAACAGTGTAATAGTAATTCCTTAGTCATTTGTGGATTTCCTTTTCTTCTTGTTTATTCATTCTGATAGTTGTTGTCAGTTTAAGGTATCATGGATTCATAGAATAAATGTGTTCATTGAAATAGGGTCAGAGTATGAAAACTGGAAAAATTGCAATATAAATAAAAATACTTCTACTGTGTTCACATACCTTATTCTTGATTTGAGCAAGGGTAAAAAGAGTTAAAAAACTAAAAATATCTGGAGTGACTACTGTTAGATGTTCCTCACAGTATTCCAGAAATATTCCATATGGAAGGAAGCAGATTTGATATGTTTTTCAAGAAGAAACCAAAAATAAGAGGATGAAAATAGATGAAGACTCTTCTGTCATAATTAGAAGCAATTGGTCCCTTGGGTCTGAGAACTTAAGTTTGCCAAGAGAAAAAGTTTCTTAGGAGCAACAGCAGAGAGGAAACAGAGACCACAGTAATACTGTCAGTCTCAGTTATGTAAAAAGATCATCAGTCAGAATGCTAGAAAGTGTGAAACCAGTCTTTGGGAATAAGATTTTTTAAAGAATAAGTAGTACTGTGCTTTTTATTTTATTTGCATTTCAGCTTTTTTTTTTTAATTTTAATTTTGTCACATTTCTCCTCTGAGGGGATAGAAATATTATTTTCATATACAGAAATTAAAATTCACCAAAAAACTACATACATGAATAGTTTTATTCTACAAATACCATTTGCATTATACCTTACCTGAATTCAGTTTAAATTATATTGCAAAAATATTTTATTTTGAATAGAAAAATGTGCGTCATAGTCTCAGCCAGTGGACTCAAATTTTCTTTTTCACCAAGCTTGCTATAGCTCTTTTTTATTTTTTTTGCTGTTATTGTTGCTTTGTTTGTTGTTTGTTCTGTTTTCTTTCTTCAATTTATGCAGCTCTTGCAGTTATGGGATGTTCTGTGAATACTTACTGTCCTACATCACTCCAGGCTGAAATTGCATGCCTACAAGGATCTGAATGGATCTAAGAGCCTGACAGAGTGAATGGAAATCAGCTGTGTCTTGTCCAGCCCTCCTTCTTTGTGGCTTCTCACACCCAGCCCTGCTTGGTTAGGATCTTTTGTTGAATCCTTCTGTCATCTGTCTGCTTACTGGCACAGCTGCTCCACCGTAGAGAGAGAAGATTTTTGAGTAATGTTTATGTGGAAAGACACAACCAACTTGGTGAGGGTGAGCAACACAGAGGAGAGTCAAGAAAAGAGCAGAAAATTCAGGGCTGTGATTCAAGGACAGCATGAGATAGGAATGAGGGCTGGGAAGACCCTCACTGAAGATGGATCACCATTGAGAATGGCCACTGAAAGCTTGCCAGAAACTTTCCGAGACTCAGCATTGCTGAGTGAAAGGAACAATTGTGGGAGGAGCAATTCTGTGAGTTTGGAGTATGCTGTGACTATACCTCATGTCCCCAACAAGCAAGTGTTGAGCCTGCTCTCCTTGATCCACTCCCATAGCCTGTCTACCATGGAAAGATTTAATTTACTCCAAGCTTTCACTTGGTACGTGAGAACTTGAACATCGGCTGAAAGAATCTCATTCTGTATAAAGTCTGTTCGCTGTTAGCAGCCCTCATATATACCTATAATCCTGCAAGCTTAGTGAAGGCAGGAACTAGGAGTGGATTATGAGAAGGCATTGCTTTTCTTTTGACACTTGAGTGTTATCTCCCTGAGTAGATGGCCAATCTTTGAATTCCCTAGTGTACAAACTATCTCATGTGGAAATGTGCTTTCATTTCAGAGTCTTTTAGTGCTTATAGTGGTTCCTAGCAATAGATCATAAGTAAACAATTTCTATCTCAGTCAAAATACAATGATTCCCTTAAAAGTTTCAGAATTTAAGCAACAGATAACTTACAAGCTTATAAATAAATTGAAAAATAAATAGAGTTAAGGTACATTACTCAAAATCTCAGTCTGCTTCATTTCAGGATTTTCTTTTCAGAAGTTATGTAGAGAAATAGTATCTGTAGTCTTCAGTAGATGTCTTTGATGTTCAGTAACTATGTGCAGTTTTAGATATCTAAACGATAGATCCATGTAGCCATGTCTGCCAGTTAGTTTGTAGCAAGTTTGTCACCATTTAAAATAGATATTCTCATTTCCTATGTGTGTATCTATAGACAAACTACATCTGTAAATGTTTTTCTAATTCACTTTAGTACTAAAAAAAAAAAAACTTAATTAAATCTTCAAAATAACATGGCACCCAAAAACTGTACTGAGAAGTCAATACTAAGGTGACTTCATGTTTTTTTTTTAAATATATTAACAATCTTTAAGTCTAATTTTGAGCATTGATTCTTTGTTTCATGTAGAAGAAAGTATTTTGCATCAAACATCTATGTTTTCAGTAAAATCTTTATTCACCATACTAATGCAGCATCTTCCTCACTCAGAGAAAAATAAATAAACATAATAAAACAAAACAAAAGCAAGTAGCAAGCTATTCTTCTTGCTCAGAAGTCTTCAGAAATGCTAACTTCTTTCTGAAAATCCTCTGCCTTCTTTCCTTCTTCCTACAGTCATCTTTAACTGCATCGCCCTCTCTGAAACATACAGCTGGTGCTGATAAAATCACCCCTACATTTGCTCCTAGACAAGATTTGGGAGAAAGCTTGTAAGTCAATGATTGAACAGTAGACCTCTTTATCTGTGGCTTATTTTATTCTGGGCTTTTTGTGTCATCATGATGGAATACCAAACTAGATGGAGATTTATGAAAATGCTCATCTGAGTGTTAGTGTATAACATCTCAATGCTCTGGCATTTCCTTACAAATTAGATGTCATTTTAATATCCATGAGTTTAGTCGGTCTTTTGTTGGGACTGATGACGTGTGCCTGGGAAACTCACTGACTGTATCTTGTTCATCCTCGGTTCAAGACTAGCTTCATGTTGCAGCTGTTTGCTGAAAAGCAAGTTATAAATAAATGTGGATTTAGAAATGCTATCCTGCATTGAGTGGAACTGGAAAAATGTATCTGATTATAAATCTTGGGCTAGGTTCTGCTACAGAATCTGTCCTCAGGTAGCCTTCTGTACAGACCCTCTATTCAAACATTGGAAATTCCAAAAGTTTCCACAGAAGAAGCAGGACAATCGCTGTTACATACAATATTTGGAATGATTTATATATAAAGATCACTGTTCAGTGATTATTTTAAGAAAATTTCACTTTGTATAAGCTATACAAGCTCTCATTTTTTCCTTATTAGAGATCACTTGCCTGTGCTGAATTTCTGTTTCTCATTACTTGGAAATCAGCAAACTATATTTCATAGTATTTGTTTTGAATATTTCTTTTTCATTCTTTCTTTTTCTCTTCTCTCTCTCTCTCTTTCTCACTCTCTTTTTATTTTTATTTTTTTTGTCTTGTTTTGTTTTCTTTCTGCCCAGTGACTAATATGTTCCTGTTGTATGGATACAACGTTAAGCATGTATATGCTTTCTACACTGTGATGGGTAAGAAGAGAATTAATGTAGCATCTGAAAAAAATTGCGGGCTCTCCAGGCTAACATTTCTGATTTTTCTTTTTTGTTCATTCAGTGATCAAACATAAAGAGAAATGTAATTACTGAGTGTATTTCTGCACCCTGCATTTAAAGAAGAGCACAGGGCCACAAAATACTAGACAGAGAGCAAAGATACTAAAGAAAAAAACAGTGTGGGCATTATAAATTTCAGAAAACATAAATATTATACTCCAGTATTTTTCCTACATAGCATTCTATTTCCAGCTTCCTTTCTCTATTATGTTTTTTATGTTTTCTTCTCCCTATCGTTAAGATTTGTCTTCTTCTTATATTTATCTTGACCACATAACTCAGGCGCTACCATTGAAATTACCACTCCTTATACCAAAAATAACTTTCTTTGAAAGGTTAGAATACATCTGATCACTTTGGTGATGGAGCTGCCAAATGCTGATGGATGTTGGACCAGACAACTTCTAGGTATCCTTTCCAACCTATTCTGTGGCTTTGATTTGATTCCATATTTTAAGCATAGACAAGGGAACATATGCCTGCCAACTCTCCCTCTTTGAGGACTGAATTGCACCTTCTATGGATCAAATATTGGCACTGTTATATTTACGTGTGGCAACACATGCCTGAGAAAATAGATGTTTACTCGTTTCCCTGCTAATCTTTTAGTTTTCCTAGTGTGCTACAGGAAGAAAATTGAAAGCAATATAATCCGTATCCCCCAACCATCCTGCAGTGTCTCTGCCAATAGTAGAGAGCTTGTTCTTTCATCCTTCCCTAAAACCCTTTACATGAGACATTCCGCTCTGTTTTTCCTTGCCTTCAGCTGAGATCAGTTCATTGTGTTCAGCCATTGCAAGCTGGCATCTGCTCAAGAATGTTTTATGGAGCTGTACATGTTCAGATGAAATATAGTCTAATATATTTCACTGTGCTTCTGTGCCTGGGTGAATACTAGTGTAGTATAGAAGCAGACCACTCACAAAGAGCAAGCTTGCACTTTACCTATCATTTTTTGGATTTTGAATGTTGGGAGGTATGCATATGTGGCTATGGGTACAGCTTTAAGTTTGAGTTTGTCTTTGGACAGGATGGCAACAAACAGACCACAGATTAGTGATGGATACTGAAAACCACCCTCCCTCCTCTGCCATCATTCAACTCTGCACTTACTTGTTCCGTATCTCCTCTTTGCACTGCAGCTAAGAACAAGTTCACAAATAATCTCTGGTGCAATAGGAGAAAGCCCTACAGGTCGGGGGATTGAATTCCAAGAAAATAAATGAAAAATAAAGAAGTTAGAAAGGCATGTTCTGAACTAGACTACAGACTGAGGGAGTCTCATTAAAGACTTGCTGCCAAACGCTGTTCCACTTGCCTTCAGAGCTGTCTGCATTAATGACTACCTCCACTTGGAAGTTATTTACATAAGTATTGTTCTCATGTCACTGTTGCAGATAGCAACTCCTTGCTAGGTGAAAGAGAAAAAAGAAAGAGAGCAGGCTGCAAATGACTTCAGAGAAAGCTTAATTTAACACCTGGTGGGAAGGATGAAGTATTCCTCCTGTAATGCCCACCGTTGTACAAGGAAAAATACATTACCACAGGGTATGCCATCAAACAGGACCCTCCCATCTAGGTCTTGCAGTGAAGGAGATGATCTTTGCTAGCATAGTGTGCACTTCAGTACCCACCATTATCTAACATATTTACTTGCTTTCTAATCTTTCCTGATAAAGATAGACCCATGAGGAGAAAGAAGTTTTATCCAGGCTGCTGAGGAGAAGTGACAGGAAGGAGAAAATTGCAGATTTGTTCGGTGTAAGTCTGAATAGCATTTTTCCATACCCTCTGTGTGAACAGTCTAGTGCCTAGCTGTCATGGTTTTATGATTTTTGTTATTGGTATTCCACATAATAACATCATGTAGTGCATTAAGAATTAAAGAGTTAATGCTCCAGGTCCGTGGATTGTCAATAGTTCTGGGTATGCCTGTCTCAGAAGAGAAAAACTACATTCCCCAGATAACTTTGTGATGCTTTGTATTTTTATGTGTTTCTGCTCAGAGGGAAAGATAAAAACTGTCTGTGGTCATGGGACACTCTCTTTCCTTTGGGATTGACTCAGCAGTGGGTGCTCGCTGCTGTCTCGCCTTCAGCATTAGCGTAAGGCCTTCGGTTTATCGGACACTCTCTCTTGCTCATTTTATTTGATTTATTAGCTTTAATTCCAATTATATTGTATTATATTGTGTTATTTTGCTTTCTGATATCTTATTTAGTAAATTAGCTTTCCTCCTTAGATCGTTGCCTCTGTTTTGTTCCCATCCTAGGTCCATCTCCCTTTTCCCTTTCCCTCTTCCCCTTTCCTGGGGTGCAGGTCTGTGGGTCCCCTGCACCAGTCATCACAGAACTGGGCTGAACAAGCCCATAAACTGTTGACACTAGCTCTTGTAACTGTCAGTGGAGCACTTCAGAGAGCTACAAGAGTCATTGCCTGTGTGCCAATTGGGTGAATTCCACACTGCTTCTGCCCCTAGCTCTGTCCTGGATCAACTTCAGGTAAATAGAGATAGAGAAGCAAATGCAAAATATTTTGAAACACCACAACTTCTCCTTGAACTTAATTGGCTTCTCCTCCTCAAAAGTCGAACATTCCAATGCATAATGATACTTAGGTGCGATTATAACCCTAGTCAGAATGAGCTTCTTTTGTGGTTTTGGCCTGTGATACAGAATTGATCAGAGAGATTTTATCTGAAAAGCAAACCTTATCATTTGCAAGCTCATTAGTAACACACAATATTTTTAAAGACAGTTCTGATACACTTTGAATAGTTCAGTGTCCCAAAAGCTGCCATAATCTGATGCTAGCATTTGATAGCCTGTGAATCTTCACCTAAAGAAGTGAGAAATGGATTACAGAACCTTTGAATATATCTAAAAACATAGGTTCTATTGCACATGCTTGCTGTGGAAAAGCTAGCTGTTCTTTCCAATATGACTAAGAAAGCCCTTTATTGTTTGTTGGTTTGTTTCTAAGATGTAAAAATTGACAAATTAAAATATCTGTAATAGCTAGAACCCAAAGGTTTATAGCATTTTCAAGAAATGAGCGAGTACTTAGAAATATAATTGCTGTATAACTTACATAATGTGTATTTATTAAAGATAATGGAATAAAAATGTTAACATTCTGGGAAAGTCTTTTAATGACCATACATTATCCAAATACATTAAAAAGTTGGGTAGATAATTATTTCTCAGATAATGTATATTTTCCAGCTTTACACAACACTTCTGTCCAACAGGTTTTGATGCTCTTCTATTGTTGGCAGTTATGTCACACCAGAAACATTGCAGGGCTTGTGACTTTTTCCACAGAGTTCTATTACAGCAAGTTTCAAATTAAAGATTTTTTTTTCTCATTACTTACTGACTGTTGGATAACCTAATTAAAAATGAGACTGTTTTTACCAAATGAACTTAATCTCTTTCAAAATAGATTAACTCCTTTGGAAGTGGACCGCATTTGTTCAGAGTCAAGAAGATTCATTCCTGGATTTAATTGGGAGCGGCTATTCTGGAATTTCTCCCACGTAGGCAAACTTTCTTTAGAGACAGAACTTGATTTTTTTCTTTAAGGAAATGCTGAAAAAATACTGAAGTTTGGAAGTAATTTTTTTCAGAAAGTTTTAGAAGGAAAAAGGGTAGGGAACATTTTGATACGTATTGAGGATTCTTAAAAGGAAACTTCAGTAGCAATTCAGCTATTCAGTGTTTGAAGAAGCTGCCATATGGCTGCTGAGGCTCACAGTGACTTCCTAGCTAAAAGACATATCTGAAATAGCTATGTCTAATTCCAACATAACACACTCAAAAAAGAGAGACTGCCAATATTCAGCTTAATCTCATTGATGGAAGCTACTATATGACTGGACTCACTGACAATTTCGTTTCAGTATTTTTTTCATTTGTGAAGGTCCCAGCAGGTTCTGATCGCTGTAGAATGTTTCAATGTGTTGAATGACAGAACTTTAAATCATAAAAATAAACAGGAACATCTACTGCTCTGTTCTAAAAAAGATTATATAGTTCACAAAATGTACACTGACATAGAAAGTACATAAGCAACATGAGCTAACTTGGATTCTTGTAGAAGAAAAGTAAACTCTGTGAGAGATTCTGCTGTAATATTAACTTCTGTTCTAGTCCAGAGAAGTAAGAGTACACTTTCATCCTATTTCAAATACCAGCCACTTCAAGAATTTCTTTGTACATCATCTCTTTGGATGCAAGTTTATGAGTGGGAGAGTCCAGAAGACAAAAACAAGTGAAACTTGCTGATAACACCACCTGTGAAGGAGTCAGAGAAGTTTAATGTGGAAAAGGCTTGAAAAGATACATTTTGATATTTTTCAATGTATATCAGGCTTCAGTAATGATAAAATAAATCTATTTTCTGTTCTGGATGCCTTTAGGAAAATAAGTAACACAATTCAGCAAAGAAGCTATAAATAAAACACCAAAAGAGAGAAGACATACTTGAGTATATACAGGGTGACTATGGGCTCTTTATTACTAACAGGTAAAAATATCTTGCTACAGAACTGACAAAGATGCAAATGACTCTGCACTGGATAGAATTAACTGCTATTCTTGCTGTTTTCCTAAGAGAAAAAAGATTGTAAAGGTTTAGGAAATTTCAGCATTAAAAGAAAAAGAAGGAAAAAAGGAAAATTTGAAAAGGAAAAGAGAATTCCAGCTTATTAATTATCATCAATCTAGTTTCCAGGGAACAACTAGTAGCTTGAGCTTTTCTGCTTCTGGATATCATATCATATGACTAAATATAAGCTTTTATGTTGCTATTCTCAATCATATATCTATAATGTTATATATCATGTCTGTTATTCAGACATGGCATTATTATATTGTTATTCAGACATATGGCACCATTTGCCAGCCAACTCTGATGGCATATTTGCTTGTTTATTCTTAATAGTGGACTGCAGTTAGACAATTGACAGAGGCTACAGTGTGATTTTTCACATATTCAGGTGTCTGTTAGCAGTCCTTTGCTGGAGGTAATCTTTCACCCCAAAGCTGGCAGTATGTATTATATAAGAGATCTTCAACCCTTGGAGGGCTACATTATGTACCCTAGATTTTGTTTATTAAATAGGAGTATTTTTTAAAGCATTTCAAATTGACATGGTGATTTTATATTTCAACAAGTGAGAAATTTTCACCTGAACTATTCTATTAAGTTGCTACAAGGGTAGCAATCTCAAGCAGAGGACTTCTGTTAAATGATGGGAAACAGTAACATATACAAACTCTAGGGACCACTCTGAAGTTATGTTTTTTATACAGCTGTTGCTTTGGTTGAGTTCCAAAAATGTTAACTCCCAAAACATTTGTTGAAACAGAATGAAACTTGTAAGGCAACTGCAGCAGTTCATGAAAGAAGTTTAGTTCAGAATCATACTTAGCAGCTTTGAAAGCAGGCTAAATACCTTACTGATAGAGCAAAGAACCATTTAAGGGCAGTAAAATGCTTGTGATCAGGTTAGGTAAAAAATTATTACAACGGATACAGTATGCTCTTCAAAGAAAAACCTGTGGTTTCTTATTTTGCTACTTCCTGCTCCTTCTAGGAGGAGCAGCATCAAGTAGGTGGCATGTTCTGATGTTTCAAAAGCTTTACTTAATTGCCAGAATAATATGATGGTTGTCTTTGTCTCCTGAATTTGAACTCTGCCCTTCCTAGAGCATTGTTATGACTTTATAGAATCACACAGGGGAGTTTGATGTAGAAATAAGATTCATTTTAAAAATAATTTTAAATAAAATTATCAGTAGTTTACTGCATAGTAAATTTGCTTACATATATATTTCAGTTCTGATTGGATGGATATTTTCAATGCACAAGGTCCTCTACAAATTAACAGATTGAAATTAGGAAATCCTGTGTGAAACTATATAATTTATATGCAAGTGTTTCATATAATCAACAATTCAATGTGAATCAGTTATTTTCTATTTTCTTACCTTTTCTCATGCTTATTCAACCCTTCCAAAAAAAAGTTATACAATTCCAGTAAACAAAGACTTAATTACATCTTTTTGGACCTTTTTTCCCTTTCAGGAACTTTAATACCTAAAAAAATATTAATTTTGTGGGCCAGTTCAACCATGAGAAGGGCACATAGGTTAACAGTTGATCGTAGGATCACTGAATCTTATAATGGCTTAAGTTGCATCACCTTGTTCCGAACCCCCTATCCTGATCAGAGCTGCCCCTCACTAGATCAGGCTGCCCAGGTCCCCATCCAGCTGAACTCTCAACACCTCCATTGATGGTGCATCCACAACTTCTCTAGGCAATATTTTCCAGTGCCTCACCACACTCTATAATAGAAAAGCTGAGTAAAAAGGATTTTTTTTTGAGTAAAAAGTTCCTCCTAATATCTAGCCTAAAACACTCATCTTTTGTTCTAAGGCCATTTCTGCTTGTCTTATCACTATTAGACTGTTTAAAAAGTTAGTCTTTCTCCTGTTCATAAGCTCCCTTTAGGTACTGGAAAGCCTTTCTCCACACTTAATAAGCTCAGCTCCACATCTTTTCTGTGTAGGAGAGGGGCTTCAGCCCTTTAATCATTGTCACAGCCTTCCTCTGGAATTGCTCCATCCACTCCTCATAATTCTTGTGCTGGGAGCTCTCTCATAACATTCTTGTGAGCCCACTTTTCAAGGTTGTCCATGTCCCTTTGGATGGCATGTCTTCCTTCTTTCATATCAACTACACCATTCAGTTTGGTGTCATCAGCAAACTTGCTGAGACTGCACTCAATCCCAATGTCTATGTCAGTAATAAAGATTTTGAAGAGCACTGGTCCCAAGACAGACCTTTGGGGAACTCTACTTGTGAATGATCTCTAACCAGACATAGATCCACCGACCATAACCCTTGGCCTATGACCATCCAACCAATTATTTATCCACCAAATAGTCCAGCCTTCAGATCTGTATCTCTCAAATTCAGAGATAAGGATGTGATGTGGGACCATGTCAAATGCCTTGCAAAAGTTTAGGTAGATGGCATAGTTTGCCCTTCCTTAATCCACTGATGTCAACACTCCATCATAAAAGGCCACCAGATTGGATAGACTCCTTGTCTTGCATACGCCTTAACTAAGCTTCCACAAGGATCTGTTCCATGATCTTCCCAGATACGTATATGAGGATCACCAGCTCATAATTCCCCAAGTCTTCCTTTCCCTTCTTCTTAAAAGTGGGAATGATGTCTCCTTATTGAATCAACAGAGGACTTCATTTGGCAACCATGAATTTTGAATATGATAAAGAGTTGCTGATGTGTTCTACACAGTAGGATTCAGGGGGTTTTGCTGAGCAATCCCTTCCTCACCAGGAAATCTCAACATGCTTTGCCTTGTCATGTGCAATCCAGAGCTCACCTACTCCACTTTCTAAGCTTGAAGGGGCAGCTCTGTTTTTCAGAGTCCATGTCTCGCCTACAAAGAGATCAGGCACCCACCTTTCCATCACCACATTCAAGGAGTACAAGGCTGAGTCCTCCTCTCACTGGACAGATTAATCAGTGTGTTTGCCCAGGAAGGAAGACAAGTGAAATCATAGAGTTTCTGGACATCCTACTGACCAGGCTGGGAGCAAGGCTCTTCTCCCTCCCTTTGGTTCAGGGTTACTGTGCAAATGCATTGTGAGCCTCCTGGGATCAGAGCACAGGTAAGCTAAAGACAGACACTACATGACTCATCACAGCCTGAAGAGAGGCTTTGTGAAGAGAAGAGAATGTGCCTATCATTAGCATTTCAAAGCCATACATTCCCCTTTATATGTCTGACTAGATATTGCACACAAATCTGGCTACTGGATGGCCGTAAGAAGGTGCATGTGCTTTTGGGTTGGATTTGTTGCATGTTTTGGGCCAAGAAACACGCACTGCTCCTCTGCCTTTGTCAGCATGGAGAGGGAGGGTAATCAACACGGAGGTAAGGCATAGGAAGAGTACTGGGATCAGTGGATCATACTACCCTAACTCTAACAACTCATCAATAAATCATGTCCCTGAACACCACATCCAGGTGGTTTTTAAACATATTCAGGGGTGGTGACTCAACCTAAACTTCCACTGATGCAACTTGAGGCCATTTCCCTCTTTCCTGTCATGTGTCACCAGTGAGAAAAATTCAACCCCGCTCTCACTGCAATCAGTTTTCAGATATTTGAAGAGAGCAATAAGGTCCCACCTAAGCCTTCTCTTCCCCAGTCTAAACAGCCCCTGTTCCTTCAGTCACTTCATCTCTCTTTGTGCCAAGCCAGGATTTAGTACATCCACGTAGTGAGCAGGAAAACTGAAAGCTGGCCAGGCTTTTTGGAGGTTAGTTTCAGAGCAGATCATTTCTCTCATCTAGTTCAGCACTGTATCAACACTGCCCTGGTGACCAAATGTTTGGCAAGAGAAGATTTTAGTGGAAGAGAAGTGGAATGCATAGGTGAAACAAGAAGTCAGACTTCTTAACCCTCCTTTAGACACTCTATAATAGTTTTACCTCCTTATATTTTTAACTTCGATAAAAATTATAAAACAGCATACAAATGAATCAAGTCATTAAAATTATTTTAGCACAGCTTTTAAGAATGAAATTATTGAAATGCTATTATTAGATATGTGAAAATACAGTAAACAAGGTAGCTGTTGGAAGCATAGAAAATGTATTAGCATCATCTAATATAGTCACTTTTATAAATCCATTGATCATGTGAATAAATGTGAAATGGAAGAAGAAAAAATGAGAAATTATTACAACAACTTGACTAGTTGTTGCTACCTTAAATGTGATGGGCAGTTGTAGAATCATTAAGGTTGGAAAAGACCTCTAAGATCATCTAATCCAACTTTAAGCCCATTACTACCATACCCACTGAACAATGTCCCTTAGTGCCACATCTGCACATTTCTTGAATGCCTCCAGGGTCAGTGACTCCACTACCTTCCTGGGAAGCCAAGGCATCACTAATAATTCTTAGAAGAAATTTTTCCTAATATTCAGCCTGAACTTTTCTTGGCACAACTTGAGGCTAATCACAACTTAATCACTAATTACATGGGTGAAGAGGCTGATCACCACCTCTCCTTTTTAGGAGATAACAGGGTTAACATGCCTATGCAATATGACTATATTATTTTTCTGAGAAAAGACTCATAGGGTGTTTCTGTGCTCATAGACAGCATGTATGCAGCTGTGTAGTAAACCTTGCAAAGTAGCAGCTCACCAATTATAGCTTTACTGTGTCCAAAACTTTGTCATTCTGGTCATCTCACTCTTTATCCAAGTTATATTTATAACAACTTTTGAGGTTAAGCCATCTGGGACGATTTCAAAAGTCTAATATTTAGCTAAACAGTTTGAAGTTTTTTCTCCTAAACAGCAACTCAAATTTTTGCTACCTACATAAAGGGCTTCAGTAGGGCTGCTAATCATAATTGAGTTGCAAAAAGCTTTAATTGCTGAATATGACTCAACAGGAGAGCATGGGAAGCCAGGGATTAAGGCTGAAGTAGAATCTGGATAGCTGCAGGACTTAGAGGTGTATGCATACAAGAAAAGAAACCTGAGGATCCATGGAGCTTGGAGTTTCTAGATATGGTCCCTGCTGAAAAGAAGATGGCCTGTTTGAGTCATGCAACCCTGAATTAGAATCTCATTGGAATTGCCACCTTGGTGGCCTGTATGGAGATATGGATGAATTTGTTTTATGTGCCCCCAGGGATATGTACACGTGGTTCTGACACATGTGGTTCTGACACGTGCAGTCACAGAGAGGTGATGGTGCTGAGCTGCAGATGGCTGATGAGACCATCACAGGGTGTGGCACCCACTGAGCCTTTTGATCAGTGTATAGGACTTGGCAATCTGGAGACTTGTTCTTGCCAAGGACTGGATTTGTGAAGAGATTCTGTAACATGCAGATTTCCTCCAGGGTATATGACTGAAGTTCACAGTAGTTACCTGTAAATTTTGCTAAATCTAAACATTGTCTCTTCCTTCCCTCCCAACACCCTTCCATCCCACACACATGCACACACTACAGTATGGGTAGGGTTATGTGCTTACTTAAAGGGTTACTGTGTATCAGCAATTCTATTTGAAGTGCAATAAGTACCCTGTTGCAGCCAGTAATGACATTGTTAATTTGCACAACTATTTTTTTGATGCAAAGTTTTAATCATTTAGAATAAAATGATGAAAACACAAGGCTGAGGCACCTGGATTCTTCTGGAACAATATAAAAGAATTAAAAACAAAACACCAAGCAGTACAGCAATGTTGATGGGATACTCTCTTCTAAATGTCTTGCAATGGAGTAATTGCACCAAATAACTCATTGCATTATTCTCAGGAATGTGATTCAAAAGATTGAGATGCGATGTCTCTTCTTTCACTGATGCTATTAATTGGTTTTGAGACACATCCCCATTTTGTCATTTCTGAAGGTGAAGGCTGTTCCGCGTTTTGTTAATAATGACAGCATTGCTGAGAAAAAGGAAGGCCTAAAATATTTAACTTTAAGAACATGACAGATTAAATAACCCTTGGGGTCCTAATAATCATCAATCACAATGTAGGAGATGACAAGGTGAAATTTCTCAGATGACATTTTGTCACTTGGGCTAGTCACTTAAACTGACAAAAGCTATACATTCTGCTCTGCAGCTTCTTTATTCTAACTGGGCCAATTTTACTATCATGCTGTTATCCTGCACAGCAGAAGTGGTGACAAACAAAAGAGGCTTTTGTGATCTCAGTTGAATATTTTACCATGAGCTCAAGAAAATATCTTCTTTGCCAAAAAGGAATGAAAATTGTCCCTGTATTTTGTGACTGGCCAGAAGCCCAAGGCTCACGTCTGCCTGGAAAACAAGTCTAATCTGTATTTTAGTTCCCACTTTCTTGTCGTGGGATCATGTAGAAAGTGCCACAAGTCAGAGGAACCATAATTGCATTAGGGATTCCTCCTGTTATATTTTGAAATAACTTTCCTCTGGATATGGTGGAAGAAAAAGAGGGCTGAACTTCCATTTCCACATTCTTCACAATTATGGCTGTCTGCTTTAATTTTGCATTATTTTCTATTATGCATCAGCACATAATAATTCCATTTAAGCATATAACAGTACAAAACTTGAGTGTGTTAGCACATGCTTCAGTGTAGTTATTGGGAAACTTAATCCCTCTAGAATGTTTGAACTTTGGAAGACAATATAACAGTAATGGCTACATGAAAGCATTAAGGGATTGGATCCATAAATTGTTAATGTAGCATGAAATTCTGAAAAAGCCCGTCTCATTAAAAAGAACAAAAAATAATAACAATATCAGCAAATAAATGTATGTGCTGCCATTCAGAAACTTTGGGCAAAAAAAACCCTTTAGTAATATAAGTTTGTTAACATGGAATAAATTTACACCGGAGACACTGAGCACATCTTATGTAAAATATTGAAATTTTATAGAAATGCTAAGTTGTTCAAATGTATTGTTACCAACATTCCATAGATTCGCATAATAAGCATTGCTTTTTCTGAAGTAGAAGTAGAAGAATTATTAATGCTTTCCATGCCTTGGACAAGGATTTCTTTTGTTTTCAACCACTAAACAAAATGGTTATATTTGTTGTTTTTGAGACATTGAACTTGGAAAACTGAAGTAAAATGTTTCCTTCAATCCTCTGGCACATTTAGCTCACAAGAGCTCAGATTAAGTGGTGGTGGTAGTGGAGTGCTGTTAGTCAGCATTGTGTAAATCAGCTCAAATCATGTCAGAGTACCAAAACTAATTTGCTGGTGTCTCTTTTTGGCTGAAGTTATGCTTGCTTTCTCAGTACTTAACTCATCCTTTTCTGCATCTGTGTCAACTTCAATTATCATGAACCTGGCTTCAGCGAGAGTTGTTTTGATAGCTCTCATTGTGACACACCCTGCCATTCATACAATCATAGAATAAGAGAATGGCTTGGGTTGAAAAGGACCTCAAAGATCTAGTTTCAACTCCCCTGATGTGGGCAGGGTAACCAACCACTAGACCAGGCTGCCCAGAGCTACATCCAGCCTTGCCTTGAATGCCTCCAGGGATGGGGCATCCATAACCTCTCTGGGAACCTGTCCACTGCATCACCACTCTCTGAGTGAAAAGCTTCCTCCTAACATCCAACCTAAATCTCCTCTGTCTTAGTTTAGAACCATTCCCCCTTGTCCTATCACTATCAACCCATGCAAACAGTCGTTCCCCCTCCTGTTTATACACTCTCTTCATGTACTGGAAGGTCACAGTGAGGTCTCACTGGAGCCTTCTCTTTTCCAAGCTAATCAAGTCCAGTTCCCCCAAGCTTTCCTCATTGGAGATGAGCTTCAGCCCATCTTAGTGGCCCTCCTTTGGACCCATTCCAAGAGCTCTGAGTCCTTCTTGTGCTGAGGTTCCCGGGCCTGGATGTAGTATCCCAGATGCGGACCGTTCTGTCATATTCATTCATGCTGTCTTATCTAACTTTAAGGGCAAGCCTCCTCCCTTTATGGTGTAGTAATGCTGTCTTCCACATAAAGTATACTCATGCCCAAACTCTGCAGCTACTTGGTGCTCATTTAGCTCTAACTGAATCCAGTGCATGTTGTACCCTCAACCCACCTTTGACACTGGTGCTATTCCTCAGGTCATGAACTTCTGCTACACCATCAGTTCAAGCCCTACTGCTCCTTAGTCTCCTTTAATCCTATCGGGGAATCACTGAATCACTGGATGGCTGGGGTTGGCAGGGACCTCTGGGTCCATTTAGCCTAACTCTACTCAGAGACACCTAGAGCAGAATGCCCTGGCCAGTGGGCTGGCAGCTTCTGAAGATCTCAACGAAGGAGTCTCCACAAAATCTCTGGGCAAACTGTGCCAGTGCTCAATCACCTGCACAGCACAGAAGTTTTTCCTCATGTTTGGAAGGAACCTCCTTTTTACCCCAGGCAGAACAGTCTCATCTCCCACTTTTCTCAGTCTTTCCTCATAAAAGAGATGTTCCAGTCCCCTCATCAGGAGTCCGATCAGCTCTGTCTTCTTGTATCCAGAATAACATCTCTCACTCTTGTCCACTCCCTAAATTCCTCCATCCTTAAATCCTGTATCGCTATCTCCCAACCCATTAACCCTGTTCTCTGCTCTGTTTCAAGAAATCTTGTCCATACCTCACTCCTATTTGTAAGCCTCCTACATTTGCATCCAACGGCTTTACTTCTCTTTCAAAGCATTCCTTAGAGGTAGGATGAAAGCCTGATAAAGTTTATTTCTTCTTGTGTAGGCTGGAATTGTTTTATTCAATCTCAGGAGGGGAGAGGTACCCTGAGCAGCTCGGGTTTTCCTCCAATCCTCATTCCTCACCCTGGGCTTCTTACTGATAAAACAGAACAACTTGCTGAAAACTGAAAGGCAGAATTATATTCTTGTGGAATAAGCTTGGGTCTCATCTAAAAAACCATCTATTTATTTTTTATTTTATATTTTTTAAAGAGTTGGTAAATGCCATTTACTGCAGCGTGCATCAACCACATTCCAATTTGCAGTGGTAAATTAAATTAGAATCTTAGTATTTGCCCAATAGCAAGAGTGGGATGAAAAAGGCTGCACAAAGCTTGGCACAAACAATTTTAAGCTCAGTGAAGAGTTACAAAACACTTTTAATTCTGAAGTTGGAATAATTTGCATAATCACAGATACACTATGGATTGGAACTGGATGTTGATAATCAGGATACATGTTTTAGTAGCATAAAACTTCTAAAAGCATAGTTAAGAAATGAAAGATTATGAAGGAGTCCACATCTAGTAACAGATACTGTGGCAGGAATTTCTGCAAGAAGACAGCAGGATGTTCAGAAAGTCATAGACAAGATTGACACAGAGGAATATACTCACTGTTTGGCAGTGCATAATATCTTTATTTAGAACAATAAAGTATATGTATATAATGTAAATTTCAAATTTGAACCGGTATAAAAAAGGACCAGGGAAAATGTCTATCTTTAAGAGGACACATATATACATACACACCACATTACATAAATTTTATTACCGCCAGTCAGAATGTAGCTATGCAAGACTGTGTTGACATTTACACTGAGATAAATGAATTTGCCCATGATACAACCAGCAAATGTCTGTGTCTCTATCTCTAAAGAGTCTGAAGTTACCGCGTTCTATCACTTCAATAACATAATAGCAACATGCCACCATCACTGCACATCTGCATTCAGTAGATATCAGATTCCTGAATTGAAGGATTTTGGATAATTCTTAAATGTAAATCTAACTCAAAATATCTGTACTTTATATATATGGTTAGCTTTTCAATTTAATATTTGTACTGTGTGTACTGAATAGTTTTAGTGCATTACAAAGAGAGAGCAACAGAGAAAACAGAGCTGGTGAAGATCAGAATCTAAAAAATGTGCAAGTTGTACATATACTCCATAGTATAGCACATTAGTTGTTCATAAGCTTACTTATACAATGACCTTGTGATTAAATAAGTACCATTAATTTATTCAAGTAAACACATATCTAAAATAGTACATTGAGTTACTCAGTATATCACTATCTGCTTTTTATTATCACAAGGCCACCATTAATTGCATGCAAAGTTCATCTATGCCAAAGGAAACCTAAAAATGTTAGTTCCTCACAAAATGACAGACATCTGAAACCCAAACTTGGTTGACTTTCATGTAAAAACAAACAAACAAACAACACTCGCTTTTCCCTCAAGTTCGCTTTAAGAGAGAGGGCGTTCATTTCCAAGCTAATACAATGTTTACCCAAAGAGACTGAACAAGTGATCATTATTCAGAAGTCAGATAGGCTACAGCTGGATAAAGAAGCAATTAAGGGACTGTTTCTGTCACTACTTTCACAGAATAGTAACTTCTATTATTTCCATTGGTTTCAAAGATATCTCACAAATCAGTAGTTTTTCAAAATTTCAGTACATGTAAAATAGGGGCCCCCTTGGTGGAGAGATAAATTGGGCACAGAAACCTTGAAATAATTTTATGATCACATTTAATGTGCCATGCCATCCACTTGCCATCCATTCGTATTCATAAATGTCTGGAAATATCCTACCTCACAAAATGGCTGACACCACCTAATACTGTGTTCAAATGTCACAAAAATGGGTAGGAAGAACATGGAAACCATGGACTATAACAACAGTTCTGCTACTCTCTGTCATATTATGTTCAGTGCATATTCAAAATCAGAACATATTGCGATGTCAGGTTGGAAGTTATACACATGAACTTTCAGTTTGCATGTAGCCTTCGATTTGCTTTACTCCTTAGCAGAGATTAAAGTATGTGACATATGAAGGTTACATATCTACTATTATAACATTTTACTCTTGTCACATCTATCTAGGTTTTAAGTATGCCTCCATTTAAACCTGTTATTTTATCTTTTACTATTTTACGGGTAGACAGTATACTAAGGACTCTAAAACACCATGTGTTTTGAATGTCAAAGTATAAGGCACACCAATGTGTGATGTTACTGTGTATTTGATTTTCTGGAAAATATGCATATAAGAAAACTAATATTCTTATGAACAAAGAATGTTAATAAATACAAATTTTTGTTTAAACGAACCTTTGAAAAATACTGTAAAACTTAGAATATATGCTCAGTCTGAGAACATACAAAGTAGCAATGTGAAATACATTATTTGTAAAATATGTAAGGATAGTGACTTCCACTTATTGTAGATTGATATTTTTCAGCTCTGCCAAAACACACATTCTTCACATTACCAATAAGGTGCAAATTTCCTTTCAATTTGGTCATGCTGACATTTCTTTCAGGGTAACTCTTATTTAGTTTCCAGGCCTACTGAGCAAAGAACTCTATATTGAAAATTTTTTGCAGATCTAAACTTTGCAATGAGCCTCATTTGTAGAAGTGGCGAGCAAACTTGATTATTTCTCATTAAATTATGAGTGCTCCCGTGTCTTCTGAACAAAAATGAAGGTCTGATTCGCTCACCAAGCTTCTTTTTATCTAGTTTAAACAAAGTTCCTCAGTGATAAAAACCTCAAAACTCCATTAAAATTAGTGGAAATGTACTAATTTATACCAACTGAACAAGAGTGGAGAACACTTTCTGGACATGAAGGAATGGCAAAATATTATTTTCTGAAACTCAGGCAGACCTTAATATGAGAAAAGAAAATACTAGTTCTATGTGGTCAAATCCTGGTATCAGTGAATTCAAGAAAAGTTTCACTGTTGACCTCAGTAGTGCCAAAATTTCAAGCAAAGTAGCTAAATGCACATATAAGCTCTGTCATTATAGTAAAATCCTGAGGCTTTTCCTTCTCAGTGAGTATGAAAGCCAAATAAATTTTACCAGTAATACACACACACACACACACACACACACACACACACACACACACACACACACATTATATTATACATATGCTATATTCTGTCTATGCATGGCTCTCAGAAATTTTATCAGATGATTAAAAAGTCCACAAAAAATCTTTAAAAATCAATCCTGTCAGTGTACCAGCAGATTTTGGAGAATAGTATTAGATATGTTGTTTGCCTCTTAAATTGCCTGTGTGGAGTCAAGACTTGATGATCCTCAGGGGTCCCTTCAAACTCAGGATATTTTATGATTCTACAGTTAAGTTAGACTATACTTGAAAGAGAACTTCAACTTTCTGCAGAACATTAATAAAGTGTTCATTGTTTTATTTATATTTTTTAATACATTTCCATGTATCTCAAACTAAAATTCTTACTGACATAGCCAGTTTGATGACAGATGGCAGTTTGTCATCTGAAGTGAACCACCTTTACGTTCTAAAGTAGAAACCTCTAATACAGATAAATGATTCATAACCATTATCTGGGAAGAGTCAGAATAAAAAGATGCACAACTGTACTTGTAAATTTGTCACAGTTTTTTTAGGATTTTCTTGAAAATGCCTGTACATCAAACCTGTACAAGATTTCATGGATGCTACTGCAGCAGTAGTTGTAGAAGACAAGTTGAAATTAAAGCCTTTATCTTTTGTTTAAAGAGATTTAACCTTAGGAGTGAAGAATGTCAGGATAGTAAAGCTTACTAATCATTTAAAACACAATGCAAATATTAATTACAGCTGATGTAAGTAAAAGCTAAATACACTCTCAGGATCTTTCAGATTTTCTATGCTATACATTTGAAAACAAGTTATCAATGGCATGCATCTTCAGCACTTAAAATACATTTCATGGGTTTCTCTTCATTACGATGTTTGAACGCAATTCAGACTCTTTATTCTCCCTTCTCTTGACGTGACAGGAAGTTTCAACAGTGTTCACATATCCAGCAGTTATTCCTAATGCTTCAAAGCTCTACGATGTATTGTAAAGTCTGGTTTACTTTGTCTTAATCCAGTATTTTCTTCTGAGCAGACACCACCAAAGCTGATGAATTCTTGAGGCTTTCTGTGGTGGGCATCCAACAGAGGCCACATGTCACCATACACATGACTTTTGCCAGGAATAAACCCATTTCTCATTAAGTAAAAGGCTAGTAAACTGGTCCACATCATGACTTTACTTTCAAGTTTTATATACAATATTGAAGAGTTGGTTATCTGTATCCATTTCTGCACTTTCTCTCAGTTCAAAGAGCTCCATTTGAAGACAGCAAGGTAAGGTAGAAGACACAGAACTTAAATTAAGGATGCAAAGATATTTATGATTTTCAACGATTCCATATACTTAGAGGCATTTGAGAGATATTTTTTGTTCCGGACACGTACTTTGTCAGAGTCAGACTCTGTACTAATGCAATTAAAAAAACCCCAAATGCCACACAAAGTAGATATTCACATAAGATATAGTCCTGTTAAGTGCACACTCTTCTTATTGTTGTTCAATTCAGTGTTGGTTTCACAGTAAGAAACACAAATTGTCCTCATTTCTATGTCGTGTCTATGGAGTCATGGGCAGCAACAACAGATGCAGACTCAGTCTGTCACTCCAGAAGGAATATGAATGTGCTTAAAGCTGCTTCATTTATGAAGCAAACATGGAACTGTTACCTGCCTGAAGAGAAAGAGAAATCAGAATTTTGCTAATTAGGTTTTTTCTCTGCACTACTAAACAGTAGAGCTTTTCACAGACTTAACACAAACATTTTTTCCTGTAATTTTGGAAGTAGATATATTCATGATACTTGCACGTCATTTCTTAATTCAGAAACAAATGAATATTTCCATTGAGGTGCATTTTTGATTTCATGGCACCTCTTGAATCAGGAACAAATTTGCCAGCAAAAACTTTTGATGTCATCTAGTTGATGGTGACTACGTTAACTCCTGTGGCCAGACATCTCTTGCCAGAGAAATGCTCCATCTGCAGAGACCCCCTGGGAGAAGGAAAGCTCACTCACATTTGCTGCTCCCTCCATCATTTTTCCTTGTCCCTTTTACATACAAATTAGAATGATGGATCTGATAAGGCTACGGAGACTGCAAATAGTGTTAACGACTGGAAGAAGCTCAGTTCTATCCTGCAATTTTAATGACTGTGATCTTAGGTTATGCCAGTTAGAAACAGCTGCAGGGACAACAGATGAAGTATTTTCTATATTGGCCATCATACCAAAAAGGAGAAGCAGTAGCTGTCCTTCATTTCAGAATTCTGGCATCTTTTATTTTGTAATGTTTAGATTTAAATTCAAAAGCCAGAATTAATGATACAGGATTAATTAAATTAGCAACTAAAGTTCCTAGGCTGAAAGTAATTTTACTGATAATAATTTTTAATTCATTATTTTTCCCCCAGATGGACTCTGAATGATTCTACATTTCAGCAGACAGAAATTAATCCTACTGTAGGACTTTCAAACTCAAGAACTTACCAGTACATGAAACAGTAACAGTGTTGAGGGAGAAAAAGGAACAGCTACACCTGTAGATGTTCTTTTTCTTTTTGCTGCAACATACTGAAATAAAAAATAGGTACTTTATTACTACAGTGATAGTACTGTGGTACTATTACTACAGTTTGAAGGAACTAGAATGGAAGGTTTTATCAGTTAACATAAAATCATCTATATAGAACAAAAGAAACATTTGTAATTGAACCAGAAGTATTAAAACTTATGTTAATAAATAATTAATAAAATTAACAAAATATTTGTTAATAGATTTTTCCTACTTGTTGATGGATTTTCAAATTTTCTCAGGGAGAAGTGAGGAAAAAATACAGCACATGCCATATATGTAATAAATGATAATATAATAATATGTAAATAAATGATAATGTAATAATATGTAACATGTTCACATTTTCCTCTTAGATCATCTTCTGCATTTACCTAACTGTTCAATTTTCTCCTTCCTCTTTTCCTCCTACAGTGTCATTTTTCATATTTCCTATGAAGTCAGAAGGAAGATTCATGTTTGGTTTCACAAGTTTTAATGCGTGCAAGGATGAGGCGCTGGAAGAGTTATTCTTAGCAAATCATACATTTGTAAATATGCAGTTTTATGTGAACTGTATGTGATGAAAAAAATCTTTGAGTAATGTCTTATTCTAGAAGGTTTTAACTCTGAAAAGTGTATCCCATGGAACCAAAACTGCTAGATCAGAACTTTGCCTATTCTTGTCTTCAACCATGGACAGCATGAGGGCACTTCATACAGTATGAGAAGACTGTGGTGGATCTCCTTTAGAACTTTTCTTTAATTCCTCGTAGTTAAAAATTGACTACAGATTCTGAAATAGGAGGTTAAATAATAGTCCCTAAACATTTTATAATAATTACAGTAATATGAAATATTCTAACTTAAACTATCCCTATGTCCCTTTCCACTATACAGAACATAACAAAAATCACTTCTTTTTGTTGCTTCCTCTACAGGTCTAAGCCATTCTGGGTTGGCTTCATTCTTCCATTGTAAGGCAATCCTTCAAATCTGTTGCTTTTTGTCACTATCCCTTACACAATTTCTGAGTCACAGGTAATGTCCTGTTAGTATAATTTTGTGCTAAAAAATCTCCTCTGTATTACTTCTTATATTTCATATATATATATTTCATACATATTTCACGTACTTTATGGATCTACAGCAAACCCTGATAGTGTCGCTTAGTTTTCTTGTTTGGTTGGCTGGTTGTGGTTTTGTTTGTTGTTTGTTTTTTGTGAGAGCTAGAGAGGAACTTTCAGAAAGAATCTCTGAAAGATAATCTTACATTTCTATATGTATTTGTGTGAAGTGGAACTTTATACCTTATCTCATTTTCCTCTTGACAGCCATGACACTGTGTAGTTTCATTACTTTCTGGTCTGGATTTAGGATGTGTTTTCTATAAAGAAAATGCAAGAAATGTAAATATTATAAAGCTTTAAAAATTCTGAAAACAATTGTTGTATGTTCCAATTTGCATCAGATTTTCAATATCAAAACTATTTTGCAAAATGTAGGTGAAACATTTCCTTCTAATATAATTTCCTAATTGTATAATTTTACAATTAAACATTTTGTATTGTAGACAATGCCACAATGGCTAAAACCAAAAGAAACCATCTCAAGACATAATAGAAGAACTGGTTAATTAAGGTAATCCCATGCTTTTAATTTCCAGTTAGAAAGCTATCAAACTGATAGGTTTTATAATTTGGTGATGGAACTGCAGAATTTGACAACAAAGAGTTATATTTGCATGTCACATTGTTTAGAGAAGATCAAAAGAGAGGTCTATTGTTTTCACTGCAGAATCATTCTGTTCTTCCAGCTTCTCTATAGACATGAAATATAGTATAACTATGCAAACAATTAAATTAAATATTTCTTACCTTCCAGTATATGGCTCCCAAAATAAAGCCGATAAGAAGAGACAGCAATGATGTCAGTGCTATGCTGATCCCTTGCAGGCTGGAGCTGCTAATGAAGCCAAGTGCCTCTTCTGCAATTACAGATGTTCTCATTAGTGAAGACAGATTTATGGCAGAAAATCATCTTCAGGGCAACGCTATTAACTAGAGCACTTTTAGGCACCATCTACATAATAGCATCTTAGATATCAGAACAGATACTTCAAAATGCTGTGTACATGAAGTGAATGTCATCCAAAATATCTTAAGAGCTTTTTTTTGACCACAGAGATGCTTCTCCCCTGTCTGAAATTGTTCTGTTTAGTAGTTCCAAGACTAATTATCTATTTGTCATATGTAGAACATATTCTTTTTCCCTCACTTAGAAGTTTTGTTTTTATCAGTTTTTAAAGATCTTGTAACACAAAGTAATTCCTTGGAAGATAAAATATTCGTCACTTTTAAACACTCACTACATGTATTTGTTTAAGTTCCATAAAACACATATGACACAGAGGTAAATTTAACTAAATAAGCCTGATTTACTTCTAATGTCTGCCTGGAAAGGTCCTGCTGAGTTTAGTAAGATCAAACCCTTGTAAGTTTAAGTCCAGCTGTGTCATTTTTTGTTGGTATGATTTCTTGATAGCTTTTTTGTTTTTTTGTTTTTTTGCATATTATACATAATAGCCCCAATCCTAGTCTTTTATGTGCATAAGCAATTCTTCACAGGGAGCTGTATGCACACCAAGACTAAAATGAGGCTCTCCAGTTATTTGATTGAGATCAGGATGTGAAAAGTCCTATGGAGTCATCCTGGGATCCACTTTCTGAAATGCAAAGTGAGCTGTAGGAGACTGCCAGTTTAGACACCATCCACCCAGTTTTTAGTTCATTTCAAAATTTAACATCTGCAGCTCAATGGTGGGTGCATTGTCAGATTATTGCAAAAGACCCAAGCTGGAAGCATGGAAAAAGTGTAGGTGATTAGATACAGAAATGAAAATGGAGTAAAAATTTATAGGAGTAAAAATTTATGCAAACTGCAAACATATAAGCACATATGGTGTGAAATACTGGGTCAATCAATGTGCATTTAGTACATTATTAAACAGCCACTGAGAAAACACTTTTGTTCAGAAAGAAGCATTCCCATAATTAACTGGCAACTCACTTTCACTCTTTCAGTTTTTCTGCATGCCATCTTACAAGCTTTTACACAAATATTTTTTTCTCCAAAATGCAGCTGTATTTCTAAAGTTACTGCAGAGAAAACCATAAGAAAACAAGTCTACATCCCTTATTATGTGCTATTTACACACTCTAGATTTTGACTTTAGGGATGTGAATTTAACTTACATCAATAGGTTCACTGCACTAAAAGGAAACTTTGGTCAAACAGAATAGGTGATAGTTTACTGTGAAGAAATCTGCCCAAAGAGAAGGGAAAGAAAGTTCTACAGAAGTGAATGTCAGCTGAAAAGAGTGGAAATTAAAAGGAGTGACATATCTTTTATGAATGCCTGTCCTAGGTCAGGTATAGAGGTTTGTTTATAAGAATTGAACTTCAAGAAATCTGGACAAACCTAAGTGGTGTAGAGATAGCTTCAGTAGCTGAAACAATAATTTGTATCATTAACTGATGTGACCTATTCCCATGAAAAAATTTCTATATCGTTTTTGTGTTCCAGTCAATTAAAATGCAACACTGCTTTGCCTAATTACATTAGTCATTTTTCTCAATGTGAGACTGGTTAGTTATACAACTGAATTTATGGAGATAGTCATGTTTCCTGGATTCTGTCCTATAAACTATAGAAAAATAGAAAAAATGGGAAAAAATATCTTCTTCAGGTCACAAAGAGCAAGTCATTTGATAAGGTGTTTTTGCAGAGTGTATCCTCTGTCTGCTCTGTAATGCTCGCTATCACGATCTGGCAAGAATGTTGATTTTTATGTCAACTTCTAGAGAAATAGTCTGCATTCAGGGAGATCACTGTTATTCTGGAATGATCATTTTTACAAATTTTCCCAAACTTTAGAGAGTCTTAAACAAAGAAGAGCTTTCTTTACAATGAGATATCTAGAAGTAGAAAAATCTGATTTCTGAGAAGGTATCTCCAATGCAGATGCCTTCTTCAGCATCTACTGAATGGGATATATATTTAGTTTTCCATGTGAAGACATGGAACAGAGACAGGGACAGATCCTAAATACAAATAAATTGTGAAAAATTTAAAAATGAAAACAGATTTTTTTTTTCATAATTTCATTTTGTTAATTTGAAATTTAAGTAACTCAAATCTACTTTTAAAAAGCAAATAACAAAATATCAGATTTACTTTTGAGTCAGGAAAAATATCGCTTGAAAAATCTGAAGAGAATCAAATGAGTCATGGTAGATTTTTTCATAAGTCTTCCATTTATCTAAATACCTAAGACAGAACAGGTTGGAGAATTTTCATTCTGGAGAATCTCGCAGAGATCTGTGCCCCAGTGAGGAAAAGGGAAATAAGAAAGACAAGCTGGCTGCCAGTAGTTTTTATCCTTTCAACTGAGACTTTTCCCCCGTTAGAAAATTGAACTAGAACACCTCTACATAAAAGCATTCCCACTCCTTATAGTAGAGAAGAGAGAGCAGGAGAAGGAATAGGAGAAACCGGATGGTTTGGTAACTTTGCGAACTCTTCAGGCAATGCTAGAGGAACTTCTGGCTCTGCAGTTGGTAGGTTATTTACTTGAAGTAGACTCTTCTGCAAGGTGCTAAAGGGATGTGGAAGCAGGCCAACACCTCTCTGAGCTCTCACTTCAACACCTTGTGGAAGAATCCCTTAGGAAGTGAGCTCATATGAAGTACATTCATGTATAATCTTCATGGATATCAAGATGTTAAACTGAATGAAGCATGTTTACATTGAAAGCCACTCAGATACACAAAGAAGTTATTGAGCTGCTCTCCACTTTGGGTCATGTGTGTAAGTTTAGCAAGCAATTATGATTCAAACCACCAACTAGATTTTATTGCCTTATATGTCTCAAAGGAATTTTCACTCTACCTCTGCTCAGCTCCAACACAATTACCACAAGATCTTATCTACAGAAATGGAGAACAGCTCTCACCTGTTTATTAGGGTTTTCCATTAACTGTAAAAGCACAGAATGAAACACCAATTGCATTAAGCCATGGGTAGTATTTTTAAATTGTGCAATTACTGAATTAAACTACAGTATTCTCTGCTTAATTATGAAAGTCAAACTTCTTCCTAAAAATACTCAAAGAGATCTCTGTGTTTACAGTGCATGCATGTTCTTTGAGCTGTTCGGTACTCATAATAAAGCTTAATTATTATGAGGAAATTACAGGCAAAAATGGAAGAAAGCAGCACTGAAGCTTCCATAAAAATATAAGTTGCACTGAAACAGAAAAGTGCTGTGTTAGTAACAGCAAGTTTAAGAGGGAAAGATGAAAATCCTGTGGTGGAAAGAAAATGGTCTACTAGAGTTCACTTGATTTAACTACTTAAAGAGACCTCTTATCCTGACATCAGTTCCTTATTTAGGAATCATTCATTTCAATTATCTGTTCTATGGATGGGTTAATGAACCAGAGAATACAGACAGTATCAGAGGGACTGAGACATAAAGAGTTACTCAGAGTTTAAACTGGATTGCATTACGTAGAACCAAAAAATTGAAGGGAAGGAAGGGAGATCAATTTTATGGGAGCAAAGATGGAGAGGGAACATGTCACAGATCTATAATAAATATTGCAGGAAATCACCAACACTACTGTCATTCAAAAAAGATTAGAAAAGGATAGTTATTCCAGTTTACATTTAGTGGGATAAGATTTTTGGTTTAAATCATATGAGAGCTCTATTCCATCTAGCAGTTCAATTTTATCATTGTACAATAATGATTAAGTTTTGAGATATGATGTGCAATAAATGTAGCACCAACATGAGAAAAATGTAATTGAGCTAATTTATTTTATATGACGTTTCTATAATAATTATTTCACAAATTATTTTGTTAGATGGTTTACTTCAAGTTTGCCCAAGTTGAATTTAGAATCAGGAGCAGTTCAAGTCACCTGAAGACACCCGAAAGTCACCAGCAGACTTTAATAGATTCAAGGTTTTTGTTAATCTGAGGGAATTCTAAGCAGTGTATGTTTCTCAATAGTCTAGAAACTATTAATTTAAATTGCTCATTTTAATAGTTTAATAGTAAAGAGGCTAATTGAAAAAATAATATTGCAGTAGTTTGTGTCTGGGGGTGCACTTTTTAGGTTTCTCCGGGTTTCTACTCCAAATGTTTGCTTTTCTGAACTTTGAATTTATTGCTACTGTTCCAAGAACAACCTGCAGCCAGCTGACTGGGTCCTGTGTGCTGAGGATTCTCCATGTGAAATTCATAAGGTTTATTCATTGTTGTTTCTATCAAGAAGCCAAAGATTAACTAAAAAACCCTGAAAAACAGTAAAGCAGTAAAGCCAAGACAACCTAAAATCAGTACTGAAGATCATTCTCTGGCAGTATGAGAGAGATGTAAATAACTATGTAACAAGTCCTTCCCCTTCCAAACTAATGACTAAAGTATAACCAGTCAGTATCCAATCTTCAAATTAATGTAATTTAATCTGATTAAGAGTTCAAATTGTCCCCAGTCCTAGACATTTAGACCTTGTCATTTCTACATAAGGCTGTGGTATCCAATTTTCCAATAAGTTGCTTAAGAGAATGATAATCAGTTAGAGCACACCTGTACAGCATATGGCCAGCCAAGCAATTTATTTTACTTATTGCATTATTTTAATTAGGCTTTTTTCCTACTTCATTATCAGTTACAAAATAAGATTAACATGCCTGTTTCTGTGCTCTTGTACCCAGCACAGCTCTGTCCAAAGCTCCAGCCTCTGCTTTGCTGCTTAATGTCCCTCTTGTTACTGTGCTGGGTCAAAACTCCTTTCAAATGAACTGTTCCTGTAGTCTGTTTCTGTCTTTCTTTGGCTCCTTGATACATTCCCATTGCTTCAGGCTGCATTTGAATATTCTTCCTCTCATAGTTGCATCAAAAATTATCACATGCTCAGACCTGAGAGAGATAGGTATGCACTCTTTAGCCCCCTCCTTGTGCCTCACAGTTGGCTCTAAGCTCATCAAGTTATTTGCAGCCAGCTCTGTGACCTCCTGGATAGGAATTTATGGCAGCGAGATTTCTCTCTTCCAGAGAGGAAAGCTGCCAGCCAGGAACTGAAGGTGGATCCAAAAACAAATACGTACTGGGTGGATAATGGCTTGAGAGTAACCCTGAGAAGTATTTAGGGATGTCAGCTGATGAAAGATTCAACATGAGCTGGCAATGTGAGTTTGCAGCCCAGAAGGTCAACCATATCTTGGGTTACATCAAGAGAATAGTGGTCAGCTAATCAAGAGAGGTGATTCTGCCCCTCTACTCTGCTCTCATGAGACAACACCTGGAATTGTGCATCCAGTTCTGGAACCCCCAACACAACAAGGTCATCGAGCTGTTGGAGTGGCTCCAGAGGAGGGCCACGAGGATGGTCAGAGGGCTGAAGCATCTCCTCTGCACGGACAGGTGGAAAGAGTGGGCTCTTCAGCCTATAGAAGGGAAGGCTCCATGGGGACCTTATAGAGGCCTTCCAGTACCTGAAGGGGCCCTACCGGAAAACCAGAGAGGGAAATTTTAGAAGGGCATGTAGTGATAGGACAGGAGGGCTTTAAAATAGAAGAGGTTAGATTTAGACTAGATATCAGGAAGAAATTTTTTAATGTCAGGGTGGTGAGACACTGGAACAGGTTGCCCAGAAATCCTCTGGAGGTGTTTAAGGCAAGGTTGGATGGGTCTTTGAGCAACCAGGTCTAGTGGGAGATGTCCCTGTCTATAACAAGGGGGGTGGAACTAGATGATCTTCAATGTCTCTTCCAACCCCAACCATTCTATTATACTATGATTTTGTTCCAGCTTTCTTCTCAGCAGACTCTGGGGTGTGATAAGATATTCTGTTACCTACAAAGAAATCCAACCTGACAACAGCTGTGTACTATCTATGAGGTAGCATGGATGGTGCTGAAAACCCAGAGAATTACTAGGTTGCACATTTGCAACTTAAGGAAGAAGGGAAGAAATATATGTTCTCCCATCAGGAACTTCCCAACAGTGACTACCAGGCTGGCTCTGTGCCTGTGCCTTCTTAAGCACAAGGAGAACCAGCCACACATTCAGATAATGCTGATGTTTGCGATACATAAAATAATAAAAAGAATGTCATCCTGATGTGTCTGGGAAAAAGGAACAAGGAAAACTATAGCATAATAAGCTTTATGCACCATTTCAGGGACATTTAAGGAAAATCTCCTCCTTTTGTTCACATGGAAAGCTCCAGATAATATACAAGATGAATACTAAGTCAATAAAAGTCCCTAAAACCCTGTTAGTTCTCTTCATCTTAGCTTCCTATGTCCCTGCTGACACATGACAGGTAGCACTGAGGCTCTTAGAGAAACAATTCTTGGTTATCTTATATCTGTCAGTGGCCAGGCATGTAATACACTGATCAAGACAGATGAGGAACACGGAGAAGGCTATGCTTGACAGAAGATTACAGCCTTCCAAAACTGTAGTAACTAAGTCCTTGATCTCAACCAAAAGCTCCCTCAGCATGCAGCTGGCCCTACTGCAAGTACAGTAAGTATACAGCAGGCACTGTCTTCCAATTTGGTGTCAACTTTGATATCCAGAGTGCTCTCAAAATGCAACATGCAGAGAAACTCTTCACCCAAACAAGTACCCTAGGTCTAATTCAGTATAGCTATTCTGTTGGGAACACCTTCTTTTTCTAAGTCTTAAAATGATGTGCCTGGGATAGCTGAGCTAGCTGAGCCCATGTGATTAGTGAGGACTCACAACAACAGAAAGCCAAAAAGGAGTAGACCAGCCCTCCCCAAGTGGTGGAGAGCTGTTGCAGCATTGGAACTTTACAGCATTTCTAAATTTTGATTCATTGCATTTTGGTGTGACAGCTGAGAAACACATGGTACACCATCAGGCACAAGTAACTTCCCATTAATTTGCACAATTAAGACATTTTTTCCTCTGAACTCTCATAACAACCAGTTTCCAGAACAAAATGTAGACGCATATATTAATTCAATCACTTGTACTTACTGTTACTGCTAGTGTTACTGCCAATGCTGTCATTCCTAAGGGAGCTGGCAGCAACAGGAGGAAACGAAATTGTTTTTGTGACAGCGACTCTGGAATCTAAATAGAAAATGAGTGTGTCAGCATTATGTAACTTAAAATACAGTTCCCTCTATACGTAATGAAGGACTATACGGCTATTTGGCTCATCTAAAATTTGGCTACAGGGCTTTCTTCTTAATAGGCCAAAAAAGGCAGCCTTATTAAGAGACAGATGAGTCCACATACTGAGCTGCTGCTGAATAGCTATTCTGGAAAAGCAATTGCTTTAAATAAGTTCTTAGTTTGTGGCACTGATCTCCTTCTAGTTATTACTGGTGTAATTGTGCAAATGGATATGTTGCCCTAATTAAAACAGCTAATAGCTGTCACTAGAGAGAGTAAAAGAAAAGAGAATACAAAACCTCAATTTACTGGAAGGACAAGAATCAACTGCAGGAGCCTGACCTGAGCTTGTTAAATTTTTCACATCAAGTAAACTTGGCCCTTTTTGGGAGGAGTGGGGCGAATATGGAGGTAACTAGAGGCTACTCCAATTTATAACTTATCCTAGCTTCCTATCCTTTAAGTAGAGAAATCTTGGGCTCCTTTACTGCCTTATAAAAATTAAATAGGGCATCAATAGAAGATAAGATGAAGAATAAGAGCAACGTATAAAAATGATCCAGGATGTATTTAGGATGAAAAGAAACAGAGCAGAGCATTGTGAAGTTTTCAGGATTATATTAAAGAACTATGTCATTAGAAACGATGGCAGTAATTTTACTGCCAGATATAATTCTCCTTCAAACAGAAATACAAGCTTTGGTGTTGGTGGTAATTTTAACTGGCAGTAAATCAGTAACATGGAGATAAAGCATCAGATTCTTAACATCTTGAAAACAAAGGAAAACCACCCATTTCAATCTGCTTAGATTCTGTTCCCCCAAATAAGAGCCATCTTACCATTCTCTGGTGTTTCTACTGTTGAAGGCATAATGCAGTCGTTCTTATCCAGTGAGTCTGCAAACTCCTTGTAGACCTCAATGGTACTATTAAAGAGCCTAAAAAAATTCTCAGGAATGAAGCGATCTTCTTCATAAAGGTGACCATTTTCTTTTATAAAATCCTAGGATAAAATATAGAATTAAACTTAAAAGGTCAGGAGAGATGTGCATTTCAGCACCTCAACAGATGGCAAAAATATCCAAAGATGACATAAAATAGCTTTAATTTTTAACCTGTAGTACAACCTTCATGACAGACTGTTTAATGACGCTTTCAAATTAACTTTGCAAATAGAAATAAAGTATTATTCCATTGTTGTAAAAATGCCAAGGAGTGAAAGGCAGTTTCACATCCTATGCTGAAAACAAAGAGATTTTTCATTCTGAGTTCCTTAATCAAAAAAAAAAAAAAAAAAGAAAAACAGCTTGATTTCACATTACTTTGTTATGCTCTGCATGCTTCTTTTAACCTGGATACAGGAACATAACACAATCATATCTATTGTTGTAAGAGTACAGGGAACAGAACACAATAGCTGTGGCAGAGAAGCAGGCTTTGATAATGCAACTAAAAATAAGAGCAAGATTATAAACAAGGAAGCCCAATCACTCTGAGATCTAACAGACAAGTGTGTTATGTCAGACTAAACAAAAAGATTACGGTCCATGGATCATTGATGGTTCCTTTTCTTCTTTCGAACTGACTAGTTTGCACATAACAGTTGTTTCTTATGCCAGGAGTTCAGAATTGGTCTGGACTTATTACTCCCAATGGAAGTGGTAAGAATACAGGTTAAACATACTAAGAAAAACTTCCTAGAGCTTGCTTCCAAAATTATTTTCTCTTTCACGCTGACAGTACTAGATATAAGACTAATCTAGAAGGAAATCAATAGTAATTTTATTATGTGGATTGCAGAAATTATTTTGCATTCTGCAAAATAAGATTCCCCCTCCTCAAACATATCCCAGCTGAGGGGCTTGGATCATAATGACAAAAAATAGATAAAAAGCAATACACTGAATATTGGACAGAATTAATTTAAATTCTCAGAAATACAATAATGACAAGGTTACATGTTTACGCTATACCAAATGATATTGGGTGTTTTTGTGCATTTAATTAATTCATTCTGAGTGTAAAAGAGAAGCAATTACAACAGCTTAGATTTTACAGCAAAGAAATAAATGCATAGGGAAGACAAAATCCTAGTCCAATTAAACATGTTGGAGATTCTTTAGTGGTATGAAACCTTTGACTACAGAAATTACGAGTACACAGGTTAGGGCTAAGTAAGGGATTAGATAATTAATTTATCCCTATCATTTTCACCCTAGAAAATCAGACAACTCTCAAGGGAGACTCCTTGAGGAAGCCTTCCAGCTGTTGTTGGCATTCAGAAATATATGGAAATGGAGGATTATCCTCCAGTTTTTCCTGTATCTTTGTATACAAAAAAAACTGCATTAAATCATGCTAGAACAGTCTGAGCCTCACACATTGTGAGACTTTATTAATAGCTTCAACACATAATTCTCACGTTTATGTTAGAATCCTATCAAAATGAGTAATTTTGGGTGTACGAGGAAGATTTCTGCCTGTCTGAAACAAACCTGAATGAATTAATTATCTTAAGGATGATGGTTACCTTTTTGACTACTTAAATGACTGTATACAAGTCTTTGCATATACTGTAATTCCAAGTAAGTCACTTCCCTTTGAAACAGGAGATGACAACTAGTCAGTGTTAACTGAGCGTACTCAGCGTATCTCTGAACAAAGCAGTATTTCATATATATAGGAATAGAAATGAAAAGTAAAAAATCTAATGAAACTTTGGGTCTTTTAAAATAAACACTAAGTACTGCACAACAGAAAATTCAAGTAAAAGTATTCAGCACAAAAGTAGAATCTTGCATTAGATTACCTTATTTTTATCAAAAGCTAGACATGCCATAAGATCATTGATTATCCTGGTGAGGTTATTAATGATTGAATAGTTGCTTAAAACATCAGACATATTGGAAATATCTGAAAATTTCTGGAGAAGATTATGTAGACTCCTTGAAAATTCAGGCACCATCAAATGCAACCAACAGTGATTAGGCTGTCAGGGGATAAAAAGAAAGACAGAGAGGTAGATTAAATATCAGTCTTTTGCAAAAACTGGTTAAGCAACTCAATGTGCAAAAGTAGATCAGACTGTTCTTTCCAATTTAAATTATCTTGAATGTCTAAATTAAAATTCACTTTCTTTGGTGTCAGCCAACTTTATATCCCTTTTGGTAAAATTTCTATTCTCACTGATTCTGACATATTTATGGTTGTCTGTTAAATGCCATCCCTTCATTAAATTCTTAATGAATGCTAAGCAACGTTCTGTTGAGGATTTGAGCCCAAGGACATACTACTGTGAACACTCTTCTATGCTCTCATTAACCTATATATTTTTTTAAATAACTACTGCTTTAGCAACTTTCCACAGACTTTTTTAAACCACACACAGTTCTCATTTTATTATTGTTACTCTGCATAACTAAGATAACCTCAAAGACCCTCAATTTAAATCTCTTCTGAAGAATGATTCCATAAACATTTTGCTGTAGAAAGTCACATGTACATTTATCCACCTCTAAGTTAGTCAGCTCAGTTAACTCCTCTTAGCATTTTCACCAAAAGGCATTTCTGATAGAAAGGTTTTATATCCAAAAGTCTGTATTTTCCTGAGTTGCTGTCAACATTTTTAATATATTTTTTAACACAGCCTATCAGAAGATCTGCAACATCCGTGCCACTGGAATAGAGTTCAGATCCTTCAACAGACTGTTAAGAAAAATATACCTTTATGCATTAGTCATATTGCAACGTGTGTATGGAAATCTCTTTCCAGTAAATACTGCATTACTGACAGTAAATGCTATGGGAATCTACTCCATAATTCCATATATGCAGTTATTTTATTTCAACTGTTAAAAATGAATTAGGATGATTCGGGCCTGTCAGCTACAAAGATTTTGTCCCTGCAAGCCCTAAGGAAGATGCATGCTCAGTAACACTGAATTAGTTTCTAATACTGTGGCATGTAGGATGGTGATAGCAGCATACGCTGAATCTATGTTTTACAACACATAGAAAGTATTTGATGCTGAATCTGCTTTTACACTTAATCTCTTTTTTGTCTATTTCTTCAGTAAGTCTCTTTCAGTCTTCACTACTGAAGCTGTCTCACACACTGCTAACAATTGAAAACTATTACTGCCTTCATTAATGTATAATTACAACAGCTTAAAAAGTATATTAAAAAAATGGATAGCATTTGGTTGCTTCATTTTTCTTCTTCAAACTTTACAATAGCAGAGGAGAAGAAACAGAATCCAATAAATCAGAGATAGATTATTGAAATATATTCCATTCAAGCAGCATGTGTTGAGCCCTGTCTTGTTACCCTCAGAAATCAGAAAATAAATTTTTCTTTGCTTTGGTGTAGGAACATCAACCTAGTGCTTCTCTGAGCTGCAAACCTACAAACCTTTCTGAGGTTTTGTGGATGTGTGTTCTACAGAGACACAGATAGGCAGAAGCTCTTTGCTTCTTCTAATGTGTAAGGAGGTAAAAAGGCTATTCCAGCAGGGATTCTGCTTTGCTGCTTCTGTGGTTTTGCAAGTGCACAAGAATCCCCTCCAAATGAACTACTCTGCCCCGCAAAACTCTATTTCATGAGAAATTTTAGTTTTCTTTTCAGTAACATCAAGCTGTGCAAGTGTTTGTTTTCTGCGTGCCTACCAAACACAGGGATAGAACTGTTAAACTCAACAACTATGACATTGTTTGCCAAGAAGAAATGGAGGATTAACTCTGATTTTGTGTGTAAATTTGGACCAGCATTTATATCTTGGGCTACATACAAACCTGACTTCCTCTGTTCTTCCAGGTACTCATAACACTTTTCTTTCTTTATTCAAAAGTTTCTCTCTTCCTTTGAATTTGGCCCCTGATGCTGTCGTCTTTGCCTTTTAATCTTCAAGTTAGACTACACACTTCATTCTATTCAAAACTACTTTTAACACCACTCAGATGCATTGAGCTAGTGCATAATGCAACAGCCCTCTATTTAATGGATCAGGTCAGTCTGTTCCTGTTACATGCACTACGCTGGTTTTCCATTTGCTTTGCGTTCACTCTGCCTTCCCACCTTCAGTCATCTACACTCAAAACATGCTACCTTGAGTACATTTCCCACTTTGTGCACACACTGAAGATTGAAGTGTATTGAAAAAAAAAAGAAAAAGAAAAAAAAAACCTGCAGAGAGCTGTTTCAAAAGCTGAACAAAAGACATCTGCCTTATTCAAAGCCATGAATTTCTCAGCTTGCAGGGACCTTTTAGATCCTGGAGCAAAACCTACTTATTCAGCCAGCCTTTGGTGTGGTATGTGTAACATAACCTGAAATCCCCAGAGAGGAATTTGGCAAAGTGGGACGTGAATACCGCTGAATACTTCCTCCTGGGAAGGCACGAGGCCAAGAGCTGTACCTTCCCTCACCACTACTGAATGTGGTGTACGAGCAAAGTGAATATGGAAATCCCAACTCTAAACTTCTCTTCTTCCTATTTAATTCTTGGCTGCTCATTGTAAATGTAAACTAGATCTAAGTTTCTGGATGTGATGTAGCAAGATGAAATGGCATTTAAACTAAAGAAGCAGAAACTGCTTACTGTCAGCCAAAACTGAACCACGGAGGGAGGTAAGAGGCAATGAGAACGACCAGGAGTCTATTGCTCAGGAGGGCTCCCTGGTCTTCTTCATCCACAGTGTAAACACTTCCCAAGAGAGCAGCAGAGAGAACGTCTCCAGCACTGCTTGGCCTACACCAGGTAGTTGCAGTGCCCTCAGCAAGGAGCAGAACCCAGGCTGAGGCTGACCACCACTGAAGGAAGGCTCAGCATAGCAAGCATCCAAATGGCTGGATTTCAAAATGCGCTGCAGCCAGGGGGATGGTTGCCAGACAGCCTTAGTGGGTAATGGTTATTTGCCAAAATTCAATTTTTTTCCCCTAAGTTTTAATTGTATTATTTAATTGTATTATATATGAGCTAGTACAGGGCCACAGCATTTTTTTTTCTGCTTTTTTTTCCTTTAAGGAATAAAGTTTAAGTAATAAACACTCAGTATAATTTCTACTTTCACTGTTTTTTTAATCCTCTCATATTTATTTATTTATTTGTTTATGTGTATGCAGCGACAAACAGAACATCTGCAGTGCATCCTTAAAAGTATTACAAAAATTAAATAAAAAATAAAAATAATTTGATAGATGAAACAATAAGGTAGCACACAAAAGACTGAAGACTAAAAGATTGTAAAGAAGGCAGAAGAAATTTATTTAAAAAGCATCACTATGAATGGGATTATATAGAAAGCATATTTGAATGAAATAATGTCCCTAATTTCCCTTTTTATTTAGTGATTGACACTAACACTTTCTGAACTTGATCTTCTCTTCATTGGCTAGTCCATGTTTGTTGTGCTTTAATGGCGTTTTCACAAGCTTAAACTAGAACGGTACAGTAGAGTATATTGCAAAGTAAAATTAGAAAGAAAGCAGATGTGTAAGAAAGAAAAAAATTTTCCATTGTCACCATAGTTTGATTCCTTTCCAGAGAAAACAGTAAAGCATTGAACATGAAGAAATATTTTTTTTCAAATTCCTACAATTATTAACATTTTAAGTCTTTATACATTCTTGTTTTTTTTAAATGAATAATTGAATGGATATGACAAGAAATAATCATTCTTCAACTGTAACTTACTAAGCCACAGGACTGGCTACAAAATGTTATCATCACTGCTGTTTCCAGTGGGCTTTTTAACTGGGGCTAACATTAAGAGGTTGTACATACCAGACTATCCATCTTTGGGACATATTTAAGGGTTATCAGATAATCATTCGGGAGATTTCCAACCTGCAACAAATAAATGACAAAAAAAGTTATTACTCACTATTCAAATCAAAGAATTTTTCATCACTATGTCTAACAAAATATATAAAATATCAAATACATACTTTAGGTAACATAAACGCAAGCTGCAAAAGCCTGCATACCCATTTTCCTGTGGAATTGCTTCTGACTCTCATTTGCTCAGAAATGAAGTATCTTTCCACCTTTCCCTAATGCTCCCAGGTTTGATCCAACTATTTTCAATACTATCACCTCTCAGCAGAATTAAAGTCAGTGATGTGGTGAGGAGAAGCAATGGTCTGAGGTTATTCATTACAGCAGAAATTCCACTGCATTTCCATCTTTTAATGGCAAGTCTTGAACTGGTTGGAGAATTTACGTGACAATTTGTACTTAACCTGAACCTCTCAAAACAGGCATACCCAGTAGCCTCTGACTAAGCCTTTTCTCATCAAATAACTTAGAACTCAAACAAGTATTTGGACCTAAAGAAATACCTGCCTGCTTTGTGCTCACTGTTGCACCAGGTCAAAAAAAAAAAAACAAAAAAGAAACCACTTAAACACGATTTCAACTTTGAAGCTGAGCCTCCTACTAACAATGAGCAATACAATCACGTCGCAGCAATGTCCTAGGGCAAAGGAGGGCTTCTGCACACAGAAGTTGACACAGTTCTGCTGCTGTGGGAAAGCATCTGGTGTGCTGAAGCAAGGACATAAGTAGAGGAAGGGGTCTTACCGAGCAACACAGCACACACTCCAACAGATGGAATCTAATGCTACTTTGGGATATGCTTGATCATCTGGGGAATATGCCAACTGAGGAGATGAAGTGAGGGAGATGCTGCCATGATCTACAGTCTCTGGAAGGAGCTTTTCCAAAAAGTGCAACAATAATTCATTTCTTAGTGATAAAGCAAATCTCCTTTCATTTTTCTTAGCGACAGCCAGTAGATATTTCTCATCCTTATTTAATATCCATTTAGTCAAAAGATGATAAGGACATTCATAATTTCCTTCTTGAAGCAAAGTCTCCACTTTGTTCAACAAAGCATTCCTACTTCTTTGAGTTAAAGATTATTCTTTTCTTCATAGCTGTTTTTGATTCTGCTGCTATAGCAACAAGCACAGTGATTTTTTCCTTTGTAGCTTTTAGATAATATTTTGTTTGTCACAACAACATGTTTTATTTGTTAATTAAAATTGAGTTTCAATTAAAAGTTAAAACAGCGATTTAAAAATTTCCAGAATCTTGGATGATATTTATGCACAGTCAGTCACTAGCAAATTCCAACCATTTTTTAATTTTATTTTTAAAGTGCATTGAATCATGATCCCTCTGTTCAATGGCCTCTAGCTTCCTCCTACAGCAATAAAAAACAAGATTTATGTAAGTGATCCTCATTAATTCCTCGTTAATAATTTTTATTATGATTATTATTTTTAATGTTATAATCTTGCCTACATAACTCAGCAGAGGCAAAATTGTCTCTAAAATTCTCTGTCAATTTCTATTTACCTGGAGTTTGGGGGAATTGATTCAAGATACCAAAAATAATGAAAATTATTGCAGTGATTTGTTCTTTCTTTAGAGCTTCTTGAAATTGACTGATTTATTCTAAATACTCATCCACTTTTAAAATATTTTTTTCTTGCTCTAAAACCACTCTGACATTGTATCCCGTTAATAGAAAATACAGTTTCTTTACAGCTTCCTTTGCGTGCCTAGAGAAGTAGGATTAGCAGCACTTCAAGCAGCAAAGATACTGAAGATGTTACTGCATGCGCAAAGTTTCCCCTACTCACTCTAGTGGGATTCAGCACTTAGCAATGTCAGCAAAAGTACCATTCTTTAAGAAAGGTCACTGGAAGATTAAATTTGTTCCAAATCAATGAACACTACAAGAACTGATATGCATTATGTATACAATCTACTTTACTGGCATCAGAGCTTGTCAAGCACTTTTTGTGCACATTTAAAAAAAAGGTAACAGCCCAAGAGTTCTTACAGCTCCTCCAACATAGCTAGAGAATGCAGCTCAGCCTCAAAGAGTATTTCCTTGACAGACTGTGAATCAGAAAATATATTTTAGAACTTACTATTAAAAATGAAGACCAGTGAATGGCGAAGCCATCAAATGTAAAGTATATGCCCTGCCTCAAGACAAAACAATTTATTAAAGTTTTATTGATTAAACTCTACATGCCAGATGCTCTGCTGATGGTAAAAGATGGAGCTCAAAGTGAGGGAGTTATATTTGTGTCTAAGCTTGACTTATCAATTTACTCACAGAAAATAACGTAGAGATCCTGATGAAGGAGTGAAGGCCATGTTTGTACTAACACCATACATTTTATATTGTCTTTCTTTTCTGACATGAGTCACATTTTGTTGAAGGACAACCACCAATACTACATCCCAGAACTAAACACTCACTTTTGAAAGTGGAAGCCAAGAGAAAGGACAAATATGGCTGCATTGAGTTTTCCACCTGTGTGAAATGCCAGAAAGTATTCTGCACACTGGCTCTGAACGAGGTGTCTGACAAGAAGATGGCTATGAGTTGCCTGAGCAAAGGGAGATGAAACATGACTGTCTCTTGACACATCCTGAGCTCTGGAATAGTTTTTAGTTCCCATGCTGAAGTCATTAACTACTGTGACAAACCTGGGGCACGGTGACAAACTTGGAGGCAACAAAACACCTGTCTGCATGACCTTACTTGCTTTAGAAAAGGGTAACATTTTTGTTAATTACAGAGAACATCAACCAATAATCTTGGAAAGTAATGTGTAGAACTAAAATAACTCTGCTTTGCAATTAAAGTGCCACAAAAAAGTTCTTTGTCTTAGTGGGTGGCTGTGGTTGCAGAAATCCTAGCAGGCAATTAAAAAAGAAAAAATTATTTCATGATGTGAAGAACAAGAAATCTGGATTTTTGTCTTCAAGTTCATATAAAAGCAGTATTAACTGCAACATTCCCATTTGTAACAAAATCTCAGATGAGGAAAAGTTTGAATGACATGCAGAAGTTTGAATAATTAACACAGCATTGTTAACACTGCATAACCCAAACACACTTTTTCAAATAAGATCATGGTAGCATAAATGGGGAGATAAAAGATTACATTGTGAAAATGGTTTCAGTTCCATAAGCTACTCTTTCAATGCAACAACACAACAGAGGGGAGATGACCTACATCTGAAATGAAGGACTTTGAAAATTTTAAGGAAGCAAGCATACATATAAATATTTTTTATGCACAGATCAAAGATAAAGCCATTAAAGTAAATATTACCATTTGAGACTGTCAATGATTTATTTTTTATTCAGAGGCATACAATCAAAAAAGCATAATTTTGGCTAGCATTTCTACCTCTCATTTCTCTCTTCCTCATTCCCCTTTTCCTACTCTTAAGTACCTCTGTATTCCTTCTCTGTGTTCTCAGCTTTTTTTTTTCTGCAGAGGCTTCTGCTTTCTTTTTATCATCTCTGCAAGTGACTGTACCACATCTGCTAATGAAGCAGTTAATAAAATTTCTATCACTTGGCTTAAGACAGCATGTTAACGATTTCCATTCACACTTTTTACAGCCATAGTGGCAGATTATCTGCGGAATAACAACAATGGATCCTTTTCTTGTAAACCTTTCTCTCAGTAGAGTTTTATTCATTTAAAAATAAGTTTATGCTGAAGTCCAAATTTAGAGCAAAGATGCAATGTGAAATTAAAGTATTTGAAATGACATTTAAAACAAGTTTGGTTGATAAATGTTGACTACTGATCAGACTTCAAAATTCAAAACAAAAACATGCTTCAGAAAACTAGATCATTTAGATTTTATGTGATTGATTTATGTGATTTGTTTAGTAGGTATCTTAAACTGTGTTAATGTATGGACCCAAAACGCATTGGTATATTCTATACATGCTGGATAGCTCAATTAAAATTCTACTTATATTTAGTCTTGATATTCATATTTAACGAACATATATTATACACTGAGCAGCTTCTTAATTCTTGTGCAAAAGCACAATTACAGCAACAGAGAACCATAGTTTTCTGCTGACTTACTATGCTGAAAAGAACAATAGGGGTAAGATTTACTGACAGATGCTGCAATTATCGTTTCATAATTGCAGCATCTTGAACATTTGTTCAAGTATCATGTATTTCCTTCAGACATCTTCAGTAAAAAAAAAAGAGGCAGGAGTTCAAGTGATTAGTGATAAAGAAGGAATACTCTCAAAATACCTTCACTCTCTATAGGTATGAAACACTATTCTTTTAAAGTTCTTCCTATTTAATAAATAAATACATAAATTAAAAGAGTATGAATTCTTCTCTGCTTCATAAAACAGTTCTACTATTGACACCTTCTTCATACCACAAAATTGCATTATGAAGATTTTAATAGATGTAATCTGACAGAAAATACTACAAATAATTTTTGTCTGTTCTTAAGCTACTTATGTCCCAGAAACTTTAATTTTATTGAATCATCTTCTTTTTTTATTCTAGTTTTTGCTAAGACTCCAGTAAGGTGCTAGAGAAAATTCAGTTTAACACCTCTGAAAACAAGTTACATACATATGTCCACATTACTGTTCAACATAAAGTTGAATAGATTAATGACCTATTTTCAGGCAACTGCACTATTCCTCACTAGTGTAAGTTCAGCAGAATTGCCTGACTTATATTCACAGCAAGTATTGAGTGAGGTATATACCTCTCATGTTCCTAAAATACAACAGTGTAACTGAACACAGCTGCAGCTGTGCTCAGGGGTTTTCTATCAGCCTACAGAGCTATGTGTCTAGTTTTGCAGTACCAGCTCTTTTGTTACCTAAATCAGTACTACACATTCCTATAAGGTTAATATCCCTTCAGGATCAAGACACCTTCTGTTGGACTCCATATGCTATTTCATGGAGTCAAGTCCAGCCCCACAAACTTTACAGTAATTATAGCAGAAAACCAAGATCCAAATAAATAGGTTGGATCAAGCTGCAAGCAATAGAGTTTGGTAGAGAATTGTGGCATCAAAACGATGCTAACTGTAGAAAAAATGCAGTAGAGGGAACACAGAACAGAGAAGGAAGATGAAAAAAGACATGGATTTGTGCCACAAATAGTTTAAGTATGAGATATGAAGAGTATGAGAATCTATCTACAGCTCATCAAGGAGTCCCCTTCCTGTAGCCTGAAACAGCTTAATAGAGAGCAAGCAAATATTGAAGAGATACTACAAGAAGGCAAAGCCAGAATGCGTTAAGACCTCACAGCCTGTGTTAATACAGCTTTTAATCAACTGTAATCAACAAAAAAAAAATCAAACAAAAGAAGAACAGCTTGAAGGAAGTGAGTAGAAGATCACAGCAGCAAAATGAACAGACAGAAGGAAAAAGTTATAAAGGCTGAAGTCCAAAAGGACTTTTCAGTAGATTGGATTTTAACTCACAAATGACCTAGGAAAGGTGTATTTGTATGGATTAAGGTCTATCCTGTTAGGACAGGAAAAAAGAGCGAAGGCATTTAAAGCATACTTAAATAAGGGTCTGTAAAATGCTGAGAGCCAAAATAGACACACTTATTATACACCTGAATTCCTGGAGAGAGATGGTGATATTCCTAAAGAATGAGGAAAAAAAGTCCAGGAAAGGATAACATTCTGGGGGGAAATGAAGAGCTCAGTGAATTTGAGTTGATTTTTGAGCACTTATGATGAGACAGAAGGAAGAAAGGCCAGTATCCTAAGGTAAATGATGAGACCTGTGGCTTGCTTCTGAACAGTAAATTACACAACTACTGGACTAGACAAATGACTGTAAACAAGATAGTCTAAAGAACATGTTGGTGCGGCCAAGAATGAAGCCTTTAGAAATGCCTGCCATATCGCTCACAGCAAGTGTGATAAAGATCTACTAAAAGCCTATGTATAACAGTATCACAATAACTAAGGGTAATAACTTTACATATAACATTAGCTTCTGTGAAATCCCCAGTTCATGCTGGGAAATCCTACAGTTTGTTCTCTGTGTGGAAGGGGAAGAAATTTATGTATGACGCTGGCACAGATTTTTTGGACTGGTGAAGAAATAAGATCCAGAAAGACCAATAAAGAACCCGGACAACCATGGAGGTTATACTTAATTTTGAAAATCTAAATCTTCAGAACAACATTTCCCGATTCAATCAACATATTTTTTCAAAATACAGAAGTGGCAAATATCTATAGAATTTTACAATATTACAAAGTAATTTACAACAGTCATAACCTCTGCCTGATCTAAATTCTTCAGCAATAATGATGGATTCCATATTGTATATGCTAAGGATATATTCTATATTGCATAAAAAAGACATAAATGTAAAACAAATAGTCCTTGGAATCCTGTTTCAAAGTGTATTGCTATCCATTCACTCTAAAAACAGTATTTCCTTTTAATTAATCAAAATAGGCTGATGTAGTTAAAAAAAACAAAACAACAACAAAAAAAAAAGCAGAAATGTTGCTGTTATCTGTGAGTGGTCTAGTCCATGTATTAGAATAAACTACTTCTACCAAATGTAAGCTTCTCTGTTGAGCAAGCCAAGCTAGTACCAAGGTTAGGATTTTGTTTTTAAGTAATTAAGGAATTTCTTCACAGCATACACACAGTGGTTTTATGTAGATATTTCCCAGAGACTAATGGAAATGGAAGGTTGCAAGGTGAAAGTAAAATATCACTCAGAAATTCTGGTGGAAATTGTGACCATTGTGATGAAACTTGTATGAGATAGCAATGATATTATATCAGAAATTTCAAAGCAAAGTTGTACCAAATAAAGTTTTAACAGCATTAGGAATAACTGTGTGCTTTTTAGTCAAATAATGTGTCTAGTCAGCATTCTCTGCTAGTTTCTTCTTTCTATTATGAAACCGACATGTAATGGTATTTTGTTTCGAAAGTGTTTTTTATATTCTTTAACCTGTATATATTGTGCCTGCTTTTCAGCCTTGGCATTCTCTGCATCTGTCTACTACTTCTCTCACCCAACACCTTTGAACATGCTAGTTAAGTTTCACCCAAATTTTGCATTCAGTGGGGGAGATATGGAAGTTATATGAGTAAGTCAGAAGAAGGACAGTTCAGCATCCACACCATGGAGAGGCAGAGGAGCTCAGCCCCATCCCAATCTGCTCAGACTTGGCAGAAGCAAAAGAGCAGTGTGAGCCACAGTCATCAGCCATTTTCTTCCAGGACATGCAGCATACATTCACCAAAACTAGGTGAACTCCTTCCTAGCCCAACTAAAAGGGGATATGATATAAACCTGTCAGGAGCGCAGCACATTGCTCAGCTCTGCATCATGCCCAGGGGTCATGGGACAACTAGATACAAGGATGCATGTGAAGAGAGGTGAGGGGACATGGAGGAGGGTGGGGTATGGAAACAGAGCATTGCAGGGATGTGTGCAAGAACTGCAGCTGCTAGATGAGACAGGAGGAAGATGTAGGAATATGATATGGGAAACCGTAGTCAAAACAAAAAATAACTTGATTTTTGTGGTATTAGGTTTATATTTTACCTCAAAAGGAAAGTGTGATTGTTCAAGCTGCATGCAATTTTTTTCTCTCTTTATTTTTACATTCTTGAAGTTTAAATTGCTCTAAAGGGAAAGTTTAAGCATGTGTTCTGGAGATACATAGTTAACACAAAGTTACTGCCAATCATGTCCCTGACAATTTCACCAGCCCTCAGAGGAGTTTTGTTGTTCTGTAGTGCTTTCAAAAGTTTTGAATCAAAGCTTAATGCTCTTTCAAGAGATGAAATATTATTTTGAATAAACATGCCAATACTTCAGACTTATGCCTAAAGCAACTAATGTGAAGCACTAAACATTTGACAAAGGCTGTGGAAGACTCCTAGAGATTTGCACTATGTGCCAATGCATATAATGACACTCAAAGGAAACAAGTTAGGAACACAGCACTGGAAACAAATGTGAGGGACTCTAAATTTAATGTCTGATAGCATAAACTCCAGTCTTGCAACTGTTTCTCCACAACAAAGCCCTAATTTTCAGCTGAAGACAATATGTAAATGCAGGTATGCTTTTTAAGCATTCATTGCATATTATTTCTTAAAAACTTCTGTGTTAGATCCTGCAGTACTTTAAGTAAGAATAATCAGTGCCTTCTGTAGAGTTAAACCCAACTGAATTCACACGCAGTTTTTCTGGCAAATGCATTGTTCAACTAAGTTACATTCAAAATGTACTTAAATTAGTTTGATTCTCATAAGAAATTGTCAGTGTTGTTCAATCATTATGGCCAACCTGCTACAAAGATAACAAATCATATTATTTTTTAGATATGATATGAATTTCTCATAAACCTAACGTAAAGACTTCTGGTTTATTTTCATATGATTTGCCACCGTTCTGCTCCTCACAAATCAGCAAAATAAAGACAGTAATCTTTCATCTGCATTGGAAACCAGCTGTTCCTAGGGGATGCTTGAGGAAATCAAGACATTTGATGGTCTTGACATGCAAGTTTGGAGGCAAAAAAACACATGCATCTACTTCAACTTGGTCAAAGAAGTCATCTGTTCAGTGAACTCTGAAGTTATTCTCTTCAAAGAAGTCTTTTGTTTTGATAAAGTGACAGATGTTAACTGATATATATACATTTAAGCATTCCCCTGATTCTAACCTAAATTTGTTAACTTTCTTTAAAAATCTAAACACCATTATCCCATGATTATCATATAACATAAGAATAATTTTAAATAACAGTCACTTACCAATTTTGCAATGTCATTTACATCATCTGTCACTGGATTCCCGCAGGAACTCTGGGCTTTGACAAGAGGATTAAGTAGGAGTAGTTGAAGACAAAAGCAAGTGATAATCCAAGTCTGTATTTAATAAAAAGAAATGAAAAAAATGAGCAATCTCCATATATGAAATAAAAAGACTGTAGTAATTTTTTCATATATGAAGTCTAGATGCAACAATACTTTTTAGCTTTAATAAGCATGTACTTGTACTGTAGCATGGCAAGGGTCTCTACAAATGCATTTAGTTGATCGGTTCTGGAAGAAGTACGTTCAGAGTAATAATGGAAATCCTGGTATTGAGGCATCAGATTGCTTGCAGGGAATCTTTCTGGACTTAACTGCCTAGGTAAGCTTCAGCAAAGTTAACAGATTTCAAACAAGAGTTAAACTTTGCTATATTCTTCATCATTAACATAAATCTAACTAAATGCTTGTCTTTCATCTGATTAGGTATTTGATAAACCTGTGCCTCTAACGTGATAATGGATGATAAGGAAAAAAAATGATAACAGATCACAGCAAGATTAAAGGTCAAAGTTTATAATCACAGCCATTACATTTTCATACTTAAATTGTAGGGAAAACCACAGCTGGACTCTGCCCAAACACCAAGATCTCAAGCAGCAAAACGACAGGTGACATGCCCTGGCCTATCGGGAACAGCAGCTTGGCTTTGGCACTATTATCCCACACTAAATCCTATTAGGAAGAGCAAAGTAATGCTCACAGGCTTGTGAGATTCAGCCAGAACACTAGATAACTGGAGCTAGTGATGCACCTGGGTATCTCCTTGGCTACATCTCCTGAACTTCCTTGCCTTCTGCTTTTCCTTTTGCTTTGCTGGTTTTCCACAGAGCCCTGTGCCAAGTTTAAGCTGTAGATCTTTATTTCCAGAATGTTAAAGCATTTAAGTTATGGATAATCAAAAGTTGCCTCAAGCTACATAGCTACTTGTGCCAGCTGACTGAAACTGTCAGCAAGAAGTGATGATCATGTACATTTACTGCAAGTAGGGAATTTGCCTGTGCAAGCTCTCAGGCTTCCATGAGGGCAGGACTGGGACCAGTATTTGCTTCTGCACGAACCATGATATACCTCAGGCCAGTCTGCTCTCTGGGTCTGGTAGAAGACCCACTACCTTCAGCCTGGCCTTCAGACGGTACCTCACTCCTCAGTTTAAAACCAAAGCAAATCAAACAGCACGGTTGAAGCTCTCTAGGAAAGCAGAGAGAGAAAATTACAGACTTAAAAGATCAAATATCACCAGAGTAAGCTGGAGGGTCTGAGGAAGCTTGAAGATTATGATCACTTAGGAGCTATGTGAACATGAGGGAACTTTAGGGGTAATTTACACAGAGCCATTAAATGATAAGGAAATCTCTCTCCTCTCTCTTAAATTTTACATATATCTGATGTCTCAAGTAAATCTTGTCATTTGTTTTATTAGATTATGGCTTCCTGACTCATTTAGGCAAAACTTCAGTGTGGGCTGCTGCTGGAAAAGACAGTTGGTCCTCTCGTCTTCTCCTCTCCCACACTAGCAATGGTGAGACAGCTGCACCAGCCCTATCAGGCAGTCAGCTGCTGTCCCTGTTCTCCTGCACTAACCTTCAGGTAGGCCAGCTTTCTGACAGTCTGTTCTACTGTTACTACCCAAGTAGAGAAACAGCAGAAATGCTGGTTATATTTGTACAAATCACTATGAGAATATATTGGAAGTCAAGTGAAAATATATACTTAATACTCTTGCAAAACTACTATATATTACACAATATAAAGCTTTGCAATTATACATATATAAACTATCCAAGCTCTCAGGAGGTGCTATGAAGCAGTTCCAGACTCTGTGTCTATTCCTGGCATTCTGATGAAAGGGTAGTGAGACCTGGAACATCAGGGCCAGGTTCTGCTGATTTTCCTCTTCTTGAGTAATTTGGCCAGGCACACTGTGTTTATAACTGCTCTGTGTTTTGCATGTAGCAGCAATAGGCTGTCTCTGAAAGGACCTTGGAGATCTTGCAAAGTTACTGTGTAAGAACATAAATCTTAGAGAGTCTAGCTTTAAGTGGTCAAGGAAACATCTCTTCATAGAAACCACAGAGCACAGAGTCAGAGAAAAAACTGAAGGTGACCTCAGTTAAGAGACTATTTTCCCACTGCAATTTTTAAAAGGAAAAAAAAATGTTATAAGACAAGCAGTTTCTGTTTTCATGTAAAACATATATTCTTTTATCTTCAGAGTTAAACAGTCACTAAAAGTTACACTCGTTGAGTATTAGGAGAGTTTCTCATAGGTGTTCCTTGGAGATAAAATTCATGCCAGTAATCACTAGCTTCTTTATTTTGTTCCTCAAAACTAAGCAATAATTAAAGGAAGATGAATTTTGTTCTATGATTTGTGTCAGTGTCATAGGACAGAATTCAACCTAGCAATCTAAAAATCAGAAAAGCTACAAAACTCATTCATTGGAATTTTTATTATTGGTTTGTTTATCTGTTTGTTTGCTAGAGTCACATGAAGACATGCAGAGCATATTCTAAAAAATTACTAGCTCTGATGCATCTGGCCAGTTTTCATACTAATTGATTGAAAAGGATAACCTATACATGAAATTTAAAATCACTACAAATTTTATAATTATGCAAATCAATAAGAATATGTTTTTTGGCTTATGTAAATAAGATGAGTTAAAAACATAGTTATTTTATAATTGCTCTTAAAAACAAATGTTTTGCAAATTTAGAGATGATTTGCGGCTTTTTTTGTTTATTCGTCCTATGTCATCCAACAAGAACAAAAAAATTGAAAAATACTCCTAGTTTCAACACACTTATTATCCAAAACCTTTTCATTATTTGCACTTAGAAAATATTTACATTATACATGCCTATAGGCACATTGTATGTAAGGGCTGTATAGATCAAAGAGCTAGATTGTACAGATCAAAGAGGAAGGCTATTTTTGTGTTATTTACTAATGACCAAACCTGCTGTTTGAGCAAAACCTGAACAGACTGAATTAAATCAAGGACAGAATAAAAGGGAAGCTTAAACAACACCTTCATAAACAGAGATTCCAGTTTTACACTTTACTAAGCATAAATGAGAGTTACCCACACAGCAGTCATAACATTTTCATATAAAATTACTTCCAAGCTAAAATGGGACTTTCAAAGCTGGCCACAGAACTTAATTGCACATCATCTACTAACATTAAAATGGAGATATATAGCAGACAGGAGGCATCTGTATACTATAGGGCCTTGTTCTATTTTAGGCTCAAATATCTGAGTTTTTTCAATTGTTTTCATACTCTGGAACCTCTTAAATATGCTAAATATTTAAGTTGCTTTTAGAAAAGGGGAAAAATAATGATTAGACCAGCAAGAATAATTCAAATGAAACACTTACACTACATACCTTTGACCTTTCTGCAAAGGATTTTTATTATTACTTACACACCACAATCTATAGTTTGAATTAAAAGCATTTTAGAGGCCTAACTAGCAATCTAGTGTGTTGAAAATTTTAGTTGTAAATCAACGACATTTTCATTTAGGTCATTCAGTGATACCGTAATTCAAACACTTTTGAACACTGACAAAGGCTGGTGAATGAGTGCTCTTGTTGCTTTTCACAATATGATACCAAAGATACTCAATTACTCTGGTTAATGGTCAGCAAACTCCTGAAGTGGAAAAGCAGCAGGAGGAAAGCCATATTACTAAATAAGCAAAACACTGGAAACTCTGGATATTTCCAAATATCTAGTTCAAACTGAAAATAATTATAATCACAAATAGTAAGAAATGATCAAAAATAAATAGAAATAATTAAAAGCAAAAGTAGTTGAACACAAGGAGAGAAAGTAAATTCACTGACACACAGATTCTTCATTATGCAACTTTTTTTCATTAAGATCAAGTTAGCCATGGAACTTTTCACTCACTTTTTTGATCAAACCATCCAAATAACCACAAATAAAACACAGCTGCAGCACAGATAGCTGACGGTGTGGAACAGAATTCACTCTGAGCCAAGCCTCCTAAAATTTACTTCTTATTTCTAGGGTAGAAACATCTCTCAGTGCCTCCTCACACAATGTCTGGATGCTGCTTTGCTGCTTGTGAATCTCTGCTACAAAATATATCTGTTGGTCAGTCATGAACAATAAATAACTTAATATTCATACTGATATCTTAACAGGATTTTTGTAATAAGATCCTAAGAGAAAATCACAGGATCACAGAATTGCAGGGGCTGGAAGGGACCTCTAGAGATCACCAAGTCCAACCCCCTACCAAAGCAGCTCCCTAGCCCAGGGTGCACAGGTAGGCGTCCAGGTGGGTCTGGAACGTCTCCAGAGAAGGAGACTCCACCACCTCTCTGTGCAGCTGTGCCACTGCTCCGTCACTGCACTGGGAAGAAGTTCCCATGCACATTTGTGCGGAACTTCCTATGTCTCAGTTTGTGGTCATTTCCCCTGGTCCTATCACCACACACTGCTGAGAAGAGTCCAGCCTCATCCCTTTGCGTCCCGCTCCTTAGATATTTATAGATGTGGTTCAGATCCCCTCTGAGTCTTCTTTTCTCAAGACTGAAAAGACCCAGGTCTCTCAGCCTTTCCTCATAAGGGAGGTGTTCCACATCCCTTTATCATATTTGTAGCCCTCCGATGAATTCTATCCAGGAGATCCCCATCTTTTTTGTACCGGGGAGCTCAGAACTGGACACAATACTCCAGGTGAGGCCTCACCAGGGCAGAGTAGAGAGGATGAATAACCTCCCTCGACCTGCTGGCCACGCTCTTTTTAATGCACTCCAGAATCCCATTGGCCTTTTTGGCCACCAGGGCACACTGCTGGCTCATGGCCAGCCTGTCATCCACCAGCACACTCAGATCCCTCTCCTCAGAGCTCCTGTCCAGCAGGTCACCCCCCAGAATGAAAATAGAATGCCCAAAATCATAAGAGTATAATAACTATTTCACATGTCTAATGATCTACTTATTTATTTCTAAGTGTCTAACACTGACAGAAATAAAGACAGGAAAAAACTGTAAACAATTAAGAAATTGATTTCAGCATGGAAACACAGTAAAGTGAATGAAAAGCATTTATACAGAATACAACCCCACTTTTCATATTCACAGTATTCAGTGATATCACCACCCACGCAAATGATAGCACTAACTATGTCACTTTAAATGGGTGTGTCTAAAAGTTGTTTAAATGCTAGGTGTTGTTCACGACTCAAAACAATGCGTAAGGGGTGAAAAAAATATGTCATCCACCTAGGTAGGGCCACCTACTTCTGAAAGCAGTTAATTATTTTGGCAAGAACCTTTCAAACTAGAGTGCTTTCAAATGTGTTTTCAGATATCCAGGAGTCAGCTTCAGTGTAATTAGAAGAACAACTGCACTAAGTCCACACTCAAGTCCACCATGCAACCATCACTGTCCTTCAGAAGACTTAATATTATAGCCTACAGATTAGAGCTGTAACTAATGAGTTACAGATCTAGGTTAAATTTCCACCAGACAGGGTAATTCCAATTCATAGGATCTGCTCTAATGGTATCTACCTCCTAATTACCACAGATGGTACTTTCCCACCTATGACGTCTTTGTCATTACACAAGGCAAAATGGGAGTTTACCAATATTTATGACATTTTCTTTTCAGAAGATGTACGTATTTTACACTGGCAAGACATTACTTTGAGGAAAGGAGAAAAAAAAAAAGACGTTCGGCATGCAAGCATCAGAACGTTTATGTGTATCCTCGTCTTGCACATGCTCTTCCATCTGGGTACCCTGACTTCTGGGAAGCTCCACAGTCAACATGTGAGTTTTCTTGAACAACCTTTTGGCAGTCCATTGAACAAAATGGAGCCTCTCTCCAGCCAAGTGAGTCACCCTGCTGGGGTGAGACAACTACAATTCTCTGGATCACACACTAAATGCTTTGTTATTATTACAAAAAGCAGATACATACTTTTCCAGTGACAGATATTAATCTTCATTTTTTCAACAACAAAGTATTAGAGAGAATGATGACAAAAGTAAACAAAATTCATCAGAGATCATCAATGCAATTTATTTTTATTCTGATTTAAACACCAGCTAAAGAAGGATGGTTACTTTTGCAGAGCAAGCTGTGCAGCATTTTAGACCTGAAATATTTGAATATGTATTCAGTTACTTACAAAATAGAGAATATTTTTCTACAAAATTTTGACTACTGTCTAAAATACACAATACAAATGTATTTTATGGAGTAAAGAGGAAAGAAATTAATGAGTGAGTGTTACAATGTAACAAATGCACCCTACATTCAGACGAACTGAATTAGGGAGCTGCTTTGGCAGGGGGGTTGACTACATGACCTCTAGAGGTCCCTTCCAACTCCTAAAATTTTGTGATTCTGTGAATAGGCAACATGCATTCACAGTTTTTTCCATCTGTCCAATGTCCTATATTTGATTTTTCCACAGATTTCCCAACCATTAAACTCTTTCCCCTAACTTTTGCATGCTTGCTTGCTTTCCAGTGGGTGGCTTCTGGAAAGACAACTGACAAGACCAGTATTTCTCTGCTAATTGTCCATTTGGTGGCAGAATGCCAAGGTGGCATTTGCTGGACTCTATTATCCACATGTAGAATGAAAAAGCCATTTGCTGTATCCAGATGCTTACAAACCTTGTTCCCTTGTTCCTTTCTAAGTTACACTATTAATGAATCAGAAATCACTATTCAAGTCAAGGGTTAAAAATAGTTCTAACCCTGCTAAATGCTAACATAGAGCTATTTTTTGTCCACTATATAGTATATTCAGCCAGAAAGAGAAACTTTTCTCAAGTTCTGCGCAGTTCTGCACATCTTATTACTGAGATAGACAGATTTAAGTTGTGTGTTCTTACTCTGCTGAGAAAACGATGAATGATACTATATGTCAACTTCATTTTATGCAACCTCAGGCATATTGCTATCATCTTCTCTCTTCCAGCTCTCCTTGACAGATGCAGAAGCAGCAGGCTACTCCAGTCGATATGCTATTGTTGCACTTAGTAAGGAACTCCTGCTGTGCCTGGTTTGTGTGTTTCAACTGGAACTGAGATGGACACTATAAGCAAGAAGAAGTGTAGATTGTTACAGAATTTGCGCCAAAAATCAATTTAATCAAGGTAATCTGTAATTAAATTTGTTAGGCTATTAGACAGTAATGTGTAAACTATTTATTTCCTATCCCTGTAAGGATACCATGGTAAAATAATTCACTGTTCCAAAAATGTTGGCTTTAGCTCTTAAAAAGTATTATCTGTTCCATAACAAATTTTGTCCACTCTTTAATCTCACTTGACAATCAGAGATTCAGGCAGTTCCCTTGCATCCTAAATCTGTCCTGGATGACAGCCATTTTGTTCAGTTCACAAACACTAGGAAGTGAATTTACCAAGAGACAGGTAATGATAAATGGATGTTGCCTCTGAAGCTTATGTTAACAGTATCTATATAAATATTTACTGATTTTCATCCATCAGCTGGCATTCTAGTTCTGCCAAGAACCAGGAGTTCTATAGACAAGAACGCTTAAAAGGGAAGACAGTCTTTAAAAAAAAAAAAAAAAAGGTATTTTGTAAGAAGTCTTCCTTTTAAGTCATAATCAGAGATTAAGAGGAGTCCATGGGTCCTACATGCAGCACGTAAGGCCATGTTAGGTCTCAAGTACCAGCGAGAGATTTTGCTTTCTTCCTTGTAAATTTCCATTGCATTCATCACTGATCAGTACTGAAATTTTAAATTTTTCTGTCCCACTGAAGCATGATAAAAAAACAATATTTATTTGCTATGTTAAAGAAGGAATAAACTGAGATTCAAAGTACTTGCAAAATCTAAACAGAAATCACAGAAGACTCAACAAAACCACCCACAAATTTAAAATAGGAAGTATGGTGGTTCTTTTTGCATTCTTTTTCCTCCAAAAAATTACAGAAGAGTTTTACAGCATAAATTCAGAGGCATTATTAAGTAATCTAATAGGTAAGCAAGTAAAATACAAGATTTTCTTGACATGGAGGACAAGATATGTAAAGGGGTGAATGATCTGACTTCCTCAAGGAATTAAAAGTCATTCTCTTAATTAAAATAATTAAAGATTGCTTTAAAAATCTATTTTAAAAAATTCATTGTCTTGAATAATGGAATTATAATGCAAATATATAAATAAATACAGAACAATCACTTTTAACCTTAGACTTTCAATCTTAGTAAAGCAAGTGAAAGATAAGCTCTTGCAGACATTTTCTACAGGATTTTTAATGCTTGCCCTCCGGTACTAAGTGCAATAAATTTGGATTGTGATAACTACTACAGTAGTAGTAGTAGTTCAAGAACAGTGAAAGTATTAATGATTTTGAAACTTGGCATAAAATGAAACTTATGTAGATGATTAAAATGATTTATTTTATAATTTCTCTGATCAGTCCTGTATCTTTAGAAGGATATGAGTAAGAAATTACTTTCACTGACCTGCTCAGTGAGAAATATTAGGCAGAGCTCTCCTTATAAAAGGATAAAAGGATTCAATACAGACTGAAAACTAGATGCCAGTACAGTACAGATTGTGTGTTTCATCCACCTCCTTAATTGTACTACTTTATTACAATTACAAGCCTGGATGTGATTAAAGAACACTGTTTGGATCTCTTGGATCTGCCAACACCAAAGTAAGCTTTGACAGAATCACAGATATGGCTGGAAGAGATCTAAATCTAGAGACCATCTAGTGCAACCCCCCTACCAAAGCAGCTCCCTAGCCCAGTTTGCACAGGTAGGCATTTAGGTGGGTCTTGAACGTCTCCAGAGAAGGAGACTCCACCACCTCTCTGTGCAGCCTGTGCCAGTGCTCCGTCACTGCACTGTGAAGAAGTTCCCATGAACATTTTTGTGGAACTTCCTATGCACCAGTTTGCGGGCATTTCCCCTCAATTCTATCAACACGTGCTGATGAGAAGAGTCCAGCCTCGTCCCTTTGCCTCCCACATCTTAGCTATTTATAGATGTGGACCAGATCCCCGCTGAGACTTCTTTTTTCAAGGCTGAACAAACCCAAGTCTCTCAGCCTTCCCTCATAAGGGAGGTGCTCTAGGCCCTTTATCATCTTCATGGCAGAGTAGAGGGGGAGGATCACCTCCCTTGACCTGCTGCCCATGCTCTTTTTAATGCACTCCATGATGCCATTGGCCTTCTTGGCCACCAGGGCACACTGCTGGCTCATGGCCAACCTGTCATCCACCAGGACCCTCAGGTCCCTCTGCAGCTCTGAAGAATGATATTTTCTCACATCAACAGTGTACTACATATCATGAGACTATTAGCTTCCTGACTTCCTACAGCTCTCTTCATTAGTGACCTACAAGAGCATTCAGTATAAGGTGAGAAACAGCAGTTGCATAAATCATATAGTTCTCATTATGGGAGTGAGCTCCAGCAGGTTTCCTCAGTCCCACTGTTTTTGTGAAGATCTTGTGACTAACTTCAGGCAGATGCATTCAGTTTGCAGTCTACCTAGTAAGCTAGAAAAATCATATCTTTGTGTAACCTGTATTCCAACGTATAAGGATAGATCTAGACAGTCCTCCTCAACAGTCAATGAAAAAAAGAATAGAAAAAAATGGTACTCCTGGAGTGCAGTAACCCCACAGCAGGTGTCTACTTTAAAATCACTGTGTGTTTCAGGTAACTCCTGGGATAGGCACTACTTTAGTAGAGTACTGTGATACCTTGCTCATTTTATATCACAAACAGCTGACATTTTTAATCACATGATGGAATGGGACCAACAAGAGTCATCAAGCCCAGATCCTGGCTTCACACAGTACTATTCAAAATTCAAACTCTTCTTCAACTCCAGTGCCTGAATGTCCTTTTCCTTACTTCCAACTTGAACTTTTCTTGATGTGGCTCCATGCTGTTCCTTCAGTTCCTGTCACTGTCACCAGAGAGCATAGCTTAGTGCTGCCCCTTCCCTCTCCTCGTGAGGAAATATATGCTGCCATGGGACCTCCCCTCAGTCTCCTCTTCTCCGGGCTGAACAAACCAAGGGACCTTAGCCACTGCTCATAATCCTGCCCTCTAGAACCTTCACCATTTTTATATCCCTCCTCTGGACACTAATAGTTTTATGATCTTATGTTGTGGTGTCCAATACTGCACAGAGTGCTCAAGGTGAGGCTGCAGCAGCAAAGAGCAGAGTGGGACAGTTCCTTCGGATAATGCTAAATAGAAAGTCTGTAGGAGTGAAGTGGGAATGCAAGCTATTATCAAACTACCTTGGGAATTTGTTCCAGATCTTCACTATTCTGATGGCTCTTGCACTGTCCAGTTTGGATGTACCAATGACAGCTTATAACAATGTGTTCTCACAGTAACCCTGGTCCTTTGCTGATGTAGTTACACCTCCATCCCAGTTTGTTCCTTTGATACATTTCTTCAGCTTAACATTCTCCAAGTCCCTATACTGCCTAACTTCAAAGCCTCTGTGGCTACTAGTGCTAGATTACAGAGACAATATTAACAAAAAAAAAAAAAAAAAAAAAAGGGAAAAACCAGACTTGTGGAAAACAAACCACCTACTTGCTTCCGCTTACTTCTCAAAGATCACAAAATGTATTGATCTATTCTGTATAGTACCTTAGTTTCACAGGCTCTTCTCTCCAGCAGATGTTAATAGAGGATTATCCTACCTCTCACAGAGCATTGTTACTGCAGTTGCGATGGATGCAGTACCCAGCCAGGTGATTGCTTATGAACTGAAGGAGAGCTAACAACTTAAAATCAACGCTTTATGTCATGTAACTTTTAAATGAGATTGTTCCCCATTAGTCAGAGCAGTTTCTTCCATTGATAAATAACAGCTGACATAAAATGTATTCCTAATTTACTCGCACAAAAGCTAACTTCTTTGGATATATTCCAGGCAGTAGCACCTGCAGCAATTTAAAAAGGCTTGGAACAGGAAATTTCTGTGCACCAGAATTGAGTGTTTGCTTTGATCCACCAAAGACTTAGTTGCTAACTTCAAATTATGTTGTAATAAATTCTTGTCATGGACAATGTTGGTGAAGAAGCTGAATTTAGAAGAGAATTATTAAAAAAAAAAATCATACATTTGGACAAACCTGTGGTGAAATGTTTCAACAGCAATTACAACTGACCAAAAAAAAAAAAAAAAAAGAAAGAAAAAGGTCATTCTGATTCTGTTTTTCAGCTGCTTTAAACACTGGATCTTTGGGGGAATATTTATGCTTTTTATTTTTTATTTTTATTTTTTTCTTCTCTTTTCATCCATCATCAACAGTGATGTTTGAACATACGTAAGTAATAAAATCTGTTACTCCTTCAGAATTCAAAATATACTTTAACAAATACTACCCTAAACCCACATTATTACCTTGGAGCATGTAACAAGGCTGAGAAGTATTCTTCTCACAACATTCTACTACGATGAAGTACCATTACAAATTTCAGCTGTAAGAACTGGGCATAGGTCATGTTCTTCCACAGTGAAACTTTAGTTTCTACTCTTAACTATTTTTTTCTATTTTTAATCAATACATTTACCATAATGTACATTTATTATGTGCCTATACACTGATCATGATTTAGAAAAGTGGTTTTACAGATTTAACAGTCTTTTACAATCATCTTGAGTACAGGACTCCACGCTACATCAGTAAAAGACATAGCATGTTCCACATGTGAATACTATGAGGAAAATTTAATGCAGAAATGTATATTAGAAATTATAAGAGTTGTAAAACGAATAAGTAACTCTTTCCACACCATGTTATGTTTGCAACAAACCACCTGTTGTTAGGAAATGAAGTGGCTCAATAATCAGCCACTGCAGACATTTTAACAGTAATCTATAGCAATTCTTATTTATTTATTTATTTTTAACGGAAGCTGCAGGAGGTTTCTGGAAGATAATTTTTCAGAAAGAAAAATTTGAAGCCCCTACAGGCAAGCCATTTAAAAGCCAGTATACTAAAAATCAACAGTTGTGAAAAATGAAAGCAGCATCATTTGGCCTTGTTGCTAAGTTTCTAAAACTATCAGAAGAGGCGGTAAAAACCCTGAGGACTTTGAACACGTTGAACTTATCTGTCACAACAAAAATCCTATTGTTCTTTTTTTTATTTATGTAGTGTTTCTTGATATGGTAGTTAGCTAAACAGAAGGTCTGTCATGATACCACCCAGGGAAATGTCTAAGTTTAAACTTTATCATTCAAAAACTTGGAACATATGATTCCACATTTGTCAAAATTCGTCAAAAGAAGTTTCAGTGAGCCCATCAGAAGTGACATTGCCAGGCTTACACACTCCCTGGACCAATTTAAAACTATTCATTTTCAAGTTTCCAGTAGATCTTGGTTTTATGCTTCTTCCTATCACTGTACCTGATAAACTGAGCTGTATTCATTGGGAATGTTCCAAGAAATGTTTATGAGATTCATGCAAATTTATCTCAGCTGTTTCCAAATAAAACTGAGTAAAACAAAACCAGAAAGTCATTTTCTGGCTAAGAAAAAGACTTTTTTAACTTCAGATCTTGATTTCAACTAAAATCTCTCTTAGTTATTCAAAAAAGCCACCCAGTAAATAATTCCACTTTGAAAAAAAATACATTAAGCTCTTATGCAGCTTTTTAATACCTGCATAATTTGAATCAGATGCTTTTCTATGCATAATCAAAACCATAGTAACCATAGTGAAAAATTTAGCTTTAAGGTAACGATTTGTGAAAGAATAGCACAACCTTACACTTACACAGCTGTTAGAATACAAAGACATTAAGTATATATCTTTCATGAAAAAAATATTTACCCAAAGTGCTACATCAATGGATGAGATTAATCTTAAATGCCTTGAAGTTACAGCTTGTGCAACTGTAGACAACTGACACATCAAATTAGAAACTAATCTTCAGAACATTTAAGAATGCTTCTAAGACAATTTAAGCACTGGAAAAGCAATAAGCCATTTACCTCAGCAAGCTGGAATTACAAATACATTATGCCCTGTCTTAAAGCCATTAACTTGGACATTAGTAAGATCAATTACACTTTTTTTTTCTTTTTCTTTTTCTTTTTTCAATCTAAATTGAAAACACTTCCATATGTCAAGAATATCTAAGTGATTTTTTCTCCAAATGCACATTTTCTTATCACAGAAAATGATCATCAAGTCCTGTGTCAAGGTTTATTACAAAATATATTGTGTCATGGTTAATTTTAAAAGTTCCTTCTAAAATATTTGCTTTACAGAAAGCAAATTTACAAAATGGCCCTTTTAGAAGTTTGAAGCCCTGTGCACAGTCACTTCAGAAAAACGTAAATTGAAAATGGCCAGAAAGAAAGGGGAACGGACTGATCAACATTGTTTTCTGTGAGAAGCCAGTGACTGTAGCACTGCATCTAGAACTCAAGTATATTTTTATTTCCTCTTCAATCTGGATAAGTAGAAGAAATACTTTCAAGTATTTCCTGTTGATATAAGCATTTATCCTGTTGATTACGAGATACTGTACATTTCTGTATCTTCCAGGAATGCTCTACGGAAACTTAACTATCTTTCAGTAGCTAGATCTATGCTATATGTCAGCATTGCGTTGAACCTTGCAAGTTCTAGCCATTCATAGTGACATGCTGAAAGATCTTTCAGTATAAATGTCTCTGTTGTCATTACTTCAGTAAGTAATTGGAGTTCAGTTACAATATATTTCAAAGGGTTTTCCATTTCCCAAAACTACAGACTGAATTGTTACAGATGGTAATTTTGGCAGATGGTTTTATATGAAGCTGAGTTTAAAATTAGGCCAAATCATAATGTACAATTGAAGCAATGAAGATTTGGAAGCTAAGAAGTGCCTGATTTGCGCACAATCAGTTTTGTGGCCACAGGAAATAAATTATTTTAAAAAATGATAACAATATAAATCGTTCACAATTACAGAATACATTGCTTATATAAGAAATATCTTCCTACTTGCATGAATTAGAATATACAAAGCTTTCATAGTAACAGCTTAAACTGAAGTAACCACATCTTTTAATCAACATAAGTGTAAAACCTTTTTAATTCAGTGGGGGACAATGAGATGGTTTGAAGCAAGCTAACAGCTCTGCCCTGTTGCTGAAAGAGGGCTGTAAGCATTTCCTTTTCTGTAACTTCCCTTGTTCTTACATTCATCTGACCCTTCACCATGTCAGTAAATTCAGAGTCAGTGACTGGCCAGTTCCACTCAGAGGCAGAAGACTAATCCCTGAGGAATGAGTGGAGGCATAAAAGAGATGTGCAAGGATGAGAAGACTGGGACTACTCTTTTTGTTACTAGTGACCTTTGGGGTTTGCTCTAACTTTTATCAAGCTGCATTATATCTGTCATCAAAAAGCTTTCCAGACTGGCAATTAAAAGTGAAAGTAGCATTGCCTGTTTTAGCATCTTCTGACTTTCAACTGCACTAAGCATTTCTTTGCTTCTCCAATAATGAAAATATCAGTTATGTTCAGTTATCATCCTCCACTACTTCTTGCATATCACTCTTCCTAGACACTTTTCTCAGTAGTTTCTTACCCTCAGCTTTCTATTCTGCTTCATATGCATTGTTTCCATATAATGCTTTTGTCTATTTCAGGACTACCATTTCATTGCTATTGTTTTTTTCCAATGCACATTCAGGACATTGTTTAAGGTGTCTGACTCTCACCACCATAAAAACATTACAGTTCTATTTTCATTACATTCCAGTGTCTTAGCTGATTTGTTCTACAACAGGTACAATAAAATGTTCATCCATTTTTTTTTCTGACCGAGTATAGCTACAAGTATAGCTTGCAAGTATATTTTTTCAACTAATGAAAACTACTGTTATTAATGTAGTTACAGTTATTCCAAAATATTCTTTCCAAAATGCATCCCCCTTACACTTCAACACAATGAACTCTATTTGCCATCGTGCCATCTGTTCTTCTATCTTCTCTAAACCTTTTAAAAGTTCCTCAGAATCTCTTTTAGTATCAATTAACCTGAGTAATTTATGTAGTCTGCACATGTTGTCATCAATCTGTGAGCCCTTCTTCCAGACTGAACAATATGAGGCTGCTAACAATTAAAGAACATTACCTCTTAATTTTTTGCCTGGTTACAAATCAACAATACACTTTGGTTTCTGTCCCTATAAAATTTTTCCTCAGCGTGTTATGATAAGGGAGACACAATATGGGGCTATTTAGTTTTTTTCTTAGACCTTCTCTTGGGGATAAAATCTAAGTAATTTGCTTCATTACTTTCTTACTATTCACTCATTTTGAAACACGAGTCTTAGTACATTAAAATCATTTCTTTTACAGGAGCTATGATTTTCTATTCCTTTTATTGAGCTCTTGATACAGAGTTTCTACCTTCCTCCTATTGACTGATTTAAATACAAATCTGCTGACAACACAATAATAAAGCTGTTAAGAAAAAAACCTCTTTTAAACTCTGAAGAAATGAAACATAAATATACAGAAACTCTTAACACATTGACTTAAGAAAATTGAGGAAAAACTGAGATCACTGATTTGTACCAAGTTATGCACATCCTGTCTTTACTGCAAAATTATCACAAATTGTAAGTTATATCCTGACCCAAATGTTAGAGCTCTCCTCATAAGCTATAGCTAATACTCAGGTGGCTTCGTAAGTTTTTGGTTTTTTTTTTTTTGTGTGTGTGTATGTTTTATTATTTTTATTGTTTTATATTTTTTATGTGTTTCTTGATTTTGTTTTGGGGGGGAGACAGGTAAAGGGGCATCAGGATACTTTGCACAGTCTAACTGTTAACTCCATGAGTCTTCTATTTATCCAGGAAGATCAGACACATTCTTCTGATATATATCAACGTGAAAGTAGAATCTTTCCATTCAGAGCAAAGAGACAATATATAACCCAACTAACTTCACTGTCACAGAATTATGATCATAGAATTAATATGAATACTATTACAATGCTGCCTCAATGTTTTTGTTTAAGCTATGCTAACAAGAGAGAACTACAAATACTCAAACAGAAACCTGAAGTTTCACTTAAATTTTCCTTAAAAATTACAGAAGCTCTGGAGTAAAACACATAAAATATAAGTTAGAGTAAGTCAGTTTGTGTCTTGTAGGACTATGGCGACGCATATACACCTGAAGGAAAAATAATCTGAGAAAAAAAGAACTTATGTCTCTAAAAATTTTGGAGAAATATAAATGTCTATGAAATGCATACGCTTACAACACACAATTAACAGTAATTTTACTACATAATTAGGACACCAGTAATACGAACTTTTGGATTTAGTAACTGACGAAGTTTAGGTGTCCTCACAACATTTGCAATGATGGAACAAAATAGATATTTAAACTTCGTGATGATTTTCAGAGAGATTACATGAAAAAGATGAAGTTGTAAATTCAAACCTAGTGAGTTTACTTGTTATAGAGCTTTATATTTGGGCGAAATCATTCATGGGAATTAGAGAGAGCCACAGTCAGTCATAAAAAAATGTGATACACATTTAGTTGCAATCTCCTACAGATGTTCTGAGGAAAACTCATGCAAATTTGTGGGCCTCAAGAAGCCGATAGGATATAAAAATGATCACTTGACTGACCAACAGAAACTTGTAGAAAACATTTACTAGAGATGAAGCTTAGAGTGAGTGGAAAGAAACAGACAGTCAAAGAGAAAACTTCTGGATTTTGGATTCTAGAAATGCAGCACTTTTATATTAAATTCTTACCATAGAATAAAGCTGTTCGACAGAGGCCAGGAAAGACACCTGAAGAAATTAGGATAGCATTGTTCTCTGAATGAGAAAGGATAAGCTGAAATATTATCATTGTGATAATAATGTGATGATAGAAAAATAAGTCCAGAAATTTTGGTCACACGTGCAAGGGGACAAGTTCTTTTTCCATCTGTGGCAGAAAAGAATTGTCAGGGGATTATGTACACCTCTTTTTTTGGTGATGGAATCTAGTCCTCCTTGAATTTTAGAAGAGAAAATGAATTTAGTAGCATTAAAAGAGGGCTCTTGCTGTCTCACTTTGCACTGTTAAAGGAAAGAAAAACTGAAGAAATGTATCAAAACAGTTTGGGGAAGAGTATGCTCATGGCCAGAATTGTTAAAGGACATGGATTTAGAGACTGCATGGCACATCTAGGGCACATTCTTTTCCAGGGATTATAATAAAGAAGATCAAAGCAGTTTCAGTGACAGTATTTAAACTTACTGTTTATAAATAAGGTTTATATTTCCTTGAAAATAAAGAATATAATACACATCAGTGCTATTTAAACTTGCATCAAGTATAGCACTGATAGTTTTTGCTATTAGAATGGAAATGCAATCCACACATTGCTGAAACACTGTAATTTCAAAAAGACAGTGATTACGAATATTGGAGATTTTTTACCATTTTAAAATAACCACCAAAAAGCTCTGTTTATTCAAGAACATATTCTTTATTCCAAACGAAGGAGTGTGCCAAGCCGTGTTATACAAGCTTCCTAAATTCATTTGGCTGACTAATGTTCCTATTCCCGCATGCTTCAATGTTGTAAAAGAAAAACAAATTTCAAGAACAACTGACGTGTAGATCTATATCAGTTTAAAGACATAATGCTTAATATTGTCTGCCCATCATTTAATGCAAAAGACCAATTTTGCTGAATTCACTTAATTAACTAACAAATAGAGGCTGGAAATTTGAGGTCTGTAGCTTAGGATTTGTTTACTGTAAACTGTTATCATGTATACATTTTTGCCTCTCTAAACTTCTGGGCACTTCTTTTCAATAGTGAAGTATTTTGCATACATGCAGTATATTGTTAATTTAGATGTATCTTGCCTTGTCTTCAACCAAATCCCCACTGGCTCACTTCTGTCCATTATTTCAGCTCAACCAAAAACGTCAGCATCCTGATATCCTACTCAAATTTTATATGCAATTATGAGATCTCTATAAACAGAGATTAATTTTTTAGATCAAAGTGAAATGAAGGAAGAAAATTGCCCAATTCCCTGCATAGCCCAAAACTTCCAGATTTACAGATACATTTTAAAATAATGAGCATTGCACATAAATGCATTACTCTGAGTTTTCAGTATATGCTGCACATATTGCAAGTTCACTCTTTTGTAAGGAGCAACTCTTACAAGCAGTTGCTGTATGATTTGCACAGGGTTCATTTTCTGTTTCAGATGGAAATACATTGTCAGGACACGCAAAAATCAGTTTTACAATCTGGCTTATACTGCCAGAAAAAAAAAATCAAAAGTAATTAGAGTATTAGCAAATAGACCTATGAATCTGTCAGAGATAATGCACCATAATACAGACAAAAATGGAAGACATATTGGTTAGCTGCTTCCTAGCAAGTACAGTGTAGCAAAGAAAGATTTATATTATTTTTCTCATCCTTCCAAATTAAAATATATTTATTTCTCAGATTCCTTTTTTAAAAGGGGAAAAAATTACTAATTTCTTCCTCATAAAATCAAGAACTAACTTTATCTGTCGCTGAATTCCACTTTTCATAATCAAGAATAAAATCACACAAAAGAAAAAGCTATAGGTACAGTTAACAAAAGCCGTTTGAGATTATACAGTGCAGGGATCAGATAAATCTTCATTCTGAGGAGGTTCTGCTGTGTTAAAATACTCACTTACACTCTATTTCTTCTGTGGTAAAGTATGGTGTGAATTCACAGACAGGTTACATCTCTACTGTAAAGAAAATACACATGTATTTCTGCACACATTATTCTAGGCTGAACTTGGACATTCCCCAGGTTCAGCTGCGCCTGCGTTACCTGAAGATTTTTGAATATCTTAAGCAGATGACGTTCACACCACCCTTAGACCTGTACTGCAAGTAAGTTTGTGCTCAAACATAAACTGACATCCAGATAAGGAATACTTAATATGTACAGCTGCTGATAGTGTGAGTTCCCCTGCATGTATGAGCGTATAGGTTAAATGGAGTGAGATACTTGGACTCCTTCCCAGCTTTTAATAGTTGCAAGTAAAAAACAAAAATAAAAAATAATAGAAGTGTTGTTCATTTGGGTGGGAAAACTATCACTACATGTGATCCTGCTCACATCAAGTAGAAAGAGTCATGATCTGAGCCAAAGCAAATGCAGGGTTTAGGTTCCATCATACAATAAATAGACTCCTTATATGTAAGGCACTTCTTACACTGTGCTTGGGGTTTTTCTAAAAACTATATTAGATACTTGAAAGAAAAGACGGTAGAGGAGAAAATTAAATTTATCTGTGGGCTAAACTGTCAGCAAACTGAGGTTCTGGGAACTTGGCAGCAGAATGAATGAGAAGGAACATACTAGCTGAAAACACTAGATGAAGATTTATTGTCACCGTGACAGTTAACGTGACTGTGCTGAGGCTAGGTTCAGACACAGGGATGGCCACCCTTAGAAACAACAAGTTACACAAAGAGATGACAACTGATGTTTACAGACTTTGATTTGCAGACTCCTAAATCTTTCTGATTGGAGGTTTAGAAGCCAGCATAATTCACAAACTGTGAATTTAGCCTTATGGCCTAAAAGGTAATCCACCCTACATTCCTAGTTCATCTGTCAGCCACCTTTGCAATTGAACAAATAAACCTAGCAGCTCACTTAATTTGGTCTTGAAGTATGACTTAACCCATTAGAGTTAAAATCTTCAACAGACTAGTTCAGATTTGGAGCAAAATTTAACTTACACTTCAGATTCAGAGTTTGATCTTTTTTTTTCATGTCCTTTAGCACAATGAATAATTGCTTATACAAAGTAGAACAGCTTCAGCAAGACAGATTGGATAGTTAGACCCTCCTTAAAGACTTGAGCTCCTACCCAAGAGAAGATTTGAACCTGAGTTATGTCTCACACCACTACTTGTGTTCAGGTAAACTCTTAAATTTGACTTCTCCTATCTGGATCAAATCAAAACTGCTCACAAATCCAGAGTTAACCTCTGTAGACCACGCATTCATCCTCTTGGGACATCCATCCTAAACCTAGACCAGAAGTCTAAGCTAAAGTCTTGAATTCAGCTCTGCCTCATCACAAGGCTGCCAACACACACCTCTGCCTGATTCCTATCTCTGTTGCCCAAAGTCAGTAGGAAGCCAGTATGGGTAAGGAAATACCAAGATACCTGGCCTGATACCAATAAAATCTTCAATAGAATATTAATACCTTGTGAATGATTGTTATACCATCAACGAACCACAAATGGGAGAAGCAGCAGCTCCTGAGGCTTGGGCTAAATATGACTTTTAGGGTAGTTCCTGAACCTGACCTTCTCCATCAGGTAAGTTTTGCAGCAACAGAGGAATTAAAAAATAAAAATAAAAAGCATAAAATGCAGTAGTTCCTACATATTTACAAGTGCTCTTTAACAGCAGAGAAGATGTAGGCCTAGGAGGTCTGCAGTAGACATCATAAGATCTTTTCAGGAGTTCTGATCACAGTGAGAGAGGACTGAACTGGGCCTCCAAGGCCTATCTGCAGCCCCTCAGCCTGCACCACCTTGTCTCATGTCTAGCATGGCTTGAAGTGTTAGAATATCTGGATGATCAAGACTTAACCACTTTGCAAAACAGTATGCTTCAAGCCACAAAACTAGGAGTGTGTACCACAGGGGTCTCCACTAGGGAATACCAGCAGTAACATCTTAAACTTGATGCTATTTTTACCTTACAACTAAACTTAAGTCTGCTCTGTGCAGCAACAGGACAAAAATATGTAGAAGCGAGAAAATTCCTGAACAGTTAAAATAGTTATCCCATCCGTCTACCTTGTATAATGTAAACATTGTTTAAACAGAAAAAAATAAATACAACAACAATTTACAATTCATCTAGTGATTATTAGATAACAATAGAAAATAAGGGGATCATTTATTTCCTGCGTTATTTTGATCCAAAGTTGTCCTCAATCCAAACTCCTTAGCTGGCTTTATTTAGACAAAAAGAAGAAATAATGTCTTCATTAGTGTACCTTCTTTCATTTACCAATGCTATTATGCATGCTATTGGTTTTAATCAAATAAAATACCTAACATTAATTTTTCTTTTTAACTGTAACATATTTTCAGTTTTCAGTCTCATACTAATTAACCTCTGATATTATTTACAATTGTAAAGAATTAAAACTATCCAGCAAAGAAATCTATATTTTATGGCCTTCCAGCAGTCACTCATTTCAGCACTGATAATACTTCTGAACTTTGCATTTGCAGATTTCTATATGACTCGATACACAATAAAAACAATGGATGAGCCACCAAAACAAAGAACACTAACCCCTCTCCACTCACCTTACTTTGGTCCATCTCCTTTTTCAACAAGCACACAGGAAAGAGAAACAAGGATTTGCAGTGTGTTTAAAAGGGTGATGAGTTTCAGGGTTGGCATACCGAAGACCAGGGAGAGAACAAATGCTTTCATTTTCATCTGTCAGCTCCCACACCACTCAAATGGAATTACGTAGGGAGATTTTTCTTGCCTTGCTTCAAATAAATGGGTGTTGTGTTTATATACTGCATACTGAGCATTGCCCACCCTAAGCCAAGGGCTGTGCCTTGCCAACTCTTAACTCGCATACAATATGGCGATTACATGAGCCAGCATACCATTAAGTCTCATAACAAAATTTGGAGAATGGCACTGTCAGCTAGCAGAGCTCTACCTGAACGGTTGAAATTTCTTTCACAAAAGGAGAAATTATGTTTTTGTGCAATGGCAGAACCGAGTCAGGAACAGCCTGTGCTAGAGCTCTCAGTATGAACTACAAAGCCAAGTGCCGCATAGTTCACAGGGATAAAAACTAGCAGACACACAATGCAAGAAGGCAAAGGAAAAGAAACATACCACCAAATGCCTCAAAAAATATTCCCCTAGCTTTGAATCTTACGGGTTATCAGCTGTTTATTCTTCAGATGACAGTTCATGGAGAATAAACCATCTGAGATGTCCTCTCCAGCTGCAGTATTCACAAAGAAGCCTCCCATAAACAGAATCAAAATCAGGGAAAAGAGGAAAGAGCCCTACTTAGTCCATTACTCAAAGTGAATAGCATAACATATTCCTTGCTCCAACAAGCATTCTTTACCTACCTGATGAGCAGCAGATCTATGCCCACCATGAGCTGCACCTTACAGTATCTTGTGTTCATTTTCTTGCAGAATGAGCAAAAAAGATTGGAGATCAGAGCTTACATTTTCAACTAAAATAATATTTCTGTAAGCTCACACAAATGAATCAATATCTGTTTGCATTTCTATTGTAGCCTGCTGATATCAGACAGGAACAGGCAATTTGCACATTAACACTTCTTTCAGGTACTATTTTATAATAATCACAACAGAGGCTCCCAGTTCCTTGACACAAATGTACTCTGAACAGGACAACTTAAGGAGGTTATTTAATTATTAGCAATAGCACACACATTCAGAGGTAAAAAGCTGAACTCAGATCTAAGGCTCTTCCAATACTGAGGTTTCTAAGAGGTTGTGCATTTAACCCATAGCTAAAGATCAAGTGCTCAAACAAATATCAAGCAGTTTGTAACAACAAAACTGCCTGAGTTAGCCCCATGCTTGACCCCTCCTTGCAGCATATTTCTCAGTAACTTAATCTTATTTAGATTCTCTTCAAGTCAAACAAAGAACAGGGAAATCAGAAACCTGCTACATGTTTTTACAAGATTGTATCACAGCAGTTTCCGTCACCATTTTTTATTCCAAATGTAAAAGGCTATCCAGACATCGGTGGTATTTTATGTGCTGTAATACTGGCATGCATAATGACAAACTCACTTCCGATAATAGTTTTAATTACTAAGTATATACCCTGCAAATCCTCTCATACAAGTAATCCTTCAATAAAAATAATTCATGGAAACAGTCCCATTGAAAAAGGATTTGTACGAGTGGACTCTACATGTGTAATCATATTTCTAGAAGTATTACCACTTTAATACATATATATACATATACACACACACATCAAGAAGATGCTGATATTTTTAAACCAAGGGTTTATATATTTAAACTGTACAGTTCCAGAAAGTATTCTTCTAGGACTCACACCATTGGGGAACATGCTTCTGCAGTTCCACATGTCTGTCAGGCTGAAACTGGTGTAAATAAACTGAACAACCTATTCACTTCTAGTGTTCAGTTCAGCATGACTCCTCTCTTTCAGCACTTCAGTTGCACTGACATATGACTCAATTGCTCCTACAGTGACACTACTTACATATTGTGCCTGTAAAACACAACCTTAAACATCACATCCTCGATTTATTTCAAGCACTACCCAGATACTGCTGAGCATTTTCAAGGCTCATCAAGAGAAAGGAAGAACTGCTACCTATTAAATCAAATACACATTTTTTTTTTTGTTAAATATGTTAACTTCCTTTCTTGCTTTCCAATCCTGTTCTTTTCTCTATGACAGCTGTCAGTTCAGACAATGGGAAAAGTAGCCATAGGAGAGCATAAAGAGTTCACTTTAATACACAGAGTGTAACAATGTGTTTAAGTCTTCCTCCTTGTATCCTCACCCCTTGCTCTCTGCTCAAGTATCTTCACAGTTTTAAATTAAAGTCTTCCTTGAAGCATCTCCTGCTCTGATCCCCTGGAATGATTAATGGTTTGGTACCACGTGTGTTTTGTTTGCTAATCCTTAAAATGAAAGAAACAATCCTTCGGAAAGCTAAGAGTCTGTTAGTGTCTCTGAAAAGCAGGAAGCGTAACTGCTTGAAGGCTGACAGATGCTTCACCACCATGACAAGAAGTTGTTCAGTACTCTGCTGGTTTTAGAAGTTTACAGTTCATAGGAAATGAAACGCTTGACTGTGTGCACTTGTAAATCCCTGCTCAGTTGTTGAATGCTTTTTTCCTTCTCTGAAGAAACAGCCCAGCACATGTTTCTGTGGGCTGTGATAACATCTTACAACTCCATTGCTATCTACTCCAATATCAACTGTTTACATAAAACTCTGTACACATATCTCTTACAGCCCAGTAAGAGACCCTTCCCAATTCATAATCTAATCAGCACACCAAACCGACTTTGTGTATAAGGTCTGAAACAACTGTTTGGATACACAGGGCACTTTCAGTCACCTAAAGGAAACATCAGCAGTGGGGGGATATGCTGTTAGAATTCAGAACTGATCATTTCAGATAATATCTCACCTTATTCCAGCATCACAATTATTAACAGTCAGCAATTAATATCTCCTTAGGCACGAGTCGATTCTCCAGCGCTTTGGCCAGCTGACATTTAAGTATCTCAAAAAGAAGTCTTGCTAGTTTCTGTCACCTCTTGAAAAAAAAAAGGTATTTAACTACCCAAACGACTTTAGTAAGGCACTTCCCTGTTTTAAAATTTTATGCCTTTTCCAGCGGCTGCATGGTGAAGTCTTCGGGCTGCCAGACTGTGGGAGATGCGGCAGCCGCCAAGAGACAGGGAAGGCACATCTTGCTTCTGAAGAACGAGGGGCGGGGAGGCAGAAGCCCCAGCGCCGGATCCGCGCGTGTGCGTCTGCACTGCACCCTCCGGGCTCCGCCGCAGCGGAGCGGCGCCGACTCCCAGCGAGATGGGCCCGGGCGGAGAGCACGGCTACGTTGCAGAGCGATGCACTAAACTTTTTTAGAGTGTCCCTGAGCCGCTCCTTGTTACGAGATGATTTTTCCGCTCTTTTCCACTGTCGCCCGTCCCTAGCCTTGCTTTTAAAATACGCGCAGCAGTTGTAATCTGCACAGAACTTGGAGAAATAAATTGCGGCACAAACGCTGCCAGGGCACAGAGCAATTCTTCCCGGCGGAGTAAGGAGGGTGAGGGAGGAATGCCAGCGGCTGCCTCCAGTACGGACCAGGCGCGGCTTCAGCGCTCCTGCCTCGAATCATTCCGCGTTTTCGCACCCGGTCCGCGCAGCCCACGCTCACCAGCGTAACGCACGCAACTGATTTACTATTTTCCCAAGTGCCTCCCGACGTTCCCAACGCCAAAGGAGCCGATCCGACCCGCTCGCTGGAACTTTTCCACGCTCTGCGGGCGCCGAGGGCAACACCCGACGGTTTTGTTTTGCTTTGTTTTATGATGATGATGATTTTCCTCCTCGGGACCGCTTCGCAGCGCGGCGGCACACCTGGAGGCCGGGCGCTCGTGCGCTCCCTCCCGCCCTGCTCCCGACGCCCTCAGCCTGCGGACGGCTGACAGCCGCCCCGAGCCTCGGGCACGGCCCCTCCCGCAGGTACCTCCGGCGGCCCCAGCCCAGCAGCCCCGCACGCCCGCCGCCCCCGGCCGCACTCACTTGTGCCTTCTTCATAAGGAACGGCAGCGCTGCAGTCCAGCCCAGCCGGCCGTGTGCAAACTCCCTTCAGCTGAACTGTAGCTCCAGCATGCTGCAGCGCCGGATAGTCCACGCATTGGGGTTGCCCTCGGCCAGCCCCGCGCTGCTGCCGCTCCGCTGCGGGCCTCTCGCCACGGCACGAACTGGAGCGGCGGCCGGCTCCCGGCCAGGTCTTTTATATCTCGGATCTGCCTCTGGCAGCGGCGGCAGCGGCGGCGGCGGCGGCTCCGGCAAGACACGCCTTTCCCCTCCCACCCTCCCTCCCATCGTTCCCCTCCCTGCCTCCTGGAACACTTGGAGCCGAGGCGGGTCCCGCTGGGAGGGGGAAACCCGAGCAAACTCGGGGGAAGTTGGAGGCAGGAACCGGCCCGGCCGCCGCGGGCTGGCGGGAGAGCGGCGGGCAGGGCTGCGGGCGGAGCCGCCGGGACTCGCCCGCCGCCTCCGGGCGCCCCGCGGTGTTGACGGCCCCGGTTCCGGACCGGGAGCGCGGGGGGTTCGTCCCGCAGCGGGAGGCGACCCCGGCGCCGTCCGGCAGCGCAAGGCAGGGCAGGGCAGGGCAGGGCAGGGCAGGGCGGCGGAGGCCCCGCAGGGCTGGCAGCGCTCCCTCCGTGCTGCGGCACCGCGCTGCAGCTCCCGGCAGCGACTCCGGGCCGGCAATTCCCGTTGCGGTACTTCCTGCTGTGACACACAAGCCGAGCACCGAGAGCTTAAACGAAAGCATCGGGAGTCTTTCTACCTGCGCCAGCAGCAAAAGTTGTTGAGCAGTGCCTCCTAATGCTTGCGTAAATGGTGGTCCTGCAGGTGTTGTGCTGTGGGAAAGTGTGTAATGTGTAAATGTATACAGTAGCACCGGGTGTGGGAAAACGCTGTCCGCACAGACTGAACCGTGAGCATGCATTACACGGAGAGGGTGGAGAACTACCACTTCCTGAGACGGCAATCCCTGGTGAGGATCAAAGACTGAACGAAGAAGGGACAGACTGACCACAGTCATGATCATCTCCTGAAGGAGATCAGACTGCTATCAGAATGCATGGCGAAGCGTTTCACTAGAAAAGTTCCTCTGGTTTTAACAAGGAATGAGTAAGTTTTCAAAGGATCAGAAGGAAAGATGTGCTGTTAAGGCTCAGCTCCACTACGTATTTGGGTACCTTTGTGCCTCTGCATCCAATCCAGAACAATGGAATAATAGCTTTCTTTAGTGTTAGGCTTCAGGTGAGTTCTGTACTTTTCCCTTTTCTTGCTGGTTGCAGTGCTGAATTACCTTGTAGTTTCTGTTACCCTCTCAGCTTTATCAGTCTGTTACAAGTGCCCTTCTGCCTCTAAATGGCTGATTCAAACCCTAGACGTGCAGTGAAAGGGAAGAAGCACTTAAAAGAAAGAACTGTGTGAAAGGATATTTTGTATCTCACCTAGCAGTGATTAACCAATACTACTTACACCATAATGCCCTTTAGCAAACAGGGACAGGAAATTAAAATGTTACAGAATATTTCCTCCTCAGAACAGATGTCAGGTTTAGACTCCTGGTGAGAAGCAATGGGAAGTGTGAAAGAGCAGCCTGGGGTAGTATTCAGCTACCTTATGGAGAATACTTCTGATTTCTCTCAATTCTTGAAACTCTGTCCACCATTACTTATGGCAGAAAGGCTGAAATGGCCACCCCACACAACCCCACGAGGCAGACAAGACTTCTGAGCCATCCAGGCTCCTTTACCAGCTGGGCACTGTGCACTTCTTTTGAGTTCTTGAACTTGCCCTTGTGTTTGTCTAAGCTCAGCTATAAAGGACGAATGCCCTTTTCATCCCATCCTTTAAGCTGACTACTCACATGCATATGACTGTTGTCTTTGGCCTCAGTGCAATTTGGGAATTCTTTTCTCTGAAATCCAGAGCTTAATAGTTTAAACACATTAATTACTTATGTCCGTAATCCATTAGAAAGCATGTTTTTATTAGCCTTGCCCTTTTCCAGCGCAGGACTGGCTGTTGACTTACCAGGTACACTCAGGTTAGCCAAGGACTGTTAGAGCATTGTGTGGTAGATTTCCAAAGTACAACTGCAAACCACACACAGCCTTTTACGGTTTACCTCATTTGCAGTTCTAAATGCCTAGAGGCGAGTACAGACTCCTCTCTCAGCTCTGTGAAAACCTGTTTCTTCACAGGGAAGCTACAGAAATGGCGCCGGCCATCCCAGCTCTTCATAGGACTTGGTTCCACCCACTGAACAGGATTGTCCTTCCCAAGGGGTTCTGTTCTGCGTGTATGGAAACAGCAATAGCTGAAGCACAAATGAAGGTTTTCCCATTTACCTAGAAGTCTCACCATCTTCTGCTGGTGAGAAATGGCTGCTCACCACTGTGTATTCTAGAATTTTGTGGAATATCTGCTGCACTTTATACAGCTCCAGCATGAGAAGGAGCTGAGGGTCACCAGAATGAGCTCACTGCTGTCAGTGAGCTCATGTAGTGCCTCAAAAGCCTGACCATTGGAGCAGCCAGAATTGTGGAATAAGCAAAATCAGATCTACATTCAGCTACTGGTGTTGTGGAATTAAAAAACTCAACAATGGTTTGGAAAATTGAAAAAATTTTCCTAAGAAGTTGTGAGTAGAAACAACAGTGTATACATTTTACAAAGATAACAGTAATCCCATCTAATCTGTTACAGACCCTGAGTACATGGGGGCCTTTGCTGGCACAGATGCCAGGTATGCAGCCAGACCCCACTTTAATACTGGATCAGAGTACACTTTTTGAATTCCTAATTGAGTCTTCTCCTGCTTCACATTTACCAAGTGACTGTTAGTTTCTTTTAAGCATCATAAATGCTTTGTGCTTTATACAAACGGTGGGGACAACTTTTGTAGTTACTCAGTCATATTAATGACTAAGTAAGGGAATGATTCACTCCAGTCTTAGATCCATGGGGGTACTACACCACTATGAGGCTACTTTTATTTCAGTGCACACTGATAGAGCAGAGGCATTTTTTCCTTTGTATGACCCAGTTCTAAGTATTCATTTGAGGAATGTATTTTCATGTAACTGTTTGATTGTCCATAATGTATTAGTATGGACCAGGATTTTGGAGAAAACGGCGTTGTTTTTGGTAAAATCACTACATAACGAGTTCTTCTGGCAGACTAATTGATAGACTGAGTGGCACTAAGTGCAATTTTCTAGATTAATAGAGATATCCTGTGCATCCTGGTCTAGGGAGTCTGCTTTGGCAGAGGGGTTGGACTAGATGATCTCTAGAGGTCCCTTCCAACCCCTACAATTCTGCGATTCTGTGATCCACAAATTAACTAATTAATTAAATAAATAAGAAGCTGCACTGACATTGTTAAAACTTGATCAGAGCTTGCAAAAATATAGTTGTAGCTACTGAAAACTAAATGGCAATTTCCTGAGTCACACGAAAGCTTCTTTCATAGACTATATACAAATATTTTAAAGCAGTCATAAATGAGAATCTGAAGATCTCACTTGCATGGGAGAATTCTCAGCTAGAAAAAGGACTGGTACAAGGAGTACACAACTTAGGAAAAGCTGATGCTGCCAGAGTTCTGTGATCCTTGGCTGAAGCTCTTTGGCTTCTTATGGACCTCCGGATGTTTATAGGCATTCACAGAAATCTGAGGCTTCTTGAAACTCTTGTAAACTCATGGAAATAAGTTCCAAGAAGATCAGAGGACAGCAGCAACTGAAAGATTTTTTTTTCAGTCTTAACTCATGTTTTTTTCCACATTTGTTCTGACAGGGGTTTGATTCACCTAACATCATACTTAAAAACATTGCATCTCTTTTTTAGGAATTAATTATATGAAAGATATGGAAAGTAATTTTTTATGTACAGGCCAGTGAGACCTGCTGGAGTGCACTGTGATAACTATGATGGCACACTTTTGTTTGCTTCTACTGAGATGGTACTTATTCCTTTTACAGGGATAAATGGTGCTTATGCATCTCTGGTCTTAGTGTTCAGTGCCAAAGGGGACAGAGTTTGTATCAGGACTGACAAACTGGCTGCTTTCCAAGCCTTGAGGCACCTTGCAGCCATAGTACACTATGCTCTGGTAGCTGTTATTGAATATTTGTTCTGCACTGTTTAGTAAAGCTCTGTTTATCAGCGTCCAAGCAATATTTTCATTATCCTTTTGCAATGACAGAGTATCATACCAGAAAGCACAATTTGTTTTGTTTTTGGAAAGGTTTTATATTGATTTTGATTAGAAGATTGGAGAACTCTGCTCAATTCTGTTGAACAAATGCAGTTAGTATCCTGAATTCTGAAGAATACTCTTCCTGAAGTTTGACATCTTTCTACCATTGAGTGTCCTCGGACATTCTGGATGAAAAGAACAGTCATTTATCCTGTAGACATTTATTTCCTCAAGATGCCCTAGATGCTGTGATTTCTAGAGATTCAATTCTATGTTCATATTAATTGTGGGGAATATTTTAGTATCTGCAGTCTTTCAGTCATACAGGAACAATAATTTTGTCACTACTTAAGGAATATCAGAGGTATTGACATGTCTACACCAAAGTACTGCAACTCATGCTTCCAAGAAGAATGTTCACAGTCAGTGTAACTGTCACTCTCTACAGCATTAAAATGAATTATAGTTAATGTATTCAAAACTTCACTTTTTTTCCCTGTTTTTCACTTAGATTAAAAAAATAAAGAAGGCAATTATGCTGTACGGTCACCAAGACAGGCAATGTTGGAACTAGGCAGACTCAAGCTGATACATCGTCTTGGATATCTACAATAAAACTAGATATTTATTACAGAATATTACATCTACTGCTTATTATGTCTAAAATTCTATTTCTTCCCTGTCATGAGATCGATTTTTGAAACTTAATGCATTAATTACAGTTATACATTCTCAAAAAGGTACGTTATTTTGTTTGCACAATTCCATTAAAAAATAAAATAACAATGCTTAAGTACATTCTTGATATATTCCTATTTTGATTTCAGTAATTTAGAGGTGAGAAATATATGAAATACGTATGTGTGTGTTCCCCAATTTGTTTCCTGTATCTCTTGATTTGCAATAGTCTGTGTCATCCTAGCCACAGTAATTACAGCCATGGGGAATTTCATGGTAAAATGTGTTCAATGTGTTCATTTGAAGACAAAAAGCTGTGTAAGTGAGATTAGATATAAATAATCACTGTTAACGGGAAACAGAGAATATTTTTATTTAACAAAAAATTACTTTTTTTTTTTGTATAGTACATTCTGTCTGACAAAGCAAGGATAAGTACAGTATAAGGTAGTTACTTCAGAGCCCTATTATGTCATTACGTTTTGTCTGATTAATTCAGATTGCTTTAGGAGTGTAGCAAGGACTAAAATGGAGATAAAAGGGCATTCTAGGTTGAGTTCCTTGCCATCAAGGCAAGCTATACAGTCCATCCAAAGATTTACCCATTTCCAGCATATAATGAGTTAATCCTCTCGCCCTTGCTGCTTTATGGGAATGTTGTTTTTAGAATTTGACTCATCTCATACTTGGAAACCTACTTTTAATTTGAAGCTTAATATATTCACAATTAATTTATACATGTTTGTTCTCGGGCAAAATTTGCACAAACTTTACCATAAATAACTCAATTCTTTCCCTACTGGTTTTTGATCCTCCTGCCCAACCTACTGGCAATATGTACACTAATAAACAAAACAGAGACAAAGCATGGGCTCAAGTACTGACATGCAGTGGTCTGTGGTGTTTAATTTTTAGCACTCTGGCACACTTCTGGTCCAGCCTTATAGCACTCTCCAAGCCTGAGCTTAGTCAGAGGAAGAATGTAAGCCAGGAACTGCTTCTAACAATTTCCCCTGTTCTAGGGGAAGAACAAAGTTTGTCTGCATGGATGCAAGCCATCCTCTGCCACTTTCCCTAGGGCAAGAGAATGGATCTAGGCCTAAAGCTGTGGTTTGGATTGCCTCTTTTGACACACTCACTAAAAATAGTATTTGCAAATTTTATTAAAAAAATAAAATGCTAAAACAGGTGTTCAGGAAATGTCCAACCACAACACCTGTGCAGTAAAAGTCAACCTTAATTCTGGAATTTCCTCTCTTTTGAGGTTTGGAATTGCAATCAAAGCATTCTATTGTTATGAAGAAAAGAGAAAATACAGAAATTGTTTCACATTGAAGTGATGCCTTTTTGGCTTGAAGGCCCTCTACTATTGGATCACACCAAGTGAGATTTGGATGCAAACAAGAGATTTGGATACAAACAAGAGATTCAGGTACAGTGACAGATTGGCTGCACTTACTGTCCTCATAGTGTTCCTACAGGGAAACACTGAGTATGGATTTTCAGGTTCTGGAAAAGAGAGGAGATAGTGATCAGTCACTGAGTCCAGACCTTTTCAAGAGACTGTGAATTTGCTCTAGGAACTCCTTTGAAGATAATAGTTAGAGAGAGGGAAAAGCTGAGATGTAATGATTTTTCCCTATTTTAAGGGATTCCCTGTGATAATGTTTTCAGTACAGCTGGGGAGAGGCAATGTTCAAAAGTGGGGATTCTGGGTGGAACAATGAGAAATGTTTGAAATTGGTTTTGAGCAATACTTCTAAATTCGGGAAATTACCTCTTCACTTCACTACGGGCTTGAATAAGAAAATAAAGAATTAAACTATTTTGATTTTTGCTTTTGCTGAAATGTCACTACTGATGTGCTCACAAGTTCTGAGCTCCATCATGATGTGTAATCATGAAACATGAAGATGAAATGTATATTCTTCCCCCACACTGCTTTGGAAATAATCCAAAATGGAGTGCTATGACACGTGTACTTCTGAGTCACTTTTCTGTATGGTTTCATGTGGGTTTAGCCACTATATTGCTCTTCTGGTGGATGTGGAAAAGATGCCACCTGTACGGTGAAAGGATGATGTATTTTCCTGTTCTTTCTTCTTAAAGCTTTTTAAACAGTAATAATTTCCGTCTAATACGGTCAATCTATTAAATCACTCACTAATTTTAAAGAATGTTTCTAGAAAGGAAATGTTGTTCAGTTTACTTTCCTTTATGAAGTAAGATGAATTTAAAGTATTGTTTTCAGAGGAACAGATTCACGTGACAGCTCCTTCCCGATAATTTCAAGCTCTGGGGCAATGTGTTTAATGACTTTCATATTCTTCATTTCACTCTGATTCATGCAATACTAACTGGCCTTATCAGCTTCTTCAGAAGGATGGTTTGCCATATCTTCTCTCTTAGTTTCAGGCTTAGTGAGTGGGTTATTTTAGAAAGTATCAGGATAATGAAAGAGAGAGGGAAAAAGAAAAAAATTAATGTAGATATTGTTATTCTCCACTTTATTCTAGACATATTTAGTTTTTTTTAAGTGTCCCTCAATTATACTGTGGCCAGGTCCATAAGCTTTATATCTTGAACAATTCAATTTATTTTTTTTCATTCTAAACAAGCTGTCCTTAAATAACATTTTAAGGTCTTTGTGTACTTTAATTATTGCAGAATTTCCCAAAGAGCACAATATATTTTCATGCTTTTTTATTTGTCTTATATCTAACAGACCTCTGTGGTTGTTTTTTTGTTTTTTTTTCCTGTAAACTAATCATTTAATCTTTCAAATGCCTTCCTATAGAAAAAAAAAATGCATTACTTTGATAAAATTTATTCTCTACCTTTTATCACAGCTTACCGTGTTAAAATAAACTGGAAAAAGGCATATTTATTCTGATGGACAGGAGCTGAGCTTCTGTAGAAATGAGGTTCAAACACTTCAGGCCAGTACTGGAAATGATTTGGTTAAATTTGACAGGAGCCAGCTGCTAAAAATTGCCACCAACAAATCCTGTTGCCCCTAGTGGCATTCTTTCCCCAGGACCTTTGGTGTTTTGTTCCCAAATGGCCCTTCCTCCTCCTCCTCTCTTACACTGAGACCTGGATGTATACAGGGGAAGAAGAAACACATCCTTGCCAATTTCTTGCCTCCTGACTTGGCCCTGAAATTAGTTGCTGTTTCCTTGGCAGTACATGATCCCGGAGCTCTGCAGCAGTACCCTGCTGCTAGCAACAAGTAGAAAGATTCAATCTGCTTACTTCATTTTCTGTAGCATGTTTACTTTCCTAAAACATTAATCTTCCCTGCAAAATAAAATATTACATCTAATTCTAGAAGACAGAAATCACAAATGGGGAAAAACATTGTTTTCTTTAGTGTTTGGAATAACATTTTTTTCAGTGAAAAGAATCTTGGTAAATAAAATAAAGCTAGATTAACTATGTTTTAAATATTTCAGAGACACTGTTGGCTGCAGAAAAAGGCAGATATGATAGCTGTTCTACCATGTACCCTGCAACAACAGAGAAGTATTGAGTCATGTGACCCACACAAGGTCTCTTATTACATACAATTTTAAAGGTGACGCTGTATGTATATCACTTCTGGATATATATGGATGAAGAGTTCTGTTAACTCCTATTTAAGAAAATGATATTCTATTTTGATCATGTAGAAGAATGAAGAGTCTGTTTTGTGGAAAGAGGTTGTTTTTATAGGCCAAAAACTAAGATGAATATTTCTGTGGAGATCCAGAAAGTAAATAGGTAAAGAAAAATCAAGAAGCTAGTAGTATTCACACAAAAATAGGTAGATACTGGCTGGTCAATAATCTGCTTAAGATGGAAACAAGTGAAGTATCTACGAGGCTGTTATTCTGAAGCTATCTTCCAAAGCAATCAGTGGGAAGAAATCATTCCTAAAAGGAGTTTAATCAGCACAAAGCAAGGATATGTAGTGCTTTCAGGAGAGAATAGCAGGTGACAGAAGTGTGAAGCTGAGACTGTACCTTGTCCTGTCAGCATGGGGATAATGGAAGGAATCACTTTATCCTAATATGCTGATGAACAGAGTGCATTAGATCTTTTGATTTAGCTTTTTCCCAACAAGTGAATATCCAGGTATTTCCTTATAGACAGATATGTGATGCTTCTCTTCAGTGATGAAAAACATCACAGTGGAATATCTCTTCATTGCTGTTAGGGTTCATAGGTGTGGTAAGGACTTCATATATCATGTTAGTGTGCCAAGATTCAGGGAAAAAACTAACGGTAAAGGTAGGCTAAAAATTGAATAAATTATACTGGAGAGAACAGAGAATGAATTAAAGTTGTATTTTGCAGGAGAATAATGCTGAAAACAAGTGATATTTCAAATTGTGTGTGAATGTGTCCATACATTTATAATAACAGAAAATGGCCCCTTGCCAATGCCAAGGCACAAACTAGAGCCTCAGCAACCTAAAACCCTTTCTCTGTGTGTTTTCCTTTTCTCTGCAGGGGAACTAACGTTTGATGCTTTGGATCTTTCAGACTCATATTCAGATATCCTCATGCAGCTCTGCCTGTTTCAGTGCCCTGAGTGGATGGAAGGGAACTAGAAACAGATGAAATAAGAATAACGTTGGAAAAGAATTCTTTCTCTGACATGGGGAGAAGTTCTATAGGACAGATTTAGTAACAGGTGTCTTTTCTGTTAATTCTGCAAAATGTACCCTAACTACAGATCAAGGGGATTGAAAATATCTGTAATCAATTTTAAGAAATCTGTTTTCACAATCATATTTTCCTGAGGTAAGTGAAGTGGTGAAAAAGGTTGCAAAACTAATGAGTTCCTTATTGCAATATTCCTTTGAAGATCTTATTTCAAGCAGTTTAGACTCCATGATGTATTGTATGGTAAAGTAATGTAAAATCTCTTATTCTTGAGTTCTCCCATTTGCAGTTTTGTGTTTTGTTTTGTTTTTAAATCAAAGCGTGCAAAGGTACAATATTATATATTCTATTCTTTGTATGTGTCTGTGTAGTTATTTATAATCACTGTTTCACTGAGTGCCACAATAATAAATTTTCTCTTTATCCAGCTATTCCAGCAATTTCATTTCACTTGGTGGAAATTGTCTTGATTTATACATGTAGTCACATGATTAGAATTTGACCTTCTGTTTGGTTTTTCGCTATGCTGTATGTACAATAACAATATAATGAACTTGTTCTATTTCAATAGCTATGCTGACATTAGCAAATGGGCTTGGAACACAGCAGAGATTCTTCTGCAAGATAAGATACCATAAATTTAGCTACTACTGCACTGCAAGTGACGATGCTGAGGTTTGATTTCTAAACAGAATAGCTGTGTTAATCCCATCTCCATTGAATACAGAGGAAGAATTCATGGTAATTAGGAAGAGACAAATGGCATCATTCACTTGTGGAATTCTGGACCCACATATGCGTCTTGTAACCACTTTAGGTCTTTAGGTTTCTTACGTGGCAGAAAAGGAATTATATACAAGAGAAACTTGCATACTGGAAGGAGGCTCCACTCTGTCTCCAGACATAAAGAATATCTACAGGATGAGTAGAAACAGGTTTATAGTAATTATACAGGGAGCTGGAAACAGCCTGGTTGCCTGGTATGTTCCATTTTCATTGTTCAGTTTCCTTGTATCTGTATTAAGTGTTCTAATACCTCCTCCAAGGCTGTTACAAGTAAACAATTGATGCTAGAAAAATGTTTTCCTTTGTTTCATGAATATTGCTTTGAATTTATAACAGAAAATGCTAAAAATGCTATTTCTTCTCTGTGGCTTCAGTTTCATGGGAAAACATCATTAGTCTGATAAAATACTAGCTGCACATGAACAATGTGAGAACGCATCTGTTTGCTCAGTAAAGGTACTTGCAGAATTGTGAATGCCCTAAAGCTTTCTGAGCCATCATAGAGTTGGAAAGTGAAGGAGAAAGATGGGAATACTATTTCTGTTTTATAGACACAGCACAGCCTTCTAATGATGGGAAAGAAAAGGAAGCAGGATGGACTTGGCTTTCTGGAATGGTGGTGTTTCTGCTGAGGAATGGAAGCCTACCTTAGCTGCTAGCTATTCAAATGAGATTGGCAGCTCAAGCTCAGGTCTGTGTTTATGCTAAATAAATGGATTTAGGTTTTTTTTTCCTGGATTTCCCACTTAGAAATGGACAATTCCCCCTCTCTTTTAAAAATCATGGAGAATTCCCTACAGAAAACCTGTTCATAAAACCATTAGATAATACAACATGAATGTTCATATACTTGTCTTTTGAAACCACATCTATGTGCCTGATTAGCTTTATAGAATGCCTGATTACACATCCCTTTAATACATTCAGTGCTGTATAAAGACACAAGTTGTCATGAATTGCTAATGTACAACAAACTAACTATTAATTTGGTATTTCCTCAAATTCTCAGTTCTTCCATTTTCCTCATTAAAATATTTAAATGAAAGCAGAGTAGTATTAATTTTATTATTTTGTAGACTGGATAATGCATTCCAGAACAGCTGTAATCTCTGTGTTTTAAAAAGATAACTCAAGCTTTATTTTACTGGAGGTTCCTTATATAGTGACACTGAATATTTGTGTTTCTTAAGGGAGCAGACATTATAAAGTTGCTTCACTCAGAACATAATTTCCTTCCCTCCACGTAGAATTAAAATATTTAATACAGTCTCTAAATATCACTCACTAACAAAATAAATAAATAAATAAATAGTAAAAGGATGTTGATTATAACATTGATTTATTAGTCTTTTTGAACAGAATAAAAGAAGAGAAAAAGAGGATAGTTGTCTTAGAGAGGGAATCTTCTTGAAGCAAATCAAAACCTTGCCATTTTGCCATTTTATATTTTGAAATAAGCAACATTTTTACCACAGTGGACGTTGCAGAATAAAATATGATAACATAATCACACCAAAAGAGAGAAACTGTTTTGAATGTTAAATGTAGTTTGAAACACATTCTGAGTATGGGAAAAGTTCGGTGCATTCTTTGTAAAAGATCAAAAAATCAGTGCACTGAAAGTTTAGATTGTGGGTTCATATTTACGTATTTGTATTTTTTTCCTAGTGCAGATTAAGAGATGCAATCAAATACAAATTTTTAAGAATTCATCTGAGAGCTTATTCTGCGTTGAACTACTTCCCAGTACCCAGCCTTTGTAACTTATGCTTCCGGATACTGATCCACCAGGAAAGCCAAGTTATATGGAAGATATAGACCATCTTAATTTGGTGCCCTTTTTGCTGTTCAGTGTGGAATTAGAAACCTCTCAAACCACCATATTTACAGAGTGAGTGTTTGGCTCTGTGTCTTTTTTAACTTTAGTTAACTAGGAGTGATCTTAACATAAGTATGCTAAAAGTACTCACATAAGTATTTATTGTATTAGATCCTTGGTGTGTGTTTACAAGACATTTCTGTTACAGAAGTTAAAAGCTTTTTATGACTTAACTGTTATTGGTGTGCATTGAAATAGAAAAGTAAAAGTGAAGGAAAACTTGTCACTTGTGGCTTAAGACTACAATACCCAACCTGCTGAGAAGAATCATGACTTTTCAGAAGCTCCCTATGAAAAATAACCACCTGATCGTACCAGTTGTCCATACTTAGAAAATAAAGTGTTCTCACATGAATATGCTCTTTAAACTCTGTACAGATTACAGTGCAGGACTGAAAAAGATGGATTCAGAACTCCTCCTAGGTCTGCAAACATCTTCTTGTGAAGCACTGGGAAAATGACTGAGCCTGATTTTAATAGCAAAATTTCATAAAGAGCTACTTATTTTGTTCTTAGTAGGTCTTTCAAGATGCTTTATTCATGAGGAATCTTAAGTTAAATAATACCTACTGACATCACTAAAAGATATTCAGTTAAGGAATAGCAAGAAAAATGAGTGTTCCTGTTGAAAATTAATTGACTTCCATGAAACCAGGATGAGGCTGGTAATACTAATTTTGTTTCCTTAAGTGGTCAAGTGTATCATTGATTTTTCCATCCTCTGGATCAGGTCTTAAACAGCTTTGGGGTCTGTATTAGCTCAAGGTCTAGAAGAAAACTCTGTAACAGCACTCTGCTACTTCTTGTCATCATGGCATGAATCAGTAAAAAAGATTTAAAATGAAAAATAAAACCTTATAAAAAAAAAAAAAAACTCTCACAAAATTCATCTCTGATATTCCAGAAGAAACATTATGTATATGCTTTTGATAAAAGTAATCAGTGTCATATTCTGAATTCAGCTGCTGGAAACTCTTGATTTAGTTTTCAAGAACTCCAAGCTACTGACTGACTTCTGTCCAAGGGATAACATAAGGATTAGTATAAGATAATTGTTTGAGAGAACTATCAAGTCAGAGGCATTAATGATTTTTTCTAATGACTGTTAAGTTAGAACATGTATTAGATTTAATGGAATAGCATCCTGAAGTTATAATGCTCTTTTCTCTCAGTAGAGTACTCCTACCTGTATGCACACCCTGTCTGGGTTTCCAATGCAAACCTAAAGAAAAAGTACACTTTGCCATCACAAAAGATAGACTTTAACTCCCAGTTTTCACTGTCTTAATTTATGGTACCTATGAGTTCATTCCCTCTGGCAGACACTCACACAGGGAAATCTGCATCTCCTCTTTCAAGATAGATTTCTTTAAAATACAGTAATCCTTTTCCCCTGGAATTTTAGAAAACTGCAGCAAGAACCTCTGCCAGTGTAAACTGGCCTCCTGTATCGACAGTGATAGAGCTCTGCTAATTTACATTAGCTGATTATCTTGCCATGGTATTTAACTTAAAAAAAAAAAAAAAAAAAGGTAAAGGTAAAGGGCTTTTTCAGGGACCAAAAAAGATTTCTTGACCTTTATAATTACTTACATACAAAGGAGACAAGAAATGCCTGTGTTCTTGATCTCTTACTGCTTTAAAATTTAAACAAGTGCTTTAAAAATAGTTTAAACCAGTGTTAAGCACTTTGACGGGATTAATAGCATTCTCACAGTTTTTTTTTTTTAGTTTTTTTTTTTAAGGCATTCTCCAATTTTGCTTTAGCCAAGGTTAGACCTGTAAGTGATAAGTTAACTTTGCAAAGGGAAATAGAGGAAGTTAAATACTAAGCAGGAAATATCAGTGTTTGTCCTCTTACTAGCTAAAAAAGGCCATGAGTGAAAAACATTAGGACAGCTGACCTGGAGAAAGATACACTGATTAGCTGTAAGTTTGTATAATCGTTTAGGTAGCCTGAGAAACACAATTGCTCTACATCCATACTAGCTTTCCCTTCCCTTCTTCCACCATATTCCAGTTTTTCAAACAGCTCGCTTTTACCAACTGCATTTCTTGACATTGGCACTGATGTGTCTGATCATTTTTATTGTTCTTTAACACAAATATACTTGAGTAATGTGGAGATTTGGGGCTTTTACTTCATTACCTTGTTCTGCCATTTCAATTGTCCTTCCAGTTTCAAGTCAATCCTGCCTAGGTAGAACCAGCTGTAGTCTGCATAGATTCTTCCAGGGTCTTGTTTCCACAACAAAGGCAGACCTCTTCTGACTGACTTCTGTAGTCCAAGGAATACTGAATTATTTTGAATAGTAGGTTAAGGAGAATGAGGAACACTCTTCTGGTTATTTTAGCCATAGGCACCCAGAGCAAATAGGAGCTAAGTATCATGAGTCACAAAAGGAGTAATTTTCTAGGCACTGCCCTGCTTTATACAGGATTGAAAGACTGATTCAGTAAAAGGCAGTCATAGCCCTGCTAATTTCAGGGATGATCTTGCTCTTGTCTTCTACTCTACCTCCTCTTGCTGATGGGGTGGCTGTACAAATAGTGAGGAGCTCCAGTAATGCAAGTATTAAAAAGAGGTATGCAAAGCCTGGTAGTCATAAGGGCCATAAATCCTCTCCCCTTCATCTTCACTATAGGTGGCTTCAGTGCATCCATACAAGTATTTTCTGCAGTATTTTGTTTCTACCCTCTAGGCAGGTGGGGTCTATGGAGTATGTCTGTTGCTCTGTGAAGGCAATGAATATGAGGATAGAATTCAGTTTTGCCTGCCCAACTGAGTCTCTGTACTAGATTTTTACCAGCAGCACTTTTATGTTATGCTCAGACTAAATGACCGCTGCCACTACTATGTTGGATGTAGGATTCATGGCTACGAACATGTTGATTCAGTGCAGTCCTTTCCAAACTATCCCTTTGGTCATCCCCACTGAATGCACATTTTCTTGATTTATAGAGCAGGTTTTGGTGTTCATCTCTGAAACTAAACCTGAAGCTTTTCTCCAGAAACTGACAGATGTACACAAACTTTTCATGGGTATCCAAACCACTGACAGTTCCTTTGAGTGGCTGAGTCAATGGGACATTCAACAATGGGAATGTTCAGTTCAGGGCATCAAACTATATCCAGTCTGAAAGAGTGCCCCCCCTAAATATATATAATGTGGATTTAGGAACAACAGCAACTTTAATCTTCCAATCTACTTTTACTTGTCAAGTTACATGTTAATGTACATGTAGCTTTATGTTCCTGAAGAGAGATGTATAGCCTGTTACAGCTTTCCATGAAACTACCCCTGAGCTAGAAGGAGGAAAGGCAAAACAGTCTATGGTCGATTATGTCTATGGGAACACCTAGAGGCTTATATATTTTAAAGAGTTGTTTGGTGGGAATGTGAGCTTCATGCCATCGTTTCCTGGGAAGCATAAAGCGCTGCACAAAACATGCATCTTTAGACACTCTTTCTTCACTGCAAAATTGGAACTCTAACTTTGATCAGTTCTTGAACTTGCCAGTGGGCGTAAAAAGCTCGGAGGTAGAAACATTATGTACTCCTTGAATCATTTTTATTGGTTGAGCTGACTGATGAAAGTGAAGAAATCCATGTTACAGAGTATAGAAGACAAGAAGTTCTAAAACAATATATTTATTGACTGGATAATAAGGTTACACTTCTTGTCTTCAGATTCTCAGGAGTTAGTCCAGAATAGTTACAGGAATAATGTATCTTTCTATCCCTATACAGAAAGAAATATTATTTTATACAAATGTATTAAACAAATAGAAAAAATGAAATTTCTCACAACATTTTTGATATAATTCTGATTGAATATCCATAAAAGATCTAAAATAATAATAATAATAATATAAAAGTACACCCTGAGATAGAAAAAATAAATTTACTCTTTATTTTTTAACTTTCATTTTTGTTTTCTTCTTTGATTTGATTTTCTGTTGTATACAGTGAATGAATTCTTGATGCTTTCACAGTCTACTTATTTTTCATACTATGCTAATAGTATTTAATTATCCAATGGTTGCTTTTTGAAGTTTTTCTTCTGTTGGATTTGTTTTATGTAATTCCTGTGATTATATATATTATATAACATATTAAATGTTACATACTGTATGTTATATTTTGTTACACCTGGTACCTTATAGATTATATATTCCTATATAACACTTTATTTTTTTATAATTTTCCTTATTTAAGCCTGCACATAGTGAAAAGAGAACTGCATAATACTGTTTATCACATATGGCATAAAATTTCAACTAGTGACATGGTTATAACCCAACAAATTATGTTTCCTATAAATGGATCTTATGCATAACAACTATGTAGATAATTGAAAACCAGAGAATCTTAAGTCTTTTGTAATGTATTTCAGTGAAAATAAACCATGTTCCTACAATAGTCAGCCATTTGACATTAAAGAGATATTGAATTTGTATATGTTTCATAATTTTTTGCTTTAGCGGAATTGATTTTTTTTTTTGTAAAACAGTCATGAAAATATGAATGCTACTTATGAACAACCAACTGACTGAAAGCAAGAGAGATGTGTTCTCGTGGATTATTGCTTTCTGTTTTGAACTTTAGCTGGGCTAATTTAAATTATATTGCCAAAGCAATATAATTTTTCAGTTTGTGAAGAAGATGGTGAATTCACTTCTAACATTCTCCACCACTCAACTAGTTATTGCTAAAGTAAAACTCAAGTATAAGTTCCTTACAGATCATTTTAGGTTATGGGGAATATTTTCTTTTACTTTTGAACTCCAGAGATGCCAATGACATGGATACATCAGCACGAGTGATTTCAGTAGCTTCTGGAAATTGATAAACAACCATTAGGGCCATGTAAATGAAACTGCTGGAGTGGGTCACTATGAACACTTTCATTCACAATAAGAGCTCTAGCCAAGAGCTAAGACGAATTTTCTCTAGGTTTTCAGTTTTCACTGTATGAATAGAAAGACTTCCAAGAAATTGCTTTATAGAAAAAAAAATATATAGCATTTAAGTAGAACAGCTTCATATTTTACCTAATATTCTTTGGTATAGAAGTGATTTTCATATGAACTCAGATTTTGTAAAGCCTTCTTGTTTTCAAAAACCAAAAGAAAATAAAAAACTTTAAAACAAGATAATTTCTTCTAATTAGCACAGAGAAGGAGAAGTAAATACAAACCTGGGATACAAATGTTGACATATGTATTTGAAAAGGTGCTGATTCCTGCATTTTTAATTGTCATTAAAGAGCTTAGAAAAGGGTAAGGAATAAAAGTGCTGTGTTTGCCTGATTCTAATAAGATCAGAAACATCTTTTTCCTAAACAAGTGTATCACAGTGTTTACATTACTGTATAGTTTAGTTTTATGTACAGAGAGAAATATTAATGAATTAAAAAATAACATAATAATCTTCATTTTAAAACAATTTAATAGCTAATTTTCTTACATGCCAAAGAGGTTTAAGGTGCCTTAGTAGTAAGTCACTTAATACTGAATCACATGGATCTGAATACCACACAAAAACAGCCAAAAAGATAATAAATAAATAAGAAAGAACCCAACAACATAATTAATATTACTTCAGGTACAAGATAAAAAACATTGTATTCTGACTGAGTCATTGTATCAGACTTTCCTCCTTCACTGGGCAGCAGAAACCCAATGCAACATTGCTGTGCAACTCTGTTGTGTGGCATTCCAGTAGAAGAAATACATGCATCCAAAACCCTCTACTTTCTGCTGTGATATGGTGTATGTTACTGTGTGTTCTTTATGATGATTGCAAAGCGCTTCATGGTCCCTAGCCCAGATTACTCAAACTACACTGTTGTTGTTGTTCCTGAGGGGTATGCAGCCAGTGTGACCTCAAAGGCCCCAGAAACAAATCAGTAAAATAGTTTGCTTCCTTCTGGATGTTCACCAGCCCAGGTTACTTTGTGGAGGTGATTGTTGAAGAGCAATCAAGCCAGATACTGTATCTTATTGGCAGCAAGTCCAATAAGGCTCTTTCTGTACACAATGGTAAAAATCCTGAACAACAGGATCCATTTTTGGTTCATACAACCTTAAGTAGCTGTTCATCCCAACTTTTACAGCAAAATCATAATCACAGAATTATATTGTTTATCTTTTTTTTTAATATCTAATTTTGTATTTTATAAGGTTTAATTCAGTTAGTATGTACTTAGCTAATTTTCTTTCCTACTTCCCAAGAGATCAAAGCCACAAAATTCCTGAATTAAATGTTATAGTGTAAGCTTCTTTGTCAGTATCTGGTTGCTTTCATTTCTTCCCTTTCTTGCTCTTTTTAGAGTGGTACCCCATTAAAACAGTTTCATATAAATAATTGCCTATTTGCATATTCTCATTTCTATTAGCAGTCAGTCCTGTGGTTGGCTGTTAAAATGACAATTACACTGCAACCTTCATTGTTTACTAAAATGATATGTATTGAGTTTATGAAGTCATTTCTTCTTGATATTGAGGTTCTCATAAAGTTTTCAGTCATGGCATTTGAATCTGTGTTATTTCTGAGGACTTTTCTTTTTTCAAAGCATGAATGAAGCATGAAGTAAAACTAAGAAAAGGCAATTATTCTTTGAAGCTTCAAATGTAAAGGACACTTGACTTTATTCAGCTTGCAGATAGTGAGTTGTTACATGACCTTAACTCCAATCTTGAATTTTTAACAGCCTATTCTAATGTCAGCACGTATATGGAATGAGGTTGGGAGTACTGGATTATACCGAAGCATAGCTAGCCTAGTAGTCTGTCCTCAGCATTGTCAAAGACGATTGAATTATAAAATAATTTGGTACCTCAGGAGATCTGTATTCCAACCTCTATCTTCTCAGTGGCCTCAAGTATAGGAATACTGCTACTGTGTCCCCTCTATATCTTCTTTTCTCCAGTTTAACAAATACAGAGGTAAAGGGAGCTGCACTATTAATTCCCTGGAATACTATCCTAGTTTCTGTCAATTTTTGGCTCAGTGATTAAATTTCTTTGTCAGGGATGATGATTTTATTATTATTTCTCAATAGCCCTTAATCACTTTTATTAACGCTTTAAACATTTTGTGGCAAAAGGTCTTACAGCTCAGCTACACTGTATTTTGTTTGTTTTGACCCAATCACTAGCTTTGTTTGATGTCTTCTACATCTTCTAAAGGAAGAAAGATTGTACAGTCTATTCAGTTGCATAATGATGTTCTCTGATTCTGTAGCCCTTTCTCACTACGTTTTTACACTGTTTACTCTTCTGGAGTTACTGAGTACTGGACATGGAAACATCTGTTATTATTCTTTAATTAATTCCTGTGAGGTTCTGTTCAGAGTCCATTAGCATTTCTATTTTCTCTTGGACAGAATTTACACTGATCCTCACTGAAACTTATCTACCATCTTAACATCCAGTCATAATGACCCACATCTTCCTTTGGTGCTTCACTGTTAATACTAAATTTTTCTAACCCTGAGTAAAGTAATAGTTATAGGAAACTATTGCCTCACTATTTTCTAAAGTTTTGAAAAATGTGGTCTCAGTACTGGTACCAGGAGAATTTTTTTTCAGGAACCAAATTTACTTGTACCCAACATTTCCTATCTTAACACTACAGTTAATCCATGAAAAACATTTTCCCTCATTTTCAAAATCCCCACAAGAGCTTTTGATGAAGTACCTTGTGTGAAATCCAGGTAGACTGAAACACCTGTTTCTCCCTGATGAACAAAGTCGTTGCCTCTTTCAAAGAATGCTTGGAAGCTTGCAACCCAAAACTTCCATTCCCAATAACTGCCTTGAGCTCTTCTGCAATATCTTATATTTGTCCACTGATTCTGTTCCTTGTGGCAGTTACCACCAGTTTGTCCAGGGCAGATGATAGGATTTCTAGTCTCTAACTCATTGAGTCTGTCCTGAAACTAATTTGAAAAATAGGTTTCACATTGTTCCCCATCCAATCCTCATGCACCTGGGCACTTCTGAATCAAAGGCTACACATCATAAATAATAGCCAAGCTATTTTTTCTAGAGTTTTGTGATGAATTTTGACTAATCTGGGCTATATGTTGCCATTCACTTTATCTGTTTCTTTCATAGCCTCCTCTATCAACACTTAATTGTGAGACAGTTCTTGTAATGAATTGCCAGTAAAAATGTTTCTGGACTAAGAACCTTTAAAAGTACATCCACAGCAAACAAGCTCTGAAGGATTTCTATTTACTTGCTTGTTTATTTATTTTCATCACCCTGCCTTCCCTGAGTGCTCCTTTTATCCTCTGGCTATCTCCTGGCTCTTTGGACTCCTTGACAGACTTTTTCTGTTTTAGAAATATATTTATTGCTCTTTTTTTTTTTTTTTTTTTTTTGTAAATGATCCTTAAATTATGTTCTGCTCTGTCTTACTGCATTTTTATTTTTAACCTGCCAAAGATTTATCCTCTACTCTTTCCATATTTGGATAGCATTTCAACATTTTCAAACATACCTTCTTGCCTTTTGTACTCTTTCTTAGTGCTGTTAGTTAGCTATTCTGGCTTCCTTTTGTTTTTCTCAAATCTTTCATGACAGGAAGCATGTATATCCTTTGTACCTTTGGTACAGTCTCTAAATTGTATTATCACTTTTGCCAGTTTAAACTATTTTAGTCACCTTTTTATCATCTTTTAGCTACTCCTTTTGGCTTATTTTAACAAGCTCTATTGATCTTAGCTAATTCTTCCTTTTAAGGTTGAGCACAATTATAATTACTTTTTTATTATTATTGTTTTATTTATTTTTAATATTGCTTTTGCCAGTTTTTTAAAGCATATTGTGGTAACTTTGACAGCATTGTATATCATGATGAAGACAGAGGAGTTGAATTAAAAGTAAAACATATCTCAAGAGAATAAAAACACCAAAAAAACTTCTGTCCAGTTTCTAAAGCATCAGTATTTAGCCTAAAAGCTTTCCTAGAGTTATTCAGCTTCAAAACAAGCTGTCCTCTAAATTCCATTCTAGAGAGAGGATAAATTATTTTATGAAGTGAAGTCTTCTGTATCCCAGTGTCTGTTTAAAACTGTGAGTGAAACATACAGGTAATTATTTTAAAATGCTTTAGTATATCTGGTTAGACTCTGTTACAGAAGCATCCTGCCTATGCACATCCATACACTAATAAAAGTCAGAAGATAATAAAATAGGCTGCTTAGACCCTAGGGATTCATCTAACCTCGAGAAATCTTCACATGACTCTTTAAAACACAGTTATACCTGTTTTGTCTCATTGTATTTAAACTGAGTAATGATTTTAATTTTTTATAATTAGCAACATATGTTCCTAATACAAAAAAAAGAGTACACCTTTTCAAATGTGTTAATTAATTCTACCTTTTCTCTCTTAGCAATTCTTCTCTATAATTCTCTCTATTTTTTTATCCCACAATTGAGTTGGTGACGTAACACACTGAATTTACTCTAGGATGCACTGTGATATCCACCATAATACAACTTTTCATCATTGTCTCTAATTAACTAGAGAATAGTTGTTGCTTGTGTTGGCCGACTTTGACTATTTATTAATAAGGGATGCCATTCATTGGTGACTGAATTTAGGAACCAGCTTGTCACGCTTGATGTTTCTTAAAGAATTAATAATGTCCCTTATTTTTCTTTAAAATGTAAACTGCAGAGTTTGATATATATGTTCCCAATGCATAGCACAGAAAAAATAAATCCACTTAGGTATGTTAATACTCTCCAAGCCCTATTGCACTAAAACAGTTATTCCTCAGCTAATGATAAGATGACTGCACATTCTTAACATGTCTTCTTCAGCCTAGCTGCAGCATTTGCTTAGACAGCAATATAGCCCAAGAAAGGACCAGGAATAGAATGTTTAGTCTAACTGAAGTTGTTTTAGACATTTCATTCAGAGTACTTCAAGAAGGATCATAAAGCTGGAACACTTTTAAGTTAATCTGTTCTGACATTTCCAGAATCCTACTATTTGCCACTTTTAACTCCATACTCCACCTACAGTGATCTTTATTCACAAAAAAAAGCTGATTTAACTATATTAAAAAACAAAATAAAAGAAGAAGAAGAAAAAAACACCCACTATATATAAAAAACTGTAGAAGAATTCGTTTCCTGCTGAACTGACTCTCAGTTCTACATGGATTTAGAAAAGAATGGGAACTAGTTGTAAGGACACAGGTGGAAACACCAAAAGCAGAAGTTTCTGTAGAAGTATGTAGACATATGTAGACTCAGTCATCACCATCAGCCAGATCTTTGTGAAAGACATTCATAAAAACTTTGAGATTGATTACTACCATTTTTTAAACACCCTCTTTAATGGCCCTTGTTGCAAAGGAAGAGATCCTGAATCAACAAAAATTTTGTAGGATGAATAGGAAAAATGTTTGACCTCAATGACTTGTGGCAGAAAATTTTTATTTGAAGGGGGAATAAAGAAAGAGCTCTCCTTGCAAAAAGAAGAGAGCTGTAAGCAAGACTTTTCAAAAGTGCCTTGCCTTCAGTTATGATTTTCTTACAACTGTTTAAAAAAATCAGAATTTTCCCCACCTCTCACATTCCCTCACAGCCATGCTAGAAATGTTTAATTTTCTGGGGCACCACAGCTATTTTACCTTTAGCTGTAGTTGGAAATAGACTTTTTTAGATGAATCTGGGTGAAGGGATTGGCAGTACAATGGTTTACACAGCATATTATATTTTTGGGAAAGAAAAAACATTTTCTTTCAATGAAACGACAAGCTATGAAAAAACCGTAAGAAGTTGTGCAATTCTGATTATTACTAAATCTTCACATTTTTGCCTGGATGTTAAAGTTTCTAGCTGCCAAGTCTGGAACCCACGGCTTTTTGTGTTACAGTAGGCTAACTCTCTACTTACCACAAAGATTAACCCACAACTTACTACAGGAAATGGAGCCAAAACAGTACTACATGGTCTGTAAAGACTGTAAAGTTCAGTTAGTAAATATTTTCCGTTATATATGATCTTTGTAATTGTGTAACACAATTCTCTTATTTGTACTTCAGCTTACAGCCTATTGAATCAGTTCCTTTTCTTTATAGAAAAAAAAATATTTTTTTTTATGTTTCCAGTTTTAGTATCTGGACCACATTGGATTAGAGCCTATTGCAGCTGCAGCTACTTACAGCAGAGTGTTGTTTGTGGGAAGAGCTTACCAAAACCCTTTTTACCACTATTCCCTCATGAGGATCAGCACTTAAGGAGTAATAGTGCATATTTCCTCTGTTCTTAGAGGAGCTGACTTTCTTGATGAATGGGGCTCCAGCCAAAGAGCACTTAAGACCATAGAAAAGAATGTGAGCTGATGATACTTAAAATTGGCTGGTCAGTGTCCATAGCTGAAGTATGGAGCCATAACATAATAAACCTATGTACAAGCTTGTCTGCCACTGTTTTGCAGAGTGCATCTGAATTAATGTCTCTTGGATTTGCTCCTACTTTCAAATATTTTGGATACATCTTCTGCTCCTCCAGTGTCTTCTTCACCTCGCTTCTTGCTATATAATGAAACAGCCTCTTTAGCCTCTTGCTTTATGATTTAAATTTCACACAAGGGACCAGTTTGTTGTCAAGGTGTCTATGAGAGACACTTGAAACATTTAAATTGTATTAGCTTGATTGCTTTCCCCAAATGAATTGTGATGTTCAGCAACCTCAGTTTGCAACGTGGTGTCAGAAATGAAACATTTTTAGCCTGCAGCTTGCAATTCATTTCTGGTAAATTTTTTTAATGACTGTAATGTAAGGAGCCTAGTGTTGTTAAATGGAGAAAGTTAATGGGGAGATGCACTGAAAATCTAATCTCTTAAAATTATTTGATTTAATTTCATTTTGGAAGTAGATCAAGACTGACAGAGAAAAGAATGAGAGGCGAATGGTCTTTACTTTCAAAATATACAAAGGAACACTGAATTCTAACAATGTTCAATTGCAAGAGGACTAATCCATGTTTTATTTCTTTTTTTTTCTTTTTGTCATTTACTAGTGGTTACATTTCTCATGTGCTGTTAATACAGATCTACAGAGCATGTAAATTTATGAAGAGTTTCTTCATCTCATTGATCCGACAAGAAAGAAATGGTTTGGCATATTGCCCTGCTCTGACCTAGCCAGGCATCCTGTGAGAGGGAGCAAGCTTTCCTTTAGCAACCCCCACCCATCAGCAGGTGGTAGTGGTGGCCATTGTCATTAGTGGACTCAAGAAGTCCTTTATTTCTGCTACTGGGAGTTGTTTACATGACTTCAGAGCTTTAATTAGCCAAGTCTCTACTGGGAGTGAGGAAAAATGAAGACCTTCCACGGGGGAAGAGTATATGAGGGGTGTTGAAAATGGCAGGCAGGAGGATCTGGCTAGTAAGCTGTGATGTGTTTTCTATTTGATGGTGTCATAGATAAGAGAACTTTCTCTGTCTTTGATGATATGACGTCACAGCACTTTAATTAATGAGAAATCTAACTTTGAACATAACTAATGAGATGTGGTATTGCAATATGATTGTTGTGGGAGATTTGCTTTTTTTTTCATTAATCTTAAAATCTTGTCCTTTGAGTTTCAATTCTAGATTTCCTAATGTGCTTGTAGAATTATACTAACATTAGTTAAGTTCATCTGTATAGTCTCATTTAAGATACTGGTAATCATTAATTTTATTATTTTATGCAACTCAGGGAAAAATGGAAACCTGGAGGCTGCTGTAAGAATGATTTACAATTAAAATATTTCTGTAAAAATGGTACAATTATACCATGCATCAGATCTCTGCTTACTGGGGACATGTTTATTTTACTATCAAGCCCAGGTTTTTTAATGTACTTTTGTAACTGTTGCAGGGCAAAATGAGTATCTAGCTAATAAATTCACTGATGGAAAAAATGATAAAGTCATCTAATGTGTTGACATTTTCTTGTTTCCTCTGCACTTTGTGTGGTTTTCCTATGACTCTAAGCACTTCTACATGGAGGCCATGGATTGGATTACACACTGGGCTAGAGTGCTGTGTGAAGGCAACCATAACAACTCTAAACAAAACCAGCAACTATCTTGGCATCACACTCATGACAGTTTACTCTCTGACATACAAATTACAGTGGTTTGCAATGGGCCTTGTGACTGTGGTTAGCTATGTTCTGATTCATGTTTAATGCTAGATTTTATATCACCTCAAGGAACTGCCACACACATTGAAAGTCAGCCTATTTTTCTGTCTTTAATGTGGACATTTGGAAAGCTAGCTGAGAGTTATGTGGATCCTAAGATGACACACACACGCACACATTTAATATTTGTCTTGTACAAGACAGGAAGAAAATGTTATTCCTGTTCCACTGTGAATTTCTGGAGTCACTTAAACCTGTGTATACTATTCAAAGCAATGGGATTTGAATGTGAATTTTACCACTGGACTCTCTAGGTCTAGTCTTAAGCCTGATAGGTATATTGAAGTGGATATATTTTCACTAATTTGAATGGCATTTGTGTCAATACTATGACATACACATGAGAAAACAGATGAATATGCAAGGCTGGCACAATTATGAGAATATTTATCTTTTAATTCACAGAAATTTAGAAGTGTAATACCTGTTCGTCAGTTTACAATCAAACATTCACCTTTACAAAATAATTTTGTTAAGAATAATAGGTAAATAGGTCTTTCTTTTCAGAGATGTGGACAATCTGAGATGCATCTTAACAGCTTCTGTCCTTCACTTTCTTTTGGAGAGAATAGACCAAGATTTTTGATGTTGTCATCATAGGGGATTACTTCAGTTCCTTCCTCCTAAGAGAGAAATGACATAAATAGTATATATAACCTCCAGATACTGGAGGAAGAGGAAGTTACACCTATAAGTAGTATGAAGAATAATATAATCATACTTTGTTTTTCCTGTCTGGAAATGACTTCAGGGATAGAAGATTACAAAAGCACTTCTTGCTCTGTGAATCTCTCCTTTGGTCATCTAAGTGGTTAAAGCAGTGAGTGATTATATCTCTGTTACTATGTCGCTCATATAGAATAAAATCATGAAATCATTAAGGTTAGAAAAGATCTCTAAGATAGCAGAATGAAAAGAAACCTTCACAGTGCATGCTATGGAATAGACACCAGAGCTGCACTGCTAGAAATTGAACCACTTCAGCACACAGTTTTTATTAACTCTAGCCAAGAGTATAGTAAGCAGATTGTGCAACATTCTGTTATTATGGCTTCTGTATGAACATATTAAATAGATATTTTTCTTAAGAATTTCATGATACAGGCATTTATTAACAACAAACAGGGAATTTATACATCTGTTTATTAGTGACTTTCAGAAATTGGGATTGTGAGAAACTTGCAAGATTAGCTTCAATTATTCAAGGTCTAAATATTACCAGCATTGAACTAAGTGAAATTCAGGCCCTGCCAACTCCATTCCAATCTTTCAGAAGAGATGAATCCCTGAATACATATCTTTCTTCCCGTTCATTCAAAGCATGGTTTCATTTTTTATGCTCACTAAGTTGATGCCAGGAGCTCTCCTGCCTCTTTCCCACCCTTGATTTCTCTTCCTAGTCACTTTATCTGGCACAGGCACTTCTATTTCCTAGTTTCTGGATTTCTTCTCCTCTGTATTTCCTTACAGTTTTCTTCCACTCGTATTTTTTCTCTCTGGACTCCACAGTTCTCATCAAACCTTCTTCACTTCCCCAGATGGCTCAGCATCACTTGCTAATTAAAAATGTGGATACTTAAGAAATGTGTGTTTTTAGATTTCCCCTTTTGTACTTACATTCTCCTGAAAGGTTCGTGGTATCGGTCATTTATGACTGTGTTGCCAGCTTCTGTGCTCAGCAGAGATAATGCAATCCTAAAATGGTTTGTGTTGGAAGAGACCTTAGAGATCATTTTGTTCCAACCTCCCTGTCATTAGTGAAGACACCTCCCACAAAACCAGAATGTTCAAAGCCCCATCCAACCTGGTCTCTAGTCTGGCCTTGAGGTCATCTGTCAAAGGGCTTTCCTGCTTCTTTCCAGCAGTCCTGCTCATTGTGCATTTGTGGATGGCACAACCTGAAGTTAGCCCTGCACACAACAGCACCTCCTAACCTTCTTATTCAAGAGTGAAGTAGTTTTTTTCTCCCAGAATATAGAGCCCCTGGATTTTGTTCTCATGTCTTCCTATGGACCAGGCTCTGCAGAGTGCTCTGCAGTAAGGCTATTAATGTTTGAATAAATTTAAGAATAATAATTCCAGAGACCACTGGAATTGTTGTTTATTGTGATGCAAAACATCTACGAAAGTAAGAAAAACAAACAAAGAAACAGAAAACACAACATCACAACCTGAAGAACTTCAGATTCAGTCTTCTCCTTTGACCCCAAAGGTTTGAAATGAGAAAAGAAGAAGCTGCAGTAGTATTCATGATAATCTTTGTGTCATTAAAAAAAATCAGTTTTTAACATTCTTTACTTAAATCTTAATCATTGTGGTTTCTGTTGTTCCATTTCTTTCTGAAGTTGGGTTTAAACATAATGGTTCTTTACATTTTTTCATGACACTTTACTTGCATTTTCTTACTATATCCTCATCTCAGATTTTGGCTCTGCTCTTACGACCATAGTCTCCACTATTACAAATCAACATACGTACTCTGTTCTCAGATAAACTGCACGGACTTACACCAGCTGAGGTTTTGTTTTCTAGCATTTACATATAAATAACAACTGAAAAATATCTTAATAATAATTTCTTATTAAAAAAAAAAAAAGAAATAAAGGAAGAAAACCAACAGCATTAATTTCTTCTTGGATGTCTTCCTCTTTCAAGCACTTAAAAAAACTGTCATGCTCTGAACACTTTCCAATTTGTCTGTATTTTTATTTTTCTGACATTCTATTCCACAGTAATGGAGAAAATTTTACTTCCCTGCAGCGTGACTTGATTCCTCTCTGTGTGAAACCTAATTTATGCTAGCATTTTTGCTGCCAAATCTTCCACAGTTAATTTGTTGAACAAGGTGTCTTTAAGAGATATAGCACCTCAACAAATATCCTGTCTTAGACCTCCTTTTTGAAACTTTATTGTAGCTACTTGCATTTGAATTGAATTCTGAGAGTTCTGAGATAGCTGTGAAAATTGACAACTAATTTCAGCAAGACTAATAGTATTTTAACATTATATTCAATGTCAGTAAATCTAACAGAGTTTGGTTTTGGTTATACTCAGTCTGTGTTTCTGCTCTACTCAGATCCTTAAAATTACGCTTGTTCTATCACAATAGACTCTGCTAAAGAGTCTGTCCCTTACTTTACTGTAGCTCCCTTTTGAATACTGAAAGGCCACTCAGGCCACCTCACAGTCTTCTCCAGGCTGAACAGCCCCAGCTCCTTCAGCTGTTCTTATATGAGAAGTGTTTCACCCTTTAACAGCTTCTGACTTATCCACTTTCTTAAATATATCATAAGAAAGATTAAGAAAAACATTAAGGAAACCTTTAAAGAATATTTCTGTTCTAGAGAGTTAAATTAATTTAAAATAATTCAGTATTTTAAAGTTGAACTGGAAACAGGAAGACATCTACAATCAAATGTTGCATTTTTGGAAGAGCAAAAGAGTTTGCAAGGCATAGCTGTATAATTTTTAGGACACTTAATCAGCAGAGAGGAGTAAAAACTTTGCTTATGAGAAACAGCAGCTCAGATTTCAATCACTGGAGAATCCAGAAAGGAGTATTAGTATAGTAGAAAAGCAGTATATGTCTGTGTTCAGAGTATATTGAACATGAAAGGTGTAAGAAAAAATCAGAAAGAAAGGGTACTATATGAGTAAACAAACTGAGAGATGGAGGCCTGAACAAATCTCTATACATTCAAAAAGAAAAAAAATCTATCTTCTCTAATGTAATTGAAGCCGATGTGCAGTAAAAGAAACAGACTTTTTAACACAGGAGTATTTTCAGTTGAACTAATTGTTTATTTAAAAAAAAACTGCTAAGGAATTGTGAGGATTACAAAGTCAATATTGAAAATTTATGAAATGATTGATCCAAGCATTTCTGGGAAAATTAATTCACTCCTCTCCTCTTGACTGCTTGCTACAACTTAATATTCTTATGTATTACAACATGTTTTGTTTTTACATTGTGTTCTTTTTTCTTATTCTAATTGTCAGATGTAAGAATTTCTGGAATATAGGTGAAGAAGGAAAACTATTATTTACTTGAGGAAAATAGGTATTGATGAATATATGCGATTTACCTTTTCAGTCCTGCTGCTTCAGTGAGTGCCATAGGGAGCCTGAGAAAGAAAAAAGGCGTAGCTATCTGTCCTGTCATAACTGAAATTTGTTACTGGTGAAACCTATCGAAAGGGCAGGGCTTGATGTAAGTGAAAAATGCTTAAAAATTAACAGATTACAGATAGTGTGAGATAAACAGCAAGTAACAGAAGGATCTTTGGGAAAGAAGATTAAGAAAAAGAGAAGGAAAAAATGCAAATGACATGATTAACACTGTAGCCAGTGTTGATGATGACTTTTTTTACTGTGAATGCACAATAATTCTTACCCCCACTCTTTCTCCACAACCATCCCCAGACTTTTTCTTCAGTCATCTTTTGGATACTACTACCAAAGATTTCAATCAATGAAATCTGGAAGTAGAAAACCACCTAGCTTTTCTTCTTCTCAAATTTCTCATGATGTAGGGGTAAAAATACCAATAGAATACATTAGACTGGAAAGCATTCAAGAGTGTTTTACATTATCAACAAAATGTAAATGACAGCAAAGCAGCACCAAGGATAGGTAGCTACAGAGCATTATTGCTGCACAATCTCAGAAGATGAGCTGGTTTCTTGATAGGGAGGGACTACTTACTAACCATCGTTTATGGGGGGAACTCTTGGTAGTTAAGGAATTGGTGAAATGGTTGCAGTCAAAGAGTTGTGATTAACAGCTCAGGGCTCAGGTGGAGACCTCAGGGGTCAGAATTGGAAATGACCCAGAGGAACTGAATGCAACCTCAGCAAGTTGGCAGGCAACAACTAACTGTGAGGTGTGGCTGATACACTGGAAGGAAGGGATGCTGTGCAGAAGGACATTGACAGGTGGGCCTGTATCAACTTTGTGAAGGTCAACAAGGCTAAATACAAGGTGTTGCACCTTACAATCTCACGCACAAATACGGGTGCAGCAGAGAATGGATTAAGAGCAGCCCTGAGGAAAAGGACTTTGGAGTACTGGTGGATGAAAAACTCAAGATTAGTTGGCAGTGTGCATTTGCAGCCCAGGAAGTAAATCATATTCTGGGCTACACCAAAAGAAGCTTGACCATCTTCCTGTGCTCCCAGCACAGGAAGGACATAGACCAGTTGGTGTAGGTTCAGAGAAGGACCATGAGAATGACCAGAAGGCTGGAGCATTTCTGCCATGAAGAGCTGGTTGAGAGAGATGGGATTGTAGTCTAGAGAAGAGAAGAGTCCTGTGAGACATTGTAGGGGTCCTTCAGTAACAAAAGGGGGCCTACAATAAATCTGGGGAGGGGCTCTTTATGTGGGAGAGTGTTGATAAGACAAGGGGTAAAGGCTTTAAACTACAACAGGGTAGATTTATATTAGATATTAGAAGAAATTCTTTAGTATGAGAGTGGTGAGGCACCAGAACAGGTCGCCCAGAGAAGCTGTGGATGGCGGATGGCAGAACAACTGCCCAAAGAGCTTTCGTACTCTGCCAGAATGCTGCTGTCTTTCATATCTTGCCAGACCTGTTCAATGTTTTGTTTAGCTGGTGTCCCTGAAGCAAAGCTTATGAGCCATCTGCTTTTTCAGCTTCTAATATCTTTTCATTCCAGTACAAGAGCATTTACTTAAATATATTCACAGAAAATTCTTTGCAAAGATTGCATACATCTGTGCTGTCCTACTTAATTCAAACTCGTTCTTGAGGAGAAATTGTTAAGTGAAGGCTCCATCTGGGTTTATGCTCACCCTGAGCTGCTGATGGTGAGGAAGAACCGTCCCTGGTGTTTTCAGTTTCCTCATTATGTGTCTTAGCACAGAGTGGACTGAGAGAGATCAGAATTTATATTTCAGTAAGTTGTTAGTAAAAGGGGGGAGGTGTGCTGGGTTGCTATCTGGGACTTAGGTTTCTAAGTTTTCTAAGAGAGTAATAATATTCCCTACTTTGTATTTCCACAACAGATAGATCATAGTCCTTATTCTCTCCCAGCAACCAGCTGGTAGTGCACAAGGATAAAAGAGCAGCCAGTCAAGAAGCAGGAAAATTTGTTAAACGTTAGAAACATCTAGCAGCTGGAGCAGTCAATTAGTAAAGGTAGAATTTATGTCATTGGCTGTTGCCCAAAATGCGTTAGAAGTTTATACATCAAAAGGTTTTAAGAATGGTTGGTTCAGCCAGGGATTGGTGGATTATTAGATAGTATCTGAAGATTGTTGTTCTCTGATATCTGTTGTCATACTCTGAATACAAAGTATGCAACAAAATTTTTTTATAAAAACTTTTCCTTTTAGTATTGGTTTATTCACATGACACCAAAAATGACTAGCAGCGAATAGCTGAATTCTGATTCCTTTCAGAAAGGCTGTATCCTTGAATGAGAGCAACATGAAAAGAAGCAAAAGCTAACAGAATCCTTTTGTAGTAAATAATACAGCAAAACAAAGGGCAGAAAAGCCATTGGAGAAGCAGTTACTATTTGATATCAATAATAACCTAGAAAAAAATATTATGAAACAAGCTCTGAGTTTTGTTTGCATAAGCAAAGCTGACTGTCATATTCAGGATTATTAAATAAGCAAAAGCTTTAAAGAATGTATTACCAACACCCTTTTAAACAAGTTCTTGCAGAACCCTTGATAAAGAAGTCAATAAGCCAACATAAGCCTCTGGACATCTACAATTAGCTAAACTGACAAAGATGAAATAACTAATGAGGGATAAAACATTGCAAGTATTTTTATGTGTTTGAAAATGAACTCAGTGTTTATTTAGCATATACTTTTGATGCTAGACTATTACTGTTATCATATATCTAACATTTACCCAAGAAGAAATATGAAAGCACAACAGCATTTATTAGCCTCTGTATGTAGTAACGTAGTATATAGTGCAAGGAGCACATAAACTGTTATATTTTAATTTCAAAAATCATCTTTTCAACTTATTTGCCTTTAGCAAATGAAAAACTAGGAGTCACGTAACACAGTTCCACAGAAATATGGTTCATACAGAGAGAGCTAAAACTTCATCCAATTAATTTAATGTAACACAGATTATGATCTGAAGCAACTCTGCCTTCATTTTTATCTAATTCATTTTTATTTTTGAGAAAAAGCTCAACACTAAAATTAGCAGTATAGTCTTGTGAATCGAAACTTCGTCCTTGTTACTAAGTAAAGAACTTCAGTCATGAGCACTGTAGGCCTGAGGCCTACAGCCTTTAATGTTCTCCCTTACACTGTAGTTGATTTTTTTTTTTTAGTATGATTGTTTTGGGCATGAAAACATTTCTCATTCTATAGCTAACAGTTAGCATATGGTAAGCCACATTTAATTTTCTTCATAATGATGAGAAATGTATTAAAACAAGAAATGTCGGGGGTTAAAACTTATTTGTACAGGTTTTGAAACACTGTAGAAAGAGAAGTGTTTATATTCTAAGAAAGAACTAAATTTAAATTAAAATATCGTGTGAACAAGGTTCACAAAGATATACTTTAAATACGACCTTCAAATATAAATATAAATGCTTCAAATGAATATGTTTTCTACTATTCTGCCAAGGAATATTATCAAAATGGAATAAGAAGGTTCTCCTTCTGCTAGAAATAGATTAAATCAGTACACTCCAAATATGAACACTAAAAGAAACACTAAGGCAGGAAGACATTGAAATACCTAAACATGCTGCTGCTTCACCATGTTACACTTAATAATGCAGAACAATGCTGTGGAGTGCTGTTCACTTTATCTTCTATGGTACATCTGCACTCTAATATTCTTCTCAGAGCATGGACCACGATGCCTGGCCCTTTCATGACTGGATTCAGTTAGGGATCTAAGATAAGGCTTCCCCACATATTCTCCTCATTTGCTTGGCAGACCACCCAGTTATCTACTCTCTAAATTTAGACATCAGGCTTAGATCATAGAATCATAGAATCATAGGGGTTGGAAGGGACCTCAAGAGTCCAACCCTCCTTCCAAAGCAGGTTCCCTACACAAGGTCACACAGGTAGGCATCCAGGCGGGTCTTGAATATCTCCAGAGAAGGAGACTCCATATGCCTGTGCCAGTGCTCCGTCACCCTCACCGTAAAGCAGTTCTTGTGCACATTCGTGCGGAACCTCCTGTGCTGCAGTTTCTGTCCGTTCCCCCTTGTCCTGTCTCCACACACTGCTGAAAAGAGTCTGGCCTCGCCACTTTGTCCCCCACACCTCAGATATTTATAAACCCGGATCAGGTCCCCTCTCAGTCTTCTTTTCTCAAGGCTAAAGAGACCCAGTTCACTTAGCCTTTTTTCATAGAGGAGATCCTCAACTCTGTCTGTTCAGTTTTTTGGGTTCAGTGTAACATTTCACACCATTTCTAAGAGTCCTATCCCTTGACATTTTTTAATTTTTTATTTATTTATTTTAAGAGCTACTAAGCAGTAACTGTAACCACAGGACTAACAACCAGTAGTTACTTGCTTTCCTGCATATATTCTTCCTGAAATTAATCCTTTTATATTTTCAGGTTTTGTTTTCTGCTTTGCTCACTGTAATAGAGTAAGAAAGAATTTCACCCTTATTTCTTTTCTGGTGTGTCACAAAGCGGAAATGACTTAACACATTTCCCCCACCCCTTTGCAATATGAAGATTGTAGACTGGCAAAGGCCAGGCAAATGGACTGAACGGTTCCCTTTTTCCTTCTCCTACAGCTGTCAGCTTGAGAGCCTATTTTCAACTCAAGGCAGCCCCTTCTTGATTTTCAAGTGTGGCATTTCACACTGCTCACAGCGATTTAGTGTGGGGTGATTTAGAAAGGTGCAGCTATCACAATTCCACAGAGTCCCTTCAAAGTCTTCATCTGTTGGCTGAATCCGTGCAGTCTGTTTGGAATTATTTGGAATAACTACAAAAATTAAAAAAAAAAAAAAGGAAAAATTATTTGTTTCTTATTTGAAGAGGAGGATGGGTAATTTTTCTGTATTGGTAAAACTTTTTTTTTTCCTATAGCAAATCTCAACCAGTTTGTGAAATCCAATTATTTTAAGTATTTCACTTCTGTGAAAAGTCACTTAACCATACTGCATTAAAAACAAAATCAAATCACTACTTTTAGGTCCATGATATTGCTAAAGGTTTAACAGCTTAAAACATAACAAATTAAGTTTCTTACTAGCACTCCAACATCATCCTGTTAAGAATGACCTGATGTCTACATAAGGCTCCTGCCACGCTTCAAATTCCAATAACCTTCCTTTTACTGGAAGTGAAAGACAGCTTGAAATCAGATCCCTCTAACAGTTTGACCAACAATATAATTTCTGTTTATTTTCTGGCATTTATCCAGGAGGAAGAACATGCAGTATAAAAATAAAATGACAGGCCTACATCAAAACTAGGAGATTCACAGAACTGCAGAGTAGCTGATGTTGGAAGAGAGCTCTGGTTTAACCTCATGCTCAAGAATGGACACCTAGAACAGGCTGCTCAAGACCATGTCTAGGCAGCTTTTGAAGATCTCTGAGTAAGGAGACTCCACAGCCTCTCTCTGGACAATCCATGCCAAGTACTCAGTCACTCAAAGTGTCAAAATGTTTCCTAATGTTTAGATGGAACACTGCCTCTAGTCTTGCCCCTCAGCACCACTGAGTCTAGCTCCACCTTCTTTGCACCCTCCTTTCAGGTATTCAGACACTGAGATCCACTGAGATCCTTGTGCTTAACAACTCAGCTTTCTCAGCCTCTCCTTGTAGGAGAGGTGCTCTACACCCTTGATTGTATTCACAGTCTTACACTGCACTCCTTCCACTGCACTGTCAAAGGCCTTATTAAATCCAGGAAGACAATGCCCACTGCTCTCACATTCAACATCACCTACCAGGCTGATCATTTTATTATAGAAGCTTATCAGGCTGGACAGGCATGACTTTCCTTCAATTAATCTATGATGACTGCTTCTGATTATTTTCTTGTCTTTCAAGGGTCTGAAAAGGGTCTTCAAGACGAGCTCTTCCATCCCCTCCTCAAGGATTGAGGCCTATAGCCCCCTATGTCTTCCTTCTTCCCACTCATGAAGATAGGAATGACATTTGCTTTCCTCCAGTATTTGAGCACTTCTCTAAGTTGCCACGATCCACCAAAGATCATACAGAACAACCTCAATCAAATCTGCCAGCTTTCTCAGCATTAACAGGTGAATTCTATCACTAACAAATGTTTAGTATGCTTAAGTACTCCCTGACCTACAGTACATCCACCAACAGTACATCCCTCATTGCTCCAGCCTTTCCTCCTGGTCTCTGCAGCCTGGCACGCTTGAAGGTTGGTCTCACTGGTAAAGACTGAGACAACAAGCTTCTATCTGTTCCCCCTTGTCCTGTCTCCACACACTGCTGAAAAGAGTCTGGTCTCGTCACTTTGTCCCCCCTCACCTCAGATATTTATAAACCTGGATCAGGTCCCTTCTCAGTCTTCTTTTCTCAAGGCTAAACAGACCCAGTTCAATTAGCCTTTTTTCATAGGGGAGATCCTCCAGGCCCTTCACCATCTTTGTGGCCCTGCGCTGGACTCTTTCCAAGAGATCCCTGTCTTTTTTATACTGGAGAGCCCAGAACTGGACACAGTACTCCAGATGAGGTCTCACCAAGGCAGAGTAGAAGGGGAGGATCACCTCCTTTGACCTGCTGGACTTGTTAATGTATCCCTTAGATATCTGAAGGTCAGCAATGTAAATATCTTCATTATAAACTACTCTACATATATAGCTATATATAGTAGCTATTAATAGAATATATAATAGCTGTGATACTAGGTTTCTAAAATATTTTTGAATTAGTGTACATAAATTATTATTCTTGTATATTTGATTCAATGAGTTTGTAGTTAAAATGACTATCTAGTCATTTTAAAGAGAACTGGCATTGTCATGTAATAAGGAATTTCTTAAGTTTCAAGACCTAGCCCATAATTTAAAAGTGAGTCCAAAACAAATTTGGCATGTGGTTGAATTCTACTCTACTACAAAGATTATGAACAGAATCATAGACAAAGAGAATGATCAGGATTGAAAGGGACCTTAAAGATCATCCAGTTCCAACATGTCTGCCATGAGCAGGTACATAACATCTCAAAGTCCCATTCAATTTCACCTTGAACACTTCCAAGGATGGGGTACTCCCTGGCAAGGAGAAGCTCATCATCTTTTTTATATGTACTATGGAAGTACTAGAAGGCTAGTGTAAAGCCTCCCCAGAGCCTTTTCTTCTCTAGGTTGAACAATTCTCACTTTCTCGGTCTGTCTTTGAAGGAGAGGTGCTCTAGCTTTCTGATCATCTTTATGGCATTCTTCTGGACTCACTCAACAAGTCCTGGATGTAGATGTGGATGTAGTACACCAAGTGCTGCACAAAGGTGGAGTGGGATAATCACATTCTTCAGCCTGCTGACCACACTTCTTTTGAAAAGAAGTTCAGAATATGGTTGGCCTTTTGGGCTGCAAGTGCATACCGACAGCTTATGTTGAATTTTTCATTCACCAGTACTTGAAAGTCCTTTTCCTCAGGATTGTTCTCAATCCATTTATCTGCTGTGCCTGTATTTGTGTTTGGGATTGCTTTGACACAGGTGTATCACACTGCATTTGGCTTTCATGAACTTCATGGGGTTGACATGGGCCCTCCTCTTAAGCCTGTCAAGGTCTCTCTGGATGGCATCCCTTCCCTCCAGTACATTGACCACACCACACAGTTTGGAGTTGTCGGCAAACTTGCTGAGGTTTGTGTCACCGACTAAGAAGTTAATACTGATAGGAAGCATAGAGTAGAATGAGACAAGGTTTGCCCATCTTGAAATATAATTTTCTTGAAAAGTCTTCTAGGTCGATCAGCACCTTTTCCCTATCTTTTCTCATACAGAATTGCTTTCTCTGTTTAAGTGATTTGATCTAACAGAGGAACAGCAGATGCTCAGTAAATTAAATTTTCTATTGATAATTTGATTATAAAGGGAAACAGGAAATATATTTACTTGTTTAAAAGGAAAATAGTGATTCAGCCCCCTCCTCATCTTTGTATTCAAATACCAGAGACTGAATTTTTCCCTCAAAGTAAAAAAAAAAAAACCTAAAAATATCTATATTTTCACTGCTTTTTTTTATTTTTATTTTTATTTTATGCTTGGCCAATTGCAGGCTTTATATTCAAGGACCTAAAAAAATAGCCCAGAAAAGAAAATACTAATATTAATATTTAAATGATTTATTACAGATCTTGACATACAACGAAATGAAAGGAACTGCAATATGAATCTGTAATTCAGCTTCTTACTGCTTTCATAAAACAAGATTTCCCATTCATTTTAATGGTTTCTTCTCATCAAATGCTTATCCATGTATTTTGTTCTTCTAGATGGTGAAAATAAAATGCTTAGTCATTTTAAAATACTTTAGTGACTGTCATACTCTTATACCAGTAGAAAATTATGTTTCTGCATAGTTACAGTGGAAATCCAGTGTCAAGATTTTATCTAAGATTCTCTCTTATCTCCAGAGGCTCTGTACTGTACTGAATTCATGAAACAATATTAATTAAAATTAAATTTTAAATATAAAAAGGTTACAGAAATCACAACACAAGTGAATATAAAAAAGTATTAGACAATGACTTTTGGAAGATCGTCATCATGATATTTCAACAAAATAAAAAGCTACTACTATTAATACGGACAATACTAGTCATATTTAAAAGTAAGCCTAGAGTCCTCACTATAGTCTTAGATGTATAACAATTAGATAAAGTACAGCCACAATACATGTATACTGTTATATCAGAAAACTGTGCTACACTGAGAAGTTGAAATAGTGAACTGACTTCAGTCATTTGCAGTAAAATGGTTTGCCCTACGCCTATTACAGAAACTTGAAGTAGTATATATTCTAAGAACGAGTAAGGATCTTGTTTTTCAGTGATTCTGTAATGAACTATTAAAAACTATTCCAGCTCTTAATTAGCATTTATTTCTCAAACTGAATGCCCTTATGTTATGATACATATTATGGAGTGACTGGATTCTGTTCTGCAGTCTATATTATACAGGAGGTCACACTCGTTGATCCAATAAGCCTTTATTACTGCAGGAAATGTATAATGATCTTAAGCATTTGTAGTAAACACTGCAGTTTTCTTTGTGTCCCAATCATTTCCATATGATACAATGATCATACCATTAAGAGAACATTATACTTTTAAAAAGTAGACACGAATTCATCCAACATGCTTGTGGGTTTTTTTCTTCATGATCTATCTACTGTGAAAAGTGTCTTCTAAAAGTATGGTTGGGCTTTTATTTTTTATTTTATATTTTGCAAGTTAAGCTATGTACTAATTGACAGAAGGGTTTTTCTACAGAAACTACACATTTTTACAATGTGGCAACATGAGGGAGCGTATCCTTCTTCAGGAGAGGAATAATCTCCCTAACATTTAACAGCATGTGCCTCGGGGTAAGAACACTGCATATGTGTAGTTCCTGAAAAGAGTTGGTGTGGCAAAGATTCAAACATTGGTGTACTGTAGAATAACTTGTTTGTCTGCTCATGTCTTTAATTTTTTAATCTCAGGAACGTTCTCTAATGTGCTTGTTCACAAGGAGTATGATGGCTACTGCCATTTCTCTATTTTGGTAAAATGAGAGAAAAATGTTTGTATTTCCATAAGTCTGTATCACTCAAACTATCTTAGGACCACAAGTTTTTTGTAAAACAAAAATAAACCAACCTGTTCCTTACACCCATGTAAACCTCATAAAATCAATACAAAAGGTGTGAAAGATTTGCTATTTAATTTCCTGTTTCTTCTACAGTGGTTTAAGTAAACAGAAGGATCTTCACTTCTATTTATGAATTTGAAATTTGTGCTATTATTTTGCAGTTTCATTATTGTGCAGCTAACAATCAGCTATTTGGCTTGAAATCAGGGTTGTATACATTTTCATGGTTTTATTATTATTACTGTTTATTTAAAAATATCTCCTGTTTAGGTACTTGTACTACTTACTTCCATATAATTTTTTTTGTCTGCCTAGTAAAGTCCTTCTGATATCTGATTTTTCAGTCTGGAGTATCTTAAATCCTTCTGTTAGGGCTTAGCAATTTCCTTCAGGCTTTTTTCCCTTTTAACAGACATATCTACTGCAGATTCAGGATATTAAGTAAATCTTTATTTTAAAAGGATGGTTAATTTTTGCTCACAACTGTGCTTTTAGGTAGCATTAAGATCCACAATGAAGTTTTTCACATAATTCAATTTAATGTTTTCTGTTAGTAAATGTCCAGGAGATATTCTGATATTATATTGTCTGCTGTAGAATTTTTATCTATAAATTATGACCCCTAATGTAAATTCACTTGCACAGAAGACATAGCTTAAAGGTTTTAGACACTTAAGTAGATAACAATTTAAAAAGCATAATTTTCTAAAAATGACTTTAAAACACCACACCTGATTGCTCAGTTTCAGTACGTCGTAATGGCATTGCTGTTATTCCTAATGCCACTGGAACATCAGAGTAATGATTTTCCAATGAAAGAGCCTCACTTGGGAATTTCAAATGCCAAATATGTATGCCATTATTAAGTTAAGTTTCTAAAGCTACATCTACAAAATCTGTTCCAGTAGAGAATAAATATCTGGATTGAGGAAAGAACTGAAAAAAAATTACTGTTTTATTTTGAGATAGTTTTTCACTTTAAAGATGGCATACTAGTTCTAGCTTTGATGATAAATCAGAAAAGGAGCTAAAAGCTTTTCCAAAAAGGCTGATCTGCTTAGGCCTAGTGAGGTAGCTGTGGGAAAGGCTCTGATGCCTTAGAATGGTCCAACATCCTGTCCCATCCAGGAAAACTATTAGCTTTCAGCTCAGTCTTCAAGGGAACAACAGATAGTTCCTCTTATCAGTCAGTGCTCATCAATTCATTCATTTCCTGGAGGGACAGGAAAAGCACTAGCAACTGCCAAAACGTTGGGGGCATCCTGGGGAGAAAATTAGCTCTCCAGGGTAAACATGCAAAGTCTCAGACTGCTTCAACCAAATTAAGAGTGTAGACTGGCAAAGTAATGAACAGTTGACTATGATTATGGATAGCAAGGTAATACATTTTGTAGCACAGGGAATTCTCACCCCACATCTTCATTACCTTTTAGCTTTAGTAGTATTTTAAATTCAAAATTTATTTAACTATTTTCATCTTTCATTTTGATCAAAGGAGATTAAAATATTTCTCTTAGCCAATAGCCCTGTGTCTGCATTCCCACGCATAATAGAAGCATAGTCTCATACAGGAATGCCTCTTTTTGTGTTCTTATTTACCTCAGACACCATGTCTTGCAATGCATTTCACAAGCTACTTTAGAAAGCATTTTTCAAATTTCTGTCTTTTAATTATTTTCTGTTGTGTGGTAATAATTCATATCCCATCTACTCCAATGGGTATTCCATCTTCAGAATTAATTTGTGCACCCACTGTTAACAACTGAATCCATCAACTGATACAACTGTGAGTTTACACAACTGTGAAATGAATACAAATAAATACCTGAGAGGTAGTGGACACCTTTTGAAAATTTAGTCGAGAAAATAGTGCACCTACTTAGGTGGAGTTTTGAAATGTGTTTCAGTAGACAAATTATTAAATTACTTGCATATCTTACTAAATAATAATCCCATATATATAAATATAATGTGATATGCCAGAGGTAACTTTAAAGGAAATTCTTTTTAGCACCAAGAACATCATCAAAGAGTTTCTAGATTGTTGTGGGATTGTCACCAGTTTATATGTTAACTTGTTATATCTCAACAAAGAAAGGCTATATTTTGTCCATTTTTACCTATTAAGGAAAACAGAGTGGATTCTGAATCTAATGTATAGCAAGAGAAACATTATAGGAGCTGTACAGGCAGAGAACTTAAAAATCTGTTCTAAATGGCATTTTTCATTTCTAATTTGACTCCATCTAAGGCAGGTCAACTAAAAGAATCACCAAAATGTGATAAAGAACAGGAGAAAGAAGAAGAAAAAAATGTTTTTAAAGTTAAGCACTTTATCTTGGATTTAAATGATAAAATCAGATCAACTAGAGATGAAAAGTTTCAGGATTTTAATTTGCCAAACTCCCTCTTCTCATTTTTCCCCTCTAGTTCAACCTAAACACACCCTTGAATTCCCCTTTATTTTTATGTGGTCTCCATTCTATCAATGCTAGTGGTGAATTCTCCTTTAATGTTTCATATTTGCATACTCTATTTAAGAGTAATATACTGAAAGCTAGATGCTCTAAGCCTTTTTGCACTTATTTTTCTCCCTATTTATTGTCAATACTACTGTTTCTGGAGTCACAAATACCCCTGGTTAAGGTACAATCTTAATTTTTACTGTTGAAGTAGGTATACAAACTATATAGAAATGTTACCAACTCCTTCAGTAATTTCCAGTATCTAATCATACTAGTTTGACTAACCGCGTAACTTATATTGAGCCCTACATACTGTTGCCATTGCTGCAGCTCCCACTTGACCTTACAGAAAAATCTACTCAAAATGCCATTAATGTTATTTTCAAACCATTTGTCATTACCAACTGACCATTTTTACATCATCAGGAATAATCTTATCATTCTTACTTTGAACATTCTCCAAAATGTTGATCCTTATTAGTAAATAATAAACCAGGTTGCCCAGCCATATTTCTCTGTTAATGTTGTTAATTTGACTCTGCTACGTACTTTTTCCAGTTTTCCTGATCTATTTAATCAAATACCTTCATAACTTTTCTCATAAATTTATGTTGCTGTGCTTCACACCAAAGGTTATCCTCTTCACTAATATTTTATGTTTGGGTGTACCTTAAAAAATATTATTACAGATCTGTCAAACCAAGTATATGCATAAAACTTCATTATTATTAGGGTTTTCATTGAAAGGAATTGGACAGAAGTATATTTTTGTCAAAAAAGAAAAAAAAGCAGAAAAATATTTTGTTTTTCCTTAAAATGTGCAGCTTTTCAGCAAGCAATTGAATTCTAACAAATCATCCACATTGGAGTATTTTAGAATTTGAATGCCTACCCACGTGTGAGTAGTCACTCTCTATATTGAGTAAGTTACAGAAGACTCCCCAGGTTGGTCTCAGATCATAGGTATTTTGGCCAGTGTCAATTTATGTTCTTTTTCCTATTTCACCATTGCATCCTGGGCCACTGACTTCAGAAGACCCACGCTCTCCTAATCTTCTTGATCTCTGGAGGTGTTTGCCAGTTTTTATGACCAATCTACAGATTAAGGTAGGTAAGAAACGTGCTATTTTGTTTTGGAAGTTGATTAAGACAGTGTAGTAGTCTGTGACTGACCACAGTATGCTGCAGAGAAGGTGAAAACAACAAAAGCAGAAAACTGGATACACAAGTGAAACGAGATCAGATCAGAAATCACAAGCTACAGGGGCTGAGATCAAAAACACCCTAGGGGACTCTTATGTGAGATCAAAGAAGTGTTTCAAACCACTGAGGAAACTGAGACAAGGGAAAGCATGTAGGTGTTTTATCTAGATTTGTATACTTAGCCTAATATAGAAGGTGTGGAGATTCACTATCTTTATAGAGTCTGTATGGTTGGTTGCTCTAACTTTCATTTGCCCTGAAGAGGTGAAACCTCTTGGGTTTTCTTTATTTTTTTTTTACTTATGGGCAGTCAATCCTAGTCACTGCAGCACTGTGAGATTGAATGTTCTTCTGCGAAGAGTAGCAATGAAGTCTGCTTTTCAAAATATCCTACTGTGGCAATGAAAGCAAGGAGTCCTCAGATCTAAAACTGCGGAAAGGATTTTGAACTTCAGTGTGGCAAAACCTAAATGAAGTAATCATTTTCAGATGCTAATATGAAAGCCTATTTTTCTTTGTGTACATGTGGCATTGCTTTATACATAGATACTGACCTAGGTGGCTGATTCTAGGTGACTGAGTGTAGTTGCTATAGATTTTCTGGAAAAAAAAATGTCACAAATCACTAAACCTGAACATACTGCGGTACAGCTTTAATTCTCTGACACATTTCTGAGGTAGTATTCCAAAAAGCCCCAGGATTGATTAAATGCTTTAATTTCTTCTTTCCAAAATGAATTGAATGATATTGTTTATAACACATTAAAGAAAATAAGCAGATATAGCTTTAAATTATTTTTTTTCTATTTGTAGGAAAGATTTACTAGCCCTCAGGAATTTCAGCACTCCTATTAGCAGACAGGTATGAAGAAGTAAGGAACTTGTCAGAACTGGTAACATGAGGATGAAATTCCCGAAATCTGTTTTAACGTGTGCATTCACCTTTTGCTTGATAGTGCTCTCTCCATGATTTAGCTAGAGCTTTAGAATGTGATTAGGCTGTAGTTCACTAAAATTTGAGTTCTAATCCAGAAGACATGATATTCTAGGCTCTACTCAGGACTGAATTATTATAATGTTTTGTTCACACAATTTGTGTTTATATTTCTAGATGTCGATTCAATGGAATATTACGAGACACAGATACTGTACATTTCCAAAATGTCATGTAGAAGGACACGTGTATAATCTCTGTGCCTTATAGCTTATACTGCAGGACAGCTAGAAGGAACAGCTTAAATAACTATTTCACAAACACGTTCCAAATAAGTTTTGGAACACATAATTGGAAAAGAATTAGAGCCTCTTCTTGCACTGCAATATCAGCATGAATTTCTGGAAAAAAAAATACTAATTTTCTGCAGCACTGTTGTAATTGCTACTTCAATATTTTTCATGGCACTGCTAGAAATCTATCTAAAATCAACAGCATTATGCTGCCTTCTGTCTACAAATAATTCAGATAGCTTTTTGTAGGCGATTTCACTGAGAGGTGTTTATCTGAATATATCTAATCATGTACTTATCACAGTCTATGCAAATAAACTTACATGTCTGTTTCAAATGACCATTTGTACTTCATAGTATTTAATTTTGGAAGTGTATTATAACATTGCAACTTTAAATGCATTTCTTTTTAGCAAAGTCCTGGAAAGGACCAAAAATTCTTCAGATATTTCAGAAGGGTTCTTCTAGATGATTTGAAAATGCTTTGTTAGCTACTAAGTTTGCCACAATGCAGCTAAGCTTTGCAAATTTTCATAAAATTTTCATTTTGATTTAATTTGAAAATTTACAGTAGAAGTTAATTCTATTTTCTCAGATTCTGTAACTCCTTTCTATTTCTTTTTGTCCAATGTTATATTGTAAATGTGTGTAAATGTGTTGTTTATTGGCAATTCCAAACAAACAGCAACATATATAATTAATAATAAAGGTTATTATGCCATCACCTAAATAAAAAACATTAAGACTTGAATTTCAGAACAGAACTGCACCCAGAAAGGTTCCTAGTATCCTAAAATTACATCGACATGTCCAAAAGAACATAAAATCCTATAGAAGCATATATGAAAGAGCTGTTATCATTTTTGAATGATTTAATTCCCACCATTAATTACATTAAGTACTTTCAGTAAATCACTTTTGGAACTTATACTGAATAGATGATGGCATGATGTTAAAAGATGTTCTGCAAGAAATCAACCGCTTCACACATTTAGAGCAAGCTTTTGGACTAAGATCAGAAGTATCATAAAAAAGATCACAGGTTTTCATAGTTTAATTATGTACAGATGTTTATCTTCTAATAACAGATCCAGATCACTCATGATATTCTCTATAAAAAAACTCTACAAATGCACCATTCTCATATTTGAAATTGGTTGTTGAACATAAAAATATATCTGAATTACTGATTGTCTGAATTATCAAGAAATGTAGCCATAATTATTACTATTTCTTATTATTATTACTGTTTTTTCAGGACAAGGTATTAGTGCACAAGTATCTTCTAGATTTCTAAAATACCTGTACACTCTTTAACAAAAAAAAAAAATAGTAAACAGTAGAAATCAAAACTTTAAATCCTTTATCTGATTTGACAGGATGTTGTTGCAAGCCATTTTGGTGTGTGAATAGCTGGATATTCAGGATGAGATGGCATTACAATTTTACAGATTGCTAGTGTGTTAATCTATAATTTCCCATTATAGACAGCATAAAATACAGTATGTGACACTGCTGATTGCTGAGTTTTAAGTTTTAGACAATAGAAAGTAATCTGGAAGTATATCACGGAATCACAGAATCACAGAATTGTAGGGACCTCTAAAGATCATCGAGTTCAGCCCCCTGCCAAAGCAGCTCCCTAGCCCAGGTTGCACAGGTAGGCGTCCAGGCGGGTCTGGAACGTCTCCAGAGAAGGAGACTCTACCACCTCTCTGTGCAGCTGTGCCACTGCTCCGTCACTGCACTGGGAAGAAATTCCCACACACATTTGTGCTGAACTTCCTATGCGTTATTTTGTGGCCATTTCCCCTTGTCCTATCGCCACACACTGCTGAGAATTATCTGGCCAAATCAGCTTTTTTTACTTTCCTCTCTTACCATTTCCTACTTAGTTAAACTTGCTAGTTATTTGTTCTGGTTTTGTTTTTGTTATTCAAGTGCATTCTCTTGAATGGAGCAATTTCTCAGCTACAGTTTCTTTTCCTGTTCCTAAAATGTCTTCTAAAATCTCACTTATACTGAGAAATCAGGAAAAATCAGATCAAGATAGCTAATACAAACTTAATTTATCCTCCCTAACTACTCTATGAATATGAATCACACAACAGAGTCTTTAATTTGAAGTTTAAATGGCTTTTTTCCCAAATTTTTCTGCTTCCTTCAGTGCATAGGATGGCAGATCTCTTTAAGTGTCCAGTCATTATTTTTTCTATTTGCTTCATTGTAGTAAGTGGGATTACTTCTTGACTACTTCTGTAAAAGGACTTAAGATTCTAAAACTTAATTTGTGGAGGTGCCTGTGCCTAACACTCTAGAAATCTCCCTCGGGTGCTAAAAAATACTGGAACACCAAAAAACTACCTCAGGGAACTCTCTACCAAGCATCGTGGTTTCCAGGGTTCCTGAAGGAGCTAATCTTGTGCTTCTTTTCTGTAGGGCATGCTTGGCATACATCTGCTTCAAGAGACACAAGCTCACTCTGCTCATGTTCCAAAGGAAGTAAAGCCAATAGTCTCCATAATAACCCACAGCAGCAAACCTCATCAGCCCTATTGCAAGGTAGAGCTTGTTAATGAAGGTTAGTGCCTTTTTCACATGACCACATGGACCTTAGATCATTCAAGGCAGTTCATGTTGTGTTTGCATTTGCTGAGTAACAAGATAGCTCTTGAATGCCAGCATTATAATATGGAAATACAAGCTCTGCTGCAGGGATCTGGCAATTCAAGTCAGCCTGGTTTAATGTCCAAGGGTTCATTTCCTTCTGATTTGAAAATTTAATTCTTATTCTCTCACGCTAATTAGAGAGGTAGATGTGATCCTTTCCAGTATGAATTATCCAATGATTTTTGCCTGCTAGTAGTTCTAATCTTGTGGAAGGGGAAATTCTTTGATCTGTTTATTTCTTAGAGTATGCATATTTTTCTTGCATTTATACTAACCAGTAACTTTTTTAACTTGATCCAGAATTAAAGAAATAAAACAATAATTTCATTTGAGTTATTTGTGACCCACCATAAGAAAATAAACTTTTCAGTGGAAGCAGACCTAAAGTTTTACACCTTTAATTAATACAAATATCTGAGTCTATTATGCTTTCATATTACATTTTTTAATTGAGAAGATCACCAGTCTTATGCTTGATATAACCCAATTTCTGAAATGGCATCTACAAAATACAAAGAGTAAGATAGTATCATCATACTGCAACATGTTATAATCACTTATCATGATTCTAATTTCAAAAGATAATTGGTGTCTTTTTAATAATTTTAGAAGAAAAAACACAACAACCCTCTCAGAAACTTTCTGCAAGTGAACTTTCTGAGTCTAAAAAGGTCAAACAGTTTAAGTAATGATATGGACACACCCTCTGTTTCCACAGGACGTGTTCTCATTCAGGAAGTCTGGAGCTAATTACTTTTAATCAAAGAGCTGGACAAACATATCCTTCCAGCTTGAAAGATATGCATCTGGTGAGGTTAAGAAGAGATTCTGCTAATGCTCAGGTAACTGCTACATGGGAAAATATTACCACTCACTCTTCTGTTAAGTTTAGTTATTAGTCATATTTGAGTCACAAATTAGTGGCAAATAAATGGATGAGGCAGAATGATCTTTTTACTTCTGATCTTCCTTTTCCACACATTTGTCTACAATTTTTTTTTTTTTCTGGGATGCTGTATCCTATAGCAAAGAATGAAATATATATATTAAAAAATGCTTTTGTTAAGTATGTTTGGTATATATTTTTTTTATTGAAATTGAGTTACTTCCAAATCAATAAGCACGATTTTGCAGATGGCTGTTAGGAATTCTTCTGAGAGGATGAGAGATAAGTCCTATAATATTCTCAGTTTTTTGCAGTGTTTCATTTTTTTGTTGCCAAGTGTGTGAATGAACAAAGGAAAATTTCATTCAATTATACCATTGAACAGTAGTTGTTTTTCATATAAGACTTTTTCTACTAAGCAACACAGTCAAAAATGGTATAATTTAACATTTGATTTATTATAGCAGCTTTTTTCTGACATTGGCAAAACAAATCTGTATGTTTGTATAAATATTGCTTGCAGCTATTGAATGCAGCTACAAAGACTATGCTTCTGCCCATGTCACACATTGCTTTGTAGCTTGGCATCCATTCTTCCCTCCTTCACAAAAACAAGTTATTTGCTTTCACGTTGAAAACTATAGTTGAATTTATTCTATTCCTCAGTTTTTATTCACAGCAAAAAAAATTAGCTGTTGCTACCAGTCAGCCAATACTGCAGTTTTTCTCCCATTTACTAGGTTTTAAGCAAGAATGCTTATGATTTCTTCCATGTGTACTTCCCCCACAGAACTCCCGAAGTCACGTAATTGTTCTCTTAACACTTTTCCTTAGAATTCTTGCAGTGTCCAAGGCACAGACTTAGATGTGAACAATCCAAATCCTTTATTACAGGTTCTAACACCTTTTATATACATTCACAAGTTCTGTCTTTTAACTTTCTCACTCACCTTTACATGTCAACAAAACATTCCACAAACACTCCTTAACCAGGCATGGAAACGTTCATCCAGTCAGGGCCATGAGTCATTCCTAGCCACGCTCTCTTCCTCCAATCAAGGTCATTATCACATAGCCATCACACAGCTTACTTGACTTTGCTTTTCTCTTCTTCTGGAGATGTCCTTGGTTCTCGGCATTGCTTTTTCATGCTGTTTATCTTGCTCCACAGCTTCTGCTCTGAATAGTCTTTCTTGTATTCTCACAAATTCGCATTGCAATCATAACTTAAAAATTTGGGATAAATTTCCTACAGTTCAAAAGAGTGGGAAAAAAATGAAATAAAATCAAGAATTCTTCATTTTGGTATTTCCTGCATGATTATGACCAAAGCAAATTTTGCTATTCATGTCTTTACACAGGTTTCAACAAGAACAATGACAATAGTGTTGCACTGCAGAAAAGAGAGCACAGTCTATTCTCAGTATCGAAGCTGGACAGAATTAAATTTTTTGTGTTAAAGCAGCAGCAAAATGGTTAGAGTCTAGGGAAAAGCATCAATCACTAAGGATAATGAAATGTTGGGGGACATAAAATCTGTGTTCTCAAAACTATCTCAGTAGAGTTTAAGCAAAAATCAGCTAGAGGTGAATGAAAATGGGGTTTTGGCCTCCCAGGAGCTCTTCCTATTCTTACTGCAAATTTCACACATAGATAGGCATCTAATACTGTTAGTGGGACATGATTCTCAATTTCAAGAAGTCAGGAAAAAATTGCACATAATTTTAAAAAGAAGTAATTAAGAAATGAGGTAATTATATACCAAGCAAACTTCATAGTCAAGAAATGTAATGTAGACTTATTTGAAGTAGAATATCTTTGTGGTCTTTGTTATGTTTTAATCAAGGGAAGGTTTTATTTTTATTATTTTTAACTTGTTTTTATTATTAGTCTTATGGTTAATCTACTTGAAGGAAAGTCTCTTTTTCTTCCTTTATATCTATTTCAAGTTAAATTCCTTGGCTTCTATTAGATACTCATCTGTATCAAAGAAGGTAACTGGGAGTTTTGTAAGCCTCAAATAAAGGAGTAGAAACACAGCAAACTTTTAGACAGACATTTTTGTTTCTGATACTTTTGTTTAAACAGGCCATAAGCAAAACAAAAATGAAAGGGTTTGGTTTATTGACTCTATTTACTTTGAACATCTGAAGCTTCACAGAACAGATAGGAAAAAAAACCTAGAAGAAAGATATTAATTTGATTAGTCACATCAGAATTAAAATACACTTCTGCTTCTGAAGAACTGTTTAAGAACTAACATTAAAGTCTTGGAACATTGGCTGCATCAACAGTCTGCAATAGTCAAAGCAATGCAGGTGGCACTAATCAATGCAATTAAACATAACTTCTTGGCTGCTTCACCATAGGCACTGAGTTGTTATGCCTTTGGGCAGCAGTGATTGAGTGGAGTAGACACATGGTCTCGATAACCAGATTTTCTCTGCGTATTCTTTACTACATTCTGAGCAACTCAGTATAGTGAATATTCTGAATCAAAGAATATTCCTGTCTTTTCTAACCAAACTGAAATCAAGAGATATTCTAATTTCCTCAACAAAGCCTCTTGAATGTTCCCAAATCCAACGTATTTTCGTTTTACTTGCAAAAAGGCAACAGGGTGAGAAAATGAGGTTGTTTTTGCATGTGTTGTATTTGATTTTCTTTTTGTAAATAGAAAATAATAAAATTATCACAGCTCTGTTTGTATCACATGCATATAACACTTTCTGTGATCAACAATAAACCATCATAAGTTGCCTCTGAGACTGTGGAAAAAGAAAATAATGAGAGCATGGTAATAATTTTTGTTTGATCTTGAAGGATTTTATAATTACAGCCTTGCTATTCTGATATTTTTAGGAATTTTATTGTATTTAAAAACAAAAAAGATCTCTGTCAAAGAGATGGTTCTAATAATTTTTTCTAATAGTTTGTAGCACCTGTTACCGTACATTGATTCTGAACAGATTTATACATAGATGCACGAACTCAGGTCTCCACAGCTTGGGAGCTTAAGCATGTATTCACAGTAAACATACTTGAAAACACACATATATAACACCACATATACATATGTGCACACATTGGCTACACACATTGTCAGCACTCATGCAAATGCAAACATCACCAATGACCTTGTCCAGCTGAGCAGAATATAAGTCCACTCATGGGACCTCCATGAGAAGTCGGGTGACTCCAGCAGCATGGCTCCAACATTCAGTCTTTGTAGTAACTGTTCATGGATCCCAGCTCCCCAGTTGCTGGCACCTAGACATACAAGCCCATGAGTCTGTAGCCCCAGTCCAGTTGCTGGTACAGAACCACACCAAATCACTCAGGAACACCAACTGATTTTTCCCCCAGACGTTATGATCCCTTTGACAGATAGCTGGGACTCCCCTGATCCACCCCGTGGACAGATCCTCCTGTGATCTTGCCCTTGGAGATGCTCACCCTCCCACCCAGGCCAATTCACCTATTTGCAGGCTTGATCCTTACACACACACACTTACAGACCCACATGTACTCCAGGCTCTACAACATAGGCTGATGTCACTCTAGGGGCTTGTGCTTGCTTTCACCTACTACATTATCTCCAGCTGCTGTCAGGAAGGCACACAGAGATTCCATAGGACAGCTTGGGAGGGACCCAGACATGATGTCCATTGCCCTGCATCTGTAACTTGTGCTTCCCTTCCTGTCACCATGCTACCCTGCGCTTGTATATATGGACCTTTGAGGAGCTGAGCTCATCTCCTCTGATGGACCTAGAATTAACTACTATTTGAGTTCTCCTACCTACCTACTTTGGTTCCTCTGATCTTCTTGGTGTGAATGAAGACCAACTTTTTATCACATAGCCTAGATGTTCATCACTGTTGGCTGATTTTGATGAGCCATTTGTTTCAAGAAAATGAACGTTATTAGTTTTAACTTAGCAAATATGGTATATTCAGATTTGATTAGCTTATCGTTATGTTATCAGTAACGTGGAGATTTTTTCTAATGCTCTGCTTCTTAATTGCAGAATCATAGAGTACCCTGATTTGTAAGGGGCCCACTAGGATCACTGACTCCAAACAGGGCTACCTAAAATTTAAATAATATGTCTAAGAGCATTGTCTAAACACTTCTTCAGCTCCAGCAGCTCAGTGCCATGACCACTGCCCTGGAAACTCAACATCCTCTGATGAAGTACCTTTTTCTAACACTCATGTGACCCTTCCTTGACAGAGCTTCATGCCTTCCCCTTGGGCCCTGTTGCTGTCAACAGAGAGCAGAGCTCAACGCTGCCCCTCTGATCCCTTCATGAGGTGCTGCAGGCTGCCATGAGGCCTCTCCTCACCTTCCTCTTCTCCAGACTAAGCAAACCAAGGGAGCTCAGCTGCTCCTTAACACATCTTCCCCTCTAGATCACTAACCATTTTTGTAGCCCTGCTTTGGATGCTCTCTAATTGTATGTCCTTCTTACCTTGTGGTGCCCTTAACAGCACACAGTACTTGATGTGAGACTGTGCTAGCACAGAGCAGAGAGGGACAATGACTCTCCTGAACAGCTCGAAGTGTTGGTCCTAGTGCACCCTAGGGCATGGTTGGCCCCCCTGACTACCTGGGCACACTGCTGAGTCATGTGCCACTTACCATCAAACAGAATCCTCAGGCCCCTTTCTGCAGGGCTGCTGTCCGTACTCTCATCCCCCAGTCTCTCTATATATTCAGGTGCAAAATCTGGTACTTGGTTCTTGTTACATTTGCATCTGATGATTTCCCAGTTCTCTAATTAGTCAACATCTCTCTGCAAGACTTCTCTACCTTCAAGAAAGTCAAGGAAGTCCTCCCCATTTAGTTACATTACTTAATGTACCTTCTAGTCCTATATCCAAGTCACTGATGAAACATTACAGAGAAATGGCCCTACAGGGCAGCCCTGTGGAACCTCACTATTGTTTAGGTGCCAGGCCAGCATATCCCCATGTACTATAACCTTTTGAGCCTGAATCATTAGCCAATTGTTTTTGTCTAGCTATAAGCTGGACATTTTGTCCAGAAGGATACTGTGACAATCAGTATCAAAATCTTGGCTGAAATCCAAACTGTTTGCATCAATTGGCTTCCGCTGGTCAGCTAGGTGAGTAATCTTGTCTAAAGGGAATTAATTTTTTTTAAAAAAGGCTTTCCTCTCATAAACCCATGTAAGCTATGACCAGTGACTGCAATGTCTTTCAGATATTTTTCAATATCTCTCTGAATAATCTTCTCTGAGATTTCACCAGGCACAAAAATGAAACTGACAGACCTGTAATTACCAGGGATTTCTTTCTTGCCCTACTTGAAAATTTGGATGAAATTTGCATGCTTCTTGTTGACTGACACTCCTCCAGGTAATTTTAAGACCACTGAAAAATAATTGAGAGAGATCTCACACTGACATCAGCCAACTCTTTGAGTACTCTGGGCTGAATCACATTTAGCCTCTAGGCTTTTGTGCTTCCAGCAGGAATGGCAATTCCTGCACCATCTGAATGAGCTTTAGCCACATTAATTTTCTCCCTATGAATGATTTACACAGAGAAAAAGACATCTGCATGAGCGATGCTTGATACACTGGTTCAAATACTTTCGTTATTTTTTGTTTGTTCAATTCATTATCATTAAGGAAGTAAGAGTAATAAAATTTTTGTTACCATTACTGAGTCACAGAACCGACCCCATTTTAATTTTAAACTCATATATGCGATCTTGATGAGTAGATGGGTTAATGTTACATATATGGTGTGACTTTTATGTTGTATGAAGGCGTGAAATCTCTGCTAGTATTTATTCTATGTAATGATATGAACTCTAAGTGGCTATGAGCCCTGCCCAGAATATAGGTGTATGGTTAAAATTCTGAATCTTGTTTTTATTTACTTCAGCCCATATAAAATGATGTCAAATCAGAATGTCTTCTGAACCAGGCTCTAAAACTCATAGCTCATTTGTGTATGATGTCTGGATTGCTTAGATGAAGACAAAAATTTAGTGCTAATATCATTGAGCAGAATTATCATCATGGCTGAATATAGCAGTTTCATAAGATGTTGCTGAATGAATGGTTTGTCTGGTAGCCATCATTTTCCCAGAATAATGAGCACATCTAGTTACACTCCTGTCATGGTTTTATGGTTTTGTTATCAGCATACCACATCATAATACTGGGAGTTAAAGAGTTAATGCTTCAGTTCTGTGGACTGCCGAATTTCCTGGTACCTGGTTCTCAGAAGAGAAGAACTATACACACCAGAGGACTTTGTGTTCCTGTTTTCCACTCAGAGAGAAAGATAAAACTGCACACATGTTCTGAGACTGCCCTTTTTGCTTCTCATCTGTAGTGTGTGCTCCCTAGCTGTCTCACCTTCTGCTTTAGAGTAAGGCTTTCTGTTTTGGACCCTCTCTCATTTTATTTTATTAACCTCAATTTCAATTATATTGTATTATTTTGTATTCCAATGACTTATTTAGTAAATTATCTTTACTCCTCATTGCATTTATGTTGTTTTGTTTTTAGGCTCACCTTCCTATCCTTTCCCTTCCTCTTTCCTAGGATGTGGGTCCATATGTCCCCCTGCCCCATTAGTGGCAAAACCAGGCCAAACTGGCCTGTAAACCATTGACAATCCCGCACCTCTGGGACTTGAATATGAATAATATAACCGAATTTGACTACTCAGAAATTAGAAGAATGTTCAAAGAAACAATTATCTAAATGACAAGGAGTCTAGAAGTTATGATACCAGGCACAGTGGATTTTAACCCAAAATATCACCTGAGCAACTACTTCTTTTCTATAAGAAGATACATACCTGGCAATAGAATGGCAGTTGTACATATATGAAAATGCATGAGGAAATGAATATTATACATTCAAAGATAATTATTGTATATACTTAAGGACTATGCCAAGAATAGTCACAAGCCCAATGGTGCCATGTTGTGTTAATATTTTTAATTTACTTCATAATACTTTAGAAATCAAACATGCTGGTACTTTGCCTTTTATTAAACTAACCATATGCTGTAATATATATATATATGTGTGTGTTTTCCAGTCATTCTGCTCAGCGATTCATCAGGGCTTTGTTTGGGAGCATTTTACTATTCTACCTGTGGCAGTATTGCAAAATAACAAATTATTTTAAGAAAAGCCCTGATCTTTATTAAGAATGTGTTAACTCCTGTTATTAGCTTGTCAACTATAAACAGAAACTGAATCTGGGCTGCTAACTGCTTTACCATAGCTCTCTAGGTAGCACTGATTCATCACCATTCAGACACAATCCCATACCTGTGGTCTGATTTGTATTTAGAAGAGTTATTTATTCCTTTAGTAATTATAAAATTGTTTTCAATTTGTGTAGACATACAAGGATAACAGATACTTTCCTCACAGAAATAAATAATGATCACATTTCCACTTTGGTGTTGTATGAAATGTGCTGCTGGTCTGCTCATGAGCTATATGGGCAAATAAAGACTTTGACAAAAGCAAACAGAATAATTCTTCATTTTTGCCCTTATATGAAATCCAAACTGACAGACTGTCCCTAGAGTGTTTTCAAGCATAGATTCTTGTTTTTCTCTTCATTATGTATTCCCCTTTGTTAGAAGGTTGTTAGGAGTCAGAGGAAATGGTAGCACCAGAAAGCTGCTTCTGTGTAGTGCTGTTCCTAGAGTCCCAGTTTTGGAACGAAGGACTGCATTCATTATCTATATGAGCTAGATTTATGACAGGCAGTGATTTGTGTGAAACTTAGATCATGACTGAGATTGTGACAGTGACAGAAACAGATGCGGGAAAACAAAACACAGAAGATGACTGAGAAAAGAAGTCTGTCACTGCTTGCTAAGAGAATGGGAATTTAAGACGTCTTTTAAGATTCCTAACTTCTGTTTGGTGTTCCTACTATATCACTTATCCAATGAGCTTGCTATGATATTTTTAAATAATAAACTGCCATCTTTTCTGCTTTCTATTCTTTTTCTATTTTGAAGTTAGACTATTTCATCAAGCTGATATAGTCAGTTGGAGATTGCAACTGGTAATGAATGTAGCAGTCAGTTTAGTGAGCCATTGAACACTGGGAGACAGGCAGCATTTCATCTTTTAAGGCCTGTACTGGCTGATTAATTGATTCCAAAAGTTGTTTAAGATATTATAAATCACATGAATATACAAAATATTTTATTAATCAATGTCAGTTTTCCACAGATGTCACTAGCTTTTCTGAAAAGAGAAGCTGCCAGTTTCAAGACAACTTGAGACTGATATCATTGCTCTTTCCTCTCCCTTTCTCTTTTACTTTTCCCTTTTTGCCATATATACATGTTCAATCAGATGTGTTTTCGGGAAAAGACCTGGAAGTTCTGGAAAATTACTTCTAGCATCACCTGTCTCCAAAACTACTTGAGTGAAATAATCTTCATTTTCAGGTTGTATAACACGCTTTCTGAGAGGGCAGAAATATGTTGGAAATTTTCCATCCCACAAAGATTAGAGTTTGCAAAGAAGTCTGCTGATTTTCCAGTTAAATTATGCTATAATATTGCTGTTAATAGATGTATTGTATTATCAATAGTTAGGGTACTTAGGGTTTCAGATAAGTGCTTACTTTTTATATGTTAAGGAAAAAGATCTTTAATTCCAGTTATTATTACAACATATGCCATTCATTTTTATGTATTTGCACCCAGTAACTGAATTGTTATAATTAAATGATAAAATAACACTACATACGTTACATAGCTTGCACTAAATTTTAGTTGCCAATCATATGCTACTTCTGAGAAAAGGTACAACGTATTTTGTAAATTTATACAAAACAGTAGTTGGAATGAATTTTCCTGGTTGAACATTTAAGGCACAAGAACTACATGAATCTAATTGTACAGGAAATAATAGCAAATGAAATGAGAAATAATGTTTTTCTTTATTAGAAAATATCTTTTCTGCACTCTGGAAATAATTAATAGCAGAATAGATTATATTTAGAAACACAAAAGCAATTATAGTGATTGCAACAAAACACATATATCCAAAAGGACAACCAGAGCGTTAGACAGAATTTTAATTCTTATTCCGTCTACAACAAATACATAACCACACATTAATATTCCTTTAATATTGTTTGATTATATATACAGTATATACCATAATTTAACATTTCACAATAATCCTACACTGGATGAGCAACAGAAATTACAATTACAAAGATGTAATATTGCTTCTTACAGATAAACTTAGCTCCAATGTTGTTTCCCGGAATAAAGATGATAGTGCTGCAAGGGAATAAATCTCACATAATATCTTTGATCAAAGCCTACTCAAATTGAGAAAGCTATACTTCTGTAGTTAATGGAAAGGGATGAGAAATTCCAGCCTGCTTATTTGAGAAATATTTTTTAACATCCAGGATGTACATGCAATTAAGAAGAATTTGTATTTCTTTCTCTTGGGTTTTGGAGAAAAAAAAGAAAAGTTTACATGGTTTATCAAAGGTTAGTGTTACAAGTTAGTAGAATTTCTATGTCTGTACAACTATCTCATGATGAAATAGGTTGTATTTAGTTGCAAGTTTTTGATTTTTTATTTTGTTTGTTCCACTAGTCCTCTCCGTTTGACTTAAAGAGTGGAGATGAAGGGTAGATTTGAAAGCCTGCATGAATTATTGCTTCAGCGAAAAATATTAGTCATGTTTACAGTATTTATATGAAAGAATATAAAATGTGGGACTCTATAATCTTTAGTTACTTGTAATTTTTTTTTTTAATATCAGAGTAGAAATAAAATAATAGTTTTAATTACAATGGGTATAGAAGAAAAGATACATAAAAATCAACCTATATGATATTTTTACTTCTCTGAAACTGCTTTCATTCAACTCTTCTTTAAATGTATTTTAGTACCAAGAATCATTGTTTCCAACCTATGTTTAAACAAAAATATGTAACATTGGTAAGGCCGAACCACACTTTTTGGAATTATGTGAGGACAGTCTTCAGCAAATATTGAACCTCCCAGGGCTTAGATATTTTACAAATAGAAAAAATAAGTTATTATTATGATAGTGTGTAATGTTTCATTTTCTGCATCTTGTTATTGTGAATAGATATAGAGAATATTGGAAGTTTATATTATGCTAATTATTTACAGTTGACAGAGGACAGTGTGTGCACATTTTGTTGTAACAATGATGGAAACACAATGCAATGACCACAAAAAATGTTATAGGATATCGATTTTGAAGCAGACATACAAAATGTAATATTTACCTTCAGCTAGTAGCACAGCTTTCCATGAAATGGTTTTCTAGCATAGGAAACATGAAAGTATGATATGATGCAGTAGATAGTGTGCAGGAGATATCTAAGCAACAGATAATGGTAATTATCATGAGAGGGTGTTTTGCTCCTGAATATATCACTTTAAACTCTCTTTTGAGGAACTGTCTAAAAAATTACAGCCCAGAAAGAATGTAATTGAAAATTGGCCATTGGAAACATCATGGAGCCAGAGTAAATTCTTTGTTTTAAACACCATCAAATATAATGACCCCAGTATAAATTTCACATATAAGTATAAATTATGCATCTATGATCTGTTTTCTACCACTTAGCTAAATAAAAAAAAAAATTATGTAAAGAAATATAATTATTTGAAATTCCTCTATCAGAATAGGTTCCAAATATATCTCCAGCTATAGGGTTGTTATGGAAACAGAAACTTTGTTATGTGTATTTTTGACTATACTTTAAAACTAAAAGGCAGTGGCTAAATTTTTATTTAATAATTATTCTGAAATTTTAAGAATTCTATGAATTGCGTGAGTACTCCTGCTTAAAACTCAGATTGGAGCATGGGAAAATACATATAACAGATGCCTTTCAATGTCTGCAGGGGAAGTTAAATAATTTTACTGACATCAAAAGAATGTAATTAAACACCTATGATGGCAAAACAAAATAATAGCAAGTAGAGGCTTCTTCATATTATATTAGGTAACTATACTCTCACAAATGGGTTGGGCATTTCCTCTGACAGCTCATATATGAGATCTGATTTGAATTAATTAAAATTTGTGGTGAAAAGAGCATGTACATTTATTCCACATCAGAAAAATGAAAGTGATTAACAATTTATCTGTAAGTGTGAGCTTGCTACTTTGAGCAGCTTTCCAGTATAAAAGGTGTTGCCTGTCAACCAAGAAGTGTACTGTAATTGAAAGTACACAAATTAAAATACAGATTGTCACATAGCTAACCACTTAAAAGGCTGATGCTTTCGAATCTTCAGTATACAATTTAAACAGAGAACAGCTTTAGGAGTGAAAATTTGACTAAAATTTTGGGGTTTTAAATTTGTTGATCCTCCAATAAAATATTAAGTATATTTTCCAATCCCAGCTGAAGACATTTGATTAACAGCCGTATCTTTATGTCTTTCAATTTTTAATTTGTCTTTAAATGTACCTACATGAGAAAATCTAATCTGCATGTACTTAATCTGGGATATGAAACGCATCAACTTCTCCTTACTACTTCCCACTGTTTGTAGAGAAAGGCTATGTGTAAGACAAAATAGTTTTGAAACCCATTTTTAAAAGACTGAAGTTATATAAAACTATCATAATTTTATTACGCTTGGGAAATGTACATCATGTCTACAATAAATGAGTTATTTAGCAACTGCCTCAGGTTAACAGAGCCCTCTCCTTTTTTTGTTTTGGCATGATATCTTCTCTGAGTTGGTAAAAAAAATCCATCTAGTACATAAAGTCCATTTCCTAACCTCTTTTTTCTACCTATTTTTTTTTTTTAATCTTAGATACTATTCCCTTATTAAATCCTCAAGACATGATGAGAATGTAAGAACTTCAGAATCCCCTGTTCCTGACAGTGGCCAGGAGAAGGAATTTAGAGAAAAATAATCTGGGGTAATCAGGAGAAAGTTCTTCCCTGTTTTCTTCCTCTCCTCCTCTCCCAAGACTTCCATCAATAAGCAGGCTAGGGATTTCAATTTAACTGAATCAGAGAGTTCTGATACTATATAAATTATGTTCTTCTTGCATAACAAATCAGGTTATGTAGTACTGTTTGATGATTCAGAATAATCCAGTTCCTTGGTTTTGAAATATTTGAAAACAATGTGTATATATCTAACTGTATCTCCTGGATGCTGAAGACAATGCACTCCACGTTTCTCATAAATGAAAGCAATGGTTTATACATTTTTCCATGAAAAAAGGTAAAGATATAAAAGAATGGCTAAAAAAAATCTACATAATGAAACAGAAGGGAATATTAACCAAGTAATTTGTGTGCATTGAGAAAATTCTGAGCATGGTTTTATGCATGTTGAACAAAGACATACTTTCTTGCCTATTTCTTCTGTTGCAACACAAGATTTCAGCTATAGTTTATATCAGTATGCCCTTCACCTTACTCCCAAGGTACATACAGACAAAATATGTAGTGGTTTTGAATAGCAAAGCCAAATCATGGGGAATTAATGACTACTATAACAGTGCATTGTGGACAAACTCCCAGAAAATTGCAAGCTAAATCCTGCTCAATTTTTCCATTTCAGCTGACAGTCCATGTAACAGGAAATATTTGTTGCTTCAGCTACATGCAGCAAGTTCGGTCTGGATTATGGTAATAGGGAAATTGTAGCCTGTCCCACTTTTAATGCAAACTTCAAAATGGAGTTGCCAGTGTGATTTGCTTTATGGGAAGAGTCACAAGCCTACAGGCATATAATGGGATTGTTTATTATAAGAATTCACACATTCTGACATGGAAATAAAGGAATTCTCATTGGCATGAATACTTAAAGTCACTTTAACATATCAACATTAACATCACGTATAAAAGTCAGTATTATGATGACAGTAATCCTTAAGGCTTTTTAAGTTATAAAGCATGTTTGGTCAGGCATTTTTCTGATTGATAAAAGGAAGACAGTGAGTAGAGTGCCTGTATCCAAACAAAAGTGATTTTTTTGGGAAAAAGCAGGTTTTTTTGTCTTCTTTGATCATTATTTTCTCTCTACGAGTTGAAAATAAAATTCTTTAGTAGATCAGAGAAATGAATCTAAACCATCTATGCCTTCATCCCATCAGCAGATTAGACTCAGATTATAATGTTCTGCGCAGGAAAATATTTTGTGTGCAAGAGAACATTCAATATAGGTCAGACTGCCACTGACAGCACACAGAACAGAGTTAAAAGAGTTTAGACAAATGGCACAGGTTTAAATAATTTCCTTGGGACTAAGAATCCAACCAGTCTGAGTCAAATGAGTACAATTGTTCATCCTACGTTACCCTAGTTCCTCTGACAAGATATTATCACAACTGAAAAATGACACCTTGTGACACTACCACAACCTGTTGTTTGTAACGTATGCAGCATTTCAGTTTTTGAATGACTGGCCAACAAAGCTCTGCTGCACATGAATAGCTTACTGGGTATTTGCTATGCAAAAAAAAAAAAAAAAAAAAGAGAAAGGCCAAAAACAACAACTGGACATTCTGTGTGACTAATTTCAAAACTTCTACATTTCTAAACATATTTTTATTCTAAAAACCTATACCTGAAGCATAATCACAACCAACCCACTGAAATACTAATGTCATTATATGTCTGGTCAATAAAGGGTATTGAAACAGACTTAAAAATAAATAATGAAGAGGTATGAGTGGTCTTGTCAAAGAGTCAGTAACAAATCAGGCTGAATAGGACCTGTCCTTACATCCAGTCACCTGCTCAAAGCAAGGTCAACTTTGATCAGATCAGGCTGCTCTGAGCTTCCTACAGACAGACAAACCAACAAGTATAATATTACCCAGACTCTCTGGGAAGCCTGTTCCAAGACTCAGTGCCACTGAGATTTCTTTCCTTTTGTAAAATTGGCATCTCATTTTTTCCTGTTCTCCCATCACACACCTTAGTAAATAGTATAGCTTAATCTTCTTGTTAACCTCCCCACAGGTATTGGAATTAAGTTTTTTTTGTCTGCATGCCAAGAAGGCTCTTCCCTCCAGTCTCTCCTCGTCTATCATTACGCTTCAGTGAATCATATTTATAATGTGCATATAGAATAGAATACATAAAAGCAAAATATGTGTGTAATGATTTTAAGAGACAATATAATAAAGAAAATAAATAAATAAATAGAAATTAGCTAAATCAAGTAGGAAAATAATTTAGGAAGATCTGAATGACAATTGGATACCACCTGAAATCATGTTACTAGTTGCTGACAAACTTGATGTCACACCATTAGGAAGATTATTCTGATTCAAACAAGCAAATCAACAAATAAATGAAACCAATCAAAATTCCTCTACATTTAGAGAGGAAATTAAGTAATGAACAAAATACTTTTAAGAAGTAAAAGACGGGAGAAGATGATGTGATTGAACATCAGACAGATGGTCAGGAAGTGTGGGAAACTGTTAAAGATAAAAGAGAAAGCAATAACACAAAATATATAGGAAAATACATTTATAATACATATTAGGAAGGAAAGGACTAATAACAAGCTGTTTTCTTAGTAAATAGGTATGTCAAAAATTGTCAGTAAAACATCCAAGAGATTGTTCTGTTCGATAATTACTGTATAACTGAACCCAAGGCAAAATATATAGTGCTTAATAGCAAACCTTACTGATAAATCACTGAAAGGGTTATTCTAATTAATACTAGTCAGATCTGATTTATAAAGAATGATGCTCATACATTTACTTTGAAGATTTTCCCTTATGAAGTTGAATGATTTGTAAAGACATCGATACATACATTTTCTTGGTATTTATTAAAAGTTGTGATATTGTGCTGCACTTTCCATATGTGAATAACTGCTGGATCAATGGCAAGAGTTCAGTGATTTACAGTAGCATTTCAGACCTGCAATTGCAGGCATTTCTAACACATTCTTTTATGATCTTACCGTTAATTTAGCATTTCCAACATATTTTATCAATTATGTGGTATGAAATTACCCTGACAAAGCTGTATTAGAACAAAAATAAACATTTAAGAAGACAAAACAGTAATGCACAACAATTTAAATATTTTAATAAGGTGGTTGGCATCAAAACTTGTAAGTTCGCTTTTCTGGATAAGAAAGACTATGTGCCAGATGTAGAAAGGACGAGTATCCTGAGCCAGTACAGATTATAAAGGCTGAAACTGATTTGGAGTCCCAGGAAAAGCATATTCTCATGGTAATGAAAAGAGCTGAAGCATCAACTGGATGGTAAATTAGTAACGTGTCATAAGAAGGAGCAAAACCATTCTATCCCACAATTTTTGGCATCATTTTACTGGAATACTGCAGCCAATCAGAGAATTTACAGTTCAAAAAGGAAACTGTAGTTGAAAATGGTCATGACATCCAAACTGTCAGGAGATTTACCTCCTATTACAGAATATGTTCATGTTCTTAATTCCAACAGACATAACAATATCTGACAGCAAGAAAGGAATAAAAATAGTAGACATATACTAGTGATAAAAATAAATTGTCCATGTAAAAATTTGCAAAGGAATTTCATGAATTTTTCTTCAGTGGAAATTGATGCATGTGACTGAAAAACAAATTCAGGACCAGATGCAGTAACTGACTCAGGTAAGTCATAATTTGTCACATGAAACAAGTTAAAGATGTGCAAAAGAGATTTTCATAGCCTTAAAACCAATTATGTATGGTAATATAGGGTGACAGCTCCATATGGTCAATTCATTAAGATGAAGATGTTGATTTTGCTGTCGATAGAAGGTGCCCTCTTTTACTGTTCCATTAGCAATTAAAGTAGCTTTTCAGCATAAGGTTCCATAGTGGTTACTAAGTGCTGGAATAAGCTTATCAAACAGCAAAGCTGTGGCTGCTGTGCCTCTGTTGCTATCTCTAAACTCTGGGTGTGTCTTCTCTGTTACTGGTAGCTACTTGCTCTATCAAGGAGGCTGATGTATGAATAGCTTAGCTGACTGTGGGGTTACTTTGAAGGTTAGATTTGTTACATGCTTACTTGATGACTCAAAATATAGTTCTGTGTACTAAGCACTATGATTTTAATGTTCATGACTGGAAGAATGAATAATGCAGATTTTCAAACTGCTTATTAAAAAAAAAATTGAAATGAAGAGTGTTTGTGTTTTCCTGCATGTTTGATTTTGAAATATTTCGCTCTCTTTTCTTGCCTTTTTTTTTTGGCTGAATTTTGTCAAATGGTAATTACTTGTCTTTTGTGAAGTTCTTTAGAGTGTTCCCTTCAAAAATGGCTACTACCTCCCATTATTCATAGAATCATAGAATTGGTCAGGTTGGAAAAGACCTTCAAGATCATTAAGTCCAACCGCAACCTAACCGTAATACTTTAACAACCAATCAATAAATCATGTCCCTGCTCACCACATATGAACAGATTTTAAACGCATTCAGGAATGGTGACTCAACCACCTCCCTGGGAGCCTATTGTAGTGCTTAACAACCCTTAGTGTAAGGAACTTTTTCCTAATATCTATCTTAAAACTCCCCTGGCATAACATGAGGCCGTTTTCCCCTGTTCTGTCACCTATCATTAGAAAGAAGAGACCAACCCCACTCTTGCTGTAAGCACCTTTAAGATATTGGAAGAGAGCAATAAGGTCTCCCCTCAGCCCCCTCTTCCCCAGACTAAACAGCCCCGGTTCCTTTAGTCACTCCTCATAAGCACTTCACCAGCCTTGTTGCCCTTCTCTGGACCTGCTCCAACACCTCAGTGTCCTTTCTGTACTGAGATGCCCAAAACTGAACAGAGTACTTGAGGTGGGGCTCCACCAATGCCAAATATAGGGGCAGGATTACCTCCCTAGTCCTGCTCACCACACCGTTCCTGATACAGACCAAGATGCCATTGGCGTTATTGGTCACCTGAGCACACTGCTGGCTTATATTCGGCCAATTGTCAGCACATCTAGGTTCGTTTCTGTCTGGTAGTTTTCCAGCCACCCAGGCCAAGGTTGCTTGGATGTGACCAAAATGCAGGACCTGACTCTTGGCCCTATTGAAATTCATTCAGTTTACCTTGTCCCATCAATCCAGTCTATCCAAGTCCCTCTGTAGTGTCATTCTACCCTCCAGCATATCAATGTTCCCTCCCCAGTACTGAGCCCTGGGGGACACTACTCATGACTGGCCTCCAACTGGATTTAACTCCATTGGTCGCAACTCTTTGGGCCCAGACAGCGAGCCAGTGCTTCATCCAGCAAAGTTTATGCCCATCAAATCATGGGGAACAAGCTTCTCCATGAGGATGTTGTGGGGAACACTGTCAAAGGCTTTTCTGAAGCCCAGGTAGTTCACATTGACAACCTTATCTTCGTCCACTAAGTGTGTCACCTTGTCATAGAATGAAATCAGGTATGTCAAACAAGATCTACCATTCATGAACCCATGCTGACTGGGCCGGATCCCCTGGTTGACATTTAATTGATCTATGATGGCTCCTGAGATTATCCATTCCATAAGAATGGATAGGAATGGATCACTGTTCCTGAATGAAGTTGAACTTCTCTTCAAGTAAGCTGATGAGTCGATGAGCCTAAAAAAATGTAGTCTTTTGTGCATCTGTTTGATCAAATGTAAAAACATCACAGAACCACAGGATATCCTGATTGAAAGGGCCCTGCAAGGATTATGGATTTCAACTCCTAAAACCTAAAAAAAGAATCCAGTGCATAAGAGCATTGTCCATATATTTCTTGAACTCCTGCATTTGGTTCTGTGATTAATGTCCTGAGGATCCTGTTCCAGTTCCCAACCATCCTCTGGTGAATAACCATAAATGGTTCTTCATATGAGACGGTTTCTCCATAGGATTGAGTAACATAGGAGATAAGAAAGCAAAAAATGCTTTACATAATGATAAAGCTGAGTTATATTACTTATTTCTTCCAGGGAGGTTAAATATATAAAAAAGTTCAAGAGAACACTTTTAAAGACCAGTTATTGTCACCAGCTCACACCATAGTTTAAAACACCTGCTACAGTGTGGAATCCTTACAATAAACTGATTTTTCTGTAAAGATTATATTTGTTAAACACAAGTTAGTTAAAAAAGACTGAAATATTCATGTTTGATTATGGCCAAATAATATCTTGATGTTCTATGAATAACTTTGCTTTCTCTGTAATCAGGTCAAAGTTATGCTTATTTTTTCTAAGACAGACTTTATATGTCATGAAATATTGTATATCAATCATGTTTGCAAATAGATTCCAAATGTATTTGATATTCTCAAAGTATTTTTAATTTTCTTATGGTCTTTATATTTTTATGCCCTATTTTGCAAAAATTAATTTTCTGTTTAGAAATTATGCATGAATTTCAACAATACCTCATAATCTGAAGAAAGACAGAACTTTACTTTGGCAAAGGTGAAATAAAATTCAGGCTATCAAGAAAACTGCGAAGTTAAATGCAGAAAACATTATAGGAAATAAGGACTTGGATTACATGAATAAGAACAACCCATAGGAATATTGTTATATTAAACTAACCTTAGTGAAATATTTTTTGTTTAGATAATTGTTTAGTATATGCTATTACGTGCTTTAATATGAGCCCATGGTTGGCACCTGTACCCAGACAATGACGTGCAATGCAGTGGATACATTTAGACAAGGAAGTTTCATAATTTCTTATTAGCTGCTCTGTGGCTAGTGTATGAACTGAATGCATGATAATTATTGCTGGTATTTGATTGTATGCTTAACATATAGATTAATCATCAGTTAAGAAGGTCATGATTAAAATGGTAAAGAAGGCAGTAACCACTACAAGAATTTGTGGTAGAATATAATGGAAACAACAAAATACTTGCATGGGGAAGAGGGATGTTCGATCTTTGTATTCCAGTCACTGCACGTGTCATACACCATATTCTACTGTTGGATACCCAATACTAGTGTAAAGCTTGCTACCACTCATACAGTCAAGTTATGAATCTGGAAACAGATGAAGGTTTGTGGATACGTGAGCCTTGACTAGTATGAGCCACAGAAGTGCAATTAGAAACAGTCTCTTTGACAGTAAATTGCTAACTGCACTTTGCAACGCCTATAGGACGCTGCAGGCACTGACTATCGCCATATGAAACCCAGACTCTACCAATCAAAACTTGGAAAACTGTACTGTTGTACCAGGAAAATAACACACTGTGGTGTTGTGTATTGTGGCCAGCTGACAGATGCCCATCCAGCTGTTCTGTCACTCTCCTTCCTCAACGGGAAAGGGGGAGAAAATAAAATGCAAAAGCTCATGGAACAAGATAAAGACAGGGAGGGCACTTATCAGCTTACCATCATGGACTAAACCTCTTGGGGATGCCTCTTGGGGAAGATTAATTGATTAACTGACAGTTAAAAATAGAGCAGTATATAAAACACATGCTCGCTACCACAATCCTATTGTTCGCCCAGGCTCAACTTCACTCTTTCATTTCTGAGTCCACTGCACACCCAGAGTAGCACGGGGGGATGGAAGCTGGGGATTGTTGTCAGTCTGTAGAAGGATCCCTCTTCAGCTCCTTCCTCCTTGCACTTTTCCTCTGCTCAAATATTCAATGGGTTGCATCCTTCCAGGATAAATCTGTTGCCCCATGAGCACTGCCACAAATTCTTGTGGCATACCCACCTGCATGGGATCCTCCATGAGCCACAGAGAATGTCTGGTCCTCTCTGGGTGCAGGGAAAACTTTTGCACCAGCACCTGGAGAACCTAACCTCTTCTTATCTCGTACTTTGGTGTTCACTGAGTTATTTCTTGTACTTTTTTCCTCACTGCTACCAAGTACTTTTTCCACTCCAAAATCCACTTTCCCAGCCTCACCACCATTGTGGCTGCAGAGCCCTACCATGCCCTGTTGTGGGACCATTTAACTCATCTGTGTTGGGTATGGGGCCACCCCAGTCTGGCTTCACAGGGGAGTCCAGCAGCCCCATGACTATGTCAGGACACCTTTACACTATGCGAACAATACATAAAAATACTCAAACAACATAAATCATAAATAATAAGAGTCACTTACCAACCATCAAACAATGCTCATGTTCTCAGTCAGAATAACTCACTGTAATATTTAGTTCTTTATAATTTTCAGAATATCATCCGCTCTGTTTTCATAATTCTTAATTATGTTAAGTGTTATTGAAAAAGGTTTCACTTGATAATAATAATGCCTATAATGGTTTTACAGTCAATAGATCTGTATCTCCTTTGAAATCTATTTCATTTCAAACAATAAATTTATAAAATAAGTCTTTTAAGTAAGGGGCAGTGAAAATATGGAAGACTCAGATTTCTCCAGAGAAATGTGTTGTAAGTTTAGTATGAAGCAAAAATAATTGAATATTTAAAAAATATAGCACGTGAAACATCAGTGTCATTAAAAGCTAATCATCATTCATTTAAAACTGTAGTAAAAATCCTGCCCTGAAACTCCTGGAGATCCTTCAGTTTTCAAAGTTGAAAATAGGTAGTAAATTCTAAGATGATCTGAAGTACAGCGATAATGCACTCAGCACTATATCACAATAAAAGTGTCAATAGCTCTCGCTTTTATCTTTACAGAGACATTGTATGGCTTTACTGCAAATGAATGAAAACTCTTTATGTTCAAAAGAAGTTAAACTACTGTTTTGTATGAACACAGATAATAGAGAAAAATGAAGTTTTGTATTTTCTATTCAGAGATGGTTAGATTATAATGAAAAGCTTATTTGAAAATTGAAGGAAAATATCAAGTTTTGCTCAAAAATAAATTGGATATATTGCAGCCGGATAAGTGTTGTACAATTGTAATGAGACAAAAAAAAACTAAAATAAAGCTGAAAGGGATAAATAATCTTTGATATAAGTTTATACCTGGTGTTATCGTAATTGTGTTCACTCTACTTGTTTACACTCACTAAATATCTCATGCAGAGCAAATGTATAATTTCTGGCAACTAATGGAAATATCATTTAAGTTTGTTGATTTCTTGTACTCTTGTTTACTTTTATTTCTTGTACTCCCTAGGAATACATATATATGAGTAGAACCTAATATTTTGATTGCTTCCAGTATTATATTTTATATACTTAGTGGTAAAGTAGGCAACTTCCCTCTGTTTTACTCACTTATTCATGAAAGTTCTTTAGCTCTGTGTATTTTTGAAAGAATGAAAGATGTATAGAGATCAGGCACTTTTTGTCGTTATTAAATAAATATTCATCTATTGTCTGTTCCTATTTTTCCAGATCAAGCCACAAACTGAATAATAGAATAATTGAATTATAGAATCATAGAATAGTTTGGATTGGAAGGAACCTTAAAGATCATCTAGTTCCAAGCTCCCTGCTATGAGCAGAGACACCTCTCTCTGGATCAGGCTTTCCGAAGTCCTATCTATTTTGGCCTTTAATACTTCCAGTGAAGGAGCATCCTAGACTAGAGAAGATCAAGAGATATTTTAAAGACATCTGTATCTACACCCTTAGCTATGACTATATACAATTAGCAAGACCCTTTAAAAGGCTTATTAAGGCCAAAACCTGAGTGTTTGTCATTTCTAAACTAATAGATTAGCTCTCTCATGTTTATCAGATAGGACTATAACTACCTGCTTTCTAGAAGTTTAGATATGCAGAACAAGCAGCCTCTAACTGCTGATAGTTGTGCATGAATCATCTTTGTAAAACATTGTAATCCTGTATTCAGTATATTCTAGGAATAGAGTACTCTAGGAAGCTAATACTCTAGGAAGCAGGCTATGCATCGCTACAAACTATGTTTCATGAAATACATTACTGTAGCTGATCTTTCCTCCAAAATAAATCTGTAACTGTCTTTGCTGTATTTGTTGTCAGCACCCCCTACGGAAAGCACATTGAAGCTTAACCACTTCAAAATTGTTTTCCTTTTTGTAAAAATAATCTGAAAAGGCATCTAAAATATTAATTTAACAGAATTACATGTCAGTGAATATTGTCAAATGTTTAAATTTATTTTTATTAATGGAACAGAAGAAATTGAGACATGAAATTGTAGAGAGAGATTTATGTTTCATCACAGTACATCACCAGAGGTAAAATTTTCTACTGCACTGGCAGCTGAGAATAATACAGGATTAAAAGCAGTAACCAGTATCTAAAATGCTGAAAGCTCCTTTTTTCTTCTTGCCAACACTAGAAAATGTTTATCTGCCATCATATTCTGGAAACTATTCCCACTATGCAATGCTTTTTGATGCAGCTGAAGTTCCCTATTTTCTTTTTCTAATCGTTTCAAAGCATTTATTACCTCTGTAATATTTTGCCTGAAGGTAGTGCAAAAGATCTGTGGTATGCTGAGGTTTCCTTTACATGTTTCATTATGATTGTTGCCTTTCTCTGCAGCAGCCTATGTTTATAACTTAGCAATTCAGTCTGTTTGCCCAACTCCCTTTACATTCCTGGGACTTACAACTCACAGCAGTATTAGTTTTTGTTGCCAGGGCACTTTGTGCAACACTTGACTCTATTTTAATGTACAGCTATTTTTGGAGTAATGCAATGAACAGACCTTCTCCTTAGTCGTTTATTTTTGCTCAGACATTTATTTGGAAGATATTAGTTCTGTTAAGGTATCCACAGATGACAGATTTCTTCATTCATTGGTAGTAGACCAAATATGGCCAAGATGAGATGCTGGCAGCTTAAGTGTGAGGATAGAAAGCTTTATATCTCATGTATTAGAGTAATTCCAGATAATCTGCACTGATAATATGGATTCTCAGTTTCCTTTCTTTTACTCTTGGTTTGGTTGCTTTTCTGAGTACAAGTTGTAAGTAAGGTGCTAACCACTAATGAGTGCAATACTCCAGTTTGGTGCCACACTGTACTCATTTTGAACTAATATTGGCAAGATAGCTAATATTCAACAATATAAGATGGTACTACTCTGATAGGATATCACAAAGGAACTAGGCCTATGTTGCACACTTGTACAACCAGTACAATAATGCCTGCCTTTGGCTGAACTGTCTGATCTCCTCAGCATATGCTATGTAGACTCAAGTGAGGATGCCTCAGGCTCTTTCAAGCAGAAACTCACTAAATCTCTGTCTTCTTTAGCATATATAACATTGGCTAACAAATACAGTGTCTGTGCAGGCAGCTTAGGCTGGAGGCTAAGAGGTTGGATCTCCCAGCTGTGCTTTATAAATTTCCAAGAGGCATTCCCACCAGGGGAAAAAAAAAAAAAAACAACACCCACATTCACTAGTCAAATGAAGGAGTGTTCTCTCCTCAGAACCTTTTGTATTTTAAACAAGTCTTTGTTTCAAATCTCAACTGAAGTAAGTTGCCTGACCACAGACAGAAAGACAGTCTATAAAATGGGAACTGTGAATTTTAAATGCACTGAATGACAACACAACAGCTATGATGGCATGAATGTCTGTGTGTAGACTACATCCCTGTTCGTTGAAAAGCAAAGTAAAATGCAGGTGAGTGTGACAGAATTATGATGTTAATCTGTATTTTCACACTATTTTAAATAGTCTAGATTTGCTTCTATGGATTTTATGCAAATAACACAAAAAAAAGGTATGCATCAGTGTTAAATTTAACTTACACAGTCATCAGTTATAGCTTCACTTCCTTTCACCTACTTTGTCTTCAGTTGATGCAAGCTACTATATTACTCTGAAAAAAATGGAATATTTCTTCCTATCAACAGCACTTATTTATTGTTTAATTATATCTGGCTTTTCCTTTTGTTTAGCACATTGACTACTATCTCTGAAAGATTTTGTCCAATTCATTTCTGCAGCTACACAGATCAGCTGACATTCAAAAGAAATGCAAAAGTCCTATAAGCTATTTCAATTAGTAAAGAGTCTGTAAAGCCAGTTTTTCTTTTGGAATTTAATCAGGGTTGATTTAGAAGAACAAAAAAGGTAGATACATGTGGAAGGATGGTATGCTTCTGGATTCTGATGTACAGCAGTCAATCTTAGATTATCTAACTGTAAAAATAGTTTTCAAGTTTTAATAATATCTTCTGACATCCATATCACAGATGTGAATAAGAGCCCAGCATTTGAACAGTAGCTCAGGAAGGTGTCATCCTCAAAAAATGAGGCAAAAATATTTCTAGGCATGAGGACTTGGTGATTGTGTTATCAAACCTTCCCACCAACACTTTCAGGTAGACCTGCTGATAAGCATCCATTCCTAAACCCAGGAAAAGTCAACATTGCTTTACACAGCTTTTTTCTAAAAAGAAATAAATCTGTTAGCACAAGGCCTCCCAACAGTTTTGGAATGTACACTGTCTCTACATTTCTCTCTAGGGAGAGATGGGAAGATGTGCAATATTACAGAAGGAATAACCATAAAAACAAAGCATACAGTTAACCAACGTAACTTTCAAAGGGATTTATTTTCTTCTGAACAAAGTTTACTTGGATATCTGAATCAGTTATTCTAAATGTAGACAAAACAGTGCTACTTTCTACTATCATATTCAATACTCCAAAGACAAACAATTTGGCAGCAGATAACTCATCCTTTATCCATCTTTGCATGTGGTAGTACACCCGTAGCATGCCATTTGTCAGCATAATGACAATTTCTGTATTCCCTTACTGCCTAGAGGAAAAGATTTAAACACAATATTGTCTCTGGCTAAGGGGCAGTCATCTAAAAAGCCTGAAACTTAAGCTTCTGATTAGTTTCACAATATCTGTGAGGCTGAGATTTTGTACAGTATGTTCCTGTAAAAGCCCTGCTTAAATCTGTGGCTGGTTTCTCCCAAACTGTGATCAGGACAGAGTGCACATATGTTGTTTTATTTAGGTTCTACAGTGAGATATTAAAGGAATAAGGCAAACTGACAACTGATCATTTCAACAAGGAAATGTTAGTTAAACTAGTTAAAATAAAACATGTGAAATCAGCTGGGCTCTGCAAATTCCCAGAACTTGATTCCTTTGTTAGCACCATAGCACTGGAGACCAGGTGGTTAGAGGAGGATATTGTGAAATGTAGAGAGCAACAGACTGACACAGTTTGCTTTTCTTCTTTCTAGTGAATTTGGAGTGTTATTGGTATGGAAAATCCAAAAATTATCACAATGAAAAGTAAAGGAAACGTGCAGTGAGCTACCTAGACTATTGTCTGTGCTTGGTAGGGTACTATAAAGTCCAAAGAAGGTCAGAAGTAAATTCGTTTTGTAGACTTGACCTTGTACTCACTGGACTTTTAATCCCATCACAAAACCACTGGATAATGTAATAAATGCCAATTTTGAAACAGCCTTGTTGGGAAGTATCTTTTTCTTGGCAACTGCCTTTTGCTGAAAAGGGACTAAAAGAGTTCAGGTTAAACTCTTCTAAAATACTATTCTTTTGTTACATCATGTGTGCTTTCATATTGATAGTCAGATATTACATGCACATTAATTTCTTAGATATCTGAATACACTTAGGGAAAATGTGATTCAATATGTAAACAGGAGATGAAGATCACCCTATAGGATCCAACTCATTCACAGTTTAGACTCACACTGTTTGATTCAATTTGTTTCTGCTGCTTTCTTTTTTTTTTTTTTCCTCTTATCTTTGCTACCCTCTCTTCACATTGAGACTTAGCAGAAGCCAGTGAATAACACTTCTACGTGAATAGCATTATGAAGGAGTCCATTATGAAGACTTCATGCCAAACAGAAGGACATAAAGGGAATGATAGAATTCATCCATTAAACTTTCTATTTTATGATCAAATAAGATCAAAACAAAACATTGAAATTTGGGATTATTCCAAGGATGAATTTGATTCTTTTTCTTAGGTTGTGTTCTTATTGAGAAGAAAAAAAAATGTAAACGATGTGCTTTGAGTTAAATTAACTGTAACTAAAATTCTTGGCAGCTTTAAAGACAAATAGAGTCATAGCCAGGATTTCATACCAGCAAATCTTTTCATTCCTTGTTTTCTTTTATATTTATTTGATTTCCTTTCTGTTTTCAAAATAAAATGTTGGAGGTTTTTTTGCTATTCTGTTTTCCCATTCAAGATGGGTCTATATTGAAAGCTGTGTGAATCCCCTTTAATTGGATCTCTAGAAAATTCAAACACAAATTTTCAAATCTCTCCAGACTTCTTTTGTTAGCAAGACAATTCAGGTAATATGTGTGGACAAATATAGATTTCATTTTTCAGTTTTTCCACTATAATAATAGAAATGATTTTATTCAAGACCCAAAGTAGTCTTCATTACTAGGGTCCACTGTGAAGCAGCCTGGGACTAAGGGGGGATTGGTGAGACTCTTCTAATTGTTCTGATTTTTAAGAGCATAAGGACCTCATGCTTGTTTTAGCACTACCATAAGGGGATTCATATCCCAACCAAACCTGCACACCAAAAATCAAAGACAGTTTCACCAGGACTCCAAATGGGGACACAGCAAGGTAAGAAGATATCTCACATATGAAGAAGTAAGTAATAAGGGAAGTAATAAATAAATAAATAAATAAATGACTTTCCATAAAATTGGGTATTTTCCATCAGATTCAGGAAATAAATGTGCTTGGTGAAGAAATAGAAGTCTTGAAAGAGAAGTCAGATAGTGTATTATCAGTGTATTTTATGCTTTTATGTTATAGATGTTCCTTCCTCCCCATAAGTTTTCTGCTGAAGAGAGCCCTAGAGAGTTCAGGATGAGCAAGGGCTGCACTGAGAAGAATGCATTGTATTTTATTATGCTGGTCCACAACATCAGAGGCAGATAGTGGTAGTAGAAGCTGAATCATCCTGACAATATTAGGTTACATTTTGCTGCCTTGTGACAGATGGCAGTAGAGGGGCAGTCTGACAAAATGGCATCTGACATGGAAGTGTGTATGAAGTAGAAGTGTGTTACTGAATTCCGCAAGGAAAATAAAATATCACCCACTGACATTTACTGATGCTTGCTAAATATTTATGGACACCAAACAGTAGGTGTGAGTGCAGTGAGGGTGGGTCACCACCGCTGGTGCAAATTTTTATGAGTTCAGCATGCAGGCTCTTGTTCATCGTTGGTGAAAATGCTCAGCTAACAGTGGTGACTACGTTGAAAAACAGTGTTTTGCAGCTGCAAATTTACTCCATCAAATACTTTTACTATGCCCTTCGTATTTATTGTTGTTACCATGAAAAATAACTAGAAGGCATTACTTTCAGAATGACCTGTGTGGTATTCTCTTATATAATGTCTGGACTCAAAATTTTAAGAGTGGATATTTTAGGGAAATGGACAAGACAACAGTCTGACAGGGACACATCTCATTTCTTGTCTAAAGTCTCTGGTCAGCAGCAGATGGGAGAAAGAAGAGCAAGATAGTTAGGCAACTATGGAGTTTTGACTGAAACTATATAGGTGAGGCCTAGGAAGAGGAGCAGAAATAGTAACAAAAGACAGCAAGCACCTTCTAATTCCTTGCCTAGCACATACTCTGCTTCAAGTCTTTACCCTCAGTTTTACCTGCATTAGTGACAGGTTTTGAGGCAACTCCAGCTTCAGACAGTGGGAACAAGCCTAGGGGAGTTAAGATTTTAAGGGTATTTTTTTAAGTGCAGGGAGCATTGTTGCCACCTACTGTTCATGGTAACTGGAGAATCCTAAAAAGATAATTTAGAGTCTTGAAAATGAGCTGCAAAATGAGTGACACTCCCTGATCTTGGAATCAGTAAGAAGGAAGATAGGCCACCACCTGCTGTCTCAGCCAAATATCTAGGTGGTATTTGAAAATTGTCTAAGCAAAGTAGCAGCTATATCACAATGTCTGTACATGAAGCAGATAAATAATTTTGGATTTTTAATGCCTATTTGCACAGCAATCTTGAAGCTATAAGTATTTTTGAAGGAGACAAGAGAAATGTGAAAAAGAAAAGAAGCAGATAGGAGAAGTCTGAGGAAACAGCAATAATTTCTACTGGAATATCTCTCCTCCACACATTTACCTGCCAAAACTTTTATTGCTCAAGCAGCTCAGATTGGCTCCCCTACCTGTAGTCTTATTTTCGTTATTCTAGACAGAAAGAATCCCAAAGATATAATTCTGAGCCCATTATAAAGCTATCATATATTCTTGGTCTCTCTCAAATGATCATATATTGCTTTTTTTGGGAAGCTATTTTTAAAATATGGTCAACTCTGATATAAATAAGCTGCTGTGAATAGATGTGATTTAATTTGGCAAGTAGAGGGCAAGTTTAATGCTTTATAAGGTTAACTGATACAGGATAAATTCTTCATAGGTTGTTCTGAAAGTAATGCCTCCTATTTATTTCCATGGAAACTATAATAGATACAAAGAACAAAATAACACTATTTAATATAGCAAATTCTCAGCTACAAAATGCTATTTTTCAATATAGTCACCAGTATTAGCTGCTTATTATGCTTCTCATTTAATTGTGTGACAGCTGTACACAGCCATTCAAAAAGTCGTTTGCCTTTCACATCACTGTCAGCACTGCTGAAATGCACCACCCATCAGCTTACTGTGCTGACATCCATTGTTTGGCCTCCAGAAGCATTCAGCAAGCATTGATGAATGTCAGTGGGTGCCACCTTTTTTTCACATGGAAGAATTCAGTGGCAAACCTTCATACTCTCTTCATACTCTCTTTCTTGCCAGAAACCATTTTGTTAGGCTGCCCCTCTGCTGCCGTCTGTCACAGCAACAAACTTAAGTAGAATTATTGGTAGGAAAGTTCAACCTCTAATTCCATACCACCAACATCCACCTCTGACACTATGGGCCTATACAGTGAAATAGGAGGCATTCGTTTTGAAGTAGGCCTTGTACAAAGATAATTGGCTTTACAGCTTCATTTACTCACTACACTGACCTGCATTCCCCATCCTCTCTCAAATGGCTCTATTAAGGCTCTGCCTTTCTGGTCACAGTTACTACCTGAAGCAGATAAATATATTCTTTGGACGTCCTCCTCTCCGTCTGTTCCCATGAACAAGAAGTCCAACTTCTACAACAAAAACAGTGATCAGAAAGATAAACCTGTCCCATCACTGTAGTCCACCCTCACTTTCAAGGAGAAATCACCAGTATATAAGGAAACTTTCCTGAAAGCAATAACTACCTTAAATCATAAACACAGAGTTGTTAACCCTAGAATTTACATTTTAATCTTAAAACAACAGAATTTAATGATTTAGAATTAATTGTAGCTCAATTTGAGATAAAAAGTTTTACATTTCAGGAAGTGATGAACTTTCCACCTTAAGTCAAAACAACTCCTCTAAGAAGTGAAAGAAACACCACCTACAGACCACCAGTTTTAAATAGTTTGGGCTAGATTGGGCATTCTGCAAGCAGCAAGGGGCAGGTAAATTTTAAATATGCTGACACTTTAGCCATGCAAAATGAATGGAGGATCACCAAAAAGATTTTCAAGCCCACTATTCATGCTGGCCTTTCAGCATATCCTTTGGGTCTAATCACCAATAAACCTCAGTTTAATGAGATTGTTGTAGCTTTTTGTCAGTATTTCCACTGTGACTCAGTTATTCAATTAATGTTTGGTTCAAGAAATGGGGGGGAACACTGTTTTCCTTCAAGAAATAAAAACTTCAACAGTGAAAGCTGTTGCAGATTTTAGTGAATTCAAATTAAAGTAGGTTTTTTTTCATCTGAAATGGAAGTTCAAGTATCTGTTTATAACAAAAAGGAAACAGATGCTTTAGTTGTAAATGACAGCCAACAAGATAGATAAAAACTCAAATTAGGAAAAAAAATAAAAACTGAAAATATTACTAAGTCAGTTATTAATTAAGGAAAGTTATTCATCATTTTATCCATCTAGTTCATTTACCTGATTCTCTTTGGATCTGAGACATTTATTAGTTGCTCATAAAGTAAATATGTTATATCAGATTCTTAAACTGTGTTCCTTGAAGTGTCAGTATTCTCCAAAGACAAAGCAATGACTTAGTTGTATCTTTTGTTTTAGTGTGCTTCATCTAAGTCATTTAAGGTACCTTTAAAATTAAACAAGTTCAGTTTATTGACTCCAAAAATAGCTGAGTATACAGTAAGATTATCCTCCTTGCTTTAGTGTATGCTATGTTACTGATCTTGGCTTCATCTGATGAGCTGAAAACACACACACACACACACAAAAATATATCCACTTAGTACTCTGAATTCAGCGAGATGAAGGTCTTTATTTCTTGTAAATCAGGCACGATTTAGAACAGTTGTTCCCAATTTGCATCCAGTGATCTGCAAAGAACACACCAGACATATGGTGTGGTTTCCTTTCCTTCTAACCATTAAATCACATCAAATGACAGTAAGGAATAGAGAAAATATATTCTGAATATTATTTTTTCATAAAACTTGTACTGCCACTGACATAGCGTTTTTAATTTGAGAAGGATGTAGACTTCATGTCACATTGCCTTTTAAGAATGATCCAATCTGCCACAATATTGTCAAAATTTGATATGTATTACGCACTGCACCATCAAAAACTTTAAGGGTATTCGTATATCAATGAGATCAAATGAGAACTGCATATGTATTGTAGCTCCCACTGATTTTACATAGACTTTAACATTTACAAAGAATGCAAAGTGACTAGCTGACATGCAGGAGGATGGCTGAACTATATTCAAAATGTAAGAATTGTGTCATGACAACATTACTATTTCCCACTGCATTTTATTTTGTAAATGACTTTTTAAAAGAAGTCATTTTTTAATAAAAGTCATTTTAAAGTAAGTCATTTTAAATAAAAGTCTCATTTTGTTAATCATTACTCTAACTTTTCTAAGCTCATAAATATTTGAGTTAGAAAGGAGAAGCACAGGTGTTTTCTGTATTAGAACAATAAATGATATATGAAATTTTTTTAAATTAGAAATAAAAGTGAAGAAACTTTCTCTGGAGCCATTTAAACAATCTAAATTATAAAAAAAATTAGTTTTATGAAAAAAAAAATCCATCCACTTCAATAACTATATTATTAAATATAATATTACTATTGGTCATTGTTTATTGGTTCTGTGTACTGTGCACAACACCATAAGAGTGTGACTGTAGTACAGAGAGGTATTCTGTCTGGCATAACTGATTTCTATTTGACTGAACATGTCTTGCCATAGCTTCTGTTATAATCAGATTGTGTAATATGTAATTATATGTAATCAGAAGCTGTCTTGAAATTGAATTCATGTAATAATCAGTTTGAGATTTAAAAAGTTACCAAGAACAAAAAGTTCTTTAGTGTTTTTGAGTTCTTGCTAGATTCTCTTATGCACCAAAAAAACCCCCACTTTTTATGCTGATCTGTTATTAAATACATAGGACATAACTTTAACTTTTCAGTGGCTGTGACTGCCTGACACGTCTTTTTCGCACCTCCTCCCTTTTCATTTAGGTGTTCTACAAGGCTCCTTCCTTTCTACTTGACTGAACTCACCTCCTATTATTTTTTCCTACCGTCTTGCCTTTGTGATCAATCTATTTTTCTCTACTAGCTCAATTGCCTTGACTCAGCATATACCTCATCCAGCCCTTATCACCACACTACTTTCTTCGATCTGTATAGACTTAAAACTGCAGCTTCCATTTTACCCATAGGAACTGCATCAGACAGATGAACATGGGGTTTTTCTATGTTGTACAGTTGTGATGTGAATTCTGGAATGTGCTGAATTTCACAGAACAGCAAGCCTGAAGAAGGCTTCAGATTAAGTGCTGCTGAAATATACTATAATAGAGAAATCACCTAGGAGATCGTTCCTATAAATCATATCAAGCTGATTTATATGATATTTCAGTTCTTTAGAATGCTTTTGTGTGTCTGTTTTTGTTCGTTTTGAAAGCTGGTATAATTGCAACAAAAATATCAATAAAGGAGATTTTTACCACATATTATCTCTGTAAAATGAAGAATGGAGCTCTTGGAGCCTCTCTTTTCAGTGCATCACTCAAAGATGCTTACTATACTTAAAAATAAACATGGCAATGTTTTAGAAATAATACTCCAAGTACAATTCATTTCTGTGAAGCGTTATGGAGAAATTTTCCTCAGTTGGTCACAGAGTTTTAGTGGGTCTGACCATTAATATATGTTTAGGAGTGCCTTAAAAACACAAGCTAGCTTTATATGGATTGTAAGAATGCTAAACAGCTTTGAAAGTGCACAATGCAAACTCCAACCATTTAAACCTTTTGGAGAATAATAATAACCAGAATAATCCATTATGTCAAACTATCTATGAAAAATCCTTTTGAATCCTTTTGAATCTCTAGTGCTACATTCTGACTTAATTTGTACTAATAACTCCCTGAAGAACTCCACTTGAATCAGCAGGTTTACATTGTATTTATGCCAGAAGAAAGGAGAAAAATATTTGGAAATGAATTGGAAGCATCATATATTTTTCCCAGTTTCAGGATATAAATTTATCGATGTGGCTTTAAATTGAAAATTTTCCTTTGTTGTTGTTGTTGTACATAAATGAGTTAAAATTATGTTATTTGGCAAAATGCCCTCAAAGTTAAATGGTTGTTTTAATATGGCTAATGTTAAGTGGAGCCAAAATTTTTAATGTGAAAAATTTGCACACATTATTTTTCTATGATGGCTGTTGATCACTTTGTATTACAGAAAGAGAGGAATATTCACAGGCACTGTAACTTTATAGAGTACTCATACATCAGTGTCTGATTCCTCACATTGTGAGGATTTCTGCAGCAGAAATGTGATGACAGGAAGGGAGAAAAGAGTGGAGACCACATTTTTTTAATATTCCTCCTAACAATCCTGGAAAGTGACTTTCTGGCCTACATATGATAGCAATGCCTTGAAAGATGCTTATTCAGACTCATAATTGTATCAGGACCTGTTTTAAAACCAGAAAGTAAAGAAAAAGAATTAAGTGTCCAGAGACATGAAATACTTTGCACAACATTCCCAGAAGTAATTAGTCATTCAGCAAAACATGCCTGTAAGTCAGAGCAACATTTTGTCTTGAATGAATTCAGAGTGGAAAATGTTACAAGTAGCTTAAGAGACCTGACCTTAATATTCTCAAAATTAAAAATCTACACCTGCCAATGAAGACATGAATACTTGGGCAAGTCATGCCTGTGGGCAGACTTCCATGGCTGGCTACAGTAGCCCTGAGTACCATACTTGCACCCCTTTGGCCAGAAGCAAACCAGCTGTGGCAGGGAGGCGGCTCAGCAGTCTTGCAGGAAGAGTATTAAATCAAATGCAGCTCTTTGCTAACATGACTGTACAGCTTCTGAACGAGAGGTGTTTTTTTTGTTGGTATGTTTGGGATTTTTACACTTGATTTCTTGAGTGCATGGACAGATAAATAAGACTATGCCTGGACATGTCCCTCAAGAATTACTGAAAAGAGGTAAATATCCTGTGGGTGGAAAAAAAAAAAAGTAGATATGATTGTTTAACTTAAGCCTGAATCATAATCAGAAAAGGGTAAATAAATGTTTTGTAAGCAACTTTACTATTGGCATTCTCTAACATTTTTTGGAAAGGATGATGTCACAACATAAATAATGCCCTTTTAATATCTTGTGTGTGTATATAATCTCTCTCACATAACTATATAGTTCTTTTTATCTTGTTAACTGTCTAATCTTTTAAAAAATCCAGTTTCAGTCTTGGTTTTGTTATGGATTTGAAGCAACGGTGTGAAAAATAATTAAGAGTAATTAAGAGTTATGTAAAAAAAGCCTGCTCCCATTTGTCTTTATGAAAGAGATGTCTTTCAATAACAGTGATTGCACTGATCTTGGAGACTAAAAGAGGATCATAGAACCATAGAATCACAAGGTTGGAAAGGACCCACAATTCCAACCATCCACCCATTACCACTGCTACCACAGACTACTAAACCATATCTCATAGATCCTCATCCAGACACCTCTTGAACACTGCCAGGGTCAGCAACTAAACCACCTCCCTGGGCAGGCCATTCCAGTGCCTGATTGCTCTCAGAGAAAAAGTTTTTCCTTATATCCAATCTAAACCTCCACTGGTACAACTTGTGTCCATTTCCTCAGGTTGTTTGTTGCCTGGGAGAAGAGGCCAAATCCCTCCTCATCACAACCTTCCTTCAGGAAGTTGCAGAGTGCAATGAGATCTCCCCTGAGCCTCCTCTTCTCCAGACTAAAGAATCTCCATCATAACACTTGTGCTCCATACTACACACCAGTTTTGTTGCCCTTCTCTGGATACGTTCCAGGTTCTCAATGTCTTTCTTGTAGTGAGAGGCCCAGATGACCTGCTTTCAGAGCTGACCAACAGTCAATAATTCAGGAAATCATCACATGTACATTTTCACTCCTTTAAAAAAAAAATATATATATATATTTTTCTATTTCCAGTAATTATCATTAATGAGTTCAAACTTTGGAGTGTCAATTATTGTTCCAAGGTAATGACATTGCTGAAATTGAAGATGTCTCTCTGAATGATATCTTACTGTTTCTATATTATATATCTATACTAATTTCATTATTGTTTTCTACACATATAATGCAATCTATTTACATTCTCATTTAGTTTCATTTACAAAGTAATGTAAACAAATGTTTACAAATGTACACAAATATTTTTCATGGTATTTAAAACCTTGTTTTAAGCAGTGACACTTCTTAAAGTTCCATAAATCCCTTGTTGTCCAACTTTTTGAACTGGCAACATTATTTTTCAAATCTCTTTTTAATTCACATTAAATTCAAATTCAAGAACTTTAGATCTTGTTATAACCTTTCAGATGTCCTGATGAGCTTCTCTGTGTTATTCAGTTCAAGTAGTGTGGGTCATTTGGAAATCTTTTGTTGCTATTGCTCGAGTCTATCTCACTTTGTTATTAAATGTGTAAAGTATCAGTCATAGTAAGCAATTTCAGAATATTTATTTTGAATAAAAATGTTCTGGTGCTAGTTCCTAATATATGGTGGGTATTTATGGAACACTCAAAAAAAAAAAAAAAAAAAAAGTCCTAATAATACTGTTCTTCAGAAAAAAGCACCCTACTATATTTGTGGCAACATCTGTCCAAGCATGTGAAAAATAACAGAGAGATATAAAAAAAGACTGGAACTGAATGAAGGCAAAATGTCACTTGACAGTTGTAGGCCTACCGAGATTTTAAAATAAGGATAAGTAATGTAAAGCTGAGGATATTATCAATGTATTAAAAAGTAGTGAGTAGACAAAGAAGAGGGATTTAATATCTTAAGGATTTATCATCATTAGCTGCTTTTATGTAGCATTGCTAATATTTATTAAGGATGGAGAAAAGAGCTAAATTAACTGCAGCTTTACCTCTTGTTATTTGTTCATTTCTAATTTACCAGCGTCCCATTACAGTGCAGCTTTATGGGTGTTCATCTTTGCTCTTGCACAATCCTGTTATCAGTGGCAAATCTGCAGCAGTAGAAAGGAGTGGAAGGAGGAGCTGAGCCTCTGACATTTAATGGGCAACTTGAGACACATCCATCAAAACAATAATTTTTAGAATATCTATTAGTGTTACTCTAATAATTATTAAATGGAAATATATGTGATACATTCTGTAGAGTCTTCTATGCATCAGTGGACTACAAATTGAGTTATTTTCTTAAATTATTTAATTTCTGCAGAAAAAAAATTATGGCATATTTTAATCTTTTAAAAATTCATTTAATTCATAATTCTTATTGTTAATACTTTTAACTGATTTCTAAGGCACTAACATTAATTTTGTATCACTTATTGTAAATATACAAGGAACATAGCAGGAACAGTACTGAACCCAGTTCTAGGACAGAAAGAACTTTCGGGTTTACCCAGAAAACCATGAGGAAAAATAGTGAAAGAAGATTCTGCATATTGAACTAAGCAAATACATTTTCTGTGCTCTAAGGATTGTCAAGCTGAGACTGTCAAAATGAGTTTGTTTCAGCAAGAAAATATACTACTCGTAAGGTCAGACCATAGACAATTCAGCTTAAGAATGACTAACAAGTGAACCTAAACAGCCGTCAGATCAGGGAAAATGTTATCAGTCAAAATACAAGAGTACACCATTGGCTTAGAATGAAACTCTTTAACAAATGACTTTTCCATTCTAAATGTTTTCTTAATTGTGCAGCAGTAATTTCTCAAGGGGATGTTAAGACTGGAAAATATGACAACAGCAATTGAAAAGTACATGGAGGGATGAGAGAAGGGCATGAAAAACTTTTTCAAAGGGACATTCTTTCCTTCCTTAACAGTATAGTAGAACAAGCTCTCATATTTAACCCATTAAATGAATATATCAAATTTGGCAAAGTAGCTACAAAAATTAACTCATTTCTAAGTCTGAAAGGTTGCAGAGATATACAAATTAATTTCAGCGCTGAAACAGTACTTTCTATGAGTTTTTAGTCATATCTATTTTAGATTATGCGAGGTACTTAAGTGACTTCACTAGTACTCTCCATTGGCTCAGAGGAGAAGTAAGGTCTAGGTCCTGTTCAACTAATTGCAGGCAATTGAATCACCTATAAGTACCTAGAAGAGTGTAGTCATTATATGCTTTCAGGAATCAATGGAGAATTATGGGTCTTGTAAGGTACAGCACCATAAATACCTAAGTATATGTCTCTGTACCGATTCTAAGGTCTATAGGGAAAGAAGTCTCCTTAGGCATCTGAGTTGGATGGGACAAATCTTTTCTTAGGTCTTCAGTTTTGGTGGCTGAATTGAACTGGTAAGATGTTTGAAGTAGCTTGAGTCAGTTTATATGAGTATTCTGCACTGAAGCAACTTCTCTAAGATTCGTAGGGCATGTCCTTTATCAATGCTAAAAACATAAGCAATAGAGTAATGACATCCCTACATTGTGGGTGAGGAAATCAGTAAAATTCAGTAAAAGCACTCAGGAGAGCATCTCTCCTCTTCTTCCAAAGGTTTCAGTTCCTTGCTCTTGTCAGGCAGAAGAGAGGAAAGGGTTGGCTGCATTAAACTGTGTCTCTCCCAACTTGTTCTTTAAGCAAAACATCAACCTTTAAGCTGAGAAGGAAAACTGCAATGTCAACTTGGTATTGGCAGCATTGCTTCATATCTTCTGTTTGTAATAGATTATTTTTGTATGGCAAGAGCTATGGCCATATTTCTTAGCATTCTGTTCTACTTTTAAATAAGAGTGCTGATGTGAGTGAAAAGCATTTACCAGGAAAAGCTATTATTTAATCAGTGATTATATAAAAATTCTATCTTCATACCTTCTATCAAAGTAGTTGAAGTAGATTACTGATCACCCTTTATTGGAAATGAGTTATAATGCTCATTTGTATTTATGTGAATTTAAAAATGATTAAACTTCTATCCTGAATTGTTTTATTTGCCAATAACAGATTAACCTGAATGGATTTCATATCCAAGAAATAATCAAGTGAACTGAGCTTTATTCTGGGCAGATGTTACCAGTAGCATACACCTTTCATAGAACAACAACAAAAAAAAGTAGATACACTTTCAGGTTATTTTACTTCATACTATTTTATTTTATTTTGAGAACAATATATTTGTACATGGTACATATCCTCTAGCTGTAGGCAATGGTTCTTAAAGGAAAAAATATTTAATGTATTTCCAGCCATGCTGAAAATGTAGACCTTTCCAGTTATTTGTAAAACTTTAGAAGCATCATCTAGCCATGTTTGGATGATATTCTTTATTTTCCTAAAGAGAGAGACAAAAAAAAAGATACAAGGAAAGGAGTTTTGAAGTGGTCTTGCACTGTAATTCAGGAAATTTCTTCTTTTTAAAGTATGAGTAATATACCAGAATAATTAAGTTAATTTTCATTTCATACTAAAACCATTCAGTTAAGAATCCTGTATCTACAATGAACAGCTTTGCTAAGGCTCATTTATATATCATGGGAACTAAGATGTGCTAGCTGACACTTCAGAGTGCTTGGTGTTAGAGTTGTGTGAACTGGAAATCTTTCCTCATTGCTGGTTGGAAGTTCCTGATCCCTGTTGTGATATAAATATCTGCTGTAATCACAACAGTGACAGTTTTGCTGTGAAGGAGTTTGGCTGGGAAAAGCAAACAAACAAACAAACAAAAAACATGTTGATTCTTTCCAAAATAACAAGACATTTATCTATAGACTCCTGGGTCACTGTAGTGTATAACAATTAAGTTTCCAGACAAGATTTGTGAAAGAAAGGCAGCTTTAAAATGGAGTTCTGGTAAAATGTTTCTGTCTGCTTTTATTTTGTTGGTTACTTTCTTGAGCAATTCTTATGTCTAAAACCAAATTCTGCCTCTTCTTCAGGTAAAATATGTAATTAACTTCAATTTTCTTTTATTTTTTTCAATTTAGCAGATCTATAGTTTATGTGATATGAACTGCTGAGAGCAAATTAGAATTTCTGGACTGTGGTATGTGAAATATTAAAAGCTCTTTTATATTTTGTTCCTTGAACACAACTTATCTACTATTAATGTCTGTAGAATCAATTTCCTTTTTAAGAAGATGCAATCATTGGGTTCAAATGTCCAGATACCCGTCCAGCTATGCAGGACTTTGAATATGAGGAAGTTCTAAATTCCCAAGGAGAATTAACAGTATACTTAATGATCATTGCATAACATCATTTTCTCTTAAACCTGGATCATAAAATTTGCAGTAGATACATGTCTACAAGACAGACCTGGGTCTTCTCATGCTTTTAAACACAGCATATTCTAGTCTAGTTGATGATTGAACCATGGAAGAACTCACATTCTGCAGGCACTCGTATCTTGTTTTTTCTGAAGTGTGTATATTAAACATTTATCAACACAGACACAGAGAATTCAGATACCATTTTAGAATCATGCATAAGGCACTGCCTACAGCAGGTGCTGGAAATTAAATACTGCTTTTTCCCAGTGAATGCCTTAACTCATAGTTGTTTGCTTTCATTCTTGCGTCTGATGAAAACATTATTTCTTCCAAACTAGAATACCATAAAGAAAAAGAATGCACTTAATGCACCCCATGACACTGCATAGACTGTTGTTTGGCCTGTCTCTTAAGGTAAAAATATGTTCAAATCAATGCAAGAAATAATTGAGCTGCGTCTCCCCAAGGGAAGATATGGTGATTAGTAAGTTGTTGACTAAAAGGAGGTTTTTTCAGCATTTTAAGCCATTTATGGAGAGGAAAGACAGGAGAGGATTTATGAGTATGAATCCTGATTAGAAAAAGGCATGATGGGGTCACGGGCAGGCATTGACTAGCATGCACAGCCTGACACCTGCCCTAGTGCAGGGAACCACCAAGCCCATAAAATCCCACTACATTCAGCTCTGCAAACAGTTCACAGGCTTGTGTTGTGACACCAGTGACAACAACAAGCATTCGTGTGGTGTGTTTTGCTCAAAGACACCAGACTTGTTTGAAACAACAATAATCATCCTCAGTTTTATGCAAGGGAAGTTGAAGTTTTGATGCTTTGATGCCTAGATCCACACAGCTGACCATTGCTGAACTGAGGCTAAAATCTGAATCTCATGTACAGATTCTAGTTTCCCATTTCTGATACTCACTGGCAAAACCTCCTATTTCTATTTGTATTTACACAACATACTCATGGAAATCACAGAAATACTTAATTGTAGCAGTTGGAACAGACCTCTATCACAGAATCACAGAATGGCCTGGGTTGGAAGGGATCTCAGGGTTCATGAACCTCCAAACCCCCTACCACAGGCAGGGCCATCAATCTTCCCATTTAATACTAGACCAGGCTGCCCAGGGCCTGATGATGGGCCTCCTGATCATCTTCATGGCTCTCCTCTGGACCCTCTCCAACAGCTCTCTGTCTCTCTTGTACTGGGGGCTCCAGTCCTGGACACAGTAGTCCAGCTAGGGCCACACAAGAACAAAGTGGAAAGGGATAATCACCTCCCTGTCTCTGCTGGCCACCCCTCTCCTGATGGAGCCCAGGATACTATTTGATTTTTGAGCTTCAAGAGCAGCTCTAGAGACCTGCAAGTCCAGGCTCCATACCTGACAGTACCTCACATTAAGAAAGTGTCCAGAGAAGCCTTGAATATCTCCTGAGAAGGAGACCCCACAACCTGTGGACAGCAGACCACTGAAAAGAACCCACCCCTGTCAACCTGAGTACTGTTCTTTAGATATTTAGAAACAGTGGTGATATACCCTCTCAGACTTCTTTCTCATCTCCAAACTGAAGAGTCCCAGATCTCTCAGGCTTTCTTCATGTGGGAGATGCTCCAAGCCTCTAGTCATCTTTGTGGCCTTCCACTGGATTTTCTCTAGGAGATACCTGTCTTTTTTAAAGGGCAGTGTCCTGGGGACACCTTGGGTTTTTCACAGCTTCCTCCACCTTAAATGGCATTCACTGTGCTCAGAAAGAAATGCTATAGCTATCTGAGGGCATACAACTGCTCCTTGAGAATAGCAACACCTACCAGTTAGCCCCAGCTTTTTCCTTTGACAGATAAAATATTTCTGTGCAATATGCTTTTCCTGAGATCATAAATTTCTTTTACCCCTGACACTTTTTGATGGGTAAAGGCAACACTGACCTCTCCAGGGAGCTCTCTGACCCTGGCATAACCTTCTGAACTGTGTTATGACTGGGATATGCCTGAGGCTTTTTCTTTTTCTTCCTGAATAGGACCAGTCTTCGTTGCCCTGTTGGCCTGTACTTGAATGAATCTTTTGGGTGAATGACGTATTCCTTGACATTATCCATGTTGCCTCCATAGAAAAGAATATTAAAATGACCTAGCCTTATTATCCATGTGATAGTCACTGATAAAACCTCTGTATTTACCAAATTCTATCACAGTATGATACATGACAGCCCACATTTATTATAAGCTATATGCTTGCTTTTACAAAATGCTCTCCCTTTCAAACAGCAGAACTGTATAGGGAAATACATGAGTCTCTTTCTGCAATTCTGACAAAACTGGATAGAGCAACAAAGCAAAGGATAGTGAACAAAGAACTTGAGTATTGCTGGAAATACAAAAACTAGCTAGAAAGAAGTACAAATAAACTATATTTTACACATCTTAATGATCAAAATCAAATTATTGTTTGCCATATATTATCACACAGAAAAAAATCCAACCTTCCTTCAGAAAGTAGTAGTTTATCATACGGTGTATACTGTAGACTGTTTAACTGGTACATGTATATCTAGCAGTCTTTACACTAGTATTAATGTAAAAAAGGGAGAATGTGTATAACTTCCCATTTTTATGAAAAGGAATACTCACAAATATTGTCTTATTGACAACAGGATGGCTCAGTAGGATATTTTAAATTATTGTATCTTACATAAATACTTTGCCATTTGAACTAAGCAGTATAACAATTTACTCAGGATTACTTGTATGTTCTCATAACAGAGAGAAATGTGTATAACATATTGCACTGAGTTTGATCGAAAGATAGATTTTTTTTTTCTTTGGACAGATCTATGACTAGTGGAATTCATTCATATACAGAAAGCAAAGTGTACATGACTTTTTTGTACCTGTCAAGGGAAGAAGTGCAGACTTCTCAGTATGAATAGGATATAGGTGGTCTCATTCTTTTACCTGCCTTTAAGAAATGCCAGACAATGTAGCTTCAAGAGGGATAAGATAACATTCTGAGGTGAATTATTTCTCATAATGTACTAAAAGTCTGAGTCCATATCATAATATTAGTCATTAAAATCAATTTATCCACAAAGTGCATGTTGTAATTCTATATTAACTACATAATTATGTAACCAGAGCACTATAATATAATAGCACACATATTGTGAGGTTTAGAACATAAATAATTCCAGGCAAAATTCTCATAAAATTTTTTCCTACCACATTCAGACAAAATAAATTGTTAATGAAAATTTAGGAATGTAATTACTTTTATAAAAAAAAAAGTATTACTGATACTGTATGACTTCTAGGAATCCCTATACACTTAAACATTAATGCTTATTTTAGGGTCAAGCAAAAGGGTGAGTATCATGTTCAGTGGCATAAGTAGAGGCATGGACTTGTGAGGTCAATTAGAAGCTGATATGCAGCCCTGGTATTTTTGTATGACTCTTTTGTTTTTACTTACAATGGCAACTTATTATTGGCCTATCAGTAAAGTCCTCATGGATTATCTGAACAATCTCCTAAGCATTTTAAATAATTATTTCATAGCAGTGTGAATTTACCCAGGATGTCAATTTCCTATCTAACCAAATAATCATGTGGTAGCATAATAGAGCAGCACTGAACTTATAGGACACTTCATCTACTATCACCAAATACAGAAAGGCTTTATGAAGATGAGAGCAACAAAAATGACTTTTATCTAAAAACTTTAAAAAACCTCAGTGGCTTAATCTATTTAACTTTCAAGTACTGTCAAGCAGTGATTTGTTTTTAGAGCATAAATATTCTATTTGTAAGAAACAATAGAATGGAAAAGATTTTTTCCCCTCTTAAATGCAACCCTTTCCCTATACCATGTTTTGTCTCAGCCTCTTCAGCTATTAGTCATCTTGCTGAGCTATCCTGTATACTTGCTGTACTTTTCTACTTTCATCCTCCACATCTTAGCTTTCAAGAGCAGCTTCTCCCAGTGGCTCTCCCACATCTCAGCTCTTTGATGAACTTGTCTCTCCACTTCTTAGCTCAACTATTTTTCATGCAGTGGTTTCTAATTTTATAATAATAAGCCTCCAAGTGTATCTATTTATCTCTCTCCTTTTAGTTCAGCGAGAGTCATTCACTTTCATTTCTTCAGTTGCCTTCCAGGCCTCTGAGCAGTTCTCAATCTCAACACCTTTTGTAATGCATTTATTCTGCTGCTGGTGAAAAAGAATTTTCAGTCCTGAAAATTTTCTGTTTCTGTTTATCTATCATTATTTAGTTTCTGTTTATCTGTTTATCTATCATTATTTAGTTTCTGTTGATCTATCAGAGTACCAGTGACTCAATATTCCTGCTGTCAGTTGCCATGCTTTGGTTTTGATGGTGACTAGATATTTTCTGTCCTTTTTATCCTTCACGACTCTCAGCACTGGGTTGTGTACATTCTGTCACTTTGGAGAAATGGTGTAAATGTCCACTTGCCACATATAAGCCCCAAGGTGGTGGAATGTGATGAACTGCTCTTTGATGATGGAAGATGAACTTTCTGACCAGCACTGTGGGAAAGGGAATATGCCTTATAAATATGGAGATTTTATCTTTCAAAATGAAGGTCTTCTGAGAATATGCAAGCTCAGTGTCCTCTAGCTCAGTAAAATTTGGGAGAGCGAGAAAAGAGCTACCGGTTGAGAAAGCTTTTGAAGAGGAATGAAGCTCTGTGTGCCTTTCCATTTTTCAGACCAGATTATGAGTGAGACTTCTGTCAAAATTATGCCAGATGCTAAAAGCTCCTTATGGGCCACTCTCATAGTCAGACCAGGCAAAGATGGATACAATGCTTTCACTGGTCTTTTCCTTCTGAGAGTATACTGTTTTGAGGCAATTTCTCTCAGTTCATTTATGTTACAGCAGGTGAAAAGGTAACAGATTGTCTCAAAGTTCTCATTTTCAGCTAAATATTAGCAGAATTACTTTTGCCCTTTTTATGTCTATTTTTTGGTGGATTATGTTGTTGATTGGTTTTATTCCTTTAATCTATCCCTATATACAAGTCACATCCTTCTCTAACTTGGCACTGTATCAAAACCACTTTCTTCTTGGTTGATACTTCTCAGCATCTTAATGGATGTGTCAATTTCCTGTAATTGTTCCACCAGTATAGGATTTCCTCTATCCCCTCCTACTAGCTCAGGCAATGTGCTTCTGGTTTATGCTTTAAAATGCACTGGACATGAAACACAGACAAAAAGAAGAGTTTACTACATATTGAATACAGTCTTACAAACAAATGGGAATAGCAGAGACCTCAATTGTTGATGCACTTACCTGGTTTGTTTAGGATCTGTGAGCAATTCTTGCCTTTAAACTGTTGTTTTATAATGACGTCTCAGGAAAGGGAAAAGGAAGCATGAGAACACTGATGAGTAACTAACTACAAATAAGATAGTGATGTAAACTTCTTAGGCTATGGTAACTTACATAATATTTTAGTATTAAACAACATTTTTCAAACATGAATTAATCCTCACAATATTCAAATCAGCTCTCACAGTAAGAATTGTGTATCTTCTTCACTATATGTTAGAGGAAATATAAGGACTGAGTCACTCATACAGTGAATGTCTGTGGTCTTCTTAGTTCCAATCATGCCAATAGCATTGACTGAAAAACAAATGGTGTTTGATAAAAGCCTATAAATTGTATATAGAAGAATAAAAATACTTCATGTCCTATAGTACATTCTGATCTCTATATGTGGCTGCCTTTCTTGAGTATTCCAAAGCAGATTTACAGAAGTATACTACCTTGTACTTGTTGACTGGTCTAATTTGCTGAGGATGACTATTGTGTGTTCAGGAGATGGAAAAAAGGGCTATCTTCCAGGAACTTCACATATCCCACACAATTTTTTAGAATTATGTGCTCACATGTCACTTTGTTCTGTGTGCAAATGCTTAAGAAGAATGTTTTCAGTCCCAAACCTCTACTAAAATGATCTGTGTCTCAGAAGAATCACAAAGTATGAAGTGCTTAAACTTTTCTTAGTAATGCCCTTGAGTACAGAAAGTCTTTTGGTGATAATGTGCTTGTTGACAGTACTCAGAGAGTAGGTACCTGAGCTCTGCTGAGCCCCATAGATTACATGCTCTTCAATCTATCCATCTACATTGCCAAAATATGCAGGTTTTCTCTGAGGAGGTCTGTCAGGCAAGTCTTCCACAAGAACTGGAGGTGCAGTGATGCTGTATGCTCCCCATCCAGAAGCTTAGAAGATTAGAAAACTCAAGTGAACTGTGGGAGACTTGAACTCACCTCTTTCCTTTGCCTGAGGGGTTATAAATTTACATGTTCAACCAGCAAGACCTGTGTTCAAGTCACCTGGCCAGGGTATTCTAGAAAGCAGGATGAGGTTTTCTGCAGTATCTTTTGCTAAAGTTTTTCTCTCTCATACTAAACAAGAGATAGCAAGTTGAGAGGAAGGTGCAGAAGGATTCCATCAACTAAATAAGCAACTAACAATGGTCTCTAAGAATCTTAAGTTGTTCCTCCAATTACCTTCTTTGTATGGCCTTTTTTTTTCTTACTGTTATTTTTTTTTCTATGAATATAAGCACCCCATCATACACAAAAACTGTAATAATGGGTGAGACAGGTCTCACACATGTGTATGGAAACCAATAAAAATCGATATCAGTTGCATAAATTTGCCTAGCTACATAGAATAGAAAAAAAAAAAAAAAAAGGAATAATTAACAAGACAAACCATCTGCTTTCACCTGTAAGAAAATATGATAATTAATACATGGAGCTGTAGAATTATAGCTCCTGAATTTTCTGCAGAGGGAAAAAAAAGACTATGCAATCTGAGATTTACATTATATACTATATCTTATGATTTTAGCTCTGTATGGAGGATAGAAAGAGCTGATGGTTCATTATCTGATGATCTTCCATTGAACACAGAGATAAAATTTTTAAAGGAGAAGGAAACAGCATACTTAACCACCTAAATGGTGAAAGAAACTCATAAAGAAAGCATTTTACTTGAAAATGTGTAAGTGAAATTTGCCTGGAGGATGAGAAATTCAGGTGTGAAATGGGTGCGGCTACAGTTGCAAATTTAATAAGACATGAATTTGGTTTTTCCTTCAGTGTGTAGTATTGACATGCCTGTGGCTGCAGGCACATAAGAGACTGAATGTAATTGAGGTACTGGCAGCAGACAGTAAACTGTAGTATATTAAACATTTCTTCATAATTAATACACTTGATTATACATTTTGTTTTTTCTTTTAGAAAGTACTGGTGAGTGTCAGGGAAAGAGACTAAATGTATTATTTAAGTGCACTTTTTCTATTACGAATGTTTCCCATATCATCAGCAAACTGAAAACCTTCAGCAGTGAAAGTGCTGCAACACATTCTGTCACAGTATACTAGTTTTATCCCAGACTCTCCTGACTAGGATAAGAATTTTGTTTTGAGTGCAGTTTTTAGTTTCTGAAGATTTGGTCTCGTTTCTTTTGCTAGTTTTAAAAAAATATGTGGTGGTCTGAAATTGTTTTGTAGATATGTCCCACCACCACAACTTTAGATGGAACTGCAGTTGATCCACAGGAACACTTCTAGCTAATACAGTCCTGGATGACTGAATGTCTTGCATAGAAGAGGGAGTTAAGGGTAGAGATACCTAAATCTGCAATATGAAATTTCTACTCTGCTTCCAGTTGAAGCAGGAGACAGAATCCTCTTTCATGTTGCGAAGAGGATTTCATCGTCCAGAGTTGGCTTTCTTTTGATCAGCCATTTTCTGTTGTATTTCTGGAAATTTTGGTCAAATATCCAGCTGAATGAAAATCTCTGTTTCTAAACTGTCTAAGAAAAAATGAACTATATGTCCAGCCTCAGTTTTCAATTGCTCAGATAGTGAGACTCTCCCTTGATCTCTGATCTTCCAGTTTATATTTTTTACCTTATCGTCAATCAAGAGCAGGAATCAACATTTTTGCATAAGTAAAATGTAAAAGGATCTATCTTGCAAAGAATATTCAGGGATTCTATAAATGAACAGAATACATTGAACAACAAAGCATTGTTCAGAGATCCCCTGTAGCCCTGTGTATAGAGCCTTCGGTCAGAAGATCAGCATTCAAATCTCTGTTCATGTGTGTGAATACAGAGAAAATCTCATTTTCAGTACTGTGTTGGAGGGACGCAAAATCGTGGAAGGCTTTGTCAGGGTGTCTCAGCAGTCATGGCTGCAATTTAAAAAAATAAAATAAAAAATGCCACTCTCCCTGAGGGACTGAGGGTGAATGAGTACAAGAGTCTCTCTTGAACTCCTCACATTAGCTCATGTAGATAATGCATTGCTCAGTATTCTTGGTTTCCCTGAGATAACCGCTGACATGGCACTGGAAAGAGAGCTAAGGATGTGTGACCTGCTGGTTCTACGTATAAGAATGTCAGCAAGGTAGGCATTGCAATCAGGAGCTGGACAATCTTTTGAAGAAAGCCAAAACATTGAACTTCAACTTAAAACTTCTGGGAAGGCTAGAGCAGAGTACAAGACATCTTGTTTCTGTGCCTTGTGTTTATATTCCTCCTGTATAAATGGACTTCACATAGTATTCACTACAGATGATGATCAGATCTAGAGAATTTAGGCATGGTAACTGTAATAAAAGATACATTTTGACCAACTGTTATCAGATGATTGCTGCAACTGTAAAATTAACCACTGTGTACAGTACTGCCTCGGGCAATCATATACTATAAATATGTGAGATTAAGCAATCCTCCAAGAAGTCTTTTGGAAAAGACAAGAAACTTTGAGTAACCCTCCAAGTAGAAGACATTCACAACTCTCAGTCATGGTCCGTTTACTCTTCTTTTTACTCCTTTTATGACTAGATACTTTCACAGAGTTCCTCTGAGGAAATGAGCTTTAACAGCCATCTCTCCAATATCATTTTTACATGATGACAAATGGCTCATTAACTTCTGCCACAACAAGGAGACATGAGCTCTTTGGTTCCATTTACCTGCATTTGTGGCCTCAAGATACTCTTTGATTAGACAGATCTCTAGACTCTGAAGGCTTGCTATTTGTAAGAAACCACCAACATGTGGAGGGAGGTGACAGAGAGTGACTCAACTGCATACTCAACCAATGATCAGATCTCCATGGCGTCTCAGTAGCTTAAAATCATGACAACAGGAAATGAAAAAACGCACCATCCTGCCTCTTCAGCATGATCCCTACATAGTAGCAAAAAAGTGTGTAAGTTCCTCAGGTAGCTGATGATATTACAGAGAGAGGAGGGAAAAGGTTACTGTGAGTGAAATGAGTACTGAACACATTTTGCTGAAGGAAATAAATTTTTCTCTAAGAACTGCAAAAGAGTCAGTAATTAAACCATCATAAAATCACTGAATCACAGGGGGTGATTGTAGAGGTTCTAATGGATCTCTGAGGATCAAGTCCAAGCCCTTTACTAGAGCAGGTTGCTTAGTTATCTTAGTTATCCTTCATGAAACATCTGATAGGAACAAGTGTCTTTAGTCCTTTATTCTTCCTGTCATTTTACTACCTGTCAAACACTCACATACTCCCAAATGTCTTCAATTACAGTTGTCACCTTTGAATTCATTTGGACTGAGGTGCAGTTAGAAGAATAGCAAGAACATTAATAATAATAGTAGGGGAAGACCATGGCATGATATGGTGGAGAGTACACAGAGGACTACATGGGTTAGGTCTGTGTTGTGATAACAAAACCTGGGTGCCGAGAGCTATGATTTTTACCCACATACCAAGTTTCAGGCAAGCCAGAGTTCTAAGGAGCATTAACTCTTGCTGGAAATTTCTTTAAATACTTCATGTACCAGTTCATAGATAAAACACGTTCAAAAAAGTACTTACAATCTTTGGTCCATGATGGAAGCCTGGAATGAAATATGGAATAGAAGTCCAGGAACACACAGGTTTTGGAAACAGGGACTTTTAGGGGCGGCACATGGGATTTACATTTTTTTGTGTGTGTACATAAGTGTTTATTTTTGTTTTTTCGAAAGTCACATCTCAATCTAAGTTAAGGGCATCTCCATTTTAAGGCACTACAGTAGGTCTACAGAAATCATAGTGTTGGCATGATTAGTAGAGGAACACACTCATCTGTTGCTTACTCCATCTGTTCAAACAGAAGTGAGCGAACTGTCAGCACACTGACCTGCATGCACTGCTTGCAGGTGGCTGTGGAGATAAGATAAACATCACTGGCTAGTTTCCTTTTCTTGTGCTTGCCAGTATTTTGTAGATAAAATCATGGTGTGCTGCTGTGGAATAATGCAAGAGGATCATTTTGCCGTATCTTATTTTATGTTAAAATTTAGCTGTGGTTTAGAATTTTTATTGCCATAATATTTTGTGGAACAGTTGAGCTTTCTGCAGAGATATGAACTCTACATCTCTGTTGCTAATAGAGTTACTAACAATTTTCTGTCCCTGATAGCAAGTCACCCAGCCAATTACAATGCATAATGTTTGATCTCTAAACCTTGAAAAATGTCCTTCTAAGGCTGAAACAATTATGTTCTGCAATTTTTATTTATTTATTTTTCCTGTACAAAGAACCTGAAATAACTAGGGATTTATGCTGGGATGGGATCTCATCAGGATTATGTTTTGATATATGAAGTGAGGGTTCATTGCTTGCTTCGGGGTTGAGGATGAATTGATGTTGGAGATGCAAATCTGGAATGATACTGGAAGATTTTTGAGTCTGGCAGGAACAAAACCCGGTGCCGTGGTGTCTATACTGCCTATTAGAATTGATCCTTGCATGGACTATCTCTCTAGCCTGGCTTAGGCACTGTTTCCCTGAGAAATGGCATAAATCAGAGCAGTCTGAAAGCATGCTGGCTATTAAAGGGGTGTGGAAGATCATCAGGCCAATGATCAAGCTTGTTCTTGTTTTATTTAGCAGCAGAGAGAGATGAAATATCCCCACACCCTAGGATTAGGTTGCCACGGGAACTACAAACATAGGGCTTAATTGACTGGGACACTTGACAGCACATAGTTTTTATGCTATTATGCAATATTGTTTTTTACTAAATATAGAGGTCAATCTTTTTATGTAGGGGTTGGTCAAGACAAAGAGCTTGAGAGGTATGTTAGCCATAAATATCCTGGGTTTTGACTTAGTCTGAGCAGACTTCCCTTTCAGTCTTTCACTCAGATAGATGTTTTGCTCTTCTTCAGCAAGATCACCTTATCTTTCCTACTCCTTTGATTCAGGAGCCAACCTGTCTTTGATGAAGCTTTACTGCTGTTCCTGTTAATTCTTTCAAATGGAAAAAAAAAAAAAAAGAAAAACTTTTTCTGAAGTAGCCAGGAATAAAAATGAGAAAAATTTGGCTTACTGCCACAAACCTTGTATATGGAGGCTAATATGATATGGAGCATGGAAACTGTGGAACAAAGGGCTGTGATCTTGCACTTGTCAGGTCTCGCACTTGGTATTCTATGCTGACCTTGCACAGTCACCAGTGTGGTCTTTTCTATTCACTCACTCAATGTGCGAGGTACTTCTGCACCCCATATGCTCTTTTTCCCTTCTTTTTCAGTATTTTGTTCCTAAGGGGTAACTGAGTGCAAAAGCATAAAAGTATTCTGACCTCAACTGATGTCTAAAAGCTGTGCATACTACGAGGTCTGTGTGTAAATCTTTCTGCCAGCATGAGTCAAGTTGGCCCTTCTTCCCAACTCTGCCTATATTTTCAGCATTAATGTCTAACTAAATTTAATTTTAAAATATTATGCAATGGAGATCACATGACTCTGTTGTACTTCTCTTTGATGATCAGTTTCCGATCCTCTCCATATCTAACCTTTTATCCTAGTTTGGGGGAGAGGGAGTGGTTTAAATGGTTAGTATGACCTGAAGCACTTTTAATTCATACACATCCCTGCAAGCCCTATGTGTCTGTCATTTAAATGTATTACAAAGTAGAATAAATTTAAAAAAAAAGTCTTGACTAAAAATGAACTTTCCCAATTCCCAGCAATTTAAATCCTGAACCAAAGCCAGTTTCCCAAAGTACAAAAAATAGTTTTTATGCACTACCTGTACTTGTGCATTTTTTATGAGTAGAATTTCAGTAGAAATACCTCTTTTTAGGAGGTGAATAGGGTTTAACAGATGGATGGGGAAGAAATTGATTGTTCATGCTTCTCTATCTTTACAATAGAAGAATGGGAACATTTGGTACATGTGCTCTTCCATGCCTATGTACTAGCAATACAGCGTGGGAAGGCTGACAACATCTCTTTTTTCCACTGTTTTTGATGAACTTTAACCTACCTGGCATGCTCTAAAGCACAAGAAGGTACTTCAAACTAAGGAGTAGCAGAGGAAGAAATCATCAAGTAAAGCCTGATCCTCTCTCTAGATGCATCAATAACAAAACTTCAAAATCTCTGACAAGACCTACAATTTAGCTGCAGGATTCAATACTGGAAGATTGACGTGTTTACTGTAATGGCAGTAAATTGACTATCCAGAAAGAGCTGTGTATCTTTGCAGCACAGGAAGTGTCTGAGGGAGATAGAGGCAAGGTATTTCTAAATCAACTAAGATGACTGCACTACCACAATTAGAAATATCTAAATAAGTAGATTAGGAAGAAAGAAAGAAGGATACAGATGCTACTTTGGACCTCACCCCTTTTGTTTATATTGACCTGAAATTGCAGTCTAATTTTAGAAAATGACATGGACTTCTTAAAATGAAAATAGACTCCAAGAGAACAATTTTTCTTGCTGCAGGCTTTTAATGAATGGAAAATCTCTGCTAGCAACGTGTAATGTGACTTACAGCAAGAAAAGTTTAGAGAGTATTTAAGAAGCTTCAACTACAAATTAACTTTAAATTAAACTAGAAAATTCTGACAGTTCAAGGAGTAACTGTTCACACTAATCACTGAGATACTTTTCCATCTTTATCTGTAAACATTACACAAGATGAGATAGTTGCTGATTTTTATATGCAATTACTCACATATTCTATACAGATTTGTATATACATTGCAAACAATAGCATTTGGAGAAATTTAGAAAACCAGATTGGGGAGATAGGTGGGAGGGACATTTCTGCTCCCCTTCTCACACTTTCCCCTCAATTACATGTAGTACAGACGCCTAGAGGAAGAAATGGTTCACAAAGCTCATGGTACTCAGTGCTCTTCTGAGGCATCTGCTATGTACATTCTTCTCTGTGTGATATTTTCAAAGCTGCTATGAAGGAAGCTGCTTGCCAAAGGGAGAATACCAGAAAGCAAAATATTTCTGCCTCTTGTGCAATCACAAGGAAGTGACCTTGGGCAGGAATTGGAATGAACTTTCTGTGGGCAATGCATGTGTGTGGCAGTAGCAAGACACTGTGAACACAGAAGTTATGCCTCATTTACTGGGGCCAGTTGTTTTGCCATTTAATATTTATTTCATTTTCTTACTTGTATAATACTAATTGGTGATAGCGTCTTTGGGAATCATCCTCTATTTCTCTGGTCCACACTCTTTTCTTTCTACAGCTTCTCTGAAGTTTTCTTGCAATTTATTTTATTTTATTTTTTTTTAATCTTTTTTAGGTACTGCTCATTGCCTTTGGCATCTATGTGATAAGTAATGCAACATTATCAGCTTTATAGAAGAAGACTTCTCTTCTACTCATCAGATAAATTCCGTTGTAGATGCAGAATTTTATGAGATATTTTTCAGTCTCTAATAATGACGAAAGATTTCAGTTTTTTTTGCAGAGCCTTGACTTTTCTACAAAGCCTTGCCATTTTGCTCAAGACTTCTCAATCATTTTTACATGCTAAGGCAAGGAAGGAAGTAGAGGATTTATTGAAATAGTACACCGTCAAGCTATTTCATTGTGCCTTGAATCCATCAATTACTTTATCATGTTTCTAAAAGAATATTTCAGCAAAACCAAAATGATGGGGCTGTAATAGTAACCATCACTCCATTTGATAATAGGTTTCCCATAGACTCAACTGGCAGTTTGACAGTCCTCTGCCATAGTTACTGCACCCTGCTGATAAAACTGCTGTTGCCACAAATTGATCTCAACAAAAACAAGTTCATCTCTATTCTGAATTTCAAATTTGACCTTGCTGGGATTACAAGTTTAACCACCACACTGGATACAAATATGTAGCACTGAAACCACATATCTAAAAAAACAAATAATAATAAAAATATCCCAGCCTTTTTCTGTTACTTTTTCTTCTCTCTATTGCATGATGAACTGTGGCATGGCTAAAAGTCAAATTCAACATTTTTTTAAAGCACATGAAAATTATCCACTACTGCTTTTAAGACATATTTTTCTGGAGACAGAATTTCTGTCCTTAGCTTATCTGTGATTGAGATATCCTACCTCTTATTCACAGCAGTGTGGGGAATTGTAGTTTTACTGACAGCATATTCAAAGGTTTGGAATGATAAGGGGCAAAACAGCAATAAATTAACAGTTAAGTCAGGCTTGGTTTACAATCCTGCCGAAACAGAAAAAAGGAAAGGGTAAATGCTGTGTAAATACACTGTATAAATGCAATTCTGAGCACAGGGCTACACTGGGATCATTACATGAAAATCATCATTCTTGATCATTTTCTCAGCAAATCTGTAAACTTTACTCAAATTCTGGTCTTGAGGAGAAAGACAATAAAAAAAACTCCAAAAGGCCTCTTCCAAAAGGCAAAAACATATTCTTGGAATTAGCTATTTTTATGTATGTAGATTCAAAACAGTTATTCAGAGGGGAGCAAGCAACTGGGAAAACTACTTCTCATACTTGGGAAAGTCCACTGCTATCTAAAGTTTTTCAGTGTGTAGTTATAAAGGTGGAGGGAGATCCACATCTTCAGCTTTTTCTGAAACTCCCACAGTTCTAGCACTAAATCTGAGGCATGTACTTTAGCCTCCGATGGACTCAAACCAGCAAGGACTGTCATCTGACTTTAGTAATTATTCCTAAGAAGTGTTAAATATTAGCTTGAATTTCTCAGAAGACAGAATTAAATATGAGCATCCCACAGTGTGGTTAGTCTTCTAATGTCTTATTTATTGCATGAATTCTGGGAGTATGTTGAGGATTTCAAAAGAAATGGCACATGCTTCTCTGTTTTATGAGATTTGGACTGATAAACGTGCTGATAAATGATTTGCCTCTCCTAGAACTCACAACCAGGTTTAAGTATCAATGAGACACTGATCTGCACAGGTTCAAGACTGGAAAATCTGACAGAGTAACATGTTTAAACGTTCTTAGGTTTATGTGTCATCCAATAAGTTTTCAGTAATACAATTTTGGATATAGACACATTCTATTTCATTCTATTTTATGTATTTTGGTGTATAAAAATTAGAAAAAAAATACTTTTTGGAAGAGTGGAAAGGCACTGGAATGGTCTGCCCAGGGAGGTGATTGAGTCACAATCCCTGAAGGTGCTCAAGAAACACTTAGGTATTCTACTTGTAGACATGGTTTAGTTAGTAAATACTGGTGGTAGGTGGAAGGTTGGACTTGATGATCTTGGAGGTCTTTTCCAAACTTGGTGAGTCTGTAACTCTATGACCATATGAAAAATTCTACCTACTAATTCAGTCCTGATGCCAAAGTTGTGCTCACATACATATCTGTGATTTTTGGTTCATTTAAAATGCTTGCTGAAGAGCTCTTGGCTTCCAAACAGGAGAGCAATTGGAGAGTTGGAGGGTGTCAGCAGTGCCTACCAATAGGTACAAGAACAGAGAATTTTTTCCTGGGTACAGTATGAAAAGGGATGATGGAAAAGTGGCTATAGTTTCTAGCTAAAGTCAGGAATTGAATGTTATCAAGCAGCAAAGAATATGAACATTAATACATGCAGAACACAGAAGAAAAAAACACTAATAGAAAGGTGACTGGGTGTGAATGAGAATTGAAAACTAACAAGAAAGAAGTCGATAGGGATAGTGTTTATTCTCAGTAAAGTTACAAGGAACTCGGTGGAATTACAGGTCATATAGGCAGGATAAAAAGAAGGAAGACCTACAGAACAGAAGTGAGACGTGCTAACAGTGCTTGGAAGACAGACCTTAAATATGAGGGACATTTCAAAAGAGATGCCAGTCCAGGAAAAGTCTCTCCTTGTGCTCAGATGGTGTTTTCATTTTGGCACAGCATTTGCAACTTCCCTTAGTGCTGTTGGAAATTTCCCAAGCTTCACTTCATGATAACAAAAGGAAAATCCCTGATTCACTTTGCAACAATACCCTCTTGAACACTCAGTGACAAGTATTAATGGGCAATCCTGCAGGATCTGAGCTGTAGCAATATGACAGCATTCTCTAACATAGACCTTCTGTTTTCAGTCAAGACCCATTCGAACGATTTCTGTTTTGCCAGACATCAAGGCTTGCTGTCCAGTGTGTATAGTGTATATAGTGCACAGTCAGCTGAAGAAGGGAAAATGCATAGCGGGGGCAGATGGGGAGCCAAGCTCATTGTGGGTGGATTTGTGTGCAAGAACATCTGTGAGTTCTGAGGGCTAGTCTGCAGCATTTGTTTGTTGATTTATAACTGAGGTGCTTAGGGCTCTGGATTAACTTTTTCATGTTTATTCCAACTGAAGGGAAAAAAAATAGAAAGAAAGGAACCCCAGATAATCAGGGTAATTCTGTTGCATACAAAAATAAAGGTGTGAGATGGCAAAGCTGAAATTAAAAATATTATGGTTGGTTACATCCAGGCAAAGTAAGGATTTGCTTTAGTGTTCACATTAACCAATTGTTAGGATAAATGTCTCAAAAGTTTAGTCCAAGGATAAAGAATGTGCAAGGGTACATCATTGTACTTTTGTTACAACCTTTAAGTAGAATGACATAATGGGAATCTTTAAATACCTGAGGTTTTCTGGCCAGTACTGTTACTTGAGAAGAACAGTGTCACAGTCAGTTTAGGTTTCCTTTTAAACAATGGCTTATGTCACAGGATAAAGCATTTGTCATTTGCTGTGGGAAAGCTAAAAATAGCAGTTTGCTAAGACTCAGGTCAGAGAAGGACTTTCTTCTATTAAATGTCCTCACTGCTTCTTCCTCTTTTCTCCTCCCTTGCAAGGGATGGACTATATTCCTAAAAAGGTTAAGAGACAAGGAGAATTATCTGTTGTTTTATTTGTTGTTGTTTTTGTTTTTGTTGTTGTTTTTGTTTTTAAGAATGTTTACTTGGAATCCATTTGCAGAGTGTGAAGGACAAGATGATATTATTACACATTTATGTAGTCTAGGCATGCATATGATGCTTCTTGTATTAGTTTATATCTAATTCCATAAATTACAAACAACCTCAAAAAAGTAATTTCAACATCCACTTTTCTTTTAGCCAGTTTCTTACATGTAAAAGTTCTTCTAGTTCATTCTTTCTGTATCAGGAATCTTTTTGTGCAAATGCTTTGTTTAAACAGATACTAAATAAGATTACAAGCATATTGTACGTCTAAAAACCAGTCCTGCCAGGTCATAAATACTGATAATTCCCACTGAAGTGAGAGGATACCTGAGGAAACTTTGAAGACACCGATCAGATCCTCAAGAGCTTACCCATGTCCTTGGGCATCTTTTGCAACCTCCAATCATGCAGATAAATTTCACTGAGGTTACGCTAATAGTGTACTTAAGGCTATAACTTGAGCTGTGGTGTTCTCCTTTTTATCAGTATTGGTAGAGTTTCCTTTGATCTGCGCTTATGCATTGCTTTCCATCTCAAAATCTTTTAACACTTTTCAAATGTTAATAAATACTACTCCTTCTACCCTGGGGAAACTGAGGTGATGAGAAATTACAGAAGATACTTAGGTTCACAAATACAACCTACAACTAAATTGAGAACAGCTCAGTGGGATTACTTATTCCCATACCATTCAGGTAGTACAGGTATCTGTTGTTAGAACCTCCTTTGCCATCAAAATGCTTTCCTGGTGAACATAGATGTCTGGTGCTGATTGGAAGGGATATTTTGTTCTCTGTGAAGCATTCCCTGGAATATGGAGCCTGTAACTACTGCTGAGAAGGACTGGCAATCTTTCAAGAGTGATAAACTAGACCATAGTTTTGATTTTTAAATTGGTGCTTTGGCATGACAAATGAAACCCAGCAGGAGCTGTAAGAGGATAATGCTCACAGAGGCAAGAAGAAACAGAACCACTGAATCACAGATTCACAGAATTGTGGAGTCATAGAGGTTAGAAGGGACCTCTGGAAGTCATTCAGTCCAACCCCACTGTTCAGGTTCCCTGTAGTAGGTTGCACAATGAAGCATCCAGGTGAATTTTGAGTATCTCCATAGAAGGAGACTCCACATTGTTCCAGTGCTCTGTCACTCGCAAAGTGATTTTTTCTCATTTTCAGGTGGAACTTCCTGTGTTCCAGTTTGTGCCCATTGCCTATTGTCCAGTAACTGAGACCACTGAAGAGCCTGGTCCCATCCACTTCACACCTGTCCTTTAGATATTTGTAAAGAGTCAATAAGATCCCTTCTCAGTCTTCTTTTCTTGAGTTTGAATAGCCCCAGGTCTCTCAGCCTTTCCTCATAAGGGAGATGCTCTGGGCTCCTAATCATCTTTCCAGTCTTTTGCTGGATTCTCTCCAGTAGTTCCCTGTCTTTCTTGTACTGGGAAGAACTAGACAGCTGTGTGAAAGAGGCAAGAGAGACAACTTCCATTGACTTGGAAATCTGAGAAAGCTGAAAGCACCTGCCCCACACAGAGATGAATTCAAGGTGTCTTGGTTCCCAGGACCCAGATCTGATCAAGTTCTGCTAAAGCTCTAGTGTTTACACTTTAAGTAGCCAACTCTGTTACGGATAGCTTGAAAAGGGTCCTCTAGATGTAGTCATGTGTCATGTGTGACCAAATTGTTGAACAACAACAACAAAAAAAAACACTAGATAGAATTAATTCCAGAAAAAATAAGTGAAGAGCATGCTTATCATTTGGTAAAATGTTCTGATACAGCCATTTGCCTATCTCAGTTTAAATATTGTCCTTTAGATGTGTGATACCTGAGAAGTGCTTACACTGAAAATAGGCAATAGACGTATGTGGAGAAGTTGGTTGATACAGATTTGTATGTGGGAGAAAATCATTTTAATTTAATGTTTCACTTGGTTGAATGGTTGCTTTCACATATAGCAGACATAATTGGGCATTTCTTTTATTGATGGTTAAAGTGGCAAAACCAAATTCAAGCAGCAAAACCAAACTAATTATTTTTCCAATATTTTCTGGCTTATCATCAGTGAATAATAAAGATAATAAAATTCACAGCACACATTTTCAAATGACTATTCACTTTTTGAAAATGTATCCATTTGTACACTTAGTCTTTGGATGAAAGGAAAGAACTGCGTTTACTGTGTGTGTTGTGAAAAAATAAACCTCCAAAATATTATTTTAAGCAATTCTAAAAAAATGAAAATTGTACAAACATTTAAACATATTTCCTTAGAAACAATTCATAAAAAGAAAAATAAAATACATTTTTAAATTCACTGCACAATATACTGTTTGAATTATCATTTATGTATCTCGCCTCTCACATCATTTGAGAACACTGTGATGAAACACCACTTCGAATATAACATACTCTAACATATCTGTTCTATTTTTTTCTCCAGTACAAGGAACAAAGAGTTGCAATAAATAAGACAACAGTGATCTTTAAAAATAATATAAATATATATTTATACTAACACTGCAGAGTTTAAAATCAATTACTTGTACTTTAGCGAAGGGCTAAATTAAGTACAGTGGTAGAGTTGCATGTTTTAAAGAGTCCACTGAATGTAAACGCCTTTGTTTTAAGCTATAAAACCTGAGTCATATTTTAGGAAACCTGAAAATGAAGACTATCCAAATCACTTCTTTTTTTGTCTATGTAGTTTGCCACAGTGTATGACTTCTGCAATGTGCCATTTTGTCTGAGGATGACTGAGTACCAGAGTTTCAAATACATTCAGGATATCCAAGAACTATTGGACAGCACTTATTTTGGTTATGTCCTGTACTAATGCAGATTTGAAATGGAGAAAGGGTCACACATGACACATTCTAGAAATTTTGAAATTTGAGAATTCATATGTATAGACAGCTTTGAACTGCAAGCTCTCTAGCTCTTAAAAACACAAAATAATTATTGTATTAAAGTAACTGTTTAACATGCTTCAAAAAAGAGAAGAAAACAGAAGACAGAAATTAAACTTGAGATATATTTGACAGTGTTTACATTTGACCACAATTTGTTGTATCAAAGTACACGGATATATTAGAAATAAAGGTGCCTTGAATTAAAAGAAAATAACTGAAACACAGACCTTTGATTTGCATTAAATGTTAGAGCCTGAAAGATGAAAGATCCTTGCAGTCTTTTTCATATGGAAAATAATCAAATCCCATTTTTGCTTTATTACTGTTTCCATTCTAGGTTATTTTTGAAATGACAAGAATTAACTATGAATGAGAACTGCAAAAATCTTTCATTTTTTAGTAGTTCTATAGTAATCTGAAACAATAACAGAGTGAGACAAATGTGTTTTGTTTACCTAAAGGTTAAATCTTGTCAACTTTTTATTATAGAGCCCATTTACACATAAACAATCAAATGAAAATGTCTTTCAGTACAAATTCAAAATTCTAGATTCATGATGTGAGGAGAATGTATATGACAAAGAACTGGTCCCGTCTCCAGTACCCTGCTTCAGTCAATTGTCTGAAGTTTTGCATCTGTGTTATTAAATGGATGTGATGAACTGCCGGTCAGGATGAGAGCACTCAAGCCTGTTATCCCCCTAAGTATGGTGCAAGCAACTGAGTCTGTTAGGAAAGGCTAGCAATGGAAGTGATGGATATCTGGTGAAAATTCCCGACCCTAAGGATAAATAAAAAGACATTCAGTAGAGATCAGAGGACTAAGAAAAGCTCTTAATAAAGCATTATAAATCTAAAATCAAAATTGCATGTGGTCTCAATGAACAACACTAAAAAAAGCTTAGTGATCTTCTCTCCATATGTTTTTAAACTGTGATCTGTAAACGAAGTGTAGAGAGAACATAATGGCTTTGTTGCAGCATTCACAGTGCAAGGCGGCCTTCTGGTGGTCATAATGAAGAATGTATCTTCCAGCAATAAAATGTACATGTATGAAATTCAAAATTCACCTCCTCTATAGGTTACTTTAAGATGTGATAACTGTTCAGACCCCAAGCTTTTGCAGCAGCTGCATAAATTTGTGCCTTCTTGGGTCAAAAGCATTTATCATGAATAAGTATTGTGAAACCTTTGCTTAAGAGAAACTATGTAACAATTTGTGTTTTATTTTAATAAGTAAATATTACAAGAAAAAAAATGGAAAAAATCCTTCCAAGTCACCATTATTGATAACAAATTTAACCTAAGTTGATTATCTGAACACAACTGCATTTCATATTCTTGAGTTTCTTTTCCATGGTAGATTTTCTTTCTGAGCAGCACAACTCAGTAAGATATCTATTTTACTATATTTTATTTAAAATTAAAATACTTTCTGGTATTCGAACCAAAAAATATTAATTTCTACAATATTTATGTTTTCCTTAGCATGAGATTACATCACAGTGAGGAAGTTTTTCATGCCAGAGCTTCTGTTAGAATAAATATTTCCAGTTTAACATACTCCTTGAAATACACGAGGAGAAGCTTTTGAGTTTATTGAGATTAATAACGCTTTCTAATGATAGCAAGCATAGGTGCTTCTGAAAGGTGCAGCTGGATGAACAAAATATTCTTTCTATTCTTCAGTCCTATTTATAATGTGTCCTGAACTGTGAGGAGAGCTCTCTTCAACAGTAGACTTTTGTTGCTAGTTTCTCAGTTGATTTGTTAAATTGGAGCATTAGATTTAAGCTACAGGGAGGGAGGGAGGGAGGAAAGACAAGCATTTCTTAACTTTAGGAATTCCAGAAAAATCACCTTAAATTCTCAGTAGTTCTATAGAGTAACAGAGCAGTGCCGGAATTTTCTAAACATACATCACTGCAGTGAATAGAACATTCAGGGTGATATTATGATTACTCTAAACTAGTATGTCAAAATTGTCTCAGCTGTAAATTAGCAGTTAGCTGAAACCAATACAGTGGTGCTGTTTGAGACCATATGTATGTTTCCATTTAACTAGATATTTTTTTAAGGCAGATTCAACATGTTCTTCAGCATTATTAATTTCAACCAATAGATGGCAGTCCCTAACCAAGTACAAAATACATTCCCAGCGTCTCGGCGGACGTACATGGAGACCAACTCAATCATTCTCAAAGAAAAGAAGCAAGTTTTGAGACTGTCCTTGGCTGTCTGTTTTTGTATTTGTTTTCTTTTTTGTTTGTTTGTTTGTTGTTGTTTTTTTTCAGTCCCTGATCAAGAGTGAAGTCTGCCTTTTCATAGAGTAGCTTAGGTTAGAGGGGACCATAAAGATCATTGAGATCCAACCCTCCTGCTGTGGGTGGGGCTGCCAACCACTAGATCAGGCTGTCTAGGATTCTATCTTTCTAATTCAAATTGCAGCCCCATTGTAACTGCACAAACACAGCCCACAAGTGAATGGCCTTTCCTTCAGGTTTACTAAAAGGTCTGGTTCTGGACGATAATTCTGTTGATAAAACAGTTAGAAATCTAAAAATCTCCTTTACTCTTCTAATAGGAGCCTATTTAATTCAAACAAGCTAAAACAAAATGGAATGGTTTAGTGTTGACAAATCAGGTTCATTTTTGTGGGAAAATGACAATGTTTTGCAGTGCCTACATGGAAAAGCTTCAATGTTGCCTTCTGGTGTGCAATTTTAACAACCACTCACCTATTTCTTTAGAAAATACTTTTAAAGAAGGGGTCATTCATTTATTATTATGTGTATAATATGTGTATATTACTTAAGCTGTTAGAAGACTGGTGTCAAACTTGCATACAAGCTTTCTCTAGATTTCTTGGTTATTAAACTATACAACTATTAGGATGACTTATTAGCTTTTAGGAAAACTGGTACTGATCTGGGAAGTATAGTAGTAGACTTCATTTTAAAAATACTGATAAAAATAGGGTCCAAGAACTTTGTATTTCTACTTCTTGATCTAAAGATGCTTTGTTCTTGCTTCTGTACAGTGACAGAGCTGTGTCAGGGTTCAATTTACTGAGCAAAGTTTTAGAGAAGAAACTTCCAATTTGCTGTCATTTCTCCTCTATGTGCAAAATGCAGTTCACAGGCTGAGCAGACTTTTCTTGTCAAACCACAAGAGGGAGTTAAAAGTTGCAATGATTCAGTGTGTCCTACAGATGCTATAGATCAGTGATGGATAAGACTTTAAAAACTGAGAATAGGATATGCTTTGCCTTTTGATTCAGGGAAAATAAATGAATGAATAAATAAATAGGTAGGTAGATAGATAAATAAATAAATAGATAAATAGATGCTGAGATACATATCACTTTGAGGTCTGTTACATTTTCATATGTTTGTCATTTAGCTTTCCTGAACCTCTTTCTACACTGGCAGATCACACACAGTTTATTACAGTTGTGAATATTTTGCTCATTGAAGTGTTCAGACTTCACCTTGTCTTTACTATATCCTCCAATGCATCTTCCTTTCCAGTACCATCTCCAATAAATTGATACAAGAAGTCTGTTGCAAACCCAAATGCAACCTTCTTCTATGTTATTACTTGGCTTCTGGCTGGAAGCCAAACACAGACAGATCTTGATTTTCAGAAATACAGATTATCTTAACACACCCAGAAAAGACCCGGGCTAGCCAGCTCTCTGAACTGAGAGATTTACCAGCTGGTGCAAGCAGACAGTGGGAATTTATTGACACCCAGCTGCCCAACATACTGGCCTACTTATTCTCTCTAAAAGATTACTATTTTCCATGAATTGGATTAGTATGTGCTCAGCAGTTCTTTCTTGGTAGTCACCCCAGGACGGTGCAGTTCTCTGTAACCCCATTTTATAAAAGGGTCTACTTTTCAGTCAGAAAATGTTTCTACCCATAAAAACTTAATGTAGTTATCTTTGATGAGGATGATATCAGAAATACATCAGCTTATTTCTTGCTGGGTTTAGCTCCAAAATCCTCATTAATAGTGGTTACATAAAACAGGAAGGCTGCACATGCACAGGCCTTAACATTTATTTATTTATTCAAACAAAACATCACCGTATCCAGTCACAGTCTGTCCTTGAAGCACTTATGTATTTTCAAACCTAGACAGGAGTTAGATTCAGCTTAAGCTTATAACAATGGCATCAACTTATATGTCCCAAGTTGGTATAAGACCTTTACTGAGAGGCTGCAAAGACTTTCTGTTGAGTTTCCACATCCAACTTCTTTCTCTGATACTCAAAGAGCAGTCAAAGGAAAGAACTGTTTTCCCAAAATACTGCAATTTTAGGAGATAGAGGTTTTCTGTGTCAGGCTCTCCTTAACTCAGTGTTTTCAACTTCTTTATTTGTAACTCATCAAGACTGGGTATGCATGTGCCTATGTAACTAAATTTTCGAAATAAGAAAAATCTAATCACAGAGTGGCTGAAGATCTTCAGAGTATGCTTTTCAGGAGTATAAAACCACCAGCTCACTCTATTTTATTTCTGTTTTTGTATTCTGTGCTTAGAAACCTCTAAGGCCTTGCACTGTCTATGTGTCTGTGGCACAGCCCCAGTAAGTACACAGTAAACTATACTGCAATTGCAAAAGCATGGGATGTCTGTAAACCAAGAAAAGAGTTTGCAGAAGAGAACCTTAAGAATTTGGATTATTGTACAGATTAGATATTTCTCTTCATAACTGTTCACATAAGAGCAAGGTGTTTCTATTCAGGCATAATTGTTTTTGCTAGGGAGTTTGATTTGACAATGTCTATGTAAGTAAAGTAATGTAACTTGTAATTACACTGAAAGGAAGCTTGTATTTTGTTAATCTGACTAGTTAAGTATGAGCAGCTAGCTCAAGTTTTGAACAGGACAGTTCCACAAAGAAATAATGAAAAAATAGCACTGTATTAATGTTGCTACTTGAAACTGACACATGAAATAATATGAAATTACAATCAGATCATTCACGCAGATGAGTCAAACTATTATTTTCAGTTTCTTACCAGTATTTGAGATGACTTAAAATATTAACTTGTAATTCTCCTCAATTAACTGCTTCTGTCTACTTGAAAGAATCTTGATTTTGGACAGGACAGTTGCACAAAACTCAATTTTCCTTACCCCGTTGTCCAGCCAGAAGCCAAGCAGTAATGCACAGTAATATAGATTAATATGAATATGCATATCCAGAAATGACTCAATATAGGTTGCTATTATTTACACCTATCAGTACGTCACAAGGATTGTTCAAAGGCAACAATAACTTGTCTGTAAAAATATCTAAAGATCCTGTTTCCTCCCTCCGAGGTTACATTCTCCTTCAAATTTTATGATACAAATGCACTTGATTTCTGGACATGACAAAAAAAAAATCTCTTTCATGTGAGGTGGAAATAGAAAGTAAATTTTACAGTTTTTATAGTAATTTTGCTACAGGATTTTGTTCTACAGCAAAACAAACTGAATATTGGATAATATTTGAAAGTTTGGGTATTGTTACAAAATGGAATACAGACACATATATAAACAGACACAAGTAAATATGTTGAATTATTGAGAATCCTTATGTTGCCTTACTTCAACTAGGGAAAATATTCCTATCACATGTTACTTCTGCCACATCTCACACAAGAGACATTTGCAGGTTACTTGTGAATTGTCTTTGTGCACCCGTGTGGAGCTTCTGTGTAGAAAATGAAAATGGAAAGTAAAGGTTTGGTGGGGGTAACTCATATAAAGCAAGATCCCTTATATTTGTTACATGGAAAAATTTTCATTTTGTAAAAATGAACAAAACTCCATGAAATTAGTCTAACTACTTATTAATTCAAACAGATACAGGAAGAGGCCATTTTTCCATCTTGTTCTCACATCTTCTTCTAGTGAAGAATGTATTTATTCTTGGCAGCCAGAAGTATGTGCCAGAAACTCTGTATTCTGGACAGTTCTGATATATTTTTAGTAACATAGAATAATGAAAGGAAGTGGGCATGTGTTGTATATGCTGTCACACACTCAGCTGCTGATGAGATTACATTTGCAGTAATATTCCATAGATGTCCCTAAACCTGTCCTTTTATAAACACCCAAAGTCAGCTGTATGACCAAGTTGTGACAGGGCACTAGGCCATCTGAACAGGTGGCCCTAAGCAGTGACACAGAAAGATGCTCCTCATGTGTCTGCCAAGGGCAGTTTCCCGCTGGACCATACTGAGCTCATGCACAGTTGCACAGTTAGAGGGATGTTCACTCATTAATCCAGCTCTGAGCTGTATTAACTTTAAAAATAGCTTTTGTGACAGCGTGGTGAGAGTTTCTGACCCACTTAAATTTAGCAGGACAGCGTATATGCAGAGATTTCAGAGATTTCTGGTAAGCCATCAGAGTTCAGCAGAACAGACAAGAGAAATGCAGACTGATTTAGTCCAGCTAGCACAGGGGCAGTCACTACTGCTCCAGAATGAAGAGGAGAAAGATCAGCAAGATTTGAAAACAGCACTGATACTCCAGCAGGCAAAGGAATCTGGGCTTATGCTTCTATGCAAAGAGCAGTGTATTAGTAACACAGAACATCCTGTAAATCTAAAGTTTAGATGGTAAAAGGGTAAAAAATGTGCTAAAGAACAGTAATGCATTTTAGAGAATATATTGGCAATAATACTGTAGTTCTCATTCTATACTAAAAGAATCGGCTTTGAATCCATTGAGATTTCACAGCACAAAGGTTCCATTGGCTAAGTTCATATGTTGCTGCTCATATATTGCTGTAATCTAACTAGTACTGTAAATCAAGGCAGGGAGCAGAGGCACAGAAGCTTACATCCTTGGTAGCAGCAGGAGCAGGATTGTCTGTGTTGCAGTTGCCTCTATTGCCTTTTTATAGCAGTTGCAACTCCTTGCCTTTTCCCTTCATCAAAAATACTCCAGGAGGGAATGAGAGAACTCTTTGAAGGTCATTTCAAATTGTGTTATGACATGTAAAGCTTATGCAGCCCTTTTTTGCTATACTCAGTAGATCCAATTGCACCAGGGGAAGCCCATCCCGTGCTAAGTGGAGCAGCTCCAGAGGGACAACTGTTTCAGGGACAGAACTGCAACAAAAATTTCCAAAAATAATAAAGTAGTTGATGCAATAAGAAGTTGCTGGTACCAGAGAAGATACAAACTTTGAAAGCAATTTTTTTTTAAATAATGCTTCATGCACCTGTACATTATGATCTCATTATTATACATTATCTTGAGGCACCATCCCTAGTGCTGTTCAAGAAGTGTTTAGATGAGGTGCTAAGGGATTTGATTTAGTACTTGGGTAGGGATAGTGATAGGAGGATGGTTGGACTAGATGATCTTGTAGGTCCTTTCCAACCTTATGAACCTATGAACCTATCTCTTCCTTACACACTCTTTGTATAGTGTGTGGCTTTTCACAGGTGTTTCACACAAAAAGCATCTTGACATTTCAGGACCTATTATAATAATAATGAGAGCTAATACTCAGTTTTACACAGCCCTTTTACAAGACCTTTAATTTAGTGAAGCTGTTCTAAACTCAAGAAATCAGAAGGCAAACAAATGGCATCTGCTTTCCCTGGTCTTTCCTGCCAGCACTGCTCCCACCTGGACTCTGCTCTCTGTCTCTCTTTCTCCCCAGAGAGAGACATTCACCAACATTCTTTTACTGAAAAACTCCTAAAAAAATAAACAATACATTTGGAAGTGTATGCATTTTCACTTGAAAGCATTTTATTTCATATATAGGCAATGTATAACAGCAGTGTAAACAGTTCAACAGGATAGAACTCATCTTCACACAGGAATCCTAACAAAGAAGCTGTCAGTACAGTTGAACATCATTTGCTATTAGGAACGTCTACATTTGCATTTACTTTATGTCTCTGGAAATGATAGCAGAAAATGTACCGTTAAGTTTACGAAGGATTTTTGTTATCAGGCTTGAAATGAAATATAGGATATAGCAAATGGCTCACTTTGGTAGCTAATTTCTATAACTGCAGTTAAAATAGAGAAACATATTTTATAAATAGGTCCACTTGAGATTTAAGAATGTGAAAAATGAGAATCCACTCTGTAGATTGTTCCATTGCTTAAACACCTTCAGTTTTACAATTACATTTTACTTCTAGACTAGATTTCTATGACTTCACATTCCATTAGAGGCAGTTACATATTTGTAGGATAGATTGAAGAGCTGTCTATTCTAATGCTTCTCTTATATGTATTTATTGGCTATGTATCTGTAGCATTCTCTTTTTTTCTTTTCTTTTTCTTTTTCTTCTTTAAGTTAAATAGACTGAACTTCCTGAACCTTCTATTAGAGAAATGTTTTCTAATTATTCTGTTTCACAAAATTTTTGTCATTCTTCTGGAATACACATACTGGAACAAGATATACCTGTATTAGAGTAATTGTAGGAGTGCTATCAGGGGGAGAAGAGTTGGGAAGAAGGAAAGAAGAGGGTGGACATGTGTTCTTGCCTTTTTTTTTATTTTTTGCCCCTAATCCTGTGCAAATCTTTCATCATAATTTTCACTCCTCTTTTAACATTTTTTAACTATGAGCTGAATCTTCCTAATATGATCTTAATTCTTTTTTGAAGTCTGGAAGTTGGAATTTCCAAAACTTTAAGCAAGTTTAACCCCTTAAGTGCAAGCCGAGCATTGACAGCTACTCTTCGTTCACATCCATCTTCTCCCCTTGGTGGATTTTAACCTTTAAGCAGAGCTAAATCGGGGCAGGAATTGTAACAGTCAGTCTTAAGGAGACTGTTTATTTTGTAGACCTGCAGAGCAAAAGCAGCAAGAAAGCTACCACTGTGAATATTAAATATAAGCCAATTCGGTGGTCTGTATTTTTAAAGACATGTCTTCTTGTTGGCCTCAGGACATCTCCAAAGTATTCGGTGGACCATGCAATGTAAGCAAGAGTCTTTGGCTTGGGCACTCACAAACAAGAAAAAAATCTGGGTGCCAAGTGAATCTTGTACACATTTCATTTCCTACTGCATATCTGACAAGCATTATCCTTCCCACTGACGTAGAAAATGAAATGCAACTCTTTCTTCTTCTAGAGAAAATCTATCTGCCAAGCACAGTGGGGATGTCACGAGCTCTATAACATGCTCAGAAGCAGAACTCACACAGGCTCCTGTGGAACTTCATAGATAAAATGTAAGCTATTTTGATACAGATAGATAACATATAAATGAGGATTTTCAGGATGTGCATTTTGGATCCTGAAATATGAAATGGTGACTAATCACCTCAGTTTTAGATGTACATCTAGTCTCAAGCCACAGAGCATTTCAGACTCCATTAAACCCTTTCTTCCAGAAATGGAACTATCTTCTCTTTCGGTACCAACTCTGGGAAAGAATGTTTACTTGGACTTCTTTAACTACCTCAGAATCTTGACTTACCAATGAGTAATTCAGAGACATGGAAGCTTAGCAGAGAAACAGATGGCACTGTTAGATACTACAGTCTTTTCAAGGATAAGGCAGTGAGCAGTATGTGATGGAGAAGATAGGAAAAGGAGTTCAGACACAGCACACTAAATTTTGCTACAAGGGAGGCATACTTGGCTGGATATGTTGCTTGATCCCAGTGAGGGTTAGCATGGAGGTCATGTTGGATGAGAAAACGTGGCAGCTGTGTTGTTTCATCCAGGCCCAGCAAGACTCAGAGACTTTGTTCTGACACTATCCTTGCATACTGTGGCCTTAATGACTAACATTTTTGCCCAGTTTCTTGTCAGAAATGTGAGGAGTGGGGAAAAGGAGATATTCCAGTGAATATCACCAAGGTAAAATGTCAAGGCAAGGAAAGAGTTCAATGTGGATATTTGCTTCAGAGTGAGACTGCTTTAAAAAGCCCTATTAATGGGAACATTATTTCATATATATTATCAGTTTTATGATTTATCTTCACAGAATCACAGAAACTTTTAGGCTGGCAAGGACTCCCGGCAACCATCTAGTTTACTCCTTCTGCTCAAGCAGGATCACCTAGAGCGAGTTGCCCAGGACTATATCCAATCAAGTTCTGAACATATTCAGTGACAAAAATTCCATGACCACTCTGGTTAACCTGGTCTGGTGTTTGACCACTTGCAGAATAAAAAAAAAAGTTTCTTTTGTTTAAATGGAATTTCATGTGTTTCAGTTTGTGCTTACTGCTTCTCATCCTCTTAGTGGGTGCTATTGAAAAAGTCTCCATTCACTCACATCAGGTGGATGGAACCATGAGTATTATCCTCCCTGAGCCTTCCTTTCTCCTAGCTTAACAGTCTCATCTCTCTCAATGTCTCTTCATATGAAGGATGATTCAGTGCCTTGATCATCTTCGTAGCCCTGTGCTGAACTCACTCCAGTAAGTCCATAGCTTTCTTTTATTGGGAAGTATGGAACTGGACAAGTAGAGCAGATGAGGCCTCCCCAATGCTGAGTGCAGAGGAAGGATCACCTCCTTCATCCTTCTGACAAAGGCTTTCCTAATGCAGCCCATGAAGATTGTTGGCCTTCCGTAGTAAGCTCATTGCTGGCTCATGGTCAACTCATTTGCCATAGCCCCAAAGGTTCTTCTCTGCAAAGGTGCTTTCCAGCCGGTCAGCCGCCAGTGTTACAGACACATGGGGTTATTCTTTATCAGAAGCAGAACATTTCATCTCCCTTTGTTGAACTCCATGAGGCTCCTGTTGGCCCATTTCTCCAATCTACTCAGGTTCCTCTGAATGTCAGCACTGCCCACTGGTTTATCAGCCACCACACCATTTTTTGCCATCTACAGACTTGCTGAGAATCTGGAATAGTTTAATGTCCAGCTCATTAATTAAGGGGTTTAACAGCCTGGCCCCAGCATCAACCCCTGGGTGGGTGCACCTGAGGCTACTTGCCTCTAAGCACATTAAAATGATTCTCTGCTCTATTTTGTTCTACACATTCAACTGAAAACTCTATTCTGTTGTCATAATAGGTTCTGCAGCCACGATATTGAATGACTTTTCTAAAGCATTTAGTTTAACTTTTATTTTCTAAGTATGACATTAAAACAGCTTTTAATGAATGAACATTGAGTTGCAAAGACTTCTAGCGGGCCAACAGTCAGCTACATTCACACTAGTTGTATGAGATTGAAGATGACTTATTAATTTGAGTAAATAACTGGGAAAACACAACAGACTGGTTTCATATTTATAATTTTTAAAAAAGCAACAGTAGAAGTTTTCTCTGGGTCATTCCTCCTGGTTTTGAGTTTGCTGTACATGCAATCTGCATGATGCTTTATTGTCTCAACCATCCAGACCTATGGCTACTCCTGTGTTGACAACTGAGCTGGCAGGCACATCTTTTTTAGGGGCTGGAGTGGTGGAGGAAGGAAGAAAAGTAGTTGTGATGTGCTTTGATTCAGCTGTCCTCATAGCAAACAGCTAAATCACCAAAATATATTGTGGATATGACCTACAGTGTAATTGATTTATTTTAACTTTTTGTTTGCTTGTTTTGGAATGCGAATGAAGCCTTTTCTGGATGTGCTACTTCCAGAGAAGTCATTCCTGCTCTGTGGAAATCAGCAGCTGGCAGCAGAAATAGAAGTACAAGAAGTTTGTTGTATTTCTGTGTACCCTTGTACCACAGCAGCACTGTTTGTCTGGGGTGAAAGTAACTGTGCGTTCCCTTCTGAAAATTCCTCCTCCTCTTCCTTAACAGTCACAGTACTTACAGGAAAATTATCAGTTTGTGAGTTTTGTACATGACTGGGAAGGTAGCAGATTGCTTTTAAGTAGGAGTGAGCAGTAATTACCAGGCTAGGAAGAGTGACCTTGTGGGGTGCGCTTAAAAGGAGAATCCTTTCATTTCTGGCTCAACAGTGCAGTTGCATTTCCAGTTTTAATTATGTCTAGAGTGCCTGACTCCACTTGAAAGAGCACTGGGGAAGCACTCTGCCCCTCCATCACCTACACAGTGTGCTCAGGGGCTGAACTACTGATAGCCTGTCCTATCCTGGAGCTGAATGGAAAGAAATTCCCATTCTCTTGCAGCAGGGTTTGTTCTGACAAGCAGTGTTACTCTGCTAAAGGTAGACTAAAGGCATCTGTCCATCATGTCTGTGAGGCCCAGCTGCTAAGGAGAGAAGATCAAAGTTTACTGACAATTTAAAGGGGATGTGGGTTTATGGCAAGCACATTAGTGGATGTGCATATCATTCCAGATACTAGCCCTTGAGATTTATATTGAAATCTACCAGTTTTACCTCCTACTGCCACACAATAGGCTTGAATCAAGATTTGGAAGTATAAACATCTCCCTTTTACCAAGCTTCTGACAATTTTTCAATTCTTTCTTACTATTTTCAAAAAGTATAACAGTAACAACTACACCTTCTACCTTCTGTTTGCGATGAGTACTAGTAATCGCTTCACTTCAGTGTGAAACTGCCAGCAGTATTATAATGAAGGTCTTTCTAAAGATGTTTGGTGACTCATGTCCCAACAGTGTTATAAGAATTAATTAGCTAATGCCAGGATAGCATTACCAAGAATTCTTGTTGACAATTTAAGGTTCATTGTGCAGAGTGGCAACACGAACATTTGCATTGCCGGTTGGATCCATCTTGAGGCAGAAGGGACCAGCTCTCAGGAAGGACATGGGAAATCACTCTTTATGACTTTGCAGTGTTTCTCTCTCATAGAATTACTAAAAATGGCATGCAATATACCAGATTTTGTTTGTATGCTTGTGACACCAGCAAAGGAATTTGCAATAAGCTACAAATCAAGGAGCTAGAAGTTTCCTCTACTCTAAACTGAATTGTAAGCAATAACCCATGCAGAGAAATGTCAAGTCCCATTTTTCTGCTGATCTGAAGCCACAGAATGTGCAATCTAGGATCAATAAATGGAAAGATGAAAGATGCGCACAAGGCACAACATTCATTTTTGCTGTACTGGTCATTTAGAAACTGATGCATTCAGATTTCCAGCCTGCAGAAAGAGTCAATGTAAGAAACTATATATATGTATATTCAGTTCATCTTCCAGTTGCACAGACAGCTATCATCAATGTTAAATGACTAGTTTTAGACACGACTGTTGTATTATTCCTGCTATCCAGTGTGTATATACCTTCATATTCTAGAATGTACTGTGCCAAGGTTGACTTTGTTTTTGATTAATTTATATTATTTTAGCAAATTTAATCAGAAGTGATGCATTCATCAGAGAAGAAATTAAAGAGGTTGAAATCTATAAAAGAATTGTGATCAGTTATGTACACACAAGTTATGGTCAGTTTTTTGCTCTTTTGTTCAGCATGAGTAATTTGATAAAATGTAATTGTTTGAAAACTTTCTAACTCCCTCCCTGGAAAATAATGAGGCTGATCATTGCATAGAATTCAAGCATGTGAAACTGTAATCCCCTTTCTTATGGGCTGCTATGTCTCCCTTTCTAAAATAATGTCCTAATTTTATATACTTTTCATGTCTTTCTCTACCTAATATTGCCTCTTTTTCATGGATCAAACAATGATAACATATGGCACCAGTATATCTCACAGCAAAACAGCCATCCGCTTTTCATTTTTCACCTGAGAATGCACTTGGGGAATGCTTTAGCTAACTCATTGCCTAGTATTTCCTTTTACAAAAAAGGTCCACCTTGTTTGACTTTCTGTGAGCTCACTGTCACTACCAGAAAGTGAAAAAAAACTTGTCAGTGTATGTGAAAGAGAACACAGGAGACCAAATTATGTTTTGCTAGTTTCGTTGAAAGTACAGATCAGACCCTACTCTTATGATTACTGCACAGTAGACTGCTCAAAAAAAGGGGACTCAGAAAAGCTAACAGAATTAAAATACAATAAACATTTGTGTAGAAGCATGATGCTACGGCATTATCTGCTATAAATGAAAACATCTGCAGAAGGTAACACAGAGGGCTGTGCTAAGGAAATATGTTAGTAAAGTACTTACACTGAAAGATATAATTAACAAAATCCAAAAGTTTGCAAGAATCGTTAGTTCACTGGTGATTTTTTTAGCTGAGCATTTGATGAGTGACCAAATATTAAAATATAGAGACTGACAAGTTCGAAAGTTTGTGTATTTTTTTTTTCAAAAAACTCAGAAAAATTTCCTGTCACTATGACATCCACGTTTGAAAAAAAGTCTATTTTCTAACCTTTTTTTAATCTCTGTAATCCCTCAGGATGCAAAATCTGTTTGCTTCTCAGTCCAGTACTGAAAGCCCTATGCATTGTGGTTTAAATCAACCCATTACTATTTTCACCAAATAGCATCACCATTTTCACCAATGGCACTGTCATGCTGCCAGATTAGGTGAGTCTTTTTCCCACCTTCTTGATGTCCTTCAAGAAATTCTCTTTTGTCCAGATGTCTTGTCCAAATATCTTGTTTAAAACTGATATTCCTGGATTGCTGCAGTCTAACAAGCATGAATCATGAAATATAGCCCTGTTGCTGCTACACCATGAGTTCTCTCTGGTTTGGACCTGCCCACTTCAACCTTGTGTTTTCCTCTAGTTCCCATTAACACGCCATTGATTCTCATGGCTTCATGTCAGGCAGATTTTCTGTCTTTCTTTTCCTGAAGACCCTTGATTTCTTTATTTCTTAACAGCTTCATTCATTCAAGTAAAGCTTTTTTTTTCTTTTCTTTTTGATGTTCTTTCCTGCAGTTCATATGGCACACTGAATATGCTAGAATTAATTTAATTTTATGCACTATTTTGCTGAAAGCTGGAACAAGTGTTGCTATACAGAAGATTTCTTTATGGCTCTGTGCAGCACTGTAAATGCCCACCACCTTTCTCTTGGAGACACGAAGTGTGTGGGTCTCAGTGATACATTGCCAGGGGAAGCAGAGTGAATGTTTTCAAGATTAGACGAGGTATGCAATTTCTTCTGTACTCTGGAATACCTCTGTATTGCTCACAGTTAGCATGTGTGTAGGCTGCTGCCAAATGCTGGTTATTGTCTTCCTTCCTGAAGCAGAACTGCTTGAACACTGCAGCACAATGCTATTTTCAGCTCCTTGACGAGATGATTACAATGTAAAGTCATGCTGCGTGACCAACATGCCAGGTGTTTGCTGTTCTAATCACTTTTATTCTTTTGAGAATGAGAAAATGATAAAGAGAGGGATCAGAGTTACTTAGGAGATATTCAAACAGCATGTCATCTTAGATAGTCTGGACATTTTTGTTTAAGGCGCTGTTATACTCTATATGTTCTTTTTTCTGTCTTCTGTTTTACAAGAGACCTTATCCAGTGGCAATAAAATCTGCTGCAATTAATTGCATTAAATACACAATTTATTGCATATTAAATTCTGTAAAGAATTTTCAAAGCAAAGATTGCACTTCTGGAAGGTTAAGATACTGCTGAACAGGTAGCTTTTTTCTTCACAAAATCGCTGTGAAAAAGGCTATAGCAGAGCAAAATCCCTTTGTAGCCTGCACACAGCGGGGTCAAGGGGAGAGGAGAGTTGTAGTACAGGCACCTTTCCTTTCAGGTTTTGTGATCCCTACCAAGTCTATGAAAAGCAAGAGAATTAAAGACAACTCCTGTGATCGTACAAGCTTTCTTTTGAGTAGAAATTCAAAAGACATTAGATATGTTACTTCAAAATTGAAATCAAAATCAAATAGCTGTAACATTTAATGACTAATATTTGTGAACCTATAATTCAAATAGTGTTACCAAAAGACTTCATTCCCATTCTGATCTCATAGCAATAGAATTTTCCAAAATGTTTCTTGCAACTAATTGATAAATACAAATATATTGTAATATATTTATTTTTAATCCAGGAAGACTCTAAAACTGACTTGTTGCTGGATGCAGGTAAATTTCAAGATATCTGGCTTATATTGGTAATTTTTCTTTCTGATAGAAATGGAACATGGGATTACTTCTCTTTTTTCAGTCTCAGGAGTTTAAATATATGCATGTAGCCCCAGAGGAAAGGAAGCACTGACAATATTAGCTGATGAGGAGTTCAGATATTTTTTCATAAACTAATTAATCTGAAGCTAAGATGAAAAATAAAAAAAAAATTACAGATATACAATATAAATATATACAATTTATATACAAGTATAAATTGTATATATAAATTTATATACAAATAAATTTACAGATATAAAGATATCTGTAGAAAAACAAAAATAATAATCAGTCAAAACACCTTTTGCCTGATTCCTAAATAGGAAAAAACTGAATCAATTTTTTAATTAAATTTGAGTCGGCCATCTTTACTACCTCTAGAAAGAAATTTCAGGTAAGGTTCAGGAGAATTCTAAACTTTAAAAATCCTATCAGTCAGAAAATTGTCATGCAATTTAGGGAAAAGCCTTGTGTTGGCAGAAGTTTCAGAATAGAAATAAGCTTTTTAATGCTCCCACTCCATCATTAAACTGCAGCCCAATAGAAGCAATGTTAGTGACCCAGCTCCTACTGACAGAAAGGCTCTGACACTGAACAAACCAGCTAAGCAGCCTGAAACACCTCTGCCTAGCCTTAGGCTCACTTTGGTGTGAATTTATGGTCTTCTAATCCCACTTAACCATATATGGCAATAAAAATGAAAATTATCTTTGCAAGTATTGTGAGAACCAAATGTAAGAGAATTTGGTTATTCACCTGCACACTCATTAGCATCACTCATACACCAGATTTACATTTCTATCAGGTATTTGGAAGAGATGATCTGAGCTATTCAGTGCTTCAATACCTTGAGCCTCAGTGAGCCAGTCACGTACATGTAATGAGCTTCTCAAGCCTGAAAAAGTCTACACTCTTAAAAAACACACAAACTTAAAAAAATACAATTTTCAATTACCTGTTGTCCTGCTCAAACATTTAGCAGCTAATTCCAATCTTAGCCTGTTTTTTCTTTTAGTAGGAGAAACTGTTGACTTTGGCCAGATGTTTTTCTGATGAAATCTTGTATATTTGTGAAGAATGTACACAAAGTCCTGTTTCCCTGAACACAGTTGGAACAAACTCCAGAAGATTATTCCCTCACTCACAAATCTGACTCTGTTTTTCCTGTAGGTACTTAACTCAACAGAAGCTTTTCCTCTTGGCTTTCTCCTGAGGCCACCCACATTGCATATTTGTTCTTTCCCAGCTTTCTGATTGCTTTTAAACACTTAGCTCGTATCAGTTGATGTTTCAGGCAATGAATATATAATAATTTCCCAGGAAAGTTCTTTGTTCTTCACAGATAAGTTCATGATTCAGGTTTTCTTCATAGGCTAGCTGCCTGGGTGGTGGCTTCTACTGTTTTCAGCAATTCTACTTCATACAGGAGCTTATCTGCTTCTTGTTTAGACTAAATGGAGGGTGCCCACGATAGCCAGGGGATTAATGTGGCCGGGAATTTTCTGCAGATCAAAGACAAACTTTATGGCAGTCATTAACATGCACAGTAACATTCCTGAGAAAAGTCAAAGAGTTGATAACAATCAAGATTCAACATCAGCTACTCACCTGTTTCTCCTGGCTGTAGTATTTTCCTCTAGTTACCATGCAGAGTTACAATTAGGACAGACTCTTTCCAACCTTGTGATTCTATGATTCTAGGTGGGATCTCACAAGAGCAGAGTAGAGGCAGAATCACTTACCTTGACCCACTGGTCATGCTTCTCCTGATACAACCTAGGATATAGTTGGCCTTCTGGGTTGCAAGAACACATTTCCAGCTCATGTTGAGTCTTTCATCAGCCAGCACCCACAAGTCCTTCTGATTCTTCTGATGAAGAAGTTAAGTCAAGGAAAATAACCATCAATAGAGAGATAGAAAAATTATTCAATTTTAACCCACTATCAGAGCCTGAACATCAATATAATTCCTAGTAAAAGAGCTATGAATAAAATGGTATCAGATGAAGGAAAATACTCAGTGATCTCTATCATTGCCACTATCTCTAAATCCTGAAAAAGACAATCCATCCTTTTTTTACCATCCCTTCCCAAAAGACAATCAGATGGAAACACTGACATACTAAGAAGAAAAGTATATTCTCCAGAAAATATTTATAGTGAACCACACAAAGAAAACCACAGACTTTTCTCTAGGTAGAAACCCAAATGACATTTCCCAAGTGCTTTCTCTTTCTACAAATGCAACACTAGAACAGACCGAAGTTAGGCTGGTGGTAGCACCATTTTTCCCAGACCACAAGCACAAGTTCCTATCAGCAGTCCATACTCCATGTGTATGCATATTTGATCATCTAGGATTGCTGTGCTTGCTCAGAAACTCAATGCACTGTCAGCTCAATATCAAATTGAAGCAGCTGGATACTGCACCAAGAACTAGAGCAGGAGAGCCCTAAATCCAAGTGTTATGAATAATAGTGAGAGCAGACACACAGCTCTAAGGGATTGTGAAGAATATGCATGTGTAAGCTGTCACTGATTACTTTCAGAAGGAATACTACAGAAGCAGAAATACAGATTTGTTGTCCTGTGACATAGTTCCAATAACCTTATTTTTACAGTGAAGATAATACAAAATAATTTGTAATATACAAGATCACTTATCCAGAAACACTGGCAACCTTGCTCCTTAGGAAAGTTACCCTGGGCAGAGCATTGTATTAAAACTGACTTATACTGATTAGTATTTGGAGAGACTTGTTCAGCTTAACTTAACTTGGCACTGAGTTTTGTTAAGCAGGCATACTCTTTGCCCTGATACTGGGAAACGTTTACCTGAAAGTATCTCGGAACAACACTAGTCTACATCTGTTACCTTTTTGCTTAACTAGTAGCAAAGAACTTATCCAACACAACACTCTGACTCTTAGGTTCAACCACTGAACATCTGTTATGAGCAGCTCATTCTTTAAACTCTGTCCATGCAGTGTACTTATTTCATATGACCTAGCTATGGAAAATGCTAAACTAATGAAAAAGCAAAATAGAAATGAGTTAAGGTACATAAGCAACCATGAACTTGACGTTTTCTAACTATATGGTCTTCTCTATCTTCTAAAACACTTTACTATGCATAACACAAATAAAATCTGTAAAGTTTCTTTAGAAGAAAACATAGAGGGGTCTATACACGTTCAACTATGTCCTTTATTATCGTAATGAGATTAATAATTTATTGATAGAGTGGACAAAGCACTACAGTGAGTTATTTCTCACATCTTAGGTATCCCTACTTTATACAGTTTAGAAGTAGTGTGAAAACCCATCATTCAGAAATCTTTTCAGGTACAAATATCATCTCCTACCATCCTTAGGGCTTGACTTCCCAATTTACTGCTGCCCTTGGTTCAAAACTCACTGCAGCCACAGCAGCTCCTTCGCACCATCCCAGCTGCATAATTACACCACTCTGCTTCCACCAGTCAAGCAGGAGACACTTCGTAAAAGCATTTTTAAACCATATGACTGGATTAACTGCCAAGGCCTTAAAGTTCTGCAGAAATCTGGAAGAAAAGCAAGCACCAGCACAGGATACTTTCTGAAAATTACTCCTCCTTGGAATCTCTCTGAGACAGCTGGGATCATTTTGAGACCAACATCACAAAATACCATGTTATTCTTATGGCAACTTCTTACATCAACTGATTTTAACAGCTCACTTCTTACTGCTCATCTCTCAATTGGAAACTCTCTTGCTCTCTACTCCAGTGCAGCATCCATTGCCCTTTATTTTCAGGATTCCCTAGCAAATGAAATGTTTTTGGTTAATTGTCTCTACTGTCCTGCTAAGAACAAAGATGCTGAATTGCTCAGCCTACTCACTTAGGAAGCAACTTATTGGAATCAGGTCCTCACTGTTTGACATTAGAGGAGAATATGAAATTGAAAATGGCACTGTACATTGACAGTCACTTCAAAGTCTAAGAACGGTTTAGAAATAGGACCAAAATTAAAACCCTCACACCTCATTTTTGAATATTATTCAAACCTGCACTTTGAATATACCTTTACTGACTTTCTCATGTCAGAAGATAGGTCCTCCCTTGGGCCAACATTCATTTTCTATGTCAATGCTTCAAAAGCTTCAAGATCATTACCTAATATACTTAGGTAGTGTAGTCTGTGAGCTGAGAAAATGGCTATCTACATTTTATGCATAGGAAACAAAAATGATGAAGTTGCTATCAATGGAAACAGAGCTCACAAGCTTTGAAACTTGTGAATTTGCACTGCTCTAACTGAAACCAGCCCCTTTGTTAAGAAAGTATTACATGAATTGCTCCATGTAACTCACCTAAGCAAATAAGCCAAGACTTCAGCCTGTTAGAGCCCTTTGGTGAGCAGATGTCCAGAGAAAAATTCATGACCAGTGCTGAAGAAAAGGTTCAAACCAATACAAATCTGCTATACATTTGCTCTTGGACACAGCTGCAGTTCCCCCCTACACAAGCACTGATTTTCAAATATATCAATGATATGTTCAGGTAATACTTTATATCGAAGAAATGTGCTTAATTACTTCAGATTACTTCTGCAGATTACTTCTAGAGAAGTAATATCTATGGTACTGTCTATTTTGAAGCAGTAGTACTAGTTCATTAGCCAGGTTATACCAAGCCTGTATCGATCTGTTGTAACATTGTGTGAATACAGCAATAAAGTTTGATGTACAAAGAGAAATGAATAATCTAGTTAGGTCGATGAATGAAACTTTGAAAGGGGCAAATGAAGAAATTAACACCTTAGAACAAAATAAAGTGATAATACACCGTATCAAAGATCTCTTGTCCCATTTTGTAACACTGTTTTCATTTCATTTGGACATGTCATTTTTTCGGTTAACTGCCTAACAAAATTTCTATGCATGTATGCAAAAAATGCAAGTAAAGAAGGGTAAAGTAACAGGAACACAATTATTTAAAAGAAAAAAATATATTTCAGTTTCAGATTTTGGATAGGCAAACTCAAACTGTATCCACAAAAGGATCAGTGCAAAGGGCTTATCTAATTGTCATTATTTGGTCTCCATTTTTTTGAAAACTGAAATCAGGAATTAAAACAGTTTCTGAATACTAATAAATAACAAAGTAACAAAAGTACATCTATATTGGAATCATTCTTGTCTTCCTGTAACTGCAAAGGAAGTTTTCAATCAGTGCCTAATATTCTGTTGTGAATAATAAAAGCCTATGACAAGCATTTTAGAAGCACAGCAAGACACTTCAAAAAGCAAGTGGACCTGGTTTCAACTCTGCTATTTGGAAACAACTTTGATTTTCCACAATTTGACCTTTTTCATCATCTCAGCTCTGAAGCAGGCCACTATTCAAGCCTTGTTGGTGCTTTTTTGCAAGAACTACAAACTGACTGAGTCTCAGCAAGTGCGAATCAGCTGTGAAAACAATTCCAATAAAGAAAACGTTGACAGAGCAGTGGTTTGATTTACCTGACTGCCCAAGCAGTAGGTAAGGTATAGCTGTGAGCATGCCAGAAACGCATGACTGAGGAGGGAGCCATTTGCTGGCCAGGCAGATTGTCATTGGTTCAGAATGACAGTTTTATACTGTCCTGTAGGTGGATGAGAAGCAGTGAGAAATAATGCCAATTCCTGGGATGAAGGAAAGACATGATAAAACAAGCTTATTTTTTGACTCAACTTAGTCAGTTGAACAGTGATAGCGTGTTCCCAGGCTTACTCATAGATTTATGCAAAAATCACTTTTTTAAGCATGCAGTTTCCCTTGTACGTATAATAAAGAAACCCAAAGGAGAATTGGCACACTGAAAACTAGACCCGTATGGTGAAAACTGAAAGTAAAAGGCAATTTTGTTTTAGAAAAATGCCAGAAAGATGCCAGACATGTACGGCTGGGGAGATGAAAGAAATGTAATAAGTTAAAGACAAGATAAGGTGAGCTGGTGGTGTTCCTCTTTACTGGCTAAACTGCTGGCAGAAATTAGTAAATCCAAATTCATTTCACTCTTCTGCCAGAGGTGATTTCTTCTCCATCATAATATCTCCAAGAATGGCTGTGGTCACTTGGCTATATTAAATGAATGAAAATTCTAAACATTTCTCCTTATAGATCTTTCACTTTTCTTAGATTGCTTAAACTGTCACTGATTTGGAGGGGATGTGAATGAAACATACTTCATGGTCAGGAGCGTAGGAAACATAAAGGAGGTGGGTACTTGTCTGGGTCACCATCATCTGCATAACTGAACAGTTTCACTTAGTCCTCAGATTCAGATAAACAATAACAAAATATTACACACATCATTTTAATGGATTCTGCCTACCCAGATGGACTCTAATGGTGGTTTGCTGTACAGTTCGGTTTATAACCCAAATTATGCCCTTTATGCCTAATGGTTAATGTTTTCACTCCCAGTCATGTAGCACATAGAAAAGCTTGACAACATTTTCTCAGCAGCCTCACACACTTTGGAAGGCTTCTACTAGGGACCTTGAAATTTTGTCTTTGAGTCACAGAATCCTAGAATATCCTGAGCTGGAAGAGATCCACTCAGATCATTGAGTCCAAGTACTAGCTGGCAAGCTAAAGGTTAGATGATATGACAGGTTTGGGGCAGTGGCCACTGCCCTGGAAGCCAGACCATCCTCTCGGTGAAGAACTTTTCCTAATATCTATTCCAAACTTTCCCTGATGCAGCATTAAGCCACTCCCTCATGTCCTATCAGTGGGATAGACTGGTGAACTAGTTGAAATGACAGCCAACTGAATGAAATCTGTTTCTTTCCATTTTAGCTTCCTCACGGATTCTGCCCGATGAAAAGCAGAGATTATTCTCCAGCTTTTTTTGTGAATCTATCGTTTAGAATTATTTTTCACAGTCAAACCTATTCTGTAAATTCATATCAAGCTGAGCAACTGGGGCAGAGAAGTATGTTGATGGTAAGTCCTGCAGTCAGTGAAAAAAAAAGCAATTACCAAGCTTCAGTAGTCCCCCATTTGCACAGCAAATGCCTCTGATGAGGAAGTAATATGATCAAAGGCCATGAAGTCCTCCGAAAAGGATGTAGAGGTCTTGTTCCCCATAGTGCAGAATAAATTACCTGGGAGAAGAGTATTGTCTAGTCACAAGCATATTTTTTTCCTTCTAGTTCTTGTTGTAACCAGGAAATAGGACCCTAGGGCTGTACACCATCAGAGCTCTCTTCTAACAAGCTTTTTTTTATGACTTCTATAAATAATCTGAGGAATTGGTGTAAGAATCAAGAATAACAACTATATTTCTTAAATTCATACATGAAATGCTATCCAACACAGGTTTGTGCCACTTTTTATCCCTTTTGTTCTTCCTGGAGGACTTGGAGAAATGTGGTCTGCATGTATCTCATAGAATCAGAGAATTACAGAATCATTTAAGTTGGAAGGGACACTTAAAGGTCATCTAGTCCAACTCCCTGCAATGAGCAGAGACACATACATCTAGATTAGGTTGTTCAGAGCCCTGTCCAGCCTGATTTTGAATGTCTCCACGTGCAGGGCACCCACCACCTCTCTGGGCAACATGTTCCAGTGCTTCACAAACGTTATTGTAAAAATGTTTTTCTTTACGTCCAATATAAATCTCCTCTCCTTTAGTTAAGAACCATCTCCCCTGTGCTATCAGAACAGACTTCACTAAAGAGTCTTTCCCTTTCCTTCTTACAGCCCTCCTTTTGATACCGAAAGGCCGCTCTCAGGTCTCTCCAGAGTCTTCTCTTCTCCGGGCTGAACAGCCCCAGCTTTCTCAGTCTGTTCTCATTGGAGAAGTATTCCATTCCTTGGATAAGTCAAAGACAGAAAAGAATTCACAGAAAATAGCTGTTATTCGTATTTCCAATTCATATGCTGAGGAAGTTATAGAACTTCAAGCAAAATTCACAAGTCTGTTGGCTTCAGAATTATATGAGCATGTAGTCACAGAATTCTAAAAAAAATGCATTTTTTTTCCTGAACTTAAGGATATGACAATTTATTCCTAATTCAATCTTTTGTGAATATTTAAGGATTTTTATTGCTTCCTCCTTTCATTTTATTTTTTTATTTTATTAGGGAGAGCAACATAGCAGTTGATATCATGATATAACTGCTATGATTACTTATTTTTGATACTTCGAAACGTGAGTGCAGTTCATATATCTCATACTATTATTCCTGTTTACCCATTTTTGCACCTACAATTGCCAACACACTAAACACACTTAAAACAAACAAACAAAACAAAAAAAACCTCTACACTGTCAAATTCTCTTTGATGATGTGTGGTTGTTATGTTAGTGGAATATGATAATATTAGAAAGAATGCTGTTCAGTAAAAGCATGTCCTAATGAAAATCCTAAATAAGGCCAAGACACATGTTTTGTGTAAAATCTATGCTACCAAAATACAGTAATGGGAAGTGCACCTACAGAAAATAGAGAAAAGAAGTCTACGAGAATAGGCACTATAATACTTTTTATTTCTACCATCTCCATCTGTTTCAGTGCACAGCAATTCTTCTGCAGACAGACACTTATCAGAAAATTTTAAACTTCTGGAGACAATAATCAAATAGTCAAATATACATAAACATCTCTGAAGATGAATTGTTACTAAAATAATCTGACTTCATTCAGATTTTGATTATTTAAAATGATTTTTGTTTGTACACAGAACAGAACATACTACATTTCCATCCCAAGACTTTTTAAGGAGTTGTTGTCATATACCATAAATATACATTTGCTCCACAGCAGCATTTCCCTGTAGTTCTTTGCACTCTTGTTCATGGCAGCTAACAAGGTCTTCCTTTAGCAAGGCACTGTGCTCCGTGTCAGAGAGGTGTTCAGCTTCAGTGTGGTGGGAAACTAGAGAATGAAGCAGCAGCTGTGGGAGAGACTCAACAGCAATCCTGGTTTCATGATCCACTTCAGTCCAATCTATCCTATTACCCCACAGAATATTCAAGCTGGATTGTTATTTTTCAGGTTATATGAAGAGAACAGATCAATTTTTTCCAAAGGACTCTGAACAACATTCAGCTTACCTATATTTATCACCTCCTTTGGGCATTAAATTAATCGTTATAAACATATGGGCCTCAGGGATTCAGCTAGCAGGTGAATGAAGGTTTCAAAGTTCACTGCTAACTGCCGCAGGTAGATACTCTAGGCACCAAACCTAGCTTGAAAAAACGTGGCCAAGTTGCCTAGCTTGTAGAAAATCTGAATATGCTAAATATTTTCTTTTACATGGTCTTCATTTGGTCAAAAAGAATCTGAAAATCATGGGACTATAGAATTATTTAATAACACTTCTATTAAGAATAATCTGACACTTAAAACTAATGCAATATCAAACCTATCATGTATTTAAAGCTACTTTAGAAATTCTTGATTGCAGTTGTTTTCTTCTCAGATGCATCAGGTTTGGAGAAAGCAGGGGAGCTCACCTTCTCCGTTTAGAGGATACAGCTCGTTCTGCTCCAGACTACGTCCCCATGGCCCTGGAGCAGTATTCTGTACTCAGAGGAGTCTGAAAGTCCTGACAGAACTAGTGTTAATTGGATGATGTAGCTGTCTGAGTGGAGGATTAGGTAACAAGGGAGCTTGAAATCCCTGTGGCTTTAAATCCCTCCTTATACAAATTTAGACAATACAGTAATCCCACTCACTGCTTAGAAACAAAATGGCACCTTATAAACACCTGCACAAACCTTTTTTTTCCCCATTTTTGTTGCATTTTCAAGGAAATCTACCAAAAGACAAAAACCTACTGAGAAAGCAGGGATGGAAATCTATTTCTGTAGGAGTTAAGCCTAACCAAGAACTTTATGATCACTTAACTTCTCTCATAGTTTCATGAGAGTTCTTTGAACAGGTGAAGGCTGTGTCTTCTACTGCACAGCAGAGGACGGGTTGTTAGCACTCGATAGCCAGTAACTAATAATAGTGAGAGCCACTTAAACCTTCAGCAAAACATATCTGCTAGCTCGTAAACATTTAACTGCCAGGTAGCTGACAGATGGCCTTGCATAGAGCAAGTTAAAGTACTTCCTTTCTCGTTTTTTTTCCTCTATTTGTTTTCTAGCTGGTGTCACTTCTCTCTGGCTTTGTTGGGAGGAACCAAACACCGCAGGCAGGGCACGGCTTGCCATCTGCATCAGAGGGCAATGAATACCACCAACAGGAAGCTCAGGGACTCTGAGAACTGTTGCATCTGAAATCAATACCGCTGTGAGTTTAAAAATGACTGGAATGAGAAGGTCATCCTTTGACTAAATATTTTCCTTGTTTTAAGCCATTGCAGAAGTTCCGATTGGTGCATTTAATCAACGACTCACAAAGAGCTGGTGGGAGAGCAGGTTACAGCTCTCAGTGTGATCTTTTAAGCAATGTGATGTTTCCTAACAATAGAGAGGAAAAATCAATTGCAAAGCTGTTTGCTGCATATCAGTGGCAGAGCCTATAATATACACAGCTGACGTGAGCAGAGAGCCTCAGAAAGCAGCTGAGAGCAGCGCAGAGCCATCTGACATGCACTGACAACTGCACTTTCCATAGGCTGTGTAAAAACTCAACATTTGTTTCAACAGAAAATGAAGTATGAGCTGCTCTCCCTGTTTTAGTTTCATTATTTTCAATGCTTATTTACACCTGGGTGGCAAAATCTGTTGGCTGGATGTGTGATATATCAAAGCTGTGTGTCATGTGTACACTCCATGACATCTTCAGTGCCAGCTTGAAGCACCAGGGCTCACCAACAGTATACCTTTAGCTACTTCCCTTCATGAGATGTTATGCACATGGGTATATTTCCTACCCACATTCCCCTGTCTGTACCCAAGAAGTATTCAGGAAAGAGGAGGGGCAGGAAATGGCTGCTGTAGCTGTCAAAGCAATTTGTTTATTCTAAGAGCACCTGTTTTACGTGGCAGTGCTGCCAAAGTCTCTCTCACTGGAGACCAAGGTCCCTTTAGACCGATTGAAATAGAAGCGTGTGGGGAGAGACAGCTTCTGTATTCAAGTGTTATAAATTTAATTTTAATATATAAATTTAATTTTAAAATGTTAAAAAGTGATTGGAGAAAGTTAACGGACAAAAACTTGACTTTCTGCAGGTCACCTAGGCAAGCTGTTCCTCATACCAAATTGCTGTACTGCATCTCAGCTTCATTTAAATTTGCTGGGAGCTGAAGAATGTCCCATTCTGCAGATCTCTTGTGCCACAAAGTTCAAGGGCTTTGCTCTAGAGCACAAATTCATTTTGCAGTGAACTACAGTCCTTAAAAACATGTCAGTGATTAATCGCAATGTGGTTTACAGAAATAAAATAGACTCAAAATTCTTGAGTGAAAAGGGACAAGCTTTTGGTTTGTTCAAATTATATCACTCATTTCCTTCTTCAGCGTAGCACAAAGACGCATTGTGCTCACTTTTGTCCTAGGGTAAACCCAACATGTCTTCACTGAGATCACCATGGATGCCCAGCTGCCAGCCTGATATGCAGGAACATAATCATCAGTTTTCTCTTCCCCTTTCCCTCCCTCTCCCCTCCTCTCCCCTCCTTTTCCTTTCCCTTTCCCTTTCCCTTTCCCTTTCCCTTTCCTTTTCTCTTTCTTTTTTCATCAATATTTTCCCTCAGCCACATAGTGACAATTATGCTAGAGGTGCTACCTCAGAAAAATATATAATATATACAGAGTTATAGCCAGAAAACCAATCTGGGAGAGAAAAAAAAAAAAAAAGAAAACAGTGACATTGACAGCAAGAAAAAAAAAGGTGCATGAGAATGTAAGAAGTGAAGAATGAAGAGTGCCTCATAGAGAAAAATATTTCTGATCTCAGATTGCTTCCACAACCCACAGGGAGCATGCAAAACAAGAGGAATAGGAAGTGTGTTCAAGAAATGTGTGCATGGCCTCTATATGCATTTCTCAAGTTACCTTCTGATTCTGTCCTACTAATTCCCACCCCACACTCCTCCCTCCAAAAAGCCAACCAAAACTGAGGCATCACAAGCTTCTCGGTAATAACATCACATCATAAAAAAGAATGACGCTGGTTCTGGTACACTTGTAATGTGGAACGCCGTCCAGGAGCAGTGATTTCCAGGGAGCCTTAATCTCTAAATCTAAACAGGGATTTCCTCACTGGGCCGAGCCGGCTCCACCCATATCAGCCCTGGCCGCCGCTCGGCAGCTCCTTAGCCACCAGATGGTGGTATTTCCACTGCGCACAGCGATGCTGCGGAGCTCGGCACTGCCGTGCGGGTACCGCAGTTCACACCGCCGGCAGCGTGAGTCAGCTGCACTGAGAGGCAGCGGGGCTTCGCTGGCTCTGCGGCCACGAAACAAAGGACAGCAGCTTTGCAGGACAGGCTCACTTGCAGTTTGTGCAATGTAGTGTTGCTTGCAAGGCAGCAGTTGGGAATTAGGGGTAAGTGGTGTGGAGAGTGAGCAGTGAGAGGCTATGGGGCATGTATCTGGGTCTTGTCCCTTGCAGATGTTTCACTTTCATTTAGTAACTGAAGTTTATGTCTAGCTCTGTACATTGCTTGGGGCACGGGAACTACAGTTCAGTAACAGACACAAGGAAGACTCTATACAGTCTGCACATATATATTGTCTATTTATCTATATATAGTCTCTTTATTTCTACACTCTTTCATTTCTTCTCCCTGAAAAGTCTAACAGTGGGAGTATCCCACAAATGGGATTGACGCAAACAGAGAGCAGTCCCTCTGCAGCCTTCTGCAAGCAGCAAAAGCCTTCCCCTTAAAAAATAACCATTTGTCTGCTTTATTTCAAGGCAATATCCTGCACTGCTCTCATTTATCACGAGGGGCTCAACCACTGTATCACAGAATCACAGAACTGTAGGGGTTGGAAGGGACCCCTAGAGATCATCGAGTCCAACCCCCTGCCAAAGCAGCTCCTTAGCCCAGGTTGCACAGGTAGGCGTCCAGGTTAGTCTTAAACATCTCCAGAGAAGGAGACTCCACCAGCTCTCTGTGCAGCTGTGTCAGTGCTCCGTCACTGCACTGTGAAGAAGTTCCCACGCACATTTGCACAGAACTTCCTATGCTTCAGTTTGTCTGTAGGAAATAGAGATGGCATGGTGTGGTACTGCTCACTCTGACATTCTCTGAAGCTGAGGCTCCTTCCCATTTGACATCTGAGAAATTGTATTGTTGTCTTTCTATACTTGTACCATCTTCTGCCGCATCTCCTAAAACATTTATTTGGAACATAATGCTGGAATTGTCCACCTGGGTCATCAAATTCATTGGTGACCAATCTTCTACTGTCAGACCCTGAACACTGAACACTTCTTGTCTCTACCATTTTTCTTTTGAGAAGCCATTAAAAAAAAAATCCTCTATTAGTTGGGAATTTTATGGCTTCCTGTACTAAGTTTGTTCATGTGCAGTTTGTACACATTTGTTCTTATGCCTATATTTATAGTTGAGGCATTAATGTTTCACTTCTTCTTCCACATCTTCCCCTCCTAAATTATTCTATGAGATGATTCAATGACACCTCAGTACAAAAGATTAATTAATAGTTGTTTACAGTAAGTGAATCACAGATCTCTTAAGAACTTTCAAAGGCAACTTTCTTCACTTTCTCTCTCCTAGGTCCCACTCTTCCACATATTTTTCTTACACATGCATTTTCTCATAAATATACACTTAAACATAACAGAAATACAGAAGAATTATTTTACATCTGTTAACTCCTTACACCTCTGCCCCAGCATAGCTGCACTGTCAGAATTCTCTAATTTGAAGAGTTGTTATAAAGTATACCTACTGTTTTACTCCTACTGCTGCTCACTTGTAAAGGGTGGCTTTCTACAGTTCTGATGTGGTAGCCTGGGATTGCATGAGAAGCCTTTTGCCAGTGGAGTACAGCAGTACTCTCATATCAGCAGAAAACTCCTTATGTAAACACAACCTTGTTCAACATCCTGGCAACCCTGGCACAGAATGAATAGAGCAAACAACCTGCTTCCTCACCCCTGCAAAAGGATCTGAGCACATTAGCTGGTGCTGTTGAGCATCTGGAACAGATATTTTTTTGCATGGTACTTCCTGTGTCATTAATAGGTGATTGCAGGCTCCGGGGCTGTAAGCTAGAACGTTGAAAGAATAAGCAATTAACAATGAATATTTTAATGCAATTTAAGTACAAACCTACCAGTATTACTTCTTCTAATCAATTAGCTGCTCTAGTTGTGCTGTTCTTTCAGTGCCACTTCCCTCTGTTACACATGCACACCAGGAGACAGTGTGAACAGGTGCAGGGGGCTGCATGCAGAGCTTACCTGCCTGGCACCAGAATGGCGTGGGAGGCAGATAGGAAAAAACATCCTGAACGGCACTGATACATAAAAAAAGGCTGTGCAAATCTAGGGACAATAGGGGCAAACAGTATCCAGCACCTATTATTAGCATAATACAGAAATTTGGATAGAGAAAGCTGCCTCCTGTAAGAACAGAAACCATAAAAGCAGGTATTACTTATCCAGTTTAGCAAAACTGTTCCTTCTCTGTGAGAGCTTTTTCTGACTCACAGGAAATGACTCTGCAAAGTGCAGTTGCTGAAACGTGCAGGAGGTTTTGAGTGGAACAGCAACACTAAGACTGGGTTTAAGTCTACACTCCAGATTATCTCTGAACCTTCTTCTGTCCTCACAGACATATGATATACCTTCCCTATTTCTAATGATAATGGATTTCCAAGCTTCCTATAATGCATTGAAGCCACCTGTCCTTGTCTTATACATTAATTTTGACACTTGACCCAGCAAACCAACTCATAGGAAAAAGGGCCAGTTTTGCTTCACTTATCCCACTGCACCAGAGGACAACTACAATAGCACCTCCCAAAGTCCTGGAAATTATGCATTTGCCTTCAGTGAGAAAACATTTCTGTTGAAAATATTTGATATTGGCAGTTACCTAATTTCCAGTTTAATGTAATACAGTTAGAAATAAGATATCCATTAATTCTCTTTGTCTGAATGTATTGCAAAAAGAGCTGTCTTATTCTTTTTTCTGCAACTTGGGATGTAGAGTACTTAGGAATTAAGTTCTCCAAAGGAATCATTGGATTCAAGTTCAGGATGTGAATTCATGTCATCCCTTACATTATAACTTTCTGAAAAATCTAATCTATACCTATCTTTAACAATTATCTTTAAACTGATAAAGCAATTAAAACACCCTTGGAACTTAATATGACAAACAGCCTGTGATTGTGTAGATAAAACTCATGAAAAAATATGAAAATACTTAAATCATAAGTACAGAAGTGCCAGGATTATAGAACATCATTTTTATGGACACATTTACTGACAATAGCTGAATAACAGCTTTGGCAGACAAAGAATCACAGTCTGTAGTCAAATTTAAAAGACCATCTTTGGGGGTGAAAATGCACTGAGGAGTGGATTAGCTAAAGCTGCAAAAGTAAGGCATTCCTTACTGTTGAATGTGAAAGTTGACACAGCTAGGTATATGCATTATTTAGAATTGCAGAGGTGGTGCAGATCAGGAGCTATTGCAGAGATATTCAGTAAGCATCTCTAGGGAAGAGGCAGATGTTTATAGCAGATGCAGGACTGCATTCAGACTGGCTATCAAAAATGGACAAACAAGGCAGTAGGTAGCAGAGGGGGAGAATGCTCTTTGACACTCTGGAAGGATAACGAGCTTGTACAAAGAGACTTAAAACTCCCCCAAAAAATTCTTTGGAATATAGCATGTTATTTTTTTCCCTCTGGATCTGCATGCTTTCCATGGAAGCAAAATTAAAAAAAAAAAAAAAAACCTTGCTTAAGCTTATGTAAAATATATGTGCCTGGGCCCCTTTACACATGCCCATGAGCAGATCCCAGGCTGAGAGCCCTGGGGCAGATATTGCTGCTTGCAGGGTGCAGACAGTGGGGTGATCTCCCAGACATGAGCCCCTTGCTGCAAGTCACAGGAATGAGCTGTGATGCTGTGAGCAAGGTGAGTATCACGAGGATGGGTGGGGTGATGCCTACGTGGCAGTCTGGCAATAGCCCAGCTGGGGAGATAACAGAGAAGATGAAATCCTTACTTAAGACTATTTAGCAGAGCCCCATTTGCTCCAGCACAGCTTTGGCATTTTATGCTAAGGGGGAATGTGTCTCCATTTTCTTTTTCCTTTGTTCTGTGTTCTTATTCACGGACTTTGTGAAGGCTGAGATTGAGATCACATTGTGCCATGTTCGAGACAAGCAGACCTGTACACCTGCTGTTACTCACTGTACACCTTTCTTTCTAGTTCACTGGTCTTTTAATTGTTTGCTTTTCATTTTATGCTTATGCAGGGTCAAACATGTCCTTTTATTTCTACCTATTAACATTGTCCTCTAATCCCAGAAAATAGCAAAACAAAGGCAGCAAGTAAAACCTGTTTTGCTTGAATGAATTCAAAATGTATTTTTTTTTAAGGAAAAATACCCAGCTTTCATTAGCAGGGAGTGAGTCACCCTATCAACTGCACCAAGAATAAATAAGAACTGCATCTATTGAAGTTGAAACTGTGTGCTTTCCCTTCATGGGCAAGAATCTCTGAGGACAGCCTGGTGGGGTAAAGCAGTCCAGCTTTTCGGGATGTCATTCCTTCCTCATCAGTCATACCACTCTAAAACTTCCTGAAATCATTTTCCTAGAAACAAAGCCACAGTCCCTGCTCCTAGTTCCAACCATAACACATCTTCATCACAAAAATATACTGAGGATGTTCTTGAAATCATTCTTCATATTGTGCTGTCTTCTTTTTATTGCCAGTATTTGCTCTGTGTGTGTGTGTAGTCCCATTGGCCTTGTATTTGAGGACTTGAATCTTATAAGCATATCAGAATTTGGTCTAAGCTCATATGTGGATTAAAATAAGATGGTGAAAGAGTGCTCTGTATTGGCCGGACCCAATTCTTTATCAAAGATCAAGCAACCAACAATCACATCGGCTCTTGAAAATGGACCTTGACTGTCTTGTACTAAAGTTGTCACTAGTTCACAACTGTGTGTGAGAAGGGTTTGAGAGGTGATCTTACTGAAAGAACCAGCAACACAGTAACGCTGTCATAGAAGTTGTCATTTTGATTTTAAGAATTACAGATTATCAAACTACAACAGAAAAGTCTGGATGCTCCTAAAGTCGGGTGGGTAATATATATGGGTACACTTTCAAATGCAGACTTGCTTCTGTTGTGCTAGCAAAAACATTGGTCTGGCAACCATTCTTCCTCCCCCATTTGCAACATTCTCTTCATCAGTGCTTCTGACCTGGTTAGGGTTTGTGGTACAGGTGACTGGATATTTGATGCAGCAGTTGATTCTTAATAGCAACAGCAAAGAATCCCCTCAGGCCAAGTATTCCCACAGGTATGCATGCTCAAATGCCTCTAATGGCCCTGTAGGCTTAAAGGGAATATTTCAAGTGACAGAAGGAGGGAAGTATAGGAATACTGTCCCTTGAGGGATGATAGCAGTTATCATTTGAGACCTAGAAGTTGCAGGGTGTATTTTTCCATTTCAGAGTAACTATTTCAGATGTTTCATCATAATGTAAATTACATCAGAAGTTGACAAATAGACTATTGCAGAATAATATGATGGTGAGATTCACTTTGGGATCTCCATGTTTTATTTCTAGCTCACAGTCACATAAGATATTTATTGATGACATTTGGCAATACCTTACGTCACATGTGACTACAAGCCAAGACATGATGTGACTAACAGAGAAGGGAAATCACGCATAATGAGATACATCCAAGTAAGTATAAACACCCAACTTACTTGACAGAAAGGGGAAAAGTAGAGAGGAGGGAAAAGAGATTCTCTGTGACATATTTTTAGACAGATTCATGAAAAAGACATTTTTAGAATGGTTTTGATTACTCATCTTAGTCTTAAGAACTTCAAGTACATTGTTACAAGCTGTCTCCATCTGTCAAGCCGGTTATGGGCTTTCTTAAGTGATGCACAGAACTATGCAGATAGAAGAAACAGCAGATTTTCCTTAAAAAGCTCTCAGATGAAAGATAACTATTTTTAAAATAAAGATTTTTTTTTACTTTTTTATTTTCATGATGATGGTGGTCATCTTTTTTTCTTCCAGTCACTGATAGCACAGTTAAATTCTCATATATCCATACCACAGACAGAAAACTGGTCCTGGGGAAGCTCCACATTATAGACAAACCCCTTCCTGTATATATATGCCTAGCACATGCTTATTAAATGCCACTAGTCTAGGATTTGTTGTGTTGCTAAAAGAAAAAAAATGTTTTAAAGGTGATGCAGAGGTGATTACGGGGGTCATTCCAGGTTGGAGATGATAACGTATGAAATGCTTTCATATACAGTTCCTGCATATTTTAGTGTCTTTTTTTTTTAAGATCAATAAAACAGAAATTTAGAACTAGAAATATTTTTCTAGGCATTATTGAATTTTCTGGTAATATCTGCTTTCAAGCTTCCTACTCTGATATTGATTTCTGACAGTGTGCATATGTAAGAGGTAATGCACATCTATGCCAGATTTGGTCGAGGGGAGAAAGGAATGCCAGCAGCAGTGGGAACCCTGCCTCCCACTCCCATTCCTGTGCTGCTTGAATGCATTTGCAGATTTCTGTTACATCTTGTAGCATAAGAAATTAAGCTCAAAAAAAAAAAAAAAAGAAAAAAAATAGAAATCCCATAATTGAACATGCCACTGCTAAGAGGTGTGTTTGCATTCTTTGATAAGCATCAATAATATTAGTAGAAATAAAGCCTCTAAAATAGGTTGATGATGTCATGCTACAGAGGTGTTTAACTTGAATGCAAAAATATGAAACAGCCAGCAGTGTGTGCTGATATTCTTCCCTCACAGTTTAACTACCCAAGGCTATCACTGCTGCCTGCTGCTGGGTTGCTGCTCCTTTTCCTTCTCTGCTGCAGAGTCACGTAAGAATCTCATACCATGCCTTGCACTGCCTGAACAATGACTGCAAGGAATATAAGCGTCATTTCTGATCCATTCAGCTGCTGTGTAAAGGCTTCACTCCTCCAGCACTGACTTGGTAAACAATTTTTTCCAAGCACATAGAATTCAGTGGATTTCTTAATGAGAGCATCTATTCATTCAGAGAAAATAGTATGAGTATCAATGGAGAAAACGGTGTGATTCTGAATGGACGGAGTGCAGGCAATTCAAACAACGTCAGATCCTTTCTGCTGGCCCTTTAAGTGATTTAATGCCCCTAAAGGTCTGCTGAAATCTGATACTCAGCGGATGGCAAGAAAAGATTTTTCAGTGATAAATTATGGGGAAAATAACAGACAGAATGTCAAATCCCAACAGACAGGTGTTTTCTAGGTATTTGTTATCAAGGATGGTTTTTTTGTTTGTTTTTCGTTTTTGCATGAAATTCTCTTTTATATATTGAGATTATTATCAATTAGATGGGACTTACCATCTCAATAAATGGCTTTGAAACTGCTGCCATTCCGTGGCTGCATTTAAACCACTTGATAGCAGCCTTTTGTCATAGACAGACACAATTCGTGTGGCTGCAGTATGCCTTGACACAAATCAGAAGTGAAGAGATCAAATAAATCTCTGCTATAATTACAGGGCTTCCATGTGAGCTACAGCAAGACGGATTTGACTCCGAGCTGTATATTTAGCCTGGAAACAACCAGCCTGGGCATTGCAAATCGGACAGACCCGGCACACGTGCGAGCACTACAGCTGCCATTGGGATGCAGATGCTAATAATTCTGCAGCTTTGTAGCCCGTGATTATGCACGCACTGCATAGTGGTTCAGATTGAAGAGTTAAACAAAGTGCTTCTCCCACTCCCCCACCCCCCTCTCCTGGCGGAAAGATAATTCAAACACATCTGATATTCGTAGACAGTTGGACAGCAGCTGAGGTTTCATTAGGAATCCCACGTATGGCCAGAAGCAATATACACCTCGGTGTTTCCGGGAGCCGCAGGCAGCCAGAACAGATGGTAGAAATCATCATCCCCAGACAGTCATCAGGGGAACCTCAGGCCACATGCTTGGATTTTTCTCAATGAACCGCACACAAGGCAGGCATTCGATCCATGTGACTGCAGCTGCTGGCTCCTGGGGGAGCAGGAGGCGGTGGATCCGAGGAAGTCTCTCGCAGGTTATTAACAGGTCATGCTGTGACATTAGCTGTCCGGAAACATCGCCTCTCCCGGGGGCTGGGAAGGGAGGGGGGGTGCAAAAACAAAGCGGGAGAGAGGTTCCTCATCATTCAAACACAGTTCACTGCTTATAGATTACGGCATGTAATCTGCTTGGCAACAACACAGCGCACAGAGACATGCTGCTATCTGACTCCCTTCTTTCTTCTAGCTGTTTCCATTAGAAATGGCAGAAGAAATCCTTGAAGCAGCAAATGTCCTATGCAAATCTCCGGGGAAGAGGACGACAGCTTCCCTGTGATTTTCAGAATGAGAGCTGGCGGCAGCGCTGACTGTGACAGCTGAGCTCCCTCATTCAGATGTCCCCAACCTTTTTGTCTGTTCGTGACACGTTCGGTGCTGCTTTACTCATTGATCATCATCGCCTGTCTGAATCACCAAGCCCCTTCTGTGAGCACAGACACTTACTGTGACTGCCTCATTAGGGGAAACTTGCCTTGGTGATATCTGCAGGTAGCAGGATATTTGGAGGAGCAGAGTCTGAAAATAGTGCATTTGACAATAATGGATGGTTTAAAAAATCAACACTGCAGCCCTTTAACTGCTACCGCTTCCTTCTCACCTCATCCTGCCCATGCCCAACCATTTACACCTGCCGTTGGGAAGCACCCAGCCCCTGAATTTAAACATCCACCATCAACATTTGGTGGTGGTGTTCAGTCTGAATGTCACCTGGGGAGCAGGGGAACATAAATATATATATGAGGTGTTTGTTTGTACAGAAATGACTGAGTGAGGATGTGTACATGTGTTTATAAATACAGATAAAATTATCTCATACCCAGAAGCTACTTGATTCCAAGCATGGCATAGAGCTTGTTGGGATCTGAAGCAGATTTTGCAATTAGGCACTTCTCTTAAGACTTTTCTTTTGTTAAGTAAAGTCCTTCACCAGCTACATTTCTCTATAGAGAGCCCTGGTTATCTGTCTCCTTTACAAGACTCAGACATTTCCTGCACACAGACTTCACTCAAGTAGATCCTGGCTGGGCAGATCTCAGCTGATGCTTCACAGCTTCTCCAGCATCACTCAGGGCTTTGCCAGACCCTTGCTTAGGACATCAAAGTTCATACTGCTGCCCTAAGAATCCTTCCCAGTATATCCATTTCATGGTTCATAATGGGAAACCATAGGTGTGGACCATGCAGTGCTCACCAGGATTTTCCAGGACCCCGCGCATGTGGACTTCACAAACTGACTCTCCAAGCAGCAGAAACATGGATTTGTAGTGCCACTGTTGACCGTGGATCTAGGACTTGCAAGAAGGAGCCAGGAATGCTGGGTGAGGAGGGAGAGAAATGAAGAGTAAGTTGGTTACAGCACTGAGCAGTCACATTTATCTATTAATCCCCTTTGGAAGCATTTACTCTCGCCTGAAATACAGGATGAAAACCTAGAGCCTGAAATTACTGTACCCCTTTGCTAAGGACCAGCTAGCAAACAGCAGCCAGGCTGTTGGTGCTGCAACAGGAGTGAGGTCTAGGTCTGCACAGGCATCCTCAGCCAACATTTCAGCAGATCCCCTGGGTCCCTCACATCACCTGGAGATAAGCAGTGTTCCTAAACATTCTTTAAAATTCCATATGGGATATGTGTGACACCAAGTTTAGAGTACTGCATGCTCCTATGGAGACCTGGTACCTAGAGATCAGTTATGGGCCAGAATCTGCAGCCATAAATCCTGGCCTCTATGAGTGAGGCGAGGTTTGCACAGAGGTAGCATCCTTCATACAGCAACTGTCAGAACTAGAAGATGTGAGCCACTTTTCCCGGTCATAAGACCACTGTTAGGCCTGAATCGGCAGCAGGAAGTTCATGTGTGGGAACCATTAACTGCTAACAGCAGTTCTTAATTTGTATAGCCACTAAGATTTGTGAGATTGGAAATGATGATGCACTGCATCCTCATGCTAAAGTCTCACACTTGACTTCCTTTTAAGTCCTCTAATCAACTGTTTGCCTGTAAAAGACCTATGCGCCTACATACTGAAACTCCTACTTGTGTTGACTTGCCACAGTCTAAATACTACTCTCTCCTTGGCATTTTTTAGAATACATGGTTGCAACAGTAAAGACAGAACAGTCAGAACACTGAATCAACAGGAATGAAAGTGAGAAGTACATTTTTTTTTAATCTGAGGATACAAGAAGTATGCAAAGTTCAACCATCACAAAACATGACTGAAGAAAAGGTTCCTTTTTTTAAAGACAGTTCTATTAAAATACTTTCTCTTATAGCATAGAAATTACTTTTATCCTAGCAAGAATTATCTACAGTACTAAGCCCAGACATGTTCTTCTTTATTAGAGAATATTTTCATATGAACCATTTTCAAAAAGAGCCTTTTATGTTCCACCAACTGACGAGCACTAATGTCAGCGCAAAGAACAGGATTTAAAAAGAAAGAAGTTAATGATGTGGGATGCAATTAGCATTTGTGAAAAAAAGTCAAACTGACAGTTCCCCATGAACCCCGTGTTCACCCACAGACAGATGCAGATCTGTTGGGAATAAGCCCTAGTGGGATGCCACATCCCGTCCCCCTCCTCCTCCTAAGTGCCATTTGGTGCTGCACATGTTCTCCAGACCCAAGTCCCCAGTGATCATCTAAAGCGGCATTTCCCCTCCTCCAGACCTTCCACAATGCAGCTGCAGCTGCTTTGGCCCAGAGCTTTTACACGCTGACCCACCAACACAGCAATTACCCAGTTACTTCAGATGCGGTACTTCAAGTCTGATAGTCCATCCATCAGTAATCAATACTGAAGGTCTCAGAGGTGAGTGCAAAATCAACAGATACATCTGTGGTAATTCTAACACAAGGCGTATGCTTTGGATTTATCTTTGTATTGACCATATTCTCTGAAGGATATGCTAGTTAGGGTTATGCTAGCCATTCTCAGCTTATTCTTTCTAAGAGTCTCCAGTGCAGTGATGTTCACACGTTATTTTTTTCCACTGTATTTCTATAACAGTTTTAAAGTTGTTACCTTTGAAGTTACTGTATTTGTACTTTACTGTGAAAAGGAATGCTAACTGGCTGGAGGTCATTCAATCAATGACCTTCAATTTTTATTCTACCACGCTGTATCCATTACCTTATTAAAAAAAAGAAAATAATATTTTTTTTCCACATAGAAAGCCTTTAAATTGAACCTTTGTTTTAGAAAGCATTTCTAGAGTCATAAATACTTTGTATTGTTCCTTTTCAGACCTGGAGCTTTGCTTTGGAAATGGGGAAAAAAGAAATCAACATTCTTTTCAAGGGGAGATCATACCACTTATTTTTTCAAGGTGTGAAGCACTTACAACACTTCTATTTTTCCTTTTTCATTCTCTGATTCAAGCTGACAGCTCAGCTACACGACCATTCACTTCCTGCAGGCAATAGAGGCAGTGTTTGTGAACAACATATCAATAGGAAACAGGCAAGGGTGTTCAGCTCATTTTACCATATGCCACTCAGACTCTAAAAGACAGCAGCACTGCATCATGTCATTCCTACTAATATCAGCTGAATATCAAGGTTTTATCCTAAAAAAAGCTCATAGAAAATCAATAAATGCAGGGGGAAAACACTTGGGGCTTTTAAACAGTACCTGTGTGAGGAACTGAGCCTCAGAGATTGGGAAGGAATACCTTCCCATTATAGCAGGTTTAAGATCACAGCAAAAGTTTGTGGTTGCATTTCAGACTTGAGGGACTAGTTTGTGCCAGTCCTGTGGCACAAACTCATCATGAATATCCTGAGGCACAGCCACAGCCAGTGCATTCCTCTTGGTTCATTATGGGGAAGCAAGAGGATGTTGCTTCAACAAAGTATATGGGCTCATTTGGAGACAAAGCAGAGAGGATATTAGGGCTTCTGGCAGGGCAATGAGCTATGCAGGACCTAGAAGGAGCAAACCAGATCACAATAGGGAGCATGCTTATCTCAGAGCAAGATTATGCTCTTTTTCTTACCCTGACACAGTAGTTCAACAAATCCTTGGGGTGTCAGAAAAAGTAGGCTGAGAAAGGTGGCAGGAGGATAGCAGGGATGCAGCATTAATTCAGTGAGGCCAGTGACTCAGTCACTGAGTTACTGATTGCCAAACATAACCCCGTACCTTCAGAGAATATGAACACACAGAAAGCTTTAAGAAAAGCAAAGGTACATTAAAAACATGCATGAGAAAATCAAACACAGAGAAAACAGGAAGGACGGAGAATGGCAAACACAGAAAAGGAAGCAACAGAGATAAAGACAAATACATACAAAACCAGCAGTGGGCAGAAAGAAAGGCAAATAATATAATACATAAGCAAAAAAACAGTGATTAAAAGAAAGGTCATCCTGTAAATCTTTGCAGAGAATGTTTTTTTCTTTAACTTCTGAAGAAAGAATACAGACGTAGCAGTGATTTCACAGCACAAAACCAGGACAGAAATTAAAATTGTCTTTAATTAATAACAACTCAAAGTCTGTAATTATAAATCATAGATTTCTCTTTTTATAGTTGATGACAAAAAGAATTCTAGAGTTTTTATTTTCATGAGTTTTAGCAAACAACAAAATGCCAAAAAGAACTGTGTGTCTTTTTCTAATAACGATTCTAGGAACCTATCATGAATTATAGGACTGCCTTAAAATAAAAGCAAGCAAGCTAGCCATCTCCTTCCCAACATTAAACCTTTGAGATAATGAAAAAATCAGACCTAGCTTGTGTTATATTGCATTGCTTTGATGAACTCAGGTTACCATTGCTTCCTATTATACACAGCCTTGTTCTGTTAGTTCTTCTGTCAAAACCATAGCCTATGATAACACCAGGGTAATTACAGTTGTTCCAATTTGCTCTGGTGTGAAATGTAATGTCTGAAAATAAATGAGGGACTTCTGAAAAAAATTTGCTTCAAATTTGGAATAACTGAACTGTAATGACACAAAGTTCTCTCAATTGGAACTAAAATATGCCATTAGCCACAAACAGCAGTCTTGCACCAACTTGAACGACACATAGCAAGGTAAGGAGAATAATTTCTGTAAGGTAGGAGTGAAGTTGAAGGTGAAGCTAAACTCCACTAATGGAGATTAAGAAGGAAATGTGCAAGCGAGCTCTTACAAGGAGCAGCAGTACTCCACTCCTTCAGGAGCCTCCATCAGCACTCTGCTGCTGGTAAAGTATCCTTCCTTCTCTCCTTCCATAAATGGGTGACATAGACAAATATAATTAAAAAATTCTAATTAGCATATGCTGTACAGCAGGTGCTCTAGTGAAATCATAAGCATCTGAATAAAAGCTTAAAGGCCTTGGATTATCTTTTAACACCAAAACAGGAGACTTTAATCAGGTCTGCTATGTCTGGCACATACTGAAAGTTAATTAGGTTTAGCAGTAGTAATTATAATGGAAATGCTTGGGTTTGTGAGGTTTTTTTCTTTATTATTTTTCTCTTTGCATCAGTAGCAAGACCTGAGGAGAACTCAGCTTGCTCTCTTGAGGTGACTCCCCACCCTCTGCTAGCTTGGGGTTCTAAGGATTTATCCTTCTCTGGTCTCTCCTGGCAGCCAGATTCCACGCTGTAAGTGTTACTGTCCATGGCTCTGCCTTTTGGATAATTACTTAAGTGCATGAGTGTATCATAGCTGGAAAATGTTACCAACTTAGAAGTGAAGCATAGCACATGCACTGCTGTAAATTAGCATGCAAAGCATCTGCTTTGCTTCAGGGAAAGTGAGTATACAAGAAACAGGACATGCTTGAATCAGGCCCTCAATCATGAACACTTAATTAATCTAAATAAACTTAGACCTGAGAAGCATGTGTTATGTTTCTTCATTTATTGTCAGTTGATATATGGCCCAATTTGAGAGACTTAAATTCCCTTACCTTGGGCAAGTATTGCAGAATTATTCCCTCTGGTTGCATGTTATTGACCTGACAAATCATAACAGCTGTTTATGACCAGAGGTGCTAATGCAGCTTCTTCACATTTCCAGTAAACCAGTTTGAAATGTATTAATATAGTAAGCATTTGATCCCAAATGATATAGCCTCATTTTTCTTCTTAGCCAAAATGACAGTTCCTTCTGCAATGAAGAGTCACAACAGACAAATTTCCTTATAACAAACAAACAAAAAAAATGTTCTACTTAGTAGCATTAAACACAAGCAACCAAAGAAAAGGGAAAAAAAAAAAAAAGAGAAAGACAGCACAAAGTCCAGAAAATATGAATGTAAGGATGCTGAGCAAAAGGGGCTAAGCTACTTCCACACTAAGAGTCTAGCCTCCCAGAAGAGACATTGAGTACTTGCATGATTAGGCCAATAAAAATGATTTCACATTGGAATGAATTTATGACCCACTTTCAAATCCCTGAAGAAAACAGGGATTTAAAATGGGAAAGCTGAAAAGCCACAACAGCAGCAATGCAAACGTCTGCTCTTTTTCTCAGTCTTATAATAGTGTCATGGCCCTGATGTTAAAAAAAAACCAAAACAGTATGTCAGCAACATGCTGGAGGCAATGGAAGTTATCAATCAGTAATGTGAAGTGGACTTAAGCAGCTTAATAGAGGGCAAAATTCAATTGATTAATGGCCAGAGAAGTACTCACCGACGTGTAGGTTTCAAGGAATTACAACCTGATTAAAATTCCATTTTAGAAATGAAGGGATATAGGATGCTAATCAGTCTAAACCACAGATTATTAGTGCTAGCTGTTTGTAACAGCTGGGACCATTGTGAGAAAAACAAAGCATGACTCAGTTTTGGTGACAGGAGGACGTTGTTTTTTTGTTTGTTTTTTTTTTTTGAGAACTAGAGCATCACAGACAGAGCAAAACTGCACCAAGTTTGCTGTCACTGCATGCCATTTGACACCTGAAAACCCAGTTGTCTTTCAGTCAGCTTTCATGGGAAAGGGAAAACTCAGAGCTCTTCAAGTCACCTGCAGCACAATAAGGTTCTGCTTGCTCAGCAGGGCCACTTCAGTGAGCTCTAGTGTCCTCTACAGCACCTCAGACTGGGGCAAATTGGGTACAAATATATGGTGGATTTAGAAGTCATGCAAACAGGACAAGGTTCAAGAAGGAATATCTCTTCTCCTTTACTTCTCCTCGTTTTTGAATGAACATCTCTCTGGGCTAGGAATTCAATTCTAAAATTCAAAGATACCCTTTGGTAAGAGTAGCTGAGATATACCTCACTGCATTTTGTTTTTCATAAAGTGGTAATCTTATGAGCTTGCTTGAAAAAGAAGATTTAAGGCACTATTTCTCACCACCTCCTAAATTATGCAGACCACTGTTGCACTGCAGTCTTTATACTGTGGTTTTTATAGACTCAAATTTGAACTGTTCCAAATCACTTTGGTACTGTTTCTGGAAAGTAGTGCCTTGTGTTCTGTGTGTTTTCTTTCAACTCTGTTATTGATGATATTGGTTTGCTCTGGCATGGCTTCTAGATACAAGAACAAAGAGCAGTGACATTTCAGAATGAGACGTGTAAAGTCATAGTTAAGATTCAAATCCTTTAATGGGAGCCAAACATCTGTTGTTAATTGAAGTTCTGAGCACTGATCCAAATTTGGAATTATTCTGTCAAATTATTCAATTTCTAAAGACTTATCAGTACAATGTCTAACTAAGGAGATTTGATTTGTAAGAAATAGGCAGAATAAGAGAATAACTCCTCAACTCCATGTGTTTTATACCCCTTGAAAGAGTGATGATTGGCACTAAAAAAATTCTAAATGTTTTTTAAGTACCTACACAAGGCATTAAAATTGCCAAAGATATTATTCTTAAAGGTTATAGGGTGGTTTTTTTTTTAGCATTAAACAAACAAGCAAATAAAACAGCAGCAACAACCAAACAGTTCACTGAGCTTGATGATTTTAAGTTCGTTTATGGAGGGTTATCAAACACATAGAGGGAGGGATAAAAGCAAAACCAAACAAATGAAAAGCCTAGGGATCAACACATTCCAGTCTGTCCCCTACATCCAGTGAAGACCACTGGCATTCAAACCTTTAAGCAGCCTTTAGCTTCTGGAGATGAGTTCACACTATGAAGCAGAAAAAGCCTGAGGCAAAATGAACTTCTTGAATGATAGATTTGAAAATGAACGAATTTTCCTGACTGGACTGATGCATTCCTGGTGAAAAATAAAGAATTTGTTCTGTGACATCCATTGAACTAATGAGCCATTTGAAAAGGCTTAGTGGTTCTTCTGATGTGCCCAGCTTTGCAGGTTGCATTTCCAGGTAAGGAACAGTCCTTTTATGTAAAGGATGATGTATATTGACTTTATTACCAGGGGAGAATTTCCAAATGGAGTCTAATTCTGATTTATATCCCTCTCTGTAATCCACTGACTGGCATGTGCCAGACCTCAAAGATGTGCTAGAAAGGAAAGCACATTGCAGATGTGTTTCAGCAGTTATCATAGAAGCTGGGTTTCAGCGTACATTACTCAATGACACTAGATGGCAGAGCAGCTGTGTTTTGAATTAGTTAAAATGGCATCTTCCAGAGTGGTTTGCTGTTATTTTATTTTATGACATTACAGTTTAAAATGTGAACTTATATACCTATGCTAGGTTTTGACTTCTATGAATTTCTTGGCTCTTTCAAAAAGATTGAAAGTCAAAAGTGTAAGAGGATCAAACAGAATTTCTTAATCTGGTCCAAGGGTGAAAGGCTGAAAAAGAGAAACAGGATGGACCATCCAGAAGCCATGTGGCCACAGCAGTTCAATCTCTGTTCCTTTGAAAAGAGAGGATGTAAGACACTGGTCTAAAAGAAGCTGCTGAATTGGAGAACCAGAAGATTTTGGACAGAACTCTGAAAGAAAGTTCAAAGCACTCTAGTAGCATGCAAGAACTTATGTGTTATTAGAAAGGAGCAATGTTGGGTCTGGTCTTTGAGACACCAAAAACAGTTCTTCCTGCTCTTGGGAGCCAACCACAGCCATGTCCTATACGTATGCCCGCAGAAGACAATCTGTTGGCCACGCCAGCTGCAGAAGATCTGTGAGCCCTGTGGGGCTATTGTCTCAGAGATATTTGCACAGACTTCTGCAGAGACTGCTACCAACACCACCGCACTATCATCACTGCCAACAGGTTTGGGGTTGCTCCTCATAGCTATCACCTTGAAGAATATTATCGTGTGCTCCACAAACAAGTTTGATCAAATCAAGTCTAAGGCACACATCCACTGTGACTTGTCCTTAAAATGGGTAGCTGTGGTTGTCTTCACCTCTTCATATCCCACAGAAGTATGGCATGTGACTAATTCCTCCTACAACATTGTTTAAAATTGTTTACCTGTAAACACAGAATTTTTATGGGGATCTTCACAGAGATGAGATCAGTATTAACAGTGATATTCCAGGAACATCAACACATGTTTTGAAATAATAAGCGTTTCTGGGGACAAATTATTTTAGAAAACAATAAATCTTGTTTTTCTGCAACACTTTTCACTTAAGGCCCTACTAGTTACTTACAAAGAAGAAGCTATATGGTAACTTTGCTACCATCAGGCATAAGGCAGAAAGACATAACTGCAATGGAAGTAAAGGCATGGCGAGGAACAGACTCCCACGGAGCCTTGCCACCCACTGGGCCATACGGCTCAGTCATTTTGTTGCTAGCCCTGCTCACCTCTGCAGTAGTAGGGTGTAAAATGTTCTTCAGAGCCAGAAGGAAGAACTTGTACAGCAAAACACAATTTATTTCCACCTCCCCCTTCAATCCAGCCATCTGGAAGATCTTCAACAGAGCTGTGTGAATAGGTCAGACCACATCTCTTCAGGACCAAAAAAATAATCAGACAGCTTTGCACCCCTTTCCTGTTTTCTTACCTCCACAAGGACTCAAGAAAGGGTATCATACTGAAATGAACATTTGCAGGTACAAATTTCAGAGTTGCACTGCTATGTCACAGAAGAAATAGAGATAGCATGAGTGATGCTGCTAGGACACTGCAGCATGATGTTAATGCTACCAGGGCCTGACTTCTGATGTTTTGGGGTCAGCTGCAGCATGAGACAGAGTGCAGAGGAGAGTGAAGTTTGCAGATGGTAATTGCTGTCTCTTTGTCCACGTGTCTGAATATAAGACCATCACCCTTCTCCAAGCCAGTGCTGCAGCCAGTGGTGAAGAGGATGTACCCTGCAGCCAGAACAGTCTGCCAGAGCACAGATCATAAACATCACTTTACACCTCTGCAAACTGGACAAAGCCCACACAGGGGGTTGAAGGAATGAATTAATACATTCAAAGAGATGCTGGCATGGGAGTTGCTATGGAAGCAAGAAGGAATATTTTTAGATTGTTCTTGCATCACATATTCTCCCACACAGAAACTCCTGTTCCCTCAAATTACCTTTAGCAAGAAGTGAAAGATGAGCATCTCTTCACTTCATCATCCATTCTCTCTGTTTCCTGGGCTGGTAGTGAGCCCGTGCTGGACGCTCATTGCAGTCCCCTGAGAACCTGAAAGTTATTAAAAGACAGGAAGATATATGTGGCTGCTATACTGAGGAAGGATGAATTTTTTTTTGCTGTTTGAAAGCCATGGTTAGCTTCTGTTCATTCGTGTAATGAATAGTCATTTGTTTCTTTCTTCTGCGAGTTCTGAAAGTGCAATGAAAATAATATTAACTCAGTTATACAGACCTCCTCTTCAAGAAAAAAAAATGCACCAGTTAAGTGATATGTATTACACAGAAGACATAAACACACATATGTTTGTTCACAACTGGTTGGTTCCCTAGGGAGTAATTATCATTTTGGCAGAGCAGTTAGCAACTACTTCTGCTTTTCTGCCATAGAAATTTGACAGGGAGGGGACTGTTTTGGTTACGAAAAACCAAATTACTGTATAACATTTTAATATAGCTACAGGATACGTTTTGAGACAGATAAGCTAGCCAACTTTGATATTATCTACCTACCGGTGACCTCCTCCCTCATATTCTCTTGTTGATTTCTAATGACAGCTTTATGACAAAACATGAACTGCAAAGTTACTGGATGCTCCTTCTGAAGCATTACTTCATTCTTCAAAACCCATGTCCTTTAGCAAATTAGTTATTTTCTCCTCAGTGTTGGTTGAAGTTTAGCATTAGGGAAAACACGCTTTTAAGATCAAGCACCGCCTTAGAGCAAAGGGATCCTGTAGTATCTACAAGGCAGCGGGCTGTGGGGCTTCACAAAGCCCTACAGGCAGTTGCCAGGTTGCAGATAAGGATCACTTTCACACAGCCTCTTCAGCAAGTAGCGGGATGGTGGAGAGAGAGCCTGAGTCTTCCGGTGCACACAAGTTCCTCTTTATAGTCACGCTATGAAACACCACATCCCAGATAAGGCTTCCCACAGTGGTCATTTCTTTCCTGGGCCCAGCACAGTGCGTCAAAAGGGTGCCACCGATCACACGCTGCAGCTGGGTGCAGGCACTCTCAAAGCCTTAATGTTTGTTTTTACAACGACCCGCTTTAGCTGGGAAGTGGAGTAATTAAATAAATGTCATATGCCATGAAACGAATGGGAGATCCCACACTTGTTCCTTTCATCCTGCAGCTGTATGCCATAGCCAGCCCTTTCTCCCCATCTCATGGGAGAAATAGAACATGCCTGCAGTTTCTGTGTTTGCTAGGAGATTGGGAAGGCTCTCAACCACCCATCCGTATTGATAGAAGTGCCACTGCCCATCCCACCAGCGGCACTGAGAGACAACAGCACAGCAGTAAAGAAACAGAGGACTCTAGCAGTACACAGCCTGCCCTGGAAGAAACCCCTTGGGAGGAGGAAGGCACCCAGTGACAGGGGGTGCAAGCAAGGCTCAGGAAGAGACTCACTGAGAGATGTCCAGAGGGACTAGTCTCATCTATTCATCTTCAGGAGGCTCCTTTTTTTTTTTTTTTTTTTTTTACCATGGCCTCATCTTCATCGTGTTAGTCAGCATGCCAAATTAAAGGGGCGAATTAGCTTGCAACTCTCAACAAATTTCCTGCAGGTATTATGTTTTGGCTCCTTTTGATTTGCTACAAGGAAGGAGATGCAACAGTAATTTCTGGAAGAAGTGGACACCACCATCCATCACATGAAAAGGTGATTAACAGCACTGCTTTGACCTCTGCCAGTTAGCCCCGTCAGGAAACAGATAGCAGCATTTCTCTGCAGCCCTGCCTGGGGCATGCATTCTCCAGAACTGCCTCCGTGATGCAGAAAGGAGACCTGGAGTTACCTTTGTCACTGAGTGAAGAGGAAACAAGTGTGCTCTGCTTTCACATCAAAGACGTGCAAAGGAAAATAACTCTTCCTTGTACCACTAGTAGGAAGGAGGAATGCTTAAGAGGGGTGTTTTGTACTGGATGTCCCTAATGTGTGATGTGCAAATGACTTTTTGGGTTTAGGGTTACCAACTACCAGCACAGTACAAGCTGCCTAGTCAGGGACAATTTAAGAAACACATAAGAATGGGAACACAGGAAAAGCTTGGAACAGCTCATCCCAGAGAATTACTGAAGACTTGTTCCTCTGCTTAAGCCCTCTTTTTCAATGAGCTGTTTTCTTCCTCAGTATCTAGTGGTTACAGTTTCCCTCACTGAATCTTGAACAATATTCTCTCTCTGATCAAACTTTAGAAAGCAGTCAGTGGCTTGAGCCATGTCTGAAGAAAATATCCAACAGACCACTTCTGTTCTCTTCCAAGAAAAAACATAAAACCCAGGCAGACCATACGGATTTATTGCAACAACAGAAGTATCAACAGAGATAGTAATTATGAGCCCAAAAGCAGGAAAGGATAACAAGCAAGGTAATTCTACACTATCTGGTAGAACAGTGGGCGGGGGAACAGAAACAAAAGACAACTAGAAACAGTACTGAAGCAGGACAAAACTGGCTTGGATGCTGAGACCTGCAGCAATGTGACTGTCCTTGTGAACAAATAGATGAAAATAACTGGTTGAGCAGTGACTGGGATAAGAACGTCCATAAAAAAAAAAAAAAAGGATTTCATCAAAACTGTTAAAAAGTTTGCAACAACAAAGAACATCAGTGACTGAGGCAAGTGATGATGCAGAGACATCCGGGTTGGGCAAGGGCCACTTGAGTAATTAATCAGGTGAGAAACTTAATCTACCCACTTAGGCCACGGATGCTGAGAACACTGTAGTCCTGCCAAGAATAGTATTGCTGGGTAAAGTGTTTGTTCAACTCAGAAAAAGGCTGCATTGTTCCAGACATAAAGAGCATGTTGTCCAGCACTGGGCAGAAGTACTCCGCTATACCTTTCTCACAGTCACATCATAGAAGTAAAACATGGATGTTGGCTGAGAGATATCTTTCCCATAAATAGGCCAGGAAGAAAGGGAGGGACCCTCTCAGACTTGGGATGGGCAGAGAATTGCTCAGCAGCATCCAGTCCTGAAGCTGAGTCCTTTCCTCACTGGGAAGACATCAGTGCTACCAAGTGACAGGAAAATCTTCCCTGAAAAGAAGGAATGCAGTTCCTTCTGCACTTCTCACCTCCTGCAATTGGGGCAAAGCCCCAGCACAACTGTCCTGACTGGAGGAGCACAGCAGGGAGACAAAGGCCATCCTCTGTTATGCCTCCAGGGAAGGCCCTGCAGCAGCTCTGGAACTGGACCTGAGTGCTGTGTTGGGAAGGCACAGCCACTGACATAGGGTCACAGGAAGCACACCCTGGGTTGGGATGGCAGTAGGAGTAAGGAGCAAACTAAGGGCTCATCTTCCTTGTTGCAATGTGCTGCAAATTATGATACTTTTGTTACATTATTTTTAAACAGCATTGTGAATCAATTAGAAATAGATGAAGAATTCTGGTATAGAAGAAATAGGACTGGGATATATATTGTACAAAGCATTTTAGCAGAACAGGACAAGCAGTGCCAGTGCAAGCAGAAAACAAAAGAATAAGATAGCAAGACGTAAGAAATGTGAACTTTCTGGCTTAAAATGGTGGACATTGTTTTTTTTCCTTACCTACGGCTAACTCTCTTCCCAGCTGGCTCTGTGATAATTGCTTTCTCTACTCACCTCATCAGTCACTGCGTAGTAGATATGATATCAAATAAATCCTCAGTGGAAGACTCAAACTCTTCTGTTTTTATTGTTGTGATGATCTTAGTGTCAGTAATGGTTCATTACCCAATTTATCTGCCACAGTGATCTTTCCTTGACTGAAGTGAAAACTTCTGTTATAAACTCCCAATTCTTTTCCCTCACCTTAGTATCATGTACTGAAAGGGACTCTGTAGCTGTTATAGCCTTTCAGAGGTAGATCTCATTAAAGATAGTTAACCATTCTTAAGAATGGGACAGTGATTAAGAGCCTTTGCTTCACCTAACAGGCTTTAAAAATCTCTTTTCTCCATTAATGATAGAAATGGATTTTTTCACATCATAAATGGTCTTAATATTGGTTTGTTGCCTATTGAACTTATATCCCCATCTAGGCTAAAGCAATCATTTTTTCTTAATGTAACATTGAAGAGTGTAACATTGAAGAGATAAGCAGGACATTTAAGGCAAGATTCAGAACAACCAACCTGGGAAGTCAGCACAGGTAAGGCATATTCATCCTAAACAGCATATCTGGAAAGCCTTATCTCGTGTTTTCAACTCACAGGGGACGTCCAGGCTGAGCCTTAGAGTTCTTGGGACCCTAGGTTTTAGCCACCTGAGTGCAACTGCTCACATGTGATAAGGCTGGCACTCGGTCTAGCATATAGGCAGTATCTGTCATCCCTATGGAGATACTCTCTGCAAGGACTTAGCTTTGGTGACCGTAACATAAAGCACCAGAACTACAGGTAGTAGGCTTCATCATCAGATTAAGACCCCTATGTTGAGGTGCCTGCATGTGTGCAAGGTACCTAAACTCCCATCACATTCAGCAGACACCTAGACACACAGGTGGGAGTAATGAAGCCAAAATTCAGTGCAAAGGGAGAACAGATCTAATGAGTATAGTGACATTTCAGTTGCTGTGGAGCATCCTTCCCAGCTTCCAGCTGCCACTCCAGGAACCAAGGATATCCAATATGTCATAATTCATTTCTGCTTGCAGACATTTCAGATGCCTGGAAGGTACTAAATGGCTTTAGATGCCTATGTCTGGGCAACTCAATTGCAGCCGTAACTGCTAATTATCTGAATGTCTTCAAACTCCAGTGATACCATACTGATTAGATCTCCTCTGACTGTAATGGGACCATAGACACTGGTATTTTAATCTCCAGCTGGAACTCACTACTTCATTGACAAAAACAACTGCTGATGGCAATATCTACTTATGCACGATTATTTAGTGGTCAGCACAGTCATTCAGAAAAATTAACATTTGATTTGGAGCTTTGCCTAAATCTAGGAGTCAGACTCATAGCCTCTGTATCTTAGGAGCACAACTAAGCTACTATGCCATGCACGACCCCTGGACAGGGATGACATCTCCCTTTCTTTAAGCTGAAGAGCCCTGTGCAGCTACAGAATCAAGACTTGATGAAACAGTAGGAAAGTGTGTAAAAAGCAACTTGTCTGTGAAGTCCAGCAGCTAGGGCCTAAATCTTGGTATGATATGTCTCCTGGCTCTCTGTTACCAGTACTTTCTAATGTAAAGGACAGACAAGAACAAGGACAGGTCTGACCCCCAAAGCTAGCTAGAGGTCCCAACCAACAGGTGACACAGCCAAATTCTTGTTTAAATTACTTACTCATTGGTGGTATGGATTCTTCACATAATCACAGACTCATGCAATGTCTTTACTCATGTATTTTACTGCTAGGAATAAACTCAGGGTCATACAGTTAAACTCTGAATATAACAACAGTCACTGTATTTCACCACTCCCAAGGCCAATAACTTGGGCTTGATTAAAACTTAATCTTCCAGAAAGACATGTAAGGTAGATAACTTATTGCTTCTCCTAGAGGCTTCTTTCCAAATTTAACATCGTTCTCATTGTTAGGAAACATGTGCTCTCTTTTTTTTAAATTTGAATTCATCCAACTTGAGCTTCTTAACTTCAGTTCTTATTATGTCTTTCTCTAGTAAACTCAATCATCTTTTAGAAACAAATATTGCCATACTGGTTCTAATTGCCAGAAGCTGAGACATCTCTTAATGTACTTTTTGATAAACTATTTTTTCCCTTTTCAACAGTCTTTGCAAGCCAGCCCTCTTGCCTCTGAGTGGTTTCTGCATACTCTTACAGTGTTATTTTTTAAACTGTCATCATCAGACTTATGTCTGGTATCACTAAGGGTGTATGAAAATGTTAAATTATGGCACCACACCCATATATCAGATGTTAGCTCCTTTGGCCAGAGGCAGCTCATCTGCTGTGCTTCCTAGTTCTCTTTTTGACTCTCTAGTGCACATTCCGGTGGAATTTTCTGAGTCTGACAAGATGAAAGATGAGAGAGAAAAGAAGAAAAAGAAAGGAGAAGCTCTCTTTTACACAAGGCTGGCAGACATGGGTCTTAGGAGTATCAGTGAGGGTCATCAGTAATGGACATTAAGGGGTTAAGGTCCAGAAAAGCACATAGAAAAGACTAGCAAATAGTCCAGATGGGCCATCCAGGAGCTCTCTGTAATTTCAACTGTTGGTTGAACTGAGTGTTTTCAGGTGCAGTTCTGCCTCCTTGTTCCTCTGATTTAAAAATAAACAGCAAGAAAGGTTACAGAGTGAAATTGCCATTATCAGTCCCCATGCTAGGGCTGCTAACAGGGAGTTAGCTGATGAAGTGTACTTGATGGACTCAAGGAAGTGGTAGCACATGTTAATGAAATTGTTGTTCGCTCAAGCACATGAAGATTTTGACTACAATCCCAGCTCTTCCATTTCTTTTGCTTCCAAAAGTAACTTAATCTTACATACTTCAGTTTCTCCAGTATCCCTTTCCTCTCTCTTTTATCCAACTCTCTAAAGGCCAGGACTTAGAGCTATCACAAAATCTTCGAACAAAGGACCATGGAGTCACTTCTAATCTCTGTGCATCACTTTCACCTCTTTCTTTTTCTCTCAGCTCAGCAATGTCAATGGAACTAGGTGAAAAGTTTCTGATTAATTCCTGTGTATGTTCATCAAATACTCAGATTTTCTCATGATCTCCCATCCAAGTATAGGACAAACCCATAATTGCTCACCCTCCAGCTACACGTGTCTAGAAATAGATCTAGTTAGTAAATATTGTATTCACCCTGACTTCCAAAATGCCACAAGCATCTTTGATGTGCTACTGTGGGGACAAAAATGGCAGGAATGCAGGAATCATTAGAGTGCAAGTTAAATGCCATGCTTTCTAGAACAGGCACTTCATGCAGCTGCCAAAATAGCTCTGCTGTAAAGCAGAATAGCATACCAATTTCCAAATTTTCAAATCTTACACTGCACATGTCATTGCATTTGTAAATTCCTCATCACTTATGCAGGCATATTCTTACACATGCAAAATTTGAGTTTATTCCAAAAAATAAAAATAAAAAAAAACAGTTTAAACTACTTTTTAAATAATCCAACAATGTAACCTATTGAAAGGTCATAAATGTTACTGATTTTAACTTTTCCTTGGGAGAGACAGAATATGAGTTCGCTACCCTGCTCTGTGAACAAAAAAATTCCCCAGGGTTTTGTAGTTTACCAGGCTTAAGTCTGAACATGTAATTGAGCTTTGAGAACAGAATTACATTTCTAAGTTATGACAGTGCACTAATTATTCTATTGACTATACTTACAAGAGGGAGGGAGGAAGAGAATGCAGTTAGTTTTACTAGACTCAGTTCACACATTTGGTCTCGTGCCAACATTTACAATAGAACTTTGGGTAAGAATGGACCTTAAAGTATTACACTTGCCAAATTTTCATCATAAAAATAAAGCCAGTATTAATAGCTACGAGTATTTCCGGCGTCACTCTTGACTTCTGGAAGGGGATCCCCTGCCACATTCCAGACTGAAGTCTGCTAGGGACAGCCGCCTTTGCTAGTGCCAACTGAGTTCCTGCAGGGAAGGGCCCGCATCCAACATCCCATCTATCACCCAGAAGGCAGACAGAATTAGCAGTAGGGTAGAGATGCTGGAAAATGTGAAATGAGCATGGCAATCTATTGATGAAAGGAAGATATGAAGGATATGAAAAGGAGAAACAAAAGACAATAAAATCTTGGTTGATAACACTTTTTACCTCACATGAATGTGAACAATAATCTTGCAATTCTGTAGTTTTATAAAATTTTTAAATGAAGAGCCTATAAGATTTGAAATTGAAGGAGAAAGAAAAAGAAAATGTATGTGTAAGTATATATTCGTATGCATTCAAAATGGTCTTTGCCTCTGAAGTAATACTCCTTTTTTCTTCTCAAGTCTTGCGTGTTTGTAATTTTACACATCTATTTATGGTTAAAGTAGTCTAACATAACATTAAAAGAATTAATCTTATCACCACTGAGGAAGCCCTGGAAGATAAAATCAGGATTGCTCTTTGATCGTTAAATGGCTTTAGAATTCAGCACACAAACAGATCTCTCTCTTATCAAATGTCAGAGACACAGCTATGTTTGCTTGTGAAAGACATCTTTTTTTCTGGCTGTAGCATACATACATGGACCTTCATGTGGGACACAGAATTTTATTTTAAAGGTGTTTGTTTTTTTGGGTTTTTTTCCATCTAGGTAAATCAGTTGTACTTGTAGATTTTTTTTTTTTTTGTCATAAAGAGGAGACTAGAAGATTTGTATGAGTAAACAGGATGGCACTGGAGGCTGTGGAGGCTGGAAGTGTGGGTGGAAGTCAGAAACCAAGGATGGGAGTCTCAAAGTAGGTGGTAAAATGTCCAATACAGGCAATTCTTTCTTCTTTATTCAATTATCAGCAGCAGTTATGAACCGACATTAATAACACTAGCAAAATCTGGAAGACTGACTTGTATTGAATGGTGGAAGGTCGGATAGAAAAGGAGCAGAGGAGCAGCAGCTCATTTATTCCTCATCAGCTCTTGCTGATGATTCAGACTTGCTGCTTACTACAGCTCACTTCCAGGTATGGCAAATCAGAGAACGGTTTGGTTCAATGAATGAAAAAAATGTTTTGGTTGAAATGCAGTCATAATAAATAAATAAATAAATAAACTCTTTACTACTTTTCAACAAGTTGTGCTTTTCCTACAGTCCAGCATCTCCCTTACCTTCTCCCAGGCTCTCAATCATATTTCCCATGTCTGTTTTGCAATTAGATTTTTCAGAAGTTGATCACAAATTCCATAGTGTGCTGAGCAATACCCAGTTCTAATATGTTCTAAAAGAATGACTCAGAGTAAATTGTTATTTTTTCCTCAAGACAGACTAAACAAATTACAAATGTTAAACCTTAGATAACTGTTTTAAGTTCAACCTTTTTTTGTCAACGATTTTTTTTCCATTCAAAATACTCACAAATGTATATAGTTGAGTAGACCACCAGAGCCAATAAGCTAATCAATCAATGGAAGGAGGTACTTTGATGTCTGCATATGCCTTCATGTGCACACACACAAGCTCTTCAGTTGTTTATTTTTTTTACCAGGGAAGGCTTACAAGTCTCTAACACGGCTGATCTTAATAAACTGGCAGATAACAGCAGGTTCAAGCCCAGCACAGACCCCAGGAGCAGGGCATGGCATAGCAGGTCAGCTTAGAAGTGATGCTTCCCAGAGTCACACAGTGCACTGAGGTTCTTATTCCAAACCTCCACTCAGGATGAAGTCAGTGGAATTACACTAGGGATGAATTTAGCCTCACAACTTTACTGATCTATTTCCTACAATTCTCTTAAGTATTCAGTTGCTTCCTGCTAATTATTTTTGTATTATTTTATAGAAGGATAGTGTGTGCCACATGGGGCTTTTGTAAAATGTTCTTTAATCATTGTCACTCAAAGTAATTTAAGTTTCTGAATGAGTTGCAGTAAAGAAGTTGTTAGTGAAAAGGCTATGGCCTTTGTCTTATGAGTTATTACAGTGAAGTGAAGTAGTACTTTCCCTAAAAATCTCTTGGGCAAGATTTCGTAAAAGTTCATGCCAAGCCAAATCTGTGTTTTGGTAAAGACAGTGAAGCTCCCAGGCATGCACAAGATGGGTCCAAGTACACGTATGAGCAGAATAAAAACATTCACGTCACAAACTTAAGTTTACAAGAGACAGCTTTCATTTCAAAGTGTGACCTCTAAAAGTCCGTTTCCATATTTTATATCACAGGATTTCCTGCTGGTAGGCCGAATTAAGCATGCATCTTGTCACCAGGACCCTTCTATTTTTAATTAGTTTTAATAACTAAGTGGAGAACTGAAAAAACATGCTGAAGTGTAAAAGACCATTGAAAAACTCAAGTAGTTCACATTCCACTGGGGCAAAAGAGTTTGCTGCAGGCTGCTCATGGAACATGGACCACTTTCTGTGATGTTAATATTATGTAGGATATGAAAACAGTGACTCAGACTCTAAGTGCAAGATTCATTTACTTTAAATATCCTGTACTTGGTATAACAAGGTTCAGCAAATGCCTGAAAAAATATGAACAATCTCAAGTTCTCTGCTTTCAGTTGCACACAGCCTGTCTCAGAGTAACTTGCTCTTTTCTCAGAATCATCTCCTGTATGGTTTAATACTGCAGTTTTCCAGTATTCCTTTCAAACTACTTCAAATACTGTATTTACTTAACAAGGAAACACATAAACAAACACATAAACTGGTCTGAAGAGCAGCTTCAGAGCAGTTTCCAAGTATGGTCAAACCAAGCCCAGGATACCATGAAATACCAGACTCCTCTGATTCCTTTTCCAACGTTATTTATTTTCTGAAAAATATTAATATTTGTTCCTCAGTGTTGGGAAGATGGTTTTGACATTAGATTCAACCAAGCTATCAAACACTAGTTCCGAAACAAACCAAATGAGGGTGGGAAAAAGAAACAGGTTGTCTTTACCTTGCCAGTGTTTCCCTCCTAAATCAACCAAAAGACACCTTAGTCCTACGTGGCTACTTCTCTGCTTAAATCTGAGGATATTCATTTGTAAAATCTGTATTTTGATGGAAAACAGCAAAGTTTTTCACAGCCTGGAAAACTGCACCTTGCCATTGCAATTAAGGGTTGCTTTTTAACATCTGTTACAGTAAAGGTCTCACAGCCACAATAACTACTGCAATTTCATGGGACGTTTTAGTAGCTGAGCTGTATTTTGAATTGAAGCAAGCTGATCTCCTGATCTCCTAGCTTGTTCTGCAAAGGCTGCACTGCTCTTATTCAAAGTCAAACAGCCTCTCTCCACGGGTTATCTGGCATCAGTTTATATTTCTCTCCACCAGACACTGGCCCCTAACGTATTATTTCCCAATCAGATAGCTATTTGATTCAGCTCCTTTAAAATATTCTCTGCTGTTTTGAAATAGGAGAGGCCAGGGTGCCTAGCACATAGTCTTTAAGTTCTGTTCATGCAGCTGAGAGAAATGACTCATGCTGCCAATATGGATTTACTCATTAGGTCTGTTGTGCTAGTAGATGAGCTGGGAAAGTTGATGGTGACCAAATATTTCTTTTTTATCAGCATAGCTATTTTTTTCTCATCTTGATATGGAGCGGCTCTGGTATGCACCACATTCTCATCAGATCTACCTTCTCTTTCTTTTCTCCTTTGCTTCTAAAAAAGTTACTCTCCTGACTTTTTCAAAGTACATCTTCAGTACTGTTTCACAACCCCATCACTTTAATTGCCAAATACATGAAAAACATTTTGGTCTGTAAAGAGATAAAAAATATTCAGAGGTGAAATGAATATCGCCCACATGTTTTCAAAGAACTTCCTGTACAGAAAGTGTTCGTTTTGCCCTTTGATCTGGCTTTTAGAATTATTTCTGGTTTTGATCTCTCAATTTATTTGCTGACTAGGATCCACAAAATCTGAGAATAATTGGTGTATTTAATAACTTCTAAAATTATGTTTTTATGCATAGGTAGATGAAAAAGCTTTACTACATCTTTTACCCCTTTTTGTCTTCATCTCATGGCAGTAAGAAAGAAAACTTCCCCAAGAGGAAGTGAAGGACAGCTTTTTGTGATAGGCTCCATATTCACCAGAACACTCTGCTGTCACAGGGGACATAAAGCAAACATGGTCTGGGACAGGGGTCGCGACCTGGTGCTCCACCTAAAGCATTTGTGGGGTCTCAGGAACCACAATGCAAATGTCATGCTGCTCTTGTGCTGAGTCTCTCAGAAACTCATGGGTGTGTATATAGCTCATCAAGTTACAGGACACGACTAGGTCAAAGGAATTTTCTCATGAGTTAACAATGAGTAATAACTGATCATCAATACTGTTGTTTTTGTTTTGTTTTGTTTTGTTTGTTTGTTTGTTTTCCATAAAAAGCAATTGGGAAACTATTCTGAAGAGCAAACTAACACTATTATAGAAGCAGAGGATCTCAGCTGGGCTGCCTGTGGGTAAGGAGAAAATTTACAGCAATAATGTACTATGCAGTTACTTCAGAAAGCTGCCTTTCTGAAAGTGCTAAGGTATAAAGATTTCATACATCCTATATGCCAGCAATTCAGCTGCATGAAGGAGTTAAGCACAAGAAGTATTGAATGTATAATTTCATAAAAGTGCATCTATGCTTTTTGCACAGAATTAAAATATTTAGTCTTACAGAAAACAATATGTTCTAACATAATAGTTCTAAAAGATCAACCTGGTTGATTTTTTTTTCCACTAGACTGGGAGAAAAGTGCTACAGAAAATAACTTATATTTTACGAGTAGTCTTTAATTTTCCTTCTACATTTTTGCCGGAATCGATCTGATGTAAGTATAGAGGAGGTCCCCACTAAGATCTTCCATGTTCTTCTGTATTTATTTTAAATGGCCCCAGTGTTCCACAGTGTTTAATCTAGAGAAGCCTCCAGCATTCACTCAGCCAAATTGTGTTTCCTCCCTCCATGGCTCAATTTGTTAGTAATTCACGTAAGATCTGTCCATGTGACAGACATGTACACAATATTTCCATGCATGTTTCTTTTCCACTATGCCTCTTTGCCAGCATTATGAAGAACTTGAGTAATGATTTTCAAAATAGCTATCTGGTTTCGTACTTACTGTCAGATATGGAACATAGCTCTTGTGATATACAGCAGGGAGATATGTAGGCATCAGTAAGCAAGGTGCCCCATTATTGTTGTTTGATGATAAACTTTTTAGGGCTCTTGGGCTATTAACCCATTTGGACTTTGGTCTACATGAGCAAGGCTATAGTCAAGATTTTCTGTGATTTTCTTTTGGACTTTCTTGAAGAGTCTAGTCTATTATAAAAACACAAAGCACTATTGCACTTGTATTGCCTTAAAGCTTTCATTCTTTGTTGCCCCTGGTCTGAGACAGCAGACTAGATGGACTGGAATATCTTAAAATCTTGTGAATCAAAAGTTTAGCATTATTTTTGTCTTGGACTGGGATGGACCCTCAACAATAAAATTCTCCACTTCAGCCCCCTTACCACATAGTCATTGAAAAAGATTTACTCTCACAGGTTTGTTTAGTTACTTTTACTAATTCAGTACAACAAATGATCACTTTCATAGGATCATGGAAAAAAGGGTTCCAATGGACTTCAAAGCATGTCTTCAAGTGTTAAGAAACAGAAAGCTGGGGAACAAACTTGAACACTGGAGTCCTGATTGTCCACACTGTTTTATTGTTCACTCACTGAAGCTAGCTTTCTTCAAGACAAATCTGCTATAGAATGGGCAGAACATGAGCCAGTCCATGTGACTTGGTCTCTGGGCCAGGAACCAACCCTGGGGCTAATTATGCATAGCCTGAAAGGTTATAGAGCCATCTCTTCTCAAAATAGAAAAAATCATCAATCAGTAATTTGTTCTTTTTCAACATGAAACAAATCCAATAAATGATCTTTGTAGGCTGAACACTCTAGGGTTGTGCTCTGCCTGAAAACTTTTACTATTTCTGACTTTTGCTCCATTGTCAGTTACAAGTCTCTAGTGAATATACTAGTGTTAGCTGGTATGCAGATTTTATCTGCCGAGAATAACAGATGCACTTTCTGATGCATCAGGAGAGAAAACTAGTGGTCCCTTATTGAAATAGCATAATTGTTAGGAGCCAATTACAGCAGTTCCATGCTTAGAGAGGAACTTGCTTATGTCCACTGGAACAATTAGGAAAATTATTCAATAAAGTCACTTCATAATTCCTCCTGAGCTGTGCTCCTAGAAAGCTCCTTGGGAGCAAAGGAGCTAATCCCTACCAGGAGGCCCTAGGATGTTTGTGGCCTATGAAATATAGAAGAATACATCTGTTTTATATGATGCTGTGTACTGTCTGAATTGCAAGGAATCAGCGACACTAATTTCACAGTTAGACCACAGTACCACTGAACATCTACAGTCAGGCTATATGAAATTAAATGACGGCGGAACTTGGCCTTGTAATTCTGTCCCCTAAGCTGAAGGAGAAGCCCCAATTACCACCACTGCTATTAATATTGCTATCCTCCTTCAAGATATCCAGCCACCAAGGGGCAAAGCAATTACAATTCACTGCTAAGGTGATACAAATGCCTTCATATAGCAACTTGCAAAAGCAAATATATTTGGAATGCCACTATGGGATTTTTTTTATTTTTTTTTTTACTTTTGCCACTTCTTGATTGCTACCCTAGCTGAGGAAAGTCCAAAGCCTGATAATCACAGGTTTTATTTCCCTGAAAGTAATGGGCAATTTTACAGTACTCTGTGGATTCTTGGTCTGGCTTTTGAAAGTGTTAAGTTATCATAGCTCCTGTTCTAGTTAGTGTAAGCTGTTGCTGCTCAGCATATGCTGAAAGTATATCTTCAGTCAAATTTATGCCATATGTCCGAAAACTTGGGGAACCATTTTTTTATAAAGAAAAATACATAAGAAACTCCATGTGTTTGTGGATTTTTCATTTCAGAAATGCTGATTCTACTTTCCTATTTTATTTTATTTTATTTTTCTAACACATAAATAGATAAAACAAGAGAATAAAGCATATGGAACAAGGTAATACTTGAACAATGATAAATAGGACCCAGCAAAATCACAGAATCACAGAATTGTAGGGGTTGGGTTGAGAGAAAGTTTCACATTTGCCTTCAAAGCAGACAGAAGTTCGCAGAGCAGTCGAGATGCCCATGTAGGAATCGTAACTGCAAAGCCAGCTTCAAGCCCCTGCTTTTTCCCAGGCCTGTGAGAAGATGGGAGGAAGATAAATGTTGCCAGGGTAAAACCCAGGAGCAGAGAAAGACAGATTAGCTCCCAGACTCCAAAGAATGTTATTGTTTTCACCAGGTTAATAGTTGCAAAACATACTTCACTACTCTTGTCTTCTCTCTGTAAGCCGTGAGATAGTATTCAATGCCTTCCTCTTCCTCCTCTATATTTATCCATAGAAGTCTCGTGGATGTCCCAGGATGCTTCTCAGCTGCTTGTGCAACACTCAAAGCCCCTGTTGTTACAAAAGAGCCTCTTTCAGTTCCTCTCAGCAGGCGGCTGGGTTATGGGTCTTCAAATCAAAAACAGACTCCTCTTAGGTTCCTCTTAGTATTTTAACGTGCCTTTTCCCTAGAGATGCCTCCCCTCCCCACATTTAAATTTCCTTTCCTCTTTTGCCAGTGTTAATGTTATGCATTAGATATCTGGCACAGCTGTGGTGACATCTATTTCCTCCTGCCTAACTTCAGCCTGCCTCCTGTTCCTGAATGAAAGCAGACTTCAGACCACCCTTGCCATGTAGCCAATCTCTCTGTACCACACCTGCTGTCACTTCACCAATAACACTGGGTGAAAATATTCACAGACATTTCAGAGAAAATATCTCCAAAAATGCCAGTGTGTAAATTAGAGTAACTACAGTGAACTAAGAGAGAAAGCACCGAAGTGTGTCACTACAAATCTAAGTGGCTTTCTCCTGCTCATGAGAAAGCACCGCAGTATCTTCTGCAGTGCAAGTAGATATAGAAATGGGGCTTATTCTCTTTTTCTTTTTTGTCTTTTTAATCTGGCAGAGCATGGACAATGTGACTTTTTAGTCATCTTTCAGTGTCCCACCTCTAATAAGAGGCAAGTATCAATTACAAAACACTTTAAGATTTTTTTCCCCTCTTCTTGCTCCAGCAGTGAGTGGCTGAAGGAAAAAAGAGAGTAGGAGTAGTTGGAGGCAGGCACGCTCTGACAAGAGCCTGAGGCAATAGTGGCAGCCACTGCATCACATCTCACCGTGATGTCATTTCCAGTCTGACACATATGACACCTCCACCACATATACTTTAAGTAAGGACATGTCAGGATCATTACAGATAGGTGCTGATAATACTTTCTCAATACCTACATTTCAAGATTTCTTACCAATAGTGTATTGTTTTTTCTCTCTCCCTGCATTCATCAGCTTACAGAAAAACAACATATAATACCTGGTTCTGGTATTTGCAAATGTGTTTATATCTTTCCTGTAGTTATTATGTTGCTTTGCTTTGAAAATGTGATCTGTGTCATCACTGACACTGTTTGCTTTATAAGAGGTTCCCAGGCATATAAGAGGAAGAGAGCAGGCCTCATTTTCCAGCTGGGGAATTGAGGTGTGAGATAATTGACTTAGCCAATGTGGAATTGAAGCCCTACCATATTTTCTTTAAGTAGTGAGATGAACACAGTGGTTTCATTATGGTTACATAAATGGTATATATTGGTTTGGCATATGCACTGTGCACTTTATTGAGGATGTAGAAGGCATGAAGGTGCCTTGGGGAATCTACCACCAAAGCCACACTTCTGGAGTTCAACACCACAGCAGTCCAATTTCCCAAAAATTACAGGGCCCCAGTGAGGGCACATGTCCACGCGTGGTGCTGGAGCAGGGCCCTGGGGACAGCTCAGCCACAGCTCAACAGGAAACCAAAGGCAGCAGCTAATGAGTCTGCAGCACTGCACAGAGATGTGGGAAGTGATCTGTAGCAGCTGCAAACTGGAAACTGGAAAGAAATAGTGTAAAGGCTAGCTTTTCAGAGAAGTGTTTTAAGGTGGAATTCTTTGAGAAGAGGAAACTGAGTTTGATTTCCAATTTCTTATGTACCTAGGAGCAGATGAGCAGCACAGCTGGCTCGAAGGCTTTTCTCAATGTTTATAATGTAATAAAGACTCATCATGTGTGTTTGATCTTTCCTGTTAGTGTCTTGGTGTTTGTATTGGAGATATCTAAATCTTGCGAGTCTGGAGCCAAATATTATCTGTATGAAATCTTTGTCTCAGCACTACATCCTCCCTTGGAATATCATTCACATGTAGTTGTTCTGTTGCCAAATTTTTGAAAACTCTAAGTAACATCCCTTTCACTGACTCTCAGCCAAATCAAGTAACTGAATGCTTGCAGTGTTTCCTAGATTCAGGTTATAAGCTGCTGTACAGTGATACTGGTTACATTTACTTCAATTCTCTCACTTCCCCTTACTCTCCCATATGGGGCCAAACTTCCCCTCCTTTTCTGGTGCCTTCCCTTCTACCTCAGGGTGAATAACAGCTCACATCTCATCAAAACACAAATGCATCTGTTTTAAGCACTGTTCATCACACCTCCTCCCCAAGATTCAATGTCCCAGAGTTTACATGTTGTACATAGGGATAGTAAGGTAGGATCAGCTATTGACTTTGGCTAATCAAGGATCTAGCTTGATTATTCCAGGGGGAGTTTTCATTCATTATGCATGAGGTGACTGGCAAAAAGAAAAAAAAGAAAAAAAAATTCTCTTAAATAAAGTCAAAAATTTAAGAACTTCAATAGTACAGAAAGTGAAAAGATACAGAAACAGAATCAAAGGCCACTGCAGTAAATGAGGAGATTTCCATTGACCAAAAAGCACCTGGTCAAGCTTTAAAAGCACAGAAGATTCAATTTTTAGATAAGAAAAATGAAGCCTGTTTAACGAGACTAGAAATGTAGAAAGTCTTCAGAGCTCAAAGAGAAATTAAGCATTCTGTTTTCTTCTCCTGGTATGGAAGTGACAGTACAGCAGAGCAAGTTTATTTCAGGAGACAAGCTCACCAGTGACGAGTACCATTTATTTAGCTGGCTGATCCTGTGCGATTACTGCATTAAAACTGAGTCTGAAATACCATGACTGCCAGTGATAACAATCTGTTCTAAGAGAGGTCCATTTCTAAGACATTTTCATAAGGAACTGTCAGTGGTAGAGGTCTATCTAAAATGTTGCTACTATAGATTTGCAACATTATACTATAGCTTCACAAAGTATGTGAATCATGCTGTTGACAAAAGCAGAAAAAAAAAGAAGAAAAAAAAACCCAAAACACAGGTTTGTCAAATATTGGTTCCAGATAAAGGAAAACACATTTTTAGAAACATCTTCAGTTGCAAGGTGAATTATACACGTTGAGAATTATACACTGACTATACTAGGATTATAAATGCCTCTACTCTTCAAGTTCCTAAAGATCCAGACTCATATACTCTGTTACATATACAGAACAGGTTACTGAGATTAGGTCTATGAGCCTTCATTTTTGGAGGAAAGATATTACACAGAACCATTAGGATATAACAAGGTGATAGCTGTAGAGTTCCTGTTCATTGCAGGACAGTTGGTCCAGATGACCTTTTAAGGCACTTCCAACTCAAAAATTTCTACGACTCTATGATATTTTGATAACACTTTTTAGTGATACAAATGATTTATAAGAGGACTAAAGTGATGGCCAACATGTCTGAAGTAAATCATGCCTGAGCAAATACATGAGAAAGCCACCTATATAGAGAATTCATTCTTGGTGAGATTAGTGTGTTATCATCCAAGCTCTAACCATCATAGATATGAGTATATAGAACACAGCCTACAAGTACACTGATTTTAATGGTATCTATGGCTTTTTCTAGATATTTTAAAAGCATCTTGAAAGATTCAACTTCAAACATGTTAAATGCAAAATCTTTTAAAATTCTGTTTGATCCAGTTATATCCGTAGCCTGCCACAGACCTGTTAGACCTGAATTATCCTGACAACCTTCATGCTTCAGAAATGTAACTATTTTATGAAGAGTAAGAGCTAAGTTTGTTCATATCTAGAAAATAAATATGCAGAGGAAGTCACTGATGATATCACTTCATTTATCACTAATCATTCCCTCAATGACCTTTAGGTTTTTTCCTGTTTACCCATCTCTCATGAGCACTCCCTGTCTGTCTGCAGTCCTGGAGGGTTCACTGCATGGCTCAGACAGATGTATTCAGCACTGCAGATTGTCTGTCTGCAGAGAACATCAGTGTTATTCACTGGGTACTATTAGTGGTAAGTAATATGTCATTGAGGCTATACAGTTTTGTTTGTACTATCTGGTTGGGCAACTACAATCTTGAAGTAATTAATTATGAACATGCTTCCCAGATGATGTTTCAGATGAATGACTATTCATGGAAACTATCATAAGTCTTTCATGATTTCATGTTTTCCATGAATATGTTTATAGTCATCCTAACAATACATTTATTAAACAGAAGAATAAACTTGATCTGCAGATTCCTAGAAACAAATTAATGTCAAGAGATTATCACTCCAAGCTCTAAGATCTCTTCAGTATGCTGATGGGGATTTCAGCATTTTCAAGCCTTGAAACATGCATTCTTCCATTTTCTGTCCCCAGTAGAAAAAGTCAATCAAAACTATTGTTTGCTTTCATGCACTCACCATAGGCGAAGAAATCTGTGAACAAAGGACTGTAGGACAGGAGGTCTTGAGTTCAAAAGCCAGCTCTACTGACTTCAGTTTCTGTTACTGTAGGTCAGTTATGTGTAGAAACTCAGTTTCCTTGTCAATGTACCAAGTGTGTGTTTGTTTCAAGCAAATAATGGGCAAAACAAATTCTCTGATAAAACTGGCCTTTGGTAGTGGACTATCCACAGTCTGCTTGCAGTTTACTCACACTATTAACCACATGCTCACTTTTCTTCAGATTTGTTTTTCATTTTTTTCAGTAACTGTGGAATGAGCACAACACAGCCGTTAGAACACTTTGTGGTCAAAGGTGTTGTATAACCACGAGTTATTTATTATGAAATGAATGCACTCTTGTTCAACTGAACTCTAGCATGAATATCATATGACAGGACTGAGAGGAAGCTTGTTTATTCTAGGAACCAAAGTAGTATTTGTCTTAATAAAATAATAACATCGTTCATTTATCTTTGGAAAACTGATCTGATATATCTCTTGGTTAAGCTTTAGGGCCAAATTTTTCAACCCTGATTCACCTTGCCAAATATTTAGCAATGTGAACAGTCCTACATAAAGTTCAGATCACACTGTGTGCGAAAGGAAAGAAGGAGCAGCTTATGTCTTAGCCTCTATTCAAGGCAGCCTAGAGACTAGCAACGATACTGACTGAAAATACAACTGAAATAATCTAGACAGTAATGTTCTTATGTTGGAAATAATGTAACATTAAGCGAAGAAAAAACGGTTAGATTTGATTAAACTAAGATATGAGAAAGAATAAAGACAACAGGGGTTCTTCCTGTTGAAAATAAAATGCTCCAAGGTGATCCGAGCAGAATTTTGCATTGTAACAGCTTGAAGGAAAGAATGGGTAAGATATTAATATAATTTTCCAAAAACATAGAAAATTAGAATCAATAAATTAATAAGACTGGACTATGTCTGCAGTGAGACTGAGCTAAAACATAATTTCTCTGTGGGATAAGAAATGATCAGGCAGAAGCACGGTACCTTGTGTATGGTGAGGTGCACTCTTGCTTAATGAAAGTGATGTGACAGTATTACCTGTGCTAAAAGACCTTTGTGGAATACTGTACCCATAGTGCTACTGGCCTTGACAATTACTGCAGCAGACATTTCTCACAAAGTCATGGCATACATGTTACAAAGATGCATACAGGACATTCAGAATGAATGTTTCCACCTTCCTCTGAGTGGCCACATCCTGGCCAGTGCTCATGAGATAAGGTAGACCAGCCATGGCCTAGCCCATGTGACAGATCCACAGTAGGTCTAGGTCTGAAGGGTATCATCACTATGAGGACTGTTTATTACTCAGTTTTCAGTAATAACCACAGCTGCCAGGTGCTTCTACCCTCAAAACATCAAATTCAAATGAGATATAAAAGAAACATATTGAGCAGAATGCAAAGAAATCAGCAAGAAAGCTTGCATGTTCTTTAAGTAGGGTTGTGTTTATTTTTGGATTTTAAAGTGTGGAGTATGAAAGTCTCAACTCCTTCTGTCTCCTACACCCACGCATAACACATAGCTTTGGTTTCATGCTATGAAAACACCACTCTGATAGCCTGCAGGCCAGTCTCCACCTTATTTTAAAGCCTTTGAACTGAAAAAGCCCCCAAACAAAGCAGTTATTTTGCGTTCCAGTTCTTTTTCTTTGAAGTTACTTTGCCATTATTTGCCCCCACAGGGGCTCCACCAGAGCAGCCCTATTTTATGTTAGCATTACAGGTGTAGATAAAATTTCTCTATCCCCCGATTTTGGCATGGAGTACTTACCAAACAGTCACTACAAAAGCAACAAGCATTGCATCTGAAGGATTTATAGCAGTCTTGCAACCTATCTTTGAAAAATAGCTGCATGCTGCTGTGCCCCTTGCATAAAGCACTTAGCCTGGCGAGGCAAGTTGCTCTTATAGTTCCTATTGCTCATCATGTCAAGCCATGGCTTATGATTTTGGTTCCAGAGGTCTTCAGTTCTGTGTGCTTTGGCCAACAGGTGACTTCTGCATTGTAAACCCACCTGGAAAGTTACGGCCATGAAGTGATTCAGTCATGGCTGGGGCTATAACTCTACATTTGAATGCTGTTAGCAAGCTTTCCTTCCTTCACTTCTGCATTTTTAATGTTTGAGCAAATGAAGATTATTTCAATTGCTTCAACCATTTAAAATATTTATGCTGCTACGGCAGTCTTCAGGTCATAAAGAAATCGCTACTAATAGAAGCAATGTGTTGCCAGAGTCAGTGTTTATGATTCTTAACTTTTTCCTGCTACATGACTCATCCTACTCAGTTACTTAGAAGAGAGTACTCTTAAAAAGGACCAACTTCCTCTGAAAGGGTACTTTGCTTATATACAGACACAGAAAAGCAGATCCAAGAAATTGAATTGAGGGAATGAAAAAAAAATGAAAACACAAAACCAGAAAGCTGTTATTATTTTTAGTGCATTCACTTGCACTATGTGATCTGACAGAGAAAACAGAGGAAAAACAGCAAATTGAAAAATGTACTCTCAGAGTGCACACAAGATCTGACCTGGAAACTTGGTTTCTAAGATAACCAAGACCAGAAACATCTCCACAGTTACAGGCAGGAGCAACTGAGCTGGAGCTGCCTTTCACCCTGCTGCGCTGGTTTGGAAGGGGAAGGGTCTGCCTGCACGGCTGTGTGTCTGTGCTCCCCCAGCTTCTGGACAGGCTTAAACCTAAAACCCTTACCCAGAAGGCACACAGAAACCTGGAGGTGTGCAGACTTGGATCTCACTTTACTTTAGGGAAAAAAGAAAGGAGTGTGACAGCAGCTTTGGATCAGAATAACACACCAGGTTCCATCGCAGTAACAAATCTTTCTGATGCATTTCAGAGTGCTTAAGTTGGCTTCCCTGCCCCAGCTTTCTCCCTCCAGCTCCCCAGCTCAGCACTGAGCAGAACCCTGTCACGCTATGGCAGGCAACACAACTCCAAGCAAATAGGAGGAGGACATGCATCTTGCCGAGGGGACAGTTCAGCAGGGCCCTAAAGGCTGTGTGTGAGCAGAAGCAGCTGCCGGGCAGGGAAGGCTGGGCAGTAAAGCACTGCAACTTGCAAAGGGGGCAGCGGAACAGGAGGTGCTGACACTCAGACACTGCCCAACAAGGAGGCTTTGCAAGTGCAGTTGACCATCATGTCATGGCTTTGCAAGGAGAAGTGGTTCACACACTGGGGTTCTTTGCAAAGTGAAAGCATCTACACTAGATACTTCCACTACTTTTCATGCTTGCATTTTCACAGAGCATTTACAATAGTTCTATGTTCACAAGCTGGAGAGTATTCTAAAACCCTGTGCAGGTCTTCAGCCTCATGCCTAGCAGAAAGCATGGCCAGCTGCAGGAGAGTTGCGACACTGAAATTCCTGCATCAGGAACTAGAAGAGAAGGGGAGAACTGCCCAGCAATGGGCATCTCTGCACCTTTTTTTCACTGAGCTTTTTAACTGTTACACCATGACCACCATGATGGGGGTGCACTGCATGGCTGACAGTCTGACCATGCTGCTGCTATTGGCACTGTGATCCCCCATCTGTGGGTAAAGTTAATTGGCAAGAATTACTGAGCCCAGTATGGGGCCCTGGGCAGCCTGATTTTGTGGCTCGCAGCCCTGCCCATGGCAGCAGGGTTGGATCTCGATCTTTAAGGTTCCTTCCAACCTAAGCCATTCTGTGATTCTGTGATTATATGATTCAGTACAATGCATCTGCAAAGGCACACTGGGAAGCCACTGCTGCCTCCTCCAATCTGTGAGTGCATCCATTTCCTCTGGGCTCTGAACTGAGCAGTGTGTGGCTTGCAGCCACTCTGTTCTGTTCTGTGAGAGAAGTCCTGCCCGATTACAAGAAGCAAATGTTAGATGTCACGTCCGGAAAAATGCCAACCTGCATTATCAACAAGATACTCACAATTCCTACCAGAGGAGGTGTGTGCCCAGAGAAGCAGTAAGGAGCTGTGGCCATGGCTGTGGTTATAGCAAATGCTGTGGTCAGCATCTGTGTTTTTTTTAGTGACTAATCTTTCTGTCCAGGATCATGCAGAAGAAGGTGACTTAGCATGCAACAATCTTATCTGTGGGAGGAAAATTTAAAACCAAACCCACCCTGGAGCACATCCTTCCTCATCAGCATAGGGGAATGGTAGTGGCAGGGGCGGCCCTTAATGAGAGGGGTTCCTTGCCCAGAATGCTGCCCCTGGCCTGCCTGATTCCTGTTCCCAGCATGAAGGAGGGGGTTTTCTGCAAGTACTTGTGAGGCTATGCCCATCTGAGCATTATCATATAGTGTGGGACAGCACTGCTTGTAGTCTCAGCAGTGTTCTCCTGCAAAGTCCCTCCACATGTCATATCACAGAATCATATCATAGAACAGCTTGGGTTGGAAGAGAACGTAAAGGTCATCTAGTTCCAACCCCCCTGCGGAGGGCACGATTGCCAGCCATTATATCAGGCATTAGATGAGGCTGCTTGGAGCCCTATCTAACATGGCACTGAACACCTCCAGGGTTGGTGTAGCCACAGCTTCTCTGGGCAGCCTGTTGTCCCAGCCTTGACATAAACAGCTGCATGTGAGATAGCACCGATCCTGCTGCAGAGTTCTTCAGTAGCAGCTTCTCCAGAGCATGTTAAGTAGCTGCACAAGAGAAAACACAGTCTGCCTTCTTTCCTTTCATTCTTTCATCTCAACCTAAGCCTCTGTTTATTTCATTTGGAGCAGCCTACTTCCACCTTATTGGAAAAAAAAAAAAAAGCCTCCTTCATGTTAGCCTGACTGTTTCTGGGAATGTAACTTGCATTATTAGCCTTAACATTTTATTCCAATTTACTTTGCAAGAGTCTGCACACTCTTTTCTGCCATTCATGTTGCAAGCTTTACACTGTCCTGTCATTTAATTTCAGGATACATGTTGTATGTGACATGCTACACAAAACAGAGCTGCATTGTATCTAAATCTGCCAAAACTGAAAGCCCAAAGAACTGCACTGTCCTTGGTTAAAAATTATCCAGCAGTGATATTTCTGTAGTCTCTTTTAATTTGCTTTTTATGTTTGTTTTTAAAGTGGTATCTTGAAATAAAATATTGTCATTTGTCTGTACATCAGAGCTCATCAGTGTAGATCAATTTTGACTCAAAACTTGAAATCAAACTAGAACTACTGGAAGACTCTGGAGCACTTCAAATTTTCAAAGCAATTTAGTGGATTTTCAGTATCTTGTGTTATGAAGGTAGGTTGGATACTGTAGGAATAGAGTGACTTTTGATCATTATATACAGATTAAAAAAAGCAGCAAATCTATTTTTCAAGCAAAGACAGAAGAGTGTGAAGTGTAGTGTTCTTTTGTTGAAATATTTTCAAAATCAAATAAAGTTGTGAACATTTTTTTTCTGCAATATGAAACGCTCACTTATAGGATTAAATAAGTCATGGCACAGACACTGTCCTTCAGAGTGGGTATTTCATCATTTGAAATGTTTCCTGCTGTGGTACATCAACTGACATTGTCAATATTGGCGATGTTTTGAGTAGTCTGACACAATAAGCTTGCCAGGCTGTAACCACCTCACCAGTGTTGGCCTGTTAGACTCTGCCCAGTTTTATTTAAAAGTGGAAGCCAATGTTAAAAAAATATATATATATTTAAAAATACCCCTGGAGTTTAAAAGCCTGCAGTAGAAGACTGAGTTCCTGCTATGATTTTTCCCCAATAGCACTGCTGCTTCTAATGAATGTGTGTGATACAACCCATCAGGTCAGTGAACCCAGCTGGAGATGTCTGTGCTGATGGCCCCGAAGGGCTGCATGCCCACAAGGATCCCACAGGGCCAAGCGTCATGACAGTGCAAAGCACCCAGCCCTGGAAATAAAACACATTAACCAGCTCTGACTGTGCTTCCTTTCTTGCCTTGTAGAATATGCAATATTTATGACTGAGCTTTATAAATGAATATCCAAGAGATTTCTGTGCTAGTTAGAGCAGCACAGTCTTATTCCGGGTGATTCATTCATTGAGTCAGGCAGCCATGCATGCAGTCATTCATAAGTAATGCCGTGCTTCCCTTCAGCATGCAACAATGATTTACATCCCTGCTGCCTTTCAGTGTTTGTTCAGCAAACACACTAAGCTAAAGATTTCCTATTTCAAGCTCTACCATTATTATTAAAGAAACACTGTTATTTTGATGCATGCATTTGGGGTGCAGTGCAAACAGCTATGTCAGTTGGAACTGACTGCAACACTTGTTCTGACCCACACCACCCAAACTCTTCTTTCTTCATCCATCCATAAGAGGAAGTTCGTACTTACAAACACAACTTCTACTCCTTAGACACTCTTGCTACAAGAAGACTTATAAAAGCAGCCCCATTTTCACATTCACTGGGACTCTTAGAAGCAGTCTGTCCACTCATCCCAGCCTCTTAAAACCTGGGGGACCAGGATTCCATTTTCTGTTATTAGAGTTTTGGGGGTTTTTTTTGTTTGTTTGTTTTGTTTGTTTGGATGGTTGTGGGTTTTTTTCCCTAATTTCAGCAACAGGGAATAAAATCTGCAGAGACCAAGAGCTCTTGACTTGTGCATTTTAGGAGCCTATGAAAAGTGAAGATCTGTCCAGAGCTTTGGATTGAGTAATAACGCATTTGATTTTGTAAAATTGTAAAATAGGTCACTGGCATCATTACACAAATAAAAGGGAGGCACTTTGTCCAACCTAACCTTTTTTAGTACCCTCTCCACTAAGGGAGAGAGAATAAGCTTACATGGGATCAAAGCACTATGAGATACTGTGTAGATCATAGAATCATAGAATGGCCTGGTTTGAAAAGGACCTCAAAGATCACCTAGTTTCGCCCCCCTGCCACGAACAGGGTTGCCAACCACTAGAGCAGGCTGCCCAGAGCCACATTCAGCTACATCCAGCCTTGCTTTGAATGCTTCCAGGGATGGGGCACTCACAACCTCTCTGGGCAACCTGTTCCAGTGTGTCACCTCCATCTGACTGAAAAACTTCCTCCTAACCTAAATCACCTGTCTTAGTTTTAAACCATTCTCCCTTATCCTATCACTATCAGTCTGTGTAAACAGATGACTGGTGAGTCTTCTGGTACCAGCCAATCTCTGCTCATAGTGGAATAACAAGGTCAACATGAGTAAATATCAACAAATGCACAGCTCATGGCAACAGTCACAACTAACAAAACCCAGAGTCACACACACTTTGGGTGAAGGAAAATGTTTATGCAGCACAAGTGCCTTCTTCCCATTTTTTAGAGGGGAAGAGATTCTTTTTTCCTCATTTCTAAAGAGACTTCTGAGCTGAACAAGTTCCAGTTGAGAAACTTGGCCCTAAATAATGTTTTATTTCATGTAATTCCACAGGAAAAAAAAGGAACTGAAAGTTAAAAAGATTGCTGGGTGTGACATATTTGTACATCGCAGACATCTGGGATATCACAATTAGAAATCCTTTGTGGACATATTTTCATCAGTCACAGAAAAGACAACTCATTTTTTCATGTTTTCTGAAGATTTCAAAGCTGTTCACTGTATCTTTAAGCATAAATCATTGAATCATGTTTGAAGCTTAAGGAATTTCATGCTTTGAAATTCTTTTGAAGTTGGCAGATGATTTTATTTTTCTGCTTTGCTTTTTTAATTTTGGTTCTTAAAGAGGAACTTCAGTTTATCATCTATTATTGTTCTCTTTCATAGCTCATCAAAGGACACTCATGAAAAGGTACATATTCTTGTTAAAGAATAATGTTTTGAAATACTCTACTGTGTTTTGAAAGCCTTGGTAACATCATGGCTTTAAAAATACATGTTAAATTATTTACCTTTCCTCATTTTAATCAGAATTTCAAGGAAATTAAAATTTTTCTTTGCATTTTTGTTTCCTTAATTTTGATATATCTAATATACTGCACCAGAAAAGCAGTCATATTTCCCTTTTTCTTTCTTTTTCTTTTTTTTTTCTTGTTGGGTTTTAAGTTCTGAAGCATTTTCATTCTAGGAATGTACCATATGGCTATTTTTCAAGGTAGTAGTCTATTGCTGATCTTAGCTTTTCAAAGGAAACAATTTGAAGGAAGAACTCTGTCCAGTTGCAGAGAATACAGGCTCTCCCATGTTATAGATTTACTGCTGTCCTGTTGAGAATTATTTTTAAGGAAAGGTAAACTTTCCACTAAAAAAAAATTTATTAAGTGGCTGAAAAATGCAGAATTGGCTGATCACTTCTCGGGAGGACCAAATGCCTAAAAACTTTTGTTCAGTTTTGGTGCTTTGCTTCTCTGCACATACAAGTTTTGTGTCAAACTTCTTCCAAGTACTTAAAAGAAATATGTATCCAACCTGATTTTGTATGCATAACAAATGAGAGAATCAGCCAGCCATTGCTGTGATTATACAGCATTCTGACTTGGTAGTGTACAACTCTCTGAAGAACTATCTCCTAAAATGAAACACAATGAAACAAATCAAGAGATGCATCAAAAACATAAGACTGTGGATGGGATTGGAGAAAGATGAGTCTTTCAGTATAGTCATGAATGTGAGATTCTACTAGTTGTTTGAACTCAAGATTTATAGCCTCACATACATTCCATACATTTCTCTGTACCCTGATATTTGACCATAACAGCCCTTGAAATCCATTATAGTTGACCATAATCAATTGTCCAAGACGCAGTGCAGGACCTCTGTACACACCAGATTATATGTTTAATTCAGTAATGCTATTATGTTATGTACACTGATAAATGTTACAGTAAAAACAATAGCTCCTTTACTAGCCAACACTTTATACCCAACCTGGCCACTTCTCTTCATAGCTGGGTACAGAACTACAGTTAGAGAACAGACTGTACCTTCTTGCTGATAATGTAATATTTACAAAATAAATATTAACTTGACAGAGTTTTGTAGTACTGATTTTATATACCTATCTAATCAAATAGCTTTAATGCCAGTGTGTTCTCTGTACTTGAAACAGAACAATGGAAAGAAAAGCAAAAGGACAATCAGCTCCCCATGTTACTTAACGCTAGTACAATTATTATTGTCAGTACAAGCAACAACAACCTGTTCTGTGCTTCATGTGCTTCATTACAGAACCCCAAGTGAGGCTTGATCACCCTGGAGTAGGCATCCCAGCTTCTCTTTTGGAGAAGGTTTAGGTCTTCCTAAAAGCCTTAAGAACCATAAATGATAAAGACTTGTAAATTCTATAATTACTTCAATTTTTCAGATGAGGAAGTGGAGCTAAGAAGCCTAAGTGTGCTTCAGCACTAGGGAGTGAACTTATGATTTCATCATATCTTTGTTTAGCAGATAGTAACTTACATAGGCCAGGACCGTAACTCTTGCCATCATAACGTCCTTTCTGTTTCATATTTACTTGCCTTTACCTGCCTTTCTGAAACCTTAGCAGTTGCCCACTCTGTCTGTTTTGACCTTATGTTCTTTGTAGTGAGAATAGCTGAAGAGAAGTTGCAGCAACGTTAACTGAATGCAAATCTACAAGAAAGGAGCCTGCCATGACTGCGACATACAAAGAGCCAGTAACTGCATGCACTGGGCAGGTTGGGAATGACCTGCTGGGGAGGAACTCTGAGGGGAGGGACTTGGGGGTGCTAGCAGACAACAGGCTGGCCATGATACAGCATTGTGCCCTGGTGGCCAAGAAGGCCAAAGGGATCCTGGAGTGCATTGAAAGGAGCATATTCAGCAGGTCAAGGGAGGTGATCCTCCCCCGCTGCTCTGCCCTGGTGAGGCCTCATCTGTAATACTGTGTTCATTTCTGGGCTCCCTGGTACAAAAAAAGACAGGGATCTCCTCAAAAGAGTCCAGAAGAGGACCACAAAGATGATAAAGGGACTGGAGTACCTCACATATGAGGAAAAGCTGAGATACCTGGGTCTGTTCAGCCTGAAAACTGAAGCATAGGAAGTTCTGCACAAATGTCCATGGGAACTTCTTCACAATGAGGGTGACAGAGCATTGGCATATGTTGCACAGAGAGGTGGTGGAGTCTGGCACCCGCCTGGATGCCTACCTGTGCAAAATGCAAAGTGGTCTAGGGAGCTGCTTTGGGGTCAGACTAGATGATCTCTATGGAGTTCCCTTTTAACCTCCATAATTCTGTGATTCTGTGATTCCTTCCTTACGAAGAAGTGGTCTTGTTATTTCTGAAGTAAATTAGGCTGTTAATACAACTCATCTGGAAAAAAAATCTGTGCTTTCCTCATAGAGCATGGAGATAAGTCCTGGAAACACTGAGTTTATCTACAAGATGCCAGTCGTTAGCAGGATTATGCTATTGAGGACCACTGGATATTGAAACCACTCTAAATAGTTCATACTGCACTGAATCTCCCTTTACTAATTTGTTGCATGCTATCTAAATCTCAGGTTGCAAATTTTGTGTAGCAGATGTTGTTTTAAGTCTGGACAGAAAAGGGTCATCATATTCTCTTTGGAAGCCTGACCACCACAAAGAGGGTGAATAATCACCAGTATCAGTCTATAGTATGAGCATGTTTCATACACCAACTGCCTTAAAGTACAAACTCAGTCACCAAGGCATTCCCAAAGATGTGCTTTAACAAATCCTTTATGAAACGGGGTAATATGGATTGAATGGCATTTCTGCTCTACTTTTCTCTTTCACTTTGAATCCATTCAGGCACCTTGAAGCCACATGTAGAAGCTGCAATGACACTCACTGGAGAAGGCTGAGCTGATTAATTTCTGCTTCATGGGCTGCTGAGACTCTAGACACCAGGTTCTTTATGGTACTGATTACCCTTGTATTTTAGCCTATTAAGCACTGCAGATCTGCTGAGCTATCCAACTTTTATTCAGAAAGCTAAAAAGCTGTACCATCATCCAGCACTCCACAGATGCCCCAGATATTACAGTAGCACAATCACTCTACTGTTTGGAGTACTTTGTTCTTGTCTCTGTGAATTATAGGGTGTCACATCACGGAATGTGTTGCTTAAGTGGGAGGTAACCCAACATGACATGGCATAATGGGCCTGCGGGTACAGGGAAGAGGGTGGGAAGGGAAATACAACCAGATCCATATCTGATGAAAAATCAATGACCAAAATTTATGTCAAACAGTTACTTGTATTTTATCAGATCATGAAAAAAAAAGAAAATAAAAAGAGTCAATTCTTGTTCATCTGACATAAAAGCAATTTGATTTAATAATTGTAAAACTGTAGAGAATATCTCTATTTGTACTTCAAAAATCATAACATCTGTTGATCCAGAAGATATCCCACCTTGTCAGTATTAGCAGCCTCTGTTAAACAAAAATGTTCTGTAGAATTCCTTCAGTTTCACAAAGTTCAGAACAGAACAGGGGTGAGCTTCAAAACCTATGGGTTTCCATCAGGAATGTATGTGATTGCTCACTGTTTCCAGCCTTGCAGCTTCTTGGCAGTAAAGGCTCTCAAGATCCACCAGTCTGTCCTGGGACCAGTGCTTCTTTTCCCTGAGAGGATTTCAACACTTGCAGTCCTTGTTCCACAGCAGATCAGAACCAACAGTCAAAGTGCTGAAATCGTTTGTGGAATGGCTTTACCTTTTTCCACACAACTCTACTAACTGGAGATCTGCTGTTGCAATGGTACATAAAATAGGTTACATGGGATATATTTAGATTTTAGCCACACACCAGACCCTTGCCCCTCTTTTCCTCTCTCCAGCTATCCCAAGTACCTACAGCAGCAGGCAGTGAGGAGATTCTCAAGAGAGGCATGTGTTAGCCTGTAGCCTTACTGTCCTCAAGAGATAAGTACTTTCCACATCCTGGAGTAATTGTTTTTAATTGCAAAACATCCTCTGCCTAAATAAAAATAAGATTCCCCTTGGCAGACTTAGACAGGCCAATGATTATTTATTATTTGCAATATCATTACACATAGGAACTCAGTCATGAATCAGAATCCCTAGAGCCATCTTGCTGCAATCTAAATGTAGTTTCATAGCCTTCCATTTCAGCTTAAGATTTTCAATAAGTGGGTCGTTGGTTAAGAGAAATAGATACACACAGCAAAGAGCACTGGAAAGTCATTTCCTGCAAAGTACTTGTCTTCTGTTAATGTGATACTTGTCCCATTGAGTGATTTTGAGCAATATGTACAGGAGAAAAAAAGGTGTAGAAGAAACATTTCAAATGACTGAGAAGTTTTCAGAGGGCAGATCAAAAAGAAATCAAACGAAAACAACAAAAAACAAAAACATCAGAAAAACAAGGGAAAAAAAGCCACAATATGTATACTGTAAGCATACTGGATGCAAAACTTTTTGCACTTGTCATTCCCAGTTCTTAATTCAGTTTTGTTTTCAGTATCCTTAATAAACCTTCAAAACTGAAGAATGAAAATCAGGATTCTTTTTCTGTAATTTATCACAATCATCCAACATTTTCTTGCAGTTCTTCACTTGTTTCTGAAAGGTAACTCAGAAGAGCTACTTGGTACTGTGTCCCTGTAGATTTAAATAAAACCTTTTCTCCTCAGTTCCAAGACTATCAACTCTGTCAGGTGCACACCAGAGGGATTCATTTCTAGTTCTGTGTCTAGCCCCATCCCCACATCAACAGAAAAATCTCTTTCCAAGCAGTCATTACCTCCTGAAAAAGACTAGTTGCCTTGTACTTTTTCAGCAATCTAAGTGCTTATAAAATCACTTTAGTAGGCCTCCAAAATCTGCCTGTAAGGGCACTGACTGATGACTCACCCTTGTGTTGCAGATGAAAACTAAGATGGAACAGAATCAGCAACTCACTGCCTCTTTGCTGAGTTGGCAGAAATCTCAGAAACCATAACTGAATATGAGAAAACAAAAGCAGAAAGAAAGCAAAGTAAATCTGCTTTCCAGACAACAAACCCCATTCAGCTTTGAGGAACTACTTGCTGGATGTCTTCTTAGACAGAAGTTTAAAGCATATTTTAAAGAATAAAGAGTAGACTTGGTGGTATTGACTGCTTCCTGAGCTAACATCAGCCCCATTAACTTTGTTGTTGTGTGAATGTTTATAATAGGCATCAGCTCTGCTTTTCTATATTTTCCCACTCATTTGCCAGTTGCTATGTGAAACTTTGCTATGTTTTGAAAAGATGATTTAGCAGGATCAACCAGATGTTCCTTCTGCGTGGAATATTCAGCCTGGGTGAGCAAAGGATGAACATTCATTCTTGTGTCTTTGAATATGTTTCCATTTACATGCAGTCCTTCCAATGGTGGGAACAGAATTTCACCTTCCAAGAAGCTTCAGAGGCTGGTCACAGAGTACCTATGGGAAAGAACTAATTTTCTTAGGTGTTCAGCCAACATATATTTCTCTTAGGCCAACAGTCATGCAGCTCCCCAAAGTCAGAGTTAAGAAGAGAATTGTCCACCTTTCATTTTCTTTGGATCTTCCAAAGTTTGAAGAAATTAATTTGACTTTTATGTTCCCACCTGCCATAATCTGTGGGGTTTTTTTTTAACAAATTTTTTTTCAGACATTTTGGTCTCGTTTGTCTTCAGACAATAGCAAATCTGGTAGGGTGGTTTCTTCCATTGAGTTCTGAGAACTGAGGCAATTGATCTTACTTGATTTCATAGGAATTAAGAGCACTATGTTAGATCAGATAAAAATGATACTGAATAAAAGTTAAATAACTAATTCCCAGCAATGACCTATAGTGAATGCACAGGTGGGAGTATAAGAGAATGTTATGGAAAACTTCTCCATAATACTTTCCCAACCTGCAGAAATCTGCTGTGCAAGCACTTCTTGAACCAGAAACTCCATATTTAGAAATAATCCAGTCTTCTTGGATTCTTATTTAATGAAGAGGTCTTGAACTTATCTGAACACGTCCTCAACACATCATCCCATCCTCAAGAAGCAAGATAGTCAGAATTAGTAGTTTCTTTAATTTACAAGTTAGGACACTTTTGCACGTTGTTGTTAATCAGGCTACTATGTTACTTTCCATATCATGGACAAAAATCTATTGCCCACAAAATTAATTACATTTCATTTTTTGCTGCTATAAATATATATTTTCTCTGTATCTGCATTTTCTTTATTAAGCGATACAGAAAAGCAAAATCAAGAAGCCTTCTAAGCTTTCACACTTGCTATATTTTTAAATTTTCATCAGAACATAAAATAATCAAATAATTCCTCCACTCTTTGCTTTTGGTCACATGGAGATTCTGAACAGGCCCTTCTTGGATCACAGAGAATAAATTCTTATTAAACAGAATGTTTCTTCCTCAAGGCAACAGGTTATATACAGAGATTTTTCATCACAATCAAAACTGCTTCATTTACTGCCAACCATATGTAAAGCAAGAAGAAAAGTCTGGTCTTACTGAATCCTAGGAGACTGAAGGTGGAGACTGAATGGAAAATACATACATTATAAATATTCTTTTTAGAACAGTTCTACAAGAATTAAAGTGTAAGCAATTGAAAAATATATTTAAAAACTAGTTATTCAGGGATGGAAGTATATGTCCTTTTGAAAATTGTATTTTGAAGTTAGATTGGTCGACTTTAAGTCTAGAATTCTAGCATATTGCACAGTACAGAATGACAGTCATTTTGAATCCACTCATACCATAATTCCAACAATGATGACAACAGTGATTCCATGCTCCTGACAATCTAAAGAATAGTCTGGTTTGGGAAAAATCTGTGAATTTTTACAACAGTTTTTAGGCCATTACAGTGTCCAGAGTATATAAAATATCATTTTTTTTCCCAAATGACCAACCTGATCTCAAACATTGATGATACACTTGGTTCTCTAAAGCATTCATTTGATATATTTAAGTCCTGTCATTTTTGGGCCATTAGTGGGTAGAGGCTTTCATTTCTGAATATATCCTCTTTGTTATGGTATATAAGGATTAATTTTGTTATACATAACCACTAAAGGAAGAGGCCTCTAATAGTCTACCTTGCAATTCTTTATTTAAGGTTTAAAGGCTTGCTGTAACTTATCCTAGGGAATGTGGAAGAAACACATGGCAAAAGAAAAAAATCAGGTCATGTTCTTGGGTATGAGAATGTTGTGTGACCTTCCCTCTTTTTATATTTTGACCAGATATTTTGTTTCTGTTTGATGTAAAGTGTGACAGACTTGAAAAATGAAGTAAAACTTGCCTTGAGGAAGGAAGAGTACTAAAGAAGCTTTCAGATCAAACTATCAATTATATAACAAGACATTTTGTGTATCTGTATGCACTCTAGAATATACTTGTGTACTCTGCTATTTTATTTTTTCATAAAGAATGAAAATGCATATAATATTTTCTGGATTCTGATGCAAAATAAACTGTTGTCCTAGTTTTGAGACTTTTCCCTTGGGAAGTACGCTGGGCAGGTCTCATACAAACCTAAATGATCTAGTGCAATCACAGTAGTTGTGTGTATGCAGCCTGTTTTATTAAAGTCTGTGATTAATTTTTGTCCTTATGGCATATCATGAATGCTGTGCAGCATTATTTATGCTGTGCTGTTTAAATCTTTCATTACTTCACTGATGCTTACAATTCCAGTGCTTCCATTGGCACTACATCTCAGTCATGAGCCAGCAAGACTAAGGATATGGAAGAAGGAGGCAAGGATCTCTGTTTTCTGAGTACACACAAGCAGCTTAGCCTTGGTACATGCCAGGTACTGGTACAACAGACCAAGAGATCTATTTCATTGCAAAAGCAGAGCTGTTCCAGGAGGACACCAGCAGTGGGTCAACTTCCATGACCCTCAGTATATCCGTGCTACCTATCTTTGACACTCCTGAACCCTACACACACCAGACATGCAACAACTTTCCTCTTTTCAGTTATGTTGCCGGACAAGTGAAAACTGGTTGAGTAAGGTGGCATTCAGGGCAGCAAGACCCCATCTCCACACGACCGATGCAGATATTGTACAGGACACAGTGGGGCTAATGGTGCTCAGGATCAAGTTATGTAATGCAGGGCTGAGCAGAAAACACAATCATGAAGACAGTCTTGTAACACTGGTGTTTTGGGCACATATGATTACTCATAATTAATAATATATAAATTTCAGCTCACAGGTTGGATGATCTAACTAGTGCTAGTGGTGTCTTGCTTCTCTCTATCCCACTTCCCTCTTATGACAAGGTAAACTCCCTGCACTCGTTATACAAGGGATTCTGCAAATATGTTACCAGGCACCCTGCAAACTAATACGTTTCCTTCTTTGCCCTAATTTGGTATTTTTGCTGTCATTCAGGTCAAAAATCTGTCTGCCTTTTTCACAGGACCAATACAAGCTATTGGGAGAATCATTCTAAAAATCAAAAGAGGCGGATCCTGCAACGAACTCAGCTTCACACTAAGTACTGAAAGAATACAGTGAGTTTGTACATAATTATATTTGCCCTTGCATGGAAATCTCACTTCACAGAGTGGATGAGGGAGCAAAGCTTTTCACTAACTTCACAGAAGGCGGACATGAATTGGAATCTGAAATAGCAAGAGGTTTAAGTTACCTCTGTTTCACTCTTACAGCACTACTCTACTATGATCTATAGCTAAGATAAATTGTTCTTCTGTGGGAACATTACCTACCTTAACAGTATTTCTCAAAACAATAAAGGTCATGATAGGAGACAATAAAATGCATCAATTCAAATTATATTAGCCCTGCAGAAACTCAAACAGATGGACTTCTGTGGGGTTATTTTGGGGGGGCACCACATTTGAGGTTAAGAACCACACATTCAGTGTTTGTCAGAATTGTGCTCAAAATCCCTCTGCTGGCTGCATGCCCTGGAGCAGCAATCACAAATTAAAGAAAATATAATAAAAGGTCAAAATACTAAAAGTTTCAGTGACTGTAACTCATGATCAATGGGAAGCTAACTAGCTATTTTAAAAGCACCTTTTTGCTGTTCTCTATCAGTATGCAAATGTTAGTCCTACAGTGTTGGAAAGCCATAATTCTTAGCAGAGACAAATTTTCCCAACAATGAGAAATTGCCCAAATTATATTCCAAATGCCTTATGAATAGGAGCCATGATAATTTTGCCATTGCAATCTACAGGCAGTCAAACCACATTAATTTATTTTTATTTCTTTAATGTAAGGCTCCAATCTGAAGTACTTTATATTATTTTGGGGAGTGTAAGGGGAGGGCATAAGAAAGAATTGCTGTTACAGAGTGCTTTGAACATTTTTTTAAAGCCAGTACCAAGACCTATGCTCAAGGGACTAACACTGCAAGCTGTCATTCTCCATCACAGCAGTGGGAAGAGTGACATGATGTGATTTGATTCTCAGTCCAGCCCCTCTGCAGTAAGTATTTTCTGTGACAAACCTCACCTGGGCAAACGAGTGGGACCTTAAAGAGTTCACTGTGGTGGGAGGTAAGGACGTCAGAGCAACACAGAAGGAGAATTATGTCTCAGAGGCAGCCACCTGCTGCCTGAGCTGTCTTTGGCAAGCAGGAGGGTAACCACTGTATACACTGAAGGGAAAATCAACTGCAGGGGACCAGGAGCACTGCAGGACATCATCCACTTCTTCAGCAGTATCTACATGCACGTTCATGTCTGAGTCTGTTCTTCATTTCAAACCCGGCAAGCCATTTCTCTTCCTTGTTTTCTGTCCTCCTTTCACCTGAGGTAAAGCACACTCCTTCTTTATTCCCTCCGACTCTGTGCAAAAGATCTTCACATCTTAAAAAATCTCTCTGTCATTGGAATGGTATCTGGCCACTGACATTACAGCACCCACGCCAGTCACACATGCAGTGTATTTGTTCATTCAGAAGTAACATAAAATTAAATGTGCCTGTGCTGAGATCTAATAATTCCGTTGATTTATATCATAATTTCATTGATTTCTATCAGAACCTTAGTATGTCAATGCAATTTTGCTCTTGAGTCCCAGCACACACTGTGGTAGTGACAGCTGTTCACATCTTCTCTCAGGACTCAACAACTTGACCTGGATTCATGTCTGGATGTGAAGCCTCAGACTTTGCCTTCAGTGCTAAGAAAATCATGCTTGTAGGTGGCTACCACATGATGGCAAAAGCTTGGTTTTCCTGGAGGAATTATGATCTGTATTGTAGCTTTCCACTCTGGAGTAAACTATCCCCAGTCAACTACAGGCCTGCTGTTAGTATGTGATGAAAAAAGGTTTCTGTTATCGTCAGTCACACTTGTTTGAGGCTTTTTCTATCTGTAAGAGTCGGAGCAACCAAACACTGTTTTGGGTAGACAAACACAAATGCATTAACACTTCATTCTCTTAGTTCATTTTCAACTCTTTGGGAAGGAAATTAACAGGATATAGCCACAATTTCCATGCTACATTTTTCCAGAATGCAGTGTTCTCTCCTAACTAATTCCTGTGCCAGAGTTACTCTGGCTGCAGCTAGTGGAAGTTGCACTGACAGTCTCAGGAGCAAATTAGCAGCCTCTTTAACACCCAAACAGTTGATTTCTGTCTTTTAAAAACCTGTGCTCTGTGGTGTTTGTACCAGGATTATTTGCCAGCTGAAGCCTCAGTGTATCCATTTCTGCCATGGAAATACATCGACAACACAGCATCTTGCTGCCTGCAGTGCATCTTCAGAAGGGACCAAAAGCAGTGGTGCTGGCAGCAACAGAAGAGCACATGGGAGCTGGGACAGGGACAATTATGGTGAAAAAAATACTGAATTTATAGAAAGCCAGTGTTTTCATGAAGTATACTATAACAAGGATGTTTGAGTCAAATGGTACAAAGACATTCTGGCCTTAAAATGGCTTTTATCTCATCATCACAGCATTTGAATACTTTTTACAGTTTACTATGAGAAATACTAGTGCTTAAGCACAAGGGAAGATATCAGTGGGTAAAATAACTCCTTTTATGAAGATAAATATATTTGTACTATGATACAGAGATGTTTCTTCAGGAGCTAGATACATAACCCAAAGCATTTCCAGAATAACGCCTCTCCAGTCATCCAGATTCTGCTTTCTCTAGATGAGTACTATGCTGAAATGAGCTCAGAACCTCCCTTTGAAAATCACTCTGAAGTCAATGGGCTCCAGTAAGTTGCAGACCAAACTACATTCACAACACTCTCTGCAGGATAGAACTGTACAGGTGTTTTACTCTTCCATCTGCAGGTTCTTTTGATTAAAATTTACTCGGGGTCTTTTGGTCACTTGGAGAAGGCATTGGGTTTATAAATTATAGAGCACTCTCCCTGCCACACAAGCAGATGTTTGATCATTGGCCCGTGCCTAAACAGTGATGCTAACCTAAAGCCCCTGTGTTCTTTTCTCTTCATGCAGAGCTTCACACAGAGGAGCTGAAGAAAGGATTTCCAGTGAAAAAAAAAGCCTTCCACAGGCAAACAAACCCGGTCTTTCACATCTGAGCTGTCAATATAAAAGAAAAATACAAATGAACCCAGGAATATTCTACAAATTTGTAATCTGAATGCTTCCAGTGAGGCCAAACAAATAACTTTAAGAGATACGGTTTGTGCATTCAGTGCTTCACTTAACATTCTTTGAATTATTATCCCACTGTTGCATATAATAGAGATACCCAACTGGTCTTTTTTACATTAAGTAGTTGTATCCTAAGCCATGCCTAATGCACAATGAATTGCAGATTAAATCTTAAGAAGCTGTGTGATTTACCAGAAAAGGCAAATGATCAGGATCGAGAAGAATTGGATTTTGCTCCTGGCTGACTCCAGCATATCTATCACTTCCATTTGTGCCTCAGACTCCCAGTCAGAAGTGCAAGAGAACAGCTTTCTCAGGGCAATGCTCTTTAATGCATACAAAATTATGTTACTAAAACATGCAAAATGTTTGGTGTATACCCACCTTTGCATTTCAGAAAATTACAGTGAGATGCCTCTGCTCCAGGAGTGAGTAGCACTAAGAGCAAGTACCCCTGTACTTATTTCCTGGGCATGTGACTAAGACACTGAGATACCAAAAGGTGTGCAGTATAATTTCCCTCTTGTTTCCTATCAGCACTGCAGCCCTTTCCTTGTATACCAGTGATCTGCATCTTTGTTTCAGGAAAACCCTCTTTCTGCAGTAAAGATCTCCACCAGAACCACTGAGTCTTCAAGGCAGGGGAGCACAGAGAGGGGAAAAAATTATTAGATGTGTTTCCCTAGATGAAAATATAAATGTCTAGTTGAATGAGCAAACTTTTCTTAAATATCTTTACAAAGTATAAAGAAGATAGGTGCAACTTGTTGCACTGTGCTCCTACTACTAGATGAAGCCTACAAACAAGGATTTGTACTGGAAATCACTTCTACGTTTCCACCAAGCAGTGATATCACCAAGCAGTGATAATACGTTTCCACCAAGTCAGAGAGTATACCTCCCTCATATAGGATGTCACATTAGCACCTCTGCACTGAGAAATAGAGAAACACTTTCAGTTTCTGAAAGGTAAGATTCATCTCTCCATTATAAGCACAGTGAAGTTTTGATTCTATCACTCCTTTTGGCTTATCGTTCCATTTGTTCCTTCTTTATCATCTAGACTCATTCTATTACACCTTTTTTTTTTTTTTTATCATGTCTGGTTTCTATGCTCCATTCATTCTGAAGAAAACTTCTTTCTCTAATCTAACCATGGTTTCAAAGCAGGTCATCAATATGCCACATTTTTTTAATATTCATGACTTTCCCCTCTGTCCACTGTGTTCCACATGGTGGTGCTCCTTTAAAGCATCCTACTAGCAATTTCATTACTCACCCCCAAGCTTCACTTTTCTGCCCATAGGAAAAAAAATCTTAGAACACTTATTGTGTCATTTCACCATCAGCTTGAGCCTGCAATAGAGAATACTGCCAGAAAAAGGGAATCTTTTTTATCACCCATAAAGATCACTTCTTTGAGCCCCTTTCTGGTCCCCCTACTTGTGTCGACAGTGAAGAATCAGGAAGCTGACATGGATAAAAATAACTATATTTTGCTCAGTTGGCTGTTTTCTGCATCAGTGCTTGTGCTAGACTAGAGTAGCTGGTTAAGGGAGGTGGCACAGGGGACACAGAAACAGGAATTATCAGCTGGAGAAAACAACGGGGCAGGGCTGACTGTCTTGGCAGCACTTCTGGTTTCTGCTGGCTTCAAGTGTTTGTAAAGCCATGGTGCCAAGCCTTTAGCCCTGCTGCCTCTCAAGCAAAGATACATCAGCTCGTTGTTTCCTTGTGCCCCTCTGTCTCACTGTTTCTGTCCTACTGCATCTTGCCATAGCAGGTTTTCATTAGTGAGGGGAACTGCTGCCATTTGACCAAGCATATCCTATACCACTTTCCAGGGAAAATAACACTGTCATTTGCACAGGGGAAAGAGTATATCCCATCATGATCACAAGTGGCATCTGGCATTGGCATGTTTGGTTTTATTTTTAAGGCAAAGTCTTTTTGTCTGCCAGTTGGCATGGTGCATTATTAGAACATGTTGGACTTTGTATGGTGATTAAAATAAAAATAGTTAAACTAATAGCAGTAAGTAGTACACAGAGTAAGAGAAAGGAAGGAAGGACGGAAGGAAGGACGGAAGGAAGGACGAAAGGAAGGACGGAAGGAAGGACGGAAGGAAGGAAGGAAGGAAGGAAGGAAGGAAGGAAGGAAGGAAGGAAGGAAGGAAGGAAGGAAGGAAGGAAGGAAGGAAGGAAGGAAGGAAGGAAGGAAGGAAGGAAGGAAGGAAGGAAGGAAGGAAGGAAGGAAGGAAGGAAGGAAGGAAGGAAGGAAGGAAGGAAGGAAGGAAGGGAGGGAGGGAGGGAGGGAGGGAGGGAGGGAGGGAGGGAGGGAGGGAGGGAGGGAGGGAGGGAGGGAGAAAAAAGTCTGTTTCCTGTAGTTCTTAAGACAGATAGATCTCCCTGCAGATGTGACTGCACAAAAAAAAATAATAATAATAAAAAAATAAAAAATAAAAAATAAAGTCTACTGAGATTTTGCCTCTTTTTCTCTGAGCTTCCAGGCAGTTTTCCATATGCCTCCTATATAATTTTTATTCATTTCATTTTATTTTATTTTAAGAGGTATGAGTAGTAATCCTTTTGAGACAAAGTGTTATCCTTTCAAGTAAAAGAGGCAAGTTTTGCTGCCTTGGCAAATTGTTTCCCACAGCTACAGAACCCACTGGTCTGCAGTTTTCTTAACAGGACTTTAGCAAAGCGGCTTCTTTTCTGTCTTCTCCTCAGCTGTTGCTTCTCAGCTGCCCGTGGCTTTGAAGAGCAGGAGGTGAAACACTATCTAGGAGCAATTCCACCTGGCAGTGTGGCAAGAGCTCAGGACCTTCTCAGGCTGAATTAGCAGCAAAGAAGGCAAAGGATCTAATGAAAATCCTGGGGAATGCAAGGCATCCCCAGTATCATTAATACTCTTTACTTCCTTCCTTCCTTCCTGATGATGGTTGTACAGTCCCCTGAACTGCAAAGTGACCTGTGAAAGCAGCAGGGACAGGCTTATCAGCATAGCTTCCTCCCTCTCAACAGATGATCCCTACTCCCCACACAGTGATTCAACAATAGAGTGGTTTTGGTGCGCATTCCTCCTGAGGAAGGGAAAATTCATGTCTTTCTCTATGCTCCAAGCACTAAATAAGGAAAAAGAATCAAAGCCAAGAAAAAATGTTATTTTGACAGCTTTGAACCACGTGTCTTGGGATACATGACCCATAGACAGGTCATAAGCTGTAACAAGTAAATCTTCCCTCTAAGACAAAACACGAAGGTGTAAGAGGCCTCAGAGCCACCTGTTTCTACATAGTAAATCCATTCTCTTGATCCAAATCACTTGCTAATGGAGGCATACCTACTGTTCTGTGGTTATATGCAAACAAAATATCATCATCCAGGCGTGAGCTTCTTACAGTTCCTTCTGATCTCCTTACCAAAAACCTTGACTGCAGTAAAAGTAAAATCATAAAAACTCTGCTGTAGCATTGACTGTAGTATGTACTTGGAACTGAGTTTTGAAATACATTAGAAAACTTACTTTTAAAATGTTTAATGTTCTCATTTTTACCTTCTGCAGATTACTGACATTCAGTAGAAATAAGTAGTCCTTCTTTTTAACTGTATTTTGAGGATTTTAATAACATTTTCTTGCTTCTTTAACAACCACAAGAAAAGTTCATGGGGCATATTTGTTCCTGGGCTCCGCACATCTGGCTATGTAACCAGAGTCACTAGGGACTTAGAATTAACTTCCCTTGAGGTTTTCTCCTTTGTTTTCACAAAGCAGACAATTCGCTTCTTATTTTGCCAGCTTTTATATCAGTATCTGATCTAGGTTAGAAAGCCCTCGCATTTCTACAGTTGCCTGAACATTAGACTACTTTATTTTCTTCCTCAAGGACTTATCACTAGAAACAGGCACAGTACCAGGAATGCTGATAATATTTGTCTAATGACTCTATCTGTTGCTCCAGAGTGATAAACCAGCAAGCAGAATGAACACTCCAGCACAAGTTTGTCTTTGAAGGTATATGTTATCGTGTCAGAAACAGCAACAGAATATTTACTGATGGCTCAGAAATATTTCTCACCTCTCTCTAAACCTAGAGCATTTAAAGCAAGAAAAAGGGGACTGCATCACAGACAGGAAACATTAAATATTTAATTACTGCTTTTTGGCACAACTTGTACAGCCCCAAGCTTCTTATAATGTATAAAATAGAGTACACTTGTCATGTCTTGAATGAACATGAAACTGGGACTTGCAAAATTAAATACATCTGCAACAAATTGTCTCAGATTCAGATTGGAAGTTATATTTGTAGCATGTAGTCATGCAGTAGGACAAGCAGTTTGTGCATGTTCATGTGTTTCAGCTTCTGTCTTCTGTCTCAGAGGCACCAGTAGTGCTCTGGTATAGGTTTTATACTAGAGGTAGGAGAATTTATATTTTTGAATCTAAAATGCACTGATGGCCCTGATAGATAGATGGACAGATAAAATCTTATATGACAGACAGAAGCTAATTTTGTACTAAAAGTCGCAGGACCAAGGATCAGTGGTGCTGGGCTCCAGTGTGGAGCTTTGCTCCTCTGAAATCTTAGTCAAGATGGAATCAACATATATACAGTGTCTGAGACTGTTTTTCCTTTCTACATACCCTGAACTAAGCTGACCTTCAGTGACCTAAGTTCAGATCCCAGTAACTTAACTGGTATAAAATGGGCCCTTGCAACATTCATCTGCTGAGCTGTGAGGATAAATGTGGGCATTGCTTCCAGCACTCATGTTAGAAGAGCTTTCTTTCATCTCTAGTCACTAGACTGAATTGCACTGTGTACAGAGTAGTTCTATCTTACACATGCCAGAGAGCTGATCTGTACATGCCCTAAGGTAATTTGTTAGGGCATGATTTCCCACAATTTAGTCGAAGCTACAGCTTTGTCTGGGCTAGCATACATCTGAACAAGCATTAACACTGTAGCTGATAACATGATAAAGCAGAGAAAGAAGATGCAGAGATATTAAAGAAGTGGAAAAAATTTGATGACTACTGTTATAGTAAACCTGGCAGTGTTGCTTAAGAGAATACTCAGAAAACCAACACAGCGAAAAACTCTCAATGAACAAGAATCGCTAGTTGTTTTTTTTCCTGGAAATCAAGGTGCGGTCTTCTGTTTTTTAATCTTTCCCTGTTTTCTAAAGTATGAAATAGAGTTAGGTTGGAAAAGACTTCTAAACTGTTTCCAATCCAATATTCTATTAAAAACAGGGCCTTAGATTAGTCTATCTGGGTCTCTGCTAATACAGGTCTTGGAGTTTTTACACCTTTTCTTGGCAACTTACTCCTAAGTTTGGTTATTCTCTTAGTGAATAATTCTTTCTTGACACTAGATTGAATTTCCCTTGGAACAACTTTCTTCTATTGTCTCTTCTCCTGTCTCCATGCATCCATGTCATGAGAAGACTACTGTCTTCTCTTTAACTAATGCTTTAACTGAAGGGACCTAATTTAGTTCCCTCAGTCTCTCATTTCTCTAAGGCTGAACAATGCCAATTTTTGTTACCTTTCTTACACTGATTTTTCCACCTCCTTCTAAATCTTCGTGGCCTTTTGCTGGACACACTCCAATTAAACCAAAAAGACCAAAACTAGACACACTATTTGAAGCCTAGAAAGTGCTAGGCAAAATATCATGTCATACACCGTTTGACTGTAACAAAAAAGTTGGTAACGAAATTAAGAGATTTTCTCAGCTATACTCTAACATCATCTAAGTTGTTGTTGTTTGGTTGGTTGTTTTTTTTTTTTTTTTTTCATGCCATTCTTCTCGTTTCTCTATACATCCATTCTGTTACATTTTATTTTCATCCCAAAGCTAACTCAGGCTGACAAGACTCATTGTGAAATATGAATCCTTCCCAGGGAACACAATTTGATTCAGAGTGATATAGCACAGGAATATTTCAGTATAATTCTCTCAGCAAAACAGAAGTCAGCTGTAGATTTTTTAGACAGTGTGATAGAGAGACAATTGCTTCTCCTCCCCAGCCAGCAGGGTCTTGTTTTGAAGAAGTCATGTGTCAACAAGTACACAATTGAAATTTAACCAGTAAAAATCCGTGAGTCTCCTTCAAAATTAATTGGGAAGAAATTAGCTCCTCCATACTTTGGAAAAGCAAGAAAAAAATATTGATAAAGTGTATTTGAAATGTGTTCATCTTTGTACAGGAGCAGGACAGAACATAGGAGCAAGCAGTGCATTTGATAGAAAGGGCAAGACTTTTGCAAGGCTTCTTAACACCAGCAAGCCAAGGTGATTGATTTTACCCTACTCCTGAAAGCTCTGGAGTTTCTCTTTTGCCAGGGTCATATCTCCTTAACTCCACAGGTGTCTTGAAGTTTGGCAGCAGTTTTAATTAAAGAGGGAGAAAAGTCACCAAAAACCTGGGCACCTGTGGCAAGGCAGCAAGCCAGAGTGACTTGTGCAGCCAACCAATTTTGACAGAGAACAAATCCATGAGGAAACAGGAAGGTTGGAATGTGAGAAATATCTATGGGGTATTTTTTTATTGTTGCTGTTTCAACTCAAGAATAAAGGATTGACGATCTCTGAATTTATCAGATATGTCAATTACTCTGTTTTAGCAAAAACACACATAGTTCAGACATCTCTCAGCATTTGCTATGCTTTTCCTCTATGGAATCTCTCAAGTATATTTTTGTTCTTTTGAAGGATAATGAGAGCTCTCTGCTGGGAAAAGGGAAGTTGAGCATGATAGACCTACTGAAACAGTACCTGAGGTTGGCTTGACAGCAAGCCTAGCCAGTGAGCTAATAAAGCCAAAATTTCTTATGAATTCCTTTCATTGTGGGCATGTGATGAATGCTACCCTATACCATCTCCAACTCTTCACAGGAGAAATAGAAAGTTTCAGTATTTTTGGAATACGCCTCTGTCAGCACATGCTCATTCTCTACTTATAAAACTGAATGCTGATTTCAAAGCCTGTAATATATGACAAAATTCAACATGCTATTTTGGCAAGAATTGATGGGGGAAAGGGAAAAAAAAAGATTGATCCATTAAATAGACACAGAGGAGAAACAGTGTCATACAGCTTATGTGGGATTTTATTGCTAAGATTTCATTAGGAAGATCATTAGGTCTATGAAGCTTTGGTTCTGATCAGAAGAATGGCAGAATGTTGGTTCAGTTTCTCTGACATATCTAACATTAATTAGGCAGAGGCCTTGGTTTAAAAATAATCTAAAAAGTCTTGCAGATTCTCCTAGAAGTAGATCAAACAAGAATGGCTTGAAAGAGCACGCTGGAACATCACAGGGCTTTGCATCAGTGTGTTTCCATGGTCACAATCTGACAGGTAGTGAGGAATTCTTTTGTAATCACATTTCAGTGTTTTTTCTCAACATAACTCTCATAGTGTCATGTAGCTTTCTTAAACCCTATTTGTATTTTATTCTGATTTGCTTTCCATCGCAGAAAACAGGTTACAAATAAGAAAGAAAACATGAATGCAACTTGCCCAAGAGTTAACAGGACTCATTTTTTGAAGAATACTTGGCAACCCTGGAGTTGTTACTGTCTCTGGGGAGGACTTGGACAGCCTAAAGAAACTCACCTGTCCTGATAGAATAGCTACATGTGGAGTAATGCCTTCACTTGACTTGACAATAACAGCAGGATCCAGGGCAGCTCCATGTGCCTCTGCACCACTCATCATGACCCAGGTCCCAGGCTTGGGAATGTGACTCTCTTCATGCAAGAGGGAGCCTGAATCTGTAGCAAGTAGGAGAAGCATTTGTTTGCATCCTTTGTGTATTCATATAAATAATATAAATAACAAAACATTACATAAATAACACAGGTACATAAATAAAAAAAGGCTTGCTATAGTGTTATATAAACTTCTGTATTCATTTCTTTCTCTTAATGTCTGTCAGCAAAACTCTGAAACTGTTGCTGCTGAGGTATGGACCAGAAGACAACTGCTATGGCAAAGCTATCTTTTGGAAACAGCCAGCCACTGGATATTTAAAGACTTTTCCCTCCTTTGGGAATGTAGCAATGGTCCTTACTGAAGAGTAAACACCAGCCTTGTTTGAGTCCAGTTAGGTATTATGCAGTTTTTGCACTGACTTTCAGTATCTGTTCTGAGCACAAGAAATTTTTAGAAACTTCAGATGTGAGGAGGAAGCTGCGCCTGTTGGACGTGCACAAAGAGCTGATTCTCTGGTTTACAGCCCACAACCCTCAAAAATTAATTTCTGCCCCAAGAAGTCTTATAAATACAAGATTGTCAGTTCCTTATATTTAAAGAAATTTAAAAATTAACCAGTTTGATACAAATTTCCTATGTTTAATTTTGGAAATGTACAAGTTCAGGAGAATTAGTGTATTTACACTAAAGAATTTACACTTTTCCCTGAATTTTCTCTGCTTGGGTTAATATCAAAGCTTGTTTCTTTCAACTTGAAAGTCCATTCTTTTCTAAAGTAAAATTTTGCCTGTGAAATTTTGCTGATCTTTCTTATATAGAGAGAATGCAAATGACCTGGAAAATCTCTCCAGCACAGTTTTCAATGACTCTGGGCATTCTAAAGAAACCAGTATACAACTAGTTGCCAGGGGATTATCTCTAGGCATAGGTAAAGTTGGCAGCTTACAGCAACGAATCTCTGAGGGCTGCACACTGGCCATAGTCCTTGTGAACAGTCCCTGTCCTGGGTGTGACATGACATAACAAAGCCGGGAGTGCTGCTGTTGCATGGGAATGTGTAAGAGCAGCTATCACTAGTTTAGTAGCAGAGTTATTCCCAGAAGCAGCAGTCACTGCTTGTATTCTTCCAGAATAGTCAGCAGGGCCAATTTTAAGGGATTTTCACCCAGCTCCCTGATATTGGCAGCCTTTCCTATTTCCTTAAATATATCTTGAAGACATACCAAGAATGTTTAAAAATAAGGCAAGTGTACAATTTCTTCTTTCTTATTTCTTGACTTTTTTCCGTAACGCATTTTGTATTTTCCATACTTTCTCCAATTAATTTGGAAAAAAAAATAAAAATGGATATATAAATTAAACACATTAGGAGTGCAACATAAACTGAATGCTTCAGGAAGAGAAAGGATGAGGGCGAATATATAGACTCTTTTCCAAAAGAAATAAACACACTGAACCCAAAGTCTATTGTCAGCTCTCCAGGTGGACAACAAATTTCTTTTTGCTGTCCAGAGTACAAACTCTATTAGCTATTGATAATGATTAACTCTGTAATAGCACATTTTAAATCACTAGCATGCTATAATTCTCTAATAAAGTCAGAAATAGCATATGCTCTCTGTCACCTGCTAAACAGATGGCAAGGAGTGTAAATTCATTTATTTGACTTATTTTTTTTATTGCTTTGGGCATCTTAAATTTAAATAATCAAGCTCAAAGCACTAGCTTCAATCTAGACCAGGCATGCTTTGAGGAAAGGAAGGATCCTTTTTCAAAGGAAAAAAAGGCTTTGGTAAACAGTAAGCAATTAACCACAACATGCTACCAGGGATTGTTTAATTGAAGCTGCCATACTAAATTAAACAGATATATGCCCTTGGAAGAACTAGTAAAGCAGAATTACTTGCAGATATTTCCAATTATTCTGTAGGAAATGATGTGCTTTCTGCTTTGATTTTTTTTAATTTATTTTTCCTCTCCAAAGAGAATTAAAATGCAAAACAAAATAAACCAGACGTCTTTTCTCCCCATATAGGAGGTCTGAACGATTGGATATTAACTACCAAAATCTTTCTGGAATTCTCAGCATAACTTTCCATTAATGGATTCTTGAGGCACAAGAGAACTTACTGTTCTTGTCAGACCTTACTGCCCATCCTCCCGAGTTAACGTGCTCTAGTTTCAGGCTTTACTCATCCCGTAGATCATTTCCTATGGGAAACATCACAAGAACTTGTTAGTAAAATAGTAGGGGAAAATGTCCTTGCTGCCACATCCAGGTTACATCCTTCATCTGTTGTGAAGCTCTCTCTGAGCACTGAGGCAAAGATTTTTTGTTCCTAGTTAGAAGTGTTCTTCGGATTGTCTTGCAGCTGAGTTTCCTAACTGCTATGAGAGCTTTTTGTGTGTGGCTTTTATTTGGTTGGCTGGTTTTTGATTTGTAGCTATCATTTTGACAAAGTCATCATCCCAAATAACATGTGAACTAGATCTGAGGGCCTACAACAAATACGTGTTCCTGAGGACAATTTGTAACTAGTGAGTGTGTGTTCACGCTAAGAGTAGATCAAGTGCACAAAAGCAGATAGAATAAACAAAGAAAAGGATATTTTCCGATTGTGGGTTTTTGTTTTTGTTTTTTTTTTCTGCAGTCTGTATGCAGCGCCCACAAACAGGAAGCCATTAACTGACATCAATATGTATATATGGATGATGGAGATATTTCTTGGGATACTAATAAAGGTAAGGGCTTTGGAAGCTGTTCTGGGTTATGGGAATACTGACAGTAGCACCACTTTCTTCATGAACATCACAAGACCTTAAAAAAAATTGGTAATGATAAATTAAAAAAAAAAAAAGGGAGAGAGATAAATCTACACTGTAAGGGCAATTGTGAAGATTTTCAGAGCTTGCAGTTATAGGAAACCCCAACAAAACAAAAAGGAAAAAAAAAAAGAAGAAAAAAATGGCTTATACAACTTATAAATGTAGACAAAGTTAATTGCTTTTCTATCTCTGAAGATTCACAGCTACAGCACAACTTTAACTCCCCCACACCATGGCTCTCCTGACCTTCAGTTTTTAGAAAATGTAGACAGATTGATGTCATTGAATGAAATGGTGAGGATGAAACACAAGCAACCACTTTTGAAACCTGTGAGATTTATGTCTTTTAGGTGGACGAAACTGGGCATGATGAAAGGGAGATAGCTGCTGCAGTGCAGAAGTGTTAAAGATTCTTACTAATCTTCCCTGTTCAAAACATTGGTATCTGCATCCACTGCACTGATTCAACCTTCTGAGTGGCCAGAAGTTTTAATACCTTATTTACTGCTTTCTGCTGAGCTGTAACAGAAGCTTTGAGATTGCTATTCACAACCTTTATCTTGTGGAAGATAATATTTGGAGCAGTAACTGTGGTCTGCTAGCTTGTATCTGTGATGTGCTCCCTGACATGGAATCTCTTAGTAGAGCCATAAAGAAATAAAAATGCAAAGCCAGAGGAAGAGAATGGCAAACTTACAGCAAAAGAGAGTTTAAAAAACTATGTGCCTGAAGTCAAAGAAAATCCAGGGAAAAGGGAAGCATAAAATCAAGTCAAACAAAAGGTCATGAAGATCAATGGAAAGAAATAGAAGACATTTTATAAACAGCTAGATGATCATGGGGCAGTGAAGTTCCCCTGGCATATTCTAAGGCTGAGATAACTTGCCCTTTCTGTTCTTAAGTTTCCATCAAGGCTCTGTCAGCTCCAGAATATTATTAAGTATTTCTAAAGCTAAGATAGCAGACAGACTAGACAAAAATCACAAAGCAGTAACAATCTCATGACCCCTGGAAATTTTATGTTTTTTACCTGAGCCTGTGAGCGTTCGGCGTGTTTGTATTTTGAAGAATGTTTGTGCTACTTATTTGACCCTGATCTCTGATGCACTTAATGCTGTGCTTCAGAGGTAGATTGGAAAAAGAATTCCAGTCTATCCTTGATCCCAACTTAGTCCTGCATGTTGTAGGATGAAGGAGAGGACAGCCTTTCTCTGAGCATCATAGGTTTGCCAAAGCTGGAGGTATTATTGGCAGTGAGTGCTCAGGTACATGTTGATATTCAGTTTCCTTGCTACTCTTATGAATGTCATGCCTAGGATTAAGCTAGTAAATGTATTCAGAGTCAGAAGGGAAATCTTCCCAGGTCAAGGAGGAAACCTGCTCTCTTTTGTAATGTGTCTGCCTCATAAATAATCTCAAAGTTTTATTTAACGTACCTGCAGTAATTGTGATGTTGTGGGATGTTTGGATTATCCTTATTGCTGGAAAATGAATAGTCAACTGAAAGGAAGCATCCTTTTTTGATCGTGTACACATTTCTAAATGTCTGAAGCTGAAGCACCTACCTCTGAGGCACAAACTGCCTCTTCCTACATATTCTTTCTCCTTGCCTATCCCTTAACAGTGGCTGTAAGTTCTAAGTGTTTTGTAAAAATAACTTTAAATTATGTGGGACAAATCTGTGGCAAATCAATCCTTGTAACAGCACCTCCCCTTCTCAAATATGGGTGCAATTTAAGACTGACAAAATCTTTTTTACATGTTGTGTGTTGACGAGTGTAGATTCTAGAACAATTTTATCAGAAATAAATCTCTCTTCTGGTTAGTAAAGCACAGGTTTACATACTCAAGCCATGTGTAATCCATCACCTGCAAAGTCAATAAAAAGAACATTTCTATAATGACTGCTTGCAAGAGGGAATGAAAGTAAGTAGTTGCTACTCCCACTGATCCCCATTTTTAGCACAGCAGAAGCCCACAACAAGAAACCTCCTCAGTGGGGTATAAGAGAAACAACAGTTTTCAAACAGTATTCCTGTCCTGCCAAACATTCACAGAAGCTGCTGGCAAAATACGGATGTCCTCCCATTTCACTAAAGCCTGAAGACAGAAAATGAACCTTCTCCAAGAGCTACAGTTCTAAACACTTTTCTACAGAACAGGGCAGAATGTGTGTCACAGAATGACCCAGAGCTAAGTATTACAGTATATGAGGCCAGAGTGTAGAAGAAAGCAGGGAGAAGACGAGAGAGGTGAGCCATGAGGTCCCTTCATGACCTGTGCTCCCCAAAATAAAAAGTGGCAATATCCATAGAGAGCTGTCTACATTAATTTCTGTTGATTTTATTGGCACTACTTCAACAAGGGAAAGCAAAACTTTAGATTTTCCTTCCTTTCAGTAAAAGCAAGGTTGTCTCCACTGCAGGTAAGTTTGCTAAGATAGGGCATAGAAACAACACAGGGTCCCAGTTAAATTCCCAGCAAGTTAGAAATCCATTACACATTTGACTGACATTGCTCACCAAGGAGTGTACCACCATCAAAGAAGACAGCTATTAAAATGTGAAGTATTCTAGCTTCTTGAAAGTTTCACAGATGCTTAATAACCCCAAGAATTTAGGACATTTTTTCAGGTTTTGTTAAGTCAACTAAATGTCATATGATTTTAACTCATTTTAGATCTGATCTTACATAATGCTACTGTAAAGCACATCGGAAATAAGAACTAAAAACACATGGCTTTCTGTCCATAACCCAGTAAAGCTAAGAAAAATGGCCTATAGGCCAGTAACTGTGAGCATTTTCAGTCTTAACTATGCTAAGTAACTGCCAAATGCCTGGCAGTGGCTCAGCAATTCAAGACTTAGAGGATCACACATGCACTATTAAAAAAGTATGAATAACTCCATCAAAGAAAGACTTATTATTCCCTACTTTTATTTTAATGACTTTCTGTAATGGAACTTTCTTTATGAAATAACTGAATTACAGTTGTAGGAAGGTACACTCAGATGTATTGTTCCAGGAAAACATGTTATTGCTACCATCTTCATGCTTGTTTGACTACTAAGTGGTCAGAACTTTAAAGCATGGTCCTTAGCATCAAGTGACCTGTGTAAGTATCCAACAACTCTGAACTTTTTTAACATTTCCCATCATTTCAGCTTCATTTACCTTGATAAATCTGGGAAGAATGTGGAGATCTCCTCACCATACAACAGCTGTGTACTTCATTCAAAATCGAGATCCTTGCAGCAGTTCTGAGGAAATCAGTGACTGCATGTGATAGAGCATCGCACAGAGTACATCAGTGTAGTCACTTGCATGCAGTGAGAGAACCTGTGGATATGAGCTGGCTTGGCTGGACAAGCAAATTCTGCTTTCCTTTGTATTCTGCTTCTGTTCGTGCAGTCAGTTCAAGTGTTTTCTGTTGGACACTCAAGTACTGTGTTCAGTTTTGGACCCTTCACTACAAGAAAGACATTGAGGCCCTGAAATATGTCCTGAGAAGGGCAATAAAACTGGTGTGGGGTCTGGAGCAAAAGTCTAATGAGGATCAGTGGAGGGAGCTGGGATTGTTTAGTCTGGAGAAGAGGAAGCTTAGGGGAGACCTCATTGCATTCTACAACTTCCTGAAGGGAGATTGTGATGAGGAGGAGTTCAGCCTCTTCTCCCAGGCAGCAAACAGGACCCAAGGAAATGGCCATAAGTGGAACCAGAGGAGGTCTAGATTGGACATAAGGAAAGCTTTTTCTCTCAGAGAGTGGTCAGGCACTGGAATGGCCTGCCCAGGGAGGTTGTGGAGTCACTGTCCCTGGCAGTGTTCAAGAGGTATCTGGATGAGGAGCTACAAGATATGGTTTAGTAGCCTGTGGTAGCAATGATAATGTGTGGACAGTTGGACTCAATGATCTTGTAGGTCCTTTCCAACCTTGTGATTCTATGTTTCTATTATTCTATGATTCTGTATGGGTCTATTTACATTACATATAAAGTAACAGAAGAGGCATTAAATCCACATCTATTTCTTAAAATCTTTAAATAAGTTTAAAAAAAATTATTGGTGATTCCTACCACATGGACAGCAAAAAATAGATGATAAAGCAGTAACCAGATGATCATCCATCAGTATCACTGAATTATATGACAAAACTTGCGTATTTTCCAATCTTGTTAGATAAACTCCTGAGCCCTCTTAGACTTACACTGGCCAGGGTAGATATGATGAACTATGGATTTCAGTGTCTTTTGCAAAGAACCTCTTCCTTATCCTGTCCTCTTCTGACACACCTTATATTCAGGGTGAAAAATGCATCCTTGAGGAAATCAGCATGATTTCTTCCACATGAAAAACTATGTGGTACTATATTTTTGAATGTCAAAGAGAACAATTCACCTGCACAAGAGCCTGTTCCATGGTAAAAGCTTCTCCTCATCTTCTGCAAACAGCACTATCTATCATCCAATGTGTTATGTCGTATACTGTTCTGACAACTGCTTGGGAAAAGCCAGAGTAACCCTGAGATAGATTGGATATCGCTGGAGATGGACCACTGCTGATCTGTAAGAATTGCACTGATATGAGAGGCTAGGGAGAAGGAAATAACCTGGAGTCTTTCAGGATGAAATAAGGTTTCTTGGGACTGATCGGACTGTGGTTCATTTCAGCTTGCTTAACAGTTCTTAGAACATGAGTGGTCTTAGTGTTGTGTCCATAGTCACCGACTAATATAGAAGAGTAGGGGCTCATTGTTCATGTGAATGACTCAGATTCACCCCTGTGCTTACAAAACTGATTGCCTGGTGAAATTGCTCTGCCCAGTTTGTCATCCTTTGTTTCTGTTTCTGTTGTTTCTGAGAAAGTATTACAGATGTGGGCAAGGTCTTCCGTGCAGTGAGATGAGAACTCTTTTCAAAAAGAGGAACTTGGTTATGAGACAGATTTGAGGTGGTGTAGGGAGATTAGTCACTCTGCTGTCTGTAGCACTTCTCTAAACTGTGATTTTGCAAAAATTTTGGGAAGGGTACAGAGGATTTCTTGGTCTCTTCCAGTGTGTAACAGGAATATAATGAGATTTAAGATATCTTGATGCAATCTTCATGCAATGTGACTTTTCTTATGCGCCTGCATATTAACCAGTGCGCTGTGATTTTCCTAGTTTATTCATCTCTCCACAAGTCTACTCTTCCAAACAGTCTTGCCTGTGCTGATCTATTTTTATTCCTATGTCTTCAGTTCTGCTCACATAATTTTATTTCCAGTTTCTCCAGATTTCTCCTTCCAGCAGGGATGTTAGGAATGTTCTCCAGTTGGGCTGCCAAACTGTTCACGACCCATAGGGCTGGAGCATGAGGCAGGGCTATGCACAAGGGAAGTCAGAACAAAGCAGGGGGACAGTGGAGAGAAGGGAAGAGCTGTCCCCAAGATTCCCCCACAATAAATGTCTGAAGCAACAGGTAGTGAAAGTTGTTGAAGGTGTTTTTATAGTCAGTTAAGAAAAGCTAACATTTTTAATATAGTTGTAAAGAGACATTGAAAAGCAGAGCCTTGATCTACATTCCTTCCTCAACAGGACAGGACCTAACTAATCCCTTTTCATCCAACTCCTTCTTCTTCCTTGAACACATATGTTATTCATTTTAGTACAGTGTTATATTTCTTATATATTTTATGTTATGTTATATATTTTTTATGTTATGTGCTGTTGAGTTCTTTAAGAAACTGGAAGCACTCATCTATGCAAAACAAGACTCTATCCAGGAGGTATCTTAGAGTGTAACGTGGACATACTGTTACTGTTAAACTCCTAACTATCCTTCAGGCAGGAATGCTCTTGCTTATTGTTACCCTATCCTTAAGTATATGTTTGTATTTCATACAGTACTATTACATCCAAGCATCATCTCTCCCTCTGGAAAGTGGGAAGGTAACACAAGTTTTCTTTCTATAGGCAGCTAGTCTTGTCTTTTCTAATGCCCTTCAGATAATTTATCTGGCCTAAGGAAGATCACAAACCTTGTAAGAAAAAGTAATCTCTGTGCATTTTGCTTCAGACACTTTCACCTACTTCTGCACCCTGATATTATTTGATTTCTGTAGTTGTTCTCTCTCCCTGTCATCATTGTTCACACATGTAGTCCTAACAAGCTTACCAGAAAAGGCCGTCACAAGAAGGGAAATGAATGACAGGCATTGGCATTTCAGTCCCTTTATATTTCCTTTTGGCTTTTTCTTTTTCTTCCTCTCTCTTTCTCTGTCTCTCCTATAGCTTCATGCAGTGCTTAGGGTTAAAATTGTGATGAATGAATGCTTTAAAAACCAGCAGCAGATTGATGACACTCTGTGTTTTTATTCTCTTGCATTCTGTGTAGGTATTGCTTTTTTTCTCTGTTCTTAATTTTGATCCCCAGGATCTTAACATGGATTGGACAAAACCTGTAGGTTTTCATAGCGTTCAATTATAGAAGCATTGTTAATAATGCAACAGAGATCATGATCAGTTTCTGAAAGCTCCTCATGGATCTTTTTTTTCCGGATCATCACCCACTGTATTGCACAGACCATTACCTGGCAGTTTCTTCATGTGAGCATTTGTGCTTCGTTTTGGTTAGATTAAATCAATTTTTTCATTCAGAATTTATTAGTTTCTGTTGCTCACCTTAAGCATCACTTCTAGTTTGCCAAGGTACCTGATTGCTGTACTTAGTTGTGATTTCAGTATAAGTCAGCTGTTCATTACAGCCAAGTGAGATGATTCAATTTTCTTGCTGATATACTGAATTCTTGTTATAACAGGAAACAAACATTTTCCTGGTAAGCTAAACTAATTTTTTATGGTGGTGAATGACTCACTGAGAAATCATTCTTGACAGTGGCTGCAACCATTTTTAAACACTATTTGTCTCAGGGAGGAAGACTGTGTTCAGTTGCTTTATTTTATGGTACAGACTAACACATCTCTGTTTATTATTAACATTTTATTTTCCAGCCTGAGAAGAAAACTGTGGCATCCATACTAATACCTCTGGATCTCATTTTCCTTCCCATGGCAGCTAGCAGAAAAAAAATGCAATCTGTTTCTAGATAGAGGAATCACGTTTATCCCAAGATGTGCTTACCCAGTTCACAAAAGAAAGAGAGATACACATGCTTCATTAAGTCAATATTAATTACCTTGCACATACAACAGGCTCTTTTCCTCTAAGGGGCTATAGGTAAATCTTTATTGCTAACAATAGTGGGATGAATGACAACAACTGTCTGAGACTGAAACTTCCCTACAGCATCAGCAATATTAATCTTTCTCTTCACAGGATAAAAATTTGCAGAAGTGCTTAGATTTACATCTTTTATACAGCAGTGGTTTCCAACCTTACATACTGTGTGCCAAACCTTGGCTCTCAAATTAGCAGTCTAGGGCTTTAAAGCAAAATGTTTAATAGCAAAGATGCTGATGGATCTTTGATTGTCCTACTGTCTCCTTATATTATTTCTTATACATGAATTCCCACCCCCCCCCCCCCAAAAAAAAAAAAATAGAGTGAGATTTCCGCAGCCCTGAGATTATGTTGTTGAGGTCTTCTAATGCCTCCTATTTTATTATATTGGCCCATGACATCAGAGGTGGATGTTGGTGGTATGGTAGTAGAGGTTGAATCTTCCCTCCGATATTCCATTACATTTTGTTGCTGTGCAACAGATGTCAGAGGAGCAGTCTGACAAAATGGCATCTGACATGGAAGCACAAATGGAGCACTGGGACTAGTATCTCTTCTTGGAGCTGCAAACCAGAGGGCACCTCCCAAAGATAATTTGCCAGAGAAAACTACCTCTTACAAACACTAATCGCTTTGATACCATTCGCTCCATTAGCTCCAGAGACTCTACAGACATCTCCCTCTGAAACTATTCTGTCTATCTCCCTGTTGCAGAAGCTAACGTAATATGAGATGATAGAATTTCACTTAGCCATTTTTCAAAATCTACAAAATAATACAAAACTATATTCTAAGGACATGAAAAAAGCAGAAAAGCCTACTCATAAAGTTAAGAAGGGCCAAATGATTTGCTTGAGTGATAACAAGTTCAATATGATAACCGATTACTTATTGCTATTATTTGCATAAGATGCCCCCATCTACCCTTGCCTGAGCTACCACTGTCATTTCATCAGCAAGTCTTCAATATTTTGTTTTTCCTCCAGTTGTTTTCCTCAAGTCTTACTTACTGCATAGCACTCACCATCTCTGAAAGCAGAATAATTATTTGCCTCACAGCTTTTTTATGTTTGTCATCATCGTAGAAACAAAGTATTTTGCTTTTCTGTGCACTGATATATGAAGGGGTCTGAAGTTCCTTATTTATTTTAGGATTGTGTCTCCAAGTAAGGTCAGATTATTCACCAATAAGGATCACTCAGATACCTGCAGCTTGGCTTTTTAAACTAATTAGCAACCTTTGATGGGAAGCCCGATTCCTTTTGACAGGGTCTGAAAGGGCACAGAGATTCACATGAATAAACATATCATAAGTAACAGAAGTCTGGAGACATTGTGAAAGTTTGGCTCATCAACATGTGTAAGGACTCTGGCAGAGGCGGAGGAAGAATATCATAATGCAAGGAAGAGTTCAAATATTTCTTCATGACCAAATTGTAAGTACCTCAGACATGAAACCAGTCTTGCAGTTTCTGATATTTTTGGCTTCAGTCACTACACATCTAAATTTCTCCACAGTGCAGGCAGCAATCTGCAAGAGCAGATGTCTCACCTCATGCTGCTGACCTGTTTCTTGAGAAGAACCTCTCATTCCCTTCTGTTTGGGGAGGGGGTTCTGAATAAAAGGAGTTATTGATAATTCAGTATTATACTGACCTGTGTACAACCTTACTTGCATTGTGTCAGACCTTACAAAAACTCAGCTTTGCCATCTCACTGATTCTTTATATTATCTTCATATAAGTATATGTAGAAGGATGAAAAACTGTTTCTGAGTGTTTATATATATTATGAAGCTTTTTAATTAAACATGATTTTGATGAATATTTAAGAATCTAATAGGTAATACAGGACTAATACATACCTTATTGCTGCACCGAATGTACCCCCACACACATCTGAAACCTTTGTTTGATTACTCTTTCCCATATACTTTGTAGTGTATTCTGTTCTCATTTAAAATACCAAAACATCTACATCAATTCCTCTTGCTCCAAAGCATCCTAGCTCTCACATTGGGTGGTCTACCTCATTTTATCTGTCCCAGATAGCTTGTATGTTTACATAGCTCTGGTGGCAAAGTTTTCTCTTGACCTCACTCAGTGCATGGCAGAGTGTTAGGCATATATTTCTCAAGTCACATAAATAATCAATTTTCATTATTATTTACATCAGGCACAATTGGATAATGCTACCCATCTGGAGAGATGCTGAGTAGGTTTGCAATAGACGTCACAGATGCTTTATTCCATCACCACTTCCTGGCAAACCCCCACACCACAGACCCCACAACTCCTACCATAACCACTTCTGAGCTGATGTGACTTCAGCATTTGTGATAATGGTGTCTGAGGAGATTAGGAGCGGTGGAATTACCATTGTTCCAGTTTGCTCAAGTCTTCTTGCTGTGCATGATGGTCAGCTTCTTTGACACAATTTCCAAATCTGGGTGTAGGCAAAGTTCTCATTACTGAGCTAGAGGTGAGAAAGACACAGTCTGCAGAAGAAAGCCAATACTTATGGGGCTGTTGTAGCAACATCAGAGCTCTTCAAAGTGGACAGTATGTCCATTCTAACTACACTATATAAGTCTTTTCCTTATTCAGAGTTTTCTCATGTGCGATTGTATGTCTAAAATGGCAAGGGCAAGTCTTTGTGTGGGAGTACTTGTGGAGGTTTTGAATTAAATCGTTTGAATTCCTTTTTTTCACATTATTTTTATTTTCCATAAGAGTAGGTGGAGAGACAGTCAAACTGGATGGAAAAGGTGCTACTGACTCATATGGATGAGAAATAGCCAGCCTTAAGAAGGCATTCTGGATTTATGCTTGCTGATTCATAACTTCCTACATACATATGGGGGGGGGGGGAGTGTGGATTCTGCCCTGAGCTATAATCTGCAGGAAACCCGCCCTCCCATCACAAAGTGAGACACTAGTTTCAGAGCTGTAGGTGGACTTAACTTCTACTCCCGGAATTATGTTCCCAGGGAAATTTTTTAGAATAATGGCATGAAAACATTACCTCCAGATTACCAATTTCTATTTTCTTTGTTTTCACAGAAACATCCAAAAACAGCTAGATCTCAAACTTCCCTGTTTACCACCAGGTAAAACAAGCATACTAATCAAATGAATGACAAAATAGAGTTGAATAGAAAAGCTACAAAGAACTGAATGTTGTAAGGAGTATTGTAGAAAACTGTTTTCCTTTTTCCATGCAAGAGCTACTGGGTCAACTCTTTCCCTTATGCCTCAAGAAGCTAAATAAGGCAATATAGAGGGAATATTATTAAAACAAGAGTAAGGAATATGATGGATAAATAAAGTGAACACAGTTTCTTTTCAAAGGAACGTGAGCATCTATTTATATCCAACCAGTTTATCAAGCAGCTGTATCTTCATATGGCTCCATGGAACCTAAAGAAGGAAGATTTGGTTGGGGAATAAATGGAAACTGGAGTAAATTGAAAAAATTCCAGTTCTCATTGCTCAAAATTAAATTAACATTGCAGATCATGTAGAACATGAGTAGCCTCAGATCTCTCCTTGCTTCTCATTCCCTGAATGTGGCTGCACAAAGGACATGTCCTGCTAAAGGCCCTACCTCAGCAGTGTGCACGATATCCCTGAGCTGGAATAAAGAATAAAACTTCGCCAATTTCTAGTACCGTAGGCAAAAAATCAGATACTGTACTTAATGTATTACAGGCAAGGCCACTTAAGCTGAAGTCTTTTGTTGAACTTAGTGGGTTTGTGAAAACATGTGAAGAGGTGATAATTTGAAAGACCTTGGTATTCTGAAATCAGTTTCAATCTTGTAATATATGCTAGTGGGAGCGGGGAAATTTAATCTTAGACTGTCTTAAGTAAGTACTGAGAAATTATACCTTTTCATGACTCTTACATTCACAGATACGATGTTTCTTTTATTTCTGATTTAGGTCAGAATAAGCAAACAATGACAACAATGAGAGAAAGAGTTGTGTTTGAGAAGTTCAGATGCTGAAGAAACTGTGTGTGGCTTTTGCTGCCAAATTCAAGCAATTATTACATAATTTAAGCAAAATCATCCTTTACTAGGCTTAACTCCATCACACAATAATGTGAGCAGTGGAAAAAGTTGATGTTGGTGGAATTATCGGAATGAAAATGCAGAATTTGGTTTAAACTGTTTAAATATAATGCTTCCACAGCAAGTGATTACACAGGGCACAGCAGAGACTACAGTCAAATTCACAGTCTTCTCTCATATCTGTTTACTTTTCTCAGAAAATACTGTTGCTCCAACTGTCCTTCTTGGCAAGATTTGCTGGCATCTAGAGAGTAAACAAACCCATTCAAGTACAGAGGAGTCTTGGGTCAAATTCTGGTTTTAATTGCATCTGTGTAGAACTGTTACTCATGAGTTCTGCCTGCAAGCTAAGTGAATCAGAAGGTCATGTTTGGCTTCTGGGAACAGGAATTTAGAGTCATTTTCATCCCACTGGAAGATTACCACAAAGCTTGCTACAAGTTCTGCTATCCCCAAGGGACTGCATTTTCTTTTTTACTGAAATCTTGATAGAGACTTGGCCCCTATCACTGTTTTAATGAGCAATCCTTTTCCCTATGTAATGACTCTTGGAACAGCTGAAATAAAAACTTGCTAATTGTTGTGAATACCTTTATGACTGAGCTCAGTGAGAGGTCTGTTGTACAACTCATATTCCAAGGTTTCCCAGGACTGTGTTGCCCATCACAAAGGTGGAAGTTCTAAGGCAAAATGCAAGGTATGGGTCAGGTTTGCATCTTGCCACAGTATCTGAGTTTGTTCAAAGATGAGATTTGCTTTCAGCCTTCTCTAGATAAGGCATTATCTTGTTTACTTCCATCACACCAGATGTCACCAAAGTAATTTTGATGTTCAGTGGCTAAAATAAAAGATTTATGGTGCAAATCTGTTCTGTCAAAACATTTGAAAAGAACAAGGGCTGCTTTAAAAATAGGCATTGATCAATAGCAGCAGAATTCATTAACACAACAATTTATTTATTTTGTTAGGAAAAGGCATGATAATTTCATTAGTAATAAAAAGTCCCTCAGAGTTTCAAGCTTAGTGTATTAGAGTTTATACTGAACATAAAGACTTGATATTTAGACCACTTGGCTTTATCTGAGTTTCTAGGTAACAGAGATGCCTGTGACATGCTAATCTTTATGGCTCGAGATGTAAGAAAATTGCATCCCACAAAAATGTGTGAATGATTATTCTTTTTTCAACCCCACTCAAAGAAAAGAGATGCTAGAAGAATGCACTTTTAATAATTCCTCGAATAATATTGTCAAGGTTACAGAGACCTCATCAGCTCCCCTGCTATGAAGTTTTCACATCACATGACCAGAAAAGTAATTTCCTCACATTCCCTGACAGACTGAAACAATTGCAAAGACAAATGACCATCCCATTTGCCCTCCTTTGGAAAGTGTTGGGCTCCTGGTTCTCCCATTTACCTTTTGAATCCTGAGCACCCAGGCTCACCCACTCACAGCAGTGCTGTGGGCTTGATTCTGCCAGCCCCTTGACCATGGAGCAGAAGATGCTGTGATCAGGGAGACAAGTTCAGTTTCACGCCCTGGTACGCAGATCAGCACTGAGATTTATGGTGAGGAAGGCTGCTGTGGGTTTTCCCTTCTCCTACACTCCCTGGTTGGCTGTCAGTCACCTGTCAAAGCAGCCAAAACACTGGCAGAAGCAGGTTTTAGTGTCATCAAACACAAGTCATTAGCCTTAACTAGACAAGAGGAACAACCTTCAGGGATCTGTTCTTATCTCCAAAGGAGATGAAGGAAATGAAAATGTGACGCATCTCTGTGGGGTCTGTAGATCTGAGTTCGTTTCTTTTACTGCCTTAGGGATGGAAAACAGAGAGAGATTTCAGCCTTTAGTGCTTTACTATTAAGATTAATGTTTTATAGCACTCGTAACAGCTATATTTTCCCTTTAACATTAAGAGTTATTATCTACTGTTTTTTGTATTGTGCTCCCCTTTTGCTCATAGTTTTGCTTCATGTCACACACCTGCTTGGCTGGAGCAAGGATAATGAATGGTTTACTTGACAAATTCCAACTTTCTGCTGGTAGAGACGAAATGGCTTTCTTAGATAAAGGGATCAGCACAGCACTGTGAAGGCTAGCTCTTTTTCTGTTAGTTTCTGGGGCCTGATTCTGCCCCTCTTCACGTTGTTTACAAAGGTCCCCACCAGTAACACAGAGAAAAACAAATGGAAATGATTTCACCAGACAACTTGTAAAGAGCCATCGGTAAAGCCAGCAGACTAAGGACATTTTCAAACAGTTTGTTGAAAATACTGAAATATGAACTCTATTGTCTCTTTGTAATTGGTTACAGAATTCATGTGTATCATTTCTGTTCCACAGGCATGACAGTGTAACTCTGATTTATACTACCATTGCAGAGGTTTTAGAATTTAGGAAAAAAAGACATCGACTATTATTTTCTGAACGTGGGTCATGAACCCTTGGAACATCCTGTATATGAAGATTCATACCCATTTACAAGTAAACAAAGGAAATGGGGCAGGCAGGACTGAAGCCAGATCTTTTATATTTTTATTTATAAAAATATTTTCTTTTTAGCAAAGTGCCATAGCTAAATATTTACAGGATGTAACTCCAACCCAGAAAGCCAACTGTATCCTGGGCTGCATCAAAAGAAATGTGGTCAGCAGATCAAGGGAGGTGATTCTGTCACTCTAGTCTGGGCTGGTGAAACCTCACTCTGGAGCACTGTGTTCAGATGGGGACTCCTCAGGACAGGAGAGATGTGGACCTGCTGGAGTGCATCCAGATGAGAACCACTAAAGGAGCACTGCTGCTATGAGAACAAGCTGAGTGAAGTGGGGCTGTTCAGCCTGGAGAAGGCTCTGGGGAGACCTGATAGTGGCCTTTCAGTTCAAGGGGGCTGTAAGAAAGGACAGACTCTTTAGCAGGGTCTGTTGTGATAGGGCAAGGGGAAAGGGTTTCAAACTGAAAGAGGGGAGATTTAGATTGGAAATAAAAAAAAAGTGTTTTATTGAAGGTGATGAGGCACTGAAAAAGGTTGCCCAGAGAAGTAGTGGAAGCCCTCTCGTTGGGGACATTCAAGGTCCGACTGATGGGGGTCTGAGCAACCTGATCAGCTGTAGGTTTCCCTGTTCCCTGCAGGGCAGTTGGACTACATGACCTTAAAGTATCTCTTCCAACTCAAACAATTCTATGATTCAATCATTCTTTGATAAAGCGCCAAGGTACATTAAGCCAGGTGCTTCAACAGTTGCCCTGTGGTTTACACATCTGGTCCCCAGAGGGAAGCCCTAGACCCACAATCAGTTATTTATCTCCACTAATATCTGACATTCAATAAGATGGGTCCCTGCTCTAATCATGAAATGACATAAATACAGAAATTAGAAATTGCACAGAAAAGTATCTCAACTCATTCCCTTTACTGAGATTATATTCTTACTTCAGAGCTACTAGCAAGCACTTCCATCCCTTGGGATCCAGAGCCCACATCTTTTACCCTACAGCTTTCTTTCAAAGAGTTTGGGAAGAAAAGGTCTCCTTTTGTCTGTGTCTCTGAAGAAGAGTGAGATGAAGATCGGCTATCTCACAGGTTCCTGTCTAAAGCTCTCCCCTGGAAATGAGGGAGCCAGGACATTGATCTCTCCTGCTTTTCCACACTTAAAACTTCACCATGCTCCTTAGCTCCTTTTTCTCCTTCAATCCCTCCCTAAAGTTTCTTTTAAAACATGAGAACAGCTGTTCTGCTTGTGCTCTCTATGGCTGTATCTCCCAGGCCTGGGTGGTCCAGCTGCCTGAGACAGAAATCAGACATAGGGAGGTTCCTGCCAAGGCCACCAGAGACAACTCTGTGGGGAAAAAGGGAATCTCCAAGGCACAAAACCTGAGGGATTTGCCCTGTAACTTTAAGTTGTAACTCAGACCTCCACACAGTAGAATGACAAGCTGGGGTTTTAATTAACATCCTCCTAGGCTCCAACATAAGAGGGTAATCAATGAGTCTGGCTCTTTGTTTTCATCTAAGAGATACAACTGGAAGGTTTGGGTGGATTAATTTGGCTTGTCATAAAAGACAGGTATTTCTGGGCATTTTGAATACATCTTTATTTTTCTACAGAGAAGGCTAAAAACCAGAAAATCGACTCAGTTTATGAAAAAAAATGTTGCTTGTTTTTCATTTCTTCGCAGCTCAATATAAAGGGAAACTCAGTATAAGATCTCTTACATGCATCCTCCTATACTGCATTGTTAAAAAAGACTGAGCATATTCTGCTGTACTTGAATTATACTACATTTTTTTGCAGATATTGTCCAAGCAAATAGATGAATAAATATACACAGAGTGAATCACACATGCATAGGACACTACTTCTAGTCAAAAATGTATCTTCCTATCAGGACTTTCATTCTCTTTTAGATAAAACTAATCCAAAAAAAAAAAAAAAAAAAAACCAAAAAACCCCCACAAACATTCTTTAGGTAATCAGAATGACATGGAGTGAAAACCTGAATGATTTAACAAAATGCATAGAGCCATTCAGTCTGATTCTCCATTGCAAATTTAAGCAATATAAAAAGAAGGTGATTGAAGTCATAGCCTGAGTAATTCATGGTTGACTTGCAGGGAATGTAAAACTGTAAAGTAAAAGACACCAAGTTGTTGGCAAAATGAGGAATACAGAAAGGATTTTGCCCATTATGCCCAGGAGTTGGTAAACACACACAGTCTCTCTAACTCTGCTGCTGATTGGACAAGGGTTGCAATAAATAATAACAATATCATTTTTTATTATCTGGATATTTGAGAAATTGCCCATTTAAAGGTCTAGGTTTTTTTTTAATATAGAGTATAAGGCATATCCCTGTACCATGCTTTAAAAGAAGACTTATAAACTAAATTTCTCTTGAGTCAGTGATGATTTCCCATTTTGATCTGCAATATCTTTGAGCAATACAGTCACTGTGATCCATTAGATTTATAAATATGTATGTACCTATCTTTTGTCCCATATGGCAGGCATATTTAAATATGCCTATCTATCTAGAAGTATCTATCTTTTCACGGAGAAGTAGCCATAGCATTTAAAGGGTGGTCTGCAGATCTATCAAGTTGCCAGGCAGATTTCAACCACTTACATCAATTCAGAGTAAACATCAGAAACCTCATACCCTGGAATCTATGGAAACAATTGTCATTTAAAGTTTACCCAGTTATCTAAACTTACTTTTCATTTGAAATATTTCATTTTTCCCACAAAATATTTTTCACTTTTTAACAACATATGTAACACAGTTGTCCTTATTAATAAATATTCATTCTGGTACAAATACACACAGTCTTAACAACTTCAGACTGGCCTACTTGCATCCCACCTTCACCCTGCAAGCAAGACTGAGCACTTCTTACCCTAAATAAGCTGATTCCATATTTATCAGATTTAGAGGAGCCAAGTAGTATTAGCCAATGACATCATTCTACTACTGAACAAAATTATTTTAACCTTTATTTACAGTAGTTACTGTTAAAAATGCAATAATTCAGCTTCCCAGAATCCCAGAATTTCAGAATAGTTGAGGCTGGCAGGGATGTGTGGAAGTCATCTGGTCCAACCTCCTTCTCAAGCAGGGTCACCCAGAGCAGGCTGCCCAGGACCATGTCCTCCTGGCTTTTGAAGATCTGAAGATTGAAGATGGATGGAAATAAGTTCATAGAATCATAGAAAGGCTTTGGGTCAAGGGATCCTAAAGAACATCTAGTTCCAAACCTTCTGCTGTAGGCAGGGCTGCCATCCAAGTCCCAAGTCCAAAAGTGCCCAAGTCCCTTTCCAACCTGGCCTTGAATGCCTTCAGGGATGGGGCATCCACAGCTTCTCTGGGCAACCTGTCCCAATGCTTCACCACACTCTGAGTAAAAAATTTCCTCCTAGTACCTCACCTAAATCTCCCCTCTTTTAGTTTAAAACTCTTCCTTCTTTTCCTATTACTATCCACCCATGTTAAAGTAAGTCTCCCTCCTGTATATAAGCTTTGTTTAAGTGCTGGAAGGCCACAGTGAGGTCTTGGAGCCTTCTCTTCTCCAGACTAAACAAGTCCAACTTGCTCAACCTTTCTTCATAGCAGAAGTGCCCCAGCCCTCTGATAACCTTCATGTCCATCCTCTGTTCCTGCTCCAACAGCTCCATGTCCTTCTTGAGCTGGTATCCCCAGGACTGGACACAGTACTCCAGATGGGGACTCACAAGGGCAGAGAGAGACAATCATCTCCTCTCCCTGCTGGCCACCCTTCTTTCTAAGGGCCAGCCTGGGCCAGCCCAGGACGCAGTTGGCCTTCAGGGCTGCAGAAACATATTACTAGCTCGCATCCCAAAGCCCATAAGTTCTTCTCCACAGGGCTGTTTTCAATTAATTCTTCTCCTGGTTAGTACAGATATGTTGGATTGCTGCAATCTCAGTGCAACATCTTGTGTTTAGCCTTGTTGAATTAGCCTCACATGGGTCCACTTTTCAAGCTTGTTCATGTCCCTTTGGATGGTATTTTTTCCTTCTGTTGTATCAACTGCACCACTCAGCTTGGTTTCATCTGCAAACTTGCTGAGGGTGCACTCAGTGCCGCTATCTCTATGTAGGCGATAATGATGCTGAAGAGCACTGATCCTAAGACAAATTCTGTGGGGCACCATTCATCATCGTCTTCCACATGGACACAGAGCCATTGACCACAGTCCTCTGTGACCATTCAACCAATTCCTTATTCACTAAATAATCCATCCTTCATATCCATATATTTCCAATTTAGATATAAGAATGTGACTCTGGGACCATCAAAGGCCTCGTAGAAGCCCAGGAAATATCCAAGTTTATTTCAGTAAGAACTACAGAACTTCTTTTTCCTGGGTCTAAATCTTGTTTACTTAAATTTGCAATTTCATGAGCATTCAATATTTGTCCTCATTTTTTCCCTAGGCCAAAAAAATAAAAAATATAATAATATTAATAATAATAATGATAATAAAAACTGGCTTTAAGCTCTTAAAATCTCATCTCTCTGGGCCCCACAAGAGTTCTAGTGTAGCTTAGCCTGTCATGGTAGAGTTACAGAAAGAACCTGAGGGAAATAGGGTAATTTTATAGAAGTATATTTGTTTCAAAGCATCACAAAAGTCAGTGGGTGAGCACCAAGCTGAGCCATATTCATCCCAGAGGACCTCCTTTAGGCACAGTTTGTTCCTGCACTGACAATTAGAGGATCATAGCAGAAACTAAAGGTGATAAACTCTAGTTGATGCCAATAATCTACTGCATCTTTAAATGACTAGATTTTCTCCTGAATTAATTGGGAAAAAACTTATGCTGTGGTCTGAAACATATTTATGCAACTATAACCTACCTTCTTCATTACCTGGAAACAATCTCTGTTATACAGGTTTTTTGGAAGATGGAGACATTCATTGTGCACTCTGTACAGCCAAAAGCACCAAAATAAATCCTGAGTGGACAACTGCATGCCAAAACATGAGCTGCCCAGTGTCTTGAGTGTAAACTAGAAATTTTTATCCATTTTCATAGATGTTTTTGTTGATAACCACTGATCAAGTGTGTAGTCTGTCAGTCACCTACTGCCCCACCCACAGTCAAACTTTTCTTCAGCTCACAGGCTGTTAGCTGGAAAGAGGGCAAAGAAATTCAGTTTATGCAACTGTAACCAGAAGGACAAGAAATAACTTTGTTTTGCAGACATCATTTTTAAGTCTCAAAAGACAAAGCTGTAGCATAGACACCATATGACTACATGATGTAACACCAGATCTTGGAAGAAAAAATAATTGCCATGTACCTGGTAGAAAAATAAACAAATAAGACTTCCCCAAAAATCCTTTCTGCAAGCGCAGAACTTAGAGCTACTACAAGGAACGTCATATGGAAAATCACACACACTATCCCATGGACTAAAGAAAGACGAGGTCCATGCCTGTCAGATGTAACTTCTCCTTGTATAACTTTTCTATCTGTAGTGCCGCTTTTCCCTGGTTTGTATAACCTTTCTATCTGTAGTGCCACTGTTCCCTGGTTTGACTCTTGAAGGTTTTCCTCCTGTCTCTCCTCTCAGTTTCAACTTCAATGCCATTTTCTCTAATACTTCAATTCCTCTCCTGGGTCACCCAACAACAGCAAACACAGAGACTCCAGGTTTGAGGAGATGTGCTCTACTAATCTACTTCTTTTTAAAGCAGGCTGAGATGGTGATACTAATAAGGATTTGAACATCTGAATCATTTGAAGATTAGAAGCTGTGCATAATTCAGTGTTCAGATCTGAAGAAAGAGGAAGAGAATTGCAGGGTAATGTCCTGACATGCACATTCACACCCACACATCACACAACTCATCGGTCTACTTTCAGACTAGAGATTTAAAGGGCACTCTTAAGATTGAGGGATGCATTGCTGTCCTCTTTTTCTAGTAACTGTATAAGGTATTGCAAAAATGGATCTGTGTAATTGAGATGGAGGAGAATTTCCCCCAAGAGAATATGCTTGTGTTATTGCTTTTCTATGATTAATGACAAAACTGTCATCTTGACTTCCTAAACACCCAGTAAGAACAAGTGAGCATTCATACATGATGGCTGACAAAATAAAGTTCAACATGGAACTACAGGATTTCTCATTTCCTAATTGGAAAAGTATTTAAAACATTATGGAAAATTATTTCCCCTTTTCCTTTTCATTTACTTCTTTTTCTCCTCATGATGACCAGAGGCAAAACAAAACAAAATAAAAAAATAATCATAATAATAAAAAAAACCTGGAAGATACTTATGTCAAACAGAGCAGGTGATGCTGATCACAGAATGAAGACTTGATTGAAGTCTTCTTCACTGTAACAGTGCCACTATTTGCCACGCAGGAGTGATCTTCTACAAAACAATGTTAGCACAATCTGTTGGTGGAAGTTCAGGGGCAGACACCAGGTCTGCATCCGCAGACAGTTTTCACAGCAAGTGTTGATGTGACTTCATTGTGACATTTAAATGTACCAATCAATGGAGTAACAAATGTAAGTTAGATCCCAGTGAAGACAAATTTCTGACTTGATGGAAGATAAGTATCATAAATCCAAGATAATCTGATCCTGGATATGTCTTTATAACGTGCTTGTGAGCCTTTTAATGCAGGTTAACATTTTCTGAGGAAGAATGAGGAAGTCCTCACTCTCTGATGTGAGAATTATAAATTGATTCTTGCACTTAAGTAATTCTGCAAATAGTTTTAACTCTTCTTTGAATTTTAAGTTTTCTCCCAGTAATGTATTTGACGCTGATTTTGAATAGCTAGTTCAAACCAGGAATAGTCAGGAGATTCAGCCTCTGGAGCAGCAGAATACTGCATTTATAAGAACTGCATATGAAATCTGTGTAATACATTGTTCTAGTTACCATGACTACCCCTAATAAATGTTTGTATGCCTCAGCAATGTCTACATCCAGTTACAAATCCTTTATTGACATTCACTTCCTGCTGTATTTGGCACAATAAACTGAAGTCAGGAACAATTATCATTTTAAAGGAAATAGATATGGTGTGTTCACACTTTCAAGCCCCCCCTTTTTTTTTTGTATATATATCCCAGGTGGTTAGAGTAGCACACACAGAGTTAGAGCGCTCACAGTGATTTCAGTCATTTATGGAGCATCCAGTAGGCAGGCAAATGCCTGGATTGTGCATACAAACACATGTTCAGGCAAGCTCTAGCACTCAACTTGGTTGGTAGTGTTAGTCCTGCTAGAGATTCCAATGCTACCTGGAGCAAAAAAGGTTTAGATAAGTCCAACTTCATATCTACTTGTTTTTCTTGACAATATCACAGTCAATGGACACAAGCCAGGATGGGACATTAGGAAAGACTTCTTCAAAAGAAAGGGTGTGCTGCCCTGGAGCACGCTGCCTGTAGAATGGAATCTCTATATCTGGAGGTTTTCCAGACTCAGATAGACAAAGCCATGGCTGATCTGACCTGGTGCTGGCAATGGTGCTGGCAATGGACAGCCATTCTGTTTGAGGGGTAGTCCATCTCCAAAGTCTCTTCCAAACATTTTCTGGCTTCTGTCTCTTGTTAAGGCTAAGAGATCCCCTTATATGAACTGGATGCTGTAAGTTTAATATCCCTATACATTCACATTGCTGTGTACAAGTACACATATGCTCACACATACACAAATGACAAGTTGACCAGTGCCAGGACAAGAGGTACTGATCGTAAAACTGAAGCAGAGCAAGTTCCATCTGAGCACCAGGAAGAATATTGTAGAGATCATCAAGCACTGAAACAGGCTGTCCAGAATTTTTATGAGGTCACCCTCCATGATTGAGATCTTCAAATTCTGCCTGGACTTGGTCTTGGGCAGCCTGCTCTGGGTGACCCAGCTTGAGCAGAGGAATTGACCAGATGACCTCTAGAGGCCCCTTCCAACTTCAACCATTATATGATTCAGTGATTTTGTGAACCTGTACTTTACAGATCACTTAATGTACCTGCATTTTCATTTACATTTTGCAGACAGGTATGTTCCAAAACACAGCTTCTAGGTATCTATTTGACCTATGTGTAGGTATTATTTTTGCCCAAACTGTGTGCTATGGCCCCCAGTGGGGGTTAACAGGGTAATTCAGGGGAGAGAGAGTTGCAAAATTCATAGTGAAGCCATCCGCAGCAGCTCACGTCCTCCACAGTGGAGGCATGAATGCTGACAGCTGCTGCAGTCATTTCAGCTGGTTTGTACATTCCTGCCTATAGGGAACTGAATGGATGCTCTGGAGATGGTACAAAGATAAGATAAAAGTGTGTTACGTTTTCTAGGGTTTTAAGAAGTACTGATATTATCTGTCTCTTGCAATGCAACAATTCAAAGTTCTAAGGTTAGATGCGTTGGATAAGGCTATTAGCCCTACACTGCGAGCCTCCATAAGGGTAAGCTGGTTTCACTGACTAGACAAGGCTGTGAGTAACGCAAGCTCCAAGAGAAACAGCTTTTCTGAGCAGCCTCAATAAATCTCCGCGTATCTGGAATGCAATGAGAAGGAGAGGACGCCTCTGTGGAACAAGGCCAACCTTCCATTAACTGAATTCTGCTGTGCTGGCCTGATCCTAATTTGCAGTGTAAGTTTTGATGGGAAGAAACCATCATTTTAATTGAATGGTCAGTTTCATTCTAAGTCCCTTAGGCACTGCAATGCCACTTGCAGAAAAAATAACCTTTGGGCCATGATTTCTTGTTCTTTAGTCCAAAGCAAACTCTTCCAAGAAGATTTGGTAAAATCTACTTTTACAAGCACATAGAACAGTCATTTTCTTTGCTTTCGGAAATATTTTCTAGTCTCAGAAGGCATTGAAATCATGCATCTAATCATATATGTAGAAAATTTAAAAAAGGAAACAAATCTTGCAGATCCGATATCTTTAGCACACTCACTACCCACAAGGCTGAAGGCCAATGTCTCCCTTTAAGGATCTGATTTAAGGTCTCCTTATGTAGAAGGAAATCTTCTAGCAGCAGAGAAAGCAGCAGTGGCAATGCAGCATAAAAATTCTTCAAACACTGTCTAGAATTTGTTCTTATGACTGAACAGCAGCACTGAATAGAAAATATATTTTTAATGAATCTGTAGAATTAAAATACACTTTGTGCTAGTATCCTTGTTTCAAGTACGCTTTGCTCCCTAAATCCTTCCTCCCAAATGCGTCTGTTTTCCTGTTCCCTATTCTCAGACAGGACACCCCTTGTAAAAGTGATCTTTGGCTCTATGGTATACACCAGACTGCACACCTTTTCATTCACCTCTCCCTGATCCCTGATATTTCTGGCTCAGTGTATGTTTTTCTTTTTCCCAAGCCTCACTTTTTTACTACATCCTACCTACCTCTGCATGTTCTTGACTTAGTGAGGTCAGTGGGAACTGGCAGCTGGCAAGCAGCAGCTTCAGCAGATGCACAGGGCAGGAAAGGAAGGAAATTCTGCAGCAAATGGTGCAGATGGAGCCTGACCCTATTGTGTTCACTTGGCCCTGCCATTCAATGAATAAGTCCTTCCCTTAGCCCTGAGCAGCTCTTTCTGTGTGTGCTGCAAACTGGGTCAAACTGCTGCAAAGGGCTGGTCAACACCACATTACACTACTGAGCAATAAGAATTTGCTTTCTTAAATATCAGATGTAACGGGTTTAATCTTTCATCAGGAACAATAGTTTCTGCACGTATTAAGTAACCCTTAGAAACAGTAAAATAATGGGAAATTACTAAGAGTGACTTAAAAAAGATGCTAGTTAAGAGGCATTCCAGATGAAAATGCCCAAACATCATTACTTTTTATAAAAGCAACTACCTTATTGTCACAGATTCTTGGCAAGCACAGGGCACAAGCATATATTGCATGTAATAGGCAACAAGCTGTGTTAGAGAGAAAGCCATGAAGTCTAAAACTTATCTTAAATAAAAATCAAAAGAGTTTTGTATTACACTGTTATATTACCTTCTCATATAATTATTTTGAATTTCTTAAATTATGTTTTGTTGTTTTTTTCTATACAGCTTTAACCTACAGCTTCCTGTTTACTTGGAACTGTAGTATAAGGTTTATTTTCTGCCATGTTTTCTTCCTTCCTTCCTTTCCTTCCTTTCCTTCCTTCCTTCCTTCCCTTCCTTCTTTCCTTTCCTTTCCTTTCCTTTCCTTTCCTTTCCTTTCCTTTCCTTTCCTTTCCTTTCCTTTCCTTTCCTTTCCTTTCCTTTCCTTTCCTTTCCTTTCCTTTCCTTTCCTTTCCTTTCCTTTCCTTTCCTTTCCTTTCCTTTCCTTCCTTCCCTTCCCTTCCCTTCCCTTCCCTTCCCTTCCCTTCCCTTCCCTTCCCTTCCCTTCCCTTCCCTTCCCTTCCCTTCCCTTCCCTTCCCTTCCCTTCCCTTCCCTTCCCTTCCCTTCCCTTCCCTTCCCTTCCCTTCCCTTCCCTTCCCTTCCCTTCCCTTCCCTTCCCTTCCCTTCCCTTCCCTTCCCTTCCCTTCCCTTCCCTTCCCTTCCCTTCCCTTCCCTTCCCTTCCCTTCCCTTCCCTTCCCTTCCCTTCCCTTCCCTTCCTTCCTTTCCTTCCTTCCCTTTCCTTCCTTCCCTTTCCTTCCTCCCTTTCCTTCCTCCCTTTCCTTCCTTCCTTTCCTTCCTTCCTTTCCTTCCTCCTTCCCTTCCTCCCTCCCTCTCTTCCTCCCTCCCTTCCTCCCTCCCTTCCTTCCTCCCTTCCTTCCTTCCGAATTCCTTCTGAATTCCTTCCTCCCTCTCTCCCTTCCTCTCTCCCTCCCTCCCTTCCTCCCTTCCAAATTCCGAATTCCTTCCTTCCTCCTTCCCAATTCCTTCCTTCCTTCCTTCCTAGTAAAAACTAGTAAAAGCTGTTGGGAAAATTAATTCCAAGAACGAAGTTAATGAAGGAAGCAGATTTTTATTCCTTACAGAATTAGAAAACTGTGTCCATGGAAACAAAAAGAGAAGTAAAACCTGAGATTCCCCTTTTCTTCTCTACTGTATGACGTGACAAGAAATAATCAGTGTAGTGATATTTGAGGACAAATATTTTGTTGTAGCAACTCCAATACATGAGGTGCCAGGAAACAAGCATCAGACAAGCTCTAAACGATGACACATGCTAAAAGGTAACACCTGCTATTTCCCCAACTACTGTGTCTTGGCATGCAGTGCTGCAATGAGAATCCCAAAGCTATGGGTTTACAGATTTATATGAGTTTTCACTCTATTTGTATTGAAAAAAAAAAAATCTCGTTTTGATTCTGACTTGTTGAAATGTATCACGATAGCTCATTAAACCATCCGTTATCATAGTTGATGCATTACCATATCTTTCCTGTTGATAAAGGTCTAAATTTGGCTTGTGAGATTATTTCTCCCACACAGATATTTATACTTCACTTTTTTACTGTAATCAAGACGTATCAGAAATCCTGATCTGGAGTGACATTTTTCTCCAATTTTTTTTCTATTTAGAATTGTGTGCACGTGTCAGTTCTCTCTCTCAGAAGAACGCTGCATTCTCATATATATACACATATATTTGTGTGTGTGTGTGTGTGTATTTATATTTATATATTTTTTTTTTTATTTTTTTTTTTTTGAGATAGCTCTCTCCTCTGATTTCTCTCTGGCACAACTGCCAACAGCCTTGCAACATTTCCTTTACTCTTCCTTTAGAAATGTTGAACTCCCATACTTCTACATTCCGGAAAGCACAGACCTTGCTAATGGATTTGATTTAGTACTTGGGTAGGGATAGTGATAGGAGGATGGTTGGACTAGATGATCTTGTAGGTCCTTTCCAACCTTATGAACCTATGAACCTATGAACCTATGGACCTGCTTTCCCTACTCCTTTGGACAGGTCAGCTTTCTGAGGCAGAAAGGAACTCTCATGCCTCATGCAGTTCACTGAATCTTTTCTGTTGCAACAGATATACATTAACTGAACCTATTTTAATAACTTGTGACAGCTCTTTCATTTCAAACCTCTGTTATACACCCATTTGGGAAATTTGAAGAAAGGATTTAGCAAACATAGTCACAGATACGAAATATGAGTCACAATGAGGTAAACAACTACACACACCCCACACACACACGCATGCATACTAGTCACGATCAGCACAGTTACTGATTTAATTGACCAGAATGACCAAGAACTACAGCTCGTCACCTACTTCAGATAAAGATTTACAACCAAAGCCTTCAGTTCTTCCAGTTTGGGACCACAGGAACAAGACACTCAAACTTTGTTTTGACCAGAGGCAAGAAACTACATGCTCAAAGTCCGCAAGGCATTGTTTGAGAGCTATTGCTTTCTCTTTACTATTTCAGCTACTTAAAACAGTCCAGTTCTTATTCCTTCCTTCATCTGCCTTGGTACCTCACTTAATGCTAACACTTCTTGTTTAAGGTGCAGAGTTCATCTTTTCAGCTATACCCCCGCATATCTCCACACTGGCAGTGCTCCAGAGCTTTGCTCTATCTCAGAATAACCTGGGTTACTGGTTGAAGTACCAGCCCGCCAACAGGTTAGCACAGAAATGTCAGTAGAGTCTTCTCTGATTAAGAAATCAGTCTTTTCTCATTAATTTGTCAAAGTGACTAGAAGTGAGCAAGAGTGACTGAGTTATAGAACAAGTGATGGTACTTTTCCGTTAAATTATGCTTGATCTAACTTAGTTGGAAAAATGCCCTGTTACTTCATCCTAGTCTAAAAAAAATCCCTAAAGCTGACTCTAGAACTGGCAAGGCTTCAGAAGCATCTTCTAAGTGCACACACAAAAATAAAAAGTCTTCCCAATGGCAGTGATTAATTTCTTTTGCATAGACTTCAGCATGCATCTTCTCCTGAGAGAAACAAATGAGATGCGTGCTTGTACATCGCTATGAGTGTGTCTGGGTAAAATCACTCCATAACTATACCTCTTTCAGCTCTGAGCAACTTCACCTTTTATTTTCTGTGAGGTTGATATGTATGCTTTAAAGTAGATTATTCAAACATTTCATTGCTTGAGCGTATTCCATTTCTAACCTCAGCTGGTCACTGCTTTCATTACATTGTCAGGTACCCATAGTGAGTATGAAATAGCGCATCTCCTGAGCTGGAAGGCTCGAGAGATAACCAACCCCAAAGCTTGGGCTGAAGTCTGTGCTAACAGCTGTGCTGCTGCCAAGCCCCAGATAACTAGCTCACGTACCTGCATTGTCTAGACAAATCTGTAGTGTCTTATTTTCGATCGTTCTCCACAAAAAAAACTTTTTAGAAGTTCAAGATTATGAGTCCTTGGCTTCCCTTTAAAATTCTTTCTGGCAGTTCCTGCAATTAGTCATGCATGACTTTATATTTAATAGTTGTAATTAAATCATAATTTATCTAGTGCTTCAACTGTGATCTACATGAACAACTTTGCTTTCCCTAATAGGATAGTTATTCAAGTCAATAGTTTCTTGGCCATTCGGTAGAGGCTACTCAAATGGTAGAAGAGCGATTGACTTTTGGGGACTGCTGAAATATCCCTCATTCCAAAGAACAGTTAAAGTATTTGAATTCATGTTTTTACCTGGGAACAAGAACAAAAAGCCTTTCTGGAATAATGTTATTATTCTTCCTAGTTTTTGACTGTTTTTTTTTCAGCTTGCTTCTGGTAACATCTCAATTTCTTTGAGTAATTCTCCTTCCTACAAAGGAAAAGCCTCTTTCCTCTATCAGCTTTTTTTCTTTGCCTTATGTGGTCAAAATTACTGTAATGTTTTAGCGATGTCTTTACAAAGAAATTGCCACCTTTTGGAAGTCTGATAGTCTCAGATCTTTCTTATTTTTCTGCAATAAAAAGTGTGTGGTTTGTTACTGATTTCTGTGCAGTTTTAGTTTCTGTTAGTACCACTTGGCTTACAGATAAGCCACAGTTTCACAGTAAAGGAGACACTCTGCTTAGACCAACTGCTTGGAAGGAAAGATAGGTCTTTCCTCAAGATGTTTGCAAAGACCACACACAAAGGAATGAACACCAAATACTGCAAACTTGACTGTAACTACTCATGAGCTACTCTGAAACATAATTAAAGAAACCCAAAAAAGAGCTTTCAAATCCATCATTAATAATTTTTAGCAAAGGTATCAAGCACATAGAACAGGGAGGAAAAGAAGTGGAGGGGGAAGGGAGGGGAGTAATGTAATCTGGGTCTTCTGAGACTCTTGATGAAGGTCTGTATTTTAACTTTTCTGTTCCCAAATGTTTCTTTATCTATCTAAACCTTTAGCAACAACTTATCGCAGTGAACAAACACCTCATCAATCCCCATGGCACATATTTTCTAGTTTGTCATACTTTACTTTGAGACTGTGCTTCTTCCTGCTTTCAGCCTGTCATTTTTTTCTACATTTTCCCTCTATTAAAAAAACAATAACAACAAGAAAACATTATCTACTTGAAGTTCTTTCTTAGCCAGATGAAGAACGAAACACACAAATGTAAGAACTGATATACTTAGGTAGATAAAAAGTCCATCTAGACCTATCTGCCCATTTTGATAATGGATAGCAAACGTTGTTTGAGGAATGTCAGAAGCATATGCAATTAATTCTGTGATCTTTCCCCAAGATATCCAACCTGCACCTGGCTGATAGTCAGCTTACAAACCTCCTGAGCAAAAATTTGCATTCAAAATAGCTGGCAAGAGATGTTCTGCATCAGTTTGTCTGAATCCTTAAAGTCATGCAAACTTCTGTCTTCCTAAATATCCTGTGACAATCAGTTTTGCTATGTATGCGTTGTGAAAACAATTCCTTTCTGGTGTGCGTCTTAAATCCAGCCACTTGATTATGCTTTAGATTTCACTTTGCTACAGATCATCTTTCTTATCTAGAATAAAGATAATTTCCAAAAGGTATCCAGGAACATTTCAGGCAGACACAGAATATTTGAGTAACAATGCTCAGGTCCCATGCAGAGCCTCTCCACTGTAAGACAGGTGTTGATGCTCTCTGTTACTATACAGACATCTGTGCAACTCACTTCAGGCTTACTACAATGTCTTTATAGTCTGAGAAGTGTGGGATCTCTTTGCAACTTACCCTGACAGAGATTTAGGGCAATAAGATGTGCATCAGAGTCATTGTGCAAAAATTCACAGAGAGCACAACATCACACAGCATGGCAGGTTCCTTCAGATCCAGCACATGTGGACCTGAAGTAATCTTTAGGGACATGCAGGTAGGCAGCCAGGCAAGCACCCATTTAGTACTCAGCTCTCTCTGTTAGCATATTGCTTAAGAAAAATGTGTAATTACTCCTGCATGCAGCTTTACATGATATGTAGGCAGACTGTCTGTGCTACACTTTAACAGCCTCTAGCTATAAATAACATTATTAGGAAAGCACATTGCCTTAGATGGAGAGAACAGAGATAATCACCTTTCTGACTGTCTAGAAATATATTTAGATTTCATGTTTAAAGAATAAAAATAGACTCAACAAATGCACTTGGTTTTCAACATTAAGTTAAGCTTCTTACCAAAATGTTACAATTGACACAATAATGCCAACCATTTATTGAAAGTTTTAAAAATTACTAAAAGCTGTTCAAAAATCTTAGACCTTAAAAGGCTCTGTAATTGAAGGGTGAAAAGTAGGTCTGGGTCGGATTCATCCCAGAAGGCACAGTGCAGGTAACTGACACAGCCGTGCATATATACCTCCCTCCTAATGGACACTGCTACCCTGGACAGACCAGCCCAGATTTCCACCCAGTACAGGGTCTGGTTGATGGAAAATCCCAGCCTGCACATTCTAGATGATTTTGGCTGGGATATTCTGTGTGCCTCCTTGCCAGATCAGAGATGTTAGGGGCTAAAGCCATGCGTTTATTGTACTTGTACCAGAGTCAGCTGGTGGAGTATCCCTCAGTATACCTTTTTCATGCCTGCAGTCTATCCCCCCCTTGTTCTCACACTTTCAACTCCTCCTTCTTTACATGGTGGGAAGAAAGAACTGAACCTCATATCTCTGTTTCTACTTTCATGCTCCCACACTCAAGACCCATTGGCTCATAGACAAAATGGCCTGGTGAAAAGGCCAGGTGTCCCACCTGACAGAGATCAGACCAGAAATTGAGAGCCTTTGTGCAGAGGGCAGCTCCCCAGGAAGCAGTGACCACACAACATGCACCTCCCTATGGGTACCCACTTCAGCTTACACACTGCCCCAAGGAAGTGGATAGAGCCCTGAGGCCTGTTTACACTGAAGCCACATTAACCCCTTCGGCACTCTTGCATTGCACAGATGCTGATTGCATGGCTTTCATGAGCATTGTTAGGATGCACAGAACAGTCTGCACTGGATGTCCATATCATACACCATTAGGTTCATTACAGACTGTTGTTTCCTTCAGTTTGATCCATGAAATGACCAAGCAGCCTCAAAAATAGCAGCCTTGCTCCAAAGTGTGCCAGCCTGGCCTGTGACCAGCTGTAACCAGCAGTGAGCTATCATGCAGAATTTCGCCAAGCTGATATGCATATCTCTGTGGAAAAAAATTAATTGGACAGATTTATTGAACTAGTGAACTACACATCAAATTACTCTGGCAAGGTCGGACTTCCACTTTTTATTTGTAGAAATGCAAATAAATATGTGCATACACTGAACCACAGTGCCTTAACAAAGAGCAGAAAGAAGGATGTAACTGGCCTGCAGCCCATACAGGATGTTCATTCATACATGATACCTGCTCTGAACACTCCTTGCTGTAAATTTCAGTTTGGTTGTTTTCCTGTCAGAACAGCAATCCCACACCCAGGCACTCCCCATATGTTCTCAGAAAAGTTGTAAAACGAGCTCTCTGAGTCAGGAGTTACGCACTGTGGGTAAATACAACTGATAACAGCCCGCAGCCTCCACACAGGTCTGTGGTCTGCAGAGGTATCAGGTATGGAACTTCATTGGCACACATGGCCAAATCCAGCTGAAATCTCCAATACTGGATGAGTTATTACAGTTTATGAAGAGTATAAATAAGATTAAAAAAAAATCTGTATTTTTGTCTTTACCATTTGGTTCATTTAAAATCGAAAATTTACATCTTCAATTATTACATATTTACCTCTGTTAATCATTCGTTCACTGAGATAGAATGACTTGTCCTTGATCTTCGTGTCTTTCCAAATCTCATAGCAGCTGGCTCTTCTTATGGTTCCTCCTCTCCATTATTGTTCTTTGAAGAGAAAATGACCACAAATAAAAATGTGTCTAAACACAGAAAGAGAAAACCAAAAACATAAAAAACAGCTTTGTGTTAATGGTTATATCATATATTTAAAATATTAACTGAGTAGCTGAGAAGACAAGTGACATCCGGTTAAAAACAAACACTTTCATCATAAGCCTGGCAGTAAGCGCATATCTAGTTTCTAAAGGATGTTCTACTTCCTTCTGCTTTCCACATATGCAATGTTTATTTTAAATTGCAGTAGGCTTATGCAAACTGAACAGCTCTACAAACGTCTGATTAGATTGTTTAACTTTCTGGTGAATGTGTGGCACAAATCCCTCTTTATGACAAAATCCAGAAGATAAACACATTACGGACTCTTGCTGTAGAGATTAGTCTCTAATTCAGACTGTAGCAGCTGAATGTCCTGGTGTGACAGTGAAGAACCACCATCCTTGCTTACATACAGTCTTCATCCAACTGATTATTTTTGCTATGTGCAATTTTTGTTTGGTTAGTTCTCAAAGCATCCACTTTGTGACTGCTAAACAGGAAATGAGAAGCTTTGTAATAAGATCTTTCTTTAGTTAAACCAACTTCTCCTCAGAGGATGAGGCCATTACTGCACGCTTTGATCAAACACTGTTTCTGAAACAAGGTGAGTCTATGCAGTCTTTTTGCATAGGCATTTCTAAAGATTATTTTTAGATCAGGTTTACTTGCTATTCATTCCCATGGATATATTCCTAACCTAATCTACTTTCTCACTAGAGGCATGACCCAGCTCTCAGCAAAATAGATGGGAAGTTTTTTATTAATTTCAATGGGAGCTAAAGGGATCCCTTAAGATCAATTAGTAGATCGTTGTTTAGTTATGTGCAAAGCTTTGCTAGGGGTGGAATTTACAACGATTTTGCTAAAGGACCATTCAGAAACTAGAAGTTATTTTACAATAATCTTAAAGTTCATAGTAATTCATTGCCCCATAGAGTAATGCAGTAGAATGCATTATGAGTGCTAATGTGAGCACTAATATTTTAGACAAATATCTTATTTACTCACTGCCATCAGTGCTTTTGAAAAGAGCACCCCATCAATTCTTAATGAGTACCTAAAAATAAGGTTCACTGAGACACACTGAATCTGGGCAGGAAAAAACAAACAAAACAAAACAAAAAAAAACCCAAGGTATTATATTCTGAGATCTTTTTAACAATGTTTAATCATTATACCTGAGGAGGACACTGTTCTCTGTCCTCCTTTATGAAAGAACTGTATTTCTAATGGTAACATTTACATAGCTGACTATAAAAGAAAGTGGAGTAGATGTGGGGAAATCAATACAGGGAAAATGTTGTCTCACTGTTTTGTGCTGCCTCCCAGCCTAAAGAGCCAAAGATTCCAATTTCCAGATGAAACACTTGAGTCCAGAAGTAAATGGTAAGAGTCCTTGCTTTTACTGGGTTTTGTTATTATTTATTTTAGAAACGTTTGAGGTGTGAAGAAACCAAATAATTTACCACATGGTTTTAGCATGTTAGGCCATCTAGATATCTCTCTTTGGTAACTGTCTTACAAGATGAATGAAAGCTGAGCATTTGAGGACCTAGGAAGTTTTTTATTCAACAAAGACATTACAGCAAATATAGGTGAATAATGAACAGAAGACAATAGGTAGTCTCAGGAGAGAAACTACTGGCTAGAGTAAGACTGGGAAAGATGTTTATAAAAGAGCAGCCAGGCAATTTCAGTTGTTCAATGCTGCTATCAGAGCATTTACCACAGAGACGGAAATGAGCTAATGAAAGAAGGTGACAGTTCTTAACTGAAAGTATTTTTCATTGTAGTGTGGGACCAGGCAATTTTAAAGGAAGAGCTGGATAACTTTAAGGTCTACAGTAGGAGAAATAGCACAAAATGCAATATTATGATTGCAATATCTTTCAATTACTAATAAGATTTTTTTTTTCCATAACATGCTGGTTGGAGATAAATGGAGAAATAACTGGAAACATCAGCTGTTCACAGGATGATTATGAACCATCAGTGTGATCTGACTGTGAAAAAAGCAAGTACAATCCCTATAAATCCTTTTTCTCAGAAGAGATGAGAAACTCTTAATGTCACTGTAGTTGTGAAACCTCTGTGTATAGTTCTTATTGCATGTGTTCAAGAAAGGTGAACGCAAGCTGAATGAAATATAGTGAACAAAGTAATGACAAGAAAACTGAAAGCACTTAACTTGTCTAGGAAAACGAGAACTGTGAGGTGATGCGTTTGCTGCACCTCAGATGTAAAAAGAGAGGAGGGAGAAAAAGTAGTAGAGCTGGTGAGTGATGTCAGGGTGATTAAGGCTGAGTACAAACTGCACATGAGTGAACATAGCACAGAAATTTAAAAAAGCCTTCTAACCAGCAGGATGTTATAAACTGAAATAGCTTTTCTCATACACATATGGGACAATACCTCTCATGAGTTGGCAAAAAAGAAAATACAATATGGCCACCTGAGATAGGAAAAGATCTGTGCCTCTAAACAAGAGGATCACTTTCAAGTGAAAGTTTTACATCATTCAAGTTAACTCCACACTTAAAATCTCCTGGAGTGTGTTTGATGAATAGATTGGTGAATCTGGGTCACTCAGGGGCCTGACTGTAGTTTTGCCAGAAGCCCCAGAGGCTGACAACTGGTTACAGCAAGTTCACAAACACATTAGCAATCAGATTATGAGCCAGAGTAGGATGGATATAACTTTCACCAGAATATTTTCCCTTGCTGTGGCACCACACAGTATGCATTGCACTGAAGAAATAGGACAAATTGTTCTCTCATTTCCTTCCCTTTCGACCCATATTTACATTTAAAAACATAGCTCATCACGTTGCCTGACACATAAGTATACCCAAAGCAGAGAAGCGTGTAATTCATATTCTTGACCTATTCCAGGTAAGAGTTAAACCTAAGATAATTTTCTGGGAACATTAAAATAACTTTCCTCACATAGATAACACAGTGGTAACAGGGTTTCTTCAATAAGTTTGCTGATATCACCAAGATTTCTCTTCAGATCCATAGTTCTGCCAGACATCTGCATGGTTTGATAGTAAAAACACAAACTGTTGCAGGTTGTTGGGTTGGTTAAGATACCAACAGTAATTTTGCATGTTATCTACTTTTATTAGTAGTCTTCTCTTTTGCAGCAAGAATTTAATGTGATACCCTTCATGGGGTGGTGGTGTGTGAAGTGCTTCATTGTACTCATGGAGACTGCATGAAATACTGTGGAGATCCAAAACAAGATGATCCACTCAGCTGAGGTTAATAATTGTTCCTGCCTGTAGAAGGCCAATAAGATTCAAGTCTGGCATAGAAAATATACAGTAAGGCCACATATATGATTAGTGTGTGCAGCTGAAATGACAACCAAACAGCCATCAATACTTCTTACAACACAGAAGTGATGTGGCTACAGAAGGACTCTTGGCACTCAAGCCCACTAATTTTAGCTAAGTAAAGGGTTGTGCTGTCCTGCAAAAAAAAGCATTCTGTTTCTATTGTAACAGGGGACGTGTAAAAACAGAGGCAGGCAAAAACACAAGACAGCTTAAAGAAGGAAACCTCTGACGCACTAATGTTTCAGATCTTTATCATTGATTTAACTTGTCCATGGCAAGGAGCTGTTGTTTATAAACCTCATGTTCCTCTGATGAGTGATTTGTGCTGTGTTGATTTATAGAGCGAATGAAATTACTGTGTTTTTGAGCTTTGCCTACTTGCCCTGTAGAACCCACCAAGAAGTTAAGCTGGTGAGATACTCTCTATGGCTTCTCACATTTTGTCCTTTGTTCAGGCTTAATAAACTACATCAAAGCTATTAGAAAAATGAGATTAAGGACCATGAGTCTTTGTCAGACCATGGAAGATCCAGTACTATGTGTAGCTACAGTTTTGCACCTCAGACAGAAGACTAAGATAGCCTACCAACTGAGGTAATTGTTAGTTGGTTAGTAAGAAACACTGAGATTTGGGTAGTGTTGGAAATCTCTTTTTCTTTGAGTGTTAAATTCTCCTAGAGAGAGCAGGGAGGAAGGAACCTGAACATCTTTGAGGTACAAATCCCCAGATTTTCACCTCTGGATAGGGTGAATATGTACTTCTTTTGTTTTATTGCATCTCTAAAGAAGGATCCTACTTTTTATTGTTATTATTGCGGTTTCTATTTTTTCCCTGCACCAGATTACAGTCATGTTTCCACTGTACTGTGGGGTTACATGGATGGACATGCTATTTTCCTTTTTGCAAAAGCCAGGCCCGTATGAAGCAGAAAGTTAAAGACTGGTGAGAAAGAGAAGGAATGGTTCCACAACCCCACTAGTCAGCCTGTTCATTAAGGGAGAACGCAGCAAAAATGTTGTTACTTAAAGACTTCTGTCCTTGCTCCTTGCTTGTTCTTGACACAACAGTCAAAACTGGTGGTCTTACCAGGAGTTTGGAACAGGAATTTAAGTTGTTACAAAAAAAAAAAAGTAAAAATAAACACCTCCCAAACTTCCATCTTTTCAAAAGCAAGAAGCCAGCACTGCTTCTTCTGAAAGGCCTTATGCTATTGACATGAGTTCAGGTTCCTCTGAGCATGGCACGTCTCCCGGGGGACTCAGATGGTGGAACTGCTGGTCTTAGTTGAGAACTGCACTCCCTTTTGCTCTGAAGAAATATCTGTGAATAACCACTAAGTGTAAATCTAGGCACTGTGAAAATACAGGGTTAAAGATGTAAGCACATAGTGAGGTAGGCTGCTTTTTCTGCCAACAAAATTTTCTATCAGTTTTGGGTTTAGCCTCCCAGAAACATTTTGGTCTTGTTTTATGACCAAAATCCTCCACCAGAAGATAGCATGTGCTTTAGCTGTAAAGTCCAAAAAGCAAACCTAGGTGAGCTTTTTCTACACAAAAGCAAAAAGGCGAAAGATCTCAGGAGACTGATCCTTTGGATATGTACTGCGTCAGATTATGAATCCTGCTGACTTCAGAGGTCTTGCACTGCATGTAATTGAGAACAGATCTCCACCACCTATACTAAATTCGTATGTGATCTACTTTTATTAGTAGTCTTCTCTTTAGATTACTTCTATTAGTAGCCTTTGTTTTAGAAGTGTTATCACTGGGTAACTCACCTTAAATGTAAGTGAAACTAAAATGGTAAAAGACAACAAAACAATGTTACTTATTCAAAAAGACTCTGCTCGTTGGTATTGGTGACGTTAAGGTATTGGTTTCTGTCAGAGATGGCATTCCTTGAGAATATTCTGATCCTGGTGTGAAGAAAAGGCATAAAGAAACCACATTTAGAGGGACTTCCTTTTCAACCTGGTCATTCTAGGTTTTGAGAAAAAAGTGTCAGGAACCAGCTCTGAAGCACAGCTTTGCCATGCTTGGCAGCTACATGCTCTGTGCCAGCTGTCAGCAGAGCTCCAAGGTGATCCTATTGTCACCTTTTCTTCATCCTCATTTCCTGAGAAACTTGAGCTTTTCTATTCCCACTGTCTCTCCATTTGTATCTCAGCTTTCTGCCATTCGCCTCCTCCCCTGGTAGCTCTTTGAATCTGACAGCTGTTGCCTGACTGAAAGAGGGAAATTCTGATGGAGTTTCCACAAGTCTCATGACAATCAACAGATGGGGACAGGAAGTTGAGTGATGCAGATCAACCTATTCAGAGATACACTTCACCACAAGATCCACAAGACCTATTGGCTGGACAGTCATCACACACGTACCTGCTCCATGATCAGCATACACAGTAGCCACAGCATCTGCAGCACTGTGCTCAGTTGAGGGATATGGGGGTGAAATGAGATGAGGAAGAAAATGGGGAATTAGAGGACATAAAAGTAAATTAGAATTGATATGAGGATGTGCAGCAACATGAGTGGAATGGAGATGTATGGAAATCTTATGGACTTTTGAGAGAAATGACTCTCATGACCAGGTCAGATGGAAATCGGACTTCCTTGTTCTGCCTCTCAATAAACAGGTTATGTGACTTATTTACAACTATACCAAGTGAAAGTAGATTGGCAAAAAATACAGGCCTTCGTAGGACAGCCAAACGTTACAATTTCTTTAGATACTCTCTTCGTTTCAGATTAGGCCAAATTTGAAAAGAGTTGCAGCTGTGTCTGTGCAGCAACCATCTTCAAAGTGAAAAGGGACTTGTAGCTAAGCTTCCATTATAGGCCCTTGTGGAATAACTTCACTGCTGAAAACTGAGTATCTGCATTTAAACTAAGAAAACTGTCTGCCTCAAGTTGTGAATGTGGGTTATTTTCAAGCACAAATGCTGCCCTTGACATAGATGAAGCAGGCCCCCCGTCAAAGATCAAACAGAAGTCTCTGTCACATACTTCAGCTTCCTGTTTGCTGCCAGCATCTGATCTTCTCATCATTCATGCTGCATATATGCTCACTCACTCCCAGTCTCCCTTCAGAAGTGAAACGACCAGTTTCCTTGGAGAGGAAGCCTGGACACAGTTGACAGAATAGTTTGCTCCAGGCTGTGCTCCAGACAGACAAAATGGACTTGGATTGCAGCAAGTTTAACTCCCTCAGCCCGTGGCAGCCGTCTGATGTTATTCCAATAGGCCTTGTGTCCTTAAATCCCCTAAGTGCTGTCATGGCACTCCCCAAGCAGGCAATACATATTGCAAATTAGCTGATCACAAACAAGTAACAATAATCTCTCAGGGCTACACAGGGTCAGAGAAGACCTGGGCCAAGCTCTATCCCAAGCCCCACCACACTGCCCTGAGAGCTACTCCTCAGTACTGTGGACAGGAATCATCTTGCACCACTTGGCCTGTGGTCACAGACTGCCCCTGGAGCAGCTGCTTTTGTACCACAGATGTAGCCACGGAAAAGGGAGGGCAGATGCCAGAGCTCCGAACAGAACAACTTTGCTGGACTCGTTTTGGGCTTAGGACTGGAATTTGAACTATTCACACTGATAGGTGCAACCCCATGCCAGTAACTTTCACTTGGGATGCTCATGTGCCACCTCCAGTCCTTATCCTCAGAGGCCACGTAAAGAATTCTCTCAAAATAGATAATGAGGTAATAATTTTATTTTCCTAGTTGCTCAAGAAGAGTGCTAGAAGAGTTAATCCAGGGATCAAAGGTCTTTGTTAGCAGAGTCTTTTGAATCCCATGTGTGCTGGTCACAAAAATAACACAGAAAATGTGCAGATCTGAAGAAAACAGTCAGGATGGAAAACAAATCAGCTGCTATCACTTAACAGTACTTAGTGTGTTTTACGTGTTTGGGTCAAATCTGATTTTGTGTTTTGCTTTGTTTTGTTTTGTTTTGTTTTGCATAATTAGTTGTAGGATTTGTCCAGCTGCTCTATTTTTTCATGCAAGGAAAACTTTACAAAAGGGCCTTGAACTCCAGTGACAAGTACAGATATTTGTATGTCAACTGCAGCTTCTATTTATAGAATGATGAAAATATCCCCCAATCAGTAACTCTCTAAGAGACAGGCCTTTCAGAAAAACAGATTACAATAAATAAATAAATACATAAGTAAATAAATAAATAAATAAATGAGGAAGCAGCCATGGTTTAGGTTAACAAAATATCAATATTCCAAACTCTTGATGTAACCTTTATACTTAAAGCACTGCTAAATTCAGACAGTAAATCCATTCAAACACTAGCCTAGGATAAGGAAATCGTGTATTCAGGGGAAAGGAATATTAGCAGATCCTGTAGAGACTGAACACAAAATAAGTGGAGATTTTCCATGAGTCACATAAAATTAATTGCCTTCTGTGATACCCAGTAGGGCTTGTATGAAGGCACTTAACAGAGGTGTATGTGTTTTTTAAAGAGTGTTGATTTAAGACCTGATTTGTTTGAAGATTGACTTGAAAGAATTTCAAAGGATGTAGCTTAATTAAAAATATTCCAAACTTTGCGTTCCTCGCAAAACCTTTTGACCTCCTGCGACATTTAATGCTTGAAGGTGAGGAGTTGACTCACTGCTTCTCACTTCACCAAAGGGACTCCTGTTCCTTCCCTGATGCAACAGTCATCATTAATTGTTGATAGGTGCTCATTACACCAGCCTAAAATAAGCGCCTGGAGAAGTGGCACATTAGCATGTTGCAGGCATCCCGTGCACCGGGGCTTACTTTTTCCAGCTGTGCTTCAGACCTGACTCACCCCTTCCGGAATCTCAAGAACAGAGTACGCACCTAAAGGTCTGTGTGCTGCAGCCATCACAACGTCTGGCATTCCCACCGACAGAGAAATCAAATGGAGCCATCCATTAACAGGCCAGCGAGAAGCCATTAGGGGGACTCCTCCGCCCCCCGCGGCTCCCTGTGACTGATGGCCTGCTGTCACTGCCTCTGTCGGGGCCTCTCTCAATGCAGGCTGTTTGCATTCAGTCAACACTTTGCTTTTATAGGCCTGTGGAGCCAAAGATTGCTAGGCTTTTGAACCCCAGGCTAACTTCTGTCTGGCTACAGCCTCATTTTCTGGAGCCAAAATCGTTTTTAATAACTACACAATAACAAGTAATAAGGGTAAAGTCTGCTAATCTTCTCTTTTGGGCCTGGAGGTTATGTATTCAGAATCCGTTGGGGTGAAGGTAGAATTACTGCCATCAAAGGCCGAGGTTACTTTGTAAAAGAGGTTGAACTCCAGGTCAAGGAAATGCTAACTGGACAAAGAGAGATCAGGGCAGATAGTGTTAAAATTAAAACTGTCCTACTGAGATAATGCAGAATTGACTGCTTTGGCTCTGGAAGCTAACTGAATTCAAGACCTGAAAGAAGCTGAAGATATTTCATTCAAAAGGTGAAAATGCGGTTAGTAATAAAAGGTCTATCAACTTTCTTCCATTTGGGAATGTATTTTTAGTCTCTTCATTCATCAAGACAAAAGCAAAAGATCTTTTTTTTGATGGTACCTTCTGTTTGGGCCATGCTACTTCTGAAAGCTGTTTGATTTACTAAATTAAATAATCTGCCTTAAATCTCTCTCTCCCCAGAGCCCTGGTGGAAAATTCATCAGAAATGGAAAGATGCCCTCCCTTAGCTTAAAAGGGATGGGGACAAAAGGGACGACTTTTTTTCCCCTTTAGTAGTTTGGTTGGGATGGCGGACGAGTCTAGATTGATGCAAGCAGTGGAGGAAGCGTACTCCAGAGCACAGCAGCATCCTGCATATAGCAAAAGGCTGGGCTTTGTGCCTCTGCTGCTCAGGCATTAGCACAGGTTGAGGGAAGGGTCCAGTTTCTCCAGAGATCAGTCTAACCACTGAAAACTTTTTCACACTCACAGTAACATCACAGGTTGCTCGTGGAACTCCATCACAGAGCAGGGCAGCCCTCATTTCACAGTGTGGAGTCGCTTCAGAACTAATTCCACTCACTGCCATCAAGGATAACAAATATGCCATTGGTGACATCAAAGCTCACAGCTCTGACAGCATCAGTGGCATTTTCTCCTGTGCCTGCAAGCAGGCCCTCCCTGCTGCTGCCAGGGGATGTTGAGTCCCTAAATGGGAGTGGAGGAGTGGAAGTGCTGAGGTCAGCTATTTCGCATGCCAGGTCCCGCTGAGCTCTGCCATGACACCCTGGCCACCTCCTGAGCTTTCAGGAAACAGACAGAAATTCTTGGACTTGTGCAAGCAAGAGATCTTTGGAAATCCTCAGTACATGGCGGCAATTAGCATAGCAGCAGAATTAACTTGCAGTTCAGTTCTCAAGGCAAAGATACATTTAATGGTGCTGTATTTGCCAGCTGGATTAAGCCAAGCACATTAAAGCAGATATGGCTTTCTACTTCCAAGCTGAGCTACCAGAAAGATCCTCTCATGGGTCCTCTGCAAAACTAGAGGCTCACAGAATAGCTTGTGCAACTACTGGCTGAAAAATGGTTTTGTAAAACCAGTGATAGGAAGAACATCTCTCAGCTTGTTGGTGGAATGCTTGAGGGCACAGGGAAGGATATCTCCAGCCCCACATCTCCTTCCCAAGGAGCTGGCATTCAAGCAGCCTCTCCTGGGCTGTGGACAGGAGGCTTTCTGGCCTTTAAGGGAGCATGAAAAATAAATAAATAAATAAATAAGATAGGAAAAGAAAAAAAAAAGAAATATCTGAGCTTGTTTAGTTGTCTCTTTTTGTTGACATTTCCCAGGGTTTTTAGGAACCCCAGGCTAGCATCACCTACATGCAAATATAAACTTCCTCCATACACGAACTAAGTGAAACAGGTCTCATCAGTCACTATTTTCTTCCATCATAGGAAGGCTTTGTTGTACTAGTATAAAATAAATTATTGGCAATGACTAATCACAGGCACAATGTGTGTTGTTTTATTTTGCTTTTGAGGCATTCTTCTGGCATGAAGAGAGCAAATAAGAAGTGCATTCTAGTGCTAATTATGGCTGTGTGAATTACTCTAGATAGATGGCATAACAACAATATTCAATTCCACCCAAGGGCATTATTTTTTTCCAAATTGTAGCAGAGTAGTGCCCAAAGTACAACAGGCATTGGGAAATGTTTCTTCAAGAATCACATCAGAAGTAACCACTGTCTGTCACACTAGCAACAACAACAAATCTACTTCTGCCTGATTTAAACATGACAGAGGTTAAACTATCCAGCACAACAATACCAGAAAGCAGCAATATATTTGTGTGAGTATGACAAACTGATCTTTAGTCAGATATTCTCAAAATGCAGTGCAAACCTGTCTCCTAATTCAAATCCCTCCATTCATGCTTTTTATCTGCTTTTGCTCTGTAAATGCCATTTTTCTTTCATCAGTTCAAAATAATTCTTCACTTAGGACAGCTTTTTATTTTAGAGTTCAATTTTATAAGCACATTGTGACTGTTACACAAAGGTTTGCTCAGAAATGGGAAAAAAGTACATATAAAATAAAGCTTCCAAACAAAAACTGGCCACCTTCCATAAGGAACTTGCCATTTTGCATGTGGGGGTTACCTCTGTTACCCAGATAATGAGGCAGTTTGGAAGTCTTGCAGGTTTCATAGAATGGTAGAATCATAGAATGGTTTTGGTTGGAAAGGACATTAAAGACTATCCTGTTCCTACTCCTCTGTCATGGGCAGAGACAATTCCCACTAGATCCAGTTGCTCAAAGCTCCATCCAGCCTGTCCGTGAGTGCCTTCAGGATGGGGTATCTCTGGCCAAACTGTTCCTTTGCCTCATCACCTTCGTACTGCATAATTTCTTTCTTATATTTAATCTAAACTTACCCTTTTTTGTCTTCAAGCCACTCCACCTTATCCTGTCATTACTTGCCTCTTTAAAAAGTCCCTCTCTAGCTTTCCTTTAGGCTCTCTTTTAGGTAATGGAAGGCCTCCTTAGTCTCCCTGGAGCCTTCTTTTCTTCAAGCTTAACAAGCCCATCACCCTCAGTTTTTCTTCATAGGAAAAGAGCTTTAGCCCTCTGATCATCCTTGTGGCCTCCTCTGGATGTGCTCCAACAGCTCCATCTCCTTTTTGTGCCCCAGACTTGGAAGCAGTACTCCAGACAGGGCTTTACAAGGGCAGAGCGGAAGGGAACAATCATCTCCCTCACCCCACTGCCTACCCCTCTTTTGATACAGCTCTGGATATGGTTGCTTTTCAGGGCTTCAGGCACACACTGCTGGCTTATGTTGAGCTTCTCATCCACAAACACCCTCAAGTCCTTCTTCTTAAGGATGCTCTCAATCCATTCTCCTCCCAGTCTGTATTTGTGCTATTCCTTTAAAAAAAAGAAATCAAATGTGTGACCCTGTTGTGACATCTCGTATCATCTTATTTTAATGCTTGGAGACTTTTTTCCTTGAATCCAATCAGAAGGCAGTTTACTTGCTCAGAAGAACCCCAGACTGTCTTTCCAATTACTTCTGTGCCCAAACACTGAGGCCATGGCTGGATTCTATAGCTAAGACAATCTGAGATCAAGCTAAAAGATCCAGTTCTGTCGATCCCCCTTTTGCCACTAGTTGCATCCTCCTATTCCCACTATAACACTAACTGATGCTTTTCTGAGCCAACATTGAGCTACATCAGGGATAAATCACCAGACAAAAATATTGATAAGCTTTGCAGAGCTTTGCAGACAGGCAAGTGCTTTTGACAGCAGATGAATTAAAAAGAAGGCACAACAGAAGGAGAAGGGTACAGACTGACTTTTCAGTGGGGTCTAATCACCTGATTGTCTGGTTGCATCACTCAGTACCCTGCACCCCTCACTCTGGCTCTCTGCTCCATCTCAAAGTAATGACCACAAGTGCTTCCCTTATAGTCTGGTGACTTTTTGTTTTATGTCCAAACAACAGCTTGCCCATCATATTCTTGTTATTGCATGCACAAATCAAGCAGTGTAGCACTGCTCAAGCTTTGTCATGCCCTCCTTGCCTTGGGCCATAACTCATGTCTGCTTCCTACCATCATTGTACAAAAGAGTATTTATTAAATGCTCTGGTACTGAGTATGAAAGAAGCAAAAACAATGTCTTTAGCCAGGTCTGGGATTACCAACAGATCAGAGACATGTCTGACAACAATCATGACTCCTCGTCTGACAGCCAAAATTCAAAAACAGCTAGAAACTTCTACAGAGAGTGAACAAATCCTTATCATAGCCATTGGTAGGAGACCCGAGGAACAGGATCGTTTGGTTTTCACTTTGGAAAATGCATGTTCTTTCAACATTCCTTAAATAATAGTAACTCGCCTTTACAAGAACACATTAGGAAGTCTGTTTTCCTTTCTGTCCAAGCAATGATACTCGCATGCACTCTTCCTGGGCTTGATTCACCACTGTATTACTTCAGCCTTATTTCAAGGTTATGATTTATAGTGCTGCACCAACATGAACTATGAACCCAGTCTGTGATGCTTTCAGAAGCCAGCAGGTAGGATGGACATTTCCAAACTGGCTCAGGATTTGCGATCAACTTGCCCAAGTTCTTAATTCAGTGATCCTTTGACAGACCAGCCCCCCAGCATGTGAGTGCTCTGCGCCTCCCAAAATGTTTCCTCCTCTCATATGCTTTGCAGCCAAAATACAAGAGCATTTAGATCACTAGTTAATTCATAAAATTCTAGTGTTGTGGGAAACTGTCCTGCCCAAAGATTCCTGGCTTCTTCAATCATTAGTGAATATTATTGATTATTATATAGCCTACGCTCTGCAGAATATTTTCACAGCCAAAAGAATGCCCCAGTGCCTGATTCTGCTAATAGCTAAGTATGCTTAGTACTTTCCTGACAGGAATAACTTCACTGAACTCTGTAATGAGACTCAGCCATCCAGATATGTAGGCAAGAACTGTCATTCTGGAATATAGTGACATGTACATTATATAAGTTGAGCTAAATGCTGCACCTGGCTGTGCAGGACTCAGAAAAAAGGGAATGTTTCTTTTGACCTTGGTTAATTATCATCTTTATTATTACCATCACAATAATGCCCCATAGCTCTAACCAGCTCTCATTAGCCAAGGTACTGTATAAACTTATCTGACGACTGAAATCCGTGCCAAAGGAAGCTTACATATACTTTGAAGCTTAAAAAAAAATGAGACTCCTGTTAATTTTATTCTGCCATAATTGGTAGGATCTTTTAAAACCCTATTACTCTAATGACAAACTGAGGACTCGAGTGTGATCTCAACTACTCTTGTCTAAAGCCATAGGAATGCTGTTCATTTAGACCTCATTGGAGAGGCTGTGATAGGTACTGCTGCACAAAGAAAAAACTCCATGAGAAGGATATAATTAAGACTGCAGAAGTCCCACACCTGGCTGGCACACAGGACACCTCTAAGCGCTTGATATTTAGCTGCTGATGAACCCCTGAAACTGCCACATTTTCAGCTCTTGCCCTTCCAGAAGTAATGTCACAAAAGCACGCTACTTCTGCCAACTGACGTGCATTTTCTGCCCCAAAATGTTCATGAGTTGTCATCACCCATATTTTCCCCAGGGAAAGCAGAGAGGTGAGAAATATTTATACTGCACAATGGAGACATGCAAGCTAGCTGCTCAGATACAGACAACACAGTTCTTCCTGGGCACTGCGCTGACAGAGGTCCCACCATTGCTCTGAACCAGGAACCCGCTCAACTGCTTTTTATTGCTGCTAACTCACCAAGAAAGCTCTACGTGGCACATGAAAAGGGCCATATCCCAGCTGCTCATACCCTGGGCTCAGCGTGCCCTACGGGGAGGCAGCAGCAGCATGCTGCCACAGGCCCTGCCCAAGCTCACCACCCTTCCTCTGGGCACCCAGAGCTGGGGCTGCTGGAGGAAACAGGGATTTTGTTACGCAGACAAGAAAACAAGGCATCTTCTTTAGAAAAAGGAGCCAAGCCTTCTCGGATGACATTTTCAGAAGGATATTCATTTCTTTTTATCTTTATAGATCAGCCCGAGGCATTTATATTCGAGTCCAAACAAAGTCTGGCAAAGTTGTAAACATCTGAAAAGAAAGTCCTCTTACAAGCGGAAGCATCGGTCCACCTTAATTACAGACATCGCTGACTGCTCTGACGGTAATTTGCAAATATAAAGCAGCTTTTGTTTACATACAGCAGCCTGCAAAACGTCAATTAAAACCAAAACCTGGGTGAGGAATTGTAAAGGTATGTGTGAAGATTAGTATGTTGTTCCCGTTTTGTATTCCCAGAAATCAGACACATTTTGTCTGTGTTTACAAGAAAAATATCCTGCACAGTCTGTGTGTTCCCCAGTTACCTATGGTTAGATGGAATCAGCTCAGGGCTAACGCCTGGACGAGGGGTGCTGAGCTGTGTGTCCTCAGAGGGCAGGACTGGCCTAGAAACCCCTCAGACAAATGGGTGTGATGGAAACACTGACATAGCAAATGCAGTTTAGATCGCTGATAGCACTGGAAATCCTCATCGGCCTAGCAATAGCTGAATTCTCACTGATGCTGAACTTTTTTTAATGTGTTGATAGGTTCCCAGGACACTAAAACATCAAAAAATAAGGAGCTATCAAGATATTTTAACCTTCTAGCCCTATGTCTGTTTCAGGACTGTATGCAGGAAGAATATACAAAGGATATACAAAGATCACCAGCATTCACAATGGTCAGTATATAGAGGCAGATATTGGCATCATGGTTTTCAAGGTTGTTTTGACCACATGTCAGTGGAAGAATCTTGGCTGCTATTGCTGCTTTACACCACTGGAGTGTTCAATGCACCAAGTGAATATATTGTCACAAATAGTAAAAATCCCAGGCAGCTTCCAGGCTGTTTCTGTAAGGGCATCATCTTCCAGCAAGCGGAAGAATTGCCACCTTTGAACTACAGTGAACTTTTGCCCCGAGTAAGGCCAGTGTCAGCCATCAATCAGTTTCTCAGATAGATTTGCTTGCAGATGGGAATTTATTTCCTGAGGTGTTGAGGTCAGCAGGAAAGAGAGAGATTTCCATAATGCCCCGAAATATGACTTTAACAGAAAAAAACAGTGGAGTTAGGCACTGCCCATTTGGAAAGGCGGAAGAGCTGTGCAGCAGAACTCCCCAGCATACTTGTGCCTCTGGTGAGATGAGCAGAGTGCTTCACCACGTCCTGCATTTGGGGTGAACAGACCTCCCACATAGGGCCACTTTGTGCCACTGGGATCCACAGTTCTGGAGCAGCCCGGCTGTGGGAGAGCGCCAGCATTTCTGCTTCCTGCATCCTGGGGATCACAGCTGTGAAGCAGAGCAGGGCGCACTTTCCAATGCATCTCAAATATAGTTCTGAATGCAGCTTCTGTCATGAAGAGATATTTCCTAAACAGACACCATACCCCTACTTTCCATCTGATAATCATCTCCTTGTGCTTGTGGTAAGTCAACATCCTTCATCTTTGCCTTATGAGGGAAAGCTAAGGCTGTGAGCACTCCAGAATTCCCTCAGCACTTGCAGATTCCTATGATAACAAACAACAGAAAGCATCTAACATGTTTTTTTCCTTTCCTTACAGGGACACGCACTTTACTTAAAAGACAGCAGCTTCCATACCAGTTTTCTGTGCTATGTACCAAGTACAGCATATGCTTCTCTCTCCAATTTAGCAACGAAGGAAGGAAAAACATGATGCAGAACTACCCATTTCCAGCTGGTGGGAGAGGCAAGGGCAGAGTCCCTGCACACCAGGGACCCCATGCACCATGAGGAAACATCAGTGGGCAATGCCCTTGAGCTATGAGGTGCCTGGGGCAGACTCAGACGCCTTGTAGGTAGGCAGAACCTTGCTGCAGTCCTGTGGTTACTGCTGTAGGATGGGGTCTGGAACACTATTTTTTGGACATGCTTCTCAGAATGCAAAAGAAGATGAAGAAACACCCTCCAGATACACAGTCAGTCCATCCAGCTTCAGTTTTGCCAGCACAGCCACACCGGGTGGCCACATGCTGGGCCTCTCCCCACTTTCATTCCATAACTGACCCTCTGGGAAGCCTGAGGAGCCTCACTCTGGGAAATGGTGATGGGGAAAATACTCATCTCCTGGAATCTGATAAGAGGACAACAGTAGTGTTTTCTTACTTATTCCTCTCCAATACATTTTTCCTGTCACTCACAAAAACAGACTGAGACTGTGACACTTATCCTGACCTTCACTGTGAAAGCAAAGAGGAGAAAGGAGGCTTTAGCTGGGAGAAAGTGGAACTGAAATACAAAGAGGACAGGAAGAGTGTAACAGGAAGAGGGTAAGAAAATGAAAGAAAGGTAAGAAATGATCTAAGAGATTAGGGCAAGGTGTGTAGAAGAACAGAAGGGATGGGAAAAAGGACAAGAAAAAGAAGGGGGAAAGGGGAAATGACAGATACAATAACAAAAGCAGGAGGTGGAAGCCATTTTAAAGGTGGTCTTTGAGTGGTTTGAAAGGGCGTGAATGGGAAAGTGGAAATGTGAGATAGGGACACAGCACTATGAGTTGCCCAACATTCCTGCACAGAGAATGGAAAGCCAGGAGCTAATGCACACCCAAACAACAAGGGAAATCCTAGCCTTGTAGGAGCAAAGGGGATGTTGGTGCCATGGGACACAATTTCACCCCTTGAGCTAAAGGCACAGATGGGCCATGAGAGAAAGCTTTGGCTTTGAGGGATTCATTCCTGGCAGTACAGGTTTCCCTCCTGATATCTACACAGCTTCTGAAGTAATTCAGTATCTTACACTCCTCCACTGTAACATGAAGCACGTTGTGATTTTTGAGCTACAAAGGGGGAATATTCCCCCCACTTACTTACACACATTGGGCCTGTCCCTTCAGGCACAAAGGATTTATTCTTCCCATTACTAATTACTTTACCAGCCAAGGAACTGCTATAACTGCCAAACATCCCAGCAGCTCGAGACCTCTGCCCCATCCCAGCGAGGCCTGGAGTAAGGGAGGGCAGAGAGGCCGTGAGTTATGGGGAAACAAGTGCTGGGGGGGTGGGGGGGCTGCAGGGCAAGCAGATCCCAGCCTCAGGAAAGCCAGAGAGCAACTTGCGTGGGCCATGCCATTGCTTTCACATTGCTGAGGCGCAGGAAAGTGGGACTGAGTATTGCTGAGGAACGCCCTCTCCTCTTTTCTCTCCAAACCATCTGTAATTCAGAGCTGGTACCCAATCAAGTGCAAAGTATCCCAGCAAAATCAGTGGTCAATCCAGGTGTTGTATTGTTGGATCACTGGATCAGGTCCAGCTGTGGTTTGGGTCTGCCTGCACCCAAAATTGTTCTTGCTCGGTCCTGGTTCACCTCCAGCCGTAGTTTCTGACCAACAGCCCTGGTCCAGGGCCTGTCTGAGGAGCAGTTATGGCAGGAGACAGTTCTCTGCCTGACTGACGCAGAGTGTGTGAGGAAGGCTGGTTTACCCATCTTACTTGTCCTGAAAAGTGATGAATTGCAGAACTACCCCTCAGTGTTAGTCACTCAGCAAAGCAGGAAGGAAGCAGGAAGCCCTTGTGAGCACTAACTTTTCAAAGCAACTTGCAAAGAAAGCAAAGGCGCTCCCCTCAGCTGCCTCACCACACACTGCTATTTACCTCCTCACCTTAGCAGTTACCTAGTCACAATTAACATTTGCAATCCATTAGCCGGAAATATTTGCTGGGTGCAAACAGCTGAGGCATTGCGAGCTGATCAGAATGGGGAGGGAGAGCAGGGAGTCTGACACTTGCTGAATGAGAGAGGCCCGGCTGCGCTCAACAGGTTCAGCTCACAGGGTGACCCTGCCCGGCTTCCTGCTATTCAGATGTGTTACTTCCCCTTTGTGGTAATGGCCTGTGGCAGCTGGCCAGAAAACACTATTAATTTCAGAAGTGGCCTGACAACAAACCCACAGCGAAGCGAGAGGAAGTGGCGGCGAGGCCATCTGTTGACTTCAGCAGAACAGTAGGGACGCAGCTATGTAGGTTTCTACAAGGAAAGCAGATTAATAATCCACAAAGAGGAAACTGGCTAAAATTATCCGCAGACCATATTAAAAAAAAAATAAAAAAAAAAATAACAGAGTCACTTGAGCTGCAGCTGGACAGGAAATTGCTAGAGCTGCTTGCAAATCTCCACTTTGAACAGAGCAGCACAGGGAATGCCAAGAGCGGAAACCGTTCAAAACTGGATTAGCACAAGCCAAGTTTAACTGCAACCCACTTCTACTTTCACAGTTTATGCACTCAATCTAGGCCACTACTGCATGAGACACTGACTCACTTTTTTCCCATGTTTTGATGCCTTTCATTTCACACACTCGCAGTTGCTAAAATTACACGGGATGTGCTCCGGCTGCCCAGAACTGTGCAGAACTTTCAGCTGCAGCCCAGCCCGAGGGCCTTCCATCTCCCCTATCCCACACGTGGAGCCTGGCGCCTCGGGCTGCTGCTCCCTGGGATGTCAGTGAGTCACTACAGGAAGTTTTGCAACCGCAGTTACCCCTTCTTTTCCCTCCTGCAGAGACAGGGCTGCTCAAAGCGGCCAAAGAGGATATGAGGTGACCACGAGTACATAGGGATGCTTCCTCCAGTGCCTTCATCTGCTAAATCGACACACAGCCCAACAGAGACAGAAAATCACGGACTGGCTGCAGACATCAATGGGGCTCTGGAAATGAATTTCTGCCGGACTGATAAAGAGATGGCAGTCCCACCTTCTGCCATCAGCCATGGAGCTATCCTCGCTTGTAAAAAAAAAAACAAAAAAAGCTACTGTAAAGAAAACAGCAGCTCCTTGCTCTAAAAGAAGTGATCCCTATGCCTCAAGGCCAGGTGCATCCCTGGGGTAGCAGGAGGGGTGTTAGGATGTTTTGATTAACCTAAAGGCCTCCAAAAGCCTCCCCTTCACCAAAGGGAGGCAAGGACCCAGCCCATGCACTTTGTTCATTTAGGGACTGAAGGCAAAGCAAGGCCTTATTGTCTCAGGAGCTGTACAAAAGCTGCTGAAAACAATTACCTTTAAGCAGAACCATATGTGCATGTGCCATTAACCACACCCACACAGAGGGACAAGGGAGAACAAGCCAGCTCGGTTCTCAATAGCCAAAAATAGTTATTTATTTATTAATAATTTAAGGTTTTACATTCTTATAATAAATTCCATCTTAAAACTTTTACACCGTGAATTAGACTCTCCCTTATTGGCAACCATGTGCAGGTTCACTGTGCGTACACACAGGTACAAATGCTCGCACATACTTCCAGTTTTATACAAAAAAAAAAAGAAAAGACGCAAATATTGCATTTGAGGTGAAGCTCCCTGAAGAATTTGTACAGAGGTAATGCACTGTTTAGTACATCTGAAAGTTCTAAAAAGTGATCAAAAATCTTTCGCATTCAAAGACAAATCTCCTCCCAGATGATCTATTTACAAAAGGCAAGGCAAAAAAAAATTAATTTAATTTAAAAATATATATATATCATGTGGAAACTACATCAAGAGTGTGAGGGAAAAAAAAAAATCACCACAAGAAAAATATATGAAGGAAGAGACTGTACTTGTTCACTAACATGTCTTGCAAACTTCTCACCATTGCCATTTCTCCCCGTGGAAAGCTTGCTTCAGTTGAACAATAAAATTGAGCATGCTGCAAATATGTTCTTTGCAATAATAATAATTAAAAAAAAAAGCAGAATTTATGAGGAGAACAAAAACTTAGGTGTCCCTTGGATTGATTTTTTGAATACATATGGATTTAAAAAAAAAAAAAAAAACTGCAAATCGACTTAAGATTAAATATTTACATTGATCAAGTAGAACACTACTGAGCTCCTGGCAAACAAATACTCTAAGTACAATATGCTGAAATCTCTTTCTTTGGCTCCTCTAAATTAAAAAGTGACAAACAAAACATAACCAGTCTTCACTGAAGACAGAACCTATGTCACAGATCCAGAAGCACAGAGGGAAGTGGGGCAGTCCCAGTCCCAGGGAACACGTGCTCGGCCCATCCAGCCCCACTGCGCCCATCTGCAGTCCTCGGGGCGGCCAGCGGGACGTGGCCACCTGTGCCCAGCCTCCATGGCCTCCCAGAGCTCGTAGCCTTCCCTCCTGCCGCAATAGCCGGTTCTGCGTGACCCTTTCTAGCCTGCGCTGGCTGCTGCTCTGCAGTGCCACAGGCCAGAAAAACGAGAAAGCTGTGTTTTCTTTCTTCACTGTTAAAGAGAAACCAGTGAGGAATGATTCCATGGAACGGACAGGAGAAGGGAAGCCGAGGGAGCTCACGTGGACTGCAGGGAGTCCACCTGGAAGACATTCTGGTTGGCAGGGGTGGTGAAGTAGAGCTGCTGGTTGGGCACTCGGTTGTCACAGGGACTGCTCAGCCCCAGGGTCCGCTCAAAGTCCAGCAGCTGACCCATGAAGTTGAAGTTGGGTGAAATGTTGGATTTCTTCATCTTGACGATGTCGTAGGCATCGTTCATGGACAGGTTGAGCTTCTGCATGAGGTAGGCCACCGTCACCGTGACCGAGCGGCTGATCCCTGCTAAGCAGTGCACCAGGACGCCACAATTCTTCCCTCGAGCTTCATCTGTGCACAAAGAGGCAGAGAAGGACACGTCAGACGGGGGCACAGAAAACGATCTCTTGACACAAACAAGATTAGCATCGGGGAAAGAGAAAGGGCCGTTCTGATCTCAGCGGCAGTACCACGCAAGAGTTAAACTCATCGGCTTAAAAACGGGACAAGAGGCGAATCCCCCACCAAGTGCATGTACAGGAGCCCAAGAGCGGAGGAAACTAAGAATGAGACAAAGGGAGTACGCCACATGACACTGCTTTAAAGTCGGCGTTAAAAGACACTCTTTCGCTTGGAGATTTGCTTTAAATTCTTAGTCCCCTTGCCCCAGCATGGAAATCCTGCAATATGTCACTGAATGCCTTTTATACAGACCAGCAGACTGCAAAGGTCTATTAAATTATTCTCCAACTGTTGTGCAGCTAACAATGGAGGTATTCAGGCATTTTAAAAGAATGAGGGAAGTCACAGGGGACAGCCCATTAGGAGGAACAGGATGTCAACATTGGTTGAAAATGGGTTCCTTTGTAATAGGAAATGCATTACAATGCCTGGAGATTAGTTTCTTTGTGGCTTCCAGCCCACATTTCTTCCTGCTGGGCTCAGATTACCTACATTCTCCACTATTACCGGTATCATTCAACCGGATTACAGCACAGCTTCCCAACAGATAATACGGTGCTCGCCCCTCCGTACCCCGATCTCAGCCCTCCCCTAGCTGGCGGGGAAGCGAACACGGACGTCTCGAGTCCACGGGAACGCGTTCCCAGAGCCGGAGGATAGCGGTTAAGGGCACCGCGCCCGAGAGGTAGATCATTATTACCGTGGGATTTAATTAAAGCCCTGACTATACATTTGCCAGGGATACCGGTTATGAGTAACTTGCATTTAAAAGCTAAAGTTAGCTTCCCCAGAACGTTTCTTTTCATTATGCTGCTCTCCAGTAACCTCAAGAAAGGAAGAAAAAACGACAAAAAAAAAAAAACACAAAACAAAAAAACAGGAAAAGAAAAAAAAAACACCCAAGAAACACAAACGACGCATAGCCACCACCAGCTCGGGGCTCATTTGCCTTATCCCTCTCCCCTAAGAGATTTAAAAACAACCCCATCCTGCGCACTGCTCAGTCCCCAGCTTCCACGCAGGCAGCTCAGGGAGGAATTCCCAGCACCAGGCCAGGTATGCAGCTGCAGCCCTGCACATGGCACACTTCTCAATAAACCTTCACCCCTTAAGCCGGCTTTAAAAAAAGCAAAATTAAGGGTCAGAATGTGGAGCAACATCCCCCCAGAGACTGCGAGAAACGCTGCTACCGCTTGTCACCTGAAATCTGTTTGATTTCTGAGAGAGGAATGAGGGTTCTGCTGCTCGCCACCGAGCACGGGGTCTCACCTATGAAGGAGATGGCCTCGGGGAAGAACTGAGACAGGTTTTGGCTCCAGTGGTCGGAGATGGGGATCTGCTTGTACTTGAACTCGCCGGCGTTTTCAAAGAGATTGGGCAGGTTGGGGGTAACATTCAAGATGTATTTTATGCCAAACTCTTCCAAAACGTCCAGATTCGTGGAGTCCTTGGCACAGCCCAAGTAGAGGTATGGTAAGATCTCCACGGGGAAGGAAGGCTGGTTGGTGGAAAGCGGGCTGCCATCCGAGTCGGTGGCACTGTTGGGGTCTCTGTCAATGTCAGACTCGATGTCCGATGAGGAATCGGAGCTGATTCGGAGGCCTCCCAAGCCCAGGACGGGCAGAGGAGGGGAGCTGCTACTACACGAGCTGTCTAGGTTCGTTTCGCAGTGCAGGGCAAACTCGGCCTGGAACTTGCTGAAACCACCTAGGGAGGGAAGAAAGGGGGAAAAAATCTCAACCTATGTCATGGCAAGCCTGCGAGAGCTCAGTCTGCAAAGAGTTATCCGTTTCCCCACCTCCTCGAGACTCGCGAAAAAGAGGAAAACGCCACAGTGCCGGCAGACGGACTGACCCAAATGAAGGTTTAGCGAAATCTCCCGCTGCGGCGCGGGGTTCAGTGCGCCCGGGACTACAGCCCGGAGCCGCTCCGCGCTGCGGTGCACTGCGCGGGCGGCAGTCCGCTGGCCGTCCGTCCTTCCCGCTCCCCGCCGCGGCCCTCCAGCCCCCCGAGGCCCCTTTAAACAAAGCAGGGAGGGGGAGAAACCCCCGCCCCGGCCGTGCAGCCGTAGGATCTCGCTCACCTTCCAGATAGAACGCCTTGCATCCCTCGTCTTTAAGGCGCTTGAGCAGCAGCCCCAGCACGGATTCTCCGCCCGTGTTCTCGTTCCAGTCGCGGCTGTGCTCGTCGTACAGCACCACAGTATCGGTGCCGCACCGGCGGGCGAAGCGCTCGCGGTCCTCCTCGCTGCTGGCGACCAGGGCTCGCAGGGGCAGGTTGCCCTTCTGCAGCCGCCGCAGCATGATGCCGGGGATGGCCACGTTGATGGCCGACTCGATGTGGGACGACTCGTACAACTCCTGAGGCCGGCAGTCCATCAGCAGCAGCCGCTCGTTGCCCATCTCCAGCTGTTCGTTCAGCCACGCCACGGATTTACTAATCGCCATTTCCGACGCGAAAGGGACGGGTCTGAACGTATCTAGCATGAGGAAGGACGGGGTGCGCGGAGCGGGCTCGGGAAGCGCCCCTCGCTCTCACAGGGGCGTGCGGTCGGGCTGCGGCCCCGCAACTCCGCACAACTTATCTCCCCCCGCCCCGGGGAAGTGAATCACGCAGCCCCCCCGCGCCTCCCCCGCGCCGGGCGGCGGAGCCACGGGAGGGAGCAGCGGCTGCGTGTGTGTGTGTGTGTGTGTGTGTGTGTGTGTGTGTGTGTGTGTGCGTGCTGCCTGCTCTCCTCTTTTTTTTTTTTTTTGTCAATGAATCCCTGAATGAACCTGCCTAATCGCCGCCGCAGCCCGAGCCCTTGGGCTTTTCCTCCGCCCCGAGCGAAAGAAATCCAATTAGCGTGTGCCTCCGAGCGGGGCTGCCCGGCTCGGCGCAGCACGGGGCCGCTCCCTCCCTCTCTCTCCCTCCCTCCTCCGGCCCCGGTGCCGGCGCTGCCCGGAGCGCTCTCCTCTCACCCAGCGCCTCTCAATGGGCACGGCCGCGCCGGGCTCAATGGAGACATTCTGCGGCGCAGCCAATGGGGGCTCGCGGAAGGGGCTGTTGCCGCGGCGACGGGCCGGCTGGAACAGGTTGTGTTGATGAATTGTTAATGAGTTTGTCATTCACAAAAACGGAAAGGAATTTCCGCTCCGGATAAGCCGAGTGCAAACAAGCGGCGGCCGCGGCTGCGGCTGCGGCGCGGCGGGTGGGGGCGGCCCCGCTCTGCACCTTCCTGCCCCCCCCCCCAACCCCCCATTCTCCACGCCCTACATCCCCCTGACCACTGCTCTGAGCCGGGGCGCCGAGGGGGGGAGGGGGGGGGAATCCGTTGTCACAAGGGGCGGGCTGCCGGCCCTGTCCTCAGCTGATCCTCACGCAGGCTGAGCTCCCGGCTCCCTCCCAGCCCCGTCTCCCCGCTCCGTGCCTTCCGCGGACGCGGAACCGGCGTCCCCCATCGCGCCGCAGCCAGCGGAAGGACGCGGGGGCACGGCGGAGCGGCGCCGGGGGCTGAGAGGGGCGGGGAGCGGCTTAGCGCGGGGGTAAGTGAAAAGCCGGCAGCGAAAATAACTCGGGAGAAGCCCGGCCTGAACGCTAATCCCTCCGCCGGCGTCTGCGCGGGGGTAACGCTGTTCCGCGAGGATTAATCCCCGCTCGCACGGCGGCCCCGCGTTCCCCGCGCTGCCGGCACGCGTGATGCTGATGGGACGTGGCACCCAGGTGGCCCCCGCAGAGGGGATGTGACAGGGCCCGTGCTGCCCGCATGAAAGGCTGGAAAGCTTGTCCTGCCCCTGAGCGCTGTCAGTGCTCAGAGCAGCTCAGAGAACTCTTCGGTTTCTTTACTGTTCTCTTTATTATGATGATTCCCCTTCTTTACTGTATTTAAGCCTTTTTTTCTCACCCAGGTAAAGGCTGCGACGTGACTGCCGACTCTTTGGAGCTGGCACCATAAAAATAATAGGCCCACCTAGAAAGCATTCCGAAGTGGTGTCTCCTGAAAGTCGGAGATGGGGGCAATTTCAGTGTAATACTGTGACAAGTGTCAGCAAACTCGATACAATGATTAAAATACAATTTGCTCCTTGTAGTCGATGTCGCTATTGCTCGTCGTGGTTCTTTGAGCTTACAATACACATTGATTCGTTGTTGTTTTTTTAAACATCACAGACAAGATGAGGCGTGTTTCAGAGTTTGGATCTGAAAAAAAAAAAAACCCACAAAAAACAGGAAAAAAAAAACCCCAATCAAATTATCATCTCAATTAAAATATATGTATGTATGCATTTCTATCAAATGCTTCCATATTCATATAAGGTAAGCTTGCCTCTCTGCTGACTAAAATATTTTAGGAAGAAAATAAGTTCTGATTGTCATCTTCAGGGCATCTTCAGTGACGTTTTATGGCAGTAGTTTAAAATAAAATTCTTAGTCATGCAGCATTTTAACTGAAAGCTGCTTGTTATGCAAGCAGTTTATCCAACCCATTGAGCTACCTGCCTAGTAGTAATGTGACAATAAATAGTGATAGCATTTAAAGCGATTTTCATCATTAGTACTGTCAGATCTGATTGAAATATTATGAAGGTTAAGGTTAAATATATGAAAGCAATAAATATTGATATGAAGAGTGCTCGAGAGAGTTGTGTTTCCCAAGTGGATCCGGGGGCAGACTTGTTATGATGATGGCTACTGCCAGCTCATTGCATGGCAACAGTTTGAGGGCGGCATTTGCTGAGCTGGGAGCCAGACAAGGGATTCTGTGCTGTGATGGAGTTGAACACATGCAGTAGAAGGGACACCCTCTGTGCCAGGACCTCCCTCAGCACCCACCAGCTGAAGATAACTTGGGGGAGAGTTAAAGCTGTATATTATACTTTGCTACCTTTGTGCTCATGCATACCTTCACTTTTTCTATCTGAACCATTTTATCCTGTCGGTCACTGAGGTGTGCAGGAGTGGACCATGCCACCATGTGGTGCTTTATCAAGGACCAGATCTATGTCCCAGTCATCATCAGATCACTTACCCTTCAGCTTTCAGAAGGTTTTATAGTACCTCAGCAGTAAGAAGAGCTTGTTCCTGTTCACCATTATTAATTCAGTCAAGGCAGAAGCAGTTTTTGAACCGTGTGATCTTCTTTTCTGGGTGATTCAGGTTTGTTTGCTTGTTTTTTTCTTTCTATAACTCCCTGTCTGTGAATGAAACCTCTTCACCCCAGTTCAAAGCATCCTCATCACAAAGAGGCCTATCAGGCTGACCTTTGGACTGGAGATGATGCCGACAAGAGTGAAAGATGGAGATTAGAGTTCTGCACTGCTTAGCCAGTTCCTCATGGCCTTCCCTGTAACAGGAACCCTGAGTTCAGCAGACAGACTTTCTACGCAGTGTAATGGCAGGTAGGAGTACCAAAAAATGGCAGATACCTGTGACATTTTGAAACTGGGCCAACTGGGTCACTGCGAGCCACTTCACAACTTGGGACACTGAGACAGCGAGGCAGAGGCATCTTCAGGGGGCTTAGTGCACATGGGGTTTCTTCTTGAACTGGGAAGAAAGGATGGAAAAGTATTTTCCTTTTGTAAGTGCTTTCTTCCTCTAAAAGTGCAGGTTCACTGCTCTTTTCCACTTGACCTGGAGCAGAATTTGACTGTAGCCTTCTCTTTTTTTTCTTTCTTTTTTTTTTTTTTTTTTAATGAGAAAAAGGAGGAAGAAGAAATGGGAAAGGTTTTATTGTTCCTTTGATCTGACCTTTCCAGCGTGGCAGAAATAAGTATTTATGAAAGCACGAGCTGCAGCCTTGGTTTTCCAGCTCCCACCAATGACCTGAATCAAAGTGGCAGGGGGACCCCTCTGTCTCAGGGCTGTTTTATGTCGATGAAGTACATGCTGAGATTGCCCAGTGGAGAAGGCTGAGGAGCATGAAACATGCTGGTGTCAGAGCTCTGGTTGAGACAGAGCTCAGCTCAATGCTGGTATGCAGGTGCTTGGAAAGTGTAATGGAAACGTATTTCTCCACTGGCAGGTCACAGCCATTAATTTTGAGGATCTTGACTGTCAGCCTGTCCTGAACCAGCCAGTGATATCAGACATTCGGCTTTTGATGCTAAAAGCGAGACATTCACTCTTGGAGTAGTCCTTTCTCTTAATAGGTGCTTTAACTTAGAGCCCGTGTGTCTCACCTCTCAGTTTAGGTGTGAATCCCTTTCTCCTTTTAATTTCAGTAGAAGTGAGAATTAACTGTGTTGGTTTGTGTGAATTATCTGTTTGGAAATAGGAACGTATATATCATCCCAAACCAAACCTGCCACAAAATGCAGCGCCTTTGGTGCCAATATGGTCTGTGCAGGGTGCTGCAAAGGGAGAACAAATGTGCCCTGTGAAGCATGTTGCTTGTTTTATGTAAAGCACAAACAATTTATGGAAATAGTATTTCACCAATTATTCAATGTCCAATTATTCACATCTAGAATAATTCCTGAAGTCGGAGAAATAAAACACTGAATGGCTCCATTTAGGAAATCCTTTTGACTCAAGTGCTTTCCTTGAAACAGCAAATAGCTGGATGACCTCAAGCACGTATTTAATTGTGCCTTGTAATAAAGTAATATAATTAGCAATTACTTTGGAATGACTTTAATGTACTTAACAGCTACTACGGAAATGCATTTATTCAAGAGGCTTTGTTTTCTTTTGACTTCTATCAGTAAAAAATAAACCCTTGTCTGAATGGAGCTCATACCTGAGTTCCCCAAATTATTCCTCAGGGCACGTAGAGTGAGCAGGCTTGTTCCAAGCAGATCTGTAACAGCTGTAGGGCTCTCTGTTCTTAGAGGATGAAACTAAGCTTGCAGGAGGGCAACACAAAGCATGCATGCAGATGGCACACAGGCCAGCACTACGTTCATTTTTCTCTTTTCTTTCCTCCTTTATTTTTTCTCCCCAGTACTACTTGGTAGCACCAGGTTTGGTGTCACTCACCTGTGTATCACTTCGCAGTGGTTCACATTCTGCTGGCAACAGAAACGTGGCACAGGTGGGCAGCTCTGTCTTAAAAAACAATAGACTTGGACAGAAGGCTGTACGTGCATACTTTTCATACAAATAATTGCATGTTAATTGCAAAGCTTTCAAATAGAAAAATGAACTGTTCAGAGGAAGCAAAAAGGAGAAGCAGACTAAGCGTTAGAAAGGGTACTAGGACAGTGATTGAATGAAAATACTGATTTTCCCTTAAGGTTGGTGGCAGAGATTAAATCAAGAAATTAGCTCACACCTTGGAAACGAGATTCATATAATTCTGTTGCCTCTGCTGAGGAAAACAGCAATCTCTATTCAGAAGTCCTAGTCCACGGTGCAGGAATATCATGTGATTTGCATAGGGACAACTATGTGCTTATTTTACTTCCCTGCCAATGCCGTAGAGCTCAGCTGTGTCCAAAGTCTGTTCCCTTGCTTTGCATTCTGGTGCCTTTATCTCTGATACGGCCTGCTATTCAGGCAACACTATACCAAACACATCACCACAGATGAGGCTGCTGAGAAAATGCTGAAATCTTTTTAGTGCAGCCCATTTTGATGTGCTCAGAAGGGCTTACTGGGCACTGGCACGTGGGCTTACCTGGGGAAGCAATAGTGCCATCGCTGGAGTGTGTCAGCACACTAACCTCGTCCTATTTTCTTCCAGTTCACTCATCCCACAGAGAACAGAACCTGACAGCATCAAGCAAGCACAGAAAGCAACTCTGTTCCCAACACTACAGATTTATTTTCTTTTGCACTTGTGAGGTCCCCTGATCCCACATCCCTCTCTAGTTACTCACTCTGACCATGGGAATAAAGCCTGCCCCTGGGATGGCTGAATGCTTGCTCCAGGCTGTGGAAGGCATCAATGTGCCCTGTCCCTGCACAATGCAGTTTAAATCAACTGTACAGGGAACAGAGCTAGGGCAGTAAATTATGTAAGAAAAAGATCTTCATTCTGGCACAGGCATATTCAGGAAAAGAAATATAACACAGCTATCTCATGTTCTGGTTCCAAAGAAAGGCAATTAGGAATCTAACCCAGGCATGAGCAATTCAATTTCTGCTGCCTGGTTTTTATATGGTCACTGGAATGTGTCTGGGAATCTGCTGGAGCTGAGTGCACTGTTTGGCTCCAGGATGTCACAGGAGCAGGAAAGTGGGTAGACACATGTCCTAGTACCTGCAACCCCAGCTTAGCATGTTCACGTTGCTTTCCACTGATATAACTCCTATAGAGACCTCTCATGGGCCAGGCAGCACCTGCACCATATGGAATAACTGCACTGACCAAAGCACGAGTTTCCTTGTTACTGGGGTAGGAGTTTCCCTTGGAGACCTGCTGCCAGCAAAGGAGGTTTTGTAAGAATTTATTGAGGAGAAGGCATCAAACTTATGGTCTTAACTAGGTGTTAAAATGTTCTACACAATTAAAAAAAAGAGATCAAATCACATGCTGAGTTTGAAGCACCGGTGGCGTCACTAGTGTGAAGGCTCAAGCTTTCTGGTTCAGTCTGATACATTTTGCCACGCTCCCACCCCATACTCATAAACAAGTAGTAGGAGATGAAAACTGCCAAATTACAGTGATCTCAAGGAGTCACCACATTTCCTAATTCCCTATTTTTATTTTTATTTTTCATCTGGAAGCTTGAGAGACCTTTGTTGGTGCAAGAGGGAAACTCTAAAAATAGTTGGGTGTATATAGAACAAATGAGGAAAGGATAATGCCCTAACAACAGAACAGCATTTAAAATGTCTGGGATAGTACTGGGTTGTGGATGCAACTAGAAAAATACATGTTTGAAGCGTACTATCCTTTCAAAAGGCATGTACCTCAAAGTATGGACATAACTGGATATGGTAATTATTTCTGCATCTTTGATCCAACATTTAAGAGGTTTTCAGTATACAATACAACCTTGAAGACCAGGTGTGTACAAGTGTAATTTCTGCCAATATTGACATGAGAATTTGCTGCTGTTTATTGTGGCTTTACTATGCTTAGGTATTTATGAGAACTCTATGGCAGAAATGTCCAACCTAAACACCAGGTCATCACTTGGTATGTCAGAGCACCATGGCATGATGACCACAGTGCTTTTTGTGGTCACTGTTTATGTTACTCATCTGGGGCACCGGTGTCACCAGCATACCACAAAGGTAAATTAGATTAATTATTACTTAACTCTGAGTCGTTTTGTAGTATAGCTGTACAGTATAAACCATTTTCCCAAAGTTTCCTATTCTGACTAAACCATGCAGATTAATCTTTCTTTAAGTATTGAAAAGAGGTTGGTGGAGAGATGTCAGCCCCCTTCTGCTTTCCAGTGATGCATTGAAGCCTCTTTGCTCCCCCATAGTGGCTTTCTTCCGAATCTTTCTTAAAAGTTAGTTTGTTCTTTCTTATTCTTTCAGTTCCATTTTGCACCAGTCTTCTTCATTTCGGGAGGCAACCCCATCAGATCGAAGAAGTCAAGCATTTTTGGATCACATCAGAATTGCAATGGGAGAGATACCAAATAGGACTGAAGCATGCAGAAAACAAGAATGAGGATTCAGCAGTGGCCTGCTCCAGCTGGCCCACAGCACTGCCCTTCTTGGCTTCTTCCTCCACAATGGGTGGGCAGGATCCTAAAGAAGCAGATGATCCCTTTTTTCCCCCAAGTGAACTGTAACTTTATTGAATCGGGGAAATCACATTAGAATTACGCTGGGGATGATGTATCCTAGATGGTTAGGTCCTCAGATACGTAGAGGAACGCTCAGTGAGTCAGCCCTGCAATTTTTGGTGGAGTAGGTCTATTCCGGTGTGTGGGTGTTCACAGAACAATTACGTAAGTGTCAGGGTAGCAAGGAACTTTTGACATTTCTGGCAGCTTAACTGAGTTCTTTTCAGTCAAAAATATTATAATTGTTGTTCTCTTGCATTAAACACACATCATTGCCTTAAATGGATCTGGAGGGGTTGGGGCATTTTTTGAAGCGTCAGTTGTCAGGGCAAGATATTGGAGCAGTTTTATTCTTGAGAAAACAGGAGATTTTTCTCAGTTACAGTGAGACGAGCATTTGTGAGAACCATTTTAAATCATATAAGAGGGTGCGAAAGTTGCCATGCCATATGCCTGGAATTTACTATGTTAGAGCTAATTGCTGCCACCGAATGTAAGGGCCCGTCAGCTTTTTCATCATCACACCCACCTCAACACCTTTTTTTTGAATTTTATTTTAAGTTTTTTGTGTTGGTTTTTTTTTTTTACTTTTTTGCCTACATAGATTTTGGGCTGCAGAATGATAGTGCAACCTCCATGCTAACTCCTGACATGCCTTATATCCTATATTCAAGGTGAATAGGTTAGGTACCCCCCTGACATATGGCAGATTAAATGCCAAGGCAACTGCTCTTCTACATGTATGATGCAGGGAAACAGGAAGAACTGGCTTGTCTCTCAAGAGCAGTATACCTACATTAGTCAGGCTAAATCAGTGTCCAAGTGACATTTTCAGGGAAGATTTCTCTCTAAAGATCAAGGGGGAGAGAAACAAAACCGGATAACTGTTCTATTTCTTCTTTGATCCAAGCTGTGCCTTTAAGACCAGAAAACTCCCATCAAACTAGCCAATGGATTTTTTATCTTGGTGAAGTATTAAATCTTGAAACACTCTCTGTTCTACATGATACCATAACGAGGCAAGTAATAAATCTGAGTGGAGCTGGGCATCAAGCTGATTTGCCTGAGTGATCAACCAAGAAAATAGCATTAGTCTGCAGCTGCTAGGTAGTCTAGAAAAAAACTATAGGATGTTTCTCACCTAAAAAAGTAGATTTCCTGGAATCAGCCCCAGAGAAGGGCTGTGTAACTTGCTCTCTAGGGACAGAGGCAGAACAGGATCCATGTGTAGGTGCTTGCATACATCGTCTTTGTTAACAAATCCTTACCTAGACTGGATGTATGTGAGATGAGGGCTCTAACAGTGACAGTAGTTGATGAGGAATAACTGAGGTAACCCACGTTCATTGAGCTCCGACTAATTTATTTTTGGACAGCAATTTTCCCAATTAGTGAGGACAACTTAAGCCTGGATGTTCCAGCTTACTAATATGTACCTTATGCCAGCTCACACTCTTAGCATAAGGGGTTCATTTTATTACTTGCCTCTGAAACTAGCAGACTCAGAGTTTGAATCTGCAGTTGCTGCAATTGTCCAATTGCTTCTCCAAAAATTGGAAAATTCTGGAGATCTGCAGTGTGAATCCCATGGCCTTGTGTCACTCGCAGCCTGGTGCACTGAAGGGATTCATTGTTCTGATGTGTGCAGGAGGAATTGCTTAAATTCAATGAGCAAAAACAAAAGGACTTTCAGCGCCTCATGTTTCCTCCCCAGGATTTGTGCAAAGTAAATAAAGGAACTAAGTCTTCTGCAGTGAGTGCTCTAGATGAGAGCACTCTTCGCTGTAGCCCAGCGCTTTCAACTGCTACCCGTGTCAATTCCTGTAGTTACTCAGAGAAAACTGGAAGCAAATAAACATGAGTTCTTGCATACCAAGAGCTCTCTATGCTCACTGATAAAATTTGTCTCTCTTAGGTTCAGACACAGACTAATTATTTTAAAGTAATTGCTCCCACTCCTTTGAGATTCACTGAGAACACACGCAGTGCCTCTGCTGCAACACAACCTCGTACATCCACATGAAGAGATCACCTACCCGTGTTGCTCAGCTTCTAAGCACTGACAGCCAGAGCACCTCAGTGTACAATGAGATATTTTCTCTGAAGGCTTTTGTTAGCTGGACTTCTTTTTTTCTTTTCCTGAAAACATACCAAAATAAATGTGTGAAGGCTGCGTTATTAATCGTTAAAGCTTGGAGATATACTGCTATGGGAAAACACTGATTACAATCTTCTAATTGTCAGATGCAAATCTGCCACTCTCCATTGAGGAAGTATCACTTCATTCAATCGCTTGGCTGCTCTTTGTCTCAGCTGAGTAAGATGGTCAGCTAGCAACTGGACTGGAAACAAATAGAGCTAAAGGTATTCTGGTTTTAGTTGGAAGACAATTGTAGGCAAATTGACCCTTCACTTATATATTCCATAATAAATAACGACTGTAACATTGAAGTGGTAGCAAGAAACAATAGCAAAATTCACAACCATTAGAATAACAGCATTCTGTGCAACAGAACCCACGGCACCCAGGAGGTGCCTCACCTCCCCATGAGCGGTGTTAAAGCAGTTTTTTAAGATTATCTGACATAGTAAATGCATCAGCAGTGCCTGGGATAGGACCCAGGATGTTGATTGTCCATTTTCTTTTATAAGCATAGTCCACATTGATTTTGCAACTGAGTCACTGCAAAAATATATTGCATATTGCTTTAGAAGGCAGTTGAGGCCAAAATTACAGAGAAATTAACCAAAAGCTTTTTATTCTAAGGGCTTGGAATCAATCAGAGAGACACTGATAATTCATTAAGGCGCATTCAGCACATCTCTTTTAGGAAGATGAGAAAAATGAACTTCTGACCATAGACAGGGGAGATGACATGGGGAAGATATGCTGGGAGGATCAGGTCCAGCTGTGGCACAGTGAAGCCCAAGCAGGGGTTACAAGGTGACCTCGTAGGCCTTCCCCACATCAGCCTCTGTTCTGTAGGTCTGTGCAACTCCGTCCCTGTGCCCCTGATCCAACTCCTTCAGAGATTTCCTCCAACAGAAATTCCTTAGCATAAGATTCATATTCTTCTGAAATTTCTCATGTTTTCAGGGTTTTAATAAGAACACGTGACCAGTATTTTCTATGGCGTGGCCCTTGGGCCAGGGTGAATATTACCTTCCAAGATTTGGGGGTTTTAACTGAAACAATCCAAAGATCATGTCAAAGACATTATTTTTTGCCCTGCTGTCAGTGACGTTTGTGAATTATGGAAAATCACCCATATGGCTAAACAGACTATCTCCACTCCCCCACAAGTAGTGACTTAGAGGATGAAAGAAATATTCATCCTGATCATCTGTTTTGTAACAGGATATTTATCTCAAGCTTTCAAGAATTTCATTATTATTGGGGAGGAGGGGAACGGGCAGTAAGGAAGGATCTGTAATAGATTATTGAAACTGGGAAGTGAGTAAGCTGTAGGGCAGGAAACATGCCTAAGCCCTGCTATTGCCCAGGAAGACGAGCAGTGGGCCTGTGGTAATACAGGGAGGAGGAGGAAGAAGCGGAGGCATTCTTACCACAGTTAATTTGGAGCCCAACAAAAATAAGTGAATTTTGAGAAAGTCTGAGATTCCTGAGAAAAAGAGGGAGGGGGACATCCCTAATATATGGGAAGAGGACTGTTTAGGACAGAGAGCAGGGACAGGGCTGTAAATCTGTTTCTCCAAACGCATCTGGGAAAGTTCACCCTATTGCACTGCAGGGAGGTTGAATCTCAGCTCTGTGCCTCTAGTCCAGGTAAAGCAAACAGCTTAACTGACCTGCACTGTCCCAGGGTTGTGGCCATCTGAACATGACCTTATTTGAACTTTGGTTCTGAACTAAGGTACATTAAAATTACAAAGCTCTTTGCTTCCAGTCAAGACTTCCAGGGTTGGTATTAATAGCTTTGGTGAACTGTAGTCCATTGATTTAAAGCACCCGTGCTTCTGCAAGTCAGGACTTCATCAATTTTTTTATCACTTACACAGGAAGAGTGCTAGGCTTAATGCTATTTATCCAGCTGGACATATTGACTTTGACTTAGGAGATCAAAGCATTTGGGTTAGGGATTGTGTAACATCTTCGTATAAGAACTGTCAGGGGTAAATTTACCAAAGACTGAAGCTTTGATTGATAATCATTTTGCCAGAGTGTTCAGCATAAGGAAGCACATAATAGAGTGTTTCTCTTAATGGACAAGCAAGCCACAACACCTTTAAATATACATATTTGGAAATTTCATCACCTCCTGGAACATAACAGTACATAAAAACTCTGGAAGGTACCCTTGAAAGTGAGCTTTCCCTAGGTGAGTAAATGGCTCCAAGGAGGTGGCCCAAGACCCTGTAAGATGTGGGAGCCAGTAAGGAGAATGCATAGTTGTCTGTCTCTGTCTCAAAGTAAGCCGTGCAGGATATCTGTCACAGCCTCGTCGTAATTCAAACAGCAGTCCCCTCATCACAGGAGGTGTTGGCTACATGGATGCACTCTTGTTACTTGCCCTTGCTACAGCTGTAGGATATATAGAATTAAAACAGGTGGAATATGGCAGAGAGTTGTCTTAGCTTTTCTCTCAAAATTAAATTTAAAGCCAACAAGCTATATAGGATTAGACCAGCCTTATTAATGTTCATCCATGGGTTTAAAAGCCATATAGAGCATTGGCTCTGTCCCTGGAGGTGTTTGAGAAACGTTTAGATGTTGCTGAGGGACATGGTTTAGTGGGAAATATTGGTGACAGGTGGACAGTTGGACGAGGTGATCTTAGAGACCTTTTCCAACCTTGGTGATTCTACGATTCTATGTTTGTTGCCATGTGCTTCTTTCAGCAAGGTGCTCCGAGCACAGCCCCTGCCCAGGAGCACTGCTCTGGCTGGTCCCCTCCCAACATTTACAGACATCCTGCTCCCACCCGCAGAGGAAAGGGCACTGTCAGTGGTGGGAAAGGGGCTGGATGCTGCCGCCACTTTGTCTGTGCCTTCGTCCTGACTATGCCACAGTGTATTTTCCTTTCTTTTCTTTCTTCCTTTTTTTTTTTTTTTTTTTTTTTGTCTGCAAACAAACAAACACAACCTACATAAATGGGGTGCGGACTACGTGGCTCAAGGACTCAGGATGATTAAAAGCAGGAGCCATACAGAGACATCCAGAAATGATTGTTTTTAACAAGACAGGAACTTTGTCTGAAAACAGGATGACCTGCTACAAAAGACGCCAACAAATCCCTGTAGAGCTTTAGAAAAAACAAGCAGGCGCCTGAGTGTGCTTTAAAAAAAAAAAAAAATCCTGCCTGGTAATAAAAAGGCATGTAAGGGTAAACAGGAAAAGAGCACTCCACACTGCGAGCAGGCTGGAGGAGGAAAGGCTGGGAAGAGTGCTGATCTGAAAACCTGATATGGAAAATGAAGAGAACAATTTCTTCATATCCCTGGTACAAACTCCCTGTGCAAACACAGTGTCGGGGCAGCTGTGAGCACCACTTGCCTTCTGGTTGCACTGTGCCTTCTTTCCAGTCCCTTCCAGTGGAGGCTGTGGGATGACAGCAGGCACTCTTTGCTTCAGTGGCTGTAAAGCAATGTAATTTCAGACTTCCACGAAAGAGTTTTTTCTAGTGCAAAACTTTATTTCCTGAAGGTAAAATGACTGCAGTTCAGCCCACCTGCACTTACACAGCCCTCTCCCAGTTTTAGTGTGAGTCTCTTGACATCTGTTGTGTTTCCCGCTAAGCTCTGTCTTCATAAGTCTTGTAATTTCGTGACAATCTCATTCTTTAAATATATGAAATAAGTCTTTCTATCTTTTCGTGACTAAAAAAAAGAGAAAATCTTGAAATCGTAAAGACAGCTCACGATAATGCGTAGACCAAAACCCCTATTACTGCTACTTTTTGATGCTGAATTTTAAAATCATTTCATGATTTGAAGAATCAGGATGTTGACAGACTTCATCACGCTGACAACCCCTGCTTGATGGCAGCATCTGCAGACAGCTCCTAAGCAGGTTTCCCATCGCAGCCTGGATGCCACCAGCTAGAGACCCATGACAGTGGCCATCATGTACACACTGCGACCTCCTGTGCAGCAGCTATCCCCTTTGTTGTGCTCCCAAGCCAAGCACTGCCCCAGCACTGAAATTACAGCCTGTCACAGCCTGTGCTTACATGTGGCCAGAAGCACCTTCTAAAGCAGATGCACAACCCACTGCTGGAAAAGGTCCAGCCCTCAAGAACAGGGCCCAGCCCAGCAGCAGGGCTGACCAGTGCTGTGGCTTCCTGCTGCTCCACGGGGGCTGTCAGCCCCATGCTTGGCTTCTCCTGCTTGGCTGAAGGGGGTCCTAAAGAAATGCTATAGTCCCAGAGACTTCCATGGCCTCGCTGGAACCAACGTGAGTTGCAGAGAAGCTTCTGGATTGCTTTCCTCAGGAGCAGCTTTAAATTCCTGACAACATGCATCACGTGCTGCATTTGTCTCCTGTGGTGCCCTTAGTCCCTTGGTGTGTGGCTGCCACTGGTGCCAGGCAGTGCCCAGAGAGGCACTGGTGTTCAGAGGAGGAAGGCTCATGCGTGTGAGCTCTTTGGATGATGGAAAAGACATTAGTCTTCACCCTCTTCTGGGTATTGCCTGATGGCTGAGGAGGAGCTGCTTGTTCTTTCTCATGGCCAGCTTCCCCCAGTGCTCCCAGCCTGCTGGTGGCCTATCAGGGTGACGGGATGTGGCTGTGTGGTTCAGGTGTCTCCATTTAGCGTAGTCCAAATGAGAGATCATTTTCCCTAAGTAATCAAGGAAAAGACAGAATGTGTCTGCCCCAAGGCTCTGTCCCCTGTAGGAGTAATGCCTTCTGCACATGGGACCTCCCATAGTCATGCTGTGCCAGTGTGCTCAGTGCCCTGTGGGGCACCCCCTGTCCTGGCCTGGCTTAGGGAAGAGCATTCTCAGGTGATTCCATACTCTGGGCATGGGTTTCTATCATCACTGCTTCAGTATAAAATAGACTTGCATTTTCTTCTTTCCTTTAGTATCAATGAAGAATGATTCACCACTGTTAATGTACATGATATCCCATAGAACATATTATTGACCATTTTCCATGTCCTGCAGTGCCCTTCAGCACTGTACTACTTAACAATAATAATTATATAATCAATACAACAATTGGGGAAATTTCCAATTTCTAAGAAGTGGAATTCAAATTAAATGAATTTTTATTATCCTCAGGATGGATAGCAATGCCAGCTGCTTTGTCCATTGGTTTCATAATTATCAGATTCTCACATGCACACTCAGTAGCGTGTGACACAAGTACCTAAAGCAGCATGCTTTGGTTAGCCTCCATACCTTCCAATCTACCCATGCACACAAAACACAAAAACTCTTTGCTAGTGTGTATGTGAACATTTCTATGGAAGGATCTGAAGAACTTTGTTCCTACATGATGTTTGTGTCTTCTTTGGACAAGGAAAGACATAATTTCATCTGTATTAGTCTAAGAAAAGTAATTCTAAGTAAACACATCAAGGTGGTAATGACATGATTTTAAAAAGATGGTAAAGTAAGTGCAGAAGATACTTAAGTACATCACTGAAGGGGGAAAAAAATTCCTTCTCCATAAGAAAGAGATACTTTAAACTCTTCACTGGAAAGAATGCAAATTGGGTGAGATATCTCAGGTCTCCAATTCATCTCACAAATTGTCAAAGGAGCTGAACAGAAACAGCATCACTCAAGATCTAGCATGGAAGAAAATATTTCATTTATGTTCAAAAATGGCAAGTCCAGAGCAGTTGCTAAGATTTCTGCAGTGCTTTTTCCCCATTGCCTTATAATGAATAAGAGGTAATAGCTTCTGTTTGTTACTTTTCATTAGAATGGTAGACCCTCTAAGCCCTTTTGTGTGTGTGTTAGTGGACATTTAATTCTCATGAATTAATCGTTCATCCCAGACTCTTGTGAAGGTTTGATGCCCCTAGTGCGGGACAAATTATTCTTTAATGGGTGATGAGGTCATGTGCTATTTTGGTTCTGCCCAGCAGGATCTTCAGCTTGGCCAAGTACCGCTCCCTCAGCAGCTGCCATCTCTGTGCCCTGCACATGCCTGGAAACACACACTTTCTTCACAGACAAAAAAAGGCCATTCACATCAGCTGTTTTGCTGTAAAAAGGTCCTTGTTTGGAGCAGTGGAGGCATGGCTTCTTTTCAGTGTCACCAACTCTCTAGGAAGACATTGTCATCCACTAGGGCCTGCACGGAACATGGAGAGGTCCAGCCTGGTGCTGGCGTTGAGGGAAAATCCTCATCTTGTCTTTTTTGTTCTTTTTTCACTAATCACCCAGTCACTCAATTGAAATATAACACTAGAATATTAGTGGGACAGGTATTATATTCTGCAGAGAGACTTCAAGCCAGACAGCACAGGACTAATTTGATTCTATGCCAGTCACTTTTGGTAGAGAAAAAAATGCATCTGGGGTTCTGTATCTCTAGCTGTCAGTAGTGAAGAAGCAAACCTTAGCAGAGCTTGTGCCAAATCCGTGCTGAGGAGCTCTGAGTTAGGAGGGATGATGTTCCAAACAGATCATTTCAATGAGAAGCTCTTCTTCTTTGTATTTCAAATAGTCACAGATTTTTTTCTCACTCCAGTTATTATTTTGCACCATCCTTGCCATATGGAAGAAAGGAATGATACTGTTCTGATCTGCTACCATAAATATATGAAATGTTATTTGTGTGATCTTCAGAGCAGATTAGAACCGGAAATTTCCAATTTAGTGGGATTTTCAATATACTGAAATTAGTTTTCAATCTAGACAAGCTATAGTAGTGTCAAATATTTCTAAATGTAAGAAATTCTCTCCCAGTCAGATTTCTAAAATACGTACAGGTTTCATTAACCGCTGCTAACAACACTTAGAAGGAAGGTGTTCTACCATCTAAATTCTCAGAATGTTCAGTGAGGGAGGATTCTCAGAGACCATCAGCATCGGTCTTGCTTCTCTCTCTTCATCATTGACTTTTGGGAATAGAATATGAATAAGTGCTTTCAACAAACTCAACGTGCACTGAATTAAAAAAAGAAATACTGTGAGGGTGTTAGCTGTGGGGAAAGGGTTAGCATCTCTCCAGTGATACATGTCATCTATGATCTGCTGTTCCAGAGCAGCTAGACACGACAATGGAAGAGTCAATGTAGAGGATACTACGCTAAGTGTCTGTTTTCCTAACATTACAAGATGACATGGATTTCCTTTACAGGAGGCTGGATACTGGTGGTGATGGAAATATTAGAGACAGCGCGGGTGCAACAGCCTCTGATTTTCACAGAGGGTTTAGATATGGCTGTGTTACCCTCCCAGTGTGCTGGTTGCAGAAGGGACACGCTATGGTGGCATTAGTGACGTAGGAGCTTGGAGAAGAGCCAGCTGAGGTGTAGGGCTGAGGCACCAACAGACCTCCCTGAAGATAGCCTGGGTTTCTCTGCTCTGTGGCAGGCACTTTCATTGTTAGGAGAGACTCAGATCCCAGACAGCTGAAGGTAGAGCTAGTGTTGGGCTCAGCCCTGTAGGGATGCAGCCATTCATGTTTCATGACTAGTTTGGCTCTGGGGACAGCATAGGCATTATTTTCATGGTGCTTCCCCCCAACCAGTCAGCCCTGCTAGGTTGAACTGAGCCACAGGAGCCATTGTCCCCTGGGCACTGTTTGTCCCCCTCACACAGCAGCAGCCCAGATCCCAGGATGAGAAACAGCCTCTGTGAGAGCAGCTGGCAGCATTACACCTCTGTAACAATTAGGCAGGTCTGTTGCTCTTACAAGGGTGTTTTATTTATAGGGGAGGTTGGACTTGGTATTAAGGAGTTTAAATACTGTGGCCTGGACTGTGCCAGCCCAGTTCCTAATGGGGGAATCTTCTTGCCTTCTTCCTTCTTCGTTTGATATCAGCAGTGCCAGATGAAAAGATGCAAAGCAGTTAGTGAGAAGATTTGTTAGAGTACATTATAGCAGTGCTCAGAAACAACGCACCAAAAGCAAAAACAACAAGCATCTAGCATAGGATTGCATGCACATGCACTTGGGGTGCCTACAGTTTCACAAAACCAGTTTCTGAGGCATTCAGTATACAAAATGCATCTTATGGTCTTTCCTGGTATGAAAATCAGAGCATCTTTTAAGTTTTTTGGCACTGTAGATGGCAAGTTGCTGTTAAATAGACAAAGTGATGTCACAAGTGGGAAGTGATACACGAGGAGACAGTGCTCAGGGGCACAGACGGATGGGTTTCCACTGCAGTTCAGGGACGAATTTATCTTGTTCTGTCCAAAACTGCTCCTAAATTGTTGTTGTCCGGTGTCACCACTAAGTGAAATAAAGCTGAACTGACTACTACTACAGAGTCTGCAGCCCTTTTCCTGTAGTCTGAGTCTATACATTACAGCTCCAGCCTAAATCGTACATACCAGAAGCAAGTATAAAATAGCTACAGAGCTCAGGAGTGCAAATGGCTGGGGAAATCGTGTGGTAATGAGATATAAATTGTGTTTTTCTACCCAAACACAAAGAGACCATTTGAAGAGGAGAATTTTCCCTGGTGTAAAAACCATTCTTCTCATTGTTTTTTAGCATCATTCCAGTCAGACTACAAGGAAGAAGGCAGTATCACCCATGAATGACACAATGAACAACTGGGGAGAGGATGAGAAAACCATGAAAGAGTTGCTGGGGGAGACATCTTGGGACACTGGCAGAATTTTGAGCCAGCTTCTGAAGAAAACCTGGAGAAGTCTGAGTGGAGCTGAAGTTGCTGCATGAGGGGTAGAAGGAAACAAGCGTGGATTGTCTTCCCCATAGTGTTGACATGGTAAAGGATGACCAACAGTGTAAGGAGAAATAACATATAAGGGACCAGCAGAGAAAATGATTAGTAAGGGACCGAAAATGCCAGGCCTTCATATGGTCCACTGACTCCCTGGCCAAGCTGTGTTCTGCAGATGATCATGTATAACTCTGAGCAGGGAACAGCCAGGGCATGTTTCATGAGTGGGGTATATGAGGCACTACTTCATTTGAAGGCCTCAGTGAAGGACCCAGAGCAGAGACAATGTTATGGTGGGATGCAGCAGGCATAGACATTTTTCATCGTGCTTGTTTACAGTGTGGCAGCTCAAGTGGACTTGGAATTTATGTTTTACTGTACACTGTGCAAGCACACAGCAAAGAGGCAGGCATCCAAAACCAAGGTGCTAGTACAGGCTGCAGATCAAGCCATGGTGAACTAAACATGGTCACAGACAGGCTTTAACACTGCACTGCAAGACAATAACTATCACACTAAATGAAGAAAAGAGTTAAATTTGCAGGCAGCTGGCTTTGCATACTCTGGCTAGTCCCACCACACTGATATTTATAAACTTTCTCAGTGGGTGACTAAGAGCAGCTCTGCGCTGGGCAAGGGCAGACTAGTTCTCCAGCAACACACTGCAGGTGAATTAAGGGGTAGGATAACTCAGCTGGGCTCAGGTCACCCACCCAGCAGTCTGAACCCAACCAGCCATGTAGGGCACAGCTCTACATGCCTGGCCTGAACAAAGTGTTCCTTCAGGCTCACTGGAGCCTGGGCAGCCTTTGCTAGTCGGGCTCTTTCTGAATAATACACAACAAAAGAAATCAAATAGGCAGGGCATGCAAGAAGGAGAGATTTTGTTCTCTTCCATAAAGAATCCAAACTACAGCTAAAGTATCTGGAAACATGATTCTTGGGATCTAACTGTTGCATCTAAAATGCTATGTTATGACAGGGAGTGGGAGAAGAAAAGATCAGTGACTTTGCAGATGAGTGACCAAAGCACTAACATGACAAAATGAGCTTTTGGTTTGCCATAAAGGCAAAAGCTTTCATGAGTTGATCAATAAGAATGCAAAATCTCTTTCAAATGACATAGATGAGAAGGAGGGGTACTCATCAGAACTAAAGAACAGCTTTTGCTAGACTGGTGTTCCTGGCAGGTTACACCTGCTTCCCTCTCTGTGCCTTGCTGCCACTCTGTCTGGAGCAACGTGCTTCTAACAATAGCTGGTGGCTGGAAGGTACAGAGTGTGCTACGCAGCTCGCTTCCTCTTCCTCCTGCCTGATTGTTATTGCAGAGCTCCAAGCAAGAAGGGCTCTTTAAATGCCATTAAGTCACAAGAAGCTGTGGCTTTGATAGTGAGGGTCTGACTTAATGCAATACTGAGTCAAAGAAAAACATTTAAAGAGAGAAGATGCCTTTCTCTAAGTGCTTTGTACTGTAAAGCTTCTGTATATACACATACACTCACATGCACACACATCCGGGAGGAGGTGTGTGTCCAGGAGGGAAATCCTGCCTGCACCATAGTTAATGACAAATGTTCACGCTGACCTTGGCAAGGCAGGGTTTCAGGCACTGTCTGTGTATGTGGTGGGACGTTGTGGAAGTGTTCAGGCATGATACGTCTGTATTTACTTGCTGTAAAGGACTGTGGGAGCCTGAGCCTGCTAGCAACACACCAAAATACAAATGGAGAGAAGAGGTTGTCCCCAAGACAAGGCCCAGGGGTGTTGCCATGCCTTTCTGCAACGTGTGATCTCCTGCAGCTTTGCCTGTCTGCAGGTTGTGGGAGCACCCAAAGCAGTGACCTTTCTCACCATCAGAATCTTGATGGGGTCTTGGTTTGCACGGTTGTTTTTGGGCTTGGTGACTTTTTGTGTATGTGCTGCTTTCTTGCTTGCCTTTTTAACATATATTGGGGTTAGTCTAAATATTGCTGAACTGCCTTCATTACTCTGCTCTCAAAATAGTTCGGATAGTTTTTGAGGGCCAATTAGAAGGGCCATCTGTCCCTGGAGTAACCATAATCCCACATTCAGTGATTTTACCTTGCTTGATTTTACCCTCAGCTATGTTTTTAGTATGGCAGAAGGTCAAGAAACCTTCTTCTACAAGTAATTTAGTGGTTAAGATCTTCAAAACTCCCACTTTAATGTTGATTGTAATTCTATTCCAGTGGTTTGTTGTTGTTTTTCTTTTCTAAAATCTGTTTTGAATTTGTGCACCTCTAAGTATCATTCAGTGATATTATGGGTGGAAACATAAGATCTCAGCATAATGGACATAAATCTCGTTTTCTTGGAGACCTTTTATGGATCTACTAAAAGTAATTTAGAGACTCACAGTTTAAAGAGCTGCTTTAATTAGCGTAGCTACAATGTGCCAAACTTGAGTGGCTAATTTTGTATCAGTCACTGAAAGCAGTGGGCCAGTCTGGTGACTTCCTTAATGTAAAAAGCGTTTCGTATCTATGGGTTCCTCCTGTTTGTAACTATCCTTTTGTAACAGCTGTATTCTCAGTTTTGCTGCCCTGTGACACAGCAAGCACCACAAAGCAGAATCCTGATGTCTAAAAGGCACATCCTTCCCCCTTCTTCCTGACAGCACACATCTGAGCCAAGGCTTCTCTGTGCAGCACAGAACTGGGTCGGTCCCAACATCAGGACTCTCACTCCTGCTGGAGAGCACTGCACATCCACGACTGGGACCAGATTTGGGGCAGTATGCCATGTTTCTTTGAGAATTTGGGCCTGCCTGGTGGCTGCCCACTGCTGAAAATATGCTGCAACATTATGGATGATGAGTATTTGGAAAATCTGGTGCTGAAGACCAGCAGTCAGTTGAGTGACATGAAGGAGGGTGGGATAAGGCCCGGAGCTTCAGCACAAGGAAGCAGGAATACTTTCAAAGTCATGGACAGTATCTGTTCAGGATTCCAAATACCTGGCAAAACCAAAGCAAAACATGAGTTTTACTAAAATACATCAGAGCAGTGGCTCTTTGCCCATGTTCCACGTTTCACTGGAAGAGCTGGCAATATCACAAGTTCCAGAAGAAAAAGATGAAAAGCTGCTTTAAAATCATTTTATAGATGTATACAAACTACTTGCAGAAGGTTATTATCATCTTTTCCTTCCTACCTTCTTCCTTCCTTCTTCCTTCCTTCCTTCTTCCTTCCTTCCGCCCTTCCTTCCTTCCGCCCTCCCTCCCTTCCGCCCTTCCTTCCGCCCTTCCTTCCTTCCGCCCTTCCTGCCTTCCGCCCTTCCTTCCTTCCTTCCTTCCTTCCTTCCTCCCTTCCTCCCTTCCTCCCTTCCTCCCTTCCTCCCTCCCTCCCTCCCTCCCTCCCCCCCTCCCCCCCTCCCTCCCTTCCTCCCTCCCTCCCTCCCTCCCTCCCTCCCTCCCTCCCTCCCTCCCTCCCTCCCTTCCTCCCTCCCTCCCTCCCTCCCTCCCTCCCTCCCTCCCTCCCTCCCTCCCTCCCTCCCTCCCTCCCTCCCTCCCTCCCTCTCCCTCCCTCCCTCCCTCCCTCCCTCCCTCCCTCCCTCCCTCCCTCCCTCCCTCCCTCCCTCCCTCCCTCCCCCCCTCCCCCCCTCCCCCCCTCCCCCCCTCCCTCCCTCCCTCCCTCCCTCCCTCCCTCCCTCCCTCCCTCCCTCCCTCCCTCCCTCCCTCCCTCCCTCCCTCTCCCTCCCTCTCTCCCTCCCTCCCTCCCTCCCTCCCTCCCTCCCTCCCTCCCTCCCTCTCCCTCCCTCCCTCCCTCCCTCTCCCTCCGTCCCTCCCTCCCTCCCTCCCTCCCTCCCTCCCTCCCTCCCTCCCTCCCTCCCTCCCTCCCTCCCTTCCCTCCCTCCCTCCCTCTCCCTCCCTCCCTCCCTCTCCCTCCCTCCCTCCCTCCCTCCCTCCCTCCCTCCCTCCCTCCCTCCCTCCCTCCCTCCCTCCCTCCCTCCCTCCCTTCCTTCCTTCCTTCCTTCCTTCCTTCCTTCCTTCCTTCCTTCCTTCCTTCCTTCCTTCCTTCCTTCCTTCCTTCCTTCCTTCCTTCCTTCCTTCCTTCCTTCCTTCCTTCCTTCCTTCCTTCCTTCCTTCCTTCCTTCCTTCCTTCCTTCCTTCCTTCCTTCCTCCCTTCCTTCCTCCCTTCCTTCCTCCCTTCCTTCCTCCCTTCCTTCCTCCCTTCCTTCCTCCCTTCCTTCCTCCCTTCCTTCCTCCCTTCCTTCCTCCCTTCCTTCCTCCCTTCCTTCCTCCCTCCCTTCCTCCCTTCCTCCCTCCCTTCCTCCCTTCCTCCCTTCCTCCCTTCCTCCCTTCCTCCCTTCCTCCCTCCCTCCCTCCCTCCCTCCCTCCCTCCCTCCCTCCTTCCTTCCGCCCTTCCGCCCTTCCGCCCTTCCGCCCTTCCGCCCTTCCTTCCGCCCTTCCTTCCTTCCTTCCGCCCTCCCTCCCTTCCTTCCTTCCTTCTTTCCTGTGAATCTTCACACTTAACTCTTCTTTACATAATCTTTACCTTCTCCTTTTGTATATGGAAACCAGCACAGCACAACACATAAACAGCTGTGGTAAGCAATCTATAAAGACATAAAGAGCAGTTGTTGTCACTGTACTAACAAAGCAGATTCTATCAAATTTACCTTCAAACAGGTCTTTCAGCTGCTCCCGAGCATATCGAGAGGACCCCTACATGTGTTAGCAATATGCTACAATGACATACATGTGTTCCTATGAAGCCTATTCCAGCACAGGTTTCTTTGTTCAGAATCACATTATGCATGTGTTTGTTATTCATGTTTCTGCTTCCACATCTTTCCTTTGATGTAAATTTAATATAACTTTTTCATCATTATTTGAAACAGAAACGCTGGGACAAAAGGAGCACCAAATATAGGAAGTACAGAATTACATTTAGCCAATGGTTTATACATTTTCTATATGTTAAAGCCATCAATAATATATTTTCAGAAGAAAAATTAACGTCTTGACTTTTGTTCAGGCCACAGGCTCAGTGTAAGGGTCAGGCTGTGATGCCATGACATGGTGACTGCTCAAAGTCCACTGCAGAGAGTTTGTGTCAGAGGTGGGAGCAGATTCACGTTGACTTCAGCAGTGACAGAGACATTTTTTCTGAAGAGAACATTAGCTTGTAAGTCTCCTGCAAGTCCTCTGGAAAATAAATACACTGCATTGGAAAGTGACTAGAAAGATGCTTGAATGAGGGCTAGGGGAGATGCTAAATATCAGTCTACTTTCCTCTTGAAGTGTTTCTGAGCCGCATATTCACCTGTAATTAGCTCGCATGGCATATGAAGATACACTCCTCTCTGCTTAACCTTTAAGCAAAATTTCTGTGATTATTGGCCTCCATTCCCAGAGTGACTGTGAGAAATGAGCAGGGCAGATGGGAGCAGGCTTTCCCGGTTGTTGCTACAGAACACTTCTGTGATGATTTAAAGTCATGTTAAACAATAGCTTGCTCACATTCAATTGCAGAGCATCCCAAGATGCTGTATGAGGTAGGGAAGAGATATGAAATTGCTTTTGCGGAGATGCTAGGCATAATTAAAGGCTCATGTCTGGATCTTCCAGCTAACAAACTGCTGTACAACAAGGGAAGCAGCTCCCTAAGTAGCTTTTTACAAAACACTAAATATACTGCCATAACAATAAACCCTAACCATCCAGCTGCCAGTGAATTGTGTGTGTGTGGCACTGTGGACATCATGTCCACCCTCTTCCCTCAAATCCATCCCCTTCTGCTGTTGAAAAATAGCAGAAGTCCTCCCAGGAGCAGCTGAGAAGTTTAATAAAAGTAAATTGGAGCTGCTTAATCCACTTCAGCAATCTGTCTGTGCTTGTTCTAAAAATCAGGACTGCTCCTTTGGTAAAGTGCAGAGTGAAGTGAGAGGCTGTGAGCACGGCCTCGCAGAAGGGGAGAAAAAATGCCTCTTGCTGCCTCCCCTTTTGACACGACAGATAAAGGCAAATGTGTGAAGGTCTTAAAAGCCCCACTGCAGAGCAGGAAGAGGAAAACAAATGGCACCATCACCATATGCCCATGATCCCAACTAAAAGGCATTCAAATTCATTTCTCCTCAGCTTCCCTTTTACACATCAGTGAACAAGCATGTTTGACAACACAGTGTGGGAGTTTCCAGTTCACTGAGCGGGTTTCCTTCACCTTCACTCAGGCTTCCACCTGAATGTACTGCTCCCAACCACATGATGGATCCCACGTGGGCTGGTGGGGGGGTGGAAAGGGGAGCCCCCATGCACTGCACCTCACACAGAGGGTTCTGAGACTGGGAAGCTGGGTGCAGGCTGAAGTGGAAGTGCTGGGCTTGGCAGGAAAGCGATTCACTCAGGCCCACACTGCAGCCAGTGCTGAGCTCACTGCCTTTGCTAGGCCTGGAGCATGCCATGTGTGAGGAGTGCACCCAGCCTTGCAGGTTGGTGGGACCAGAGGCCTTCAGTAGGCTGGAGAAGCAGGTTGAAGCAGCAGGGACAAAAGCTGAGGTGATGCCAACTGATGCTGGAAGAAGAGGGTGAGGCTAAAGTGCTGCAGGATGCTTGCGAGACTGGAAAATGCCTTGGAGCCAGAGGGGCCATAAGCGTGTGAGTGGAAGGCAGCATGGGCTGCTCATTAGAGGCTGAGCGGATTGAGAGCGGGAGAGGATGCTCACATGGCAAATCAATTTGCAGGCATCAAATTGATTTAAAAAAATGCAAAAGGATGCACTCACCATTATAAATCGAATAGGAAGAGCAGCGGATAAACATTGTCTATGGTTCATAAAGCCACAGTTAGACAGAGAGCGGAACCTTTTTCTCAGGCAAGATAGCAGGCAATGTGCCCTGATACCTCATCTGCAGCTTTTCACATTTCTATTTTTCACATTTCCAATGCAGAACTTATTATTTTCCTCCAAAGATCCTTTCCACTCCTCTTCATACTTCTGTTGACATAAAAGCTATTGACTGGTCCTATAATCACAGCACTGCTTTTCAGTATTCGAGCCTTGCTTCAAATTCTGTTTTCTCCTTTGTAGCATCTCTGGGATCTCAACCAAAGATCCCAAACACTTGCTTATAACTTCACAGTCTCCAGGTTTTGGGTTTCACATCCCCCTCCTTACCATCCTTTTCACACCTCCAACCCACTGCTTCCTACACAGAGTACAGCTGCCAGGTTGATGATACAGATGCAGAGATAAAATCCAGTCCTCCAGAGCTGCCTTAGTAACACTATTTTAGCATACAGTTCCAGATAGTTTTCTTTGTACATATTTTCTCTGTGCTTTTAGGTTCACCATGCTGACTTTGCCTCTTGAGCAAGCGCAACACCCAAGAGCTGTAGCAGTGTTATCTTCCACCCATACTCACACCACAGGGAAAACGAGTAGCAGGAGTGAGCACCAAAGCAGCTGTTTGACAGTCAAGCAAGAGGTTACACTACAAACTGGTAGGAAATAGGCTATCATGGCCAGAACCAGTTCTTCCATTAGCCCCAAGCTTCTCCCAGCGCTACAAATCTCCTTGGCTCTGCTTCTAACTCCTCAGTATCTCATAGCATCCTCTTGTGCTTTTCAGTGCTCAGATCTCTTCTATGTCCTTGCCCCACTCTGTCTTTGCACAGAGCCAGCCTCTGTTCTGCTCTGTCTGCTTTCTGTCTGACCCGGGCCATCCTCGCCAATGGCTTTCAGTGAGCCTTGCAAGTGGCTTTCTTCAGCACCAGTTCAATCCCATCCAAATTTTCATAGTATTTTTGATGATAAAAATCTCTAGGAAAGATCCAAAGGGTGTTGTTCTCTGAGAAAGCTGAAAAATTCCTGAAAATTTCATCCTGAAATGTGTGCCAAGAGTGGAAAATTAACTTAAGGCAGTTAAAGTTCAAGAAATCTGTGGGAACAGCATCTTACAAAAAGAGGAAGTGATGGCTACCACCCAGTCTGTGGTTTAAGTTTATTGTAGGAGTTCTTCCCTACTGTTTTATTAACCAGGAGTCAGGCTCCCAAATGGGCTAATTCTCAATGTCAAGCCATACTAGTTCTGTATAAACTGCAATATTTACTTAAAATCCTCTTGCAGACAATGTAGTGATGCAAGCTCTGTCCCATAGCGGCTGTTCTCAGTGTCATTATTATACATCTCATTATCCCAAGACAGCTGGCAAAAATGAGCTGGGTAATTTACACACAACTTTGAAACTGTGCCTGCATTTTTAACTGTGTCAGCAGCCGTGGCTTCTTCCCAGCCACTTGAATGGACAGCTACCAAGCAGTGTGAGGACACTGAGAGATAAGAGAGAGTTGGAGCCAGATCCATCTCCCCTGTGCTGTGGTTGTGCTCCTTCGTGGTTACTTCTTGCTGAGTGTCTGTGCTGTGCGAGGTGATCCACAGCAGAAGTGGGGATCTGCAGGGAGGCAGATTCTGAGGCTTCATGCTGCTCAGTTTGACAGGCCCATTGTTTGTACAAGACTAATACCAAACTGATGCTTTTGGGAAACTCCACCCATGAGCGATCTGGAAAAGTTCCTGGTATGCCCAGTGAGACTTCAGCCAAATGTGCTAATTGTGGCTGCAAAATATTGTTTTAAAGGAAAAGGATGGGAGAGAAGAGAGGGTGAAAACAGAGAGAGGAAGAGATAAGCAAGGAGGCAACAGGCTACAGCAGGCCAGACAATATGGGAAGAGACAAAACGTTTGTGCAGAAGGAGGCAGAGGCTGTGGGTGCCTTGGGAATACCATTCAACCTAATTATCAGAGGTGGTACAACAGCAGAATGGGGTTCACATTTGTCTTCTCCCTATCTCTGGCCACATTCAGCGTCTGTTGGCTTTGCCTCTTCCACTCACAGCCCTAACACTTTGAGCTTTTCCTGTAGAGGTTCTGGGGTCTGGCAGAGCTCACAGCGTCACCTTGAAAATTGCACTGTGGCACACTGAGATCTTCTCAGTTTTGACCAAATGCTTCTTCTTAGTCAGCTGCTTTTCAAAGCCATGTTAACCCAAGTACACAGACACTGATGAAACTCGCGGTCTTGAGGGAAACAAGAAAGACAATAGGAGCTTGATAGAAAGAAGCGTTGAGCCTGGGGTACAAAAGCAGCTAAAGCAAACTGCCTGTAACCTGAGCCCAGAGGTGGAAGAGAATTTGCTTCATCTATTTACCCTACCGTAAATAAAAACCCAAAACAACCATGTAAGGAGTGCAGGCTGAAGTATAAGGAAGTATCCCTGACTGTGACAAAATGGAGCAGAAGCTGCAAGTGTCCAGAAGTCAAATAAGGGTTAGATGCGGCCTCTGTGCCAGAGACTGGGCTGGGAGAAGCAAGTGAAGGAGACAGTGCTGAAGGGCACTGTTGCTTCAGAGAGACCATGATGCAACTGAGTGTTTCAGAAACAGGGAGGAGGAGATGATACTGGCAAAAGTTCTCCAGAACAGCTCAGAAACGAAGCTCAACACGGCGTGAAAACTATTTCACTTCCGGGGCAGCTTAACCTCCATCAGGGAGGGAAGCTATTGTGGCTCTCCCACGTAACAAATCAAGATGTGCTGTGTGATGTCATCATTATTAAAAAAAAAAAAACAACAAAAAACACAAAACTAATTCTGAGCAATTGGAAAAAGGCAGGCAGGGCTGGTTTATATTTCTTCCAAGACCTTTTCCCCCTAATTTCAAAAGAGAGGAAAAGAATAAAAAAAACCAAAAACAAGGAACCAGAAAGAATCCCAGGTTGAGTCTCGAGCCGTCCTGGAGCCGCAGAGCCTGGAGAGAAGCCAGGCAGGCTGGCAGGAAGTCAGGCAGGACAGTGATGGAAACCTGCCTGGGATGCAGCGGAAGTTCACCCAAACAGATGTGCTTCTGCAAAATATTCTGCTGACGACAAGTCATCATCCTCTGACAAAAACCTGTCCTGCTGGAAATCTCTCAGCACTGTTTGTTATGGCGTTGCTCTTCCTCCACTAATAAATAAAAAGAAAGTGGGTGTGCGATGGCTAATGCTAATGAGCCTAATTATATATATTTTTATCAGCGACTCTTTGTGTGGAACAAATCTTAAGAAATCTGACCTCGGGCGTTTCAGTCTGGTTTTGTTTTCACAGTGAGGGCTGAAGGCTCAGCTTTGTTATTGCACAAACTTAAACAAACATAAACGGAACTGTGAGACACTGGGTGAGAATAGGGAGATGTTACTGCATCCATAATTTCTTTCATGCCAAACAGCATTTTTCAAATAGTGCAGATTGCTAGCTTTGTATTGTTCCCCATTCCTCCCAAATCCATTACACAGAAAAACATGGTAATTCCCTCCCCAGTACTCAGGTTATGTAACAAGGGTATAACTCTCCCTTTGAAATGATTAACTTGATCATTTAGAGAAATGCGGACAACATATACACAGCTTAGAATAGCTGAATGGCTGAAAGCATTTTTCTTTCTAGAAGGGGAAAAGAAGGACAAAAGGAGTGATATTTCCTCTCTTACAGTTTTGAGTGACACTGTAGACCTCTCTCATTTTAGAATCTCCTCAGACTGAGCATCATTCTGAGGCTGCAGTGTGTGCAAACCTGGCACCGGGCCCTACTCGCTCTTCATTTACCTGAATTCCAGGGCTTGACCCGAGAGGCTGTATTTCAGAAAGCTGTGCAACAAAACCTTGACATGAATCAGAAAGTCAGGTTTTCACAGCTACATTTGTTTTCTGTCTACCTTCAGGAGAAATCAGCCACTGCTTTCTCCTCAACCTTCCTCTTTCCCTCCGTTGCGTGAATACAGCATACGAGATTGAGACATTTTCAGCGTGTTGAGCGTGAGAGAAGTCCCACTGATTTCAGCCAGAGCCTTTCCTATTGAGTCAGGACAGCACTGCCGCCCGCGTGTGACTTTGGGCCGATGAGTCATTCCCCGGCCCAGCGCCCTGCAGGATGTCCCACGGCCCCTGCCCCGGGCACCCACCCTGGCAGCATCCGGGCTCTGTTGGGCTGCTGAGCACCGTCTGCTTAGAAACCCAGTGGCACCGCAACCGGTCACGGCTAGGGGGGTGGGTTTAAACTACAAGAGGGGAGATTTAGGTTAAATGTTAGGAGGAAGTTCTTTACTCAGAGGTTGGTGAGGCTTGTCCAGAAAAGTTGTGGGTGACCCATGCCTGGAAGTGGCCAGGTTGGATGGGGTTCTGGGCAGTCTGATCTGGTGGGAGGTGTCCCTTCCCACAGCAGTGGAATTAGAGCTCTCTAACGCCCCTTCCAACTCAAAGCATTATGTGATTCTATGACAGGGAGGACGGCTGCAGCGACATTGGCTTGGCTATGCAGCAAAAGCTTCAGGCTTGGTGTCACCCACTTGGTTCAGCTCTTTGGGATCAGCACTGCCACAACTTCACTAACAAAGCTCTTGCGGTCTCTCGATAATGTGGCTATTTATAGGTTGGGTCAATACTGAATAGATTGCAGAAGCTGCACAAAAGCTCGCAGTGTTACAGCAGTGAAGTGGTACAGAGGCATTGGTGCAGCCTGAAACTCAGTATTGTTACATACAATTAAACATTATGACCTACAATGCTTTGCCTGATTTCACTCACTTCTAAACTGAAAAGTTAATGGTTATTACACTTATTACACTCCAAAAAATTCTCTTAGAGGTTAGTCTTGTGAAGTACAGGAATTTTCAAGCCTTACAGACTAAGCCCTGCTTTTGCACTAGCATTACATGTTAGGCACAGTGTGATTCTGTTTGTAATCACCAGAATTAACACAGTAATCAGTAGAGAGCCTGCTCACAGCCGGATACCACCACCGTCTCTTCTCTCCCTTACAAGTTGCACTTTGTAGGTTTTAGCAGTATGTCCTGGTTTTTGTGCACCCAACATGTATCACAGGGAGAAAATAATTAAAAAAAGAATGATTAAAAAATGTTAGACAAGTGCTCTCATGAGGAAGAATTGCTGCCAGGAGCGTTCTGTCCTTTTTGCCACCCAAGTGTATTGCATCTTAAATGTTTCATTTTGAGAGACCTGAACCACGAAGGCAGCATGAGGCAGCAAGGCCCTTTGTCCATGGCTCACCCGACTCCTTCTTAAAATAAATCAGACAGGATTTTACCACTTTGAGCTTCCCAGTCTTCTGTCCTATGACACTTGCTCAGGAAGTCCCAATGAGCAGCAGCCAACACGCTGTGCTTCTGATGGTTAATCTTAGGATGGAGCTGACGTTCAATACTGATGCTGCAATAAGCACCGTAAGCCGTCACTGTGGCCAGAAAAAGCTTCAAGTGAAATCCTGCAGCAGAGAGATCCTGCTACTTTCCCTCCACCCTGGTGTTTTCTTTCTCTAAAAGGAGCAGGGATTTCCTCTGGGGACTGGAAGGAGGCAAAAACTTGAGAGAGAGGTACTGTTTCATTGCAGTACAAAGCACAAAAGGATGAAAAAGAAGCCTAATGGATGCCTTTTCTTCTTGTCTTCTGGCAATTGCTTTCCCTTCAGCAGCTTTGAAGAGAAGTTAGGCTCCTCCGTTTTATCCTGCTCTGCAGGGGCTCAAGCTGTACAGGGACTTACAAATCTAACCACTATTCTGAGTCACGGAATCCTATATTTAGATGGCCTTGAGAGCCTCAGCTTTTCTCCCCAGCGCACTCCTGTTTCTGCAAGTGCATCAAGTCTGCTGATGCTCATGTCCAGCTATGGGCATGCGAAAGTTGTGCGACCTCACCACCAGCAGGGCCAGTATCACCACTAATGCTGACACTCCCCTAGGACTCCTGGACTCGGTGTCACTGCCTGGTCTGGACCATAGGTCTCGATCCAGTCAGCATCTCAAAAGATGTCAAGAAGATTCGGCCTGGTATGAAAAAGGACCAGGATCAAGACTTCCTAAAAACAGGCACAATCCCTTCTACCGGCAGCGTTCCTTATTGATTGGAAATCCAACTGAACAGTCCTAATGTGGGTGGCTTTGGAGTAGAGGTCCTAGCCAGTGTTGCTTCACCACAGAAAAGAGCTTTGATTGTGAGGCTGTGGAGTACTCCAGGTGAAGCTGAGTCAGCTGCTTCCTGGGCAGCCATCCCATTTCACAGCCAGCATGCCTTAGGTGAGTGACTTTTCAAGGATGAGGTTGCATTGGGGACATGGCTCCAAACCAAAATCCTTGCCTCGGTGGACTCGTATGAATAGCCAAGCAATCCCAAGAGTCCCATGGAACTGAATGATTAAGTATCAAACTAGCTCTTCTGACCTGCTACAGCCAGATGTTTTTGTATTGTTTTCTTGCGTGTGTGTCCTTTCATTTGTTTTATTCATTTTTTTTTTGCTTTTTAAGACAGGGAAAATGATGGGGCAGGGTAAAGAGCTCTAACTGTTGTGTAGCTCTGTGGCAGGAAATGAATTAGTGACATTAAAGAAAGGTTTTTTCTGCTTTAAGGCCACTGACAACAATGCTCGATAGACCTCATCTAGAACTGCTGACTCTCTTTAGGAAATGAACATTTTGGAAGGGAAGACAAATTCAGTCTTGTAACATTCCCCACCAGTAAAATCCTTCAGCACTGATGAATAAACGAGGGCATTATTTTTGTGCTACTAAGATGCCTAAGTCCACAGTCAATAATAAATTGTGAATAGGTTTTGTAACACAGGTACAAGATGCAGCTTACCACTCACTGCCTAGTTTAGAAACTATATTTTTCCGCTGGATTTAAAATTTATAGTAAAATTGGAGAGGATTGCACTCAGCACATCCTGTTAGCTGAGTCAATTGAAATTGCACCTGTTCTTGGATGCAAGTCATAACAAACACAATCCATACACGCTGTAAAGAAAAGGACTTGTCTGCACTTTTTCCAATTAACATCTGCCTTTTGGCAAGTTATTAACCTATTTTCTCACAAAGAAACGGCTTCAATTGTATTATGCATCCGAAGCGTGCAAAAGTCCCTGAGGGGGCACTCTGACAAAAACATACTGTTCCTGGATCCAATGTGAACATACATATTCATTAATTGTTTGGGGCAGAGAGTAGAGAATTTCTGATTTTTACAAGTCTTACAGGGTAAACAGGTTACATAAAGCTATGTCCTTGGAAATACATTCTGATCCCAGCTACTCTCATTCAGTGTTTCTGTGCTGCAACACAGCAACTAAAATAACTCATCAACCCTGCAAAAAGACTTCTAGGAAGAAAAAACATAACTGTTTACCTTAAAAATAGTACAGCACACTTAATTATTCAAATAAAGATGGCAATCTGCATTTCTGGAATAACTCATGCTGCAGGGATCTACACAGGGAAATGGCTGGGAGAAATGCATCTACTAAGATTTTTTCCACCCAGAAGATAAGTTTAATCAGAGTGTAAGCCTGTAGTTTGAATTTCTCATGAGAATGGTTGTGAGAATGAAACAAACAGTGAATTGCTATCTTACATGAATAAAAGCAATAAACAAGACAGGGAGTTGTTCTGATACGTTCGCCTCCAGGAACTGGTTTTCCAAACACCAGGGTGATAAAAGACATGGCAGCCAAAAGAAAAGGTAAATAGTGGAGTTTTTGGAGGAGGTAGAGGTATGGACTAAAAATAAAATAAAAAATAAAATAAAATAAAATAAAATAAAATAAAATAAAATAAAATAAAATAAAATAGAAAGAAGAAAAGAAACAAAAGAAAGAAAAGAAAGAAAGGAAAGGAAAAGAAAAGAAAAGAAAAGAAAAGAAAAGAAAAGAAAAGAAAAGAAAAGAAAAGAAAAGAAAAGAAGAGAAGAGAAGAGAAGAGAAGAGAAGAGAAGAGAAGAGAAGAGAAGAGAAGAGAAGAGAAGAGAAGAGAAGAGAAGAGAAGAGAAGAGAAGAGAAGAGAAGAGAAAAGAAAAGAAAAGAAAAGAAAAGAAAAGAAAAGAAAAGAAAAGAAAAGAAAAGAAAAGAAAAGAAAAGAAAAGAAAAGAAAAGAAAAGAAAAGAAAAGAAAAGAAAAGAAAAGAAAAGAAAAGAAAAGAAAGAAAAGAAGAAAGAAAAATAGAAAGAAAGAAAGAAAGAGAGTGAAAGAAAATCCAGAATAGAGTTTGAGTTGTCATGTTGGTCCATAAGGCACAAGTGATTACTGGCACAGACTAATGTCCCAGCCTGGTTTTGCCCAGGTATTGGAAAACTTGTACATTCATATCAGTAGAAGTAGTGCCTTTCAAGCCTATGTTGCAGTATGAGACACTTGGTGCCTGCCCCATGACAAGAGTCCGGTACCTCTATGCACATTTCAAGAGATCACACAGGACTATCTAATGTAAAAGAAACCTCAATACCATGATTGCTTCAGTATCATGTTGTACACAATGCTAAGGATAGTAACTCCATTAAAATTAATGACTAAACTTTGATTGGGATTACAGATGAAACTCAAGACACAGCAGCAGCCAACAGCATTTCTTTCAATTCGCACAAAGCATTTTTGCTTTGACTGGAAATCTCTGCAGAATCATCTGAGTTTCTAAGCTACTTCCTAACACTTTGAAACTTTACAAACTTGCAGTTCTGCTCCCCTGGCAAATCTTCCAGGGATTCAGGCAGGGCTATTTGTTCTGCCATGCTCTCACTTCACTCACAAACATCAGGGACCTACTGCACTTTGAAGCATGCCGTTCAGACACGACAGTTATTTTTTTGGAATTGGTATTCAGTCACCTTTGCAATACTGAGAATACTTGCTTCCGAGTTTAACCAGCTCCTTCAGTTACTTTGAAAGGAAGTTTTTATATTCTGTAGCCTTTCTTGAAGTTATATGGATCAAGAAAAAAGGCTAATAGCCCATGTCAAAGTTCCTTTAAAAAACAAAACCAAAATGTGTTAGCTGGCAGTGGTTGTATTTTAGGACAGCACTCACAGCTTGAGGAAAACACCTCCATGCTTTTATTGAACTGCCATTTCTAATCATACAGATGGTCCCAGGTGTCAGGCATTCTGAGCATTTCAGTATCAGCAGACTACCTGATCGAATGACAATAACAGATGTTAATTTGGAAATGTTATGCTCACTCACCAGATTCACAAACGTAAGTATTAAATGCTCCCGTTACACGCATACTGAAAAGGAAGAAGGCAGAGTTAAAGCAGAAGGGAAGACAGAAGCAGTGATTTTATTAAAAAACAAATTTAAAAAAATTTCATATGTTATTGATAAATAATCCTGAAAAGCTTAAAAAAAAAAAAAGAACACCCTTTTCATTTAGAAATAAAAAAATATATAGCCCATTATAAGAAAACAAGAAATAAGCCCAAGTTTTTAACAGCTATGTGGCTTTGTGTCTTGTAATGAAACCAAGAAAAGGCAAAGACCACAAGAATATTTCCAAATGCAAAACAACAAAAGTACATCTGACCTAAAAGGCAGTATTTACATAACTCTGCATTATAAACAATTGCATAATCATAGGTCAGGCTGTATACACTGGAATATATGGGGCTATCCTTCCACTAATGCATAGGATGTTGCATAGAAATAGTTGTATCTGAAAATCTTGTAAGTTGCTTCTCCACAATATACAGCACAATTTAAAACGGAGCTGAAAATAAGTAGCACTTGTTGGGAAAATTCAGCATCTTCTCATCAACTCAGATGACTTCTGGCTATCCAAAGGTGTACTATAAGAGAAAACATAACATATAAAAGAATATTTGACTGCTCATCACGTTAGCTCCAATTGCAATGGTGTTTGCATGGTACTCCCCGTACTTAAGCTGAATTCTATTGATGTTAATGAGGCTCAGCTTGGGAAATGGGCTTTATCTATATACAGTCAGTTGCAGAATTGGATTAAGATGCCCCCTCCATTTCAAGTGTCCTATTTTTCAACCTATAAAATGTGAAGTTGCAGAAAAGGATGACTACCTACTTTGGGTTGTGGATACACAAAAGGTGTTCTGCAATTGCAATTTAAAAGGTTGACAAAAAGAAACAGAGATGTTCTCTGTTGAACAACAATATCTACAATTACGACTTTCTAAAAATCGCATTTTTATTACAAATAAAACTAAAATTCATTTTACACGGCAAACTGACTCACACAACGTCTTTAATGATTATGGTTTAAATCAAAGTGATGAGGAGAATTCATAGCACAAGAAACTGAGCACCTGTGGAAGTCCTTGGAGGATGGAGATCTTTTGTATTTGTGATACAGACCTCGAATCACTGCGTGTTTGGTTCAGATATATTCCTCAGAAATATGAAGTAATTCTTATGAAAAATGAATTCTGCATGTCTTGCATCTGAATTCACACAGATACCGTAATTCTTTCAACATTTACAGGACTTTCTATTTGTAACTAGAAATTATTACACTAAATCTTCTTGCAGTCATCACTAAAATGTTTAGGAGGTTACAAGAGTCAAGCTTTTGGTAAAATATCTGACAGACCATAAGAGACAAAGAAAATTTCTGTCACTTTAGCAGATAGAGGTATTTGAGCCTTGTTTAATTTAGCTGCTAGAGTGGTATTGCCTTAGTACAATGAGTATTACTTTCACAGCCCCTACATGAGTTGAAAAATCTGCATAGTGCACTTCCACAGTAATTGTATTTCATGTAAAAACATACGGCTTGTTTAATCTAAAGACCTTATTAGGTTGAAATAAGAGTCCTGTAACTAAAAATGTTCAGTGGGAATGATTTTAGAAAATACTACTATTGGCTGGGCTAAGCTTTAGTAAATGTATATCCACAGCGTCTACTTGCTTTAAACCAATGTTTAAAATGTCATATATATTTTTCTTCAGCTTTTATTACATCAATGAACAGAAAAGGAATTTTTTTTCCATTTATAGTCGAATCCACTGAAGCGACATTTATTATTTCCTTGTGAAAATACAAAACATATTAATCAATACAGTTCGTTTTCGTCTTTTATTCTTCCTGTCTTCCCTGAAGTAAAATTTTTTGTTGATTTTCTAAGCATTCTTTCAGTTTATCTTCAGTCAAAGTCAGCCGTTGTTCCAGGATTGAAATTGTCTGCATGAGGACGACAGTAGCAATAGCTTCAGTTTGGTTTTATATCACTCGCACAATATTACAAAAGTGTGCAACATAATAACATAAAAAAAAATCATTTTAACTCAACAACAACAAAAAATATCCTAAAGATGGCTTTGCCCTAGCTATTCCATTGTTTACAGCTGTATTTAAAAATGATGGATTTGTATCTATGAAGACTGTCCAAAGGTTTTAAATTGTTTTCATGAAAAACTCTGTGCGTGTGTGTACAATATTTATGTGCCCATTAAAACTGCTCAGAAATATTATGTGAAAGCTGCCTCCATATCTCAGTATAAAAACAGCCATAAATGGTGACCCCCAAATGACGTCTTCCAAAAGCCTAACTTTAAAGATATAAAAAATAAATGAAGCGTGAAAAAAGCAATATTGAAAGGCATTCCCCATGAGATTGTCTTCCTCAAGAAGGGTAGGTTCCTGGACGCAGGCTGACAGTTTCTGTCCAATCCAACCTCACAAATAATTTTCAGCTGATGCTTTGACTCCAAACTTTTCAAAACTTACTACTTCAGAAATATGAAGAATGAAGAAAAAATCTCAACCATTCCTATTAATGATTAATGTTAATACATTCCAGACTATAGAGTCGTGTTTTAAGACATAAACTGTCTGAATTTGGATGGCTAAAAATAAGTACTGTGCTTTTGCAAACAAGCAACTCAGAGTTACTGACAGAGACTAACATTTGGGCTGTTTCACTGACACTTGGAATCATTCCACTGCGTGGATTCCTACCTAAGCCAATATCTTGAGCACTGAGTTTGGAGAAGGATTTAACGGTACGTTGCCAATTTACTTTGTTCATCCCCTACTAATGCATGACTGTTTAAGCTGGAATTTGACAATATCAACACAACAACTGGCTTCTGGCAAACCCACATTACGTCTCACTAGTGAAAAATAGTGACTCTTTTCTTCTACAGTTAAAAACACACTAATAATCTTTATGACTATGTAGCAGGAAGCTTTCACTTTAGGAAACACAACACACGCGATCAGTATTTGCTGAAAAGCAAGAAATAGAGCAGTCATTTGACTATATAACCATTCAAAATAACCCTACAAATTTCACCATTCTGATTTATGAGCATAGTTCCTGTTCTTTTCACCATTGATAAAATTGTTATTTTCCACTGCAAGTGGTATGTGTTCTTGCATACTTACTAGAGTCAAAACATCCAGCTGTTCCACAATGTTCTCCAAAGTATTACCCAGGGATGGGGACATGCCCATTTTCTTGTCCACATTATGCATAGCTGATTCGCTCTCATTCTCAGACTTCCTCTTTGAACTTGTTGCCAAGACCGAAGCAGAGGGATACTGCAAATCTTCACTGCTGACATCATCCTTGAATACAGAAACACCGCTTGAATATTCAGTTGCCCTTGTCTCCATTTAATTGGAACAATACAAGAAAATCATCAGAAAGCTCTGTTTTTATATTTTTAAAAATCTTTACATGTGTGTACACAAAGGCCTTCAGATTTGCTTCTTGTACCACATCCAATTCATAACACTTCACCTCCTTCCAACCTAAGAGGTGATTTCAGCTGTGATAGATGAGGCAATAATCACACATGGGGTACTGAGAAATCTCAGCAGTCTTTACGAATGATTTCAACAAGAACAAGTTTCAGGTACTTGATTGAAGAACTAAATGCTTTACTACCAGAGCTTGAATTAAAGCTCAAATATTATTGCTGCTCTGAGTATAATTCTAAAAGACGGCTCTAGCTCACAAAGGAATTCATTCAAAGCAGTCATATGGATGAAAACTCCATATGAGACTTAGACAAGGGTTCTGCCTATCATAATATGAAACTTCTCATTGGTATGGGATTTCTGCCTTTCGTAATAATAATAAAGAAGTAGGTTTTAGATGTTTATTTAATTATATTACTTTTTTGAGAACCAAATTCTTCAGGCAACAGGAAGAGAAAACAGCATAAAAGATCCACACCATGTCCGAGAGAAATAACTTTGCTGTATAAATATTGCTTCAGGGTAAGTGGTAGAGCATGATCTTCCTAACGACTTCTGCTTTTTTTTGTGCCTTGAAGTTTTAAAGGCACTTTTGAGTCAGGATAGGTGAAATCATCACTAATTCTTTGGAGGGTCTCTCATAAAAACTCTTCCTATTAAACTTTTTGCAATTTCTTTGAACTTCAGGATAAAAAGGATAAATGGGATAAAAAAGATAAATAGGATAAAAATGAACAAAAATTGAAATAAATAGGAGCAGTCAGATCTTATTATCTCTAATTATGTTTTCGATATCTGTAACCATTATAAAATAATTACAGTTTAACAGTTTCTCTGAAATATTTCAAGAGCTCATGAAAGTATCCATTCACCAAGCAAAAAAAAAAAAAAACCAAAAAGGAAATTTCAGCTTTTAAATGTATGTGAAAAAAAATGACACCACTATTAGGTAAAACTGTGGTTTTTTTCTGTGTTTTTAGTGCCATCCTGTGCACTCCTGACATGTTTATTCTCTGGACTCACTGTGCTGATTTTCCAAAATCTTTTCTTCCCTAAGTGCCATGTACATCAGTGAGCAATAGACAAGTTGGGTAAGCTATCTGGTAGGGCTTTTCTTACTAGTAAAGTGTGAGAGCAAACCAAAGAGACTCAATAGAAGAGCATAGGTCTAGGGAGAGTAACAGCTGAAAGAAGAGATCTGTGGTAAAAGGGTTTCATACCTTAGGAAGAGCATGGCAAAAAGGAAAGTCTCACCACCTTCTTTGGGTAGCAACAGATTTCAGCCCTCAGGAATGAATCCAACAAGTGCAGAGAATGGGGGTGTAAGGGGTAGGGGGAGACCACGTGTATACTGCAAACTTTAACATACAGTGCTACAAAATCACGTGGGACCCTCCTCAAGGTTGGACAGTAACATAGCGTTTGGTGATACACAACTTTCATTGATTTCATTACTGTGAAAGAAATGGATAAGTGCACTAGAAGATACCTCCAGATCCCTTTCACCCTCTTTTCTATGCTTTGTGACTGATTTATGCAAACGAACTATGCAAGTCAGAAATAAGAATCCGATACAAGCAATGCTGAAATTCATCAGTGGTTTGTACTGATGCTTTGATTGTGTCATAAAAGTATCAGACATCAAACTAAAGATTTCATCAAATATTAAGCATGCAAGACTGATCTACAGAGTGTCCTAATGGTTATAAAACGTCTTCATTGAACTAGAGGGAACTTGTGTCTCAGTTTAAGGTTATTCAGACTCATGGCTCATAGGGCAATGCTTCTTCAGCTAGGCTGTAGTCTATTAAAGACATGAAACAGTGGAAGAAAGGGTAATCTCTTGAGTAATGCTGCCAGTTTTGCCACTGGCCAAAAAAACGCACCTTTAGTGGATAGAACATTCAGACAGGAGCAGGCAAATTCTGTTCCCATGCGAGATTTTATATTTCACTGTATAGATATAGGTTAAAATGAATTCTTACAAGAACAGATTGGAACCCAGAATTTTCCCCCTCCTAACCAGATGCTTTAATTGCTATCTGAAGAGTTAATTATTTATTTCCAGTACCATCAATTTTGATTTATTTTCAGTATTCAACATCTTGTGATGTCAATTTCCAATTACTCCACAGTACTGTACATTGCGAAGGAGTCACCTTTTAGCACAAAAATGCAAATGGTTTGATTTTTAGACAAGGTAGGCAGAAAAGAAAAATGCATGTCCTATTCCTTTTACTTTGCTTTAGCTGCTTGCTTTCAAGTGTTAGAAGTCCCCCAAATAAAGTATTGTGAGTATTTCAGGATATTTTTTTAGATGTGCATTAATTATGTGGGATCACTGCATCTCAAGATTGTCTGTATGTTCCTTTTGCAGATTTTGTTACATGAGATGCCATTAATTCACATTCTTAAAGGAGCTTAGATTCACTGTGTTATTTCTGACTAACCAACTTATATCTGAGGTCCTGGGGAAACAGGATGAATGGAAGCTTTTTAGTATGCATACAAATTCACAAAATGGAGATATTTTCAAATGCTGATTAACATGAAAAAGGCTTCATTTGGCACTCAGACATTTAAGACAAAAACTGTTGCCATACGTTAAATACTTCCCACCTTAGAACCAGTCACACTGTAAAGAAGGACAGCACCTTTGCATTTATCTGCATCAGGAGAGTCAGTCTGATTAGGACTACTTGTTGAGATTTCTATAAAAAATAGTGAGATTACAGAAACTTTTTTGCTCTGTGAATCTTGACTTCTTGCCAAATCTCAACAAAGATTACCTAAATTTGACAACTAATTAAGTTGCAACAAATGTCAGGAAAATTGGAGACAATTTAGTCAGGACACATTGAAGGAAAGAGAGGTAGAACTCAAGGATATGTTCTCCATGGCAGTAGTAAACTTTAGATTTCCATGTGTCTTGTGAAACGCAGACACTCACAAATGCTCACACAAGAACAGAAAGAATGCTGGATGCAAGTTTCTTGGGACCTACTGAACCAATATGAGGCTGAAGGTGGCAGTTTCTGGATCACATCATTACTGGTGACAAGATGTGTCACCACTACATGCTGAAATCAAAACAGTGGTACATGGAGTGGCAACGTGAATTCCTCTTCAAATAAGTTCAAGATGCAGTTCTAAGTGGGTAAAGTGATGAGCACTGTCTTTTGGGATAGGAAAGGGGTGATCATTCTCGATTGCCTGGAGCCCAGACAAACTATTAACTCTGACCACTACACTGTAACAATGACTAAGCTGAAGGCTCCAACTTCCAAAGTGAAGCCAGAGAGACGACAAACCTTCTCTTGCAACATGAGAAAGCCAGGCCCCGTAGCAGTTTGAAAACCATGAAGCATATTGCCAGTCTTGGGTGGACTGTCCTTTCACTGTGTAGCCCAGATTTGGTGCCTTCTGACTTCATCTGTTAAGGCCAGTGAAAGATGGTCTGCACAGGCAACATTTTCCTAGCAACAACACTGTCATAGCAGCTGTTAAACAGAGGGTTGCCTCTGCCAGTGCTGATTTTTATGAACACTGAATGCAGGCTCTTATTCATTGCTGGTGAAAATGCATAGCTAATGGTTGTGACCACACTGAAAAATTGTTTTGAGCCTGAGTCTTGCTCTATTAAACAGTGTTACTGTGCTCTTTTATCTGTTGTAGTTACTTTTGAAGTTACCTACATGACTGTATTTAAACACCAACCAATACTCTTTGGCTTTGCTTATGGCACACTGCCTTGCAAATTGTGTCCTAGGGGTTATTAATTCTCAAGTATCAAGTACATAAAAATAACATAAATTGCCCCCAATGTTATAAAAATGCCTCATAATTAAAACAAACAAACAAACAAACAAAAAAACCCACGATATTCTATAAAACCTCAGAGCTGTTGCTTATTTTAAGAGAAGAAATTTCAATGAGGTAACAATTTAGAATTGCTACTTTGGAGCAAACTAAGAAGAAAATTAAAATGTATACATTATTTCCATTCATAGCCCTTTAGTAATAAAATAGACTCACATTTGGGCAAATTCATGTGAGTTACAAACTAGGAAGAGAAAGAGCAGATTTAATTAATCAATAGGAAGTTATTACCATGACATTACCAAGCGGATGTTCAGTAGAAAATTAAATTCAGCTTATAAATGATGTCATAAACAGCAAGCCATAATTGCTTGTCTTTGTTTTCTGTTGAGCAAAATAAGACAAAACTCTGTGGGTGGTACTTAATCAGTTTGTGAAAAATCCTTACATGTAATCTGATCATCTCTGAGTATTCCAAAATGTTCTCCCACAAAACATTCACAGATCATATACAAGAACAGAATTTGAATAAAATGCATCCATGTATCAAGATGCCTGAGCAGTTTTATTTATAGAGAAAAACATTCCTTAAAGGAAAAAAAAAATAGGACATAATAGAGGTCTGTGTCTCTCAATTGAAAATCTTCAAAAAAACATCTTCAAAATCATTAGTCTTCAGCCTTCTAAGAGCTTTGGATTCATAAAATATACACAACAGCTCCCAAATGAATACTCTAATGATCTTATAATTAAGATGGGCTTATATGAAAAAGTGACACTGGTAAGCTTCCTAATGAATCACAAAAATTGGCATGGTCTGCTTTTTAAAAATAATGCTTTAAATTTTGAACACATGGCACGTTTGCCAACTAATACTAAAACATTTCTCATACTGTGATTAAAACAACTACAAACAATTAGTCATAAATAGGGCATTAAAGCTCAAAATAGACCAACAAGCAAAGACTTAACAGTGCAGTCTTCCATCTCACCAGACCTTGACTTTCTGTGCTATTTTGTGTTTTCTTTTTTTAAACCATGCAAAGTTTCTCAGAAGTAATGACAGTGCCATTATCACTGCATTTTCCCCTACATCTTATGAACCCACCCTCAAATTAAAATGTTTCACTGTGGGTATGCTAAAGTGAACCATCCAGTGGAATTCATGTATGTATGTATTTAAAATAATTATATTAATATAATTATAGGCAGAAAGTTTTTAGTACTTTGAAATTATTTTTTGAATGAATGCATGCTCCACAAAAAATGAAGCTCTCTAATCTATTAGCCTAACACCAAGTATGCTAAATGACAATCTGATTTATCAGTTGCTACTGCAGAAAACTCCTTGGTTTCAGCTGGTGACAGCACTCATTTCCTCTCTTCTCTTGCACGCACATGAATCAGCATTAAGCACATCAAAAACTTGCCATCTGTCAAAATGCAGTTTTGTGCCTGTTGTTATCTGATAAGGTTGTTCTGATGTATTTTATTTGCAAACTTTAATGGAAGTTTTGTGTTCAAGCAGTAAGATAAACTGTGCAGCATCTTGAAAAAGTTTAACCAAACATTTCTAGTTTGAGCAGAACACTTTCAGAACAACTCACAGTATAGGAATTCACATTCAATTCAAAGGTTTTCATAGTTTCTTACGTGCCTTAATCTTCTCTAGTTCTTAAAAGAATGCCCTAGCTAAATGGATCCAAACATATACACTGAAAATATTTACTGTAAATGCATCTCATCCAATCTGGCAAGAAAATATTCCCTCTACCATGCAAGTGTCATCACTACCGGTAGTAGGAAGAAACCAGCCATGACTGCTGGTGGTATCAGGATACAAATTCAGAGCCGACACACCAAGCAATACTATCCAACTATGTTCCTTAGCAAATCATGCATTTTCACTCATAGCATTTTCTTAGCCACAAAAACAGCAAATTCCGTCTGAAGCCAGCTGAGTTTATAGAGGTCAAGAAGTCAGTACAATAGAATAAAAAATAGCTGCTAATTTGTTTTTAAAAACATCATGATGTCTTATAGGAACGATCTGATTAACCAGATCCATTTTTTACCAGGATTACAGTTATGTTAAATTTAGCATTGCTGTAACATTATAAAAGACTAAACATTTCTGTTCACAGGCACAACAGACTACAGTTTTATGTAAATAAATCATATTGTGCTTTACCAGTCTTCTATCAAATACATACTGAGAAAGCAGCTATGTTGTTTTACTATGTCAGCTTTTCTCCAATAGCTTTATTTACCATTGCTGCTGGTCTGAGAAAATAGTGAAAAACAACGAGCAATTCCATGTATATAGGATCTAGTACATATCAAACAATTTGTTCCATATTTCTTTCTTGTCAAGAGAACATAGGAGAAGAAAGTTGTATTTTTTTTCCAAAGAAGTACAAAAATTAAGTTGGTCAACAAAAGATCATAGCAGTCCATAAAGGTTTGTGTACACGCAGCTAGAAGCAAATAATATTTCCCTGAGATTTTCCTAAACTCTTAGATTATCAGTAATATCCAGGCTTTAAAGACAGAAATCATCTTTTTTTTTTTGTTTGCTTTTTTTTTTCCTGCAATTGATATTTATTTCTAACATCAACAGTTCCTTGCATGCTCAAATCCAGTAAAGGGATCCACAAAAACTTAATAGCTATGCTGTTTCCCTGGATTTGGATAAACCTAAGCCTTAACATGAAACACAGTGCCTAAGTTCAGTAGCTATGAACACAAATACAAATATACAATTTATACAAATCATGTTCCAATCCAATGAAAATTCATAAAACCTTCCCACATCCACATCAACAGTTGCTCTTAATATCACAAATGTCATATCCATAGTTACTGACTTTTGGTTTTTATAGGTAAACTATACTGAGAAATAACAGAGGTAGTAAGCTAAAATTCAGGGATTTGTTCTCCATTTACACAAATAAAGCTGAAAGAAAGCCAAAATGCAGAGCTCTGAGAAAGCAAGAAGTGTGAAAAGTACAAAATGCTGCCTCCTTTTTCTCAGTTCTTTGTGTGGGAATGCCTTACAGATTAAGATCCTAATTCATATTATTAGTGATGTGAAATGTATGGCTTCTCTGCAATCAGCTTCTTCTTGAAAACCAAAAAGGAAAGGAAAAAAAAAAGGAAAAGAACTAGTACAAATTTCTGCCTGGAAGCCTGATGCTCTACTGAGCAATAAAATGGAAAATGTTGTTAGGAATCACCGTCAATTCAAATTAATGCCCTCTTGCTTTGTAATTATGACTGAACTACAGGATCTATGCTTTACCTTTTAAGAAAAAAAAGAAAAACCCACAAAAAAACCCCATTTTTTTAGTAATATACGAAATGAAGATATATCATTTCCCTTACTCCAGTGAAAACACACTGGTGTTCCCTGTTGTCTATCTCCCTGAAACTTAAGGAAAACAATTTCTAACAATAATAACGGTCAATATTAGCACAAGTATCTAGAGATCAATCAAGTTAAGTGAGTAACATTTGCATGAGAATACTCTCATTCAGATCAGCAACTCAGATCCTGCAATTTCCTTGCATTCCCATGTGCTTACAGCCAGATGCCACACTGGTTGAAAGTGAAGCACATTTCTCTATAGTTTGGTTGTAGTTGTAGAGTTGGATTAGGGATAAAATTGCATTGAAAGAAAGACATGCACAAAGTTATATTGATACCATTAATGAAAAACTGCACGGGGATATAGATAACAGATACAAAAACAACCACACTTAAAGGCACGTAAACAAGAAAAATATGTTATATTCCTTTTATTATCTTTATTTGATTCAGGCCAACTGTACACTTTCAGTGGCACAGGAGAGCTAAAGAATGTGTAATCAATTGTATAATATCATTTACAATGGGTAGTGGTCTAGTCAGCATGTGGAGATGCTATGCACTCTGGAGCATGGAAGAAGACATAATGCTGCTGTGTACCACATACTATACATGAAAGGATGTTGAAATGAAAACAAAAATGAAAGTAGTTAGCACTATAATCCCAGATCAACAACTAGCATTCCAACCCCAAATGCCAAATTCCTCTTGGGGAGTTACTGTCTTCAGAGATATGCAAAATGCTTTGTTGCTTTTTATAACTTAGCAGAATAATACAAATGACCATAAACCATGAATGATGAAATGCAGCAGACTGGGATAACTGATGGCATAATCAACTCTATAGCCATTAGAATTAAGAGCAATTAAGAAGGTTGTTTTAGTTCACTCGTTTCTGTCTGTCTGTCCTCACACCTCGTTTATACATTTTGAATTTGTTGCACACTTTAAAGGGTCTGAAAGAGGAATCTGACAGAGGTATCTTAAAAGAGCTGATTTCAGGTAATTTTCCTAAAAACAGACTGCTAGCTAAAGGAGAGAAATCAATAAGTACTCCCACTGGGAGAAAGGATCTGGCACAAGTTTACGTATTATTGGAGACCAGAGAATGCAGACGTGAGAAATAGAACTTACAATTACTGCATAACAAGAGAAGAGCTTCAAGTAAATCACGTGAAACATAGATATGAAGTTAGGATACATTATTTCTCTCACTCAAGGATTATTTGTACTTGACAGATATCAGAAATCCGAGCAATAGTACTCCTAATAGCTAGAGATGGTAGGTTAATGGTATTGCTTTTATTTTATTTTTTTGCTTTTATTCTGGAAAAAATACCAAGAGAATGAGGAAGCTAACCATCTATCAATATTTAGAAAGGATGAACAGGATAACAGTGTGGTCACAGGTCACAGCTGCCTTGAGAATAATATCAGGGGAAACACTGAGAAATTGATTTACAGCATAACTAGCAAATATTTAAGACTTAACGTAAAGAAAATCAATATCGTTTGAGAAAGAAAAAAAAAGATGAGAAAGATGAAATTAACAGATGATTCAAAAGAGATATGTTTGAAATTGCTATTGAAAAGAGTCAAGGCTGTTTGGCAAATGGGTTTCATTGAACTGTCCAAATGTAACAATATGTTCAAAGGTAAGATACCAGAGATGAAGGTACAGGTGTGTCAAATAACACGCTAGAAAACAGATGTTTTGGAAAAGAATTACAGCATCATAATATGGAACTGAAATGATACAATCAAATGTGATGAGGTAATTGAGTGAAGAATTACAGTAACATTGATGTAATTTTACTTAGCTGAAAGTACTTAGCAAGAGATAGTATTATATTGTTACATTATACTGGCAAAAAATGAGACAAATTCTGTGTCTATAATTCCAATGTGATGTGTAAGAAATGAGAAAACTCATGTAAGAACAAGTTATGGCTTGGAAGATTAACCTTTTCAGTGAGGAATTGTTAATACCAGTTTACCTAAGAACAGTCTAAGGATAAAATAATTAATTCACTTAGACCTTTATGTCAAGGAAGGAGTCTTCCAATTCTGTAATAAAACTTCTGTAATCCTGCATCACAGTTGCACGATAATACCTGTGCATCAGGTATGTGAATTGCAGCAAGATGTGACAACCTGAAGCTCAGGACGCACAATCTCTACATTTCTTGAGCATCACCCCTAGCTAGTTCTATCAAGTCCCATACTAGCTCTTCAGAACAGCTATTTCTTTTCCATTTTTAATCTCCACTTAGGGTGTAAGTCACACAGCTTCCATATTTATTTATTTATTTTTAATTATTTATTGTAAAATGCATAAAGAGCAATGGAATAGTTTCTTTTCTGAAACACCCTAATCATTGATGACAGACTGCTCTCCTCTGATGACGTATGCTTTCAGCTTTTACTCTACAGGGCTCCAAATTCAAGAATAAAGGATGGAGTTCCATTCAGCCTCTGTCTTCATTTCCTGCTATTTAGGTTACAGCCACACAGATAGAAGAAAGCAGGCTGAATCCTCTTAGGCTGCAAAGGAGAACTGAACCCAAGTCATCTACTGCCTCAACAAAAGGAAGCCATCACCACCATCTGCTTCACTCCTATTTTCTCCACAGACTGAATCTTATGAAAGCCTGTGCTCAGATGTGCCATGCATGTGACACACCTGTATATGTTACAGAGCAATCACTTCAGCTTGGCCCTTCTTGACATTAGATACATGGACTCAACAGATACTGGTTAGCCTAAACCAAGTTACAGCCAGCACTAACCACCTACTTAATCTCCAGACCATCTTTCCCACTATTTCCTTTGTGCTGGTATTAGTGTTTGGATAGCTAAGCAGATCAGGAAATTGACTTGGATGCAATTAACCAGACAAAAACAGTTGTTAAGTTAAAATGACTGTGAAATCATCCTTTAGTATTGTTCTGCCTAATTTCTGACCTCAAATCTATTTTAGTAGAAAATGGAACCAAAAGGTTTTCAGATCTTTTTCTGCATCAAACATCTATTGGATGAGATCAGTACAAAAATCATCTCTGCTCTTGATACTGAATTTTATTTTAAACATCTCTGTAAGTCCCATTTCAAGCAACTCGGTTTCCATTTTCTCACATGGAGTAAAGAACCATACCTCTTACAGCAAACTAGCAGAAAGTATCCTCTTTGCTTAGTTAGCACTGTAATCTCAGTGATAAACAGAATTTGGCAACACATATACAAACACTGTCCTTTAAAAATAAGAAGAGATCTGAACACTATTAAAGTGTTTCCTTTAGTAACAAACTTGCATTAACCATTTCTAATAACATATTTATTATATATACTCAATTTTACATTCAAGATTGTCCAACTAATTTGAAAGCATGCTGTATTAAACTTAGCTTCCAGTAATATTAATGAACAAAGAGTAAATCAAGAGCCTAATACCACCTTTTCTGGCATACTTGATCTGTGGCACAACTTTAATATTCAGTTTAAAATAAACAAAAATAAAACCTTGTAACCTTTTCTAAGGGAATCACACACTATGAACCAAGCCAAATATTCCCTTGTTTCTCAGTTCCAGAAAATGTGGGATTTCAGAATTATTGAAATGCCATGAATACTAAAAAGTTCAAAACTTAACTTGTGCTATTGAATGAAAAAAATTGTATAACAGGTGTTTGCAGTAGCAGAGCTACTGAATGCTAACTTAATTAACTTCCATTAAGCTAAATGATTCACAAATGGCATTCAGATCAGTAGTAAATCATCATCTAGGTCAGCAGGAAGCTCATTATGGACTGACAATCCAAGTGACAGAGACACTTTTCTGCAAGTGCAATAGTAGTAATTTCCTGTGTGAAAGGCTTGCCGCTGTTCATGCATTCCTCAGGGGATAGTTCTTCTCAGAGGATGTTACACTTCCCCAGGAAGAGGAAGGAACCAGTTGTTATTGGATGTGGGGGCTGATAGCTGTCAAGCATTTTCTACATGCCTCAGAATCAGCTGTGAGAACTGTGGATACAGCTTGGATTCCCAGCAGATACAAGGGGAAGCATGACTTTGGCAGACAAGGTCAGAACAGACAAGTACAGTATCTCAGGAAGTTGAAGCAGAAATAATACCTGGAACTTCCAGTCCTCTAGTTCCCAGAAAAGTGCTGATTTGCCAAAAGAACAATATAAAGAGATGGATCAACCCGAAGCACTCCTGAGGCATTGTGCTGTTGCCCTGACTAAGACCTTAGACAAAGCAAACTACTGCCAGTCAAACTCAAAGTCAACTACAGAAAGCCCATAATGTCACAAAATGGTACAAAAAGTCAACAGCACCTGTATGGTACAATGGTACAAAAAGAGCAACAGCACCTGTAAATAATATCACTATGGGGCAATGGCAACATAATTAAACTGCTTTGTGAAAAAAAAAACTAAATTATCGAAGCTTAATCTTTTAAACTGGAGTGGTGAGGAGGGGCTTCTCCTGAACCTCCTGTCCTACTCTAACTCTATCTCCCTCCATGTGTACTGTGATACTCCTACAGGACAGGTCACCTGCAGCTAGTCCATGCTTAGTCCAGCACCAGGGAGTTCAGCATCACATCCCACCTTTTTTTAATTTAGTGGCAGCACTAACCTTCGTTCCTTTATACTGCCAGCTTCTAACTCCCTAACTTGGTTATAAAAAAATTTGATTCAAGAATTATTAGGAAGATGAGACAGAGAAAGACAAATAAATAATATAAACTCATAAGCTACATTTCCCAGGGAAAACAGGTTAAAAAACAGGATAAGAAATATTATATTCTTGCACTCTCTAGTGCTCAAGTTCAGAATTCTGTCTCCAGTGAAAACTCGAATCTCAAGCTCCAGTTCACTCAAAGAATATAATGAATCCTATTAGGGAACATCAGGACACGTATTATTACCTAATTATGTAGCAGCACAACACATTTCCTGTTCTATCCTTGTAAACCTGCAGTTACATGCTGTGGTAGAATATCACCACTGCAAAATGCAAGGGCCACTTGGCTCATACTCTTCTTTTATTGCAAAAATTGATTTCACCTTTATGTGCCTTGGTCTTTGTTATTTTATGTTAGTATTATTAAATCATGGTTCTTTTGGGATTAAGTATAAACAGTTTTTCTTTATAAACATCCCCACACCTCTACAATGACATTCAGAAGTTTAGAATTTCACTGTTCAACATATACGCTTCATTCTTTTGGCATTTGTGACAGAAGACTCTTTTAAAGTTTAGTACACTAATCTACATAGAAGCTGCAGAGAGTTTAAGCTCACAGCTTTGGAGGAAAAAAAAACTTTTCACATTGTCCCATATCTTCATACTGTGTTTGTGATTTGGAGTCTGGATCATAGCATTTGCTATTTACTCAAACTGCATTTACCAGCAGTCACAAGAATAGAAATACACACATAAAAACATCCATCTATACCTACTCAGGGAGTGACCCTTTTTATTTTGATGTTATTTTGGTGTTCTTCACACCACTATTACGTGGCGTGAACGTTAATTTTGCACTTTGCAGTAGTGCTAAAGCTCTGCCTGAGACATAGGAGGCAAAGTGGATAGCAGAGAGACTGATAGGAGAGGCTGGCAACCGTCAAGTCTGATCAAAGTCCTTCTGCTGCTGGTGTCTCAGAGTGCTGAACTCTGATTCAGTATAATTGGCAACAGAGTTTTAGGGAAGGAACACAAGCAGAACATTTATTTTGCCTTTTCTTAGTGGACAAGGATTACAGACTTCCTCTTAAAAGGGTAATAACAACTTTCCTTTGGTAGAGAAAAGCATAGAAATATCATGCAATAATGAGTTTAAGTGAAAGATCGAATGTTGAAGGTCCTAAGAAAACTTGAGATCCACAAGCTGTGATTTTGGATGAACTGCAGCAACCACTGGGCACAGAGAAATGACACATGAATTCTGATTGGATGTTCCCTTTCAAATTGAAGTTGGGGCCCAGAGGAGGTCAGCTAGCTGTAAAATTCTTGTTTTGTACTTTCTTCTTTTTCCTTTTCCCTTAAACTCCTTGAAGAGGGCTGGTGTTTATTTCAATATGAGGCTAGAGCTAGGAAAGGATGTAAATCACAATATATTTTAAGTTGTAAAGTAAGTAAAACATGCAGTGTTTTGGTTTTAAGATATATTTTCTTTTGCAATTCCCTTTGAAAGAATTCTGAAGTTAAGTGTTAAGGCATGCAAGGAAAGTACAATATTCCATAAGGTTCTTTTCAAAAGAAATTCCCATGAAAAGGACAGTTGTGTAAACCTTAATATACACAGAGATGGAAGAACTAGATGCAAATTTTGCATTTCTAATTGTTGACACACTCGGCAACGTATATGGGGTTGTTTATTCTTTGTTTGTATGGAAAATACAGTCATTAAAAATGTCAAAAATACCTAAGTACTGAAATACATCCTATACACATGCCTTTCTTGGTATAAATAGAGAATATAGATACCTCTTTTTGCATCAAGAGGCCTACAACAAATGCAATACAGATAAACCAATAATGTCTGATCTCAAGGAATAAAAATTACACATGCTCTTATTTGTATTTGAATATTTTACAAGTTTTGGGGAAAGAGCATTTATTTGGTCACTTCCTATGTTAAAACATAGCATGATCCTTTTGTCCCAGACAGGAATAATCTTTCTCCTTCCAATAATTCATCCAGTGTTAACAATCCGTACTACAAATGAATAAAAAGCACATCTTGCTTTCAATGTTAACTAGCACTCCAAAAGAAAGAACAGCAAACGTCTCACAACCAGTGCAGACTTTCTGACTTCCAGATTACAGTACATTGCTTTGCTTCCTCCAAATCCTGTTTACATGAGCAAGGTCAGGGGACGGAACATTAGAGAGCCTCTACAGTGATTTCCTGCTGCTGTCAGTAAAAACTACTGAGACATCATCAACTTTCGCTTGTTCCCAACGGCTTATCAGGGACCGGAGGTTATGAGTGTATTGGCTTACATACCAAAAGGAAAAAAAAAAAGGGAAACAAGACCTCCATTTTTTCCTTTTCAATAGCTCAAAAAACAAAGGCAATGTTAGGCTGCTTGACGCATGGAAAAGAATGGCTGGGAGAGGAGCAGTAATGTTTTCAGGGTCTTCAGTGAGACAGAAGTGAGAAAGAGCCCACTCATGTAGCCCCCAAAACCTTGACCCCAATTCAGAGAACATTTTCACAGTGTGAAAGGCTAGTACATACCTCGTTTTTAACAACTGCAACATATGAACACTCTTAACACTGGAAAAGTCAGGGCATTATGCAAACTAGTTACCTAAGCATACACAGCTTGTTCTTATATGCATTTCAGTAACACATAGAAAAACACATAGGAAAAAAACACATAAATTATCCATCAATTAAAAGATATTTAACTGAAAATACCAATATATTGACAGGATTTCTTAATATTTTTGTAATTACAGTTCCAAAGAAAGTAGCTCCACATAAGGATAACTACACTTCAGTTCTTACACTGATACAATGACTATGTTCTCATCACTGTGCCCACAAAGTAAATTGCTTCAGTTTGGATCTTAGATGAAAGCACATTTTTCACCAGGTTTGAAAATAATTGTCCTTATGGCTTATAGCTCTGTAAAAATATTGAAAAGATGTGCTGTTCAGAGTGTAATAATTTGAGTAGATGTAAATAATAAACAACTGTAGTATGAAGCTGCACCATAACTATCTAGAGTTGTGTCCAGTTTGGTATTTCTCAGTACAAGACAGCACATTGACAGATATTGACATCCTGGAGCAAATTCAGACAGAGATTAGCAAGATGGTCAGGAGCCTGAAACACATGAAATTCTAGGAGAGGCTGAGAACTAGGTTTGCTCAGCTTCAGGGAAGGCAGGCCATATGGAGATCTTACTGCCATCTAAAATATGTAATGGGTGAGTAATTGAGAAGACAGCAAAAAATTTATGAGAGGACCACTATGACAGAATTAGGGACAACAGAGAAACTGGAACATGGGAAATTCTAGCTACAGATTATGACAAATATTTTCACTAGTAAAACATCATAGCACACTGCCTGGATGGGTGGCATAATCCTCATCTTTACACATGCTCACAGATGAACAGGATCAGGCCTTTGGAATCTGATCCAAGTTGGCCTTGCTTTAAGGCAGGGGACGGATGAAATTATTCCAGACATCCTTTCCAATCTCTCTGTACAGAAGGGAGGAAAAGGAATACTTTTCTCCTTCAACAGAACATGTCGAGGTTTGGTATAGACTTCCATTCTCCCTGGAGATCTTTCAGGGAGCTATGTGAAACTCATCACAGATACTACACAAGCTTTTCATTTGTTCTAGAGAAGTCTGCCTTTAAATTTGGTGATCCAAAACCATGTAACTCTCATCTTCTATAGAGAGAATTAAGTACATCTGTTGTACTACCACTGGCTACCACCAGTGGCCAAAATGTTTTGCAAATTCTCCTTAGGCCCCTGTCATGCTACATATTTGATGTATAATGAACAAGAATCCTTAAGGATACGTAAGTACAGAGTATATATTTCTCCTTAAATATATCAGAAGGGATGAAGAATTGCTTAAGCTAAATAAAAATGTTTGAAAAAAAAAAAGAATGAAGTATGTATGTACTGGTCTTTTGTAAAATAATCCGATAACCTGATTAAAGAATTTTGGTTATTCTAGGTAAGAACCTTGAACAGAGTTATTTCGGTGAATGTAGGACTAAAAAAACATAAATGGATTTGATGTGTCTTGAGAAGTTTGCATACAAAATAATATAAAGTTGTATTATCTTTGATAATCAGGATGAAAAGAGTAACCCAGGGGTTTAATACGATGTTGCAAGAGACAACGCATGAGGAAGAAGATAAGCTTCACTAGAGGCTGATGACAACTTCACAGATACACAAAGACAGTACCATTCACATGATACCAAACAGTACCTAGGAGGGAGCTGGCAGTGAAGGTGGGATAGAAAGAAATCCAGCCATCTCCCTTTTGCCTTTGATTTTTAGGAAGAAGATGTGAAGCCTCTGTAGAAAGAGCCTCTATATACTAAGGAAATTGAGTTAGCTTCAGATGAAAGGTCCAAGAGGTTGGACGGTTCACCCAACTAAGAAATGGGTAATAATTCTGCAAACAACAGATGAAGGTAAGGCACAGACACAATGAACAGAATGATAACTCAAAATTTAACATGACATAAAGCAGGGAGGACCAGACAAGACTGCCAGTTCTGGAAAATGCTACTTACTGTGCTGGGGAGGAAAATTAGCTGAAGAAAACATATTAAAGATAAAGCAGTTGTCCCTATGGCTGTAAATTTTGAAGCAATATTTTTGTAATTAAAAAATGCCCCGCAGGCATTCAAGGCAAGGCCAGATGTGGCTCTGGGCAGCCTGGTCTAGTGGTTGGCAACACTGCCCACAGCAGGGGAGGAGTTGAACCTTGGTGATCTTTGTGGTCCTCTTCAACCCAGGCCATTCTATGGCTCTATGAAATTATCCCAAAGATCCACATTTCACTCTGAAAACATAACACGTCAACTACTGCAACTTAAAATATATGGAGCTACAAGGGCTGTTACAAAAGTAATGCCTCTTATCTTATTATGTTGGCCCACAACATCAGAGGTGAATGTTGGTATGGCATTAGAGGTTGAACCTTCCCACCAATATCCCATTATGTTTTGTTACCATATGACAAATGGCAGCAGAGGGGCAATGTGACAGAATCGTATCTGACATAGAAGAGTGTCTGAAGCAAATGTGTTGTCACTGAGTTCCTCAATGCAGAAAAAAATGGCACTCACTGACATTTATCAATGCTTGCTGAATGTTTATGGAGGCCAAGCAGTGGATGTGAGCACAGTGAGGCAGTGGGTGGTGTTTCAGTAGTGGTAACAGTGACATGAAAACAGCCACATTTCCAGATGGTCATGCACAGCTTTCAAACCATGAAATGAAGTTTCGATCAGCTCATCCACATGAATTGCCTAATGCTGGTGACTATGCTGAAAAATAGTGTTTTGTAGCTGAGAATTTCCTTTATCAAAGTGTTAATGTGCTCTTTGTATCTGTTGTGGTTTCCACAGAAATATATATAGAGGCATTACTTTTGGAGTGACTCAAATACCATCTCTCAAATAAAATTATTATATGTTTATGTGGTTTTGAAGAGAAGGTTTCTCTATCACAATTTTCAGTGAATGACCTTAAAGCACTTTGTAAACTATTCTCTTAATGTGCCTTTTTGTAAAGCATTCACAACAAAGGAAAACAGCAGAAATCATACCTGCTGCCCATTCATTTGTATTGACCCCTCAGCTACACAAATTCTTGTTATGGTAATTAAAATTGCTCAAGATACAAATCATGCCTTCACATGAACAGGTTCAGAACTAGAAGAGATATTATCATTTAAATCTAATTCTAGAATAGTACATTTTCTAGGACTTCATACTAGGAGAGCATATTTCTCCTCCTACAAAACTACAGTTAAAACACTTCATCCTTTTCCTCCCACATGCCATAGCAATGTCATATGAAAAGATAACACTAGAAAGAACAAATCCTATGATACTTTCCTAAAATGTGTTACTTTTTTTTTCTACCCTGGAGAAACTGGAATCTCATCAGTGAGGCTACTACTCTTGAGGTTTCCCATTATTTGAAGCTAAGGTCAGCTACAAAAAGTGCCTGAGAAAAAGCCAGAGATTTTAACAGCAGTATCTAGATAGAATTAGTATGGGCTTCTAATGAGAATTTCTGCTTAGTACATTAGTAAATTCACATTAAATTTTCACATTACTAGTATAATGTGAAAGATTCACTATTACACCATCTTCTGGTTAGCCTTGGGAACTGTGAAAAAAAAGCTTAAGTTGAGAAGTTAGAATATTAAGCTCTGAACAATCAACAACTTATTAAAATATGTACTTTGTTCACACAGACAAAAACTACATTTTCATTAACACCCTTACTTTAAACTAAGCTAGCTAAGTACTATAATTTTTTCCTTTCTTTCTTTCATTTTGGCTCCAAAGGCAACTTACCAGAGTACCAACAGATGGAGAGGAAGTAATCTCTACAACAGGTGGGTCAACTGTTTGTGTATCAGCCACATCAAACGTAGGGTTCACCTGTTGAAAATTAATTACAGTCTTCATTATTTCCAGCATCAGTACAAGAAGGAAAATAAGACTGAAATTAAGAAGGACCACTTGCTACAGTGAGGAACAGCTATTCACCACAAGCTAAAAACAGGCCTTAAGAATAAAGGAAGAAAGTTGACCCCACAACAATATAAAATGCAATAATATAATACAGAAAGAGAATTGAGATATGCATTTATTAGAGATATATTTTATATTTTATAAACATACGTTGCCCCAAAAGTTACTCAAATATTCTTAGCTCAAGCAATAAGAGGTTTAGTTTCTCAATAAATCAAGAAAAAAATAAATAAAATCAGTTTGACACAGATTTACCATGATCAGCTACTTCAAGACATGTAACTAAATAATAATAATAATAACAATAATAATAATAAAAGAACAGCCAATGGTGCTGCTGAAATACTAAACAGTAGGAATTATTCAAAAAACTTCCAAACTAATTTCCAAACTTCATAACTCACTTGAAAGCGTTTTTTCAAGCTTTGACATGTGCTACTGCTAAGTTATACTGCATCCTATGCTTTCCTCCTAACTGACACAGACACCTAAGAATTGAATCAATGAGTTGTCAATTAATAAGTTGAATCAACGTTACTACTGTAGCACAGTGCAGAAATAGAGTGAAGCTAGTGTTATATGGAATACTTAGTTACCACTGCAAGTAGGTTTTCAGTACTGGAGCTAGTTCATGTTCTCCATACCTACAAATAGAGAAACTATAGAAAGCTTTAGCTGTCATGTGTTTTCATCACCCATACTATCTGCTCTAGCTTGTCCGTGGTTCACAACAATTTGTTCCCACTTCACTACAGCTGAAACATACAGAGACTGAAAAATCATTGCACAGATTTTCACCCTTCAACATTCACACTATCACTTAGCTTCATGATTATCACAATTTAAAAAAGCCTTATAGTTCAGCAGCACGTAGCTAAAAACCTGCATTATACTAATACAGGATACTCCCTTCCCCCTTGGATAATCTTTTTTTATATGGAAAAATCAGTATACATCAGCATTGCAATAGGGCACAAAAGACAAATATTTTGCTGGCCAGAAATTGTGTTTTGTGCCAAGCACTGTCAGTTATGGAGATTTACAGCCCAATATAAAGCCCAGCTTGAAATTAGGCTGGCTACTGCTGTAAAGGAGAACAGGAAACCCTTTTACAAATATATTAACAGCAGGAGAAAAACTAAGGAAAATTTCCCTCCTTTACTCAACGAGGCAGGCAATATAACCACAGACGATAAGGAAAAGGCTGAGGTTCTCAATGCCTTCTTCACATCTGTCTTTAATAGACAGGACAGTTATCCACATGGTACTTGCCCTGACCTGGAAGTCCGGGACGGGGTGCATAATGCACCCCCTGTGATTCAAGCAGAGACGGTCAGAGATCTTCTCCTCCATCTGAACTGCCACAAGTCCATGGGGCCAGATGGGATCCACCCAAGGGTGCTGAGGGAGCTAGCAGAGGTGATTGCCGAGCCACTTTCTGCCATCTATCAGCATTCCTGGTTATCTGGAGAGGTCCCACAAGATTGGAGGCTTGCCGATGTGACTCCCATCTTCAAGAAAGGCCGTAAGGAAGACCCGGGGAACTACAGGCCTGTCAGCCTGACCTCGGTATCAGGGAAAGTTATGGAACAGATGATATTGAGGGAGATCACACGACACGTGCATGGCAATAAAGGGATCAGACCCAGCCAGCACGGGTTCACCAGGGGCAGGTCGTGCTTGTCCAACCTCATCTCCTTCTATGACTGGGTGACCAGACAGGTAGATGAGGGAAAGGCTGTTGATGTAGTCTACCTGGACTTCAGCAAGGCCTTTGACACGGTCTCCCACAGTATTCTCCTAAGGAAACTGGCAGCCCGTGGTGTGGACAGGTTCACTCTTCTCTGGGTGGAGAACTGGCTGGAGGGCCGTGCCCAGAGGGTAGTGGTTAATGGAGTTAAGTCCAGCTGGCGTCCTGTAACGAGTGGTGTCCCCCAAGGGTCAGTTTTGGGGCCCATCTTGTTTAATATCTTTATTGATGACCTAGACGAGGGAATTGAGTGTACCCTCAGTAAGTTTGCAGATGACACAAAGCTGGGAGGATGTGTCAAACTGCCTGAGGGTAGGGAGGCCCTTCAGAGGGATTTGGATAGGCTGAACAGCTGGGCTGAGCTCAATGGGATGAGGTTCAATAAGACCAAATGCCGGGTCCTGCACTTTGGCCACAATAACCCCATGCAATGCTATAGGCTTGGGGCAGAATGGCTTGAAGAATGTAAAGAGGAAAAGGACCTGGGGGTGTTGGTTGATGCTCGGCTCAACATGAGCCGGCAGTGTGCCCAGGTGGCCAAGAAGGCCAACAGCATCCTGGCCTGAATTAGAAATAGTGTAGCCAGCAGGAGCAGGGAGGTGATCATCCCCCTGTACTCAGCTCTGGTACGGCCGCACCTCGAGTACTGTGTTCAGTTTTGGGCCCCTCACTACAAGAAGGACATTGAGGCCCTGGAGCGTGTTCAGAGAAGGGCAACAAAACTGGTGAGGGGCCTGGAGCACAAGTCTTATAAGGAGCGGCTGAGGGAGCTGGGATTGTTCAGTCTGGAGAAGAGGAGGCTCAGAGGAGACCTTATTGCACTCTACCACTTCCTGAAGGGGGGTTGTGGTGAGGAGGGGGTAGGTCTCTTCTCCCTGATAAGTAATGACAGGACGAGAGGGAATGGCCACAAGTTGCGCCGGGGAAGATTTAGATTAGACCTGAGGAAGCATTTCTTTTCTGAAAGAGTGGTCAGGCACTGGAATGGCCTGCCTAGGGAGGTGGTTGAGGCACCATCCCTAGCGCTGTTCAAGAAGCGTTTAGATGAGGTGCTAAAGGACTTAATTTAGTAGTTGGGTAGAGATAGTGATAGGAGGATGGTTGGACTAGATGATCTTATAGGTCCTTTCCAACCTTATGAACTTATGAACTTATGAACTTATATGCCCAGCTTCTTAAGTTAAATATGTTAAGTGAAGAGGAAGCTTGTTTAGTTTGTAAAGGCTGAACAATGACAAAATTCACAGGACTAGATGACTTTCAAAACATCATCAAGTCTGGTGTAGTGAAGACATATGACTTTTCTTTTGCAAATTTTATCAGTAGTCCACCAGCAGCCTTAACAGAGGTGGCATTAATTCTACCTACTTCCTTTTAAAGCGAATAAAAATCAAACAAGAAAAGAAACAAAAAAAAATATCTTGCTATATAAAAAAATAATAAATTGATAAATTAATAAAATTAAAAGATGAAGTTTTAAATGACTCATGCAAAACATTTCCTAGGAGAGTGATTTAGCTAGCTGATAAAAAGTCTCTCCAAATATACTAAGAAGAAATTTAGCTTTTAATTTGATTAACACTGTTTATTTTCCCTAGACCTGAATTCTCAAGGCAAACAGGGAGTAGCCATATATTTTTATTTCTACTGCCATCTAGTGCACACTTGGATTTCATGCATCTGTGACAATATTTACAACCAAACTACAGTAAAATTTTAATAAGAAACTAGATTAACCTTAGATTATCATGCTGAAGATGGAAACTCTAAATATCTTTAAAAAAGACAGCACTGTGTTTTTAACATGTTAAAGGAAATTTCACTTTCTATAATTGTCACCAAGTGGAACGCATCTCTTAGAATATTGCAGTAAAACTGTGCTACTGATTGAATATACTATTTTCAAATACTACTTTCAAATATCCTCAACAGCTCCTTTCCTCAAAAAGAAGACAGTGACTGGGGTTCATTCCATTTTAAACACAGACATACTGCTGTATTTGGGCTACTCATCCAAGATAACCTCTATGGTCAACGGTGAAAAGAGGGCACTTTAAGATAGTAAGTTACTTACTTATATTTCCAAATTATCTGAATAATTGTAATGGTTACAAGCATTAAAAAAGTGAAACAATTTCTAGAACAGTGTTTCCTGAATAATTAAAAATTGCACAAATGCAGGGCAACTAAGAACAGCCATAAAAATTTATGCCAAGAATATGAAATTCAAAGCTGTGTGTTAAAATCCAGACTACTATACTCCCTGGGAACAGCTAATCCAGCAGCCTGTAAAATGCTACTAATGTTACAGCCACGCAGAAATGCAGGCATTAGGTTAAATGAAATCTGTGAAAACTAGCTTGTAAATAATTTCCTGACATACAAATATCAGATTTCTTTTATCTACTCTTTCACTGAAAATAATAAGGTGAACCTTAGATTATCTGTAGCCTGAATTCAACACTTTTCCAGATCTCCTTGATTAACTGAGACCCATGAGGAGTAAAAGAAAAGAAAAAAAAAAGGAAGACTGCTTTAGCAAATACTCACATGTTTGATAAGCATTTGAGTAGCAGAAATCTGGAAAAATCAACTTGAAAAGAACTCGAAGCCTGGATGCTGCAACTTTATACTACTCATACTGCATACATGTGCTTTCTACAAGGGTGTAATAGTACTGCCCTCATGCTCAGGCCCATTTGACAGAGAAAGCCAAATATGCCTGCAGAGGCACACAGCACCTCTCATTGTCAAGTTTAAGTCTTTGAAAAGTCTGAGAAGGAAACAAATGCCAAAGGAGCATTTTACTCGAATAAAAAACAGATAATGGTGAATTTCTACAGGACTCAGTAATGACAGAAGCCAGATAATTAATGGATCTATACACTGGATTCAACTTTTGGACAGTAGGGACATCTGGAGAATATCAAAAAGATAAAAGTGTAGATAATCACCAAGTAAAAGTTATCCAGGTCTACCAACAGAAGTTACAAACATATCCCTGGTGATTTATGTATAAACAATGGTCTTGTCTATAGGACTGTTGTGTCCACCTATTTAGCCGAATTACCAGACAACCTGATAACACTGGTTTTTCCAGACTGACAGTGTGCAGCATTTCACTTTGATTCCCTATCTCCTGTATTCTAAGGCTTCCTAATAGAAAGTTTGACAGCAAAATATCTGCAGAACAAGATTAGCAGGAAATCAGACTACATGGACTTCTTACTTCATAATGATATAAAAGAACTCTACTACCCTAGAAAAGCTTTGTAGGTTTTTAGATCAATAACAAGATCTTCTGACAACATCTAAAGGTTTTGGAAAGAGTTACAACTTGTGACAATTTAGTTTTGGTATATCAGTAACAATACTACTTTGCCCTGCTGGTGAAGATTCAGGTATCTTCTGCAACAGTTCAGTATGGCATCCCAGTAGAAACCAGACTACTACCTGTATGTGCTTTTATTTTTATTTTTTTTTAATAAGATAGAATACAGACTTACACAAGAAACATGAAAGGAATTCAGTAGGGTCATTTGCCAACTAGCCTAGTAATGTTAATATGAATTTGTAAGCTATGGGTGCTTCCAAAATACTTAGCAACAAAAAGTTTCCTGGTATATACAGACTAAATTTAACTATAAACATTAAAAAGATGGATTTCATAAGTTTCCAGTTTCCTATACTGGAATACTTATTGCACTTACCTCAACTGACTGAAGCTTTTCATCATGGAGATGAGGTGACCTTGGGTAAATATCAAGAAGATGAGGAGGGTCATCAGTTTGTATTCTTCTAATGTTGTGTTTAAGAACTTCTTTATAATCAAATGAATCAAAGTTGGTTTTCCATAGCAATACCTGTAAAAAAGCCACCATGTCAGTAACTATTTCAAGTCCATTCACTGATGGTTGTTAGCACATGTTAGGGATCATAACATCCGAACAAGCCTGCTCTTGTCACGTTTCTATAGTACAGACACTTCCATACAACACCATGTACTTCACATCTATGTGGTTCAAGATTATTACAATTATTAAAAAAAAAAACACAGAGAAACCATGTAGTCACAAAACACAGTCATAAAACAAAGCAAACTTCTGTCTTAGTGGATTATACTAGAGTATTTTCTGCTATATCAAGACATCACATACTTTCAATCTTTTGTCCCCTGTAATAGCCTGGAGGTCACAACATGAGAAAGCCTGAAGGAACATAAGAAACTTCCTGTTCAAGTGTTTGCTAGCATTTCCACTTTTTCAATATTAAAAAATCTTAGCATCCCTTCTTATTAATTCTATGAAATAAGAAGCATCTTTTTCTTTTTTTTTTTAATATGTATATTTCCTTTGAATGCTTTCAAGTCATTTCTAGAAATAATGTATTTTTTTATTGAGATACATTCATTATTTTCCAAGACTATTTCTAGCTGAAATATTTCAAACTCCACTCAAACTCCTTTTACCAGAACATAAACACTGTTTAAAGTCACTTCAGAATATTCTTATTTCTACAGTACCTCTTACTGAGTTTACATAGGGGTTTTAACTTTTTATAAACACAAAACAACAAAAAAGACAACAAATTCTAAAGAAAATTTCAAACTGAAATGCTAATTTCTGCGATTCCTTCTTTTTGGAGGATAAAACAACCTGACAGAGATGATTCCTGGTTTGATAGCATTTCTGTAATTATGAAACTTATTACAGCAGATTAAGAATATTTGCATGGTTTTCTATTTAATTTAAAAGACTTTTTATTGCTTTAAAGATCCAAACAACTCTACCTTGAATGAAATCAAATATTTTGTTGTTTTGCCAATATAAATTAGCAAAAGTAACAAAAGATCTTTATTCTTCCCCAATTCTACCCACAGTTTTCCCAGCAGCACACTTTAGTTTTTATTACAAAGTAGTGACTTAAAAGAAAACCAAATTGTGTATTAATTGATACTATTTTCAAAAAAACCACCCTACTTATTTTACATTTTAAGTATTTTTATTACAAACCATTCCTATACTGTAAATAGAATAACCTCTATAGAAGTGCCTAGTACCTCCTTCTCATAATATCCAACCAAAAATAGTTAAGATCAAGTTTTTAAATTTAAATTTTTCTCCCCAAATTTACCTTTAGGATAACAAACTGCTAGACAAAATGCAAAGAATGTCAGCATACTCTAGTTAACATTAACTGTAATGAACATTGAGAAGACATTTAATTTCAAAAGACTATACTACAAACCTGACCATCTGCTCCACCTGAGGCAAATTTGTCACCACCTTTTGAAAAGGCCACAGAAAGGACAGGTCCCTGAAGGAAAAAATAAAACAGCAGAGTAAAATCCTATGACTGTAGTGACAGTATTTTAATATGCACAAAAAGAAAATAAAATCATAGTTATTTAATACTTAAAAAAAAATTCAATAATAAAGGAAGAAATGAGCTAGCAAAATTTTCCAAGATGATTTGACTTTAGTGTTAATGCTGCACATCTCAGTAAGATGCTTCATTATGATTACAACAATAGATACAAACAAACAAAAAAAGGACACTTTCCATAGATTTTATGTAGAAGCTAGAAGTAAAGCAAAAAAAAAAAAAAAAAATCAAATACATCACATTACTCAAGAGAAGGTATTTGAGAGATTCATTATCAAACCTAGGATTTCTTCTCCAGGAGGAGGAAAAGGATAAAAAATAGCTACCATTCTTCCAGAAAATATCTTCCATAAGTTTCCTCTCTTTGGAGAGCACTATTTTTCAGTAGACAAAAGCCTTATGTTCCAAGTAATTAACTCTCTTTATTTCCAAAATGAAGTATTAATTAATTGATAACACAAACTATTATTCAAAGTTAAGCATGCACACAATACCATCAGATTAATTGCACAGTTGTAGCCAAAACTGATGTGCTTCCTTACACACTTATTAAAAGGTACACTAACACAACATCCACTGAAGTTTAATCTTCAAGTACGGCAAGAAATTGTAAATGTTACATTCACTTTAAAAACAAGATAACGAAGAACTTATTAAAATTTAAGAGGCTTATTGTGTATACCTTGTGCCCATGAAGTGTGTAAATAAGTCTTCCTTCTAAGAGATCCAGAATCTTAAGTGTACCATCAGTAGAAGCAGTGATGAGATAGTTGCCAGAAGGATGGAACGTTACACAGTTAACTTCTGCTCTGTGAACTAATTTACAGAAGACAATATTCAAAGTCTACATATAAGGAAATACACAGTTTCTGTGTTCTTCTACCTCCCCACCCTAAAAAAATTGTTTAGGATGATCAGAATGCAGCTTATGTTCAGGTTGTTCATTTTTTTCTATGAGGGTCACTGGGCTACAAAAAGGTTACTTACAAAATGACAGTATAATCTGTTTCTCTACATTCTCCAGTAAGGAATGAAATCACATAAACAAAAATAAACTACATTTTGTAACAAAGAGTCCCACCCTAAATAAAACACAACAAACTATGTTGCTTTTACCTTTATAATGCTGCAGCAGCTTGTTCATTCGAATATCCCACAGTTTCACAGTATGATTAGAACCTGCAGAAGCTATACAAGTACCACTTGGGTTGAAATCTGCAAAGTTTGGAAACCTAAATATAATTCATGAAAATAGACTGATTACTTGTTTTGGTAGAAATATTTGTGTTTTTTTTAAGTATTAACACTGAGCACGTAAGAAATACCATACTTGAGTTTTCAAAGAACTTAAATAAGCATAACTTAAATAAACAAAATGTGCCTGATAAATCATAGACTCGTTAAGGTTGATGAGGCTGTACAATCTGTTGTTTTTTGGTTATTTGTTGTATCTTTTTTTAAAAAAAGGACAGCTTACTGACTCAGATATTCACAAGTGACACTGGCATACAATGTTTCTAGAAGAAAGTGCTGCAAAATCTATTCCTGAACATAATGACATTGATATACAGAAGAATCAAGAGTTTTTAAGCAGGAAGTAAAATACATTTCTCCACACCTAGATGTGGCAGACTACTGAAGCTAATAAAATACAGTCCTCATCAACAGCAGTAGAGAATTCTCTAAGTTTTCTTCTTGTTGAAGTATCCAATATTAAATAGCATTATCTTACCCAAATAAACATGAAAATATTTAATAATCCAAGAACAATCTAACTTCTCTCTTTGTTATTTCTTAACTACGAGAAGACAGCTAGGTAAGTGCAGCTAGTTAACTTATTTAGGAGAAAGCAAAAACTAATTATTTTAGTTTATATGGGTGGTAGAAGAACTTACAGCCTATCTTCAAGTATAGCATGTTAACGAAACAAAACACATATTTAATCTTATTAGAACTATACACTTACAATTTTTTTTATAGCAACACTCACCCTCCATAATCTATGAAACTATCAATACATGTTTTATTTACTGTATCCCAGATCTTCACAGATTTGTCCTCACTGCAAGATGCTATAAGTCTTCCATCAGGTGAAAATCTGGAACAGACAAATGTACAGATTGCTATTCTGAGAAGTATCAGTCACTTTGTATTCTAGGCGTAAGCAGCAACACATCAGAACCAGGAAAGTCTACCTAGAATTAAAATATATATAACATTCAAAGAACATTTGAATATCTCATATTTCTCATGAAGTAAAAAAACTGTAAGTTTCCCTCTACACTTTTTTTTTCTATTTCACAGACAAATACAAATTAATACTTGACCTATACACGATGGAAAGAGAAAAAAAACAACAGTAACAGCAGCCTAAAATTGGTATTTCAGATGCTAATGAGATAATTATAGAACACTATAAGCAAAAAAGGAGGACAGAGTAGAACCTTGCATTCAATTTTAACCTACATATATATTCCCCTGTGAGTTCTCTCAACTTCCAAACTGTCAGCAAAACATTTGTGATTCTTCCTGGATTTAGCAGACTAGGTTTTTAAACAAGAAAATGGATTTGTCTATAATTTCACCAATCTTTATTATTCCTACATAATAAAAAACTGCACAAGTACTTCAGAGCAGTACTCAAAAACACTGACATACTGTTTCCCAGAGCTTCCATTTTTCTTCTCAAGATTAGATACTTCAGAATTTTGTAGTGCTTTGGTACTTTACAAGCACTATGTTTCTTTCCCAAGATGTTTAAAGCAGGCCTCCTAGCTGCATAGTTGCCATTAATATGGAAACAAATTATGAAAGAACAATCTATTTTTTTTTTGCCTTTGAAGATCCACTCTGTCTTCAATGGGATGTTAACCTTAGCTTTCAGTTCAAAGACTTTATCTTCCCCAATTCTGTAAATTTAACTCATTTTGACTCATGACCTTTTTTTATGCCATTACTGTTTCAAGAATAGTGAAGAAAAATACTTCCATGAATAACAAAACTAACAGAATAAGTGAATGCTGCACAGTAAGTTGTTAACAGAACATGGATATACACAGGACTGTGGAAGTAGACATGATACTCTGTGATGTATGACCTAAAAGTCCTTTACTCAGTATGTAAGACCTAAATGTCCTCTAGAGTAAAAGGATTAAGAATCAGTGGTCAATTTACAATATGCGCATATTAACACAGAGCAAACTTTCACATTTTAATTTGGAGATACATGTGAAGTGTGTGTGTGTGATATTAGTTTATTACAATTTTATTACTAGTGATAGATCAGCTTATATCATTCTCAGATTTTTCCTCTCTTAGTTCTCTTTCAGGAAATAGAAATCTGAAGTTCTGAACACAGAATCCACCACAGAAACCCCTTTGCAGAAAGTAAAACCAAAGCTTACTTGGCACAGCGAACCCAATGAGTGTGCTGAAACAGTGAAAACAAAAGGCGCCGACGTTGAACACTCCATATTTTTACTGATTTATCATTGGAAGCTGAAACTAGAAGGTGGCCATCGTGTGAGAAGCTTACACTACGAACTGCTGCTGTATGGCCTTTCAGTACTGATGATTCACCGTGACTGAAAATAAACAAACAAACAAATAAATAAATAAAGCCAATAATATTAAATAAAAACAGGGTTAAAATTTTAAAAAAAAAATGATTATCTACTTGGAATACTGCATCCCATCCAAACAAAAAAAAGCAACAGACACTGGCTACCACCGCCAATATTTTTTTGCCTTATTTGTAGATAAAATATTAGAATACTGACATAAAGGTAATCATATTTAAGATGACCAATATTTGGAAAATATTGCAACTATCAGTACCAGTCTCCATGCAGTATTTGAAAAAAGGCTTTATTAAATATTTTGATATAGTAATATACAAAACATTTAAGAGTTAAAATGACATCAGTGGTCCCTTCCACCCCCTACAATTCTGTGATTCTGTGATCAGTTTTCCCAAGATCATCCTGATTAGCTCGCAATTACTAATGCTTGAAAATAAGTCTAAGGAGACAAATCGATCACAATATTTTCTTTAAAACCACTTTTTGTTTCTTTCATCACTTTTCTCCCCAAAATGAAGTACAGTCATGCAATTCTTATTAAAGAAATACACCCTTTAAACTGGAAATACATTACCAAGTCTATTCTTGCACACTCATAAAATCGTAATCTCTAAATTGATAAACTATTCCCTGGAAGAATAAACAGTAAAAAAAACCCACACTACTGGTGCTTTTATATATCTGTCAATGCCCAGGCTGGGGTGTGGAAAGCAAACAGAAACATTTAACATGGAAGGACCCCAGTAATCACAATTACACATTAAAGAAATGTATAGCTAGCATTGCCCAGTGACACTCACATGCAAGGAATCCACAGTCTGACAGTACGATCCTGGGAAGCTGAAGCAAATAGCTGTCCCTCTGGTGAGAAATTCACACTGGTCACAGCATCCGTGTGGCCTACAAATTTGTAAGCTCTGCATTGCTTCTTCAGCTTCCATATCATGAGATACCTATCCAAAGAAGAGGTAGCTGGCAAGAAATGATCAGAATTTATTATGAGTCTGCCAACTGTTATTTGAAAAATCAGAAGCAGTAGAATTTTCATTTTTTGTAGTCGCTTTACAAGTTGATCACACTATCTACATAACATATCCCCCATTAGAAAGAAAATTGTACCCTTAGTACAGAAAGGAGAGGGAAAGAAGTAAAATGACCTAGAAACTGAAGAATGAAGGAAAAAGGGAAAAAAAGAGGGATGGGTCTTTTCTTTCCAGTCAGCCTGTTTCAGGCACGAGGATAGTACTGACAGCAATAGAAGAAGTCAGTTCATTAGCACATATGTCAAGGCAAGCTTTAAATAAAATATTAGACTTTAAACTCTCCTTTGGGACTTGGCTCAGAGATGCATTTTCCTCCCAAAACGGCTTCTGCTAAAAGATGTGGAATCAGACTGTCCCTATACCTGTACCAGTAGATGTTAACCTGACAGAACTATAGGATACTTAACCATCCCATTCCAACTTTTCTGATCTCTTTATTTCACACTAAGCTTTTACTGAAAGTAATTGAATGCTTTTTATTTTTGTCTTTGATTCATAAAAAATGTGACCTAGAGTGGCATAAACAGGAGGGGAAAAAAAAGTGAAAAATAAACCAAAATAGAATTTGAAGGTGTCATGTTGAAAATGTGGAACAGACAAGATTGGTGTTTTCTAAAATTAATAATGTATGAACTGCCAATTATCTATGGAAAGCAAAGAAGTACCTCACAGACTGCTGACAGGCCTTTAAATACCAGCCCTTTGCTTCCAGTTCTAAAACTAAAGGAAATATTATAAGAGATGGCACTATAACAAAATTAAAGCCTGGTTTCTTGCTGCTTGCTCTCTCACAGAAGGATTAGCCCAAGGCTAATGACACAAGCAGTGACACTCATTTTCTTGGGACACCTACAAACACCTTCCCTGCTCTTCCTTTGGATTCCCTGCTGCCTGTGCTGGAACAGCATCCTCAAGTTCACACTGTGCATATGCCTAAGTGTGTAAAAGAATAACAAGAACCTTCCAACACAGCTGATGTGGAGTCCAGGAGCACAGACCAAACCTTGCCATTACCTCCTGCCAGCACTTTGCTAAATATGCCAGTACCCTACCGTTAGCTTCCTGTTACCATCCCACCAGTGCTTGGCCCATACGGATCTTCATGGCCAATTTAAAGCATTAGAAATGAAACAAAAGAAACATAGAAGGTCCAGAACAATTTTTTAAGAGAGGCCCTATCATAAGCAGGTCTTTGGCACACTCTCCTCTGAGGAACACAATGTAACCAGAACTACATTTAGAGCACAAAACAATTCCTCTTCGCTGTAGCAATGCTAATAACTGAGGATCTGCAACATGTAACTAGAAAGGTGGAAGCTGAAAACCACTCTGTGGTACTTCAATACGCCACTTAGCCCAGTTCATAAACTCAGGGCTTTCTGTACACCCACAAATCTGAGGAAACTTCAGAAAATATGTTTTTGTGGTTAAGTGTCATAATTGAAGAGAATACCAAAGAACGGAGACCTGGACTTAATGCAAAGGTCAAGTTTACACACTGCTCTGCTTCTGTTCCCTAAACGAATACCTGGCTTCCAATAAGCCAAGAAAAACGTTCATGGCACTTTGCAATGAAAACAGGCTCTGTCTTTCTTACAGAACACACACGCTCAATTGTGATGAAGAACATGATACAAACACACATGAACAAACATGGTACAGCACGTCGAAAGGAGAAATGAAGACAGGTGAACAAGCATCCTGACACACAAACTGGGCAAAAGTGCATTCACATATGTATTCACATGTGTGGCACGCACATGTGTTCACCCCATGTTCACTGAGTCATGTGGTATGAACATGCATGAACAGGCATGCTTAATATGGTATCTTCACAAATGTTGATGGATATGATATGTACAAACATGCTGAAATGTGCCTGCAGGACTCAGTCTCAGCCCTGCACGTAGGCTCTCACATCATCAGCGTTAATGTTACAGAGACACTCTCAGAGCCCAATAGAATTGCCATTAGCAATTCACACACAGTATTCACCTTATAAAGGTAGCCTGAGATGAAGGCATCCACTGCTCTTCTGTCTTCACTATCCTTTACAAATGTTGTGGATATCTAAAAGGGCTATGTCAAGTCCTCCTCACGGTAAATAAAATACTTCTAAAGGGCTTCTGAGTGTTCTCAAGGTCTTCCAGCATTCCCAGGAAGATGCTTTAAACAAACCACATATCCTGATTATAAGAATCCAGTGACAGTAAATTAATGATGGTCTTGCATTCTGATTTGCTCTAAGAACTGTATAGTATCTGCTAACGTGAACCAAACAGGGCTGTGTGCATTGCCAGGGGTGAATACACCCAGAAGAGAGATTTTGCAGTATTCCTATACCAGTCTGGTTCTTGAAAATAATAAAAAAAAGTGAAACACTAAGACATATATGTTTAAAGTATATGCTCTATTGATGCAGGCACCAACTGAAATGCCACCAAAGGTTGACAGACCTGTGCACAGTAAAATCTTTTTAAATTGCAGAGTGCTGTTCCATCAAGGCAGTGTGTGGTGACAGGACAAGGGGAAATGGCCACAAACTGATGCTAGGAAGTTCTGCACAAATGTGTGTGGGAACTTCTTCCCAGTGCAGTGACAGCACTGGCACAGCTGCACAGAGAGGTGGTGGAGTCTCCTTCTCTGGAGACGTTCCAGACCCGCCTGGAACTGTAAGTATATCTACATGCAACAACAATATAGAAAAGATATTGTGCTGTGTATAACTGCAGTATAAATAACATTCATATTAACCTGCAAAAATGTTACAGACTGGAGAAAGAATATTATGCCTAAATAAAATGTAGAAGCACACAAAAAAAATACTTAAGAATTAAGCATTATTGTAGATATGCCTCTATTTCCACCAGTGCTGTCAAGTTTCACAATCTATCTGGGTAAGTAATCTATTACAGATTTCACACTTCTTTCATTAGCTTCCTGTGTATGTATGCATGTATTCATTTATTTATGAAGGATTTGTTCTGACTACTGTGGTTGCCTTTTTACACAAAAAGGACAACAATTTGCCTGAATTACAAAATATCAAGGAAGAAAATAAATACTTTGACTGGAAACTGACAGATGATGAATCGATAACTTAGTTTGCTAAAAACTGGAGGATAGTGCTCATTTTTATTTGACTTTCTTCCTTTTTAACCTCTGAATCTTGTAACATATTTCTCTAGTGGGTGGACATAGCATGAATCCTCTTATAATTTCCCCCAACCTCTTAAACTTCTTTTGGTGTTTAATTAAATATATCAAGGTATTCATAACTATCCCTACCAGTTACTGTTCATTTCAAATATGCATTTAAAAATCCTCTCCAATTTTTCACATTAAAAAAAATACTGTCAGGGAAAAAAGATACAAACTACATTGACTCACAGTCATACTTCCTCTTTGCTCACTTTCTATTTTTCAACTTGTCCTCATCTTTGTTTTTCAGTATTGACATGAGCCATGGACAAAAATGATTCATGACCTATAATAACTCACTATTTCTCTAAGCACGTTTTCCAGCTACTAGGAAGGGCAATTATTGGACTGAATAATGTATTCAAGAAGAGTACTAGATATCCATCTGATAGATTTTAAGTTTATTAATTAGAACTAGAGGATTTAACCAAATACACTCAGAAATACTTGGCAGATCTTCACCTTAGCTATTAATCCTATTTTAAATGAAACCAAGGAAACACAACTCAAAATCCTTTCATCCTGGACCTCAGCTAATGTGTTGCTATATTAAATCTATTAATTTCAAAGTTTTATTTTATTTAATTTCTGCCTGATAATATTTTCATCAGAGAACGAGCAGCAGATTTCCCAGAAGTCAGCTCAAGTCTGACTAGAGGTCAACATTTCCCTACAGATATGCAGATGCAATTTGGCTGTGCAATGTATGCCTCACTCAGAATCAACACTTTACAGAAAACATTCTGCCTCTTCATATGCTTTCATCTAAACATTCTGAAACAACACTCATGAATCAGTATGAATGGTAATGAAGTTTAAAAACGAGTGATAAAACTTCATAAAACTGTGATTCTAAGAGGTTTTGAATAAGTCATATTTTCAACTCTTAACTTTGACATCTTGGATGTTACTATTTACGCAGCAAGTATGGGTGTCAAGGGATTCAACTGAAAAGAAAGAAAACAAAGACAGCACTACTCTTCTCTACTGACCACACCAGTTTATCTTCTTTGCCTGGAAGGTCATGAAAGTTCAAATGCAACATCTTTATGGGGCTAGAAAGGGAAAAAAAGTGTTTTAATCTTTTTCCATTGTTCTCACAGAGCACAGAGCTCCCAGTTTCAAGGCAACATCAACAGAACTCAATCGCATGCTACGCAGGGAGTCTCATTTTCTATACCCAAGCCAGTGTAATTTAGCTCCTTCTCCTGGTTCTACGTAGTATACTCCTCCTGGTTCTACGTAGTATACTCCTCTTCAAAATTAGTTTGATTACTGATCAACTCAGGAACAAAAATTTCCACTGAAACAGTCCTGCCAGAAAGCCAGGCAGTGACCTGGGCACAGGCACACCACAGGTATGTGGTGGCCCCCCACTCAGTCTGGTATCCTATCAGCTGTGGCCTGTGCCACCTTGAGATTGGCCTGAAGTACTTCCCCACTTCTATCTTCTCTTTCTTGGATCTCTCACCCAAGATCCTCTTCAGCTCGCCACACAGCATTCCTCAGGTGCAAAGTGCCATGAACATGTCTTGAGAACACAACCCAACTTCACATACTTGCAGTAAATGTTTTGGAGAAATCACCAACCCTAAATTTATGATTTTCCCTGGATTCACTTGACAGCCAACTTTAGCCATGTTTAATGACATGGCACATTCCCCAAAGAACTGTCATACATTAAATTCAGACTCATAGTTCAAACATGGAAACCCTGAATTCCTAATTTTATCCTAGGCCCTACTGCTCACCCAGCAAGATTTTGGTGTTTGTAGTTCCCATCTTTTTTCATATTTTGTCATTAGTGAAACACAAAAGCAAATACCCAGTGCTCTAGCACAGAGCACGTAACTGTCAATGGGAACCACGCCCATCATATTACCTAGGAAAGATTAACAAGGAAAGTTTTCTGAATTGGAGACTACATACAGCAACAGTACTGTCAGAAACTGATGAACTAAATAAAGTAACAAGTAAATATACAAAAAAATAGCATTAATGGAACAAAATAGGAAACATTAATTATCCTCTCTGAAGAATGCGAAGATGGTTACTTTAACTTATTAGACATTTGGAATTGCATACAGAAGGAAAAAAATAAAAACAACAGAGAAACAAAAGTAAAAAAAACAACAGAGGTGATACTTCCTAAGTTAACACAGAGTTGATTGTTAAGGTGTAATTTCAAACTCTACCTGTGTGCCCTAGCAGATCTGAAGACAAAGCCTTACAAACCAGGGTATTGACCCAAACAAGCTGTGCTTTATTGGCATTTTCTGTCACACCATCATGACAGCACTAAGAGTTTCATTCAAAACATGTGATTTCACACCCTCAGATGATACAGCACGGTTCCAACATTTTGTTCACTACAATTTCAGCTCCATCAGGTGCGGTAAAAGACACACAAGTATTACAAGAGATTTTCAACCTGTGGTGTATGCGTTCCATCACAAAATGTATGTATGTATATATATATATACATGGAAAAAGAAACACTGTTATGGGAAATCTGGGAAGAAAACTCTCTAACACCAGTGTGGTGTTAGAAAGTGGCATTCCTTTATTCCTCACAATGCACACTGAGCGACTTGATAAGCACGCCCTCTCAGAGTTCAGGTTCTACATTTATACAGTTAAAGACATACGTACACAGTACATTGGCATACATCTTAATTCTTTTCAAGGACTCATAGATATGTGCTAATGACCCTTTGGGCACGTTCAGTGGTATTTAGGGTGGTCAAATGCCCACCTACTTCATCCCCCCCCCCCCCTTTTTTTCCTTCATCACTGATACAAATACAGTTAACAGCAATTCCAAAAATTTCCCGCTTCAAGAAGAATCTATTAAACCTCTGTCAAAGTAACTAAGAGTGAATTCTAAGAATAGCAGACTCCATATGAGGAAATTTTAATAGCTCCTCTGAGGATCAAGATCATGACAATTTCATTGTACGCTGTGTGTATTTGTACAAGTGGCAGAGAAAATTACTAAGAATAATTTTCACACACTAGCCAACGTTTAATTATCATTCGGGATTTTATTTTTCAAGAGAAATCTCAAAGTAAGCTCACATTTATTCAGTGTTAAGTTTACATTCAGTTTCTTTAAGTCACTTAAAAATCAGTAGTTTAAAATATACACAAGTGCTCCCCAAATTTTTGAAGTTTAACGCAATAGAAAATCTTCCACAGTTTCAGATTTTCCAGAAATCTGTAGGCACTGGAAAACAACCAGATTAGAGTATATCTGTACAACTGCTACAACTCAGTTTGAGGCTAGCTGGACTCAGAACAGGAAGGTTTTAATTCTCTCTTTCTTTTCTTGCCTAATTCACCCACTTCAACTTTTTTCCTCCACGTGGGAGAAAGTACATCCTTTATGTCTGAAATCCAGATTGTTTACTTTATCCAGGTTGCTTACTTTTGCCTTTTTTGGTTCCCCCCCCCACACTCCTATTTAGGTTTTAAATAATCACAAAAACAGAGTGGAAGGTGGTGGGGAGAAGGAAGAAAGGATCAAGTATACATCGAGAGAACAAGCTCTTTAAGAGGCAGATTCACATTGATTTATTGCTTAAATAGATAAGGAACACTTTGAATGTCAGATTTAACACGAAGGTAGTTCTCGATACAAAATACAGTTTTTGTCAAGTCCTAAAAAAAGTTAATTGCATCAAGTTTGCATAGTCTATATTCACGCTTTTTACTTTTGTCTGAGGAAACATGCATTGCATATACAACAGCTGCTTCAGTCATGGAGAACCCAGGTCTTTTTACTGTTGTACCTACCTAACGTAACAGCCTACAGCAAGCTTTTCACAGAAGCACGTAATTTGCATAATTTGTTCCTCCAGTACTTAATGACTGGTTGCCTTTTACAATTTGATACACGATTCATAACTCATAGGTCCTCACAATAATTCCTTACTGCAGTGGAATGGAATTTTTCAGGAATGTCTCCCTTATATAGTAAAGAAGCTCCCTTTTACCCCAAAATTGTATTTGGGGGGAAAATTTTTAAGAAAAAAAAAAGAAAAAGCTGTAAGTAACCTCCTAAAAATAAGTTAAAGGCTTATAACAACCCATGCCACACAGTGGCAAGCATTTTGAGTATGACTCAGCACTACATCCCCCGCTCCAAATTTTCTTCCTCTGCTCCTTTTCAATCTCAGCCTGTTTGCACTCAAACCCCTCAATTCTTTAAAAATCACTTAGATTCAAACATATATCTTTATTTACTCTTGCTTTGTTATCTTTAATACATTCACTTCAGGTTTTACTTGCTCCCCTTTAACCCTACTACTTACCAACACCTTAACCAAATGTCCATCTACTGAGTACCTCAGGTGTCTTTACTCAGATTCCTATTGCTCACAAGTTCAAATTCCCACCAGCCCAGAGTCATACTGTAGCCATTGAATGACATTTATCCCTTCAGTGTAAGGAATCAAAGTCAGAATGCCCAAAACATTAAGGTAAGTGTTCAACTTAATTGTATATAGCTAAAAAGCAAAGAATCAAGATTTTTTGTCAAATACAAAAACACATCAGTCACATCTACTATCTATAATCACACTGAAAGCTAATCAGTGACACGGTTCTAGAACTGGTATTACTCAAAACTTAGTAGAACAGAATACAGAAAACATTAAAAATAAGATTTGCTAGATGGTTCACAGGACATCTTGTTTTCCTCCCATTTTCTCTCCTTTGCCTTTCCAGCTCTCTTCACCTCAGTAGCTCCAGACTAGGTCACCCAGGACACTATGGTGAATAGAAGGAAGCTGTGTATGCTGTCTTACTTCTAAACTCTACTGAGTGTGCAGAGCATCACAATTGGTGCCAAATAAATAACACAAAATAGGACAGCTCAACTTTTCCTTTGTATTTCTCCCCTCTACTTTACTGCCAATCTAAAATGTGTAACACTCACTAAAATCCAAACAAACGGATACACAGCATAGTCAAATAGACTGTGTCTTTAGGAAGCCAAACTTAACAACAAAAAGCTTACACAATGATGTAAATATTAAATACATAGCGAAGAAACAGCAGTAGCTAATGCAATTCTGTGCTTTAATTCCTTCCCCTCTACCTTCCAGCTGAACTCGTACTTCTAACCACTCGCTTCTTCTCATCTGCAGCACCTCTAGCACGTTCTTGGTTTCACTGCTACTACAGTGTCAATTCATCCACATGCCATTGTAGCACAACTTAGGGCGATAGATATGTTCATTACGATGAATCTGCAATTAGGTCAATACTGCAAGAACCACAACTTTGCTTCAGTACAAAATTTTTACCTGCGTGTAACATTACCTTATAGGTTTAATGTGCTCATTTTTTAAGAGTAAACAACGAGAAAATCCCTCTTCAGTCCACTCAAAAGGATTTGTTTTCCCATAATCAACGGAGACCAAAATAAGAAAATAATCGGTCAAAATTTTACAAAAATAGAAGGCATTAGAAGTGTAAATCACTGCTTTAGAAACTAACTCCCAGCACTTGCCTTTGCTTTCAGTACAGTTCACCACAGCAGACAGTTCCTACACCGCTACAGGAAAGACACATCTGAAGACACTCCAAGGTATACAGTCAAAAAAACCTCGGAGACTCTGCTCAATTTGATTCTTACTTCTGCTAGTGATTATTTCTCGAATTTCCACATCTGATTTTTATCTGCAGCATTACAAATTCTCATTTCCACATCAGCACGCCCCTCAGCGGTGCGATAAGCAGTAAGGCACTTTCCAGAATGAGGATGATAAATAGTCCCATCTTCTTTGAAATGCCATATAATAATTTCGGGGACAGGAGATCCATCTTTTGGACAGTTCCTCATTCCTATGAAATCCTCTTGCTCAGGGACTTCAGCACACAGCTCCGTTACAGAGTTAAATCGAAACTCCTTATTTGAAGTGTATTCAAAAAACTGATTTCCTCCCTGACCATGACATCCAAAGAGAGAAAGGTGAGCCCCCGTAGGATTATGTTCTGGTAAAACGTAGTCTAGGCACTCTGAAGATATCCCTATATTGCGGACAGCACCGTGCCAGCCAGGACGATCTTCTGGTACATGCAACTCGGAAAAGACATTTTTCAAATACCAGTTAAAACTCTTGCATTTCAAACGCTCTCTTAGAAGCTTTCTCTCAGAAATATCTCCATAATTTTCTTTTCTCGCTGGAGGATTTCTGTTGTAAAAGTGCTCCTTATACTCATCCATCCACACCTCAGCAGCACGTGCTGTGTTCTGAAGGAAGTTTGGTCTAGCGTACGGAGCACGCTTTGGAAACACGTGGCCTACGTGGGAGCACGGATGAATTTCCAGCATGCCTCCACACTGCCACACTCTAAACGATAACTCCAAGTTCTCTCCTCCCCAAACATCCATTCCTGTATCGTAGGTACCCAGGTACTCAAAATACTTCTTGCTGACAGCAAACAAGCCCCCAGCCATAGTCGGGGATCTGATCGGGTCCGTTTCAGACTTGCGCCTCAGCCGTTCATGCTTTGGCACTGAGTGCCACTGGAATGTCAGTCGCCAGTCGAAGCCCCCGATCATGGGCTCTGCTGACTGCATGTAATATTCAAACGTGTTCCAGTCGATGGTGTCAATAACAGGACAGATCACAACAGTCTCGTTCTCGGCAATCCTCTCAAGCAATGGCTCTAACCAACCGGAGACGCATTCACAGTGACAGTCGAGAAACGTGAGGACATCACCGGTAGCAAAGGTAGCTCCAATCAAGCGCGCACGAACCAATCCCTCTCGTTTGTTGGTCCGTATTAAACGAACTCTTTTCAGACCGCTTATGTACTTCTCGAGGTCGGTTTTCAAATACACTTTATCACTCAAATCATCCACCAGTATGATTTCTTTCAGAAGCACTGAAGGAGACGTTTCAAGAACGCTGTGTACTGTCCGCAGCAACGTGGACCAGGCTTCATTGTAGAAGGCGATTACAACAGACGTCGTGGGCAGCTTTCTGTAGTTGTAAGATTTAGTTTTACAGCCGCTCAGCCGATTGTCCTCAATGTGCCGGTGGAGAGAGATTTTATCGCTCACAAATATATTAATTGCATACTTATCAATCAGCTCCGCTTCCTGCTTCTTCTCCTCGGGGCTCAGCTGCAGGCGAGCGGGTTTGCCCCATTCTCCCGGGGCGTAAGAATCGGGCGGGGATTTGTCATAAACCGGACGAGCCAAATCCACCGCCTCTTCTGCTCCGTCCGTGAAGCGCCGCTCCCATTTCCCTTTGGAGATGCTCTCCCCTGAGAGGGAGGCACCGAAGGAAGAAACCGACAGCTCCAACGCGAAGTAGGCGACCGTTAAGAAGCCGAGCAGCACGCAGCTTCGGCGGACCCACGTCCATCTTCTCGCCAACCGGATCCTCATGGCAGCCCCGCGCGGAGCGGAGCTCGGGGAGCCGCCGTGCCCCCGTACGGGGCTGGAGGAGACGAGAAGCGGCGGAAAGGCACGGCGCAGCCCCCCACCCGCGCAGCCCCGGCGCTGTCCTCGCCTACTTCAGCTCGCTCGTTCGCTCGCTTGCTTACTTCCTCCCCCTCCTCCTCCCCCGTCTCGTTGCGGGACAAACCCCTCCCCCGCCCTGTGGTTTGCTCAAAAAGTTGTCGCTTAAGGAAGGGGCAGAGACTCGCCGCGCGCCCGGCCGGCGCGGGAAGCCGCCCCGCCCCTGGACACGGACCCGCTCCCGGAACCGCCGCCGGCGCGGCTCAGTCCGGCGGGCGGGCGGGAAAGAGGGCGGGGAAGCCGGCTCCCGCCCCGCGCGCTTACCGAGCTCCGCGGCGCTCGCGCTGAAGGAGACGCCCGTCACCGCTGCCCGGTGGCCTCTGAGGGGACGGATCAAGACCGGGTCCTCCTAAGGAAAAGCGGCGCTCCAGTCAGAGCCGCGGCACAGACCCGCGCCCCTCCGCCGCCCCCCGACCCCGCTCCCTTACCAGCGCGGAGGCCATAGGCGGAGCGGAACTGCTGCGGCGCCTCAAACCCCGCGCGCTCCAGGCGCGGCCGGTCGAGCCCCGAGTTCCTCCGCGGCGCCCGCCTCGCGCCCTGCGATTGGCGGCCTCACGGGGTGAGCGGGGCGGGGCTGCGCCCTAACGACGTTCCCCACGCTCTATCCGCCAGTGCCATCGGCGTTCGACTGCTCGGGAGCGGCTCTCTCCCCGCGAGGCGGTCTCCTGACCGGCAGCCCCGAGGAGAGCTCAGGCTGGCCCCTGAGGCGGCAAGGAGGCCGGGCGTGGCTACGTTTCCCGAGGCGCCTGAGGGGGCTGGGACAAGAGGGAAGCTGTAAAGGAGCCTTTGGCTGGGCGGGAACGTGCCCAGGAATTTACACGTGTAGGGAATTTGTGAGTGAGGAACAGAGCGTTGTGCTCAGAGTCGTTCTTTTTCAACAAAAGCCCTAGATCTGTCTTCACTGTAAGGGTCTTGCCCCATGCAGCAAGCGTGGAGTGCCCGAGGGAAATGCCTTTAGGGAAGCTGGGGAGGGGACAAAACCTTCACACAGAAGTGTAGGGGTCCAACCCCCCTGCCGAAGCTGCTCCCTAGCCCGGCTTGTACAGGTCTAGTGGAAATTATGGCCCATGTTGTGTGGATCTTCTGACTTTTAACACAGGACAACTCTGTGTAACATCTCTGTAAGTGATTTTGAGTTAAATAGGCTTAGTTAGTATTGTCCTCTTTATTTTTTTCCCCCCATTTCTTTACTAACCTGTATGCTTTCTGTATTTCCCAGATAGTGTTTATGTTTGTATCATGCAGAATTACCTTTAAACACTCCTTTAATTATTCACAGGATGGCTTGGGTTGGAAAGGACATTAAAGCCCATCCATTTCCAACCCCTTGCCATGAGCAGAGTTGCTACCCACTATACCAGGTTGCCCAGGATCCCATCCAACCTGGCCTTGAACCAGGGATGGGACATCCACATTTCTCTGTGCAGCCTGCTTCACTGCCTCACCTAATATCTAACCTAAATCTCCCCTCCTTTAAAACTGTTTCCCCCCTGTCCTATCACTAGTTGCCCACATTAAAAATTGGGTCCCTTCCTGCTTATAAACTTCCTTTGTATACTGAAAGGACACAGAGTGGTCTACCTGGCTCCTGCTCCAGGCTGACCATGCCCAGCTCCCTCAACCTTTCCTCACAGAGATGCTCTAGCTCTCTGATCATCTTTGTGTCCTTCCTCTGCACCTGTTCCAACAACACCATGTCCTTACTGTGCTGGACACCTCGGAGCTGGACACGGTACTCCAGATGGGGCCTTACAAAGGCAGAGTAGAGGGGGACAAACACCTCCCTCGACCTGGGAGGATGCAGTCCAGGATACTGTTGGGTTTCCCAGCTGCAGTGCTTTATAAAAGTGTAAGTAGATCTTTTGTTTTGTTTAAACAAATGAACAGAAAGTTACTGTTACTAGTGCTGTGAATGTTTACGTAGCCTTGCAAATCCTTAGATAAGGAAACCAATCTCAAGGGAAAACTACTGCTCCAGTAGTTAGGCTAGGAGAAATAGGTGACAATAATTGGCAAAAGGAGGGCTTTGATAGCAGAACTGTTGTTCAGTATGCAGGCGTTCATGAAGAAATAACTTACACTGCAATTACCTTTCTTTTTCTTTTTTTTTTTTTTAAATCTAGCCTTCATTTTTAGAGTTTCGTCTGACATTGAACTAAAGCATCTATAGAATCAGGTTAGTAATTAGGCCAGCACGTAAGATTGGTCAGTTACAGAACAGCTCCAAATCAATTATATTTAACCATGACATTTAGATTTGAAATAGTAATTTAAAAATGGTGGAAAAGGCAGGATTATCACAAGTATGTGAAAAAGATTTCCATTGTCTTCTTCTAGTCAGTCCTTCTACTGCTTATTTGACTTCACAGCTTCAGAGCTTAAAAGAAGATTTTCATATTAAATAAAATAATTCTAGCATTTAGATATTGGTAAGACTTGAATGTCCCACATTCTGCCATGCTGTAGGAACACTGAGGTATCCTCACTGAGCTCACTTGTCCTCCTTATCACTATTGAAGTCATCCAGACACTTCTTTAGTGTTTTTCCCATTATCCTGTTTCTCCAAGGTTTTATTGACTGTGGGTGAAGCCCACAGGGGAAACTGCCAAGTACCCATTGGCTGTGTGCATCTGGGAAGCAATTTTAGTACCAGTTCAAGTAGTTATGTTCTGTTCTCTGAGATAAATTACCCTCTGCTTCTGTAATTCTGTGTTGATACTCTCAGTATTTCTGGTATTGTGTTCTGGAAGGCCCTTAAAACCCAGTGGGCAGGTGTACACTAAGATAAATGAGAGTCAAGTCATAATGAATCTTTCTCCCACTGCCTTCACGTCTGCTACATTTCCCACAGCTCACTATCTTTTACTCATTTTAGAGCGTTGGCAATAAACAAAAATCTGTATCTGACCCTAAAATTCCTGACATAGTGCCAGGTGATAGACACAAAGCAAAGAAAGAACTGCAACTACTGAAAGGGGGATGGATATCACAATTTCTACTGGAAGAAAGTTTCTCAGCTTGCAGGGTTTACAAAGTTAATCTGTTCCTTGCTGCTTTCCCTCACCTGAGGGCGTTTTGAGGACTCCCAAGTGACTGTAGGAGGTGAAGTACTCCCTTGTTGCAGATATATAATTAGCTATAATAATTGTAGCTATAAAGCTGGCAGGTAATCGTCTTTATGTGGATTTTTTTTTCTCATTAGCATGCATAGATTTTATTTTTAGAATGATTTTCTGATTCTTGCAACTCCTAATAATTAAATGAAATTATGAGTTGACATTAACTTTTTGAGGTTGAGAACAACTGTTCTGTAACATACAGGTGCAGTCTACCATACTGGGTTGCTGTATGCTGTGATGGCAGTGACAAATGGTGCATCAGAAGATATCTTCCAAGCATAATGCCTCATCGAGCTGTTGCTTCATCACCTGTGATGTTGTTCTCAGACACTGAGGTAAGGTAGTGTGTGTCCAAACAGAAACTGTGCATACGGAGGAACACTGAGATTGTAGCTCAGAGTTAAATTATGTGTTGAATTCAAGGACGTGTAGACAAACTCGGTACTTTTCATGCCATATACGTTGCAATGAATGCATGAATTACATTGACCACATACTATTTCATAATTATAAAGGTAATAATGCACGTGGCACTAGGGACAAACTGAACACACCAGCCCACTGAGGATTCTAACTCATCGAAGGGCTTTATAACGTTAGTATTAAAACAGACTTTGAATGTCATATCCTACTTCAGGGTAAACTGAGAGCCCAACATCTGTGTTGCTCCCATCCATGGTGGCTGCTAACACAGCTGACCCCACGGGGCACTGGGGCTAGAAGGTAGCTGCAGCTCTTTCAAAACACATTGCTGTGCCCCTGGAAGACCTTTTAAAAAGCTTGAGGAGCCAGCAAGCACTCTAGCAACAGAAACTGTAGGTCTTCATACTGTGAAAATGGGATGCTTTTTTGGCACTAAATACAAGATAGAACCGTAGTCACATGCGTCTGTGTCGTGTCACAGCTTTCTTCTCTTCACAAAAGGTGGAGGAGGTGATGAGTGTTTTATACTATTGAAGTGCTCGTAGCAGTATCACGTAGTTCAGTACACAGTAAAAAGCTTGATGAGGCTCTTACTGAAGCAAGGCATACATGGCAAATTACTCAGTAGTTAAGCATTACTAGCTTAATTAAAATATTAATTTAAATTTTACATCTAAATCTGCTAATGAGGTAGCTCAGGAATCCTATTCAAATACCTGAAAGTTATGGCTTGTATTCACTAAAATCAGTGGCAGCTTCATGTGGGTGGCTATGGAGTATTTTGTATTTGTAATGTCTGTAATATGTATGACTGTTCTATTTCCAGATATATTACATAATCTCCTACGTTGATCTTTTAATGCAAGGGAGTTTCAGCTTTCTGAATTGCACTGGTTAAAGCCATTGTATTCACTAAAACACTGGTTGGATTTACTTACTTTTTTTCTTCCAGCCAGACAAGTTAGATATTGCACACAAATGACAGGTGTTTCTAAGTAGAAATTAGAAGGCATATGTTTTAGTTATATGTTCAGTCATTCAGTGACTGTATAGTGGCATGGATTAAAATGTCAAGAGCTTTGATTCCTTAAAGAATTAGTTCTATATTTGTGTAGATTGATAAAAATGGCAACAAATTTACAAGTCTGATCAAATGACTTTGTAAGGCGTCCTTGATTCTTGAAGGTGTCCTTGAATAGGGCAAGAGAGTAAGGATGTGTAATAGGTCATTGCTTGAGCACACTACAGAAATACAGTAATATAAAAATATTTAGTGTTCATAGTTGCTTGCAGCTAATAGTATTTTAAGATTTTTTTATTTTTCAGTATATAATTTGTGTTTTTATTGGAGGATACACAAGAGAACTTTAAGAGCCTGAAGGGAAACACCTGTAAAGAAAAAGAGCATAATTTATACTGTAAACCAAATAGCCATGTAGATCAGAAGCTGAGTGATGGTTACTCTGACAAAGAATTTATCTTTAAGTCATTAAAATTTATGTAAAATTGGGTGTGTTATCCAAAGGGTTTTTTTGTTTGTTTGTTCCTTTTAGTTAGACATTTTTGTATAGAAGATGCATATCTTTATAATGACTTCAGGGATTACATTTCTTAATATTTCTCCATAAGTACCTAAAAAGTACAGTGAAAAATAATATGCACTTGAAGTATGCAGTGAGCTGCATTTCAGCCTGCCTTAGTGTCATCTTCAGTGTTCATTATAAATCATAGTCTTCACAACATATGTATTTTGTTTGAACCTGTGAGAATACTTGCAGCCACAGATTTTTCTTCTGATAATGAGAGGGTCTGACTGGTGGAATTTTCTGGAATCATTCTATTATGGTGATTTATAGCCATGACATCACTACCTGTGTGCACTTCTAACTTTAAGGAACATCTCCGCTCCTTTCATAAAGTTTTAACAGATGACCAATATTAGTAATGTTTGCTATGTTGCCTGTAACATGAATATGTTGGTAAATAGATTTCTATTTCAGAGCACTTGCACCTAGCTTTTCTAGAAATAAGCAACGCTCTCTAAATAGATGTGTGCTGTGATGACTGTGTCGCATACAGAACCAGAGAAAACTGCATAATCAGTTTACTGGTAAGGGGTGTTTAAAACAAGTAAATACTTCTGTGTTTTACTAGGCTCATGAAGCTTAGAAGAAGCTGTGAAGAATTTGTTACAATGCAGCAAATATTAGAATAAATGTGATGCTTTGGCAGATGCCATATGTCATGGTGTTTGCAGATTACCTCCATTTAGAAGAGCTGAGTAATAACATCATCTAACATAATGTGGTTATTAACTGCAGGAATGAGTTAATGAAAACTGATGAACTGCCATGTGAAGATACCTAGCTCGATGAAGTGTCTGCTTATTCATGTATCACAAGGCAGCATTATACATAAAGAAACTAATAAGAAGAATAAACTGAGAAGTGGAATAAACAGAACTGAGAGAAACCACAATAAATTTAAATAGAGATGATTACCTTGATATCTTGAATTGATATCTGAGCTCACTTGGTCAATTTTAGTAGCTTTCCTTGAAATCCAAACATGGTGAAAGCAGATTCTGTCTCGGATGACAAATTGATGAATAAAAGGTGGCACAGCCTCTATTTGTTGGATGTTACAGAGGAACCTGGTATTTGTGCATAGCAGAATTCGTGTTGGCAGGTAGTTCATGGGGTTTATTATAAACCAGACTTCACTAAAACTAGCTGGGCCAAGTTTTCAATCTGCAGTGAAGATGTAGAGAATATAAGGAGTAATAAAACCTTAATGCATTTTGCTTGACTAAGCTTTTCAAAAGGAAAAATACTGTGTGCTTTACACCGAAACAGAAAATATAGAAAATCACCTTGTTTTACCACCTGCAATTACAATTGATCAGAATATTTCAGGACCCCAAGAAGCTGTTAGAAATTTAAAAAAAATGTTTTCCTTTTTGTACACAGATGAACAACTGTAAAAAACATAAGGAAGTGAATGAAGGATGTTCAGATCTGAAGGCTGTATAATAATCCAGAGCATGTCAGGGAGGGTGGGTAGCTGGTGATGTGTCAGTGAAGATTGAAGGCAAGATTATTGAGGATTTTTTCCTCAACCTGAAGGAACAAAACAGAACAGGATTCATAGGTTTTCTTTGAATCTTTGGGGAATTATGGGATTGAATGAATGAAAAAAATAGAAGATGTGCATGTTGTAGCTAAAACAATCAGCTACTTTATATAAATACAATGCTTTTTATTCTGAGATTGTTAAGTACTTTTTCAGTCTGACTAGTAGTTTATTCTACAGGTAGGATTTTACTTGCTCTTGAATTTCTGCAGGCACACACGGTGGTGAACACTAAAGTTTGCTGTTGAAAAGATGCATTGCGAGGAATCTAATGTGGTGGAGAACTGCAGTAGAATCAGAACCAGAGTTCACGTCTGACTCCACATTCTTATTTCATGGCTCCAAGAAATTACTGGCAGGCCTCCCAGGAACATTAAAAAAAAAAAAAACAACAAAAAAACAACACCTAAAAGTATGCAGAAATAAAATTTAGGGTTGTAAGAGCTGTTTTTAATGGAGGCTATTTACTAAAGCTACCTGTGGAAGGGCATGACAGAATTTCACTTAGCTAATGACATTTTCTGTTCAATAATCCTGATGTTACTTCAGATTTGAGCTCTGCTTCATATCATACCCTCTTTAGCTGCCATTTCTTATTGCTCTTATTCTTTATGTTAAATTTAAAACCAAAGCAGTCACTTCTATCATGTTGGCTCAGTGAATTTAAGTTCATAGGATTGCAGTTGAGAATTTCTGTTGCTTTTGTTTTCTGTGAGCTACTTGGTTTTTATTTTGTTTTGATTTATAGTATCAGAGTGGAGTTGGAAGAGTTGGCTATTTCTGTGTTTCTTGTGTTGCTTTGGATATTTGCTTGAAATTTAAATGGTCAAAATAATTGAACTCTGGATTAGAGGCAGCTTATGGCAAGATATATTAGGTGTGCAAACAGTACTTGGATTCACAGCATACTTTAAGACTGAGTCAGAATCCAAGGTTTGTTCTGAATACTTCTTGCTTGTGTTGATAAAACTCTAGATTTTATTTAAGTATCTATCTCCTAGTTCAGGGTGAAGCTTAATGGACTTCCTGGTATCGGCAAGGTATTTATGCTTAGCTGTAGTAGACAAATAAACCTAGTGCCAGCTGCTGCCAAAAAGGTCGTCATCATTTCTTCTATTTCACACTGGCATTAATGCTCATCTGACCTAGGAAAGTACCGGTTTAGAGCACTAAACCAACAAGAATAGTAGTGTGTTGTCCTCTTTATTTTTTCTTTCACACATACCAGTTCTCCTTAGGATCAGATTGATGCCTATGCTGGCACGCAGTGAGTGGTTGGAGTTTGGTGCTACATCACAGCTTGTAGGCTAATGCTACGCTACTGCTCAAAGTAAGTCAATTCAACTAAAAGTTTTCTGATTGCTGGAAGGCTTGTTAGCAGTAAACAAGGCACTGTCAAGTAATCACAGAGTAGTGCAAGGTGTCCCTAATATTTCTCACACCAGTTATCCTTCCTTCATGTGATGTTTACCATCTGTGTGGTTGTTTACTGATTCCCACCCACTGGCTGAGTAGTTCATCTTTTGAACTTAGTTGAAGATGAAAGAACTGAAGATAGAAGGGTGGATTTATAAAATAACTCCTTGGCAGATCATCAAGAGCATTTTTCTATATATGTGAATTGCATAAGTAGATGCACCTACTAAATTTGCTAAATGAAGACCATACCATGTCATCTTGATTTTTCTCATCGCATTGTTTATTCTTAAACCAAAACTTGCTGTCAGCTGGTCACCAGGTAGGATCTTGAGATTTAACTGCCTTCTACTATGTGTCTACACTAAACAATGTAAAATTTGCCTCCCACAGCCTTGAATTAATTAATCTTAATTAATTATTACATGTTTCTTCCTCCTGTAACGAGCTGAAATGCCATCTGTTTGTCAAGCTTCTCCCCAGCCTCTACCTTTTGATGAGCTACGAACACCTCTGGGTTGTCAAGTTCAACCTTTTCCCTAAGTTTCTTCTTTATCTGGTATTCTTACTCTGTCTGAGATAGAGAGGCTCTGCTGTCTTTTCTGAAATGAAATTGCTTTTTTACTTGTGCTGTACATTTCACATTTGTGTTTTATAGTTTGCAGTTAAAAAAAAAAAACAACACAGGTTTTGTACTTCTTTACTTCTTTGGATTTTATAGATGTCACTCCCCATTCATATTAGGATTTTTAACTATGAAGGTGATACTCAACACCTTACCATACATAGTCAATTACAGATTGCCTACAGCCTAAATTATCCATCACAGGAGCAGAGACAGTTGAGCTAATTCAACACATCTCACTACTAGTTCACAAATCCCAGCAGGATTTTTGGTAGTGTAATACAGTCAGTACTCCGTTGCATCTAGAGCCAGCTTTGACTTGAAGAACTATAACCACACTGATTTTGTGGTGAGATGGACATCAGGTTGTAGAGGAAGCAGTCATCATCTCACATCTTCAGTGTGGAATGCTGGATGCAGGCCTGGCGCCTTGGAATGTCCTCGGACAGGTATTTGGTAGTTCTGCTTTCTACTAGTTTATCAGAACATGTACTGGAATTTAGCATTTCTGTGTCTGACACAGGCAGCCAGGGTGGAACAGACCTTCTCTTCCCTTGTTCTGCTGTATGTATCTGCAAGGAACAACAGCGACCTCGAAGTTCTCTTTCTCATGTCACATCTGTCAGGAGTTGCTACATGCCTGACTTGTTACTCAGTTGAGCCTCTTAGTTTCTGATAGCTGTGGGACATCAACCACCTTTCTAGGAGACCTGTTCCAGTGTTAATCACCTTCATAATAAATATTTTTCCTTATATCTAGTCAGAATCTCCTCTGGCTCAGCTTTGTGCAATTTCCTTGTGTTCAATTAGCGCTTATCAGAGAGAAGAGATCAGCACCTCTCCCTCTCTCCATTCCCACCCCTCAGGATGGGAAGAGCAGTGAGGTTGCTTCTCAGCCTCCTTTTCTCCAAACTAGATAACCCAAGCATCCTCAGCCTCCTCTCACAGGACATACCTTCCAGCCCCTGTACCAGCTTTGTTAACCTTCTTCTGGATGCATTCAAATATCTTAAGGCCCGTTTTATTTTGTGGAGCCCAGAACCGCATCTAACATTCAATACAAGGCCACGTCAATGCTAAATACAGTGAGACAGTTGCCTCTTCCAACCAGATAGCTATAGTGTCTTCAATGCATCCTACAAAGCAGATTGCCCTTGGCTACCAGGGCACACCACTGGCTTGTGCTGAGCCTGCTGTCACCAGCACCCCCAGATCTCTTTCTACGGAGCTGCTCACCAGCCACTCACCTTCCGGTCTGCGCCTGTATGCGGTGTTACTCTGTTCCAGATGCTGTCAGTTACCCTCATTAATTCCACGACACTGATGACTTCAGTTCTCCGTTCTATCTAGATCTTTCTGTAGGACCTCTCTTCCCTCCACAAAGTCAACATCTCCCAATTTAGTATCATCAGAGAACTTATTAAGGATGCATTCCACCACTGCATCCAGATTATTGGTAAAAACATTGAACAGAATTGACTGTGAAGTTTCAGACCGAGTTTATGACAGCACGGCAGAATGTTTCCGGGTTATGATCTTTACAAAACTTTCAGAAAAGATTGAGCATGGCTTTGGAAAACCAACACTGAGGGCCTAGGTGGTTGTGCTGATTGCCTCTGGGGGCAGAAACAAAAAAATTCATGTAAAGTAGTATTGTCAAGGGACATTTTATCAGCTCCAATGAGCAAAAAGCCTGTAGAACTTCACCACTGAAGTATGGAAAATGTTGATCACAGTAATTAGTATCAATCTGACATCATGTAATTGATATTCAGACTTGTACTGTTTTTAGCCCTTCTTCCAAACACTAGAATGAATGAAGTTTAAAGCTGTAATAACTGCAGTCAGGTACTGACATGCCTGCAGAATGCGTGGCAATTGCTGTTTGATCTCAAGCTTTTTAAAAATAGCAATTCTGATTTTTATTTTTAAACTCTTGCTATGGAATTTAGTTCACCTTTTATTGAAGCACTAATACTTTTGAAATAAAACACATGGCAACGTACTAACCCTTCAGAAGAAAATTCAAGTGATATCAAGTACTGCTAGAGAGACAGAACATGGTGTATTAAGAATTAGTGTTGTATGTAGTCCTCACATATCTTGTAAATGTACTCATTTAAAACCTTTTTAGTTTCAGAAACCTTTTCTTTTGTTATAAATAACACATTGCTATAGCAACTGTCAGAAAATCAGCTTTTTTTAAATAGCTAGAATGTGAAATTACTATTTGAAAAATGTCAGGTCGCTTTAACATTTTAGTTTTACTCTAAGTCTTACAGTTGGAATATTTGGCAGAATTTGTATCTATTACATTCATTAAGAACAGAACAACAAGGCTTCCTACATTAGCACGAGATTATCTGCATGCTGCATTCATTTAACATTACATATGCAATTGACTGAAAATCTGTAGAGGCACCCAAAGCTGACGTAACAGTAAGTACTACAATTCTAAGAAGGTATTTTTGTAATCTGAGGCAGGAGAGGAAACACTGAAACTGACACTGAGTGAAATAGTAAAAGAGAATGCAGTAACACAAAAGCCTGAAAGACAGCCACTCTGTAAGCTAAACTGAAAAGTCAGCTTCTCAGTTCCAGAGAAATTATTGGCTTCTAGTACTGAAAATATACGTTTGCACTATCTTTCTCTTCTTCTATCTCTCTATTTAAACAAACATATAGATTTCATTAACATTATGCAATGACAAGAGAACCATATTTTTCAGAAACTAATGTTTAAAACTAGCAGGATAAAACAGTAACTCCAAGAAAATGGAACAACTTCTTGCAAGCATCTCAAGTAGAGGGCAACCAAACCACAGCAATCAGCAAGTAAGGCCATGCTTTGCTTCCCTTAGATTTTATTCTTTATACACTTAAACCATTCAGAAGAGCCAAATAACTGAGTGACAGATTATCTTCTTCCTTGAGAAACAGACGCTTTCCTTGTGAGTGTAGTAGAACTTTCTGGAGATCACTTTGGCATCTGTAGGTTTTTCTGTGTATTACAGAAGCAGGGATTACACATTACACCATCTGCATAGCTCACCAATGAACAGTACCAGCTAAGCTCTGTGGTAAGCATGTGAGCAGCAGCTCCCAGATGTGTGGATCTCCATTCTTGTCCAAACATAATGCCTGTGACTTGCTGACTGCCCTGTCACTTGGCTGACTCATTTAACAGGACAGTTTTGCTACTGTTTTTTTGGGGTAAGGCAACATCAGTTAAGAGATCTAAATATACTTAGGAAGATAACATCTCAGATGTTACCCACAGACTTTCCTTACAGCTGCACTTCAGCAGTAATGTATGTGCCTCAAAATCGTTTAAAGTTTGGCTCAAAACTTAAAAAGTTTAACTAGAGCATTGAACAGCAGAATACTAAAATGCAAGTGCAACTTTCACTTCATGCTCTGACATTAATAAAGATAACATAAAAGTGCTGCTTCCCTTAACAGATAGTAAACAGCTCAAAAGTAGCTCAAATGTTTTTACTTCATTAAAATAAAAAAAAAACCACCAGGTTTTTATTGTTGCCTGGTTTTGAAAGAGAGTAAGAAAGGGAATTTTAAGCTGCAACATATTATTGTTCATCAGTTTCACAACAAATTTTGTTATAAACCTTTCAAGAGAATTTTTTTTTTTAACTATAGCTGGTTCCTTTTGCTAACTTAGAGCATGCACAGAAAGCCCGATTGACTTCTTGTAGCTAATCTGTGAGGATGATTTTCTTCTAAGATTCCTTCTCCATGCCCCTCCAACCCTATCAAAGCAGTTCTTTCAAGGCTTTTCAATCCTGATGTAAAGGAATTGAACACGATTAGAATAAGAAGCCGTCTCTTTGTTCCTGTAGACTTTCAATTCATCTACAGCAATTTTTCTACATATGTACATACACATTTTTGCACTGTTTTCCTTTCACCACAGATAGCAAGCACTAACACAACTGCTTGACAGCGATCTCGAGATTGCCTCAATGTACCCACCTGACAGCTTTACATCAGCCTGAAGTGATGTACTGAGACTGACAGTGTTCGCTTTAGCTCCAGCCGATGCAACCACAGCAGTAACACTGAACGAGCAGAGGATCCTTCATGAGAGAGTCTCGCACTGTTTCAGAATAGCAGCTCATCAGCATGCTTCAAGTGGCACGAGGCATTCATCCTGAGGCAACTGGAAGTTACACAAGCGTCTGCTGGGGCCAGGACAGCAGATCATCCAAGGTGAATGTTTAATGGCCAGTCAGCCAAAGACTGTGCAGGCTCTGGCAACTGCACCAGGAATTCAGACTCCTATTTAGAGTCCTAACCTGGAGCTGAACTACACATACGGCACTTAAGAGCAGCAGAGGGTTCCTCACTTTAGACGAATCTGAAATGTTTCTTGGACGCAGCAATGTTTATGTTTTGTCAGCTACCTTGCAAAAATACTTGTCCTGAAATTGTCATTCACTACTGCTCATTTTCACGTTCACTGGGTGTCCGTGCTTAGTTTAAGATTTGATTCTTTAGGCCTTCACACCAAAAAGTTTGAAGCACATTATTGATCCTTTGCTGGAAAAAATGAAGAGCCACAACACACAGATGTTTCCCAGCATGCTGACACTGAGTGAGATCTTGATGTAGAAGGCAGAGCTCACAAGGCAGAGAATGAGGATGATACAGGAGAACTCCATAATTACACCTCTTGCTGCATATGCCCTGCACAAATTCTTTAGGACAGCTTAAGTTAAAAACTAAAGCTGCATTTTACCTACAGCCATCAGAGGAACCAACTTCTGGAAGAGGGAAAATGACACGTTAAAGCCTTTACTTGTATAACTGAAATGGTCAAAGAAGAATAACGTATCCTCCAGGGTTTATGAGTAGTTTTTTGGTCATTTGTTTTTTTAAGAGCAGCACTTTACTCAGAAGTTTTAGGAAGGTATTCACACTAAGTTTAGGAGCATTTGAGCCATATGCTTTAATTCTATGCAGGTTAACATTATTCATTAACTACCAAGAAAATAATAACAAAAATCAATGACTTCATTTTCTTTTACTGTTCTGCAACAGAACTGGTGCCTCCGTTTCCATTAAGTCTAGAAATACAGTAGAGTAAAATAACTGAATGCAGCCTGAAGGAACCTTCAATTTACTTACAACTCAAGTTTGCTGACTAGGGTAAAGGCATGTCTCCATTCCTAAGCTTTGATTTTACACAGCTTTCAGTTTGTTTACAATGTTTTCAAAGTAACAACAACAAAAAAAGGATGGGATGCATTTATTTGCAATACCTGAATAGGCTGCTGATTTCAAAGTTACTTAACCCTGCTTAACCCCAGGAAAAGCAGTAAACTCAGTGGAATTTGAGCCTTTTGAAGTCTTCATTTACATCCTTTTAAAATGGCATAGGCTCCTTTAAGTACCTATTAGGAGGCATTTGGGTTAGACACCGTGTCAGCCAACTCCTGGCTTGGTGCTGCGGTCTCCTGAAAAAGCTGATTCGCCATTTCTGCATACAGCTCAGGGGATGAACTGAAGCAGCTCTCCGGCCCTCAACTCTGGCATGGAAATTCTCAGGATGTGGCAAGCAACAAGCAAGTCAGACCTTCTGTCTGAAGGCAAGTTTAAGTCAGAGCTGGACCCTCCGTGCTGGACATGCTCACCCAACAGAATTAAGGTATTTCAATTAGTTTGGAGTCTGTAAGATCAGCAGACATACACTGCACGGGTTGGGGGTGGGAAAAGCAAAGAGCTCTTTAGAACTGAGCATTTCTATCATAAAAGCAGAATGGATGTTAAGACATCCTAATGAATTTTTGCAAGGCTTAGTATCATCTCGACCTCGCAGAACATGGCACTGCTAAACACATTAGGTCTTTGGAAAAACTTCCCAATACCATCAGTCAAACAAGTTATCCATCTATGAATATTACATTTTCTTATTCACTTGGAAACAAACTGGAAAGCTTCCTATTGTAAGTCCCTGGGTGCCAGTTCGTCTCCCTTGGATGCTCACACTTCCCTGTGTTTACCTATTGGTTGGAAATTATAGCTCTTGTTTCCATTATTCTCTTCAGACTATTCCATGATGAAGGATTTTCCTCTTCCTGTTAAGATCAACAGAGAAGAAAATGAATCCTCTTATATAACAACCAATTTCTCACCCCTCCTCCAAAACCAAAGTGAGGTGTCCGGAGATTTGAGCGTCCCACTCAAGACACTGAATTCAAACTGAAGTCAGCCTAGAACTATGTTTAGGTTAGTTACCATTGCATGATCATAATACCACGTATACTGTAACTTCTTGAAAAGGCATGAGCTTGAAGTCACGGCACCAAGAGCTGTTTCATAAAATAAGCATGCATTTCAGGTCTGAATCAGTCCTGTACTGACATTCAAGAATTTCAGTCCCCATACAGACTGAGATGAACAGCACATTTATTTATTTCAGTTACAATAAAGACAAGTAAACCTTACAACCAGAAAGGCAATGAAGGCCTCAGTAGCTTAGTGATAACCATTTCATAATCTAGGCAACATGTTATGATTTCTTGAGATCACAAAGAAAGCATCACCTCCCCACCCCCACCCCCCCAACAACTTTTCCTTATTTAGGTTTCACTTACACTTCCTATAAAGAACAGCACACTGATAATAACAGAATCGAGAGGGACCACTGATGTACAAAGCCTACATTTGCTCCCCTGCCCCCCAAAAGGCTTACGTGTAGAATTTACTCCAAAAGATACAACGCACCCATGAGCACAACTAGAAAAGGGAAAAATTAAAAGTCTGTTTTCAAAAAATCAAGTTAAATTATGATACATTGAATCTTCCTCTCGCAGTGCTGCACTGCTACGGGTAAAGAAACTCTCCACGTTTTAAGTCGATGCTTATCTGACTTCAGTAGTAGGGAGAAAAGCAGCATACATAAAAAGGATTACCCCACCAAGCACTCTAGGTAAGAAACCTGAAGTGAAAGAAGTGCTGGAAACACATGGCAGAAGTCTATACAAAGTGTCAAGTGCAAACCCTCCTCGTCTAGAATTCGGTGTATTTTCTTCAGTGAACTAGAGGAGACTGAATTCAGGTGTGGTTGACAGTGGGATACAGTGCTACACATTCAACGGAAGAACAAACCCAGGCACGGAGTTATCCCACCACAAAGGAAAAGATCTGCTCGAGCTTGTCTCCTTAGCCTGCTCATTTCTGCACTTTGCTCTGGTATCGTTATCTCCTCCCTCATTACCAGTGCAATTCCCCTCAAGGGACCTCTTAAAGAAAAAATCTTCAATATTGTGGATTACTCTGGGAAAGAAGAAAAATGGCCTACGCAAATACTATGTTTAAGGACGCAGAGCTGTTGAAAAGAAATTAAACTTCACACTCTTCTTAACATTAATGGGCCTGGAAAACAAGGCAAGCACTAGATCAGTGCTGTTCCACCAGCCTTTGCTGTTCAAAGAACTCAGCGCAGGCAGACCGTGGTTTTTTTCAGTCTATCACTCACTAGCAGCTTAGTTCTGGTGCATATTATTCAAGTGGAAAATACACTTTCACCGGTGCTATCATTCAGCTCTTTTCCTCCTTTTACATCAGGGATAACAAGTACATCTCAGAATCTCAGCCAGACTACTCAATGCCAAGGAGTATCTTTTGGACTCAGCGCAGACTTCTGAGCACCTTAACCTTACATTCATTCTGAGGCAGCCACTGCAATTCCATTTACCCACAGTCCTGCTTTTAGTGGGGCTGTTACCATCTTGAAATTGTAGCTTAAAGTAGTTTAAACCAGTAATACAAGAGAGCACTTTTCAGTGTTTCCTGTGATGGAGCTGAGGAAAAAAAATATATATATATATATATGATCTGTAATGAACCATTGCTGCAATTTTATTTTAACAAAAGGGCAGGTTTATTCATGTTTACAAACAAGTTTCAAAAACAAAAAGGAGAACATGTATGCTACCCACTAACAACCTTTCAAAATGCCAACAGCCCTCATGCTGCATGAAGGATTTTATAGATTAGAAAAAAATCACAGTTCCACTCACAGTTCACCAAGACAGCACTAAACTAACATGTTTAGACAAAAACAAAGGACTAAGATTCTGATGTATCTTGATTTAATCCATTTTGCCCGAGATAACAGAAATATTTCAAGCAAGTTCCATCACATATTGATGTCCTGCATTAAACAATCCTACTAAGTTCGGAACAAAAGTTATTCAGTAAGTTTCTCAAAATTTTTAAAAATTAAACAGTTGTTTCAAAACCATTAAGTAGTAAATGTATTTAAGAAACTAATCAGGACAGAGGCCATAACTTCATTAGAACACCACTGCTCATGTTTTTTACAAAGCATTAGTGTTATCTATTTGGCTATTAGTATCAGCAATTTATCTACAATATTTAACAAGGTAAATTGCAGGCAAAATTTAGTACAGTTTCAATAGAAACACCCTTTTCCTGAAAATACAGCAGTATTTGAAGGACTATTTTTTTTTCTTTTTTATTATTTTTCTCTGCATCATTTATAAGGAAGCTTCCCATCTATGAACAGGAACAAAAAAGTATCTACAAACCTTGTAAACAGATCTGTATCATTTATAAACATAAATAATCCAAATTATTAACAGCCAACAGCAGAAATTAAAGTATCGATTCAACGATCCAGGGCCTCCGTGCCCTTCCCAGCCTTCCCCTCAAAAAGGATCACGATAAACTAAAGCTCTGCTAACACACTGTTCGGGACCATTCTTAAGTACAACAGATGATCCACAGGTCACTTACGCCGAGTTACTGTTCATCTGTCAGAGTTCATTATTACTCCCACCCCCAGAAAAGCACCCTCCAGTCTGGCAGAAAGCTTTTTTTTAAAAAAATAAATCTACATTCGTACAAGTGTGTCTTCTGTTGAAGTCCAAGACAAGAATCTCATCTTGTCCATCGTAAAGTGTGAAGAGACCCAGTTTCGATTTCTTTACAATGCAGCTAGTGTGTTAACATTCAGCTTACAATCAGAGTGATGTTTCCAAACTATGTAGCGGGCTCCCTGGGGATGAAGAGGTAGCAGACTTGTTCATGTCTGTTGTAAGGTGAATTCCACTGTCAACCGCATTGTTATTTTTATTGGGAGAGGGTGGGGGAGTAGAGTTGCGTTTCGTTGGAGCATCATCTTCAGCATCAGTATCGTCAATAAGGGGAATATGAGGCTCGGAGTCTTCTATTCTAAACTCAGGATGCGTCATAAAATTGTGAATTGAACTTCGTGTCTCAGGTTTCTCTAGCCCCTCGTACAAAGAACTACGAAATGCATTCACCACTCGGATCTGTAAACAAAGAGAAAGGCTCGTTAACGTGCTGCAGACTTCCTGCTAACGACACGGGTTTTATGAGTTTGAGTCCACAAACAGCTAGACATGAGTGATTCAAATTTGTATGTGATGCAGTGGAACTTGCAATAAACTGTAAAAAATGAAGAGCGTTTCAGTAGAGCACTGCCAGTCTACAAAGTAGGAATAGAAATAGTGAAAGTACTGCAAGCTGAAGGGCCTACAATTCAGACATGGCACTAGAATCGTTCAATTGCTTAACGTGGGCTAAGCAGTTTCTTTTTTAAACGAGGCCAACAATTACTTATTGGCAAATTAAGTAATTTTCAGCGAGTTTTACTGAATACTGAGGGGGGTGGAAAAGGCTGAAAATAAGTTAAAGGGTGAAAGAGTTACTAATTCTCATGCTGGGAATTTAGGATGTCAGCTGACTATGAAAAAGCCAAGCATGTGTAAGCCAATGTCACAATGACCAGACAGTAACGAAGTCATGCAAAAAAGGATATGACCAACAAACAGCTGTAAATGTTCGAGTATATACCCATCTACCGCACTGGAGAAAGTCTCTTACTTAACGTACTTAATGATTTGGAAGCTTAACACCAGAACTAGAAAACTGGATGCTGTATTGTACACTTAAGATGTACAGCTTATAACTCGGAAGAGAGTATTCAAGCAGCACTAAGTATGAGAGAAGCAGGTGATAAGCCTCGGCTTACACGAGCTTTCATCTTCCATTGAATTCATCAACAGAATTCAGAGGCTGGAGATAATTTCAAGCCTCTTCATTGTTTAGCTAACATTTTCAATGCAGAACACTACGTTTAAAGAAATCATAAGCAAACATCTCAGAATGAAATTAGATATGAAATTGGATAGGAAAAAAAGAGTGCAAGTTCATTTTACAAAATGAGCACGTCCAAGCTGACTTGAATTTACACTTTTCTAATTGTGCTTTGAAGGATGGAGCCTCCTGCTCATACACCTCTCCTCCTAAGCCCCACATTTCCTGACCAACTACATGAATTCAGAGTTCATTCTTGACTTAAAATATTTTATCAAAAACCAGTGACCCTTTTGTCCAATACTTTGATCAAAACACATTTTCCAGCTTCTGTTAGCTTCTGCCTGTTTAATACTCAGCATCTCCAAGTAACCCGAGTAAATCTTCAGGAAAATAGACTGAAAGCTCCTGTGTAGTACAAGAAGTGGCAGTACAATAAGAAGCAGACCAAGACTCTGTGGTACAGAGCAACTTACTGCTAGAGAACAGTAAATCAAATTTTAAAAGATTTTTTTAGGGCATCTGAAATGACCTGTTTCAGTCTGAGAAGTACACCAGGATTACTGCTTCCATACAGAATGCGTTGAGTTCCTTGCTAGTAGTAAAAAGGAAGCAGTTCCGGGTGATGGAATGGAGCTGGAAAGGTCAAGCAGGACAGGAATGCTGACTTCAGAAGAGTTAAGATACACCCAGCACCCTTTTAGAGCAAACAGAAAAGGATTCCCCAACAGCAGTGTGTCAGGGTTGTTATCAGAGAAGCTGTACACCGTGTGGATTCCAATCATGTTCTTCGATATCCAGAAATAACATTGCTTCCTCTACCCCCACCCCTGACTTTCATTAATTTTACTAAAAAGCTATAAAGCCCGCTTTCATACTGCAGGTATGCAGCTGAGCTCCACTGATGATGAAAACCACTTGGAGAGGATGGGAAGGATATGTAATATTCAGAAAGGAGAGGAAGGGAAATAGTGTTGATGCACTTGAGAGATAAATCATTACAGCAGCATCTAATACTTTATCATCACATGAAAAACTGAGCACACTTTTTAAGAGTTTGCATATTACGTGAGATTTAAACAAACCCAGAGTGCCGCATAAAATCTCTTGGCGCTTTCCAAGTGAATCAGCAGGAGTGCCAGTGTCAGACTGAAAGTTCGCAGTGCCTTTACTTGGCACGTTGTGTCCCACTGTGCCACTGATCTCAGTGGCAAAATGAAATACGACTGCCTCGTGGAACTAGTTTTTCATTGCTTACGGATGGTATGCTTGAACATCAGCAGTAACGAAAAACAGTTTTTTAGCTTAATAGGAGAGCTGTGGTTATCATAAGAATATAAGCATATCCACAGTAAAAGTGGGATTCACATAAACAAGTGATCTGGATGATCCTATGAAGCAAGGACCCTCGTGGAGTCCGGCCATGAAGGCTGGAATCAGAATACCAGCATTTTAACTTACACTTAAAAGGGAAACATCTAGCATTTTTTAAGGCTTTATTTTCAGCTACTCAAGATAAAGAGACAAGAGAGAGAACTATAAAACTGCTTAAGTGAGGAGCAAACAAGACAATCTGTTATGTCATCAGGCCTTTCCTATAGTAGGTAGCAGAATGGCAAGAAATGCAGTAAGCACTCCAAATCTTCCTGATCAGCTGGCTGCTTTGGAGTAGCAACCTCAGTACATCTGAACCATCTTCCAGCTAAGAGCTCCAAAAAAAGAGAACAACAAACAAACATCTGTTTGCCACAAATACACATTAGATATCAAAAGATGTTCTAGAGAGAACAGCAGAAGGCTGTATTTCTTAGTGAGGATCAACAACTCCTTTTTTACTATTGTAGCTTTGTATCTGTATTGGTCATTTGATGCAATGAGATGATGCAGTGCCCATTAGGTTCTGCTCAAATGACAGCACGGCATGAAGTTGCTCTCTAGAGAGTTCTCAATGTCTAATTAATGCTCTTGAGCGTAGTGAGGGATACAGGTTACTCATTACCATTTTAAGTAGGAGATGCAATCCTGCATATCCTTACTGTTAAATCTACTTTTCACTTTGTGTACTTCAGGCATGCAAATTTGTGAGCTAGGCTTCTCAATGCCACTTGCTTGCAGGGTAGGGAAGTATCTGTGTCGCCAAAGGAGAATGAGTTAGCTTGTGCAAGCTAACACAGAATTTCTGCCCATGCCAATGAAAACAAAAGTAAAAGAAATAATAATAATCAGAAGAAAACACTTAAGGCAGGTCCTGAAATTAAGGGTCTTCATCCACTTGGTAATCTGAAAGCTTAAAAAGCAGGGCAGGGGTGGTGAGAAGAAGCCTTCTCGCAGTTATTGTAAAAAACAATTATTTAACTGGTCTATAGGAAGTTAGAGAAGACAATTAAACATAATACGTAACTAAGATGGAGTATGATTTCAACAACAGTTGAATACTGACAGCTAATATCTATAACTGTTACACATCTTTAGACTCCATAATTTAAGCCTACGTATGAGTAATTAAATCTCTAGCTTCTACAAAGAGGAAGGCTGAAACTCAAATGCCACTCAGAGCACAATATAAATAGGGCAGAACTGAGGTGAAGCAAGAACTGCACTGTTACTGATGGCTTATGAACTGCTGCCTGAAGAACCTAGAAAGGAAAAGAAACCCTTCAAATGTGAACAAAAGTTTCACTACTTAGTGCTTAAGCCCTTCTTCTTTTTCATGAGCTATGTTTCTTCTGACTTGTACGCATTTAAGAAGCCTTGTTTCGCCACCTGAATCCTGATGTTGAGAAAGTTATGTTATTCAGTAAAAAGAAAAAAAAAAAAAGAGAAGTCCACTGAAAGCAGAGACTCAGAAGTTCCTCACAGGCTACAAAGAAAATGCATTTAGTGCTCTATGTTCTAACTACATTCGTATTTTTAAAACACCATTGCTTTTCCATCCATTTCTTCACCTTTTCAAGTATCATTTGTGCTGTGTGTAGTGCAAGACAATGAATTTTGTTGAACTAGCTCTACGGTTGTATGCTTATCAGTTTGCTTACTCAACACAAGTCACCCCTGTAGGTGACTTTCGAGGCATATACTCGAAAATTTACAACAGTTTTCCTGTTTTATCCTAAATATTCCTCTGTACACGAATGGATGAAGGCACAGGATGTGCAGGCTCACAGCGTTAAAGTGAAAGTCTTTTGTTGCAATTGTTCCACCTGTTCTCAGCCCTCTAAGAAAAAAAAGTCTTGAGGACTCCACTTTGTGAAAAAGCTCTATGAAAAGCCTGAACGATGAGTTTAAGTACTAAGGAGAAAATGAGAAACGTTAGGTATGTGAATCAGGAAATGTTAACTTCATGCACTTTAGGAACACACACTCACACCCCACAGTAGTAGAAGCAGTAGTAGAGGAAAACACTACATGTGTAGGGGTAGAAATATTTGTTACATCATGGTGCTGGCTGGCGATGGAGGGTTGCCGCCTTAGAGCCCCCTGAATGGTACTTCCACTCTGGAAAGCATTCACTACATCCATCTGCAAGGAATCAGAGATTGTGACAGCTTGCTCAGCAAGAGAGAGAGAAAGAAAGAGCACAAGAGAGGATCATCCCCATCTATAGCATACAAAAAGTAAAGAAAAAAGGCACTTTTTTTTCTTTAAGAGTAGATACACAGGTAAGAGTTGAATTTAGAGCAGAAGAAAACAGAGAACCCTGAGGGACTGTACAGTCATCCATATCCCCTCGAGAGTCTCATCCACACCATTTAAAACTGCCACTTTAGTCAAAGGACTGGGGATGGAGAGGAGCCATGTCCCTCCTAACACGCACCGCATCCTACCTTTTCCAAGACCATACCTGAGTTTGTATTCTGTTTAGGCCCCTAAACCACAAGATCTGACCACGACGTAACTCTCGCTCGGCATGATCAATCTCCTCCACATCTTCTGCTAGCTCTTCTTCAGGGATCTCTTCCTTCTGTGTTCCGTGACCAGCTTCCTTAAGGAATTTTAGGCGGCTGGTCGGAATTGTTGAAATCAACTGATGGCGAATAAGAAGTATGAATCAGGATTATTATTTTAAGGGAAGGAAAAACAAACAAACAAACATAACAGACATCTTAGCGTAATATCCTGTATATATGATTAGCAAAGCTGGAAAAGAAAAGAAATACATGTAAATGGGGTAAGTGTATCAGTGTAGAGCCATCACTCTGAAGTGTGATGGAAGTGATCAGCTGAACAGCTGCAAAACCCCACAGTTTCTTTTAACCTCAACAGCTTAATGAGAAGTAGCCACAGTTTATTCATACATATTATTCAATACAGAAGAGGCAGGCATTCTTTTGTCATCTGAATGATACTGATCCTCTTGCACGGTCAGCGATGTTTCCAAAGCCCTCATAGCAAACTACTAAATTGCTAGTTGTTTGTATTAAATTGCTACTTGTTTTTAACCAGTTAATTTATCTGAAGCTAAAGAGAAGCTGAATATGTCTGTTCCGGCTTTCCTTTCCATCCCCACCTTCAGGGCTATTCTGTTGAACTATGTAGTGAAGGAAAATCATCTTTTGATACATTCCATCTAGCAGATCCACATCAGTTCCCAGCCTGCTTTCCTTGAGCACCATTAATCTAGAAGACCATTTCAGAAGCTGTGGAGGAAAAAGACTGCTCCAAAAGCAAGACAAACTGCCTTTCACTGACATCATTACTGTGACTTCAGTTTCTACTAACAGCAGAAAGTCAAAAGCTCTTTCGCTATAATCAGATGCTAGAGCAGCATGAACTGCAGCAGGGAAGCTCTGCTCTTCCAGGGCGCTTTGGATCAAAGGTATTTCAAGCTATCAGGACTCTCTTTGAGGCTACTTTTAAACCTCAGAGTGACTCTATTGGATTTTTTTTTTAAAGTAATCAGTTTTCTGCAAAACTTCTTAAAAACTTTATACCCACATTTACAATGCGCATTTGTGAATGTATTTGCAACTAAAATTCACCCTGAAAAAGCATTGTTTACAAATCAGAAGAGAAGAAACTGTACTGGAAAACTTTTCATGTGGCCTGAAGAATTTAGACAGTCATGTCATTAACTAATGAGAAAATACACAGAGTTCTAAAGTTTCATGTCAATAAACTTTCAAGTACTGCTGCGTGTGCAATAGCAAAGAAACTGCAAGGAAGAAAATAATCTCAACGAAGCTTGAAAGTATATTTCATAATTATGCAAAAAAAGAATTTTAAGGGGAAAACTTTTGAGTTTTGCTGTATTTCTTGCTCCTCTAGGATATCTTTAAACAAAAAAGATTAGCATGTATAACAGTTATTTTTCAAGAAAACACCAAATTAAATATATTGAAACGAGAGTATTAATTGCCTTATGCTCCTAAAGTTCTTCTAGCATTTACCAGGCTGAAGACGATCTCATATTTAAAAGCAACTACAGCTGCTTCCAGTTAAAAATGACTGAACATAAACCAGACATAATATCTAGTTATGACTCATAACTAACTAATCAACCAAGTCACAGTAAGGAATGTCTAACCATTCCTGTCTAACCACTTACTAGCTATTAACCCAGCTAATTTTAGGCAGCATTCACTGTTAATTTCCACAAATTCATGCAGTCCATCTCAAAGATTGGAATGCTTTACGTAGAAAATACAAATTCATTAACACGAGTGGATTTGATATTTGGAAAAAAACCTATTTTACCTGGCCCCAGAGTAGTGTTCCCATGCCCAGGAAAACTGACCACAGCCACTGTTCAATTGAGAGTTTCGAGCAACTAAAAGGTTTTCCACCAAACTGCACAATAATGATCTGTAAAGAGTAATACCAATAAACATACATCAGTGATCCGTTACTAGAAAACTCCCTAAAACTTCAAGATCATCACAGGC